>NC_135314.1:14542699-15792699 GCF_048772815.1 Callospermophilus lateralis | reverse complement strand
GTGATTGAGGGCAGCACAAAGACCCACCCATCACACTAACCATGTTAACTAATGCAGTCCTGATATGGTAGGATGAAAATTTCACTCTGTCTCTGTCATCTTCCTTCTCAAAACTGACAACTTCAATCTAATTATAAGAAAATTAAAAACCAATTCCAGTATTGGGCATACTTCAATATGCCTAACTAATACCTCTCAAAGTCGTCAAGAACATGCAAAACAATAAAGTCTAAGAAACTGTCACAGACTAGAGAAGTCTAAGGAGGCATGAAAACTACATATAATGAGGTATTCTAAGTGGAACTTAGGAACAGGAAAAGGATAATAGAAGAAAATTATGGAAATGTGTGAATGGAGTGTATTTCCTATTCAATTACAGTATATTAATATCAGTTTATTAATTGAAAAAATACAACACAAACATAGGATGTAAATAATAGAAGAGACTGTGTGAAAGTGTATATGAGAACTTTACTACAGTTTTTCAAGTTTTTGTGACCACATTATATTCATATATTATATTGGGTTTCTTTTAACATAATCATACATGCATGGAGTGTAATTTGCTCCATCTTGGTCCCCAGTACTTCCTCTTTCCTTTCCTTTCTCTTTTCCCCTGTTTCCCTTCCTCTACTGGTCTTTCTTCTATTATTTTTTTAAATTGGTGCTATACAGACATACATAAAGGTAGAATTTACTACATTATATTCATATATGTATGTAGCAATATTACTACCTTTTTATTTGTTTTTATAAAACTAAAACTTCACTAAATAGTACATTCCATTAACAAAGCATCATATGAGTTTTAAAGCATATAGGAGATGGCAGAACAAAGGTTTAATGACTGCCAGGCATGGTGGCATACATCTGTAATTCCAGTGACCCTGGAGGCTAAGACAGAAGGATCATGAATTCAAAACCAGTCTCAGCAACTTGGCGAGGTGCTAAGCAACTTGGTGAGACTCTGTCTCAAAATAAGAAGGGCTTAAGATGTAGCTTAGTGTTAAGTGCCCTTGGGTTCAATATCTTTAAAAATTAATTGAAGGACTTGGAGGACAATATCAAAATATCTGACATAATAATTAGAGTCGTAGAAAGAAAGGACACATTTGAGAATAAAACACTGAAAGGTGTGATGGCCCCAAATACCATAGATATAGAAAGAAATATAAGTCTACAGATACACAGATACACGAAGCTTGACTACTTCAAACAGGTTAAGAACAATGAAAATTACATAAATATATTATACTCAAACTGATAAAACAAAAGTAGTCCAAAATATTTGAATACTAAGCAACATATGTAGTAAAAAGGGATCAGAAAAATTATAAAATGTCTTTAGTTTAATTACAATGATAATGGAGCTTACCAGAATTTGTGAAATTTTGCTAAAATTGTAAAAGGAAACATATAGCTGTAAATATATTATAAAGTTTAAAATCAGTGATGTAATTTGCCATCTTACACCACTAGAAAAAGATGAACAACTTAATTAAATAAAGAATAGATAAGCAATTGTGAAGTTATAAAAGACAAAAGTTGTTATTAATTTAAAAGGTTAATTAATTGATAGCTCTCCATTAAGATAAATCAAAGAAAAGCAATTAGGAAATAGAGAATTGCTAATATTCAAAATGATGTAAGACACACAATTATATATCCTATTTTCAATGTACATATAATGGAAAATTATTTTAAAATAGTTTTATTTCACCAAAGTTGAAGACTTTGATTATATGAATAAATTCTTTGAAAAACACAGTATACCAAAATTAATATAAAAAAAACAGAAAATCTAAATAACTCTATGCTTGCGTTTATTAACTCAAATCTTAAATGAAACATATCTATTTTCCAAAGAATATTACAAGCCAATATGTTGATAATGTATAGAAATATTTAAAATTTAAATAATACTGCTACTAAAGAAACTCTAAAATATTATCTTCTTGTTCTTATCAAAGAAAAAAAAAGAAAAAGAAAAAATGAAAGAGAAAAAAAGAGAAGAAAGAAAAAATATGATACAGGAAAAGAAAACTCACTTTACATTTTTCTCCAGAGTAAATTATGGTTCAATCATTTCATTCAACACTAAATTCATTTCCTGCCTGATCTTTTGCATTTTGTGTTCTATCCAGATAAATAAGGAAACCTATGTGACTGGGCACAGAATTTACCTTCTTTCTTATATTCCCACAAGTTCTTTCCTATGCTAGTAATTCTATACTGTCTCAGAGTGATCTACATTATTAGGTCATATTTGCTATTTTAGGTATGAATTGTGAGATTACAGTATTTCCACAAAATTTTTAGTGATGAGTGTATTAGAATAAAGCTCAGAGGAAATTACCTTAGAAATATTTTGTAATTGATACTAAGGAAGTGACTGAGCAGTAAGGTTCTACTGTGGTTGAATGAAGTTCTAGGCTTTTCAGCTCTATGAAATTATCACCTCTCCCTGCCACAAGAATGGAATATCTACTTTCAAATCCAGAATTTTATATAATAGTACTATATTAAACTTCCCAAAATTAAATGGATATTTTGAACATTTGCTTAACTGTACAACATCTGCTACCTTTTAATAGCAACTTTTTTAAAAAAATCATCTTATTAATCTGAACACTGAAATGGCTTTTCAGATTTTTGTCACAATATCATTGTCAACTTTGTAATTTTCTGCCAACATCAAGTTCATTCTGCAAAATTACTTTTTATATCATTGTGGACATGGCACCTTCTTTACACTAAGGAGGACTGCTACTCAAATGCATGACTTCCAAATGTAATTCTTTTTTTTTTTTTTATTCCAGATCTTTATTTAGTAGGTTCACAAGGATTTGAAAATATACTGGATAATTGGATATTTTGCAGTATAATGTCCTCCTCTAAACAAACTAAAAGAGAAAGAGGTGAAAGAAAAAAAAAAGCAAAAGGAAACTACAAAATCTAAATAGACATGAAAAGATTGGAAAGCTAATACCTGCTAAGAAAGAGGAAATGTCTCCAAAATAAAATGTTGGTGAATCTCCTATGTGTTTTTCAACTTATGACTTATTGTGATATATTGGTATCCATTAGTGGTTTCAATAACTATTTCTTCTGCTTACCTTTTTAAAACAGCCTGACTTAATTCCATAAATCCATATTTATCATTGTCATTAATGCCATAATCTCTTCTTTACTAAGTCAAAAAGCATTTTAACTTTTAAATAAATACACATATAAACACAGAAAGGTGGGGAAATTGCCTCTAATAATAAGTCATTTCAAGGCCATCTAAAGATACAAGACTGAAAAAAAAGGAAGAAAGACCAAGAAAAATATAAGTAAACTAATGCATTTTAAAACAGAATTTGTATTAGGTATACATATCTAATTCTTCATAATTTAGATGAAATATTTACTATTTACATGAAAATTAGATTTGAGGTCACAATTTCAACTTCACTTTCTCTCCTGAAGAAATTATTTCTTATCATCTAAGATATTTCCAAATTACCCTTGATAAACAAGAAAAACCTCCCCTTTTATTTTTCCCCAAATTCAAATTTCCTGTTTTCATTCCTTAAATTATAGATTTCCACCCCATAATTTCTAAATACCCAAGCTTCCATTATAATAGCTGTCTGAAATATAGCAACAATGTATTTCTTTATTTCCCATTTATTTATTTTTTATATTTTCATTGGTGCATTCTAGTTGTACATAATGGTGGGATTTGTTGTTACATATTCCTACACGCACACAATATAACAATATAATTCAGCCAATATCATTTTCTAGTATTTCTCCTCTCCCATCCCTCCTTCCCTGCTTTCCTTGGTCCCTTTCTTCTACTGATCTTCCTCCATTTTTGTGACAATGTATTTCAATGAAGGTATTTCCCAGTTAATCAAAAGAAAATAAAATTCCACCCAGAAATTGTTTAAGTTATTATTTCTGTTGGTGTTTTCTTATCCCACCCTGTAAGCTGTGATCAAAGTCATCACAACCTGCTTATCTGACCAAAGCTGAATGCTAGTCTGATCAATGTAGTTTATCTTCCACCCACTGTGACAATGTGGCTGAAGAGTTTTTATTATTTTTGCTATGCTTCAACATGAGACAGATTTTTTTCTTCTTAAGAACTTGTCTTCTTTAAAATTTTACTTATTTTATTGATTTTTTAAACATATGACATCAGAATGCATTACAATTCATATTAACATATATTGAACAGTTTTTCATATCTCTGGTTGTATATAAAGTATGTTCACATCAATTTGTGTCTTCATACATGTACTTTGAATAAGGATGTCCATCACATTTCACCATCATCATTAACCTGCTGCCCTCTCCCTTCATCTCCCTCCCCTCTGTAATACTTGATATTTACAGGATATTTAGAACAAAAAAAAAAAAAAAAAAAAAAACAAACAAAAAAAAAAACCTCTATCTACCCTACCTGTTTTTTGAGCCTGGTTCTTTTTCAGTTGCATGTTTGTCAAAGGGGCACATTACTAGTCACCTCCTACTCTGCAGTATTTAAGGCTAATGGCTCAGCCTAGCATGTAGAAGGCATAAGGTGTTACAGGAATAGGAGAAAACCAATGAAATAATATTTATAACACATTATTTTTGTAACAATTGTTTTATCTTAGATCCACAGATTCAATAGTATTCCTTTTTTACCTTGTTATTTATTTGTGTTCTTTGTAATAAATTATCATTACAAAAGGTTGCTTCAAACATTTAATTTACAAAAGCCAGTTTTATGTACTTCCTTTGAACTTAACATAATTGCCTTATCTCCAGTTAAATCTATATCCATGGATTTAATAAAAACTTGTCAGGACTTGTCCTTGGGATTTTACCAATTATAAAAAGAGGTATGCATGTAATAATATTATAAATTTTCTTTTGGCTAGAATTCTGGCCTTTCATATACTGCAATAAATAAAACACTTGTGTATTTTTCCATGAAACCATGGTAAAACAGAATAAAATTATGACTATGAACTGAGAATCAGAGATATTAATAGCCATGTGTCCTGATTTTAGCCAATGCTATGGGCGATAAGCGTAAATTCTTAGATATCTCTGAAAGAAAATGGTACAGCTACAACTGGAATTCTTCCAGTGAAAGGTGTTTCATTACATTTGCAGTGAAGTCTTCATAACTTACTATTTTTAAAGTTCAAATATTAGAGGTTCATCTTAGGAAACATTCCAAATTTTTTTCATTTTTACTGATGGTTTGTAGCACTGTTATTACAGTTATGCTGTCCTTTAGGCCAAGTTTGGCCATTCTTCTAAATTATAACCCTTTCTTCATGAAAGACCACCACCTTCCTCTATAACTCATTTGATTATATCAATAGTTCTATACTTCCCAACACCTACAGTTCACAAAACACATTTTTAATTATGTTTTTTCCTTTGACGTGTATTTCTTAGTTCTCTTAATCTACACGTAGGATTTCTCTTGCCCCGAGAGTGATTATGATTATAGAGATGTGATTATCTTATAAAGGAGCTCTCCTGTACCAGTGGAGTACAGGACCTACCTCACTTATGAGGATAATAAGAGAGCAACACCATCCATTTGTATTCTTTAAACAAACGTATAGTTTTCTGATATAAAGCAACAAGTTAAATCATTATGTAACCAAATTAGATTTATTTTCTACTAAAATACATGAAGCAAATTAGGAAGACAATGATTTGGCTGAATTATCCCAAACTTTGTGTTCTTCCAATGCACATATATGTACCCAATGGATGCATTGCCTAGCCAACTAATGTGGAACATAATAACCCAAAGAAGACGATAAGAATGATTGCAATTTGCCGAGTATACCAACCACAGTATATATGAAAACTGAGTTCTAGCTTAAAAAACTAGAAGGCTTAACTTTTATCAAGTCTATGCATTATTTTTTCCTTGTCTCAGCCTTGTGACAACTCCTTTTCCCTTTGGCCCAATTGTTCCTTTGCAGTATCTCTATTCCTCAAAAATTCAAGATTTCTATATTGTAACAGCTGATCTGGACACCAATTTTTTTAAGATGTTGATGATTGTAAATGAGAAAACCTTAACACTCAAAAGTCATAAGTTAGATTTGTTATTTTTGAGGCTGAAAAAGCAAATTAACCTTCTGAGATGACAAATTTGTTTTTTGCAGATAATCACATTAATGGGCTCTGAGTTAGACAATGTTTAAGTAAAATTCTCATTCTTGGATGTTGACTCTCCAGACACCCTGGCTCCAAGAAACTAAACTATGCTACCAAATGACATTAAAGACTTCATTCATTATGTCTATAGATTAATATCCCTCTAAGAAATGTTTCTTTCATAAATATGGATTTAGACAGTACTTTTCCTAATTATATCTATTGTTTCTTGGCAAATACATTGTGTGTGGTCTTGTGAAAGCATTTTCTAGAAAGATATTGAGAGTGAGGGCATTGTGTTAAACGTGTATCCCATGCTGTCTAAGGGATTGCTGAAGCTTACCATGTTATCTGTAATTAAAGATCCACACATAGTATGATTGTTATGTGGATAATTCAGATATAGACAAATGAGTGACATCAGATTCTTGTGTTCTTATGGAGTATCCTCATGAATGCCAAGGGCAGGACCAGTGTCTGTAGAAAAAGATCATTCCATGAGAGATATTGAAATTCTCAAATTGGAAATCAGCCAATCCTGGGATAGGAAAAGAGCTCTAGGAGAGAGTCCATTCAACTTGGTAGAGGGAAGGGGCAGCAATGATACAGTTTGGCCATGGAGGAATTCAGGTGCTGAGTACCAGGTAAGAGAGACTGAAGAAAGTGCTCCAGAAAGCAATAAATGACTACTGTAACATGGAGGGGAACCCAAGACTGCATGGGGTCAGGGGGTTGTGCAGCACAAAGGAGATCATAGTCTGTCCTTGTTCCAAGTCGTCTGTGTGATAGTTCACTTTTCATAGTCTCCTGTTTGCAAAGTTGTGTTCCAAATGTTAAAATGGTGACTGTGCCTCCTGTCAGTACCTAATTACCTAAGCCCATTCATGAACAGATTCCTTTGATCAATTAAACAGAGCCCACTGTACATAGAAAGCTGTGAGCAATGGAACCAGTAGAATGAGATTGAGATTGTAGTTTGGTTTTGGAATGTAAGTAAAACTCTGGCCCTGACCAAGAAATTTACACTACCTCTAGTTCTGTTTCCAAATAAGGGACTCAAACAAGATGATCTTTATAGTCAACTACCAGCATTAGCAGTTTTTGATTTATTATTTTATTGACATAATTTCATTATCATTCTATAAACATCAAATATAATACTGAGTTGTATGTGTGAAGAGAGTTCTACAGACTTAATTAGATCCCAAACTAGGTTGCAACTCTTGTCCAGAGGTCCATCTTATTTTTCATTCAAAGATCAAATAGCAAACAGATGTCATGGGGAAGTGGTGTTTACCTCTGCCTACACCCCTCATTTTCCTTGCAAGATTATGCACAACATAACCATGTAAGGAAAATGTTTTGATCATTTTCTGGAAAGTGCCTTGTATTGCTACAAAATCCATCTTCAAAACGCTCTATAGAAAGTCTACAGAAGAGAGGATTCTTAAGAAGTTCCTGCTTGTTAGCATTGTTTTTGACTCTTTACCGTTGTTTTTTTTTTCAAAGTTTTATCCATCATTCCCATGTCACAGGTGCAGTGGTGAACAGGTGCCTTCAGTTAATTTCACCCTCCTTCACAGTTCTGGATTCATGAAGAATATGTCTTCATCATTTAATGATAAATATTGAAGTGTTTTAATTTAGGTTTGTATATCTGCCAGAGTTCAGTTTAGAAATATGTTAGTTGTTTTAAAGAAAATGAATGTGAAATATGAACTAGGCATAATTTAATTAGTATAGATGAAAGCATTGAAAACTACAAGTTCTAAAAAAAAAAGAAAAAGAAACAAAGAAAATACAGGATTCCCAAAGATGTAAGGGATAAAAGAATCAAGGTCAATAGTCTCTTTTCCTTGATGCTAAGAAGTCCTATAGATCCCTGATCCTTCCTAACATGAAACAATCTTATGAATATGCAGAGATTGCCTGTTCTCCTTACCTGACTTTCAGTCTTGATTGAATGCCTCTGTTGAGACAAATTTGCTAAACTTCAAGAACCCAAGATTGAAAGGTGTCTTAGAAACCATTTTTGCCTTTCCAACTTATTCAACATAGAAAAAAGAGAATTGCAGTTTGAAAGACAATGTAAACATCAAGGACTGACAAAAATAAATCAGCATTATTTTAATCAAGGAAAATGCTTTAGGACAGAAGACACAAAAGCAACTCTCTGCAAACCAAAGTATTTGAATTAATAAAAATATTATACCAAGAAGCCAGGTATGGTGGCAGTGCATGACTGTAATCCCAGCAGCTCGGGAGACTGAGGCAGGAGGATCATGAGTTCAAAGCCAGCCTCAGCAAAAGCAAGGTGCTAAGCAACTCAGTGAGATCCTGTCTCTAAATAAAATACAAAATAGGGATAGGAATGTGGCTCAGTGGAGTGTCCCTAAGTTCATTTCCCAGTAACTAAACAAACAGCAACAACAAAAAATATTATGCCAAGAAACATTCAAAGAACATCAAGTCCACTCAAGTGAAATTGCTTAGGATTTTTTTGTCATTTCTATTAGAGTTGGAAAGTTTGATTTTTTTCATTGAAAAATCACTCTAGGAAACAAAACTTCATTGTTTTTAGACACTTGTCATATTGATTCAATCATTATACATAAGTAGCCTTCTCAAGGGATAGTATATTAAATACTATGTTGGTTTACTAGGGATATTGTAGCAAAATACCATGAACTGAACAAAACAACAGAACTATTATTTATAGTTCTGAATGATGACAAAGTTGATTCCTTCTTTTATTTATTTATTTTTAAAAATTAATTGTTGGTTCCTTTTGAGAGCCATGAGAGAGAATTTGTTTCAAGACTCTCTGCTATATAGGTTCTGGTGTTTTTCTGGCTAACTCTAATATGTATTGGTGATTGCTTTATCATTAGGATAAGGCAATGGATGTACCTTCATTTCACATGTTCTTCCTTCACAGTTGAAGCCATGCATTTGTCTGTGTCCAAAATCCTCCTTTTGATAAGACATCCATCATGCTGGAAGTCTACTTTATTTCCAAATAAAGTCACATTCAGTCATCTCAGTGTTAGGATTTCAACATAAGATTTTTTAAGAGAGATGTAATTCAACAATAAGGCATGCAATGAATATATATTTGCATAAATATTTTACCATCTATTAAATGACTTGTGTACAATGAACATTTACATAATCATAATCTGTTAACTCAGGAGAAAGAACTCATTCATTTACTGTCAATGTTAGCACTAGGTAAATATATCACAACCAGGAAACTGTTTTGCATCAAATGCTATGATTTTCCTCCCCAAAGCAATGTATTGTCTGGTGGATTCGGGAAAAAGAAAGGATACATGTCTCATCATCTTCTACATCAAAGACTATTTGTATATTTGCTTATATTATTCATGTTCTTTGGCATTAAAAATGATGAGTTTTTTTTTTTTTTTTTTTTTTTTATCCTTGTCTTTCTTTGAAGATTTTCCAACCACTAAGAAGGTTGTGCATTAACAAGGGAAAGCCCAAATTAAAGGAAGCCCGTGGTTTGGCAATTTAAAAGTTCAGAAATAACTTTGTTAAAAATCTTTCCACTGCCATGTTTTAACTTGTTTTAGTAGTACTGAATATATCCTTTTATTATTTGTAGAGAGACCTATGAATATTTACCTGGTAGGTCTATCTATTATAAGGAACACAGAGGGAGATTCTTCAGTGCACTGTTCATTTGCTGAGTGTGGGTAAGTGAAAGACCAAATTTGGCTCACATTAGTTAAAATTCACTCAGTGGGGAGCAGCAAGTATGGTGCTCCTACTTTCCATGGTCAGTGCAAGCTTGCATCAACAGCAACAGTGTTGTACAAGAATTCTACTTTTTTATTCAAACTTCTGGCAAGTCTTCCTTTCATTTGGCTCTCTTAAATGGCACAGTTGAAGCCATGCTGATTTGGATTTGGGGTGGGCCTAGGTTCAAAGGGAAGCTTGGCAACTTTATCAGTTTTGTTGCTTAAAATATTTGTGGCTTTAATTTCCTCAAGTACGTAGTGGTGATAGCAGGGACTATCTCATGGTTGAGTAACAGTAAGGACTAAAATGAAGCAAGAACACTTCTGGGAAACCTGTAGCACAGGGCCCAATTTTCATACAGTTGGAAACAATGCATTCTCCCTGACATAGCTGAGATTTCTTTTTTATAAAAAAATATATCCGAGGTGTACAATTTGACCTTAGGGAATAAATATAGATATTGAATTGGTTAATATCATGAAGCATATATATGTCATATGACATACTAACATATATGTCATCTTGTGGTTAATATTTTAAAGACCAAAGCACATTGACACTACTCATTTGACAAAAGTCTTTACTATAATGTTTCTTTCTCACTGGACTAAATGGTTCATCATACCATATCTGGTATTGCTTTTCAGCTTTCAAGGTATTAAGTTCTCTTTATAAGGAGCAAAACTTTCTCCCATTATGCTGTACTATTTATTGCCATTTTTGTTTTGTGTATTGTTTTCTTCTCTTTAAAGCTGATGTTTGTAGATTATCTTCTTCTTCTGCTATATTTTCCATGAACCAGTTACTCTCTTGTGTTCTTAGACTTGCATTGGAGTTCCAGACCTATTGTCAATTGAAACCATCATGAGAATGGGAACTGACCTCACCCAGCCTAAGAACTGTCCACAGGGCACACAGCACTGGCTCTCTTAGGCAGACACCACACTGGTTTCCCTGCCTTATCACTGTTTTTGTGAGGACCACATTAGCAAGTAGAGCAGGGAGGACTTTAAACTCCTAAGAGTGGTTACTTATATGAGGTTGGAGACTGCTTGTTCCTGTAGACACTTTTAACAATTGCATCATATTTGAGGCAAACAACTTTTCAATAAAAACATTCTTTAAAAAACAACAAAAAAGTATTTAATATACCTAACTAGCCCGAAATCCTAATGTAACAACACAGCTCTTGTGGAATATTAGCTGTTCAGCCTTGCAATCAACTGAATGACTGAGAGATGTAGTTCAGTGTTGCAGCTCAGCCTCATGAGGGGTAATTCTATTCCTTAACCAGGGGAAGATTCAAATTCAGAATTCAAAGCATGGTTTCCCTCAAATGAATGTTGCCACTGAATAATACTAAAGTTGAAATATCTTTAAGTTGAATCATTATAAGTCAGGGACCACCTGTACCCACCTGTATTTCCTTCTGCTGTAGAAATAACTTCTTTAAGTCTTTCTCCTATTTAACTTGTGTCTTCCACCATGCTGGTAGTGCTAGGTACTGTTTCTGATGGAGAAGTTCTCAGGCATGGTTTGCTGACTTTGCATCCATTCCACCAACCTCTACAATGCTGCCATATTATTCTTTCACCTTTAGGAATGAAACCTGAGTTGATCTAAGATAACCATGAAAACTTTAATCCTCTCATGATAACTGATTCAAGATTACCCAAACAATGTGAACAGCTGCAATCAGCTTCAAGTCAAGCTGTGCAAAGGGCACTTTTCTTGACAATATTTATGATTTTTCAATGTAAATTACACAACTACTTCAGCTACCTTGATAAAAGCTAAGTTAAAACCAACTTGAACCTGAGAATCATACGTAGAGAAAAACTGGGAAAAACCAGCAGAAGCCCTGAACAAGTCCTCTCTGAAACTAACAAGACATTCAAGTAGAAAAAAACATGTAATTTTAATGAGCTCAGTTACTTTGAATTGGATGTTATTCACCAAAAACTTGTAATATTTTAATCTACATATTTTACTCTATTACCATT
This sequence comes from Callospermophilus lateralis, assembly GCF_048772815.1. Lineage (NCBI taxonomy): Eukaryota > Metazoa > Chordata > Mammalia > Rodentia > Sciuridae > Callospermophilus > Callospermophilus lateralis. The sequence continues at coordinate 15,780,769 of NC_135314.1, read as the reverse complement.
TCCATTTTATTCCAGACTTTTAAATTTATTTATGTACAATAGTCACAGCATGTTCTTTTACATAAGTAAAAATAAATGCAAACATTTTCTAGAATTACACATAATTTTTATGAAAAATCATTTATATAAAATATTTCTTAATTATTTTATAGTGTTTTTATCATTTTGTAATATTTTAATAATTTTATTTTTTCTTTTTAGTTTTATTTCCAAAATTTAAATATTGTTATTGTTACAATTGTCATTATTATTTCAGAGAGTCTTAAGTTATTTTCAAGGGCCTTAAAGAGCATAGTTCTTGGAAATATACATTTATTTCACCATTGTTAAAGTAGGGCCCACAAACTGAATATTAAGTGGACTTTACCTATTGCTGGCTTTCATATCTTTATTGATCAGGCTTGGCATTGCAAAATTCTCAAGCCTTGAAATCCCGTAGAGCCAGCGCCCTACAAGGGATTCCCATCTGAAATGAGTCCTTCTCATTGTTTTTATGTGAGGTTTTTCTAGTGTTACTTACACAAAGTTCAATTTTCAGGCATTTAAATTGAGACTACTAAAGTTCTGTAAGACTTGGCTTTTATATCATCTACCATTATTAGATTTTTAAAAGTACTTAAACTCCATCATCTTCTTAGATTAGATAATAAAATTAGATATTTTTAGAAGTAAAAGTATGTAAAACAATCCCAAAATAACAATGTCTTGATGTACAAAAGATTATTCTTGTTTAAGCAATAGTCCAACATAGAGCAGATATTTAGGATTAGACAGTTCTCCTGGGTATTTCCTATCCAAATGGCCATGTAGGATATGAGATCCCTTTCATGCTTTGGTTCTGACTTGACCTATAATTCTTGCTTCCATTCAAATTTGGGATCTTGTATAAATTTGAATGGATTTGTGAGCAGCATACTTAATTTCAAGCCATTCCTTGGCCACTTATTGGCCACTATTAAGTTCATCACACATCCAATTGAAATAATATTTGAGAGAGATGTAACAAAGACACATTCTTTGCTACAATGATGATAAAAATGATGTGCTTTCCTTAAAAATTGATAATTGTTTACAGAAAAAGTTTGAAGATATTTGGAATATAATTTTGTTGTTGTTTTTATTGTTATTAACTGCATAATGTTCTTGTGTGCTCCTTATTCAGAGTCATCCCTGCCTAGCGACCTTGACTAAAACTCTAATCAAATTTTGTGCTCACTTTTAATAGACATCTGGCAACTGGGATGGTGTCATGGAGAACATGACTCATGGAAATTAGTGTTAGGAAAATTTCATACATTAGTTATAATGAAATGGTGGTTAATATTTGAAAGACTGATATATTTATGCTTACATTTGCTCAAACAGCTTAAGATGTAAGAAGATTATATCCATATGTCTGTGTCAATGTGTATAATGATCTTTCTCTTTATCTAGGTATCTATTCATGTATCTGTCAAGACTGATTAATAAATAAAGCAATTGGACATAAACCACTAGTTAGACTCAGTATGATGTTAAATCTGTGCAGATTTCCATCCCCAGTGATCCTCTAGACTCTCATATATATGCTCTTTTCCCTTGTCATTTTTGTAATGAAGGCTCTGCTTTTGGTAACACAATCCACTTAGTTTTCTGCTATATTCTAACACTGTAGTGATGACTATTCATAGAAATATCTGCATCTAAGACCAGTCTTCTGTTTTATTCTCTGAACCCTAGTCTCTGTCTATAATCACCCTGTTTTTCCTTTATTTCTCAGTATCTCACTCTTTCTGCTTTTTCCTATTACTAATACTTTAATCCTGTACTTCCGTCTGATGACTAGGGCTTACTCCCTGATGATAGTTATCCCTGGTGTGGTCTTCATAGGTTGAAACTCAACTTCAGATATCAAAGTTGCTAGAATAGCATTACTTTAAATTAGATGTCACTGATGCCTATTAAGTCAGCTACCTTGAGAACTACATGTTGCATTAGTCTTCTAACAATCTTGTCCCATGGGTTTTGCTTTAATACTTGGAGCAGTCAAATGTTAACTTTCCATCCTCTGTTGAACCCAGTTCTCCTCTTTTAGATAGGGACATATGTAGGACTTTTCCAGGTCTCAGGAAAAATGATGTAAATGTGTGCATGTTTGTGTTCCTGTGTATGTATCTCTAATTACATGTATATGTGCTTACTAACTTTGATAATATGCCATTATCAGAGAGACATTAATTTGGTTGCTTTAGCTCACTAATGTTCATGTGTTTATTTTCTTTGCATATTCACTTGAAACAGCTTAACTTTCCTTGGTAATTTTTAAATTAAATTATATTTTATTGGTTGCAACCCCTGGTATCTTCCCTTGTTTGTTTATATTATTAAAGTCAAGGCTTCAAAGAGTTCTGAGAATACTAATTCCAGTTTGAGCATGCAGATTGGACCACCCAAGCAATTGTGTATTTCCTCAAACATAAGTTTGCTACTGTGTAAAGAGGTGCCAAACTATTCAGAACCCAGACCAAATGGTTGCATCTCATCTTGTGGGCCAAGTTTGGAAAGCATGGCAGGATCAAAGAGACCAAGATATCTGATTTTTTGGATGGGTTATAGCTCATTCCAAATGACAGAATGAAGATTTAGTAATGTTGCTTCTATTGCTCATAGTAATTGAATTGACCAAACATTTCAAATTCAGAGTGATTCTGCTTAATGCTTTGCTCTGGGAATGTTAAAAGAATAAACATTAAGCTTTGAAAATTTTCCAAATGTCTTCTCAAAGATTTTGTATTAAAACTTAGGAGATATACATATACTTATTTCTGATCTATTGCTCAATTTGTGTCTCCCTATGCCCTCCATTTTAAAACTCCAAGTTTATACAGTCAGCTTTTTTCATATATATATATATATATATATATATATATATATATATATATATATATAAGGGAACTCCGATTTTCTCCACTTAGATTCACCAAAATAAATCTGTATGATCTCTTCTCAGTTCAACCACTGCGATGTATATCACTCCCTTCTTGGCTATTGTTTCTTTATTTGCCCTCTTGAATACTTTCCCTCCCACCTTACTTACTATTGCTCATCTCAGTGGCCTCAGAGTAAATAACACTAATGAACATCTGTCCTGATCCTCCCTTCCTAAATCATTTCCCAGTTTTCTTTGTTTTGTTATGTTGTTGCTGAGGACTGAACCTCAGGCCTTGTGTCTATAAAGGACACATGTTACCACTGAGCTACCCTCCCAACTCCCATTGCTATGTTTTAATTGCTCATTTCTTTTTAAAGAGAATACTTGTATTCAAAATGTACATCATAATTTTCAATCCAATTTATTTGTGTTTTTAAAATCCTAGTATACATTTTCCACAATAAACAGAAGGACCCATGAGAGCAAATACCTACCCCATTCCTCAGGGACCAAAGTGAGGAAGTACATCATGGGGTAAGAGTGTGGCAGAGGGCAGTGGCTCATATGATGATCCACTTGCCAGATACATCATTCTCCCATGAATAATGAGCACACAATTATTTGCCAATGTCTTAAGTAATAGCATGTCTGAGAGTACTTTAGATGTAATAATACCTAACTGTTAGAGTTAGCCCAAGCACAAATATACCCTAGTTACTTCTTTTTCTCCACTGTTTACTCCTGACCCTGCCTGACTCAAACATAACCATCCATGGTAAAATTCTGAGACATGTCAATCTCCGTAACCTGTTGCTGGCAATGCTTACTAGCTAAACTCAAGGCTGTATGAAAGACCAAGGGAATCACTGAACTATGTTCATAAATGTCAGTTTCTTGGGGCATATAGAATGAAGAGTAGAATTTGAACGTAAAGGGCATTGACTAATTCCTTGTTCAAAAAAGAAGAATATTGAATTCACAATATAGTCAGAGTTCTCTGCTCTTTCCCTGTATGACTTTGAAGAATTAGCCCAAATATGTGAGTAGACTTTCTTGTGCCAGTACTTATCACATGGAACTGTGGTCAGAATGGGAGTAGTATAGCCTAAAAGTTCCAAACATAGCAACGTGTGGCATATAACTCATAATGAATTACAATTTACTTCCTCCCATCTGAACTAATGAATTTTAATCTGGAAGTATGAAGAAATTGGCTATATCATAGTGACTAATGAAAGGGTTAAATTGATTAAGGTTGTACTTAGATTGTATTTAGAGTTGCCTGATAAAATTCAAAAACCACAGTGTATTTTTATTTGATCAATCTGCCTACCTGTCATTCTTTCTTTAAATTCATGATTATTTAATAGCATTTATGCAGTTGGGATAAAATTTGAAAATTGAATTATATTTTTCTTAATTCCTGAAAATTCATAGAGTAACAAAATATATTGATTTAAGTGAGAAATTTTATGTAACTTATAAAGAAGAACTTAATTTCATATTAGCAAATTCATACATGTAACACATAACCAAAGTTGTTTTATATAAAGATGATATGAAAAAAATTAAAATTGGCTTTTAAGTCAATCTGAAAATTTTGACAAAATAAGAATTTGTTAATTTTATATCATTGCCTATAGAATGATAATCTACACTTATTAAAATGTTAATAACAGCATTTATTGCATTATACTTTTAAAAAAAGTAAATTATTATAGTTCAATATAATTAATAAGCAAAATATGTTGCAATCAGGACCAAATTAACCCAGAGTCTGTTCAGGGAAAAGGCACATGAAGATTAAATTTATCAAGAAAAAGTTCACTTGTACAACATGCTACATAACTGTAGATTAGAAAGTGCTCATTTGTAAGAAATTGCAGCAATTTCCCCAAACTTCAAAGTATGATCCTATAAAGTGATAATTTGAAATGTTTGATATTGCAACACTGATTTGGAAAATGCATAGTCATGGTTACACAGTTATTTGAATGATTATTTATAATTCCACTTAAAAATAGACAGAGGGCTGAGAGTGTAGTTTGGTGATAAAGCACTTGCCTAGCATGCTTGAGGCCATGGGTTCAATCTCTAACATTTAAATAAATAAATAAATAAATAATAAGAAGAAAAAGACAGGTCTCACTGAATTTATGTAAAGAACTCTTAAATCTCATGTTTTAGTCATACAATTGTAGTAAAGGAAAAATTTATTTGGGGACTCATCTTTCAAAGGTCTCAATTCATAGATAACCTACTCCATTCCTCAGGGATCAAAGTGAGGAAGTACATCATGGGGTAAGAGTGTGGCAGAGGGCAGTGGCTCATATGATGATCCACTTGCCAGATACAAAATATATACACCAAAGGGACAGCCCCAATGCCTTCCTCCTCCAGCACACCCTACTCTCCTTCACTTGCCACTCAGTTGATCCCATCATCTAATCCATTAGGGGGATTATTCTCTGAAGTTTAAGGATTTCACAACCCAATCATTTCTCCTTCAAACCTTCTTGCATTGCCTCACATGTGAGCTTTAAGGGATGCATTGTATCCTTACCATAACATCTTGCCATGAAAATGAGGGAGATAATAAAAAGAATGATATGAGACGACAGAATTTCCAGGACATTATGTGCCCAGTGAAATGAGCCAGTCACAATAAGAAAAAATGCTGCACTACTCCACTTACACCAGGCATCCAAAACAATCAAGCTCATAGAACAGAATGTAGAATGATATTTACTCAGCACTGGTGGAAGAGACAAATAAGAGATTGTTTTTTATTGAGTAGGATAGAATTTCAAATTTATGAAAAGTTGTAAACATTTGTTTTACAACAATGATGTCTGCTACATTACTGAAATATATACTTCAAAGTGACTTAAATGGTAAATTTAATGTTACATTTAATGTTATGTTATGGATGTTAATTCAAGTCTCACTTTGCGGATAAAAGGATTAAGACAGCAGGAGATGATGACCTGGCTCAGCTCATTCTGCCAGGAAGAAAATTCATGCCTCCCAGAACACATTTCAGGTAACTTCACCTGTCAACTAATCCACTCGAGGGTTCTCAGACAATCTCTACATGTGGCAGGGAAAGTTTAACTCATTGGATGTTCAAAGTTGGATGAGTAGGTAACTCAAAATTTAAGAGGAAAGACCCTCAAGAGATGAGCAAAAGTATTCCAACTATCTAAAAAGCAATGAGTGTTTGCATTTTATTATAATTCTAAGACAGCATCCACATATTTTCATACTTGTATTAATTAAGTACTACCATTGCTTAAAGTCTTTATAAATTACATTTATAAAGGTAAATGTTTAGATTATTCTCATCATTACAAACTTCATCAAAAATACATATTACAATGGAAATTCTTTTCTTTATTCAATGACTTAGTTGAGCATATATGAAAAATATTTTATACAAAAATATTCTCTATGATTTACACATTTCATTTGAGAAGATAACTCTAAAAACCAAAAGATTTAATATAAAACCAAAAGAAAACTTAGCATTCTCTGATCAGTTTCATAGTATTAAGGGAATTTCTTATGATTAACCCTTGTTAAAATTTGACTTTTTCATCTTTGTTACAATGGATGTTCAGTCGCATCGATGGTTTTTATTCACAAGTAAACATGCACTATGTCATCAACCACATTTCTAGCTACAGTTCCATCTGCATTGGAGGGAAAAATTTCTTCCTGAAGTTAAAATCCTCTCTTTTCCTAGCATTTCTTGGAAACTGGAAGAGACAGTCTGAGATAATGTATCATGACATAAGACAATAGGACTCTGTCACATACACACATGACTCAAGGGATGGCAATCTAAATAGTGCTTTGGAGGCTTGTGTTCTCATTAGGATCTGAGTTCTTTTTATAATTTCCTACAGGAACCATTCAGGACGGCACAGGGTTCAAAAGGAAGGGCAACTAGAAAAGATACTAAAATTATTTTGAGTTGACTCCTATAAAAATATTTCTGTGGCGCCATTGTTTTTTTAAGGGACAAATTGTTATTGTCGAGAAGAGTGAGGTCATATTAAATTAAAGAAAATAATACTGAAGAGATTTTGCCATATGCCAAAGCGATTTGGAAGAAACATTCTCATGTGCAGTTTTATAAAAGAAAAAATTAAAAATTAGAATTTACATTGCATGAGCATGATTGCTGTACCGAGAAAAAGAACCTGAAAGAAGGTGTAGGTTTGTTAATTAGAAATAATAGCCCGGGTGATTAGGGTTTTACATCGTTGAGCACCTTCCAAGCATGAGGGAGTCTCATCTGGCGTAGGCGAGCGGTTTTTTGGTGAGTCTGTAATGAGACCACACAGAATGTGCATTATACCTTTGGAATGAAGAGGTTTTGGATATTTAACTTCTATGTGCCAGTCTTCTATCAGTTACTTGTTATTCCTGAGGTGTTTTCAAGGCTGGAAGTGAACACATGTCCATGGAAATCTTCACATAGTCTGTGTATAAAAGGATTTTGTGTGTTCTTTTCAGAATCAAACAAGCCCAAAGTAGGAAGGAACATATTGTTTCAAATAACAATAAGAATGGAAATTGATTTGCTTCTCATTTCCTGGATATTCTTGAACCCATCTTTATCTTTGTTGTCTGACTCATTTCCTTGCCTAAATTAGAAAGAATCTCAAAATTCATTTATAGTTTTATTCAGCTAAAATTAAATGCGTAGAAAGTTCAGGTTACCTATGTTACTACTTGCTTTCTTTTGACTAAGTTGCTATACTTATCATTTCCCATCAGGGATGTTAGACTAAATTGGCTTATCACATTTTTCTCTGAGGAAAAGCTGGACATGTTTCAAAGAAATTTTAGGAAGATTTAAAGAGAGATAGTAAATTTAAGTTGCAGAGTCAAAAATGTTATTAATAAATACATAAGTTGAATTTTATAATAATGCATCCAAACAGCTTGATTATAAAAGTACCAAATCATACATTTTAAAGCAAAGACTTCTCTTTAAAAAATTCTCATATTAATATTCAACAAAGACCTTAATTTTCTTTTTCTCTAGAATAAGAGCAAACACAAATGTAGTGGTACAGAGAGAGTACTTATTGAATTTTTTGGAGAAAAAATGTCTTGGAATCTAAAAAGTGTTGTGATTTCATTATTGTCACATTGCAAAAATTGTAAGGGGTTTTTGCTGATAAAGCCACTTATTCCAGAATTATTAAATTTAAAAAATGGCAACACTATTTTAACTGAGTTAGGTATTGAGCTTTGAGTGTTCCATAGGTTGATTTGACAAGTTCCATTTCCTGAATTGAGAAATTAATCTATAAGATTGCTTGGGAATATATGATAAGCAACAGCCCCCTCTTATTTGCCACATATTTTTACAAATGCCCTGATTTTATATATCATGAGGGTTTGAAATGATCCATGAATTTTGGATTGATTCCAACACCTAGTGAGCTTGGCTTGAAATTCAAGGTACACTGGATCTGAAAAGAACATCAAAATTTCAGCTGAAAGTCATCTTGGCTTCTTTGTAGCAAGGCAGCCCTTGCTAGTCTATGCCAATAAATAAAAATGGAACAAGTATCATATCAGTTCTAAATATATAACTTTAGCCATAATTTCCAGATTCATTATGTAGTAGAGAGTATGGTGTTCACATCTAGAATGTATAACTCTGTTAGAGGATGGAGAGGGAAAAGGAGAAGTCAAGATAAGACACTGGAATAATAGTGATGACATCATCAAAACTGGTAAAATATGAAGTGGTGAATGGTTTGGAACAGAAATATAATTTACTTAATTTGAACTTAGTGAAGTTGAGGTAATAAAAAGAAATTTGGTAGAACACTCCATAGGTAGCTGGAAATAAAACAAAAACAAAAACAAAACAAAAAAACAGTTCAGTGAGGTTGAAGGGAGAGGTGTAATTTCAAGTCTTGAAAACAGATGTAGTGAACTTCACCATGAATGTCTTTAGGGGGTGGAAAGTAAATGAAACCAAGACTAGCCAAATCTTTGGATGGAAGCAATAGGATTATGAGATCACAGATGGACCTAACACAAACTGGAGAGGAATGGGAGTTGAATAAGCACAGTAGGATTTCGTAGACTCAAAGCAAATCATGAGGAAGAAATTCTTTAGCTGCATCTACAGCACCTACAGAGTTTGAAGCAGGTTCAAGACTCTTGAATTTAGAAAGAATTGGCCTTTATTTTTATTAGTGTGATTTCCACAATATGTTATATGTGGGAACCAGATTTCAAGGGGTTAAAGAGAGAAACAATTTTCCCAAAATAACTGTAGTAGAAATAATCTACTAATGTGAGATAATTTTTTAAGAAAGAAAGTAGGATAGCAGAGGAGTTATATCCTATATATTCCATACATCATAAAAATAATATAAATATATACACACATATGTATGCATAATCTTCAATTGGAAATAAAATAAACTGACAGCAAAAACATGTGATAAGCATTAATATTTACTATTAATAATTAAATAATTTCATCAACAGTTTGATGAAATAACACTGTCATTGTTCTGTTATGTTCAAAAGGAAAAAAAATGAATTGTGTTGGGAATATTATTTGTATATTAAGTAACTAAACAATTGCATATCTTGCAAGTTTTTATGGATGGAAACCCTAGGAAATTTGCTATTAGGACAAGAAAAAATAAGTCATGTTTCATGGAAAAATGACTGATTATGTTTTCCACAGTAGGTCACCTTCTTCATTAATCTTACTGTAGGGTTGAATTATTTGCTAGTATTTTATGATGTGTTAACATTTAAACCTAAAGTTTTGCACTTTAAGCAAGTTATTTATAAAATCTTTGGAACCAAGAGTATCAGTCAAATGATAGCTATCTTTTAGAATTATGATAAATTTTAAAAACATTAAATGATTTTTTTCTAAGTTCTTTTAAAATATTCTATTGTCAATGATATGCTATGTTCTTTAAAAATGAAAAGTAATTTCTTCAGAAATTATCTTGTATTTCATGAGGAATTTCATTTACACACAATATAAAGTTTAAAGTTGAATTTACTAATATATAGTAACATATTTTAAAGATTCTTATTGATTATTTATTTATTTTGTATGTTGTGCTGAGCTCCATCTATATACTAGACAAGCACTCTACCACTGAGCTATATCCTTAGTTCAGATTGTTTTTATTTTATTTGTTTTTTTTAGCTAATAATATAAATCAAATCATACCCTTATCAGGTATGAAATACTCTATTTGCTTTTCATAATACTCCAAGTACTATCTGAAGTTCTCACCCTGGCCCACAAACCTGAAGTGTCAGTTCCAGTCTACTGCTGGGATCTCATGTAGTTCCCTTTCAACTCCATCTCCTACGCCCACTTGAGGCCTATTTAGGAAATTCATCCCCTGAATTCTAATAGCTCCCTCTCTTCCTTAAGGATTCTATGTAAACATGCATTCTGAACTGACCTTTACTAACACTTTTCCAATAATTGCCCTCCTATCCTTTCTATCCTCTGTTTTCATAATTGTTCATTGGTAACTGTCAGTACTGTCTCTTAGCCTCTCAAATCTCTCAAATACACCACACACACACACACTCACAATCTTGAAAACCTGACTCATGCAAATCAGGACACTAATTGTCCAGTGATGAAAACCAAACACACCAGACCAGTAATGTGGTCTTAGCTCCACTCTGAAGGTTGATCATTCTGGGGTTTTCTGTTTTTGATTTGTTTTGCTTTGTTTTCTCTGAGACACTGTCTGCCCTGACCTTCTTTTACAATTCTTACTGAACTTCTTCCAGACATGGTGTTTGCTCCATTCTCTCTACCAGATCCGTTGAATCTACTTTCTAAATCAGGCCTGAATCTGATGACATTAACCATTTCCCTGCTAACACCTTGGTACCCACCACCATCATCTCCCCAGTGAATTCTGTTCACTAAGTATTCTTCCTTCTCCAGTCCTTTTTCTTCTACGGTCTATTCTCGAAAGAACAGGTAATCCAAACTTCTATCAATGCCAACAGCATGTGGCTGGACATGGGTGTGGGCTATGACCTAACTCTCAACTCCTTGTGGATCTCATCTCTTTTTCTCCACCTTCCTCGTCCCACCGTGGACACAAACTCTCCTGGAATTTTTCAGCCTCAGGGTTCCGAGATACTACTGGGTGTCTACCTTTGGATATTCGCATAGTCAGATACTACACCTACTCCAGATCTTTTCTCAAATGCCACCACTCAGTCAGGGTTTCCCTGACACATATTTTTAACATTATTATTTCTTTCCTGCCCTTGAAACCCCCTATTCTAGACCGTTTTCTTTACCTAGATTTTTCCCCTGGACTTACCACCTTATAACATATATAGTATTTTATCTTTTTATAAATTTAAGCTTCATGAAGGTAAGGGTTTTTGTCTTCTTTATTTATAGCTCTAGTCTCTAGAGCTTCAAACAGTGTTTGGAATATAATAAAAAGAGCATACTACAGAGACACAGCTACATCAATGTTCATAGCAGCATAATTCACAATAGCTAGACTGTGGAACCAACCTAGATGCCCTTCAGTAGATGAATGGATAAAAAAATGTGGCATTTATACACAATGGAATATTACTCAGCACTAAAAAATAACAAAATCATGGCATATGCAGAGAAATGGATGGCATTAGAGTAGATTATGCTAAGTGAAGTTAGCCAATCCCTAAAAAACAAATGCCAAATGTCTTCTCTAATGTAAGGGAGGTGACTCAAAACAGAATAGGGAGGAAGAGCATGAGAAGAGGATTACCACTAAACAGGGAAGAGAGGTGGGAGGGAATGAGAGGGAGAAGGTGAACTGCATGGAAGATGGAAGGAGACCCTCACCGTTATACAAAATACATAAATGTCGGTGTGAGGGGCAAGGGAAATAAAAAAGAGAGAGAGAGTAATGTGTCACAGTAGATTGGGTAGAGAGAGGTGATGGGGGGAGGGGAGGGGAAGAAGGGATAAGGAGGGCAGCAGAATTCAACAGACACTAGTATTGCTATATGTATATACGTGGCTGTATAACCAATGTCATCATGCAATCTGTACACATGGAAAAATGAGAATCCATACCCCATTTGAATCAAATGTATGATACGTCAAGATAATTGTATTGTCTCGAGCAACTAATAAAAGATAAAAATTTTAAAAAATAAAAATAAATAAATAAAACCTATTAACTTAGAAAAAACAGTGTTTGGAATATAATAGGGGCTCGATGAATAAATGAACAAATAAATTAACACCAAGAAATAGGGAAATTGCAGACAAGATAGAAAAAAATCTATTCAACACATAATACATTTATGACTAGATAAACTGGTTGTTTTATGATTGCTAATTCTAACACAGCATGTGTGTTATAAATACAATTTTATTTGAAATATAGACTCTTCATTTAAATCATGCTAAGGTAAGCTAGATTATACATGAGTTCTTTATTAGGGCATAAAACCAATTACTAAGGGCATATTTGTTGAGAATCAAGGCTAGAATATTTTAAAAGTCAGGCCTTTAGTATTTTTGTATCCAACCTACAATTCATAATCTTCCTTAACTGATTACTGATTGCTATTTTTGATAAAGCTGATATAATTTCATATCTTAATTGACATCAAAAATCAACATCAACAGAATTAAGCATACAATAGACATAATGGCAAACTAACCTCTCTACTGCAAGAGTTCTGATAGCAGGCACTTTCTTTGAAGTACTTATTATCTGATTGCACATTTAATGATTATGTATTAAAAAGAAAGAAGACTTGCCCTTCTCTTTCCCTTTTCCTCCTTCTAATTTTTAATGCTGATAGTTTACTTTCCAAAGAGTCCAGGCCAGGAGGTAGAAGATTCTGGTCAATGATAAAACCAGCAACAACAAACCAAGAAAATCTACAAGATATACCCTCACATTTTTATGACATAAAGCCACATCTTTTTTTTTTTTTTATCAAGCAAGTACTTTGTACTCTTATAGGACAACCTATATTTTTCAAAAGTAATGCCTTCCTGTACTAAAATTCATGACTCAAAGTTCTGCCTGGTTCTGTTACTATCAAGGTGGTTGTAGTCAGTGATATTTCCTGGACCTCATTAGTTGTTCAATAAAATATTATATATATATATACATATGTATATATATATATAATGTATATCAGTAAATAGGTACCCCATTGTGGTTAACTGTTCTATTAATTGTATTTAACTAAATAAGGGCCATACTGTTTCAATGACAGAATTTTTCTACTCAATGATTATTATCTTTGGCAAAATGAGATACAGAAATAAGGTGTATCATGGATGAACACATGCCACATGTGCTCACAGACTTTTAAATCACATAATTCACATTCCCCAACCCAGGTCACTTGGTTTTAGTTGTAAAGAACTGGGCAAGTTCCTTTGTCTCTTTTGCATAGAATTTTTTTATTTTAAATGCAGACAATCACATATAATTTATAAAATTGTTTCAAAGGATAAATATGTGCAGAACACTTACCATAGTGCTTGGCAAAGTAAATGTTCAAGATATGAGTGCTATAACAAACTTTGTTATTCTAACTTATTGAATTCAGGTCATTACAATTAGAGATATATGTAGTATACATGTTTAAAAGAACACAAACATAGTTCTTGATTTTGTTCCAAAATATTAAATTTACAGTCAATAGTACTACTTTTTTGTAAACATAAATCTAGGTCAAAACTGAGTTGCTTTAATCCTGCAGATACTAATTAATGAAGAAGAAAGAGGAGGAGGAAAAAAAGAGAGTGCATTCTTCTTATGTGCCCAATTGCTTCCAGGCACCTAGGACACATGATCTAGAAAAATTATTCTGTAAACTGTAGTAAATTATCACACTTAACTCAGCAAGAAAGTTGAGATCTCCAGGGGATTGTGTATATATTACTTGGTCTTTGGAAGTCTCCCTTTCAGGTTAGCACCAAGCTCATTCTCTAGGATATTATGAAAGTGAACCATGAGTTATATAAGACATCCTTTGACTATTTGTGGTTAGGGGGGAAAAAAATCTCTCAACACTTCATTGAAGCAGGGTCACAAGTCCCAGAGGTTTGGCGAAACTCCAAATTAAATAACAGCATCTTGCAGTGAATACCAACCCTTCCTTCACAGGAGAGAAAAACAGTTAAGTTCAATCCAGTCTCACAAATGTTTTTAGAAAGCAATTGTATGTCCACAGGCAGGGCAGAATTAGAAAGTAGATCACAACTCAAAATACTGCACAAATGGATGAATAAGTATGTGTGCCAAAGAACAGAGGAGTAGATTGCATTCAGAACCTTAATTAGTGGTCTAGGAGCTGGCATTTGGGAGTTTTGAAATGAAAGGGATATATGATATGAGGAGTTTCCAAAGTAGTGTCTTATGTCATGGAAAGGTGTTAAGACTTTTATTCGAAGGATTTTTCCATTGACTAAAGGGAAAGATTTGCCCTGAGTAATGTGTTCATGACAAGAAATTTAATAAGAAGGATGAAACCAACCGTTTTACCAGGAATGAGTCAGGAGAGCCCTAGGTACTCAAGTCGTTGTAATCGGTAACAACTGAGCCTGAGCACATTTCCTCAAATGTCTCCAGTCACATTCTACACAATTCATGAAAGCAGGCGACCAGCTGAGCCCTGGTGGTAGCTTTTCTGTGCCACTTACTCAATTTGCTTTTTATTATTTCTAGCCCTGAACAATTATAATGGAATTGAGGAAAAGACTGAAGTAATGTTTCTGTTAAAATAATAATAATTCTTCCATAGTTAAATAAAATTGTACAATGATAGACCACAAAATTAAATGCCTTAAACTATTACAGAAGCAAGTTGTTTTCATCATCTCCTTAAATAAGGTTTTGCTTACTGATTTGTGGGACATTTACATGAAAAAAATGTCAATAAAAGCTTTCTGTATTTATATAAATGAAATTACTAACATATTTGAGAGACACTGGATTTGTGAGAATATTATATTAGAATTTAACAGGTTTCTTGTCACTTTTTTGCCCTTTACACGCACAGGTGTACAAACCCACATTGATTTTAATAATCAATGTGTTTAAAATATTTTATTCAGGAATGAAATCACAAACCCCATAATAGCTATGAATTCAATCCCCTGTGATTCTTTAAACTCTGATGACCTTACCAATCTTAAACATAAGTGAACTTAGCTTCTTAAGTGTTAAAAATCCCAAGACCTAGGCCCTACTCTCGGAAAATAGAAAATAAGAATATAGAAATCCTGGCCTGACCATCAGCTTTGTTTCTTCCTTTCTTCTCCTGAGGTGTACATCTTGGACGGAGAACTACTGCTCTTCAGAATGTTTTAATTTAAAAATATTAGACTCAGACCAAGTTCCTGTTCTCACTATCTAATTGTTAAGAAATGGTGAGGGGCTTCATGCTCTTGGACACTAGGGTGTGAGCAAAGGTCTCCCCCACAGGTTCCTAGTGACAGTTGCTAATAAACTCTTTGAAGTTAAGTCTCCATGAAAGGGCAATGCGAAAATCCTTTTTATAACTGGAAATGAATCAGTCAAGCTTCTCAGCTACTCCCTCACCAAATTCCAGTAAATCTCATATTATTTGGCTCATTTTTCCTAACTCCTGTTGCGATTTAATTTTGCTTCAGTCCTATCCAAATTACAGCTTTTGAAAGATTTTGCTTAGCAAATAGCTTTTTAAACTACAAGTTCTCGTCAAACTGCATGTTGGAATCTGTAAAATTATCATTTTAATACTAAAAATCCCTCTAGTAATTCAATTACTTTGGGATTTTTCCATATGTGTGAAAAGAGTAGTTAGCTCCAAGAACAGAGATTTCTAAGGTAGGGCAATTTTGTTAGGTTCTCTCTCTCTCTCTCTCTCTCTCTCTCTCTGTGTGTGTGTGTGTGTGTGTGTGTGTGTGTAGTTAATTTAAAGTTCAAAACAAGTTCAGCATGTTAGAATCTCAGATTGAAGGAATTTGGATATTATCCCTGTTTTATTATTAAAGGGTAAAATTAAGTCATCAAATTTTGTTTCAGAAGCCTCCCTCTGAAAGTAATGCAGCTACAAGCTGAGGACAATTATTTCACTTGCTTAGCTTATTTCTTTAACAGTAAAAAGTAAAAAAAAAAAAAAATGATTCAGCTGAGGCTTTATTTCTGCCTATGTTTCTAGAACACTTCTAACTCAAGGCCACATTTAAGGTGTGTTATCCCAACATCTGGAAGTAATTGTTAAACACTCCTGACATTAACCCCATCTAATCTTTTGTCCTCTGCTCCTTCATTCACTTATTTCACTTATAATATTTTCTATTTGTTTTTCATTGTATTTTGTTTTTGCAGCACTGGGAATGGAACCTAGACCCTGCATATACTAGGCAAGTGTTCTACCACTGAATTAAGTTCTCAGCCCTTTTTATTTTTAATTGCTTTAAATTTTGAGTAAGGGTCTCACTGAGTTCCCTGGGCTATTCTCAAATTTACCATCCTCCTGTCTTAGCCTCCTGTAAGCTGGGGTTACAGACATGCCCCACCACGCCTCAGTAACAAATGTGTTTTCCATGCACCTGAAATTGAGGCTACAGCAAAAAAAACATGAAGGGAAAATAAGTATCCCTGACTTTACAAAACCAGCCTTCATATGAGATAGACTATAAGTTGTAAACACCAAATTATAAATGTTAAAAGAAAAGTAGAATGAAAGAAGAAAGTAACAAAGTTTTAGAGGTATTTTGGGGATCACACGGATATACAACTTTTAATGCAGTTTCTGCAAAGAGCTGAAACTTAAGGAAAGAACAGAAGGAGATGAGGGAAGGAAGGTGTGGCTATCAGTTAACTACATAAAATAGTTTGAGGAAGAGCAAGAGGCTGGCTTTTCAAGAGATGAAGACAGAGAACTTCAAGGACAGATCCCAGACAGTCGTTTGACTCATAGTAAGAAATTTGTGTGACATAGGAAGTCACCAAATTCCTGGAACAATGGAAAAATATTATTTGACTTATTGTTTAATGGAATTAATTTAGATAATACATTAAAGCCAGAAAGTGATGATCATGGGCCTATGAAAGGAACTAGTGGGCTGTAGTGTGTGTGTGTGTGTGTGTGTGTGTGTGTGTGTGGAGTATACATCTCTATAAAAGCATTTTTTATCAGAAGTTTAATTCAAACTCAGGAAACTACTCAAATTTTAAGTGTTCTCCTGGAAAGATTTTTCAAAGTGTATATAAGGGTATATGATTTACCCCAAACCAAAAATTACAATGAGCATTACTAAAACTTATTCTGGTCCCTGTGCCAGTGCCCTCCCCTCCATCCTTGCCCATATGTGACCACTATTCTGACATGGGACAACATATTTTAGTTGTCATCATTTTCAAACTTTACCCAAATGAAATGATCTTGTGTCAAGCAGTTGTGTGTCTGAGATTTGTTTGTAGATTATATTTGAATATATCTATATTGCTATATGGAGCAAATGTTAAATTGCTTAATACAATTTTCATAGTGCTTCAATAGATTCATGTAATTGGTGTTTGTTAATCTTGCATCCAAAAAATGGCTAAGCTCATTAACTCAAAATAATAATTAACTACTAGCTTGTTTTAGATTTTCCAAATAAAATTGGGATTACCATGAAAAATTACATTTTTTTTGCTCCCCACCTTATGACTTAATTTGCATTCTTCCTTACCTTGAATAAACCCTTCAATATAATATTGAAAATAAATGGTGATAGTAGACATCCTTGGCTTATTCATAATTTGATAAAATTTTCAATATTTAAGTGGTAAGCATAACATGGCCTTGAGGGTGAGATTTTATACACCCCAGGAGATGGTATTAACTTGGGACTATAACATGTGGTGGCGGTAGTATGGCAACATAGATCCCAGTGGACAGAGTTGAGGTAAAGAACGTCATACATAGCCCACTCACAGGTGTGTTCAGGTAATGTGGATGCTGAGTCCTCTCCACAGTTGATGGAGTAAGTCAAATGTGTTTCAGCAAAGATACCCTCTACCACTTCTCCACTTATGATAGAATGGTAAATTCCAGGATGTGGGCTGGATGAATTATTTCAACTCCAGAAGTAGGACTTAAATTCCATCACAGTCTCCCCTCTACTCATTGCCAGAGAGACCAACAAAAGGGAGGCTATATACATGGATCCATGAATAAATCTTACATGACAACAACCGTTTATTATCAATTCTTTATTTGTAAATGCCATTGAATCAATCAGTTCTTCATAAGCATCATCAACCTATGCCCTAGAGAGAAAGGCATATGACACCCAGAATGTCATATGATTATAAAAACATTGCAGAACCTATTATTCTTTATTTGACTAAAATTAGAATATTTTAAAATTGCTTAGGAAGAAAGTGATTACACAGAAATAACATGCTAACAATTACCAGAGTGATAAGCTGATAAACATACTGTAAGAAGGTGTTAGGGAAGAATGAAAAAAGGGCTTTAGATAGTTATGCAATGTATGAGTATATTAAGTCATCATTTTATATGGAAGGGGATTCACAAACAGTGCTAGTTGTTCAAGGATTGCAAAATGTTATAAATGTTTCAATTTATAACTGTCACCCAAAGGGAGGGAATCTCCATTAAGGGTTATTTGAGTCAATTTTTGGCTTGAAAATTGAGAATCCAGGAAAGAGTTGGTTATTAAATCAGCAGATATATATTGATCATCAACTGTAATAGAGAACACAAACTTCAAAGTGTCTTGCTCCTCAGCAATCCAGACAATCTCTGTGACAGCAAATGCAGAGCACCAGATGGTTTGTTTTTACTTCATTATTCATTCTGACCATTTCCAGAAAATTAGCATGGTCAAACTATAACAGGAAAACCCTACTTTTGGATTATCAAGATAGATGAAAAGCAGTCTTATGGTAAACCAGCACTTGGATACCATTTTCACACTTAAGCACATCCAAAGTTTAATCATATGACACCTTACAAATACCCGATCAGCATTCTCTGAACAGTTAACATCACCCAAAACAACAATAATATAAAAAAAATAATTACAGACAAGAGGAAAATGAGGAAACATAATGACCAAATTGAATATTGTATCCTTCATGGGCTCCTGAAGAGGAAAATAAAGAAATCAATCTGATTCAAATATAGACTATAATTAATACTAGTATATCAATATTGTTTAATAATTGTGATGAAAGCACCATATTGATGTAAGATGTTCAGAAGAGGGAAAACTGAGTTTTGGATGGATCAAAACTCCCAGTGCCTTCTTAACTTTCTGTAAGTCTAAGATGATTTTAAAATAACAATTTTGTTTAGACATAGACTTTATAAAGTGTTTTCACTAAAACAAAACCAAATTAATTTCTTCTTGGCTTCTCCAACCTTATAATTCATTTGTTTAATATTCTACTTGGCAATGATAAGATATTTACCACACAGTAAATATTTTTTATGGTATTCCTAGAACAACTTAAGCGGTAGACTTAAATATTTAACTGGAATAATGTTTATAATTAATTCAGTAATTTTAAATCGAACACCTCCTATTATGGTGTAAATATTAGGTGTCCACCAAAAGCTCATGTGTGAGACAGCGAAAGAAATTTTTAGAGGTCAAATGATTAGGCTATGAGATCTTTGATCCAATCAGTGAATTAATCCCCTGATTATCTGGGTGGTAACTGAAGGCAAGTAGGATGTGGCTGGAGGACGTGGGTCATGGAGAGCATTCCTTAGGAGGATATATTTTGTATTTGGCAAGTGGAGTCTCTCTCCATGGCTCTGCTTCCTAATGTGATGTATGAAGCCTCTTTTCTCTGCCACCCTCTTCTGCCGTGATGTTCTGTGTCACCTCAGGCCCTAAGGAATGGAGCCAGCCTTCTGTGGACTCAGACCTCTGAAACCATGATCCCCAAATAAGCTTTTCCTCCTCAAATTGTTCTTGTCAGTTATTTTGGTCCCATAAATGAAAAAGATGACAAAAACAGGTATACTTGGATGCTAATTAAATCTTGTCACATATCTTTATGTTTACGCTAATAGTATATCTGCTAATAAATATGTACATCTCCCTGCTTTCCACATAGTGATGTAAATGGTTCAAAAGTAATGTTTTCTTATCTTTCCCATATAGCTTCAAGTAAATTAATATTAAAATATGGTTTCACTCTGCTGAATGTAATAATCAATATATAAATAAGTATAGAGATGTATTTTTAGAAATACCAGAATATTTCTAAAAATGCATCTCTATACTTATTTTCTCAGCCCCACAATTATGCCAGACAAGATCTTTTGTGGTGGGCCACACCTTACACTAAGCAAAAGGTATAGACATTTTTATATTTTATAATAATTTTGAGACAGGGTCTCCCTGAGGTGTTGAGCCTTTTCTTGAAGTTGATATATCCTACTGCCTCAGTCACCTGAGTTTACAGGTAAATGCAACTATGTCCAGCAAACAATAGACATTTTTAGAGTTAAACAGGAGCTAAAGCTATAAAGTTTACATTAAAGAAAGAAAAAAATATACTAATTAATTAAGACAACTTGCATTATCTATTTTTTAACAAAGTATAGAAATATAAGGCAATAGATTTTAGCTGCTTTTAATACACACACTCAAGGAAACTGTGGAAGGTGATGAATGTGTTCCACTGTTTGACTACAGTGATCACTGCATTAGGTATGTATATATCAAGCATCAGGTTGTATGTCTTAAATATACGCAATAAAAATAAGTTTAAAATAAAAACAAAGAAGCTTGTTAGATACTAAAGGACAGTAAAGATAAAAAGTTAAAAAGTCTTAGACTTCCATAGAAAGCAAATGTAGGCAAAAACTATCACAATTAGGATTATAGGGACAAAGAAAAGTTTTGAAATTATTATAACCTAAAAGCTCGGGAAGGGTCCCCAGAGAACTGGAAGTCAGACCTCTGAGGCAGGGAAAAAGCTGAGCTGGTACATGTGTCTCCAGAAGAAATCAGTGAACAAAGTCTATGAGTGCTGGTCTTGCCACTGTTACAGCAAACTGCCACTGTCAAGGTGAGGAGTGTTCCTAGAGCCATGCTACAAAGAACAGGAAACAAAAACAGGAGAAGAAAACAGATAGGCACAAAGAGTGGGCTTGCATAGGAAAGTTTCACATAAGTTTAAGAAGAAATAGCAAATGAGAAAAAGATGTATTATTTACAAATGGTTTAAAAGGTGCAAGATGTAAACCTAAACAACTATCATGGTGCCACTGAAAGCAAAACTGTGGATGGTAAAATTGATTTTCATTGTTGCTTCAAGAGAAAGAAGTCAAAATGCATACAGGAAAGAACCTGAGAAAATTCTAATTCCCATTCACGGCATAGAGAAGAGTATGATTTAGCAAATGGCTGGGCTTGAAAGTTAATAAACAAACAGCAACTCCAGGGTACTGAGGAAGGAGAGTATTTGTGTTATGAACCTAGTTCTGTTTCTGCAAGGTGACTGGTGCCTATCTGAGCAATAGTTCTAGGCAGTGTCTTCCACTACCCATGGCATATAGGTGAAAAAGTGCTCTACAATATCATAAAGGGCTCTCTATAATGTTTTCAGACAGAGAGGTCAAATATACTTCTAGGTTTACTATATTAATAATACTCCCACTGAAAATGTTGATGTCAGTAGCAGCAGAGTAAGTCAGTAAGTTCTGCCTGAGTTATCAGTTAGGCTCCATAATTAGATGACTATGGGATTGTCTTAAAGAATTAATTATAAGTTGTTATTATTTTAGTGAAAAGTTGATATAACTTTTTGCAGAAAATAGATGCACCATTACATGTACCAAGGAAAGGAAAGTCATGCTTTCCCAATTCAGGTGCAAATCCCCCAAAGTTTTTTGTTCTATTTTTAGAGTTTCATAAAGTTCCACTAAACATAGTGATGTGAAACTTTTTTTATTTGCTTAATGATAGGTCTTTGGCATGCTACCAAATCTGTACTTCAGGAACAGTTTCCTGTTTTTAATAGGAATGAGGTATGGATATCTCATGGTTTCCTTAATTGGATTCTGTTCATGAAGATTAAATTGGTTTCCAGAGTTTTGTAAATATAAACACTGCTTCAGTGAAATCCTGATTCCTATTACCTGAAGAATTTGTGTGGGTACATTAGCAGTATACACATCAGAGACAGAGAGAGAGAAACAGAGACAGAGAGAGAGAGACAGAGAGGGAAAGAGAGAGATGTTAAGGTATTGGATTACATGAGAGTGTGGGAACTGGCCTTATTGCCAGAGATTATATGCTATCCAAGATTTTTGATGGTTCAACTTGTGAGTTTTTGACTATGATAGTGTGAAAGCAATGAGCATCCTGTTGAAATTGTGCTTTGAAGTTTAAGTTTTGACCTGTTCCCAGGTTTGTGGTAAGGGGTGCACAATACTCCCTCAATGCTAGGCAGTGACTAGGAGGGGAAGAACCAGGATCTATGGTAAGATGTATTGTAACTTAATGTTTTTGAGTAGGTATCACATGATACCTTTTACTTAACAATATTTTAATTTAATTTAATTTAAATAAGATATATTTACTGTACTTTATTAAATATATACATATTTGAATAATTTGTATGTTTTACAATCATCCATAAAAACATGTGTATTGGTAGCTTATCATCAATTTAATTAAATATCATATTAATTTAATTAATATTAAATAAGTTTAAGATTAAATCATCTAATATTAATTCTTTTACCACTGATTTTATTTCATGGGATTCATTATTTATATTACTTATATTCAAATTGATGTTTTCAGACAGAGAAGTCAAATATACTTCTAGGTTTACTATAACCTATTCTGGTTATAGAGCAGAAAATCAGACAGTCTTTAAATAGGATAATTTGGTCTTTTAAACTTTTCTTTTTAAAACAAATTCCCAAAAGGTGTGACAAACACACACAATGGAAAATTTGCCTTCATAACTCTTTTTAAGTGTTTAGTTAAGTAGTGTTAAGTGCATGCACATTGTTGTGCAGTCAGTCCTCTGAATTCTTTTCATCTTTCAAAACTAAAACTGTCTATGATAGTAAACAAATTCCCATGACTTCTGTGCTTTAGACCCAGGCAGACACCTGGCCCTTCAGACTTTTAGGCAATGCTTGTTGGTTTGTTTGATACATTGAGCAGTAATTTAATAATGACATAAAATAAGAAAGGCTACACTGAAAATATTTTTCATTTTACCATTATTAAAGGAAAATGAGTCAAATGTTTAGCAAAACTAACTTTTGCAGGAAAGGAATTTACTGAAGGGAAATGGATGAGCTTACAGAATTCCTGGAAATTCTGTGAATAGACTGAGGCCCGCAAGAACCAGAGAGTGGGATGCAATGGTGCTGCAGAGCAAATTGGGCAGGACCTGAAGACTGCAGTTGTCAACTCCTGGTGCTGTAGCTCATGTCCCCCAACTTGTGGTCCTGGTCCTAGTCATTTCTCTTGCATCCCGTCTTCTTCAACGACCATGGCCATGACTGTCTTTGTGACCTGTTCATCTTTGGCATGTTGTGGCTTCTTAGTAATTCTAGTGCTTTATTCTAAATTTGAGACAGGTTTATCCAACTAGCAACATTTAACTGCAAGATGTAAGTGTGTGCATGTGTGTGCAAGGGAATGTGTGTGTACTAGAACATGTGCATGCATTTGCTCACACATGGAAATAAGTGCTCTTTAGTTTTGTGGATTTTTCTTAATTGTTGTGTTTTATATTTGGCTTCTACTTTGGGTTCGCATTGAGGTAGAAAAATAGGAAATTTCCCCCTTGAAGGAGGGGGTTCCTATGCTAAGATACATACAAAATATCCAGCTCATAGGACTATTGAGTTCTCGTTCTTAAGCTGGATCAGCTCAAAGCAAAGTCTCCAAATACTTGTCACATACTTCATGATAATTACAGTACAATATTAGCAATTTTGGAATTTTCCTGGCTTTATTGAATTGGAATGCTCTCCTTTTTTCCCTCCATTCTTTAAGTTGTTTTCATGGATTTGAAAGAGCAAGATAAATTAAATGTGTTCTGGCTCCACTAAAACTTAATTAGAATTCCTTTGACTTTAATAAATTAGAAAAGTATAACATATTGTATGAAAAGTCTTTAGATAGGAAAAAGATTACATTGTTTGAGAGCATTTGTATTAATAAGGTTTCTCCAGGGAAACAAGACAAACGGGGTAACAGGGTGTGTTAGGGGGGTGGTGTGCAAGAAAGAGAGAGAGAGAGAGAGAGAGAGAGATTAAGGTATTGGGTCACATGATCATGAGAGCATGGGAACTGACAAGCCAAAAATCTCTCCTTACAATTTTGAGTCCTAAGCAATATAGAGACAGAAATTCCCTTTGGGGAATGCTTCTATCTTCCCTTTCCCCAAAGGAGGGACTCCTGTTTCTATATTGCCTTTAACTACTGATTGGAAGAAGTATATTCACATTAAGAAACCCTATTTGCTTTGCTCAAAGTCTAGTCTAAACATTATTAGAAAATGTGTAAGTGTTAAATTTTTTGAGCTCTTTTTACATTCTAGAGATTGATGCTTTATCTGATTGATTGTGGTAAAGATTTTCTCCCATTCTGTAGGCTCTCTCTTCACATTTTTTGATTGTTTCTTTTACTGAGAAGAAGCTTTTTCTTATGAATCCATCCCATTTATTGATTCTTGATTTTACTTCTTGCACATTACGGATCTTTTAAAGGAAGTCAGATCCTCAGTTGACATGGTGAAGATTTCGGCTTACTTTTTCTTCTAGTAGGTGCAGGGTCTCTGTTCTGGTGCCTAAGTCTTTGATCACTTACATTTATGACTGCATGACCAATGTGATTCTACAACATGTACAATCACAAAAATGAGAAATTATGTCCCATTTAGGTATGATATATCAAAGTGCACAAATGCATGCTACTGTCATGTATAACTAATTAAAGCAAATAAAAAATTACTTAAAATATGTGTATGTGTGTATATTACATAGACAAAGATATACTATGACTGATCTGTTTGGGTCTTCTCTTTGTAGCCCAACAACAGACTCAATAACCTAAACAAATTTGTATATCGTTTTGGTCCTTTTTTGCTTTTGTTCCTCTACAGAACTCTGGCTTATCCAACAGCTAATACATCAGTTATATGCTGTAGCTGTTGTCCTTGTTACTTTATAATAGATAGCTGCAAAATCCCAAGACATGCAACAATGAATTTTTGTTTCTGTGTAGCTGCAGACCAGCTTGAGATGGGATGGTCTGGGCTGTTCTGTTTTGGGCTGTATTGGTGGGTTTCTCTTCTTTTCTCCATGGATCCATGGGTCATCTGTCCTTCATCCTTCTTAAGATCAGAAGTGGAGCCAAGAGAGGAGAGAGATAGAAAGGAACAAGCATATGCACACAGGCCTCTAAAGATCAAGGCTCAAATCTGATAGTCTCATATATTGACTCATGCATTGGCAAGACAATTCATGGGACTAAATCTAAAGTGATGAGAAAAATAAGCATGTTCTATAAACAAGTTCATATTTTTTCAATATAGAGGAGGGAGGATGAGGACCTGGGACAAACTGCCTACTCTAGGACCAGAATATAGCCTAGCAAAGTAAGAAGAGCACCAAGTTAAAGAGCACCATTTCAGAGATCTGAAATGCAATGTTAGCTTTATTTAGGGTCATCGATTACAAAACAAGATGATCACCTAAGTAGTTTTGTTCATATGAAGATTTATGAGATAATAAATGTAATGCTTACAATAGCTCAATAAGAAGCACCATTCCTGCTAATGAAAACTTTAAGATATAATATAGTATGGATACACAGCCTGCTGCATATAATAATTTAATAAATCATGGATCCTAAGAGGTAAATTGAGGTAGGTATTCCAAATCCACTAAATTGGTTACTTTTAATACAATATAATGATTTTAATGATTTTGGTTCTTCTTAAAAAGTGTGACTGCATTGCATGGGTACTTTAATATTGTAATTTCTATAAGTTCATTTCACTCACACTGAAGACTCTGAAATTATGCACAGGCTGTCTGTTAATTTTTTCTCATTCACTATTTAGGTTTGCTTCTGGCAAGGGTATGATCAAATTCGGATATGATGAGGATGCTTTCCTTGACCAAACTTCAGCCATGATCTGAGTCTGTTTCTCTTCTGATCAGGCCTGCTGGGCAGCATAGCCTATTCAATAAGAATCCTGCTAAGTAATTTTAGAAAGGTTCTGATCACCCAGAGTTGCCTCCAGCAAGAATTCCTGTTAGATCTGGTAAGCAAAAATTCTTCTCCATGCTTAGTGTTCCGTCTTTGTAAATTGTTATCCATCGATCTCCAAACTGCTCATTGGCTATAAATCTCCACCTCTTCTTGCTGTATTTTAAAAAGAGTCCAGTTTTATACTTAGGTTCCCCCCCCCCATTGTGATAATTCCATAATAAAAATCTATTTTAAACACCTTAACTAATATCCAGTTTGATTTTTTTTTTTTTTTTTTTGTAGATGCTACTGAATGTAGTAGCATCAGGGATAAAACTGAAAATGATACATCTCATGGAGCTTACCCATGCAGGCGCAGAAAGAAGTCCAGAATCATAGACCAGGCCCACTCATGCATGCAATGTTCTAAGATTCTGTAATGTTAAGATACTTCCAGGTTCCTAGTTGCTGTTATTAGTTTAATTGCTGTTTCCAAGCTGGGATTGACTTTAAATTCTAGTCACGGGGACAACAGGAGTTCTTGTGTATTTCTTTGTGGTTGGCAAAGAGAGGAATCTGCAGGCACAGTTTCTCACTCTGCAGCCAGTCTTTATGAAAGGAAAGTGAAGAGACAGGAATAAGTGGAACCAGAAAGAAGAGAAGATCATTTCCCGTATAACCTGTGCAGAGGATAAACCCACCAGTAGGGAGCGGGTGGCTGCCTTGAGGTTTAGAAAAGAGGCAGGAGTTTTCTTGAGGAAGTACTAGTACTGCATGTGTAGATCCACACCCTAATTTGACTGAATGTTTTAGCCAGTGAATCACTTCCATATATAGAACACTTCTATGATTCTTCCACCCTTACAGCACAGGAATTATCTCCACCATTCTATAAGTGAAATTCCTTGAGTCTTGTGAGACTTAGAGGTCTGTTGTAGATATTACTCTGAGAAAGATGCTAAACAACACTGAGTAGTTCCAGGATTGCAGCCTTGCAGCGTCTTTCCCC
Source organism: Callospermophilus lateralis (assembly GCF_048772815.1). NCBI lineage: Eukaryota > Metazoa > Chordata > Mammalia > Rodentia > Sciuridae > Callospermophilus > Callospermophilus lateralis. Next base: position 15,753,586 of record NC_135314.1, on the reverse strand, counting down.
AGAAAAGAAATAAGAGGAGATCAGTAGAGCCCAAGATGCACTGTCTAAGAAGTCAGGACAAACTGACTTTTCCCTCTTTTTAAGAGAGTATCTAAACTTATAAAACAGGCCAGCATGAGAATTATGTTTCTTAGTTTCCACCTATAATATATCCTAATTAAGCTAGAGCAGTTTTATTTTATTTTTTTTATTTTTTTATTTTTGTGCTGTCTGGGAATTCTGCATGTGCCTCCAGTGTCCCTGGATGGGGGCAAGAGGGGACAATTAACTGGGTTCAAGGACTCCTTTCAAGCCCTAAGCAAAAAAATGCCATAGATCCTCAGTGGACTTATATCAGAGAACAAGTGCATTTTAAAATCACTGGACTAACTCAGCAATAAAAAGACATGAACGATTGGTTCACAGAACATCTTAGATGGACCTCAAGGCAGAAACACTGACTGAAAAGTCACTCTTAAAAAATTACATTTCTCTGGATGTAGCTCAGTAGTAGAGCCCCCACTCACCTTGTCCAAAGCCCTGGTTTCAATCCTTAGCACATAAAAACAGAGACAAACAACTGCAACAACTGCTCTGTGAATCCATGCAGAGAGCATTGTTAAAATCACAAAGTTACAGAAACTTCAGGTCGTAGTTGTCGTAAGTTAAAAGAGACACTGGAAAGCAATAGAGAAGTAAATATGGCCACACACAGATAGATGAAAGTGACCTGTGTGGCAACTGTTGAATAGTTACATGCATCTGTAGATGTGATAAAAGTGCACATGTAGATGGCTGTATGTAAAACCAGTGAGACGTGACTAAGGTCTTTGGTTGCCAATTTCTTGATGAAACACATTGATGGAAACTGGCCATGGGTATAGAGATCAGTTCTTACAACTTCATGTGAATCCACAATTAAATAAAACAAAAGACTAAAAATTATCACTTGCCCAGAATAAAGGAAGACTTGATATAGACATATCAAGGCATCCAAATCTTTGCATCTTTTGGGAGAAAAAAAGTGTTTTTATTAGTATATTATAATGGAGTTTATTGTGACAGGCTTATTGTACCATATTTATATGTGAATGTAACCTAATTTATTCCATTTCATTCCCTAGTTCTTCTCCTATCCTTCCCACTTCCCTCCGTGTAATTCCTTTCCTCTACTCTACTTGTCTACCTTTAATTTCCTTACCTTTTAATGGTGCATTGTAATTATAAATAAGATCGGGACATTTATAACTAAATTGATTGAATGTTTAGAAGGGAAACTCATCCAGTTTGGCTTAGAAAGCTAATAGGGTTAACATTTAAGATTCACTGCTACGAGAGGGACATGGTGGTACATGTCTGTATCCTAGCTCCTCAGGAGCCTGAGTCAGGAGCATCACAGGTCACTCAGTAAGACCCTGTCTCAAAAGAAAATTTAAACAAAAAAGGACTGGTGATATAGCTAAGAGGTAGAATTCTCCTGGGTTAAATTCCTAGTACAAAAAAATAAAAAAAATTTAAAAAGTGTCACTATTATCATACAGAATTGCTTCCTGAATATGTTAAGACAGCATTTATTTACTGAGGTCTGTTGCAGCCAGACAGTATGTTTAGTACATGAGTTTTGTAGCAATTTCTCATTTAACATCCTGCAAGAAAGTTGCTATTATCATTCTCTCTATATAGCTTTGAAAATTAATTTATTAATTGAATTATTATATAGTATTTTCACCAAAAGTCAAAATTCAAAGGGGTGTCGTTAAAAGTCCTTATATACAAACAGAGATATGAAAAATTGTGGTATATATGTGTATTAAGAATTGTAATGCAAAACAAAAAGAGTACATGTATAATGGCAAAAATTGGTGTGAACATACTTTATATATAGAGATACGAAAAATTGTGCTCTATATGTGTAATAAGGATTGTAATGCATTCCACTATTGTCGAGTATTTAAAAATAAATAAATTTTAAAAATTTTAAGGTAAGGTAAAGAAAAAAAAGTCCTTTCTGTGATTCCACAACATCTTCCTATTTAACAATTTTGCATTTATTTTTTTTAAAGTAATTGTTCACAAATGGGATTAAATAAAATTAGTCTAAATAAAGATTTACAAATGCATGTGTGAGTACTTGTACTCATACACATTTGCAGAGCAGATATTTGGGTGCAAGCTACACATACAAAACTGATACCTCAGGAAGCTGATGGGCTTTAGATTTTGGTACCTAATCTGTTTGGGCCTCAGATTCTAGCCAGCTTCCAAGTGATGCCTAAGCTGTTGATCTGGGGCTACACTCCAAATACCAAGAATCAAGTATTATGAAGCAAACTTTTTGTTTTTAAGATTTTTAAATCTTAAAGTTGTTTAAAAATTATAAGTTGCTTAGAGATTTTAAGAAAACATTTAAAAATGCTTAAGAAATACTTTATTTTATATTTATCTCTCAATTTAGTCTTATTTAAAATATCCTTTATTATTGAAAATATTACCAAGCTACGTCTTTAATCAATATCTTACCATAGTAAAATTAAGTGCATTCAAATGGCATTTCCTATTCTTTAAGTTCATATTATATAAGAATCACAAGATTGTCATTATGCATGTAACTATGCTCACAATAACACAAACCACATAAATGTGTTGAGTGCCCAGTATACGATGGCTGCTCTCCCAGGTAATCTGTTTTTTTTAGGTAACTCCATTCAGCATTTTGCAGATGTAGGAATGGTGGCACAGAAACACTTAACAAGTCCTTTAGTAGGAGAGCCATATTTGGTTTCAGAACCTAACAGTGCTGTGAACACTTTCCTCACTAAGTCATATGACTAATACTAATAATAAATAATACAACTGTAGTAGATAAGTAAAGATTCCATAGGTGGCCTAGACATTTGTGAGTTTAAATATAACATGGCCTATCCCTGCACACACCCCATTTGTGCCAAGAAAAACACAAGGAAACTATCTTCCCAAATCTTGGGTCAACTTTGTGTACAGTCTCTAATTAACAGAAGAAAAGACTGAAGAGAAGTGGGAGGAGGGAAGCAGGCTCAGAAGAGGAAGAGCCTCAAGCCCAGGTGACAGAGCAAAGAGCAGGAGCAGGGTGCTGCCTGCTCTACTCACAGAGCTGCCTCCTGCCTGGTGGGCCCCAGAGCAGCTGCTCCTGGCAGCCAGGCTGCACATGGCCTCCAGGCCCCTGCAAAACAGCAGCACCTTTTTCCACAAGAAGAAAAGGCCAGTGTCTGTGCTACCTTTAGTCAACCACAGGCTCTTTTTGGTTGAGAAAGCAGCATTAAAAAAAAAAAAAAAAAGCCACAGTCAGAGATTTTTCCTTACTTTTTTCTAAAGTGAATACTTTTTCTCACTTTGAATAAACTTTAAGAAATTATGTGTTTGAAGTGACATATTACTTCATTTGGAAAACAACATCAACAACAATAGACCAACTATCTTTTTTAAGAACTATGTATGGACCACAAACTTATCTCAGTAGAAAATAATGATGACAGTAATGAATAACATGGGTAACATTTTTTATGTGAAATTAGCTAGCAGATGTTAAAAGAAACTGACGTATAAGAAGTGTCTGACCTGATAATTATATATATGTGTGTGTTTATGTATATATAATATACATATTATAGGTAATATATATTCACATATATTTATATATAAATGTATATATGCCTAAATTACATATAATTATGTTATATAATTATATATGTATATATAACATAATTATGTATGTATATTATATATATATATATATATATATATATATATATATATATAATTTTTTAAAAATACAACTCATGATTATTCACCTGACTCTCTGCTGATGAATTTTTCTAGTGCGTTTATCTGGGTGGATATTAGCTTATTTATGGTTTATATGTTTATTCCTAATATTTAACATTCTCCTTATTGTGGGATGTAATGAAAGTCAAATATATTGTATAAGATAGGGGGAGGTGATCTTCTTGAGACCAGAGTAGGGGTTCAAGGGGCCACACATACAGCTGTAGCTGACTACATTGCAGGTGGGGGACGGAGAAGAAGAAAAAAGGCCTTTCAAACAAGAATAATTCTGGAGCAGAAATTTTTGGAGACGTGTTCAATAGACAAAAATTTAATTCACTCAAAATCCTGGGTGTTATTGTTCAAAAGAGTTAACATTTAAATATTTTATCATACTATTTGTTTTTTCTTCAGTAATCAATAGGATTTAAAACCCATATTTTATCTTTATAAAGCTAGATTGTCATTGCACATATTATAGAACAATATAATGTAGGCACTGAAATTCTGGTTACAAGGATGCTTATCTTTCAGTCTGGGGGTCAGTTCAGGGACAATTTTTGTGAGGGTGTGTGTGTGTGTGTGTGTGTGTGTGTGTGTATGAGAGAGACCGAGAGCATGTGTACATGTATACCTACACACAAATGCAAATATATATTATTTGTTTTTGAAAAATGAAATATTATTAAGCTCAATATGAGAGACTTTCACTGGTATGAAATATTTTTCTCTTAAAAATTTACAAATATCCCTGTATCCTTTCCACTGTGGGTCTATCTCAACATAAATGGAGCTATTTCCAGATCAGAAATACCTGAGCAAATAGCATCTTCCATTCTAGAAGCCTCTTGAAGAAGTCTCCTGAAAAAGAACAAGGCCCAGTTTTCTAAGCATTTCTCATAGACTCATCTCTATGGTGACCTCCTGCTGTGAGAGAGTAGTAGTCATTCCAAACCTATACTGTCCTATTTTCATGGCCAGTGACCCTGTGTGTACAACATATTGGCTGTCATTTCTGCACTCTGAGGACAGAGGGTGACTCTCCTGCTTGCTCACCCTGGTCATCTAGTGAATAAGAGCAGACATGCTTGGTTTATTGGGGCAACAAGACACTCCTCCTTAGTCTACATGTTTTGGACTGAACTAAATCATTTTTACCCTAGAAATAGCCGCTAACTATATATAATGCAATCTAATATGCCTATATATTTTAAAAGTTATGTAGCCATCCAATAATGTTCAATTTAGATTCTTGCTTGTTTTGATAATACAAATGTAAGCTTGTCCATAACCTTTCTCATTCAAGGTAAATTGACTTACTCAGTTCCTTTTCCTTCCTGCCTCTGGTTTCCACTTTACTGAGGGAGTTGATTGCTCTCATGCTTTGTATCTCTGGATAATGCACACAGAACTAATAGAAACTTCTCTACCAAATAAAATATTAGGCAATTTTGAGGAGGCAGACTTGGTATTGAAATTTCCAGGTGGGAAGACAGGGCATGAGAGGTGGGGGAGCCACTGTGGAATAACATTAGAGGTAGTGAGTTCCACAGAACACACTGGGCCCGCTTCCCACACTGGACAGGGAGTGACAGACTATTAGGAATCAGAGTATGGACTCTGGAACTGTACTGATGGGGAGGAAATAACAATTCTACCACTTACTGACTATCCTCCAAATTCTTCTTTGTCTTAATTCTTTCTAAAATGGTGATGTGAGAAATTAGTGAAGTTGGTGTATATAAAACTCTTGGAACAGCACTTGACGTGGAATGTGTGCTGTACTTTCATTTTCCTCATTTCCCAGATCTCTATGCAAAGGTTTCAACATGGTACCTGTTATGCAGACCACCATAAAATCTTCCATTGCACTGTGATGTGATAATATGGGTATTTTTAGGCCCTCAGAGGAGACACTGGGTTTATTCAATCAGGGAAGTATGCTACTCCATTGCAGAGCTGTCAGGATGCCCTAAAGAACACAAAAATTTGAACATGCCTAGCTAGGTTTCCCTTGGCCTGGGGAACAGGAAGATGTGCACCAGTTATGATTTTGGAATATTCTTTGCTCAGCACTTTTCAAACAGAAATTTGTTCTATATCTATTGAGCAGGTTTTTTTTTTTCTTTTTCCTAGTAGTGTATGATCCCCAGGAGGGATTCTGCTATGCTTCTAAAGATATTTTATAGCATAGAATTTTAAAATTCACCATTGACTTTTTACTCATTTAAACAAACAAAAATCTGAATTATGGCACCTCAATTCACTTTCTCTTTCTTTTACCCAGTGAACATAAATATTTGGTGAGACAAGAAAAAAAAAACAAACACATGGACCACCACAGTATTTGCCCATTTCTTGAGGGCTTGTTTTGCCTGAGCTGTCTTCTGACAGCCCATCTGTCTCTTCTTTGAGCATCTTGGCTACTGTCCTTTGCTGACCCAGCTTTCCAAATACTTAAGTTCAGAATACTATCGAGTAGCTGAGTCAGTCCTTGAGTCACATTATGTTTTTAGAAATTGTTACACTTTGCTGCCTGTCCTTGGACAATTACAGGGAATTGTGTTCTTTGTCCATATCTTATTCAGAGCATTTTAGGTTTCAGGTCACCCAACAATGTACAGTCACTGCCACAGCTAGGAAAATCTAGTACTCTAATCCAGTCATTGATGTTTATCAGCCATGAGTGAAATACAAACCTCACAGATTCTATTTAAAGAGAACAGACTGTTAGGAGTAACAGATCTTTCAGAACCAACTACTATGAATCCTCTGTATGCCGACAGATTTTATTTCAGGGGGAAAGAAAATCACATGAGTTTCATCTCGTGTGGAACAAAACAAGCCAAGTTCTAGGCCAAAGGAAAACAAAACGAGTCCTTAATCTTTGCTTGATGAATATTTCTCTCTCTCTTTCTCTCTTTTAATGGACACATGGAATAAATCTATTTCCATGAGTTGTCTTATAGAATTTTCCAAGAAAATGGACTGAATTAGTTATGAGGAGAAAAAAATGGCATTAGCATTTAATAGACAAAATAACTTGTTCTACAGCAATCAAATACTTTCACGTGTCAAACACTGTTGTTTGCGATTTAATGAATTTGTTTCTAAGCTTCTGAAAGTACACATTCTAGGACTTTGTAAACAGTCACATTTTCAGAAAGCATAGTGTTGGCTTTTTTTTTTTTTTTTTTTTTTTTTTTTTACTTTTTTGCTATATATCCAAACACATAAAATTATTATTTATTTCTATGGCAAGAACACCTTAATGTTTAACCAAGGGACTCTTAAAAAAGTGTAACCGATGGGGGAAAAAAAGCCTGGATTTGTTTTAATAAATTGATTTTACTAAAGCTCCTTTTCCTTGAGTCTTTGGCATGACAGCATTCCTTTAGAATGACTTAGCCCAGCTGTGTGGTGGGTGAAGCAAAGGGCAGCGTTACCTAATAGGAAAATCCATTGTACATACATAAGGTGTCAGCTCTCTTGGAATGCCCAATTCAGGAAAATAAAGCGAATGAAAAGAACTTATCCAAAGGAAGAAAATTTGATGTGCACTTGGGTCACAAAACTGCCTTTAAAAGGCCTAAATGGGCAGCTTCAGGATGTGTTAGAAGAGTTCTCCATGAATCACCCCAAGGCCTGGGTTCTAATCATAGCTGTTTGACTTTAACCAACTCATTTGACCTGACTGGACCCCAGATTCCCATCTATAAAATGAAGAGTGGTAATATTTGTCTTTCCTACTTCATAAAGTTATTGTGAGGCCAAAATAGGAAAACAGATGTGAAGCTTCCCAAGAGAAGTATATAAAATAGTGCAGATATTAATACTGATTCTCTTCAGCTCTTTTAAGGGTCAAATATCCATCAGTCTCCATCATATTCTCCTTAAAAGGAAGTGGTTCTTTCTTGGAAGGCTAGAACCTCTCCATTTTAATGACTCACTCTAGGTATGATACATAACACACAACCAATGTCTGAGATAATAGGAAAACCAAAATGCCACTTTATATTTTACCAAAATTTGAGGCGGAAATTCACATTTTTTTCTGCTCTCATTTTCAAGTTTATGCATTGTTTAAAATCTCTGTACAAATAGATATTTTTGAATTTTTTTTTCATGTGGCCTCACATCAATATGCATGTTCTCCTAACCCCACTCTTCTTCCTCTCAAAATGACAGAATGTATCATTCTTTCCTTTACCTTTTTTTTTCTTTTTACCAATTTCTTTAAGCTTTTCTATCCATCCCAGTTGTTAACCAGAATTATTTGACACCACAGTACTTGTATGTTTGAATAGCTGTCTTTTTTTTTTTTTTTTTTGGCACCACAAAAAAGAAAGATCCTCAAATTTGCCCCCATCAATTGGTATGTAAGTTATGGGTTATAAAGAGAAGCTAACAATTTTAAAATTGAAAACACAAAGAAATCAAAACAAGACCCTCTAGGGTTTGAAACAGGTCTGATTGCCTCAACATCATAGTTTAATTCAAACATTACTATTGAATATTACTTGGTAAATTTGTCTTAGACACCCTGACCTGATATTTGCACCATCTGTCAGGGAGCATTAAATCAACCAACCAGATGGTGATGAAGAGCCTGGTTTGTATCCAAAGACCAGCAAGGGAGAAAGTTATGGAGAATCACATGACTACAAAGAGGTGGAAAAGTGTCATTTCCTACTCTGCAACTTTTCTCTAGGCCACATGATGATGAGAGTTCAACACACCTTCATGTATACAAAAAGCTTTTTTTTTTTTAATTTAGAAATACTTTCATTGTCTTTGCATTAAATATGATGTCACGATCCCCCTAGTAACATATTGAAAATTTCCAATCACTTCTAAAGTAAACACTCCAGAAAAACTGTCCTGGAAAGTTGTTCAAATTTTCACACAACACACACACACACACACACACACACACACACACACACACACACTTATACACCTTTTATATAATTTTAATGCAAACATTTCATAAAATATATTGGAATATACACTGTGGTTTTTGAATATTGACTATACAACTGGAACTCATACCAGTAAGGAAAGAAATTGTTTCTAAGTGAGTAGTTCTTCATCCATTCTATTTAAATCTTATGAAACATAAAAGCTTTTAGTTTATATTAAAATATTTTATATATATTCCATGTTCCATAAAATTCTCTAAAGTTCTTATTACCCTGAAAACTATACCACTTATGAAATGTGATGCCAGGGAAGTTGTTTTAACTGCATTTATTACCTCCTTTGTGACTGTTAACTCTTTGTTTTTAACTGGGCATAAGTACAGTGAGAACATGGTTATCTGCAAGGTTGTCATTACATGCCACATATAACCTGAGTAGCAAAGATCCAAGTACAAAATAAGTTGTCTATAAATGATTAATTATTTATCCTCCATAAGACTTAATACTATATACACAGCAAGCTATACATAGTTAGTTGCTAAATCATCAGTTATCAAAACTAAGCTCTGTTTCAAATAAGGTACTTATTAGAAATTTTCTAAAACAAACCTCCTTGCTTCATAAATCTAAACATATGATGGATGGATGGATGGATGGATGGATAGATACATACATACATACATACATACATAGACCTGATAGAAGGATGATAGCTTGGTAGATGGACAAACAGATAGATGTGTTTGTGTGTGCACATGCACATGCGTGAGCAAATTTGTGTATTTAGTGCCCATCTGGCCATGAAAAAAGTTCTGCATTAGGCCATGGTACTGAAAAATTAGAAGGAGACCTCTGCTTCCTACAGCTCTGTTGGCATGCAGCCAATCTCTTAGAACACCATTGTTATTGCCTAGATATTGGGTCACCCCCAAACCTCATGTGTGAGACAATGCAAGAAAGCTTAGAGGTAAAATGATTTGGTTCTGAGATCCTTTACCCAAGTTAATTAATCTTCTAATGGATATTAACTGAGTAGTAACTGAAAATGGGTACCATGAGGATGGAGAAGGTGGGTACCTGGGCGTGTGCCTTTGGGGTACATATTTTGAATCTGGTGAGTGGAGACTCTCTTTTCATTTCCTGATCATCTTTCTAGCTTCACATCTTTTGCTACATGTTCTTCTTAGTTCTTGTAGATTGTTATAATAGGAAATAAGATATAGGAACATAGAAATTTCCAATTTATCCTTCCCATTGTGCATAATTTTTGAAAATATAAATATAATGATTATATAAGTCTATAAAGGCCATAGATAATGACAATCAGTTTCTTCAGGTATTGATCAACCAGAACCTTTGTGATTGCATGAACAACCTTGAGGAAGGTCTTTTCTTTACCCACTTAATAGATGAGAAGGATGAGTCGTAAGGAAGTCATCTGTGTAAGGTCACAACAAGAGTGAGTAAAATATTATCTCAATTTTCTCTACTTCAAAAATATCCACAATAAAAACCCATTTATGTACAATAGTTAAAAATTCTCCAAATTAACCTGACTCCAAATTAATTTTTTATCTGAATCTCCATGGTCCCCCCCTCATACTCTATATTAAAACCCCTATCAACAGAGGCCTAGTCTGCATGTAGCTTCCAATATACCCTAACTCAGGTAAGTTGCTAGCTCCCATGACCTTGTGTGTTCACCAAGATCAATTCCAACACTTTCACATGGACACAGCACTATCTTCTGCAGTAAGCACCCAATTTCTTCAGAAAGAACTTCTCATTTCTTTTTATGAACCTTTATAATCCACTTTTCTACTGCTCAAGAAGCTTATATAATTTCATTTACATTGCAATTTTTTGTATACTGTATGTTTAGATTGAGGTTATGAGTTCCCAGAGAACCAGAGTCCTTTCGTAGAGTAGATTAGTTTGTTATGATACATGGCAGATTACCACAAACTTAGAAGCATAAAACAATTTCCACTGATTATTTCTCAGTATCTAAACCCACAGACTAGGGCCAAGACTTCTAAACAACATGGTCATGTTTATCAGAACACCCCCTCTACTCAGTTCCAATTTCTGTTTTAGTTATTTTTGCCTCACTGTGACCAAAAGACTTGACTGGAACAACTTCGGAGTCAATCACGTGGTGCTTGTTCTACAGTACTGCAGGATGGTGGAGGTAGGAAGTTATGGAGGCTTCCACTGGGAAGCTAAGCAAAGTGCAGCAGGGTCAGGGTCCCTGCAGGAAGCCTCTGAGAAGTCACTGTGGGGAGATGTGAAAAAGAAGCTGAAGCTGGAGTCGAAAGCCCTGAGATTAAGAGATGCCCGTAGTGTGGGACATCTGCTAAGAAAAGTTACAGGAATCAAGCCGAGACAAGCTAAGAAAGCCGTCATGTGGGCTGCAATCAGCAAGGTCATAGAAGTGGAGCTTCATAAGTCCTTTGGAGAGAACATCAGAATGCATGTCCCTCAGATGCTGGACACAGAACTCAGGAATTATTTGCCCAGCTGGATCTCAGCCTCACTTTGGTCTCATCCCTTCCATCTATGTCCCTTTTGTTATGGAAATGCTTACTCTGTGCATTATTTTTTTTGAATATATGTAAGTTGCTTTTGATCTTGGCACTTTGGTGAGTTTCCTTGAGTCTCAGATGAGATTTGGGACTTGGACTTTGGGCATTGGTATAAATGTTAAGGCTCTGGGGACTCTTGAACATGAACTAAGTGTAATTGTGTTGTTAAAGGGGATGAGCATTTGGGGACTAGGGGTAGAATATTCCCGATTACAGATGAGGTGTCTCCCTAAAGCCAAAAGGTAAGAATGTTCACAGGTGAAATTATTAGATTCTTAGAGTTTTAACCTAATTAGTAGACTAATTCACTGATATGGATTAACTGGATGGTAAATCTCAGTAGAGAGGGTGTGGCTGGAGCCAGTAATTCACTGGGGACTTGCCTTTTGGATTTATATTTTGTCCTTGGAGAACAGAGGTCTCTCTCTCTGCTTCCCAGTTGCCCAAACCTGAGCTGCTTTCTTCTACCATTCTCTTCTGCCACAGTGTTCTGCCTCACCTTGGACTCGGAGCCACAGAGTCAGCTAACTTCTGAAATTGTGAGTCAAAAGATACTTTCCCTCCCCAACATTTTTATTCTCAGGTTTTTTGATTATAGCATTGAAAAAGCTAACAAAAACATCAACCTTGCCTGCTACCTTATTAATAAATGGTTTTTAAATTGTGAAGTAATTGTAAAATTTTATAAGGTGACACTATAGGATTCCATTGCAGGAAGTTAAGATATTTTATATGTAACAAATAAAAGCTTTTAGCAGTTGAATTTATTTTTAAATGTAAACAAAAATTCTTAAGAGTTTTGATTGAGTTTATCATTAACATACTATATTTTCAATAAATAGGGAAAGTGATAGCAAAACTAAAAAAAATTCAATCAAGTCTAATGCTTAAGTAATACTTCTTTGCTTAGTATCATGTATACCAGGCTTTATCTTCCAAGTAGAAGTCCCCAAAGCAAAAGAGAGAAATAAATGAGAATAATAACTAAAACCAAAAACCCTTGAAGAATGAGTAGAAGTGGTAGAAATAATTATTTGACATGTTTTCCTCTTGAATCTTAAAGACAATGAACTATATTATAATTTGAATCTGGAATGTTCTCCAAGGTCCTCATTGCATCAATGTTCAGAGAGGGGGCTGTGGGGAAATAATTGGATCCTGAGGACTCTGATCTAATCAATGGATTATCCATTGATTCAGTCATAACTAAATGGATTGTTGGGAGGTGGTAAAATTCTAAGAGGTAGGCCTAGGTGGAGGAAGTAGGACACTGGGGACACACCCTGGAAAGGTATGTCTTGTCTCCAGGGCACACTCCTTTCTCCTTCTGTCTCCATGCTTCCTAGATACCCAAAGCTCTGCTCTACCATAATGTATTGCCACACTGCAGCCTCAGAAACAGTGGAGCCAGTCAACCATGGGCTAAAATCTCTGAAACCATGAGACAAAATAAGTTCTTTCTTCTCTAAGTTGATATTCTCAGGTATTTTCTCACAGCAATGGAAAGTTAAGACAAAGTGTTAATTCTTCATTAATTATTTACTATGTGTTGTATGTTAAACATACAACTATGTTAGAAACTTGAGACATTGAAATTAAACTAGATCTTGAGACTCTTAATATTGCTAAAATCACATTTATCATTTCAAGTATGGACTTAATCTAACATTAATTATATAAAAATTTAACATGTATTTAAAAGTCTTTATGTGTTTATCTTACAAATTCAATCTTATTCAAAGACTTTTTATTTCCCTAAGGATGTTCAAAAATATTACTTGTATTTGAAAATACTTGTGATAAATGAGTACATTGTGTGCCATTCTTTCATATTCAAAATGAATATGTAATTTTGTAGGTTAATCAGAATATAAGCACATTCTTTTCATTAAAAACATTGTTTAGTTATTTTATGTAAAATGCATTGTTACATATACATCTTATTTTAAATAAAGAACATAAAGCTGACTCAATGCAGAATTTTTAGAAGAATAAGAGAATTCAAAAATATATACCTGGTTAATTATATTTCAATACACATTGATATGAAATTTAGTGAGTGAATCCAATGTGAACTTCCATTAATATGGTAAATATTTACGAGAGATCTAAAATCATCCCTTTAAGCCTTGTGAATTTCACACTACTTTTTTTCAATATATATTAAAAATTTCCATTATTTTATTATAAATGTGAATATTATTCATACATAAAAACACAGCACATCTTTGGCCTATGCAAAATTTAAAGTAAATTTGGTGGCTCAAAATTGAAGAAAGGCATATTAATAGTGGTAAAATATGAATTACTTAGAATAGCATTGTGTTTTGGGTTCATGTATTTTATTTAGTTATAAAAGCCAATAATTTCGCATACTTTTATCCAAATGGTCTAATTAAACACAATACTTCAGACAACAGATAACTGTTCTTCATGTTTAACATACCTAAGTTTACTAAATTTCATCTTGATTACTATTGTCATCCATGTATAAACAATATAACCAAATTAATTTTCTCATTTATAAAGTATTTCATGCATCATTATTATGTCATAAACTTGTATTTTTATGTGTTTATAAAACACAGTGTTTTTTATCAGTTTATAAAACTGATAGTTTTAACTATCAGTTAACTATAATTGAGTAAGATGATTTCTACCCTAAATTAATTAGACATGTAGGGAGACCTTTGTTAGGACAAATTTATTATTAATAAATTTGCAAATATATTAGACACATGGAGAGACTTGTGTGGAATTGAAATCATGGTTGTCACATTGTATTAGTGAAGGCAATTGTCAGAGAAGCTATCAATCAAAGCCACATGATAGTGAGTTTCCAATTAGCAAGCAGTTTGTAATTAGACATTCTACTTTTGTATGCATAAAACTGAGGATGGTATAAAGCTATGTGTTAGTAAGTTTTTGTCACTGTGATACCTAGCTAACAAATCCAACTTAGAGGAGGAAAAATTGATTTTGGATCATGATTTCAGAAGTGTTAGTCCAGGGTCAGGTAGCTCTAAGACAAAAAAAAATCATGGTGGAAGGACATGGCAGAGGGAAACTTGGTAGCTCATGGCAACAGGGTAATAGCATGGGAGCAAGAGGTCAAGGACACTACCTAACCCCCAAAAGTATGCCCCAATAACTCACTTCTTTCAACTATGCTCCACCTACCTAAATTTTCCACCTCCTTCCAGTAATAGTTTGTTCAGTCTTCAAAGGATTACTACAGTGATGAGGTCAGACTCTCCTGATTAATCACTTCCCAAAAGCCCCACTTCTGAAATTCACAGCATTAGATACCAAAGCCCTCAAAATATGAGTCTTTGAGGGACCCTTCATATCCAAACAATAATAGGCTTCATGATTATCTTAAATTGGGTCACCTATAACCTGCCAAATGAACTTAGTACAGGTTTTTTTTTTTTTTTTCCCCCTGTATTCTTGGAATTAGAAATACAGAAACATGCAAGGTGACACAGGGAAGCAAGAAAATTCAACGCAGTGTTGACTGCTAAGTTGGTTACTGTTGTGGGCAAATGGGATGTGATGAACCCTTTGAAGAATTCTGGGGAACATGCTTCATTCTGCTGCTGTTAAAGATAGGAGGATGGGCTTTTACTTCCAGATATTGGGCCCCACATTAATTGAGTTTGGCTCCTAGAAGCTGTAACTCCCCAGCATTTCTAAGCTATGGCAGAACACAGAGCAGCTCCAGGCTTTACGAATTGTTTTGAAGAAGAATAGCCTTGAAAATCAACATGACACTTTCTGAAGGGGAATTAAAAAAAGAAAAAAAATGCATGCAAAGTGCCCAAACAGCTTCACTGAGACTGGTAGACCCAGAGAAGATGGCCCCAGGACACAGCTGTCATTGAGTTTAGAAATTACATTTATGGAGCCATCAGTTTCTGTTAGAAAAGGGTTCTCTTTTCAGATGAGTTGCCTCTGTCAACCTCCGGGTTCCTATACAATCAGAAGTCATGGTCAGAGTGCCCATCACAAACTTTAATCTTTGAGAAAAGCGTGTATTTTTATCATGTTAGAACTGGCACATAAATATTGAATTTTTAAAAAGTTTAAATTAATGTTGGCAAGTAAATAAAACATTGTTAGCAAACACCTTATTGATAGTTAAGGGGAGGGGATTTTGAAACAGAAATTAGAAATATAGATTCATTAATTCAAATCACTAAAGAAAAACATGCATCTAGATCATTTATTCATAGAAGAGAGTAAAGCACTGCAAACTTCCTTAATTTTGGTTTGTAGAAAATGGTAGTATTATATAAGATCATGTAAAAGGGCATGGTAACAAAGCTGTAATCTGTGGTAATTATTAAAATAGAATTTTTACATATTATTGACTTAGGAATCCTACTCCTGAAAAATCAATGTCATGGAAACAGTTGAGTATGTGTGTGGTAGTGTATTTCAGTATTTATCATAGTACAAAACAGAAACTTCAAATGAACTATTATTCATCAGGATATAAAATAAATCACCTTATGTCATTTTATGACATATTTAATAGTCAACAAAAATGAATTAAAATTATGAAATTGTCTTGACACTTCCATTATTTGTTGAGTAAGGAAAAACTATAAGGGAAAAGGACACAAACAACAGGTAAGTAACATGTGCACACATGCATTTGATAAACCTGCAGATACAAAGGATTTGTAAGACCTTATTAATTAGAAATATGAAAATGTATGTGAGGGATGTACTAGGACAGAATAATTGATATTAAGTTGGGAAAAAAAGATTAAGTTAAAATATGTGGCATATGACATGAATTCATTTAAGTTAAATGGTATGTGTACCAACATTGTATTTTAAAGAAAAAATTAGATATGTTTTGATAGATTTGTGGGAAAAAGCACATAGTCCATAGTAGAAAATATATGAAATTTGATTTTTTTTTTCTTGGTAAAAACCCCTATGAGCCACCCCTCCCAGACTTTTCTATTGTCTTGCTTAGTAAACAAAGATAATGTTGTACAAAGCAAAGCACATCTGGCATATGGATACCCTTAACCCAGCAACTTACATATAGTGCTATTTTGCAAGGAAACAATGACATTTCTATCTATTTCAATGGTTATTTCACTTGTTATCAAAAAATCAAAATTGCTCTATGAAATAAATAAAATTTTTAAAATTGGTTATTTTGAAATTAAATTATTTTTTCAACATTATTTCAAATTTCATTTCCACCGTATGCTATTCACCTTCTAAAATAAAAGCACAATTAACAATGGTAATAACATTCTAAAAACCAACACCATTCTCAAACTAATATTTAAAGCATGTCTTATTTAGTGCTCTAGGAACACATTACAGAGAATCAGATAAAGGAAAAAAAGAATATAATGTTTTTGAAAAAGCCTCTCTGTTAACCATGCATTAAACATATTGAGAACTGGGGCTGTAGCTTAGTGAGTTCTTAGCTTAGAACTAGCATGTGCAAGGCCTTATGCTTTTGTCAGCTTTTTTGTTTCTGTGACCACAGACTTGACAAGAAGAATGTAGCGAAGGACAAGTTCATTTAGTAGTCATGGTTTTAGAGGTCTCAATCCATAGACAGCTGACTTCACAGCTCTGGGCCCAAAAGTAAAGTGCACATCATGGCAGAAGGGCGTGGAGAAGGAATGCAACACAAGACAAGGAAACAGGAAGCAGAGAGAAAACTCCACACACCAGGGACAAAATATACAACCCAACAACGTGCTCACAGTGACCTATGTCCTCCAGCCACACCCTAGTTCTTATAGTTACCACCCAGTTAATTCATATCCATATGGATCCACTGATTAGGTTACAGCTCTTATAATGAATCACTTCACCTCTGAACAGTCTTTCATTATCTCACAATGAAAAGATATTAACAGTTAAATACAGGTTTTTACATTAAATTTAGGTGGCCACTTCATATATAAACCATTACAGCCTGTATTTAATCTCCAGCATTGAAGATATAATGAACATACAAAATATATTCCTTCCCAAATCAACAATGTTGGCTTGAAAACATAAGGAGTTGGGAAGATCATTGCATTATCAATTGGGAAAGTGGAAAGAGCAAAAGAGAAAGTTCAATACTACCTATTTTGTTGTTAGAATCAGTGGCATCTCAAATATTAAAGAAACTCACAATGAAAACTTAAATTTCAGCCTTATCACTTTTTGCTAGTCTCCATGGAGTAGCACTGACCTGCCGAAGGGGTAGGAAAAAGATTCCTAGGAACCATTCTTATATTAAACCCCTAAAATACAAATGAATTTACCTTTGCTATGAACTCATTTATAGTAGCAATCCTTAACTTCAATGAACACTAGCTCCTCAATAGATTGCCCATTTGTTTAGAAAGCTTTTTTAGTATAAAATTTCTGCCTTTCTATCCTTAAATTTATGTATTTAAAGGGTGAATACCACACACAATGTGACTAAGACATAATTAGTTACTTAGACTTACCTTCCCCAAATGTGAAAGAAACATAAATAATCTGAAAATTATATCAAAAGGAACAAAATTCAGATTTCATGTTCAAAGACCAATAGAATCTGTTTACTGAAGTCTGCTCTACAGTATTCAGTGATTTGAACCAACAATTTCATTTGGAAAATGGTAGAGGAGACATATTGGAGAGAAATGATTTCAAAACCCTCCTTCTAGTGTAGCTCAGACCCAAATCAGATCTCAAAATCTATGTATTTATTTCAACATTCTGCCTTCCATTCACTTGGGAGTAACAGAAGGTTTCCAGTCTCTTCTAAAGCAGGTCTTTTCTATCCTTTTAACCTCCCAATGTTGTAAAGTTTTACGGCAATTTTTACTTTCCTTGTCCTCTTCACCCCAAACACATTATTTAAAAAAACAAAAACAAAAGACTATTTTTTTTCATGTCTTTAAAACTCATAAGAGGTTATTTATAATGTCAACACCTGTATTTATATTAGAAGTTAAAGTAGAAGTAGTTTTAACTTGGGGTACTTCCTGTCACTTGTGGTGGGGTGCCATTCTTGAAGACAAAATAAGACAACTTCTCATTCCAAATCTGTATACCTTGCAGCAATGAATAGTTTATTTCTGTGTACTAAGTCCCAAAGAGAGGCTGGAGAACAGTGGAGCTGCTGTTCATGACATCTGTGGTTTGGAAAATTATAGCATAAGAGAGAGAAATGATCCCAGGTTAAAAACATAAGCCAATTTAGTCTTTTAAATATTGTCACAATCAAATAATTCACCTATTAATAACAAATTAGATATAAAGATCAAATTATTTTAGTTTTTTAATATTTTTTTTCGAAGAAATGTCTTTCAACATAATTCAATATGCTACTAAAAGTGCTTAATTAATGTATATTTTGCCCCAAGGATATTGGTAAAGTCTTGATCAAAACTGGAGATGGGTGAATACTTTGTATTGGTGAATATGTGGTTTCAGGGTTCCAAATATATTTTCAAAAATGACAGAAGGGAAATAAAATTAAAATCTGAGTTGAAAACAGGTAAATAAAATTATTTCAAATTTGTTTTCTGGTTCGTTTCAAGATTAAAACTAAAATGTGACTTTTACTTTACCGTATGAGCTTATTTTGGCCTCAGAGACTGGTAAATGCTCTTGAAATCTAAGTCATGTTTTGCTGTGTTACGTTAGCCTTGGCTCACACCAATAGTTTGTATAAGCAGTTGGAAGTTTTCAGGGTTTTTTTTCCCCTTGAATCTGAGGTCACTCTTCATTCCAACTGACTAAATTTAATGTAAAAACCTGTATTTAACTGTTAATATCTAAATACAGAGGACTGTTTGGGTCACCTAACACTAAATATTAACTGTCCAAACAATTTAGCCCGAACATCATAATTTGAAGCTAGAAACAAACTAAAAGAAGCTTTCTACTTAAAATCTTTTAATCAATATCTAGTGATACACTTTCTTAAGAAAACTTGGATTTTGACAGCTCCTTAATATTCTGTCTCTTATTTATTTATATGTGTCATATTTAACTGAAAAACAGTATATTAAGTGATACAAAGATATAAGATCCAAATAGACCTAATGATTTAGTGCCTTAATTGATGCTTTAAAATAATTTTGTTCAACTGAAATCCTAGGTTCAGAAAAGTCAACTCTAGAACCAAAGAAAATTACAAATTATTTTCTGATTATTTCTATACCTGAAATGACCTGGCGAGTCCTCTACTCAACACTGGACCTCTGGAGGGCATGTAGAGCTCCTGTCAACAAGATTGACATACTCTAAATCTACTTTCAGGATCTGGAAATTTTATACTTCTATTAGACACAAGTGCTCAGCAGTAGACTTTATGAGCCACCTCCATAGGTCAGAGCTCCACTGAAGAACTTGCCTGAAACAATGACTAAAATTGAGTTTCTCAATGGTCAGAAGTTCCTGAATGATTGTTGCCTTGTATAATTATGGGGATGAACTGCTGTAGCTCATTATAGTTTATGAAATGTATTGCTTGGAGTATAAGTTATAGAACTCATATAAATATAAATTATATGGTAAAATGAACCATTTTCAATGGATATGTGTCATTTGGTAAGTCAAGTTAAATGATAAATCAATTGTATTTTTTAGTTTTTTATTTGTTATTTTTAGATATATATGAGAGTAGAATGTATTTTGACATATTATATAAGAGAGTATAAATCCTATTTTTGTGATTGAACATGATATGAAGTTACACTGGTTGTGTGTCCATATATGAACATAGGAAAGTTATGTCCCATTCATTGTACTGTCTTACGTATTCCTATCTCCCCCTTTCCTTCATTTCCCTCTGTCTAATCCAGTGAACTTCTGTCCCCCACCCCGTTATTGTGTGTTAGCATCCACATATTACAGAGAACATTCAGCCGTGTGTGAGTGTCTGTGTGTGTGCGGGCGTGTGTGCATGTGTGATTATTTCACTTAGCATAGTAGTCAATTATTAAAGAAAACAAATCATATGACTTATTAAATCTTGAACCTGGGGGTTCTTCCTACTTACTGGTATATCTCTATGTCTGCCCAGAAGCTAAATTTGTTATTTTTAATATGTCTCCTTGTCTTTCTAACTCAATTCCTTGTCTTATTGAGTGAGTCTTTGTTATTCAGAAACTATCATTAGCCTGTTTGTCATTGTTTCTAATCTTATAAAATGACTGGAGTTGTAGGTAATAAAGCAGCACAATTCACAATAGCTAAACTGTGGAGCCAACCTAGATGCCCTTCAGTGGATGAATTGATAAAAAAAAATGTGGCATATATATACAATGGAATTTTACTCAGCAATAAAAGAGATTAAAATCATGGCATTTGCAGGTAAATGGATGGCATTGGAGAAGACAATGCTAAGTGAAGTTAGGCAATTCCCCAAAAACACATGCCTAATGTTTTCTCTGATATAAGGAGGCTGACTCATAGTGGGGAGGAAGGGGGAGCATGGGAGGAATAGATGAATTCTAGATAGGGCAGAGGGTAGGAGGGAAAGAGAGGGAAAGTTATACAACTCATATAAATATATAACATATACACCAAGCAATACATTTCATAAACTATAATGAGCTACAGGGGATTAGCAAGGATGGTGGATTGTGATAGACATCATTATCCAAAGTACATGTATGAAGACAGGAATTGGGTGTCAATATATTTTATATACAGAGATATGAAAAATTGTGGTATATATGTGCAATAAGAATTGTAATGCATTCTGCTGCCATTTATTTTTTTCTTTTCAAATAAAATCAATAAAAAATAAACACTAAGAATCTACAATATTGTAATAAGTACTTGGATTTTCTTTTTGTGTTCCTCTTCCTTTTTACCTGTACTTTACAATTGAACAAATGACAAAGAATACTACAGATTGAAACTTGGCTTCATAAAAAGTAGAATTTGAAGAGAAGATTTCATGGAGCATTTATTAAAACTAAGTGGGTGAATACAACCTGAATAGTTCTACTTAGAAGTTAATAGACAGCTTCTGTATCTTGGAAAAAGATGTCTCCAGTTGAATTGATGTGACATGAATTGTATTTTCAGTTACTTGAATGATGGAGTATCCATCTTTTAAAGATTACTCCACATTGGCACCTCCTTACTAACTTGGCATGGCTCATCTAAATGTCCTTGGCTCAAAACATTTTACAATAAACTTCTAAGCCAATGCAGGCAGAATCTTGGCTTTTATGGGACCTGCCTCTGCCCACTTCAGGATATGTGTTATACTAAGCATACACACTGTTTTTTCTTTATTAATAATTTAACATTTTTTTTTCTGTCAACCAAACTCAGCTTTCTAATGCAACTTTTACTTCTGGTAAACACCAGTGTATTTAGACAATTTTTAAGCAGAGAATTTGCCTTGTCTTCAAAAGTATAGAAAAAAAAATAAGAAAGAGGGGAAGGGAGGGAGAGAGGGAATGAAATTAAACAGCCTTGCTTTTGGTAATTATTTGCCTGCAAATTTTTTTGGGGGGAGGGGAAACATTGACTCTTCCATTGAGTATGTGTACTACTCAATGATAATTGCATTTAGAGTATTTCTTCAGATTTTTCCTTAGTCATCATAGCAGTAAAAAGTTAAATGCTATGTAGCATTTGGCTTTCATTTTTTAAAAGTTCACATTTTATAAATTATTTTGCTACACCTACTTTGTCACTTACATTTTATACCCATCAGAAATTCAGAATACTTACTGGAAACTCTGAGTGTTTATTTCATCTTTATATCAATTTGTTTTACACATTAAGTGAGTAAAATGCAAATTTTGAAATGTACACCACAATTAATAACTATCTACATCATATCAGACTACTTTTTCTGTCTCATTAAATTAGTGTGGACATATGATACCTGGCTTTACAGAAATGGCATCTGAGTGTCCCAAATATACAGAATGTTCACAGGCCTGTGTGGCTGGAAACAGCTGAAACTGTCCCAAATTAATCATTCATTCCACCAGTGGAGTGTGTGCAATGAAGATTACTTCTGCAGGCATAGAGTGCCCACATTCTACAGGTCTTTATGACTGGGTGTTGATTAGCTTCTGGAGGTGGTGACCTAAGAATATTCTGCCTGATAAAAGACTTCATATACCTGAGACTGTAAACTACACCAGATAGTTGATGTGATTTCTTATGAACACCGGTTTCTGTATGCCTGAAGCTATTTCTCACCAGACATTATCTCATTTTATCTTCTTGGAAAATGAGCTGTCATTTCAAATTCAATATCTTACAAAGTCAAGCTTACCACTGTAAACACACACTCACACATACACACACACACACACACACACACACACACACACACACATTATTGTTCCATTTTCCTAGCCTTGAGAAAGTCATGTCTCTATTGACTTCCATTTTTCCTATTCTTCTACTTCTTTCTTCCTTAGAATTTTCTGTTTGGTAGATCAAATTACCCAATTATGTTTTTAATATACTTTCTACACTTACTGATTTTTGTTTACTAATTTTACCAACTATCAAGAGAAGACTTGAAATCCCCATGTATAACTGTGGATTTTCTGTTTTACTTTTCCATCTCTGTAGTTTTGTTATGTGTTTTGATCTACATTATTGTGTGCAGATATTATTCATAATTTTTGAGTCTTCTCTATGAAATTTTCCCTTTATCATAGTGAAAAGTAAGTCTTTATCCGTAGTGATATCCCTTGTTTTGAAATTACTGCTTTTATTCTAGGATTTTTATTAAATTTCTTATGAACAATATGTACTTGTATTTTGTTTTTTAAATACAATCTTATATCTGCCTTGTAATATGATACTTGATAATGCCTTTTAATGAAAGTATTTTGTTGATTTATATTTAATGCAATTATTGTTATAGTTGACTTTAGTCATACCATCTTACTCTTTTCCTGCTTTCCTTTTTATTAATTAGGAATTTTAGTTTTAGGCCATATTTTATCTCTGCTGACTAGCATTTAGCTAAACCTTTTTGTTCTATGGTTAAGAGTTGCCATAAACTTTATAATGTGGATAGCTCTTGCTTTGCTTAGTTATAGTAAGCACAGGTATGTTACCACAGTTAAGTTAAATAGTTCTAGTCCTTCAACAAAACAGAATAATACACTACAACACGTTCACTGTAATTGATTTCTTGAAGTACCAAATTTGCTGTTAGCTCTTCAGTTCATACCAGTACATAAATAGCAGAGATGCTTGATGATAGATGACCAGTCTTGTTCACTTTCTGTATTGTCTGTACATGGTAAGTTTCTGTGTATCTGTTTTTTGTTGTTGTTATTATCCACTCATAGCAAATCATGTGCTTCAGTCAGCTTTTTTGCTGCTGTGACAAATGGAACCAACCAGCACAATTGTAGAGGAGAAAAGTTTATTTGAGGGCAATTCCAGAGGTCTTAGTCCATAGAAGGCTGGCTCCATTCCTTGGGACTTGAGGTGAGGCAGAACATCGTGGCAGAAAAGTGTGGTAGAGGGAAGCAGCTCACAGGTTCATCAGAAAGCAAAGAGAGAGAATCTCCACTCTCCATGTACAAAATATATACACCAAAGGCATTTCCCAGTTCCCACCCAATCTAGCCACACCCTACCACTGCAATTGCCACTAAGTTGATCCCTATAGGGGAATTAATTCACTGATTGGGTTAAGACTCTTATAATCCACTCATTTCTCCTCTGAACCTTCTTGAATTGTCTCACACATGAGCTTTTGGGGGACACCACATCTAAACAATAATAGCCTATGGTTGTGTTTTCTTTTTGTGTTATAGTGACAAGCCCATGCATGATTTTACAAAAATACATTTAAAAATGGTCATCAGTTAACAACATGAAAGTTTAATAAAAAAGTGAAAACTATTAATCTTGAAACTGAATTTGAATCTTAGCCCCATTAAACAAAATTGGCCATAGGAATGTTGACAGTCACTATCCAAGACACTTAACATTATGTAGTCAAAGGAATTTGCTGAAGTTGAACTTAAAAAAAAAAAAATGATTGTAGTGAACAAGATGTGACAGTGACAAAATACTTCACATTAAAGGAAAACTCAGATATTTGATGACATTGAAAACACAGTAAACGTTGGGCATGGGTCTGAAGGTATAGAGGAGTGTGATAATTCATCATAGTATCAAAGATATCATGGGTCCCAGGATGAGAAGAAGATAAACAATGTTTAAATCACTCTTGATAAATTTTATACAAAGATATGACATTTATTTTAATTTTCAATGTTTTAAAATTTAGTTAACTAAATATTAGCTTTACTTATTTGAAATCCCTGTACCTTATAATAAAGCTTTTAATATCTGACAAATATTTAGTTGTACGAAAGTTTTATATTTATCCATTGATTATTAAGATAAATGCACATTTTAGTTTGCCTGGCCATGATGATGGTTCCAAGTTGAAGGGCGAAGATAGTATCATCTTAATGCATGTTTAATGTATTTTAGTGTTAGTCCTGGAAAAGTGCCCTTTGTATTTGTTATTTTTTACATTCATCATTCCTGAGTGAAGTCCTACATTTTCAGTAATGTCAGTATTGTCAGTTTCTTTTTGTCTCTCATTTCTACCAGTACACGTATGCTACTAATAAATCTGTCTGCGTTTCTTTCTTGAACATGGGCATATATGTCTTCATTTGTGAATGTTTTTTTTTTTTCATTTTTTAAAAATATTTTGTTTGAAGAATATCTGCAATTGGCTTGCCTTTTTCCTCTGAGCACTGAAGTGTTGCTCCCTTGTGTTCTGCTCTGTGTGCATAGGAGGGGTATTTATCATATTGGTTCTGTTGTCAATAATGCATTTCCTTTTCAAGCTGTTTTTAAGTTTTCTCTTTATAGCTAGTGTGTCTTCAAATGATCCATCTATTTATTCTACTTGAAGTTCACTGTACTTCTTATATCTATTGGTTTATATTTTTTATCAAATTTGAAAAATATCTCAACCTCTACTTCCACAAATACTTTCTGTGCTTCCCCCCATTTTCTGGGATTCCAATTAACATACATCATTAGACTGTGTAATACTTCCTAAATGGCATCTCCTTTTATTAATCTGTCTCTATTTTTTTTTCCTAGTATGAATCAAGATTTCTTTCTACTCTGCATTTCTGATTATTTCTAAATACACACTGGAATGTTTAATTTTATGCTGTTAAGTACTGGATATTGGGGCTGGGGGTGTGGTTCAGTAGTAGAGCACTCACCTAGAACGTGTGAGAGTCTGGGTTCGATCCTCAGCACCATATAAAGATAAATAAATTAAATAAAGGTATTGTGTCCAACTACAACTAAAAAAATTTTTTTAAAGTACTAGCTATTTTCTCTTATTTAAGGAGAGATGGACTTTTTTCCATTGAGGTATGTACTGAGGATAAGAGATAGTTTTTATGGCTTATTTGAAAGTTTGCTTATGGTGGGTTCAGGGCAGCCTTTTCTTTAGGTCTGATGTGATGTACTCAATGGTAACTTTCCTACTCTACTATGGTTACACTATTCCATAAAATCTGAGAGTTTTTAAAATTTTTTGAGATACATCTCCCAGGACAGTTGCAATAACATTTCACAAAATGGTCATTCTGAACGTGGGCTGAATATACTTGTGAAACTACCCTGGTCCCTTCTTGTTTTATTTTTGGCATCACAACATACGGCAGGTTTGCTTCATAGTCAATGGCTTGGGGTTATAGTTATTTTCTGAGGATGTTTATTTTCTCTATCGTGTATATTTTCTTTGTGTTCTCAAAGAGTTTTGAAAGAGGAATAATAAGTGAGATTTTTTTCACCATATTTCTTATCGTGTCTATAATTTTGGACATTAATTTTAGATTAAATAATAATTTTCACTGCATATGGCTCATGCTTTAGTCTCCTTTTCTCTATTCTTTGAAAATGTGACACTTAGTATAAATACTCTGAATAATATTAAATTTAAAAATTGTTTGATGATGTTATTATCACTGTAATTCTGTCCTCCAGCCAACCTCCACTTCCTGTCTCAACTGCATGGAAGCAAAACAAATCAGTGACTACGTAATTTTTAAAATAAGTGGTTTGAAAAGTTTTGCTAGAATAAGCAACTAAATATTTTGAAATCATTGAGGTTTTCAATTTGCTTCAAAAGAAAAAAAATTAGTCTTTGCCAAAACAAACATAAAGTTTACTCAGTACTATTTCCCCTAAATTTTAAGTTTACTATATCTTAGTTCTATACATTTCTTCCTTACATGAAGAATATTTTCATGACTGTCATGCTGAAAACTTTAACATCCTTGTGTGCATGTATGTAAGTGTAATTTTTCATAGAAATCTATTTGTCTTTAATTGGGCTATCATAATAAAGTACCATGAACTGGTTTATACATAACAGGAAATTTTTTTCTTGGTTCTAGAAGCTGGAAATCAGGGATCAAGATGCCAGCATGGTCAGGTTCTAGTGAAGAACCTCTTCTGCTTGTTAACTGTCATCTTCTCTTGTTTCCTCACATGGCATAAAGAGAATAAAAACGTTCTCTGGGATTAAAAGTCTCTTATGTCCTGTTAGAACATAAGGGCTTTCTCCCACTAATGTAAGCTCCACTGTCATGACCTAATTATCTCCCCAAACCCCACTTCCTAATGCCATCACATTGAAGTTAGGATTTCAACATGTGAATTTTGGCAAGGAGGGGGGAGGTGGGACACAAACACACAATTTATTGCAATAATTCAGGAAAAAGAGATAAACATGAAATGAGGAATTTTTCCATAAATTAAGCATCATGAGATCATGTGTGTTTCAAATTGGGAAGCATAAAGAAAAGCATGGGCTGGTTTGTACAGGTTGGGAGTGATTCGAGGAGGGTGTTGGAAAGGTTCACATCATGTGGATTGATGAAGACAGCTGGAACTTTCATGAAAGTCACAAGAAAATGAACAGAACCATAACACTGGACAGGAGAGGAGGGAAAAGAAAAGAAAGAAAAATGGAGAGTGGCAGAATAGATGTCAATCACCTGTCTTAAAGTATCATGTGCAAAGTTGGTATTTGTCACAGATGATGAACACTTCCAGGGACATTTCCAAAGTATTGAGATCACCTACATCTGTGTTACTTAGTTGTTGTTGTTGTTTTTTTTTTTTTTAAATCCACTTTAAATGCAGATGCTCAGGTCATATTCTGTATGTATTAAATCAGTGTCTGGACATGGAACCAACCTGGATATCTACACTAAAATTAAGCCAGGTGACGTTTGCTTACTAAAGTTTTAAAGCCAATTACCTAAAATATGGAGCATACTCTCTTTCATTACTTTTAGTCAATGACCTGTGTAATATGCATAAAGTTTTTAAGTAAATATTTAAAGTTGGAAATGTTAAGACCTCAGTGATTTAAAAGATATTTCCAAAAAGAATCTGTTTTCTTAAATGCAATAGAAATATAGTTAAGTCTATGTATTATGAAAAATGAGAATCGTACTCTGTAATATCAAGGGTACATTTTAAGTCCATTCTCCTTTAATAGTGCATTGGCTTTGGTCTTCTTGTTATTAATATTTTTAGTAAGTTGATCATTGGCCTATAAGTTCTTGTTACTATTATCTTAACAACATAAAGGTGATATGAGGGAGAGGCCTTCTGTAACATCTAGACTTAAGCCAAGAGGGTACAGACAAGTTGAGAAAAAAATAAATACAAAACAAAATATTATATAAGATAGAAGATGATCACACAGTATTAATTTTAAGTGAACAAAGAAAGATTTTGTAGCAAAGCCAAGTTTCAGGAAGTCACTGGGCTTAGACCTGAACCCGAATGTTGGATACTATGATTTACACATAACAGAAAACACCAAAATAATCACTATCCAAGAATTTAGGAGAAAGAAATCAAATGTGAAATTATCTTTGTCTCATAATCACCTAGTAGTTGTTATTTAGCTCCTTCTAAGGTAACATGAGACTTCATAGAATATTATACTTCAATATCACTTCATCAAAATTTCATTTGTAATAAGTCCAATTTTCTCATTTCTTATAAAAGTTCCTCACTGTGCTGAGAAAACAAGAAACTGGCTTTTAGATAATGCTTATTTTTATTCCCATTTGTTTTTAAAACTCAATCTTTCTTCAGAGAGTGAGTTTCTTATAACAACTTGCTGCATACCTTCAACTTGAGTTCAGTTATACCCACTTTTTTATTAGAAGTCAATAAATCCCATGATATCACCTAATTTTAAGCTCTTACATTTGAACATACTATTAATTTTCCTTTCAGTTGTGTTTCTATGTAGCAATTGCATGGAGTTCAAGCGTACTTGCATTGAACTTGAAATTATTTAAAATATTATTCCCTGGAGGACAAATACATTACCTTGGGTCCATATTATATATAAGGCATGCAGTAACTGTAAGTATTCAGACAAATAACTAATGCATGGATTCAAGACCAGCAAGAGATTTTCTTCTCTTACTTTCTTCCCTCATGATGCTGAAACAAATCAATTCTATCACTGTCTATTTATGAGGCATAAGACAAAGAAAATAACTGAAATAATTAAAGCAAAGTCCAAGGTTGGTCACCCAGTTTTCTCACCATTCCTCAGACTTATTATTTTTATTTGATTAAATAAGATGAATATTAAAGTGAAGGGTGTCTGTTGGATGCTCATTAATGTCAGTCTTTGTTCCCTGCTCTCAAATTGCTGTGATTTAGCAGCAAGACTACAGCATTTTGGTATCAAGAAAATAATATCCATTTTTCTGTACTAGAGAGAAGAGAAATCCCTTAGGTGATCTCTTTGTTTAATCCCCTATGAAATTCTTACATAGTGAGGTCAATTCCCCCTGCCGTATGGATCCCCAGTAATTATGTGGGTCTTAGAGGAGCATCATGGTGCCAGGTAAGAATTTAGGAGTCCAACCATCTGGTTTCCTCAGACTGTACCATTCATTGCCTGTGAATGGTTAAGCCAATTTCTGAACTCTCAAAACTTTCTCCAATTATAGTTCACTAATCATAGTAACTAATTACAGTTGCTGGGATAAAATGAAATTCAATTATCATCATCATTGTTACTATTATTATCAATTACTACAGAAATCCTTCCTCCACACTGGAAAGTCAAGCAACTAATATTTTAACTCTGAAGAAAAAAAAATCACATCTAAGGACCATTAACTAGGGTACAAGTATTTATAGGGTTTTATACGGTTTTCCCCTAGCTCTTTTTGCCCATATTTCCTTTTTTTTTTTTTTTAATTCTATTTTTCCCTTTACTCAGGGATTTTGGTGCTGGATGGTGGGTTGTAATAGGCCAATCAAAGTTCATGCCACAGACACTAGATTTTTTTCTTGGATGTTTGCTGTTTCCTTCCTTTTTAAAATAAATCACATCCATGGCTGAAGTTGATATGAGGGATTCTGTCCATTGGCAAATGGTGTAGCCACTATTCTCTCATTAAAGCCTGGGAGAAAAGGGTGATTACTAGTGTTCATGGCCAAACTTGGTTCATGCCTGCCCACTGGATTTGTTTGGATATCAGGAAATTATGGACTGTAAGATTTGAATCAGGACAAGGGAATTAAACCCTAAGAGCCATGCGTCAGCAAAGACTGTGCTGTAAAACAATATTGGAAGGCATTCTTTAACCAAGTCAGTGAAGTTAGCTTAGTCATGAAGATTCTGAGTGAGTTTTCTGACCCTGAGAGGGAAATATGGAGCCAACAGTATCATCAGGAGAATGGGAATAGATGCCAATCTTTATTTTAATGATAGGTTTTAGTACTAGCTTTAGTCATCTAACTCAAGCCCTCCATTTCCGGTCTTTAAGCATCCTAGATGCTTGTTTCAGAAAATGGGACCATTTTCTTCAACATTACCATCAAAAATGTGCCATGTGTTGTCAGTTTTCCAAATTTAAATGCTTAGTTTTTCCTACCAGATGTACACATGGTGGCCATATTCCATCAGTATGCACCTCCACTCCTAGGGTCGCAGTTCGTCCTCTGTTAATCCACACTGCCAAGTTTTGCTCTCCTGTTATTTATGAAAGTGTCTACTGTCATCTTGGAAGTTAATTATAAAATCAAAGGGCTTCAATTCACAAAATGTATGCTCCTTTCATTCAGTTTTGTGCATGAGGGAAAGAACAGGACCACCAGTTGACCCAGTTGCTGGTGTCTCCTCTGTAGCAATGGGGCAGGGAATCAAGATAGCTGTGGATTGGCAGGGGAGCCGGAGGACATATGCTGAGCAGGGTACAGTAGCTCTTCAGCCTGTGTGGTCTTTGCTTGCTTCCTGGAGCAGATGTTGTCCTATTCCTACAGTACGTTTTTTTAAATACACAACCATTAAAAGAATTTTTACCATGAAACTAAAGACATATTAGCTATTATCAGACTTCCTCCTATTAGTAGTGTAGGGCAATTGATTGATTTTAGAGGCATGTGGTATTTATTTATTTTATTGTTTCAGCAAGCTTGCCCTCTTTTAGCAAGATCTCAAGAACATTTTCCTTGTTTCTTAAGCCACTGTGAATTTTCCTTTGTAAGTATCACATACCAACATCTTGCTGGCTGTCTTTGCAGAGAATGGAGAAATTTTGCATGGCTTTATGTCTTGGCTCAGATGCCCAGTGCAGGATTATCACATTGATTCCCAACCTGAACAGTGTGGCTTTAGTAACATCCTTGTTCTCTATTCTTCATGTTAGAAACTTTATATCTGTACACAGAGTCATGGCCTCCCACACCTTGATTTATGCTGCAGATAGATACAGAAAGGAATCTCCCAGGCCAATCCTTGCTTGGTGTAGAACCACCAAGTGATGTGACACTTCATAACAGGACCCTCCTGGGCAGAGACTCCATGAGTAATGGGATTAGCTTCCTTGCAAACACATCCTATGAGATGGCTCCCTGCAAGTCTGGGCAAGAGTGTGAGTGGGTGAATTCACTCAGAACAATTCTTCCTGTGCACCTTCCCTTCCTGACCTGGGCTATAAAGGAAATATTAGACCATGTTGGATAGTATTGGTTTTGTTGGTTGGTTGCTTTTAATCATTTGACCTTATACTTTGTGTTTTAGTTTTCCAGGATTGACGTAAAAATTAAAACACTTATTCTTTCACAGTGGCAAAGACCAGAAGTTTGAAATCAAGGTGTAGGAGGACGATATTCCTTTTAAAGGAGCTCCAAAAATTCTAATCCTTCCTTGCCTCTTCAATATGCTGGTGGCTCTAGGTTTTGTTTGGCTTGGGGAAACCAAACTTCAGTCTCTACCCTTGTCTTCTCATGGTCTTCTTTCTTATGCCACTTCATCTTATCTTTTTCTGATTCTTATAAAGATACTCAGTATTATCTTTAGAGCTCATCTCATTTTGCCATGATTCTTACCTAAACACATTTACAAGTTCTTGTAAATTATATTGTAAAATTCCAGGTAAAGTTATCTTTTGGAGGCAAGGATTCAACCCACTGAATCTAGCAACTCAGGTCAGTCAATGGCAGACCTTTCAAAAAGAAAGATTTCCTTTGCTTTCTGATTTTGAAAATCTTTCTCCTACCTCTTTACTTTCAACATCTGATCTTTGTTGAGGAAAGTAAAAGAGAAAAAGTGATAGAAGTTGTCAACTAATAAGTTATTGCCTATAATCTAATGAGAAATGCAGGATTATTATAGGGAAACTGGACTGGGGGGATTGACAACAATTTGATTAACCTGAGATTTAGATTATGACAATAATGTTGCTGTTTTAATACATCTGTCCTTGCTCCAAAGCTCTTTCTGTATCCCTGTCTAAAGTCCTACTGAGATCTCTTACCCATCTTTTCCAACCAAAAAAATTCTCCAATAAGTAATTAAAAAGGAACTTCAACTTCGTTTCACACACTCTGAAATGTATAGCTCTAACTTCCCTTTTCTACAGAGATTCTTCAGAATCTTTATCTTTCTCATAATTTCATCCCTTGCTAATATAGCCTACCTGGTTTAGAAAGCCAATATTATTTTATGACACTTATATTAGTTCCAAAACAGCCCTCAGAAGCTGCCCAAAATGGAATGGTATGTGCCTTGGGAAGCAGAGACCTGTCAGCTATCAATCCATGTAGCAAAATAAAATTCATAAATTAACATTTTGAGTTGGGTGTTTCACAAGGGCTAGAATTCCTCTGTTGAATTATAGTTGCTTGGAGAGTAATGGTAAGGTATTTGACATTTTGGTATTTATGAATGTCATTTACACATCTGTAAGAAATTCAGAATTTTAAAAATTTTGTTTACTCATTTCAGAATTTGAGGACATTTTATTTATTAATTTATATAGAAAAGAACTTTGAACATGGTAGCAGATTTATATGCACAGTAACCTGTTATACAACTAGAATGAACCATTAATTTAGATATACTTCCTTGCTGTCTTTCACTTAGGCTCCTTGGAAGATGGATCTATTTATAATAATATATGTTCCCTCTCCCAAAAATCATATTGTGTGTTTAAGAATATGGTCCAATTTTTATGATGTTTTAAACTATTTATTTTATATACCCTGTAATGGAGCCAAACAAAGTAGAGACCTAAATAAATATCAGAATAATCTGTTATTGAAGAATGATAGGAGTCCTAGGGGCATACTTGTAGAGGTAGACTATTAGACTATATTCAACCAAGGGTTTTCCAATTAATGTAATTTAAAAGCAACATCTGGCAACATTGGAGCCCATATATGAAAGAAATATGGACAAATTTTTCCTCACATAGTTGATGCGATGCCTGAAACTATATGATGCACAGAATTACATATTTTTGTATGGGAACATATTAGTAGAACCTCGTGTATATCAAAATTAATCCAGATGAAAAATAATGAGTAATTCTATTCACAAACATAAATGACATCTCCATATGACAACAGAATAAGCAAAACTACAATACTTTTAGCTGGCAACATTTGAAAGACTATTCCAAATTTGCAAAGAAATTGAGTTTGTTAATATATTGCATGCAATTAATTAAAATCCATGTAATTTAGATTTGCATACATTATAACTGCATTAAATAGAAAGTTAGCCACTGTGTCTTTTATCGGGTCCAGAATAAGCAATCTGGATCTGGTATAAATGAGCAACGTTTGTTTTGTTTTAAAACAATATATAGACATGAAATCTGTACAAAAATGTGGTGAGTTATCTAAGGATTAGAGTCTGGGGACGAGTTAATTCATAATAAAAATTTAAAGGATGTCAACTTATTTTTAAAGAAATATTTAAAAATGTATCTCTGACTTAATGGGAGTTAAATGTTTTCTATATATTAAACTATGAATTTAAGGAGGAAATAAAAAAGAAAAATTCCATAGCTAAATTACTAACTTATCTGCAATGACTTCAATTCGTTTTTTGAAAGAAGATAAATATTTCTTATCTTGTCATCCAAGCCCTGTTTTAATAGGACTCTAAATTATTCTGTTTCCCATTGTAATGTCTAACAAGTACTATCACATTCTACACACACACACACACACACACACACACACACACACACACACCTTCTCTCCAAACGTGTTTTATTTTCATTTCTTCTTGCTGCTTCTCATCTGTTTATTTATGTGAGTACCCCCGTTCAAGGTAGGAAGGAAATTGAAAGTGAAAAATCATAGGTTTTGCCCTCATACAGCTTATGTTCCAGAAACAAAATTGAGAGTAAACATGACATCATTACTTATTAAATCTGGAGTTCTAACCAGTGACTATCTCCGGTTACTCTGCCTGTACTCTCCTTTGTTCCCTTCCATCTTCATGTTTCAGTTCTCATCTCAGGCAACTCCTTCATCATTAAGCATTCCTGAAATCTCAAAGCCAAACAGATTTTTTTTCTCTTCCAGTTATTCATAAAAATCCTTGGCACAAAGCATATTATACCAAAATAGCATTTCTTTACTAAATTGTGACCTTTTTACCATTTCACTAATATCTAAAAGAAGGAATTTTCAAAATCTTTGAAATAAGTCTTGTTATATTGAAAACAATCAATATATGTAAATAAATACATCTCAAGTTTTTCTAAAAGCAATATATCTAATCACATACTCTCTGACTAAATTATCTCTGATTCAATCTTTCAAAACAAAGTTTGATTTTTTTCACATTTTTATCCTGTTCCATTGATTTCAAACTCTTTTTTATTTGCATGTTTCAATATTCAAAGAATTTTAATTTTGTTTATGATCTTGCTTTTCATTTCTCTAAAATTTTTAGTTTTACTACACTCAGGTATGGAAAAGATCAATCAAAAGAAGAATAATTATGAAGTTCATACAGGAAACTTAGCATTCCAGAGAACCCCTGAACTTGCTAGAAGAGTCCTAGAGTCAGCCAGTGCAGTGGTACATACCTGTAATTCCAGTGACTTAGATGCTAATGCAGGAGGATTGCAAGTTCAAAGCTAGCCTCAGAAACTAAGCAAGGCCCTAAGCAATTTAGCAAGACCCTGTTTCAAAATACAAAATAAAAAAGGATGGGGATGTGACTTAGTGGTTAAGAACCCCTGGGTTTGTTCCCTGGTACAAAAAAAATATATATATATCCTAAAATGTCCTAGAGAGTCCTCGATTTTTAATGTCTGTAAGTACCATGAAGAAGATGCTTATACAAAACATATGAAATCCTTCAACTTTTCTTGTTTCTTGTTTTAGATAAAAATTAAACAAAAGTGCTTTTCTAAGTTTTTCCTAACCCTTCACTATAGACTAGCCATGTCAGAAGTCTTAATTCTAGGTTTAAACACAAACAAATTTTAAAAATAGGTACTTATTGAGATTCCTTGGCCAACCAAGAATAAGACTGATCTGTATAAATACTACCATCCTAATTTCTCACTCTTCATATAAAGCAATACTCTTCCAAACCAGGCATCTGCCTACAAAGTGGGTATTACTGTTAGATTGCTAATGAACCCTGTTAGATCAGAGATTGGCTACTGAAGAATACCAACCTCAACTGTAAATCTGAGGAGAAAATCAGCTCTCTGTGCTTCATCTGAGCAACCAGTATATGCCCTACTGTGGCCTTACTCTCCATGTCGCTGACTCGGTGTTTAAAAGATCATCTTTCCACTTCAATCATCAAAAGGAAAGGCTCCCTCCTCTTTGGACCATCTCCGCTAAGTCAGTGTGCTAGATGATTTCAATTTTCCCTTCATAACTTGTTGCGACACACAACTAAACCAGTCAGGGTCACTCTGGGTGATCTGGGCTGGCACAAAATAATCCTGCAGAGACAGAGAAGTACCTTTTCTTTGGGTTCTGTGATGGCTCCTCTGACCCAACTCCCACAAAAGAAGCAAGGCAGGCAACAGAGAGAGAGAGCACGCTTTGAACCTGGGTTTTATTGGGGGAGGCTTTTCCATGGAATATTCTATCCCCAAAAAGGGCAAATGGGTAGGATTACAAAGGAACAGGCGAGTGTAACTCAACCCCAGTGAGT
This sequence comes from Callospermophilus lateralis, assembly GCF_048772815.1. Classification (NCBI taxonomy): domain Eukaryota; kingdom Metazoa; phylum Chordata; class Mammalia; order Rodentia; family Sciuridae; genus Callospermophilus; species Callospermophilus lateralis. Next base: position 15,717,806 of record NC_135314.1, on the reverse strand, counting down.
AGAGCCTACTCCTAGACCACGTCTTATTATCTGAGTGAAGATAAAGCCCAAGTTATTTCGGGGTGCAATCATTGTTCAGAACCCAGGTGCATCAGGACTTCAGGGTGTCTGCATCCAGGGCAGCTCCCAATAACTACTCTGATCTTTGCTTGACCTTCTGAGCTTCCTCAACTGTCTGCTTTACCATCTGGCTGCCAGGTTCCCTCAGGTTGCTTCTGGGAATGAATAACAGGAGAAGGAAGAGCATGAGGGGGTACACTAGTATAAGGGTGTCTATGCTGTTTTACGGCCTATGTTATAGGTCCTTCCCAGTATACAATAGAAAGTGTTCTCAACTAGTTCTGGTAACTAATCACCCTTTTACAATTTCATGCTGAGAAGTAGCAAGCCCAGGCATATTTGGTCAGTCCTATTTGATTTAACTTAGTTCAGTCATAACTTTGTAATTAGTTCATTTATTAAATACTCATTAATTACCCAATTTAGGTATACCACTATTTTTTTACCTGGAGTCAGATAAAGACTGAAAAAAAAAAAAAGAGGGAAATGACATTTTGATGCTTACTCCTGCTTAAGTGGGAGCTTACCACGATGCATGGAGTAAATTGTCTTTATTTTTCTCCTTCATTGTTATGGAGACAAATGAAATGAATGCTTAAAAATTACATAATCGAGTGTTAGAAGTTCATGCTATTAACACCACTCTAGTCTCAGAACATATGTGTTACCTTGAACAGAAACCCGGTACACACTGGCAGTAGCTCATCCAAACTCCCTTTAGTCCATGGAAACCACTGATCTACCTTCTATAGATTCAGCATGTCTAGATATGTCTTATGATAGGAAAAGCTGATAGCTGGTCTGTTTCTGTCTAATTCACTTGGCAGTGTTTTTGGATCACTCATACGATAGCCTGAATCAGTGGTTCTTCCCTTTTTATTACCAAATAATATTCAATTACATAGATATACCACATTGTATTGCACTTTTATCAATTAATGAATGTTATATTTGTTTCACTTTGCTCTACTGGGAATAATGCTACCATGAATATTAATGTATAAGTATTTGTGTGAAAAAAAGGGAACACAATCTTGGGAATATAACCAGGAGTGGAATTACTAGGTCATATGGTAACTTTCCGTTTTGTTGTATGAAGAACTTCCAAACTGTTTTTCTAACAGCTTACTTATTTTACAATTCTAGTGGAAATGTATGAGATCCTCAGTTCCTCCCCATTTACTATAACACTTACTATTGTCTTTTTTATTATAAGTCATCCTAATACAATTATGCACATAAAACATTTCAGTCAATAATTGACAACATACACTACACTGATCCCTTAAAATTACATTGTCTAGAGATGAGGGAGTTAACTTAAATTTCTCTAAGTACATTCTATGATATTTACCTACCAGTGCACTTCTCAGAACATACCCCTGCCAAGTTTCAGATGCATTTATGAAGTTGTATCTAATTATACTTGTGATTTGCAATTTTTCTTTTGTTGTTTGTGTTTTAGGTATCATATAAAGAAAGCATTGCCTAATGCAAGGTCATGAAACTTATCCCAGTATACTTTTACCAAGAGTTTCATAACTTTAGTCCTTAAACTTTGGTCTATGACATATTGGTTTTTGTATATGGGATAAAATACTGAACAAATTTTCTTTTTTTCACATGTGGGTATCTAGCTAATTTTCTCAGCAGTGTTCAAAAGACTATTGATTTTCTATTGAATTGTCAGTCAATCTTGTCTAAAAAAAGTTTCCTTAAAGGGAATTTATTTTTGGACTTTTCCATTTCATGGCAGTGAATATATTTCTTTACTTTTATATGGATTGATTTCTGGACTTTGATTGTATATCGTTAAGCTACAGAGCCATCCTATATCAGTCTTGTAGTAAGATTTTAAAAAGTAAATGGGTTTCCCAACATCATTCTCTTTTAAGATTAAAAAGTGTATTCTGTAGACCTCGCAATTCCACGTGAATATTATGAAGAGCTTATTCATCTCTGCAAAACAGTAATCGGGAATTTTATTAGGGGTGGCACTGCATCTGCAGATGACTTTTGGAAGTATCATCTTAACAATATTATTACCTACTCTGCATGAACATGGATTCACTCTCATTAATATGGCCTTTAATTACTTTCTTTACAATGTTAGATGTTGAAATTTTTCACTTCTTTTGTTGAATTTAAATATAAATATGATGTTATAATAAAATAAATTACCTTTCAAATTCATTTTAGATTCTCATTATTAGTGTTTAAAAATATAATTGTTTTTTCTAAATTAATTTTGTCTGATAACCTTATTGAGCTTATTTATTTGCTCTAATATTTTTTGTAGATTTTGCAGGCTTTCTTTATATACAAGATCATTTCATGTTCCACTATAGTTTTAATTCTTCTTTTCCAATCTGATGTCTTTTCAGATCTTGCTTGTCTAGTTGCTAAGGCTAGAATATACAATATAATGTTGAATGCAGGTAATATCTTGATGTCAGAGGGATAGCTCTTAGCCCTTCATCAGGGAGTAGGATGTTATCTGTGAGTTTTTCACTGATGCTCTTCCTCATGTTGAAGTCCTCTTCTATTCCTAGTTTGTTTTCCATGTTCATGACTTAAGTGAAGGTGAGATTGCACCCAGTGCTTTATCTGCACCTAATTACATGATTCCTTTTATCTTTTATTTTACTAATATGATTATTACATGAATTCATTTTCCATTATTTAACCACTTTTGGATTCTTGAAACAAATCCTACTTTGTCATGATATATAAAACTTTTAAAAATATTACTGATTTCAGTTTGTTAGTATTTTGTGGAGGTTTTTTGTTTGTTGTTTTATTTTGTACTTTGTATTTATAAGGGATATTTGGACAATGGTTTCATTTATTGTGATATTTTTGTCTGTTTTATTCCTTTCATAGAAAGAGTTGGAATGTATTTCTTCCCTCCTTTCTGAGAGTCCATTGAGACTTTGTGAAGAATTATTGTAAATTCTACTTTGTTTGCTGGAATTCACCAATAGAGTCATTTATTCCTGTTATTTTGTGTACGTGTCAGTGAGGAAGGTTTTACGTTTTCTAACTTAATTTTTGCTTTGTGTTTCTGTAGGTACATGTATGTTTATTATTATATTTTCTTGATGATTTACCCCTTTATGTCATTGGAAAATATCCTTTGTCTCTAGGGAAAGTTTATATAGTAAAAGTCTATTTCTGTGTTATTAATATAGCCATTCTGGGTTTCTTCTGATTATTTTGAAATGATTTATATTTCTTTTCTTCTACAATTTATATTCAAACTCTGGTTCTTTGACCATAATGTGTGTTTGTTGCATAATACTGACAGCTGGACTGTGTTTTTTAATCCATTCTGTGAACTGTTTTAATTTGTCCTTTAATCTATTTACATTTAATGTAATTAACCACAATGTAGAATTTATGTCTGCCATTTGTCTAGTTATTTTCTATGATTTGTGCAGTTTTTGTTTCCCAATTTATCTAAAACCATCTTTTTCTAGAATAAAGACTTTTTTTAGTCTAACTATTAAACTCCCTTATTATTTATTTTGTCTTAAAATTTATTTTCTTAGTGGCTTCACAGAGAGTTTAAAATTAGCATTTTAATATAAAAATATACTTAGGATTATTAGCAATTTAAATTCAACATTATACAAAATTTTACTCCTACATACCACTGCTCCCTCTTCCTTCCTTAGTGGTGTGTTTTTAATATATATATATATATATATATATATATATATATATATATATATATATATATATTTTAATTAACTATATGCCCAGAAAAAAACATCTTTATGATCATTGCTTTCTTAGTCTTTTGTTGAATTAGATAGAAGGGAAAAAATTACCAAAAATATATTTACACTGTCCTTGTAATTTTCTGTATTTTAACACTGCTTTTCATTTTTTTCATTTCTTTATACTGATGCAAATTACTGAGCAGTATAATCTTATATCAGACTGGAGAATTCCTATTTGTATTCTCATAAAGCAAATTCAATAGTGGCAAATTTTGTCAATTATTTTGCTAATCTGGCAAAATTGTATTTTCTTCTTGTTTTTGACATATATGTTTGTTAGTTTGGGAATTCTTTGTTGACAGTTATTTTCTTAAAGCACTTTGAAATGTCTTCCAATTTCTTCCTTTTTTATTTGTATTTTTTTAGATATGTTTGACAGTAGTATATTTTGACATATTATACATATATGGAGTACAACCCATTGCAATTAGTATTTCATTCTTGTAGTTGAACTTTAATATAGAGTCATACTGGTTGTGTATTCATTTACAAACAAAGGAAAGCTATGTCTGATTCATTCTACTGTTTTTCCTATTTCCATTCCTCCTCCCTTCCCTTCATACCCCTTAGTTTAATCCAATGTACTTCTGCTCTTCCCCTCCCTACCCTACCTTGTTGTAGATTAGCATCCACCTATCAAAGACAACATACAGCATTTGGATTTTGGGGATTGGCTTATTTCATTTAGCATGATATTTTTTTTGTGTCATCTATTTACCAGCAAATATCTTAATTTCATTCTTATTTATGGTTAAGAAACATTCTGTTGTATATACATACCACATTTTCTTTATCCATTCATCTCTTGAGGGATACCTAGGTTCATCCCATAGCTTGGTTATTGTGAATTTAGTTGCTATACACATTGATGTGGCTGTGTCACACTGTATTTTACTGAGCTTAAGCCCTTTGGATATAAAGTGAGGAGTGGTAAAATTGGGTCAAATGGAGGTTCCATTCCAAGTTTTCTAAGGAATCTCCATAATGCTTTTCATAGTGCAGTCCCACCAACAATGTATGAGTAAAACTTTTCCCCCACATCTTCGCCAACATTTATTGTTGCTTATATTCTTGATAATTGCCATTCTGATGGGAATGAGATAAAAATCATTCAGTGTAGTTTTATTTGAATTTCTCTAATTATTGGAGATGTTGAACATTTTTATCATATTTTTTGACCATTCACATTTCTTCTTTTTTTTAAGTGCCTGTTCAGTTCATTTGCCCATTTATTTATTGAGTTATTTATAATTTTGGTATTAAGCTTTTTTAGTTCTATGTATACCTTGGAGATTAATGCTCTGTCTGCAGTGCAGGTGGTTAAGTATTTTTTCCCATTCTGTAGGCTCTGTGTTCACATTCTTGATTGCTTCCTTTGTTGTGAAAAAAGCACTTTAGTTTAACACCACCCATTTATTTTTTCTTGATTTTATTTCTTGCACTTTACTATTCTTATTGAGGTAGTCAATACCTGAGCCAATAAGATGGAAAGTTGGGCCTACTTTTTCTTCTTGTAGGCATAGAGTCTCTATGGTCTCATGCGTAGGTCCTTTACCTACTTTGAGCTTCATTTTGTGCAGGGTGAGAGATAGGGGTCTAATTTTATTTTGTTAAATAAGAATTTTCAGTTTTCCAGCACCATTTTTTGAAGAGGCTATATTTTCTCCAATGTATGTTTATGGCATATTTGTCTAGAATGGGATTTATGTGGGTATGTATTTATGTGGGTATGTCTCTGTGTGTTCTATTCTGATTCATTGATCTTCATGTCTGTTTTGGTGCCAATACCATGCCATTTGTATTATTAAAGCTTTGTAATATAATACATGGTCTAGTATTGTGATGCCTCCTGAATCATCACTTTTCTCACTTATAATTATTTTGGCTATTTGGGACCTATAATTTTTCCAAATGAATTTTCTACTTCTATGAAGAATAACATTGGAATTTTAATGGAGTTTCTATTAAATTTGTATAGTACTTTTGGTAGTATGACCATTTTGACAATAATAATTCTGCTTATCCAAGAACATGGGCAATCTTTCCATTTTCTAAGTTTTTTTTTTTTTTTAATTTCTTTCTTTACTGTTCTGTAGTTTTCATCATAGAGGTATTTCACTTGTTTTGTTAGATTGATTCTCAAGTATTTTATATGTTTTCTGTTTTAGGCTATTTTGAATGGGATAGTTTTCCTGATTTGTCGTTCAGCTAACTCATCATTGGTGAATAGGAATGCAAATGATTTATGGAATTTTATATCCTGCTACTTTTCTGAATTCATTTATGAGATCAAGAACCTTTCTGGTGGAGTTTTTTAGTTTCTCTAAATATATAATCTATTGCTGGCAAATAAAGATAGTTTGAGCTATTCTTTTCATATGTGTATCCCTGTAATTTCTTTCATTTGGCTAATTGTTGTGGCTAGGGTTTCAAGCACTATATTGCATAGGAGTAGTAAAAGAGGGCATCCATGTCATGTTCCATATTTTAGAGAGAATGCTTTCAATTTTTCTTTTTTTAGAGTGATGTTGGCTTTGGGTATAGCATTATATAATTTTTATAATATTGAGGTATATGTCTGTTATCCCTATTTTTTCTAATTTTTTGACCATGAATACATGTTGAATTTTGTCAAGTGCTTTTTCTGCATCAGTTGAGATAATCATATGGTTCTTATCTTTAAGACTATTGATGTAATGAATTTTGTTTATTGATTTTTACATGTTGCACCAACTTTGCATCCCTGGGCTGAACCCAGCTTGATCATGGTGCATTATCTTTTTAATATGTTTTTGTATGTGATTTGTCAGTATTTTATTAAGATTTTTTGCATCTATTCTTCAGGGATATTGGTCTGAACTTTTATTTCTTTGATATATCTTCATTTGGTCTTGGTATCAGGATGATACTAGCTTCATAGAATGAGTTTAGAATGGAATAAATTGAGGAATATTGGTGTTAGTTCTTCTTTGAAGGTCTTGTAGAACTCAGCTGAAAATTGATCTGGTCCTGGGCTTTTTTTTAATTGATAGGCTTTAGATGGAATCTTCAATTTCATTGCTTGAAATTGATCTATTTGAAATTTTTATGTCCTCTTGTTTCAATTTGGATAGGTCACATGTCTCTAGAAATGTTTCATTGTCTTCATGAATTTCTATTTTATTAGAATGTAGATTTACAAAGTAGTTTCTGACTATCTTCTGTATTTTAGTAGTGTCTGTACAGATATTTCCTTTTTGATTATGAATTTTGGTGATTTGTGTCTTCCCTCTTTTTCTTTGTTAACTTGGCTAAGAGTTTATCAATTTTATTTATTTTTTTCAAAGAATTGACTCTTTGTTTCATCAATTATTTTGAATTATTTTTTGTTGCTGTTGTTTCAATTTTATTGATTTTTGCTCTGGTTTTGCTTAGTTCCTTCTTTCTACTGCTTTTGCTATTCATTAGTTCTCCTTTCTATAGGTATATGAGATGTAATGTTAAGTATTTATTTCATCACTTTCTATTCTTTTAAAGTATGTGCTCAGTACAATGAACTTTCCTGTTAGAATTGCTTTCATATTATTTCAGATAATTTGATAAATTTTCTCATTATTCTCACTTACCTTTAGGTATTTTATCCCTGATTTATTCTATCCATTGGTCATTCAATAACATAGTTTTAGTCTCCAGGTTTTAGAGTAGCTTCTATTTTTTTTTTAATTTTATCATTGATTTGTAATTTCATTCTATTATGATCTAATAGAATACAGGGTATTATCTCTATTTTTTTCTATTTGCTGAAAGTTACTTGTATCCTAAAATATGGTCTATTTTGGAGAAGGATCTATGTGCTGCAGAACAGAAAGTTTATGCATTCATTGCTGTATAAAATATTATATATATATATATATATATATATATATATATATATATATAATATACATAAATTATTAATTGTATTTTTTAGTTCTATACATTCTTTACTTAGTTTTTCTTTGAAGGATATAACCAGTTATGAGAGAGGCAAGTGAAAGTTTCCCAATATTATTTTGTTGCAATATATTTGATTCTTGAATTTGAGAAGGGTTTGTATGATTCATGTAGGTGCTCCATTGTTTGGGTCATAAACATTTATGGTTTTAAATCTTGCTGATGTATAATTCCACTAAGAAGCATGAAATGTACTTCTTACTCTCTTCTGATTAACTTTGGCTTGAAGTTCACTTTTTCTGAGGATCAAAAACCCTACTTGTTTATGAGGTCCATGTCAATGATTTGTGTTTTTTTCACTTTTTTTTCCCCATTCTTTTACCTTTAGTCTGTGGATTTACTTGTTTATGAGGTGAGTCTCTTGTAGTCACCATATATTTGGCTCTTGCTTTCTAATCCCTTATGATATTCCACGACTTTTATTTGAAGAGTTTAGGCCATTTACATTCAGTGTTATTAATTAGATATAAATTTTATTCCCTGCCATTTGATTTATTTCTGGTTTTTAATCTGAAGTAGTTTCTCCTTTGATTGAATGTTCTTCTAGTGTAGTTTCTCCCTTTTCTGGTTTTCACCTTTATTTTTCATTTCTTCTTCATGAAATAATTTATTGACTATGGTTTGTAGTGCAGAATTTCTACTTGTGAATGCTTTTAACTTTTTTTTTTATCATGGAGGTATTTTATTTTATTATCAATTCTGAAGCTTAATTTTTCTGGATATAGTATTTTGGGATGTCTTCCATTTTCTTTCAGGGCTTGGCATATATTATTCCAAAACTCCTAGCTATGAGGGTCTGGGTTGAGAAATCAGCAGAGATATGGATAAGTTTACCTCTAAGTGTGATGTGTTACTTTTCTCTGGCAGCCTTCAAAATTCTATCCTTATTCTGTATGTTAGGAATTTTCATAATAATGTGACTTGGTGTGGGTCTGTTGTAATTTTCTATATTTGGGGTACTGTGAGCCTCCTGTATCTGGTTTCCCATTTCATTATTAAGGTTTAGAATTTTTTCTGATATTATTTCACTGAAAATATTGTGAGCCTTCATATATCTGGATGAATCTTAACTTTGGTCTTTTCATGTTATCCTGTATTTCTTGGAAGTTCTGTTCATGGTCTCAATATCTTTTTTCCATGGTCAACTTTATTTTCACGATTACATATTTTATTTTTATTTCCTGAAATCCTGTCTTCCAAGCAGTCTAGTGTGCTGGTAATACTTTTCAATGAATTTTTAAATTTGGTTTATTGATTTCTTCATTTTGAGGATTTCTGACTTATTCTTCTTCAGGATCTCTATCTTCTGATTGAAATAATCTTTCTTTTCTTGTATTTTCTCTCTGATTTTATTTTTTACTTTATTTTTTACCTTATAGATCAACCATCAACTCTCTGAATTCCATCTGACGTTTCCTCCACTGTCACAGTGGTGTTAGTGTATCGTTGAGACATTCTGTATTGTTTCAGATGATTTATTCCCTTGCTTTTTCATGTTGTTTGTGTGTCTACCCATCTTTCCAGTCATTCCATTTTCTCCTGACTTGCATAGTATCTAATGAGAAGTGCTGAAAATTTTTATTCAGTCTCGTTTTATATATGGTAATATTCTTCTCTCATTGCTTTCAACATTTTTTTCTTTGTTGTTGGTTTCTCATTGTTTAATTGTGATTTGTTTACGTAGGGATTGCTTTGACTTTATCTCACTTGGAGTCTGGAAACTTCTTGGATGTGAACATTAATGTTTTATATCTAGTTTTGAAAACTTTACATTTTTATCTCTTTCTTCCCCTTTCTCTCCTCTTTTGGATCTCCCATTAAACATCATTAATGGTATCTACATGTATCTGTTTACTTTTTTAATTCCTTTTTTTTCTCTTTTTTAGACTGATTAATCTCATTAACTTATGCTCAAATTGACTAACTCTTCAGCCTGCTCAAATCAGTTGTTAAGCTCCTTTAGTGAATTATTAACTCAATTATTGTATTTCTAATTCTATAATTTATATATACATATATTTTCTCTGATCTCAGAGATTATAAATTTGTACTCATATTGTATAATGTAAATATCCTCATCTCCCTTAATTTATTCCATTGTCATGTCAATTCAAGAGAAATTGAAAACTACATACATCTCTAAAATCACTTTTAGCTTCTCTATACCAATATATCTTGTTATATTTTAATTCTTTTTTTATTTATATGTAACATCTGAATGCATTACAATATAACAAGATATATTTGTATAGAGAACACAATTTTCATATATCTGCTTGTATACATAGTATATTCACACCAATTTGTGTCTTCATACATGTACTTTGGATAGTAATGATCATCACTTTCAACCATCATTAATTACCCTATGCCCCCTCCTTTCCCTTCCTATCCCTCTGCCCTATCTAGAGTTCGTCTATATCATGACAAAATTGTGGTCCTAAGTTTTTCTTTGGCAATTTTGTACCTAATCATCTTTTCAGTAATTATTCTTTCAGCCAGTTTTGAGTCATTGTGACCAAATACTTGACAAAAACAACATAGAAGAGTAAATTTTATTTTGGCTCATAGTTTTAGAGATCTCAGTTCACGGATGACTGAGTCCATAGGTCTGGGCCCAAGATGAGGTAGAATATCATGGAAGAAAGGAATGATGAAGGAAGGCAACTCAGGACATGGCAACAGAGAAGCTGAGAGATCTCTACAAAGACACACGCCCAGGGTCCTACCCCCTCCAACTGTACCCTACCTACCTCTTAGTTGCTACCTTCCAGTTAATTCATATCAGTGGATTTATCCACTGATTAGGTGAAGGTTTTCAATGATTTCACTTCTGAAAATTCTTGCATTGTTTCTCGCAAAATGAATTGTTGGAGTATACCTCATATCTAAACCATGCACCTACTAATCATCTAGCACAAACCTAGAATTTGGTTTTCACTGAACTGTTTTGTTATCATTACCCTTCACTCTCAACAAAGAAAAATAAAGACTAAAAGAATCAAAAATAGGATAGTACCAGGTACATTTATTTTAAAAGATAAAGGCTAAAACACTGACAATCAATGAAATGCATAAATGGGGAGGTATATGTTGATAACAGTATTTCAATATATTCAAACTTAGGGCAAAACTAAATTTATCTCCTGAACAATCTTTAAATTTAAACCAATTAAAATATAGCTAAATGCTACCCTCAATTTTAGATTTTTTTTTTCACTCATCAAAAAAAAGAGAAGTATTTCAATCATGGTTCTTCTCTGAAAGAAATAAGAATGAGATTTATTTTGTATAAGGGAAAATCACAAGGAAGAACCCAGAAGGAAGAGTTTCAGGTAAAGGGTGCCTAGTAAGAGATGGGATGTGGTGTGGTTTGGGGGAAGAACACTGACAGAGGAGCTATTCAGGAAGAAAAGAAAGCAAAGAATGTGATTTCAGATGTAGGGCATGCTTTGGATTCAGTTATGGGAGCCTCAGGAAATTCTGTTTTGATTGCTTTAATTTTCTCAGTGAAATGTAAAACAAGGATATCAGATGAGCAAGGAAGGGAAGTAAACATTGGACATTTAAAACGAAAAGGGAGAATGTAAAAGTTGGAGTTTCACATCTCTCAATAACAAACAAACATATTTTAAGTATGGAGCATGGAAAGAAAAGGGTTTTGCTTTCCTTGGTGCTGCAATTGTATGCCCTGTGGGCTACTGCTAAGAGCCCTGTCTCCAACTTGAAAAAGTGTGACTGAAAATAAAACCAACACAAAAAAGACAATCAGAGCTATGGTGTGACCGATGTAAAATTTTCACATTTCTATTCCAGAACTTGGGGAAAAAAAGCACACCATGAGCTTTTACATTACATGAGTGAATAAATTCCTGCATTGATTAAACTTGTTTGAGGGGTGTGTGTGTGTGTGTGTGTGTGTGTGTGTGAGAGAGAGAGAGAGAGATAAAACTGCAAAGAAGGGTACTTAATATATTAGACCTTTTAATAATGTAGTAGATTTCAAAGAATGTATTTTTACAACTGAACAGAAAATGTATATAAAAAGATAATCTAGCAAATTGTTTATAAGGATGAATACTGGAATCAGAAGCCTAAGCTTGAATTCTGATTGTTGCACACATTGATATTTATTATCTTAGGGTTTACTTGATCTTTCTGAGTTTCAGAACCTCACAGATAAATCAGGTTTCATAATAAGATCTACTGCGTATTAAGTACCAAGCCGTTTGCCGATACTGATAGATATTGTCTTAATAAAAGCTCTCCAGTTCTGCAATAAAGTAAATATTATTATCTTACTTTTACACAAGAGCAGAGGGGGATTTAACAAGTTTAATAATCTGACCAACATTCCACAACTGGGAAGGTGGTATTGAACCCGTGTTTCAAACCTAGAATGACTGTAATTTTCAGTTCATCTAGGATTAGTCTAGTTCTTTACTGTTATACCTGCATCCGATCTGATTAACTGATTTTTTCACTTCCAAAAAAAGTCTAAGTTTAGATAAAAAAAATTGTATAGTTATTGTATGCCAGTTTTTCCAAGAAGCAGATTTTGATGTTGGAGATTAACTTTCAGTAAATTAGTTAGAGAATGCTCTGCAGATCTCTACCCTACAGCAAGCAAGATTGGCTAGAGAGAAGAGCCAACCCCACAGGAACAGCTAGAGCAGGAATGGCCGTCTGAAATTGTTCCATTTGGAACTAGGGGTTCCCAGCCACTACATTACTATATCATCCCACCCAGTGCCTTAGCCAGGCCCTAAGAAGGGGAGTGACCTTGAGCAGCAAAGTGTTCTTCGGCCGAGGACAATTTTAGGAGAGATCTGACATCTGGGAGCTTTATGCTGGCAGCACACCCAGTGCTGGGGGAAGAAGCTCTTCAGAAGTGGGACTCTACAGTCCATCATAGCATCTGCCACATTGTCACAAGGCACTGCCTCTGGACAGTGGCTTTTCCATAGTTCCTTTTAAAATTTATCAAAATGTGAATAGCCTATCTTTTAAAGTGCCAGGTATATATTAATATATACTTTTATTATATATTGATACCCATATATAATTGAATATATATATGGGTTTACATATGTATTCCTGTCCATACATATTGAATAATATTGAATAATTAATAATAAATATCATATATATTATATATTTAAAGTTATAATGTATTATTTGTGATATATCATAGCAGTATGAATACTACTTTGAAGTTATCACCTCAAAGAGTCTAGAATAACTGAAAAATAAGATTTAAAATGTTTTTAGGGATTTATTTAACTTGAATAATTGCCAAGAATTTCTCAGCACAGTCTGCTGTCACATAAATTGTACAATAATCTGAGAGTGAAGAGGTCCACATAGGAAGTAAGAACATAGTTATGTGTAAGGTAAGAATATAGTTATGTGTGGATGGATGAAGCTTTCGGTGGGTAGAGGAGATGTATGGTTATTATCATGCTATTGAAATCCACTGATTCTCATAATCACGTTTAAACATCATCAATATCTCTATCAATATCAAAGAGAATGAAACTTTTTTTTCACATAATTACTGCCTTATTTAAATGTAAAACCCCAAATTGGAGTACTCAGGAAAAGTTAATGTAGGAACTCCATCAAGAAACTTCACATTGGCCATATTTATATTCTCACCGTATTATTTGTTAACTTTACTCCTAAAATTATCTAGGCATAACCAGAACCTCAGATTAAATATAGTAGTAGTACTAGTAGTAGTAGTAGTAGTAGTAGTAGTAGTAGTAGTAGATGAATTCTCTGTTTAGCTAATCTGGTATAACTTCAGATAAGGAAAGCCCATCTTTCCAGAGCTTTTGAAATATGTGCACAACATAGCTAGCATAATTGTTACTTTTATACATCAGTTTGAATGGGCTAAGAATGCCAGATAGTTGGTAAGACATTATTTAAAGTGTGTTTTTAAAAGTATCCATGGAAGAGATTAGCAATGGAACCAGACCACTGATTAAAGGGCATCATCAGTAATGAGAGTGGGCATCATCCAATGCATTGAGGGCACAGTTAGGAAGAGAGGAAGCAGATGCATGCATTACTCTCTCTCCTTTAGCCCTGACATCATCTGTCCTCTCTTCAGACATCAGTTCTCTTAGTTCTTCAGTCTTCATACTCAGACTTGAATTATACTATTGGTTCCCTTAGGGTTTAGACTAAAACTGCCCTACAAGCATTTCTGGGTCATCAGCTTAAAGATAGCAGATCATGAGTCTTCTCAGCTTCCATAATTGCATCTGCCAATTCATGAAAACCTATTGATTTTGCATTCCCAGGGAACTCTGAATAATACAGCTCAATATTTGTAATTTCCAAGCAAACAGAAATGTTATAGATTTTCCTCTAGTCAAAAACATCAAATAATGAATTGCTAAAAGAGAAAAATTAAATTAATTTTTAGCTCTCCATTGCTTTAAGTCCAACTGGCTGCTTCTATTGTTTCCTGCAAGTATATGCTGACCAAGACTACAGCTATTGTTGTTTTATAGACTGTTGGTAAATTTTACAAGTTTAAAAGACTGACTTGAAGAAAGTTTCACAGAAATTTGGAAATTATTTTAATATTCATTATTTTAACTCTTGTGTTAGTATCCTCTAAATTTTAACCACTGATTACACCATTTTCAGTTTGGTGCTTTTAATACTATGTATGTTTTGGAGTGGGAATGTAAGTTTTTGAAAGTAAAATAAAAAGAATTTTGATATTCTTCCTTGGAATAGAGATTATGAGAGACGTATAGTATAAGAAAATTCAAAATAAATTTTCATGTTAACTCTCATTAAAGGGGAAAGGATATGGTGCTTCCAAAACTATCTTAAAAATAAAAATAAAGTGGATTTTCCTTTCCACATACCTGGTCATAGTTTCAATCCCTAGGAGACATTCTCACATGCTATTAAATATGTGACCCCTTGACCTTGGTTCATATAAAGACAGTGAGAACTTGGTCACAGGTATTAAAGAAATCTTGACATAGACACATTCTTTCTTTTATAGAAAGAAATAAAAAGTTTTACTTCCACTCTTGGGAGAGCCTCTTAAAATCGAATATTACAAGGTTCTCTAAGGAAAAGGGAAGTTTATTTTCACACTCTAAGCAAAGTATATATTTCTGTCTGTAATATTTTCATGTAAATGCACAATATACATAGATTTGTAATGTTATAAAGAATAATAAAAAGGTAAAGTAAAATAAACCTCTTAAAATTATAAGCTGTAAAAAGTTCTTCCTATAAAAGGAAGAAGAAAAATATTACTTGACTAGATGCCAAAAATTTAATAATTAAGTTATTAGGCAGAGGTGTCATTTAATGTTATAAAGAGTAAAATTTATTCAGTGGTTTAGTCATTTATTTCTCTGCTGTGACTAAAAGGAACTGACTAAAAACACTGTAAAGAAGGAAAGGTTTATTTAGGGGTTCATGGTCTCAGAGGTCTTAGTCCATAGAAGATTGGTTCCATTACTGAGGGCTTGAGATGAGGTGGAGCATCATGGCAGAAGAGTAGGGCAGAGGGAAGCAGTCCATATGATGATCAGAGAGCAGAGAGAGAAACTCCACTCTCCAGATACAAAATGTATACCCAGAGCTGTTTCCCCAGTGAACCACTAACTCCTGCTACACCTCACCTGACTCCAGTTACCACTCAATTAACCCCATCAGGGATCAATTCATTGATTAAGTTAAGGCTATAATTCAATCATTTATCCTGCAAACCCTCTTTTATTTTCTCACACGGGAGCTTTTGGTGGATACTACATTTAAACCATAACATTACACCCCTGGTCCCCAAACTCACACTCATCTGACAATGCAAGATACATTTAGTCCATTCCTAAGAGTCCCCCTAGTCTCAACAGTTCTGAGATTGCTCTGTAGGATGATCAAATATTGAGGAGGGGGTTACTGGCTAAACTGACTCAGCAGGGTGGTTTTGTTAAAGTTGGATTTTATTAAAGGAAGTACACAAGTGATTCTAGGAGAACATTCCAGAAGCCTGATTAAAATTTAATAAAAAAAAAAAGAGTCATTTCCAGCTGATGGTTATGTCTAAAGATATGAAAAATTCATAAGAATTAAGAAATTCTGTAACACTATTATGTATAATGACATGATTAATTTTCATTTTTTTGGTGATTTATAGTGATCTCAATCTGTATCAATTTTTTCAAAACTTCAGATAAAATTCAATAATATCATAAAATATGTTTGCCTGCCTACATGTTGTTTTTTTTAGACACAGCTTTTAAACTTTGCTTCTTTATTATATGATTACAGTTGAAGAAAGGGGACAAGAAAGAATATATAGAGGAAGAAGGAAGGACCTTAGGGAAGAGAAAAGTGAAGGAGGTAGGGAGGGAAAGAAAGAGTAAAGGAGAAAAAAAAACCTGAATGATGGAGTGAATTATTAAGCAATAATACTATTGACATATGTTATTTTGAAAGCTTCATTTTTCAATTTTAAAAATAAAGTTATTTCAAACTCAGTACCAGATCATTGACTAATATTGATGCCAAATCTGACTCTATAGTATACATTTGTGCGATCCTGTTTTCTTGCAGACATAGACATGTGTATTTAAAATGACATTACAACTAAAGAAACACAACTATGATTTTGTGAGCAAACTTTGTCCTAGCATACCAGAACCCCTTGTGTCATACATTACAAGTACTTTGGCTATGTTATACAGAAAAAAATGATTTAAATTAAGACAATGCATTTGCACATAACAAAATGGAAACAAAAATAATTATATGATTTGATCAAGCTGAACAATTTTTTAACCACTTGACATTCTTTTCTTTTTTCAGATTTATATTCTTTCCTAACACTTAAAAACAAAAGCACCTTTTAGATACAACATTTAATCTAATTTGTATTATTCTGCTATAAACCAATATACTTTTCTCTCTCTGCCACATTTGAATTGAAGTAATATAAGTAAAATTTTAAGCCTCACAAGCAGAAAATAATCCAATGTCCTGATATAAATATGAACTCTTTTTTTCCCACTGAAAATAAAATAATTACTCATCTTCTTAAAGTAGAATCATACAACAATAAGAATGACACTGTATTAAAGCATTTAATAATTATCAGTTATTAATGGCTTTTTGGTCATTTTTATGCAAATTTGATTTAGCTATATTTTGCTCAATTTGCATTTTCTTCAACTTTCACTTGTTGCCAAACGAAGAGAAAAATCATTTAGTTATGAAAACTTATACCAGGTAGAGGAAATTACTCTTTATTAATCTTGACCTTCCAAAGTCACCAGTTATTGGAGATTTAATTTCTGGAACATATCTAAAGTGCTTATTTTTTTTTCTTCCAAAGAAGAAAACCTTTTGGAATTGACATATGGTACATCAAACTCAACTGGGATTACATTTGCTATTTTTGTGATAGTATGTTACGTTTGAAATTCCAATAAATGCTTTTTTTTTTTTTTTTCTGCTTCAAGCTGGCTTCCTTAATCATTTCAGGTGATTAGACTTCATAAGAAATAAAGGCATGCTAACATCGATGTAATTTCCCAGAGGCCACTTTTGCCTCAAGGTTATATTTATTCTTAATACACTCACTAGCTAAGAATCCAGGTGAATACCTGGGAGAAAGAGAAAATGAATTCAAAAAGTAATAAAAATAAAAGAACTAACAAAAGCAAAAACGATCTAGCATACCATCAAGCCTGTTCCATTAAAACCCTAGTTGTTCTTTCCAGTATGTATGAGTTTTAACATTTTTCAGCAATGTATGAAAGTATCTCTTTTCTTAGTGCTTTTGTCCTTGGAACTAAGACAAAATTATTTTCTCCAGGAAATACCTGGCTTTAGAAATCTATTTTCACATATATCTAATACATAACAAAAGAAAAAAATATGCTTTCCACTATCATTAAGTTTCAGCTTTATTTCTTCACATCTGGGCATGAATATTAAAATGATGAAGACCCATTTTTTTCTTCAATCCTTTTCAGTCTTAGGGAAGTCCAAATAAGTTATGTAAAATACTGGGGCAGAATTTTTAGTAATAATAAGATCATTTTATAATTTTAGAAACCATTTTATAAAAATCACAACCATGGATCTATTTTCTTTTTCTTTTAAAATCAATATGAACAAAATTTTATAATATCCTTGGCTGTGGCTTAATTAGTGCTGTATGCTCTTACAGATCCAAATCCTTTTACTATTACAGATCAAAAGCATTTCTCTTTTGTGACCAATGTAAATTTGATTACCTAATGCTAAAGAAGTTTTTGCTGACAAAGAAAATGGATATGCTGGTCAAAACCCCAACAGACTCTTCTCTAGACATTGTGATTAGCATAGCTTT
Source organism: Callospermophilus lateralis (assembly GCF_048772815.1). Lineage (NCBI taxonomy): Eukaryota > Metazoa > Chordata > Mammalia > Rodentia > Sciuridae > Callospermophilus > Callospermophilus lateralis. Next base: position 15,699,611 of record NC_135314.1, on the reverse strand, counting down.
TTCCATTTTCTTTTTCTCTCAAGAAATCAGTACCCTTTCAGGTGCAAATGCCTGAAACTCTGAAATATTCTTATTGTGATGCAGTCTTAGAATACCAATTGCATTTGGCCAAAGGAAAGATTTTTAATTGATATATTTTATTTTTCCTATGGACACTCTTTCCAACACCTTTTATATTTATATTTTCTGAAAAAGTTTTTATAGATTAATTTTGATAATGGTAAATATCTAAGTCATTGTTTAAAAAGCACAGAAAGCTAATATTAAGAACAATTTAATAGTACAAATTGAGTATTTACACATACCCATAAAAGTTTAAATCATGTAATGATTTTCTTTCTATGTCTGTCTTATTTTACTTTGGATAATGTTTTCCAGGCTCATCCATGTTCAGACAATAGCAATATCTCATTCTTTTTCATGGTCAAATAATATTAAATTATATTGCTTAATCTCACTTATATGCGGAATGTAAGAAAAAGTTCAGATGTACACAAATACAGAACAAAAGAGAGGTTACCAAAGGCAAGGTAATGGGGAGATATAAGTGAAAGGATACAATATAAAGTCACATAGGATGAATAAATCTGGAGATCATATGTACAACATGAGCCTACAAGTGATAAAATTCTACTGTGTGTGGAATTTATGCAGAGTACATTTTGCTACCCTTGCCAAAAATAAGAACAAAGAAATGGGTGACTATGAGAGATGATGAATATGTTAATTTAGTTCACTATATGCATCTATAGATGATAATGATGGTGGTTCATATGTTGATCCCATAGCATTAGCATAATGTTGTATACCTTAAATATATTCAATAGAATTTATTTAAAAGTGATCAGGAAAAATGTTTTACCCAGACAGTCTCAATCTCACCAATATGCCTCTAGATAAAAGGTTCAATACCTGATGAAATATTCTGTTCTGCAGAAATAAAACTAGAATCAAGAAAAAGATTAGGAAACATCTAAGAAGTTGCCAGTATGTTAAATATATTGAAATAATTGAGCATGGAAAAAGGTATTTCCTAGTTTCATTGTTCTACAAAAGTCATTTTAAAGATAATCTCAATCCGCAATATGCCAGCCCAAACAGCTTCATTTAGAGTCTGCTCATTAGAGAAATATGTAACTGAGTAAATGTGTGGCTGAGACATATGCAGTCTAGCCTGGCAATTCATGAGTTTTTATATAACTTGATTGCTGTACTCGACCCTTTGCATCTGCTCAGTTCTACCACATAGAGGCAAACATTTTCACATTTCTGATGTGTCTTTTTGGCTTTATTTATTTATTTTAGTATTCACTTTGCATTTACCTCCATATTTCTAAATAACTGAGGAGAGTGTGAATTCAATAGCTGTCACTTGTTCAAAATCCTCCATATTCCCAAGAAAAAATACTTATTTTCAGAACTAGTACTTGCTTATGAAGGCCTCAGGAAAATATTAAAGATGTTCCCTGTCTCTGTGTCTGCCATGACCTCTGCACGTCCTCGTGGAACTTCTAAAGAACACAGACTTCTGGTGGGTTGGTCTCACGCAGGGGAACTTGGAGTCATTCAGTTATCTTAAGACAATCGCACCCTCCCTTTGGGGATCTGGCCAGTCCTTCAGGGGATGAAGTGTCCTTGAAAGGATCACTAGGTTGTGCAGGAGGTTAGAACAGAGCTTTCTTTGTTCTAACTTGTGTTTAAATAGCTCCCCTGGGAGTAAGACTTTGGACTCTCACCGTGGAGAGGATGCTCTGCCTGGGTGTCCCAGAACTCTCGGGTGTCTCTGAAAAGCTGCCCCAGATCTCTCATCTACCTGACCGCAGATGTTGGTGTTTCCCCCCATCTGGTGATGCATTTTCTTTTCCTTCTCTCTTGCCTATCACTTTTACTTTCCTATTATTACCAACGTAAACGTTATTGCATATAAAGAGAAATAGTGGGAATAGGAACACTCCTATTTTATTTTTGGGTTTGCCAGCAATATAGTTTCCTTATGGTCAAGTGACTTTTGAGTAAAGATATATTCTGCATCTCAAATGACAACATTTTTAATTTCTTGAATTTTATCCCCAAACTTATGGTTTAGTTTCATTATTAAAAAGTGATCACAATATTTTCTCAGGCCACATCCTTTTGGTTACCTGGTATTTAGTATGCAATAACTTTGGGTCCATTGTCAGACCTCTTTCACCTTAAAATGGGCTTCCTCACCTGGGGTTATGTAACAGAGTCAGTCCTCTGTCAGTGTATCTGGGAGCATCAGATAACTGTATTATCCTAAGCACTGTGAGCAAAGAAAACAAAATCTACATTAAGTCCTGCTGAAAACCAACCCCTACTCTTTTTGAGCCAGATCCAAAATAGTCAACTTGGAACTAAGTCACTGTTTGATCTCCTCAAGAGAAGATGGTGTGTTGAAGCCCCAGCACTGGTCTTGGATGATGACAGGAAGGATCTTCTGTACAGTGATAACTGGTACAGCCTTGTTGAGATGGAGTGCATGACTTATGGCCTTCCTAAGAGCCACCAACACCACCTCCATCATGAACTCAGAGGGCTGGCCAGGGAGAGATGCTGGCTGACATTTGTGAGTACATCATCCCACTAACCCAGCTGCTCCTCAGTGGGTATCCTCAGATAGGCACTGATGTGAGACAATATACACTCCATTTCCCGGATCCCATATGTTTATTTCTATGACCTTCAAATCAAGGAAGTCCATTCAACCAAGGGCAGCCTCTGCTCCATCTTGAGATGCATCCAACTACTGTGATTCTCCTTTGCTCTTATTTGCCGAGTCCTATGACACCCCCCACCAAGGTTCCTTTTATGTTCCTGTGCCTTTTTTTGCTTCTTCCTTTAATCTTGCCACAGCAATGTAAGTATGTCATTGATTAAATTCTCCTCCTTTGAACATGTAGGGTGAAGGCTATTTCCTGACACATCTGTTGCAAATATAGGAATAATTGAACAAATTTTCAAGGAAGAATATTTAGGAAAAGAGTATATAGGACAGGTAATACTAGATCAGAGACAGATTATGCCTTACCTGGATGTCTCAGGAACAGGAAAACTGTTGAGGATGCGTGGAGCTACCATGAGGATAGGCAAGTAGGAGAGGAGGTGTCAGAAGAAGGGAATATGGTAATTCACTAATGCTGGCACTTATTTCCACTGAACCCAAACTCCAGCACAGAACTATGCTCACCACATTATCGTGGCTAGCACTGATCTAAGTTGTCAGGAGAGGGGTGGCATTTCTGTTCTAGCATCTAAATCAAAAGACTGCACAATGGCCCACTGGCAAGAACTGGCCCACCCTCTGGATTTTTATAATAAGGTGTTAGTGAAGCCCAGCCAAGACCATTCATTGATAAATTGTTATGGAAACAGTATGACTTATAAAGTCTAAAATATTTGCAATCTACCTCTGGAGAAAAAAAAAAAAGTTGCCAATCCCTTGTCTAGTTTATAGAGATATAATTTATACAGTTTTGTTGTAGAAGCTGATGATTGATAGCAATCATGATAAAATTGTTAGGCCAAAAAAAGGCGGGGGGGGGGGGGGACAGTGGATATCTGTGCTCATTTTACAACTAGTTGACTGCTAGACTTTCTTTTTCTTAATGGTTATTTATGAGTGAGTCAATTATAAACGTCATTAGGATATCTCCTCTGTCACCAGCAAAGACATAAAGGCAGTAGAGGATTTCACAAATTTACCCATGACCTCAATCTTTTGTCTTAGGTCTGAGGCACATTTTAGAAAGGCGCTGAGAATCCCAATCCTATAATGAGAGGGCCTTATTTTCCTCTCTCAGTTACACTATCTACCAGTTGACATCTGTAGAGACTCATTTTCTCTCCACAGTCTTGCAGTCTTGTCAAATACCTTATTTTTTAAGTATTCTAAATTGTTTACAGTTTTCTAACCACTTCTCTGGAATGTACACCCTGTAAACATTGGCATCCAATGCTTTGGTCCTTCAAAGCCAGTCTCAGTTTCTGCTGTGCTTTCTGCCCCATTATTTAGGGTGAATTTCATTTTTGTTCTTTCCTACTCTGCTTTGTTACAGATAATCAGAAAAGGTTCTAAGATACAACAGGACACAAAGTCTGCTTTGTTTAAAGATATTACTCTATTCTTATAAAAAAAAAAGACCCCATGAGAGCCTGGTTTTAAGTCCATTCTTGAAGATCCAATTGAGAAACAACATGCAAATGAGCTTTCTGGTTGCTGTCTTGGCTACTAGAGCAAAGGTTTTTTGTTTTTCATTTTTTTTTTTTTTCCTGTTCACAACTTTCCATTTTTACAGGCTTACCCGAGGGTACGATCAATGGAAACCAAAGCTTCTTTGTAAAGACTTTGGAAATCTTAGTGACGTTTATAATTGACTCACTCATAAATAACAATTAAGAAAAAGGAAGTCTAGCAGTCAACTAGTTGTAAAAAAAAGCACAGATACCCACTGTTTTTCTCCCCACCCCCGCTTTTTTTTTTTTTTTTTTTTTTTTGCCTAACAATTTTATCATTGTGGCTACCATCATCTTCTAGAGCAAAACTATATGTTTAGCCAGTTTTAGAAAATGGAGTCTGTTAGTAGTTGAATCCTTTTGAAACCCTGATTTGAGGTCATGTTGATCTCACTCTGAAGCCCATGTCCATAATGTATGTCATCAACATCTATCCAGATACTAATGTTAAGATTATCCTAAAAGAGGCCTCACAGTTAAAGAAACTGGTACTCAGAACAGTACTTGTGAGAAGCCAAGACCATTTCCCTTGGAAACTTCACTTTATATAATCAGTGCTACAAATCTGAACAATTTCTACACAGGCTGCTTGGTTTTTCTTCTTCAAGATAAAACAAAATATTTGCTTTACAAATATAGCAATCTGATTTCAAGGATATTTCTGAAGTCAAGCATATACAATGAAATTGTAATGCAAAACAATTAGTCCAGTCATCTTCGCTGAAATAAAAAAAATATATATTATTATATATTTAATTTAACAGTCAAGTAGCAACATGTCTTCACAAACCATAGACTAGCTAAAGGAGAATAATACTCTTCACAAATTCTTGTCTCCAGTTGCCTCAGTAACTTGGATGTGATAAGCATGAAGAAATTTAAATTGCTAATTCAAAACTTAAAATACAAAGAAAACCTCTAACTATCAAACCCTCTCATGAGTACTTGTTAGTAGATTATTTTTCTGCTTAGAAATATGACTGAAGTTTTCTCCCTAAATGGATGATTTCAGTTTCACCAAAATTTAAACTTCAAGTAAGCCAATGTTAATATCATTTGTAGATATCCTTTAACTTTCTATGTGATTCATGGAAGAAGAGCCAAGTGATTATGGAATAGTGAACTACAGTAACTGAAAACTAGTACTGTAAAGAGTCCACATTTTCACTGTGGTATTTCTAAAAGGGGAAAAAAAATAAAGTGAATATTAATATTTTTCTTTCTGCAGATATTTACAAAACCTTTTGAAATTACCTTAAATTAGCTTATGTTCATATCTAATCAATACTATAGCAGGTCCATTACTTGCATCTTTTTTTTTTCATTTAATTGAACTCTACAAAGAATCACTATTGTCCTTGTTTTACCAATGAGTAAATAAGGTTGCCAGAATCTAGAGGAATTGACCAAAGTAGATGTGACATAAATGTGTCAGACTCCAATCTCATGTCCTTTTTCCAAACTAGGGTTTGGAGTATTTTTACCTGAATTTCTAAACTATGGGCACAAATCCTAATTTTAGGTTCTGTTTCCATGTATTTAAACCTAACTAATGCATTTGGGAAGTGAGAACATAATAAGAAACAATATTTCTCATTTTTAAAATACATTCTGATTCCATTTTACAAACCAATTAAGTCGACCAGCATGTTATACACTCATAAATTATGTTTTGGTTCAATATCTTTTACCTACAATCTACATTATTTAAGATATTTTTGCAAAATGAGACAGATTTTTAACGAGCAAGCTACACAGATATATTCATCTAATAGTTAACAATGGATATTACTGTTCTTATAATTTGCACTTCTCAGTCATAAGACATCCTATTGTGGTTATCATAATTGGTATAATGAATTTCTTAAAATAAATGAAAGTCTAATTTGATCCGGTGCCCACGAACAATCCACTCATTCACATCTAAATCACTGACCTGATTTGAAGACGAATCATGCCAAAATGAAGTCATGCTTTTCTATTAAGACTGTTGCCTCAGTGCAAGCTTTTGAATAGCTTGTTCTTGGGATCTGAAGTGGGGATTTCCAGGGACAAAGACACACAACTTGATCTCAGGACTCTGGACACTTAGACTTATTTTAAACAATAGAAACCTAAGATTGAAAGAAAATCTGATTCATGGACCAATTCAAAGACTGTCACTTGGTGGAAAACATACCAGTCACCTTGGGTTTGAACAGTTTGGGATCACAGCAGGATACTCCACAGGTGGCAGAGTTAAGCATCTGAACCAATTCTCTAGGGGGCAAAGATCATTACATCTAAAGCTTTGACACAGCTCCTCACAGAATTCCAGGGCAAATATTCCTGTATTACCATATCTGAGGGAACATATGATGGATCTATGCCTATTTACATTATTTTCTTCATCAAGAACAGCCTTACTGTTTCTAAATAAGTACCTGTTACAAGATCATGAAAAAGTTCCCAAGTAGAACTTTTTTGTATTTGTAGAAATACAAAGAAATTGCCTATATTCATTTTACTGAAATTTTCCACGTTGGAACTTTGTTAAACAACTTCAAAAGAAAAACAATTTTTAATGTGTAAGACAGTGTGTGTGTGTGTGTGTGTGTGTGTGTGTATGTGTGTGTTGGCAATGCATATTCAAATTGTAACATTGTAAAACACATTTCTCCTAAGATTTAGATGATCTATGGCTTTCATGGCTCCCTACATAGTGAATGAAAATACAAATTGTCTCAAGTCTCTAATTTCAGATTTTATATTGACCAAAAAGAAATAGGTATCAGCTGGGCACGATGACACATAACTATAATCCCAGTGGCTAGGGGGCCAAGAAAGGAAGATCATGAGTTCAAAGACAGCTTCAGCAACAGTGAAGTGCTAAGCAACTCAGTGAGATCCTGTCTCTAAATAAAATACAAGATAGGGGATGTTGGCTCAGTGGTTGATTTCAATCTCTGGTACCCCCACCCCACAACAGCCTCCCTCAAAAAAAAAAAAAAAATAAGAGAAGAAAAGGAAAAAAATAGGTAAAATAGGTATCAGTTATTATATAGTTTATAAATACCAGTTGCAGTAATGTAAAAGAGAAGTGTTTACTGAATTCAAAATAAAGTTTCACTCAGAATAAACTTTCCAAATATCTAAAAATATTTTGGTAATGAATTCCAAAATCAGATTCAGAAATTTGAACCTGTATTGACATTTGCCTTCCAAGATCCCTAAGAAATAAAAATCTTAAAGAGTGAAGGTTGAGAGAGAGGGCATGATAAAAATGACAAGTGGAAGATTTTCTTTTAGATTTTCATAGAAATGGAAAAATTCACAACTTTTCTCTTTATTAACTAAACTTATGTCTAATGTCAGAAATGGTTAAAAGAGAGTACTAAAAATAATTTTATACATCCAAATTAGATAATCTAGATGAAACAGACAAATTTCTAGCAACAAATGAGTTACCTAAAGTAATCGAAGATCTTAAGTGACCTACAAAAAGAGACTGAATGAGTAATCAAACCTCTTGAACAAAGAAAAGCTAAGGATCAGATGTCTTCAAAATCCTTAAAAAAACCCCAAAAAGCAAAAACAAAAACAAAACAAACAAACAAACAAACAGAGGAGAGTATTTCCTAAATCATATGAGACCAACATTATCCTTATACCAAAGCCAGGTAGAAACATCAGAAGAAGAACAACAACAACAGTACAGACTAATATTCCTTATGATTATATATGTAAAAAGAAAATTAATGAAGAATCTAATTTACACTATCAACTAAAAGAATAAAAAACTTAGAAATAAACTTAACCAAGTAGGTAAACTACAATGATATACTACTCTATGCTTACTGGGATAACTATAATTAGAAAGAAAAAAGGAAATAATAAATACCATATCATTTCAAATGTTGAGAAATTTTAATCCTCAAAGTTAATGTGAAGGTATATACTCAAAAGAATTAGGACCAGATACTCAAAAGGATATTTGAATGCCAATTTTTGTCATTCAAAATAGCTAAATGGTAGAAGCTACACAAGTTTCCAATGAGAGATAAACAGATAAACAAAATGTAATATATACAAAAATAAAATATTTTTCAGCAACAAAAAAATGAGGTTCTGATGCATGCTACACCATGCATAACCTTAAAAAGTTATGCTGAGATGAGCCAAATGTAAGAATGAATATTGTTTTACATAGGAAATATGTAGGATAGAGAAATTTATGGACAGAAAATATATTGGAGGTTACCATATAAGGGAAAACGAAGAATTAAAAGTATTGGTCTAAGGGGTTTCTGATTGAGAGTGATAAAAATTGTGGAAATATATATTGGTGATGGTTGTACAACTCTGCAAATGCAACCAATGCCAATAAATTATACACTTTCAAATGCTTAAAATGCCAAATTTTATTTTATACATATTCTATTACACTAAATAAAAGATATAATAAAACAGGACATGTAAGATACTGACCTTAATGTGTTTATATGCTATTCCAAATAGTTTTGACTTTATCCTGATGAATTATCCTGGCTCATTTAAATGGGAAACTGACATAGTCAGCTCTACATTTAATAAAAAGAATTCTAAAAATTAAATTAGAGGTTGGTGTAATGAGTAAAAATAAAGATGGTTCAACTACATGTGGTCTAAAAATTGTATATTTTGTGTTCAAAGATACAAATAGGTTGAAATTAACAGGACAAAAAAGGATATATAATGCAAACAGAAGACAAAAGAAATTTTAATATGAACAAATAGATTTCAGACATTTGTTTCCAGAGACAAAGACATCATAAAATAATAACAGAATCAATCCATCAGGAGAATTTCACAAGTGTAAATGTAAATGCAACAAGCAATAGAAATCTGAAATATATAAGGCAAAAAATGGACGGAATTAAAAAAAACAGATACTTTGATGGTAATACTTACAGATGTGAGCTGCTTGCTTTCAAACTTGGTATGATGACTAAGCAGAAGAGTAACAAGAATCAACACTAAAAATCAACTAGAAGTAAAGGGCAACTATGAAGCAATTAACTCCCAAATAGTAGAATATGCTGTGTTCCCAAATACATGACAGACATTCCCAAAGATAGACTACACACTGTTATAAAAGAAGCTGCCAAAAATGTGAAGAATTGAAATCACGCAAAGCATGATCTTTGGCCTAAGTGCAATGAAACTAAAAATCAATAGCAGAAATAAGCTTGGAAAATTCCAAATAAGTGAAAATTAACTGACTTCTTATTATGGTTTTGATATGAGGTGTTCTCGGAAAAGCCTGTGTGTTAATGCAGGAATGTTCCAATTGTGAGATCTGTAACCTCATAATTGAACCAGTCCATTTGATGGATTAATAATTTGAAAGGAACACTGGGTGGTAACTGTAGGCAGGTGAGGCATGGCTAGAGGAAGTAGATCACTGGGAATATGTCCTTGGGGGTTGCATTTGTCTCTGCCCCCCCATCCCATTTCTTTCTGCTATCCAGCTATTAGGAGCTGAGCAGTTTTCCTCTACCACACCCTTCAGCCATGAAGATCTTCCTTACTGAGTTTGGAGTGATGCAGTTGGCCAGCCATGAACTTAATCCTCTGATACTACGAACACAAATAACCTTTTTCTCTTCTAAGTTGTTCTTGTCAGGCATACAGGTCATAGTGATGAAAAACTGACTAACACATTCCTGAATAACTAAAAGATTAAAGAAGAAATCAAAGACAAATAAGGAATGAAAACGGAAATACTACATAACAGAACTTAAAGGATAAAGTCAAACCAATGCTTGTGTGAAATTTATAGCTGCAAATGTTAATGTTAAAAAAAAATCTCAAGTCAATAATATAACCTTTTGTCTTTGGATACTAGAAAAAAAACAAACTCTAGTCAAAATAAGCAAGAGGGAGAAAATAATGAAAGAATAATGAAGAATAGACACACGATAGAGAAAATCAATGAAGCAAAATATAGTGCTTTGAAAAGGTCAATAAAGGTGACAAAGATTTAGCTAAAAAGAGCAGAATTAAAACGGAGGGAGAGAGAGTAAGTATAAACTCAAATCACTAAAATCAGAAATGAAAGGGGGGAACATCACTATTGAATTTACAAGCACCAAAGAAAGTTTATAAGGGTAATATTATGACAAATGTATGCCAAGAAATGTCTTAGCCTAGATGAAGTGGACTCATAAAAGACACAATGTAATTCGAATGACTCCAGAAGAAATAGTAAATCTAAATAAACCAATAATAATTAAAGAAATTGAATTAGCAATCAGATTATTTCCCCACAGAATAACCCAAGCCCTAATGGCTTCACTGGTGAATTCTATCAAATGTTTATGAAATAGTAATGTGAATCCTTCCAAACTATTCAAAAACAGAATTAAATTAAAAATAGAGAATGGAATTCTCAACTCATTCTACGAGGCCAGTACTACCTCAATATCAAAACCAGACAAATGCAGCCTAAGAAAAGAAACTACACACCAAAATGTACATTTCTCAATAAGAAACCACCCAACCAAACCTAGTATCATGTATAACAAGGATTGATATTTATCGTAGCCATATAAAAATTGTTCCATAAATATAAGCCTGTTCTAACATTCAAAAATAAATAGACATAGTACAATATGTTCTGTCAACAGCATAATGGGCAAAAGGTGCATGAGCATCTGAATAGGCACAGAAAAGGCATTTGATCAAATCCAATACTCATTTGGGATGAAACACTCAACAACCAGGAATAGGATGAAATTTGCTCAATTTGATAAGGAACATGTACAAAAGCCCAAAGCCAACATTATTCCTAATAATGGGAAACTGAATGATTTATCCCTAAGTTCAGGGGGGAGAAAAGAAAAATCCAGCAGATGGCCATTGTCATAATTTGAATCAACAGTGTAATAGAGAGACTCTAGCCAGGACAATTTGGCAAGAAAAAGAAATAAAAGTCATCCTGATTAGAAAGGAAGAAATAATACTCTTATTAGCAGATGACATGATCTTGGACATAGAAAATCCTAATGAATCCACATAAAACTTCTTACAACTAGTAAATGAATGCAGTTATCTTGTAGGATACAAGATAAATGTACCCAAATCAATCGTTTCCATATATTCTCAATAAAATAAATTGAAAATAAAATTTAAAAAAATAGTTCCATTTACAATAACATTTAAAAGATTCAGAAATAAATTTGATAAAAGTAAAAAGACCTGTACTCAACACCAAATTTTAAAAAGTTGCGAAAAAAATTAAAATTGAAAGAAATGTTCATATCTAAGAAGATTAATATTAAAACAACAAAATTCCCATAATATTATACAAGTCCAATGCATTCACTAACAAAAATCGTAATTTCTGTTTTCAACATTGGCAAAGTGCTAGTAAAATTCACAAGGAATGTAAGAGAGCCAAAATTACCCAGATCATCTTGAAAAATAACAACATGGAAAGACCCTCAATTTCAAGTTAAAATTTTAATACAAAACTACATTAACCTAGTAAGACACTAGAATTTGAATAAAGATAAACATACAGTCAAGTGAAATATAATTGAGAATCCAGAACTAAGCTCATTGATTTATGTTCAATTGGTCTTGGTATGGTTGCCAAGGTAATTTACTGGAGCAAAATCCTTTTGACAAACTGTATCTTAAGGGTTTAGGAATAATGTAGTCATTCTCTGAAAGGCACTGGCTGTCCCTAACACATCCAGTGGTGGGGACAAACTTTTTCTGAACTCCTGAAAGAAGTTGGAAGCAAGTCAGAAAGGAGGCTTGGAAAGACAACCCAAAGATACTTTCATACACGGGGAGCACATACTTTCCACCTTTTTTTTTTTTTTTTCTATTTAAGTCTATTTCCCTGGTTTCCATAAACTACCAGAGACTTTATCACACTATCGAGATTTTTCCATATACTCTATTTATATAGATATATTTCCAAATCCACCACTCATGGGAATGTAACCCAAGGTAAGGGACCACAGTTGTCTTGTTCATAATTTTATTCCCTGCACCTAAGACAATGCTTAACATGAGACGATTCATCAGATGGTTTGTTTATTAACTAATCAATGGACTTTAAAAATCTATAAGTCAACTCATATTCCTCTACAAAAATCCAATACTGATCAATCAACCATCAAAGGAAAAAAGAGAGGGGGGCTGGCAAAGGGACAGTGGGTCAATTAAATAGTCACCATGCACAGTCTGAGTGTACCTAAGTGACCTCTTAAAAGTGATGGCAACATTATATTTTGCAAATATATTTTTTCCACAAAATTTTAATGCTTTTTTGATGAGATGGCTCTTTCTAATTCATATTAAAGAAGTTAATTAATCAAAGTTATTATATTTTATGATTATCCATTTTATAAAAATATTAATCAATTATAGTTGGCTGAATGACACAAGAAAGTGATAAAGGTATTTTTGATAATGAAACAAATACAAGCATTCAAGTTATTTAACAAAATTTACCTAGTTTATGAAAACTTAATACTTGGGCTGAGAAGAAAATAAAAAGATCCTTTTATTCCCATAAAAAATTTAAAAAAAAATAAGCTTTTTTACATTTCTCCTTCTGCCAATCTGAGAGTCAACCACTATAACCAATATCCTGTTGTGAGTTTGAATATGTGTATGTGTGCATTTATGAATTCTTTAAGAGAAATTCTACATAGTTTAAATTTTTTTTTGCGGGGGTGGTGGTACCAGGGATTGATTTCAGGGGCATTCCACCAAGAGTCATACACCCAGCCCTATTTTGTATTTTATTTAGAGAAGGGTCTCACTGAGTTGCTTAGTGCCTCACTTTTGCTAAGGCTGGCTTTGAACTCTCTGTCCTCCTGTCTCAGCCTCCTGAGCCACTGAGATTATAGGCATGCAATACCACACTCAGCAGGTCAGAGATTTTTATATATAAATGTTTGCACTTAGTCCACATCGCTCCAGAACTTGCTTCCTATGCACCCCATCAATTGAACATTATATATTAACAAAACTTACATATTTACATGACATTGTAGTATTATGTTATTTTATAATTATTTCATACTATATATGTGCAATTTTATTAAAAAAGCATGAACAATTAATTTGGCAATCCATGATTTTAATCTTTTTGCTGCCTACTACATTGAAAATATCATTTAAAGAACTTGAAATTCTATATATTATGATTTCCTTATTTTGAAATTATATAACCATTTTATCTTTATTTCTTTGCTTAAGTACATTACATTTTCATAATGCTATTTTCCATATTTCTTAGTTTCATTTAAGTATTTAAACTGTTTCAAATAAATTTCTAGAAGTTTTCACTTGCTGACATGTTTGTTATTTTTATGTGCTGCTGTTCGTTTCTTGATTTGGAAATCCCTGAACTTTCTTAAACCTTTTTATTCCCTACAATAATACCCTTTTTTTTTTTCATTAAAACAGATTTCTTAATATTGATCAAAAAAGTTGTTCCTGAAGTGAGTTTTACTGAAAACCAAAAGCCCCAAACAGTAAAACAAATACAAATAAGCATATTGTTCACCCCTTATAATTCTGATGGTCAGGAAATGGTCAAAGGAAATGGAAAACATTAAACCAGGTGACTTCCAGGCTGAAATTTATGTAATGATGGTGTCAGATCTCTTGTTCTCTTTATAAATGGAAATTATGGTTTAGCCTCACACTAAAGACAAACTGTAACATACAGAGGTATTGGGAACAAATTGATGCTTGTTACTCTTAATTCCCTTGTAGATACCCTAGTGTCTTTGTGCACTAATAGTCTCAAGCTCACGTTAATATTTTATAATGCCAGTAACTGGTCTTTAAAATGGCCCGGCTGACTTAAACCTAATGTGCTAATAGCAGTTTACATGTTTCCAAAACATTTCCAAAATCTATGGATAAGCACCAGTAAGTATTTACTGGTCTTATACAGACTAGGTAGCTAAATTAATTTTGCTTTATGAAAATGGTATTATGTTAGCTAATATACACAATGAATTATAATTGCCCTTATGTTCATCATATTGGCTTCTTGATTGGACAGAAACATGAACATTTGCTAAGTTTTCATTATATCATTTAGAAATTATGCTCTTCAACCAAAGTGAACTCTACTGCCTGTTATTAAAAAGGTCATTCAATTTAACTTCAAATGGAGACTTGACATGTATGTGACTCCTTTTAAGTGTTGTTGTTTTTTGTTTTTTTTTCTTTTTGTTGTTATTTTTGTTTTTATTCTTTTCTTTTTGTTTTGTTTTGTTCTTGCAGGGGGTAGTTAAGTTTGTTGAGCTCTTTTTTATTATGGATATTAATCATTAGTGGGAGAGTAGCTGATATTTTCTCCCTTTCTGAGGCTGACTTTTCATTCTGTTGTTTGCTGTGCAGAAGGCTTTTAATTTGGTGGGATTCTGTTTGTCTGCTCTTGCTCATATTCCCTAAGCTGTTGGAGTCCTTTTTCAGGAAGTCAGTGTTTCTATGCTTTCTTCCAGTTTCAAAGTTTCAGGTCTTATAATTAGGTGTTAGAGCCATTTTGAATTGATTTTTATAAATGCTGGAGACAGGGATCTAGCTTCACATTTGGATATCCAGTTTTCCCAGTATTATTCATGGAAGATGCTGCCCTTTCTGCAATCCATGTTTTTGTCCCCTTTTTCCACATCAGATGGCTATCGCTTAGTCATCAGGGAAATGCAAATCAAGGGGGAAGAAATGGGAGGTAACAATGATCCAATTTGCAGGGAAATGGATGGCATTAGAGCAGATGATGCTAAGTGAAGCTAGCCAATCCCTAAAAATCAAATGCCGAATGTCTTCTTTGATATAAGAAGAGTAACTAAGAACAGAGTAGGGAGGAAGAGCATGAGAAGAAGATTAACATTAAACAGGGATGAGAGGTGGGAGGGAAAGGGAGAGAGAAGGGAAATTGCATGGAAATGGAAGGAGACCCTCAGTGTTATACACAATTACATACAAGAAGAAGTGAGGGGGAAAAAAAAAAAAAAACAAGGGGGAGAAATGAATTACAGTAGATGGGGTAGAGAGAGAAGAGGGGAGGGGAGGGGAGGGAAGGGGGGATAGTAGAGGATAGGAAAGGCAGCAGAATACAACAGACACTAGTATGGCAATATGTAAATCAGTGGATGTGTAACCGATGCGATTCTGCAATCTGTATACGGGGTAAAAAGGGAGTTCATAACCCACTTGAATCAAAGTGTGAAACATGATATGTCAAGAACTATGTAATGCTTTGAACAAACAACAATAAAAATTAAAACAAACAAACAAACAAACAATGATCCATGTATGAGATTTCACTTCACCCCACTCAGAATGGCATTCATCAAGAATGCACTAATACAACAAATGTTGGCCAGAATATGGGGAAAAGAAATCTCTATGCACTAGTGGTGAGAATGTAAATTGGTACAGCCAGTATAGAAATCAGTATGGAGGTTTATCAAAATACAAAACAAAATTTCCATATGATCCAGTGTTATAGTTTGAAAGTGAAGTGTCCCTTTAAAAGTTCCTATGTTGATGTGTGGATAGTCAGAGGTAATATGATTAGATTATATAAGATGTTACCTAATCAGTCCATCATAGTTTGAATAGACTGACAGGGTGGTAGGCAGGTGGATCACCACTGGAGGAGGTGGGTCACTGGAGATGGGTCACTAGAGATGTGCCCTGGAAAGGTTCATCTTCCCTCTGGCCCCTTCCCCCTCCCCTGTTTCTGCTTCCTGGCCACCATGCCCTTTTGCCATGGTGTTCTGTCTCATCTTGGGCCCATAGCAATAGACACAACTGACCATGGACTAAATCTCTGAAGCCATTAGCAAAATAGATTTTCCTACCTCTAACTTGTTCTTATCAAGTGTTCTGGTCACAGGGATAAAAAAAAAAAAAAAACTGACAAACACGTCCAGCTATACAACTCCTTTGTATATATCCAAAGGAATTAAAGGCAACATATGATAGAGCTACCAGCACACTCAGTTTTATTACAGCATAGTCCACAATTCACAAAAGCCTACATGTCTGTCCACTGATAAATAAATGAAGAACGTGGATGGAACTGGAAAGCATTGTTGTAAGTGACATAAACCAGACAAAGAAAGGCAAGTATCACAATGTTTTGCATAGGTGGAAACTAAAAAAAAAAAGATGACATAAAAATAATTGGAAGACTGTTAGAGAAAGGAAAGGATGGGAATGGGGTAAGGAGGGAGGATGAAGGAGGTAATGGAGAACTGAATAAAATCAAATTATGTTTTATGCATGTATGAATATGTAACAATGAAACCCATTCTTCTGAATAATTAACATGCACTGATTTTTTAATAAAAGAAATAATTGTATTTTATTTTTACACTCAAATGTTAATTTTTAAGTTATTCCTTGAACTAAAAAAGAACAAAAATTTGTACAACATTTGGAGATTTAGGTCTCATATTTTCACACGTTTGTGTGGAAATACATAGCCATATAGTACTAAGGTGGCTGTCAGGATTGGCCAATGGATGTTATCTAAAATATTTCTGCATCTATTAAGGAGTTTATTGACTCAAAGGAATAGTTTTTACATTTATTTATCTGTTTATTCATTTATTTATTTTGTGTGGTGCTGAGATAGAACACAGACCTTGTACATAGTGGGCAGGGGCTCTTCCACTGCACTATACTTCCAGTCCTAAAGAAAAGACTAATAATGAAATATTTGAGGTGAAAACTAAGTTACAAATTGAAAATCTTTGAATTATTTTTTGTTTGTTTCTACTGTGTTAAGAAACTTATGAAATCTAGTGTCTACAAATTTTAAGAATCTAGGAACAAGTTTTCTACTCCATGTCTAGTCAATGTGTTTGAGAGTCTGAGACACCTTGCTTAAAAGGAATCCTAAAGTGCTTGCCTTCTGTGACTTGGTTATTATGCTTAACATTATGTCTTCCAAATTCATGCATGTTGTCACCTGTAGCAGGATTTCCTTCTTTGTAAGTCTGAAGAGTATTCCATTTAACTACGTACAACATTGTTTTTATCATTTATCTACAGTGGAAATTCAGGTTGTTTCCATATCTAAGCAACTGTAAATAATGCTACAGGGAATATTGGAGAGAAGATATTACTTTAAGATTTTTTACTTTGATTTTTTCATTGTTATATCCATCAGTATAAAATTGCACACTATGTATAAATGTTGACTGGGTCTAGAAAGCCAATTAAAAATAAATCTAAATATTTGCAATGCATAACTCCTTTTAAAAATACAGGCAGTTGTTTAATAAAAAGTTTTACAAAAATCCTTCTATTGATTTTCTAAAGAATTTTAATTTAAAATGTATGCCATGCATAGAACACATTATCTAGAAATATGGCTGAGGGTAAAAAAAAGAAGGGGAGTTGCTCAGAGAGTTTTCCTTAGACATTTCAGAGTAGGAAATTCTGGGTAGCAGGCTTATGGACTGCAGTTTATTTTATTTTTTGTCACGTTCTTCATAATTTTCCTGATCACCCACCAAATATTGTTATAAAGCGATAAGTGAAGAATGATTGCATTTTCCTTTACACATGTGCATCCACCCTTCTGTCTAACAAATGAAGCCAGAGTGTAGCAATTTGCATAGGTTTCTAGAAAACTGTGTGTTTCTGATCTCTGTAGGTAACCTAAGTGATTACTCAGATTTCTTTGAAAAAAAAAATTAATGGAAACATGTGCTGAGGAATTGGAGAGCCTGCCATCATCTGCACAAAGATGAAAGTATACTTTAAAATATTTATATTTCAAAATGCAGGCTTTTGAAGGTACTTCTCCTCACGTGACAGTTGAGGGACTACAGTAAGAGACTAATATTAAGGAAAGTAGCTAGAAACCACAACTCTTAACCCTGCGGTTGGGAAATAAAATAGAAAAGACTTGCTCAAGAGAAAGACAAACACAACCTGTGCCCCATGGATAAGTGAGTGTCTGAGTCAGCCCCCTTCACCCAGCGTTCAGTTCTCATCACAGTTTTCTTTTTGCTGCTCTTTAGCAGCCTATGACAACAATAGTTCCTGAAAGACAACTGTAGAGTAATTGCTTGTCAGATTTATTTTCCTCTGGCATCTTTTGTAATTGGCATAGAACAAGTCCAAAAGAATTATTCCTTATCTTACTAAAATTGGCTAGTTTTATGCTGTTGAAAATATTTTCTACATGTGTAAAATACCATGTAGAAGATAACTAGACTGGTTTCAAGTTTGCTGGTTTGAATCAAATGTATGTTGACCAATCCTAGTTCAAAATAAAACTTCATTATCTAAACTAGTTTTAAAATATACATATGTGCACCCACACAAACACACATGAAAAACTGTTTTTCTGTGCACCCCCATACACACATATCCAAGTGGCCAAAGCTTGGCATATATGTTTCAATTAAACATGATTGATATAATTGAGATACACATAATTAGACATAATCGAAACATATATATCAACTTTTAGACAGATGTTGCATCTTTTTTAAAAAATGTTTTTAAGTTGTAGATGGACACAACATCTCCACTTCATTTCTATGTGGTGCTGAGGATCGAACCCAGTGCCTCACACATGCAAGGCATGCGCTCTACCACTGAGCCACAACCCAGCCCCAAGATGTTGCATCTTATATATGGAAATTACATATATATATACATAATATGAAGTTGAAATCATCCACATGTATTACAGAGAAATGTGATAAATTTATTTATGATTAAGATTAGGAAATAAGAATATCTGAACTTTACAAAAATTTGGCATTCTATGTAAATATTACAAAAAATCACAACAATGTTCATAATTACACATTTATCTATATTTAATAATCTTTTTTATCCAGGTGCAGTGGTGCATGCCTTTAATTCTAGTGGCTCTGGAGGCTGAGGCAGGAGAATCACAAATTCAAAGCTAGCCTCAGAAATTTAACAAGGCCCTAAGCAATTTCTGAGACTCTGTCTTAAAATAAAAAAAGTTTGGGGGATGTGGCTCAGTGATTAAGCACCCCTGGGTTCAATCCCCAGTACCAATTTTTAAAAAAATCTTTAAAAAAAATTAGAATAGTTTTAGGTTTACAGTATAGTTGTGAAGACAACGGGGAGTTCCCTTGTGTGCCACACCCAACTTAACACTGTTGCAAATGTTTTGCATTGGTAAGATACATTTACTAGTTCATGAATTAATATGATATATGATTAACCAAAGTCCACACTTCCCCCAGATGTCCTTTGTTTAGTCCCAGGATCTAATCCAGAGTACCTTTACTTGTTGTGTTACTTTGGGTTATGACAGTTTCTGAAATTTTCTGGTTTTGGTGACCTTAGCAATTTTAAAACATCCTGGTTAGATACTTTTAGAATGCTTCATTTGGGTTTTCTCAGTGTTTTCATATCCTTAGACAGGGGTTATTGTTTTCTCAGGGGAAGACCACAAGATAATGTGCAATTCTCATCACATCAAAAGTAGACACTATAAAAATTATTTCTGACTCATAATCTAGATTTAAAGTGTAGCACATGATGTTTTAATATACTAGTGCACAGTGAAATGATTACTACAGTCAAGAAAATTAGCATCTACATCCCTCCCAAAGTTAAGGACACCTGATATGTACCACTGGTCTTGCTCATCTTGATCAGCTGAGATCGTGTTAAGAGATGTCTGCACCAAAGAAGTTACTCTTTCCCTCTTTTCTATGCTGTATTGATTGGAAGGAAGTCACCCTGCCTGCCTCACCCTCATTAGAGACTAAGGCTTTATGTTTCATCTCTCTAAAGAAAGGGAATAATGTGGGCTGGGGTTGTGGCTAAGTGGTAGAGTGCTCACCTAGTACATCAGAGGCCCTGGGTTAGATCCTCAGCACCCTATAAAAATAAATAAATAAAATAAAGATAGTGTGTCCAACTATAACTAAGAAAATTAATAAAAAAGAAGGAGCATGATGTAGAAATTCTCTAATGTAAATTATTTACTTTGGAATTATTTTTTCACTTTGCAATTTTGTTTTTTCCCCTACTTATATGATCAATATTTATATATACATGGAATCATGAATATGTTTATTAATCTTGTATTATAGTCAATATTATTTCATTGTATTGTTCAAATTGTTTTAGTTTGGGCCATTGGGAATTCCTTCCATTAGCTCTTTGGTCTCTTTAACTTGCTTCTACCATAGAGAGGTGTTTTTTTTATTTTTTTATTTTTAGCACTTACCTTTTTCACATTTTGACTTTATCTCCTCTCACTCCTGCAATCACCCATTTCTCCAGAGAATTCTTATTCCTCTTATTGGATATTAGTATTAGGAACCAAGATCTGGGTGCTAAGTGTGTTTACTGCTACTGAAGAGTTGCCAGACCATTTTAGTTGACAGAAAAAGAAGGAAATAGATGTGTGTATACACATAAATATCCCTGTGTTTCTACACACTCATACGTACTAAATATCATAAACAAAACTAGAGCTCAAACTCATATATTCAGTTCTAACCCATTAACACATGGATCACTAGGCCATATTTCCTAGGTTAACTGAAACCCTTCACTCCTGTAGGAAGAAAAGTGCCTTCCTCAAAAACGTACATAATTGTTTAATTCCATTATGATTGTTTAGTGATATGAGAAATGCTAACCCATACCTCTGGGAAAAAAGACTCTTTTGATTCAAGTAAGGGCTGCTGTACAGTTTCTTTTGGTTCATGATTATAGACTCCATTCCATTCATTTCTGGAGTTACTTAGGAGCACATTTACCCCAGCCTCTTAAGAAAGGCTGTCCCATTGTGATACAGTTTGGTATTTATTTTTTTGTTTTTCTCATAGTTTACTTTTTATGGTTGTTGAGATTTTCTGGCCTTGTAAACTATTTCATTTTTGAAATTTGTGTACGAGAGGTTTATTTTTTCTTCTGCAGAGTTTTGCAGCTCTCAGCCAACTCTCAGGGCATACATTCATCATGTCAGTTTCATACCAAATAATTTTACTATCCTAAAAAGTTCCCTGTGCTTCATCTATTACATATCAGAACAGGTCCCACCCACTTCCCTGAACTCCTGGCAACCAACCACTGACATGTTTATTATCTCTGTTGTATTGACTTTTCCAGGAGAGCATAAATATAGTAAATAGATAAATACAGTAAATAGCATTTTTAGGATGGATTATTTCACTGAGCTTTATACATTAAATATTTGCCCATATACTCACATATGGTAAACTCATAGGTAGCTCATCCCTCTTTACTTCTGAATAATATTCCATTTTATCTCTGTCCTAAACTTTATTTATCCATTTACTTATCGAAGCATATCTTTTCTGCCATAAATGGAGCTTTGTAAGAAACTGACAAACTGTCATCCAAAGAGGCTGTTCCATTTGTATTTTCACATTTCCTTTAGTGAAGAACAAAAATTTCAGTTGCTCAGTGTCCTTACCTGCAATCAGTGTTCTCAGATTTATCTGGTGTCATTGGGAGTTGGTGTTTTTAGCTATTCTAATTGCTATATACTGATATTTAATTGGTGTTCTAATTTCAAGCAAAATCTCAAAGAAATGATGAGCACCATATGTATGTATATTTTTTAGTGAGATGTCTATGTATTTTATCAATTTTTAAATTGGGTCTTTCATTTTAACATTGTTGAGTTTTATGGGTTCCTGGAGTATTGTGATACCAGTCGTTTATCAGATATTTTACAATTTTTTCAGTGGATTATTTGACATTTTACTATCTCAACAGTGTCTTTCACAAAGAACTTCCATTTTAATGAGATAAAAGACCAATTTTTATTTCATGAATCATGCTTTTGGTGTTTTATCTAAAAAGCTCACCATCAAACCAAAGATAACAAATTTTCTCCTATGCTTTCTTCAAAAATTTCTACAGTTTCATTTTATATTTAAGATTGACATTTTACATTTAGTTCTGGATGAATTTTGATTTAATTTTAAAGTAAGATATTATGGCTTGGGTCTGGAATGTCCCCCAGAAGGTCATGTACTAGGCAGTACAGCAATGTTCACAGGGGAAGTGAATGCATTCCGAGGGCCATAACCTCATCAGTGGATTAAATCATTTGATGGATTAATCATTTGAATGAACCACAGAGTTTTAATTATAAGCAGGTTGGAGTAAGTAGGTCACTGGGGGAAAGGTCTTGGGTAATGTATCTATCCTTGGCCATTCTTATTTCTCTGTCTGCTTCCCAGTTGCCATAAGCTGAGTGACTTTCTTCTGCCAAGCTCTTCCACCATGATGCTCTGTCTCACCTCAGGCTCAGAGCAATGGAATCAGCCAACCATGGTGTGAAACCTCTGAAACTATAGGCCAAAATAAACTTTTCCTACTCTGAGTTGTTCTTGTCAGATATTTTGATCATAGTAAAGAAAAGCTGACTCACATAGGTGTAAGGTGTATTTGGTTTCATTTTATTACAGAGCCCCTCAAGTATCCAACCACATTAAAATTCCTTCTCCCTGGAATTGAATTTGTGGCCATCAAAAATCATTTCACTAAATTTATTTTTCTTTGTTACTGGATTCTTTATTTTATTCCACAGACATACATATATTTTTCTTTCAGCATACTACTTAATTACTGTTGCTTTATATTGTATCTTGAAGTTTTATAGAGCGAATCCTAAAAATCATCTAGTATTTTTTCAGTACTTTATTAACAATTTTAGATCCTTTGGGAATGAGTTTTAGAATTAGTTTGCAAATAGCTACAAAATAGTATTCTGGGATTTTGGTTGGACTTACATTGAATTTATAGATCAACATAATAAGAAATAATATCTTAACAATATCAAGTTTTCTAATTCTTTTTTAAAAAATATTTATTTTTTAGTTGTAGTTGGACACAATACCTTTATTTTATTTATTTATTTTCATGTGGTGCTGAGGATCCAACCCAGGGTCTCATACGTGCTAGGCAAGTGCTCTACCGCTGAGCCACAACCCCAGCCCAAGTCTTCTAATTCTTAATCAGAGCATATCTTGGTTTCTGCCTTCTCTAGTTTTAAATAAGCATTATATATTTCATTTTATCACCTCTTATGTCTATTGTATTTCTTTACAAATTATTTTAGTGGTTGCCCTAGAATTTTCTACAATGAGATCTAAATAAGTCAACCTTCAATGACAGTATACACACACACACACACACACACACACACACCACCACCACATCACATCACTTCTGGAACTTGTGCTTTATAGGAAGGTGTTCCCAATTCCTCCATCCCATCTGCCTCCATTGCGGTCATTATTTTACTTACTACTTGCTACATTTTTACTATTACTGTTATATACAATCACTTTTCACCTTAGTTAAGAATGTAAATAAAAATCATTTTGTTTTATCTTCATTTATTCTTTCTATAACATAACATCTCCCTCTCTCTCTCTCTCTCTCTCTCTCTCTCTCTCTCTCATCTGTCCAGTTTCTTGATGTGTATTGTTATGGTTCATATCTGAAATGTCTTCCCCAAAAACTCATGTGTTTGGCAGCAATATTCAGAGAGGTGGAAAAATTGACTTATGAGGGCTTTGACCTCACCATTTGATGGATTAATAAATTAAATGGAATAACTAGAAGATGATGAAAACAATAGGTAGGAGGGACATGGCTGGAGGAAGTAAGTTACTGGGGGCATGTCCTTGGTGACTACATCTGTCCTTGGACCCTTTCTGTCTCTTTCTCTCTGCTTCCTTGCTACTGTGAGCTAAACTGCTTTCTTCTACCATGTCTTTCTGCCATGATGTTTTTGCCTTGGAACCAGCCAGCCATGAAATGAATCCTTTGAAACCATAAGCCAAAAGAAACCTTTCTTCTTCTAAGTTGTCCTTGTCAGGTACATTGGTCATGGTGACAAAAAGATGACTAGCCTATGTATAATTTTTCTTCTGCCTGAAGAATTACTTTTAATATTTATTGTGTTCTTATCTATTGGTGATGGATTCTGTCACATTTTATATTCTGATAAAGTCTCTATTTCAAAGAACTTTGAAGGATAATTTCACTGGATATAGAATTCTTAAATACTTTTGTTCTGAGATATCAGTTTTCTGATAAAGCCAAGACACATTGCTAATGCTGAGTGTTTCCTGCTTTTTTTCTTATAAGGATAAGAAGAATGGCTTTCAAAACTGTTTATATATCAAAGCTAAAACCTATTCATATTTATTTCATATTTATTGCTAGTGATCTGTAAATATTTTTATTTTCTTGGTGTCATTCTGAAATTTTTATTTAACCCTACTCTCCAGGCACACCCTACCTATCTTCAGTCACCACTCATTTAATCCCTATAGAGGGATTAATGCACTGATGAGGTTAAAAGTCTCACAGCCCAATTATTCCAGCTCTGCTTTCTTGCATTTGTAACACACAAGCTTTTTGGGGTACACCTCATATCTAAATCATAATGCATGTATAGATTGAGATATTGACTTCATTTATGAATGCAATCACAAAATTAAATTTTTTAAAATTTTTTTATTCTGATTTGTTATATATGAGAGCAGAATGCATTACAATTCATGTTACACATGTAGAGCACAATTTTTCATATCTCTGGTTGTATACAAAGTTTATTCACACCATTTGTATCTTCACACATGTACTTAAGGAAATGATGTCCATCTCATTCCACCATCTTTTTACCCCCTTGCCCCCTCCCTAGCACTTCCTCCCTTTGCCCTATCTAGAGTTCATCAAAAATATTTTTCAGTGATGAGAACATCAAAGAAACAAAATATGCTCTTCATTTCTAGCATCTCATGTCACATTCACAGAAAGGAAGTACTGATTCATGACACTACCTACATCACATAGGATGGAAAATAAGTGCCCCCATGACCCACTCAAGGTTTCTGATATGTCACCAGTCATTACAGTTTTGTTTTCCCTAATATCTGTGACTGCTCCACAGAGGATTGGTTGCTGCTTCATTTCCTCTCAGATACTACATACTTTGCTAAGGACCACCACATGCTGAATATGACCATGACTGTGGGATAACACCTCATAGCAACAGCATTAGTCAACGTAGACCAGGCTAGACAATGCTGACAAGCATTCTCAAAATTCCAGTAGCTTAATGAAATGAGATTCTATTCACACATCTGTCACATCCCAATATGTTCCTTGGGGTTCCAGTTCCTTTTCTTCTTGTGATTCTACGTGTTTTCCAATGTGTCCTCAATAGTACACCATGAAAGGGGAAGAGAGCAGGATTGGTCATGTGTGGGATTTAATGACTAATTCCGGAGTCATATAAATACAGTGTGATGTAACCAGTTCAAACTGGTTTGCATGAGCTTTGTCTTTTGCATCTTTTTCCAATTCCAAATGCACTGATGCCACCTTGATAGCTTGCCATGTGGATTTACATCCAGAACATTAGTGAACACTATGAAGGGGTACTTTTCCTTTTGTCTTTATTATTTTTCTAGGAAGGTAGGTTAGCAACATGCCCATTCACACATCACTTTCATCTTCCCACTGGCCCCAACACAATCACACAGCTTCATTTTAACTACCAAGGAAGTTGGGAAATGTACTGTCCCTCTATGCCCATAAGGAAGGAATGGAATTAATGAACATCTGTCTACTCTAAACTGTCAGACCTCTTGTGTTAGAATGAGTTAGGAATGTACTACTGTTGGTACGCTTCACTTTGTACTGAAGTTGTCCTTGGAGTCCACTCATGCTTAAATGGTTTATACTGGTTTTTAATGAAATAGCTTTTAACATTTTTCCCTATATTACTAATTCTTTAAGAAGTCAGTGTAGAAAATAGAAATGATGTTTTCTGCATATTTTAATCAGGGAATAATTCAATAAAAGTAATTAGGTGTACAAATTCACTGAAAGAGGTAAGGATCAAAAGTCAGGGGCAGCCAAAGAAGGATAGAGCCCATAGTCCTACCACAATAAAAGTATCTGGGTTTTATCCATCATGACTCTGAATAGACAATGTTAGGTAGAGTCAATCGCAGAAAAGTCACATAACTTTCTAAACATCTCTCCAGTCACAGAAGGAAAATGGTCCACTTCTCACTTCACTGTTGAAATCATAAACAGATTGCAGACCTAATTTATATAAAAATGTTTATGGGAGTGTCTGAGAAAAAAATATTTAAGCTGTCTAGCTTTTTGGATGCACTAAAAGACATAAAAGACAATAGAAATGTTAATAATACCATCAGCTCCTATTCAGCCTAAGTCTCTCTCATTCAGCATTAGATACCAGCAAGAAATGATGTTGTCTCTTCAACGTAGTAACTAAATTCTTAAGGGACTTCTACTAGTTCCACTCTTCAGGCTTTAGGTTCACCCAGAAGCAACTACTATAAAATTGTACTATTTATTCATCATGATTAAATTCACTTTTAATTTATAAATACTCTTATTCTTATTTTCTACCTTATTCCAATATACAATTATCAGTGGTACACCAAAATGCACATAATGAAAGCAAAATTTAATCTAAAAAAATCAAAATTAAGGAAAATATACATTGAAAAGGAAATAGTATCAAGGAAGAAATTATGTTAAGTATAGGGCTCATAGATTTCTAAACTATTGTTAATGTTGGGCTGTAAATTTCATGGCAGCCAAAACAAAATAGAAAATTGATCATGTCTATGAAGTACATTGTCCATAAAGCCCTAAAAAGCATTAAATGATTTTCATGGGTTCGTACAAATTAAAAACCGCAATGTCCTTTGTTAATTTTTTTTTTTTTTTAGAATTTCAAGATAGCAATGGTAAACATTGAACCCAGAGAAGAGCATGTTTAAGTGTGGGGCCTCTGCTACTTTATATGTCAGAGTCTCTGGAGGCCCCACTTCTTCCAGGAAACACAGCTCTTCCTGATACAGCTGACAAAAGCCCTTAAGCACTTTCCATTCCATACAAGGACATTAATTAACATTAATACAGAAACTACTACTAATAAAAATAGCTAATTTTCCAAATGAATTAAAATGTGTTAGACACAGAGTTGTCCTAAAGGGCATCAATAAAGCAGAAATCTGAGATATTAGCTTGGAAATAAAATGATATGGTGCATCTAACCCTCCAACTCTCTAGATTTAAAAATCGGCTTCCAAAGCTCATCAGTGGGAATGGAAACACTGTCTTGACCTCAGATAAACTCCCCTGGATATAACTCCCAAGAGTCGGGAACAATACAGCCCAAGGGCCAAATTTGGGTTCACTGCCTAGTTTTGAATGGCCCACAGACCAAGAATAGATTTTATATTTTTAAGTTATCACATTTTATGTGGTATTATAAACCTTTGTATGGTATGGTCAATTTGGCCTCTGGTAGCCTAAAATATTTGCTATCTAGCCCTTTATGAAAAATTTTGCTAATCCAATGATTTTTAGGGATGCTTTCACTCTAGCTTCATCTTACCGTTTCACACTTGTGGATTTTATGATAATAAACATTTATACTTTCCACAAGTTGGATCCACTCAAAAACGTTGACGATGATTATGATTGTCATTGCTTAGTACTATAAAATATGTCATGTTTATATATAATTTTCTTATTAGACTTCAAATCTTAAAGCATAGGGATATGTATTAAGTATCTTAAACCCATGATAAAGATTAAATATCCCAGCTCTATCTTTCTAGTACCTAATACTGTATTTGCAAAGCCCTGAAAACTAAAGAAATATCGATTCATACAGTGATTCTAACCTTAACATGTTATGTCTTTAGTTAAATAATTTCAGAACACTTTATTTTCCATTTTCTTACTTGTAATAGGAATTATAATAAAATTGAAAGAAATACCTAAGTTTTAAATTATGTTTTGTGTATTTTACTGGCTATTTGATCTCTGAAATTGATGTACTTTGGTGTGAATTAACATGAGAGTAACGTTCTCTCAAGATTAGTAAAGCAGATCTTTTGCAAAAAGATATTCTATTATAGATAAAAACCAATAATAGATGATAAAAATACCATTTAATTAAAAGTAGGAAACATATGTATATATAATATTAAATAATACCTTAAATAGCATATATTTAATGATCAGGTTTATGGTAGATGACTAGATGAATTTTGTCAATAATGGGAGAGTCTTAAATTTATTTTATATTTATAAAAGCTATGGAGCCACTACATTTTAATGCTTTTGCTAAGAATTAAAGTGTTAAGCTTCTTCTTCTTCTTCTTCTCCTTCTCCCCCTCCTCCTTCTCCTCCTTCTTCCTATAAACACTTCCTTGTATAAATCTTACACAGCTGAAAAGAATACATGAATAAGATGTGAACTGTGCTGGAGACTTTGTAATTTTATAACACAAACTCATCTAAACTCTTTTAGAATAATAAATTGAAATAATAAAAGGTCAAGCTACCTAAATCATATGCTGGCTGATTAAAGTTCAGCTTTAATTAAGGAAACTACTTGCAGTTTTAGAAGGAAGATGGGAATTTTTCTTCACTCACTATTTCCATTTTTATGTGTTTGGGCAACTTTTTCTCATGAGCACACATTCTTAGGATGATAAACAGAATAAAATTGAGAAAATAAAAGCTACTTAGATTTTCTACATTTTCTCCCTTCAAGTGAATTGATTCAAGTCATTTTGAGTAAAGTGATTCATTTGAAATATAATTTATAAAATATTTATACATCTAAATTCTGTGCATTAGTAAAAAAAATTTACTTAGATCCTTTAAAGTCGTTAATAATTGCCTTTATTTTAATTTGTTAAATAAACTTTACTTTTCAAGAGATAATGATTATAGCAACTAAAAACATAATTAAGGAAATCATGTTTATAAAAACATATTTATTCACAAATTGATGTTTTTGCAACTAATCCTAGAATTTTACATGACAATATTATTGCATGCCTTGCAGAATGGAAAGTATTGTGTTTACTCTATAATAAACAGAACAAACATGGTGAAATGAAAGCCCTGGTGGAGCCTGCATTCTATGAGAAATACTGCGTAAAAACGAGAAACCCTTACATCAATTTATGGAGCGCTGATATTTTACCGATGTGCACAAGATGGAATGACTGAATCAAGATAACTAACAAATGTATTATTTCAGATACTTATCAGTGTTTCTTATAAAATTAAAAATATAATTTAGAAATTTTTAAGAATGAAAATAAAAAAAAAAAATCCAGGGAGATGGTCAAATCTAATATATTCATTTTAAAATCGAAAATCCCAAGATTCAAAAACAATTTATAAGCCCATTGAGGAAGAAAGTAAGTCATCCTGATTTTCATAGGTGCTCATCTAGTCAGACCAAGTACATACAGACTTGCCACCCTATTTGGTTTATTTATGATTTTGTGTGTTTGTGTGACTTTTTTTTTTTTTTCAAATTTAGCAACTGCTTTGAATTTGATACTTTTTCAAAGTGGGTTTGGTCATGCCACTATTGAAAACCCTGCAATGAATTGTTTCTCTAAGGACAAAAATCTAAAGTCCTTGGATTGCGTGGGGGGTCCTGTATAATCCACCTTCTTCCCTCCCTTGCATTTGTCTAACTGCATCTCACACTATGCTGTCCTCTCTGATTCTTACCTGACCTTCCTGTGCTCACTTTCTCCAAACATAGTGCTCTCATTTTGTCTCAGCACACCTGCACTGCTCTATCCACCTAAGCTATTGCAGAAGTCCCTTATTGATTAGCCTATGATTTCTAGTTTCCAGTGTCTCTCTTACCCAGCTGGATGATAAGCTCCCAAGTAGAATAAAATATTTTCTATTCTGCTCAGTATTGTCTCCCAAGCATCTAGAAATAATAAAAAGCGCCTGGTTTGTAGTAGCATTCAATATCTAATGAATAAATGAATGTAAATTTATGTTATACTTACTAAATAAGAGAAACTTTTGTGTTAGTATAAAAGAGAGCTAAGATAATTGAATTCTGCTCTACTCCATTCCAGCTCTCACTAGAACAGTCTCCTAACCCTGCCACAAAGCACATACATATTAATACCTAATACCTAGTACCTTCAATACTCTGAAGGTATTAGGTATTAATAGATTAATAATTTTTAAAGTTTGATTTTACTCTAAGATGTACCATGTTGCCAGTGTGTTTTTGAGATAGGTATTCAATACATTTCATGAAATACTCAAAACCTTTATTATAAAATTGAC
The DNA here is from genome assembly GCF_048772815.1 of Callospermophilus lateralis. Lineage (NCBI taxonomy): Eukaryota > Metazoa > Chordata > Mammalia > Rodentia > Sciuridae > Callospermophilus > Callospermophilus lateralis. Next base: position 15,669,167 of record NC_135314.1, on the reverse strand, counting down.
CTTGTGCAAGATTGTTTTTCTCAATTGTAGACTAATGTTAAGTCTTCTGACATGTTCAAAATAAAAGGGTATGAATTATGTGTATGTTTGGTCTATTGAATGCATTTTAAATATTTTATATTTTCAACTTGCAATGGATTTATTAGGATACAAAAAACACATAGTAAATAGGTGCAGCTGTACAGGAACCTTATCAATATTTTTATCCTTCTACCAAAAGACAAGAGAGTTAAACTAGAGTAATACAATAAAAGCAAGTCAAAAGGAATCTAACAGAATGGTAGAAGTGGATCATATCCAGTGCCCTAAGAAATAAAGTAATAAATGGAGATTTAAACCCAAAACAAAATAAGTGAAAGAGACCAAGAAGTAAAAATCCAGAGAGATTCAGAGGAAATGAATCAGAAATAAAAGTTACAGAGATGGCCACATCCAGCAGGGAGGAATTAGTTACGTGTAGAAATCAGTATTCATTAAGCGGTACTCTATAAAGTTGAAGTCAAAGAGACAAATTTAAATGTCTGTCCACCTGTTACGGAAGAAAATCCCCAAATATGACATTTTTATCCAAACAATGTTTGCTTGTCACTTCTGGCAGACATTCAAAACTGCACACACTTTCTATTCTGTTCTCTCAGGATGAGTTCAGGTGTGTGGGTCATCAGAAGGGTACCTCATGACCACAAATATCTTGCTGATCTCCTGCATTCCCAGGGACTAGACTGCAGACCACACGGAGCATAGAGAACAACTCAGAATTTTGGGGAAGATTTATCTTTCAAGAAGGAGGCTATCTCTCATCTTCAATATTCAGTGCATCAAAATTGCACATTCAGGCCAGGCAAGGTGGCGCATGCCTATAATACCTGGGGCTCGGAAAGCTGAGGCAGGAGGTTCGTGAGTTCAAAACCAGCCCCAACAACTTTCAAGGCCCTAAGCAACTCAGTGAGACTCTGTCTCTAAATAAAATACAAAAAGGGCTAGGGAAGTGACTCAGTGGTTGAATGCCCCTTATTTCAATTTCTGGAACAACAACAAAAAAAGTTGTACATTCATATTGACTGTTGAAAGAATTTTTTATTTGTATATGGACATATACTAAACATTTATATGTTTGTGTGTATGTGTTGTGTGTATACCCACAAAACACACACACATACACACACATATACAAGTATTCTGCCCTGGTTAATAGCAAGTTTATAACATATTCTTATCTATGTACAAAAAGCATGTTCCTGTATTATGTTGTGGGGCAGGTCTCTCAGAAAACACATCAAGTCCTAATTTTGTTCAAATTGAAGAATCTTTATTTAGCAAGTCGGCTGGTGACTGCACACTGCACACCCATAACTATCTCTACAAGGAACAACTCTGAGCCTGAGTATTTTAGGATATTTAAAGGCAAAAACCGCAAATCCACATCTGCATTGACATAGCTGCAAGTAAGCAGGTACAGAAGCTGAATTGGGCAGTTAGCTAGACAATGTGATGGGTACATTAGTATTTCCCATGGGAATTTCCAGGTCGTCATAGCAGCAAGCAAGCAGAAGGGAGGTGGGACAAAATGACCCTAGTTGAGTACAAGTTAGAGAATGGTTACTAACATCTAGACAATCAATCTCTGAAAAGGTACATTGCCCAAGAAAAATGAAAACCAAAGAGAACAATTTTACATTGTATAAGAATTGCTATTTCGTGTTGCCAAATATGTTATGCTAAGTAACTATTAATGGGTACAGAGGCAGGACTTTCCCATGGGAGAAGCATTCTTACATGATATGGAGTCTCAGGGTAAAATGGAGTCTGTTTGGTCATTGCCCATATAATCTGGCCCATAACATATTACTCAAAGCAATGGAATTAAAACTGTGGATGAACAAGAATAAACAATGTGAGAATCTTTCCACGCTATTACTCCAATTTCATCCTGAATTTTTTTTGTTATGCATGAGATTCAGAATGAAAATGTATTGAAATATAAAAAATGTTCTCATCATTTAAAAAAAAACTATCTTACCATCTCTAAAGAAATATTTAAAATGATACAGGAAGTAGATGAATATTTGCAATAAATTTCTAGTATTATTTCCTTGCTTTACATCAGTATAAATGCATTCTCTGGTTTCTTTAGGAATCACTCTTGGGCTATATGTGACTCCTTTTTTTTTCTTCATTCTTTTTCTAATTTCTTATGTCATTAAAAGTTTGTAAATAACATAAGTATTTACAAATTACTTGCTAGTCTTAAGAAATGTTGCTGGGTGCAGTGGCTTAAGCCTGTAATCCCAGTGGCTCGGAGGCTGAGGCAGGACAATTAAAAGTTCAAAGCCAGGCTCATCAATTTAGTGAGGCCCTAAGCAACTCAGAAAGACCCTGTTCCTAAATAAAATATAAAAATGGACTGGGGATATTACTCAGTGGTTTAGAAACCCTGGGTTAAATCCCCAGTGCCAAAAAAGAGAGAGAGAGAGAGAAATGTTAAGTGACTGGGTGCAGTGGTACACATGTGTAATCTTTGCAACTCCAGGAGGCTGAGGCAGAAGAATCACGAGTTTGAGGCCAGCCTCAGCAACTTAGTGAGACCCTGTTCCCAAATAAAAATAAATAAACAAACAGAGCGGGGAATGTAGCTCAGTGGTAAAGTTTCCCTGGCTTTCAATCCCCAAGATAAAAACAGGAAAAAAGCTTCTTTGGAGCTTATGTTTGATTAGAGATAATAGCTCTTATGCAACAGGTAATTCTTTTCCTGTAGAAATAGTCAGTTGCAGGTTCGTTTTTGAGATAAGGAATACTTAATTGTATGAAATAATGTGTAATTTTAAACCCAAAAGTCTTTAGAAGAAAGGAAAATGTCCCAAGTAAACAACTTCCTGAGAGGTGTTGTTCTCAGGAAATTTCAAAAAATTGATAATTAGGCTGGCAGCATAGCTTAGTGGTACAGCACTTGCTTAGCACGTGTGGACTGGAAAGGATGGAAGGCTCTTGGTTTGATCCCCAGCACTGTAAAAAGTAAATAAGTAAAGAAAGTGAAAGAGAAAAAGAAATGTGTGTTTGATAGGAATTCTATGGGATGCTTGGAAATTATTAAGGCAAAAATCTTGGAGCTTCCAAAGGAATAAAAAAGATGAAGTGACATTGCTAGGGTCAAATATTTCTGACAATCATGTCGATGTGTAATATTATTGTGCTCTCTCTACCTGTGTACTACCAACTGCACTAAAATATTCAAAGATTTGTCCAATTGTTTTGAACCTGCCCAAATTTCTGCTCAGGAATACAAGAATCATTTTTGCCTCTTTACCAAACTCTGCATGATAAATTTAGAAATCTAGGGATTCTCGAGTAGAAAAAGTGAGATACAGGCCTTGTTGGTATGGGACTGGAGAGGATGGAAGACCAGACCATGTAGGACCTTGCTTACCATATTAAGAACTTTGATTTTTATTTTATCAACCGTTCATGCAATGAGTATTTATTGCCTGCTTACTTATATGAATCATAAAACCCGAGTAAGAATTTCAGAGGAAAGGACAATAAGAAAAATAATGAAATTGTGCTATATGTAAGAAATGAAAAACACCATGCAAATATAAATGAGGATAAAGAGTATCAGGAGTACATGAAGTAGGGAATAGCAGCAAGAATGGCAGAGCCTGCTTTGCCTTATGAGAATGTGTTTCTCTTTGCAGGATGAGAAGAAGCTGCATAGGGCCTTTGAAATACTTCAGAGAAGAGATAATGGGATGTCCTGAGTTTGTGGTGGAGATAATGACTAGGGAACAGATTGGAGAGCCATAGAGCAGGTAAATTTAGGAGGACTTCATGACGCATTTGACATGAAGGATGAAATGAGAAAGCAATATGAGTAGAAGTTCTTTGGTGCAGAGTTGATTAACAGTAGTTCCATTTTGGGGATGGAAAACACTGAAAAGACAAGAGTGCTTATTCTTTCTTGGCTGGCAATAACAAAACCTTGAAGGAACTCCTTAGTGATATGTCCAAACTCATGACATGGCCTGACCTGAATTATAGAGTGTGTGTGTGTGTGTGTGTGTGTGTGTGTGTGTGTGTGTATTACTTTTTCTTTAAAATTTTCTCCCACTCACTGATTGTAAATACTTTTGTATTTTTATTGTGGTTATGAATAGGCTACAGTTAGTAATGAATTAGTGTGATACAAGTCTGATCACTTAAATATAATCAGATACCACAGATCACCATGCTTCTATTATGGTAGTTGGTAGTCAAAATTGCTTTCTGTCTAGTGTGCATTGCTACTTATTCAACAAACTTCATAGAACATCCACATGTACATGTCATCCAACCAAAGAAAGAAAAATCAAACTTATTTAAGGACCTCAGTATTTACCTGTGTTGAACTCTGCTGAGAATTGCTAAAGGGACTAGAAAAGTTGTCTCCTGAGTACTTTCAATGCTGCTTGCCAGACCACTCAATTGTCCATAGGTCACTAGAGCTCCCTTCCACATACGCTATTAGGATTTCAGTTATGGCTTGTCTCCCGCACGAAGGAAATATTTTGAACTGGAAACTTGTTGAAAAGGTGAAGACAGTTTCTTTAGACAACTGTAGAATAAGAGAAAGACTTCAGAGTGACATAGGCTCAGCTCCACTGATACCAAAGATAAAATGTTTTCTAAACACAGGGAAGTAGGCTAAAGGGAAAGCACTGAGGGGTGTTGGGAGCCGGGTGGAGAGGAGGGAGGACCTGTTGTTGTGATTGTGCCACTTTGTTTGCTGATCAGTGCTTATTCAGGGAGGAGACACAAATTCCTATCTTCGTGTGAAAGGTAGGTTGGCAAATTGGAGAAAGGAGCCCACCAAGGTTGGACTCAGCCTGCCACGGGAACCTGAAACTACAGAAGCTATTTTCTTAAAAGTCTACATTTCAAATACGTGACTTCCAGATCCTCGAGGACATGGGATTGACAATTGCCTATTGAGAAAAGATTGACAATTGCATATTTTCTAAAACATGCTCTAAGTAAAGGGAGGGACGTGGCCTACGTTTAGTATTGGCTGAGACTAAGAGTAAATTCTTTTAGCAGCAAGGAGCTTTCCTAGACAGGCTCTTTAAGGGATTGGGGTCATACTAGGTACAATGTATTGGGCCTTTTAAGGGATTGGAGACACCCTAGTTATGTGGTCACAGTGAAAGAAACTTGGCTAGAGCTTGGTAGAGCCTGGAGGTTGAGTAGTCATCAGGCCAAGATCTGTGGAGTTCTCACCCAATTTCTGTCACTCCTAAACTGGCTTTCTGCATCATCAAGTTGGCAAGTCTCTTATCCAACTGGGTGCTGTTGAGGCATCTTTGATGAACGTCAAAGTTCGTTAGGAAATCTTCTATCTACTGATACAGTCTGCAGTGCTGGGTGCCACCATCTATGCAGGTTGAAGTTCACAGGGATCCTGCAGGTTTCAGGGACAAACTGTAGAAAGTGGACTCAGGTAGGCAATTACTATTTGTAGCCTCTAAGTGTTGTTTCCTTTTATTTTTTCAGATTTATTCTGATGGTTTTATTTTCAGACTTCTTCCTCAAAACTTTCTTAGTGTATTTATTATTCTTTTCCCTCTCTATTCTGTTTTCCAATAGACCCATTTCCCTATTAGATCAGTGTAGGTCAGAAGGCACCTTAATTTTGCATGAGCTTTTCATATTTCATGGGTCATCACCGCATATCATGTATCACCACAAAAATGGGATTCTAATTAGCAAAAGTTATACTCCATGAGTGTATGCTCTGTCCAAATACACCCTACTCTCATGTATATCTAAAGAGGACAAATTTTTAAAAAAACTTTCTGATTGAAAAAGTTGATGGAGCAATCTATTAATATTGTGGATGTTGACATGTGATCATACTCTTCATAGTCTAGTTCATCTCTACTTCAAGTGTACTTAGAATCTTCACCAGTATTTAGTTCTGTCCTTGTAATTAATATCCACATTCTAGTCGTAAAAAAACAGACATTTTTAAAAATTATGATGATTTTTCTTAGTGAATTTTCAGGCATTTTTATTGGAACTTGTAGCTAGTTTAAAAGCTATGAAATATTCTAAATTTACAGATAGAAGTGACACTGGGATCCCCTGCCCAAAGAGCTTATGTGAAACCCCTGCTGTCTCTCAGGTTTCTGTGCTGAACGCCCCTTTACTGGAAATGGGGGCTCTAGGTTAACTGTTTTGTTTTAGCAGTTGATACACAATGCCAGGAAAAAGACCAATAAAAATTTGTATGTTTATACATTTGAATCTTGACACTAGTTCTAATTTAAGTGAACTTGTTCCAACAGTTAATATTTTACATTCCTTATTTTGGACTTTTTATTAGTAATATAAATGCTAACTGAGGGTAACTAGGTCCCATATTCTGTAATAAGAAACAGACTCTCTTATTGAATAATTAAACTAAGCTTAGAGTGTACATAAACCAACTTTAGGTACTGTGGTATGTTTCTGGTATTAAATTCCAAACCTTTTCCAAATATGAAATGGTACTTAACTATAGGTTAGTGCTGAAAAAGGAAGTCTTGTCCAAGTGAAAAGTTACTGCATGAAAGCTTTAGTATACAACATTAAAAAGAGTAAACTGCTTAGTTTAGCTTTATTATCCTTTGACACACATGTGCATTTGATGTTTTTTAGTGTGCCCCTACAATAAAGTCTTTAAATGATGTCATTTGCTTATGAATCCAACATGAGAAACCTGAAAGTTGACTCTCAGCATTTTCTTTGCTTTCTTCAATTTGTGGTTGATTGTGACCTACATAATTTCCCTGAAGTGAGTCAGGTTCCTTCCAAATAGTTTGTCATTCCAAGCACTCCATATAGGTTACTGCAGAATACTTGTTCTTTACTGGTTTCTACTGCCAATGTACTTTGTTATAAAAATGAACCACATTTTTTTTTTTGCCAGTAATAATATACTTGCTATAAAGATTATATTGCAAATTTCACCAGGTTCCATAAAGAACCTTATCATCACTGCTGCTGTTCCTCTAAAGAAATATATGAAAGAAAATTGTGGGGGGAGAGTAGTTTTAAATACTAATTACATATGCAGATAGTTATAGGTGAAATCCAGTAAAGGCTTGGAACAATTTTTTGGTTTCATTCACCTACTTAGTATGTAAACCGGGGTCAATCATAATGAAAACAAAACAAAACAAAACAACAAAAAAAGACTCCTCAAAACGCCACCACATTTTCATTTTTCCTGTCCTGTGAAATGAAGGCTGCAAGTTGACACAGATGGTAATAATAAGGAGGCAGGTTCTGGAAGCTGCCAACTGCGTCATCCTGACCTCTTTCAACACACCTCATCTGGAACGATAACTATAATTCCTGTCCTACGTTCTGCTCTACTGCAGTACCACACATCTTTTAAACATATTAAGGAAACCATTCAGAAAGCATTATTGGAAAATAAGAGAGGGCAACTCTTCTGGTCAACCAAATAATGAGTTTTAATACTTCCCAGCAGTTACCTAAAATCCCAGCTGAATTGAAAGACTTTTAGAGGTAACAAAGAAAAGGACTTGATGGCACCCGTAGACAGACTGGGGGAGGGTTCCTAGGTGAATATGTAGCCTTCAGTGTTATCTTCTGCTGTTTTTATTGGCAATATTGCAACAGATATAAATTATTTAGAACATTGATGAAAGGTCCCAATGTCAATTTTTTTTTTTTTCTTTTGGGAGAAGCAATCCATGTAAAGCTTTGAATGGACTAGATGTTCAGATTTTGTACATCAGAGAATGTCTAGCAGGTCAAGCAAAAAAAATTACTTTATGTCACCTATGATAAATAATAAAACATGGTTAGCAGAAACATTACTTTAAATTAATCAAACAATAGATATTCCTTCTCTGTAGAACAGGATAATTAAATAAAACATTATGTAAAATGAAAAAAATAATATTTAGGATAAAAATGCTCATTGTTATGTCCTAGGACTGAGCCATGTTGATACAACACCAATGTTAAGGTAAAAACTTATAGTGTGACCCAATGAAATTAAACAAATAATTTTGATTTTTTTTTTCAAATTAACAGTTTCCTAAAAATAACAAAAAAATGTTATAGATTGTTTATCCTGTCCATCCTGCAGTGAACAGAATCTAGCTCAGACAGTTCAGGAAACTTTGAGTATAAAGTTGTGGCCAATGGATATTGAGGCACACCAGCAGAAGTGAGCCGCCATTACCACCACTGTGTCTGAAGAATGAAGGAAGGTAATGACTAGTTAGATGTGGGGAGAACTAGAGTCTTAAAGGGGGGTTTCCCTAGTGAAGCTTCAGTCCTTCTAGTTATCAACCGCTGACACAGTATGCTGTCAAATGTGATAGGGAGTTGGGAACAAGTCTCTAAACTTCCCTCTCACCCTGAAATTCCCCTGCCAGTGTTTCCCATTATCTGAGACCAAAATTCTGAAGCTAAACAGAAAGGAAGCCCAGGTAGTTCAGTCCCCAGGATCAGCCTCCCAGAACAGAAAGATGAGCAAAGAAAAAGACAGAGTAGATTAGACGAAGTAAAAGACCCAATACAACAACATTACCACTACAAAAAATTAAATGCAATATCTAGTGATATTTACTTCCAAGTATTCTTAAGTAAATGTTACTCCATTATTTCTGTGCACACTGTCAATGTTGAAAATTCAAAAATGCATAAAAATCATAAGATGCAACAATCTATCCAAATCCAAATCTTTTCATGAAAGAATAAACAAATTATTAACTATAAACTAACAATTAACTATGAATGAACTTCATTTCAGATATTTTTCTAGGCATTAATACAGATACATGGTAAAATAGAAAACAAAAGATTTTATTAATAAAGTGGGACCATACCATAAAAGCTATCATAGAAGATTATTAATTTTAATTTTACTTTAATTTATCAGAACAAAATTATGTAAACTGAAACAAAAATACTGGAGTTTGTTCAAATGTTGTGTTTTTTTTTTTTTTATCACAGTGCTGCCATATATTTAAAAATAACCTGAAGTTCAGAAGATGTTTTAATCATAAGATTATTAAAGAAAAAAGTGGAGATAAATAATTAAGTCAAGTTTATTTGAGCAAGAAAAGCTTTCTAAAACAGGGCAACATTTTTGAATGTAGTTAATTCAGAATGCTCCTTGTCACCGTGTGCAGTTTACGTGTATAGTTAGAAAAGTGGGTGACTTATAGAAGCAACCCCATTGGCTATAGTTATTACTTTCTTTTGCGTGGCTGAAGCTCACTCATTGCGATTGAGATTGAGCATGTTTTAGAAGAATATTGAGATAGGTTTCAGTTTGTTTACATAATTTGCTACATATGAATGCTGCTTTAGGCTGACTTTAATCACCCAAGTGTGGAAACTGTCTTAGGATAAACATCAATTTAACAAGATTAAGAGATATAAATTAAAAGTTTTAACCATATGTTTCCACTTGAAGAAATCTGTTAAATTCCTGCTATACATAAATGAAGATATTAGCATGTTATATATTTTATGCCAATTTTCATATCCTGTGCCTTTAACCCAATATTTATAAGATTTTATTATATGTTTAGCATTCAGATCTATATTTTATATCATGTGTTCTTCAAGGATATTTAGTCCTGTTTTAAGAGGTCATATATAGGTATTCATCAGTGATGATTTATAAGACATTCTGCATTTATTTTTCATTTGATTCAAGTTGTATTTCATAAATTCTTTTGTTCTTTTATGTTTTCAAATGACTCAATATTCTATTTATACTTGATAGATATCTAAGCTGGCTAAAAAAATTATTGGGTCACTCTCATTTTCCTTTTGAATTTTTAGACATCGTTCTATTTTCTTTAAGTACAATATGTTACTGCAAATAAATCATAGGACTTATCTAACTTTTCTTTCATATTTTCTTTCTCTGTTTGATCACTTATATCTTTACCTTAAGTTTTAATATTGTAAGTAACAACAATATTAATAATAAATGTGTTTACTTCTTTATAGTTTCTTCAGGCCAAAAAGAAAAAATAGAGTGGGAGATATCTTCTAATTGCTTTACAATGTCTCACATTGTGAATTTCATGGTGTACAGTCCAGACTAAATCATATTGCAATGTTAGGGTCTGTAAACAAGTCAGGATGGCACCTGGCATTTTGCCAGAGGGAATGGTTTGTGAAGTAATGCCAGGGAGCCATTAAGTGTGGAGATCCCTTATTGGTTGACTGCTGTATCTAGTTTATGTTAATTAAGATAAGCTGTGTGTAATGTATATATACCCCTCCTGTCCTACAATAAATGGCTCCCACTCCTGCTGTATCAATGTACACAAGTTGCTCATCACCCCCCGGTTATTTTGCTGCAGCCGGACTGAGGCAAATGGTGGCCCCTATGGAGAGCCCCAGGACACTGGGGGGTAAGTGACGAAAAAAAAAAGCTGCCTGTCCCTAGGTAGGATGGGAGCAAATCTGCTTGTCCCTAGGCAGATAGGGTGAAAGAAAAAATGGCCATTTTGAGAAAATGGAAAAGATTGATACAGTATGTTTGTGTCTTGTTTTGTCTTGAAATGTTGTATTGTCTTTGTGACGAAAATATGGAAGGGATGAAAAGTAAATTACTAAGGGAAGGAGGCAACCCCAGTGGAACCAAGAATAATTAGGGCATGTGTTAATGGAAGCCTAGAAACTCTAATCAGAAAGAAGAAATTTCAGTGGAGGAAGGATTATCAGAAAAAAAAGTTGCAGCAAAAGGCTATTACTGAATACTTTTCGTTACCGGAGGGTGCGTGAATCGGCCCGGTGGCTGCCACATGCGCGAGCCTGTCATGGTGCAGCAAGAACTTTCCAAGCAGGGGCAGCCGGCTCTTCCCTGCACCCCCGCGCGAGAGCCCAAATCCAAACCTGACCCGGAGGCACAGTCTCACAGGCTCTTCCTCCCTGTGCCCAGTGACAGTTTGAGTCCGGAACACTCCCTGGACTCTCCCAGGGGCCATCTGGGGCTGCCCAGGATGCTGCAGGGGAAAGACGGCCCATCATTTCCAAGGCCAGTAACTACAATGGTTCTCCCACACCTGGAAGCTAATGAGTAATAAGCACTTTTAAGGCTTATTTCAAATGTAAAAAAAACCCTTGAGATAATGTACTAAATTGATCAGAAGGTTGTTTTCTTAGTGCCTGTTGGAATACTATAAAATTTTCTTTAACATCATTGCCGGAGTTCCTACCTTCGTTCCTGTGCCAGTGAGTACGAGGGTGGAAGAATTTCCAGTGTTGCTGAGAACCTGAGAGACTTCGGCTGAAAAACGGACGAGACTTCGGAGCTGTTGCTGTTTCTGCTGCTACAGGTTAGGCTAGCTGCCTGCAGAACTTACCTCGACTGTGATTTACCTGGACTGTGAGTTAATCTATTGAGACACTGCTTTACCTGGACTGAGACAACAAACTGTATCTTTGCTAACAGTGTCATTGCTGGTATAATTTTTCCAAGGGCTTCTTGCATGTAGCCATCAATTGGCTTGGTATTGTGGCATTTTGTATCCTCCCTTTCTTTTTGTAACAGGTTATTTATGGTGTTTATGTAAAAACCACTATGGTCGTTATTTAAATTAAACAAAAGGGAAATGTTAGGGTCTGTAAACAAGTCAGGATGGTGCCTGGCATTTTGCCAGAGGGAGTGGTTTGTGAAGTAACACCAGGGAGCCATTAAGTGTAGAGATTCCTTATTGGTTGACTGCTGTATCTAGTTTATGTTAATGAAGATAAGCTGTGTGTAATGTATATATATACCCCTCCTGTCCTACAATAAAGGGCTCCCACTCCTGCTGTATCAATGTATACAAGTTGCTCGTCACCCCCTGGATATTTTGCTGCAGCAGTACTGCGGCATTGTAATGAAATGATTAATCTATATTTTCAACTTGATTGGATAAAGAGATGCCCATGATTAAAAATCTTCTGGGTGTTTAGTGAATATGTTTCCAGAGATGATTAGAAATGGGACAGCAAACTGAGAGAGAAGGTAATCCCTAAATGTGGGCCGCATGGTCCAATAGGCTGAGGGGGCCTGAGTGGAGGAACAAAAGACAGAAAAAAAGGAGAAAACTGAGGCATAAGCAAGCTTTCTTCTTCTTAAGGTGGCACATTTATTGCTGCTGCCATCACCCAAGGACCTTGGATTCTAACTCCTTGACTCTTTCAGTGATTCTCCAGGGAGTTCCTGAGCCTTCATTTTAGAATGGGTCTGTATCATTGGCCCCTCTTTTGAGGAAACAGCACCATGGACTGAGCTGCTACTGGTTCTAGCTTCTGATTTTGTAAGCCAGTCAAAAAAACAAATATCCACTTTTACAATCATTCACATATAAAAGCTGTTTTTTTGTTCATCTATTATATACAATTAAGTATTAGTCAATGTAACAATATTAGGCAAATAATATTTATTAATAAATGTATTTGGATCTGGAAAGAAAATTTCTGCAGGATGAAAGCTAATCTTTAAAATTTCTGTTGGAAAAGACCATATGCTTACTATTCAGGCGTATCCTATGTGACTAGCATTGTGCTAAGCTCAGAATCATCTTACGAAAAGTTTGTTAATTTGTGATTAAGAACAATCAAAGCATACATATATCTCAAAGAATTCAGCTTCATACTTCTCAGGATTTTATTTCACTCATTCAGATGAAGACCAAGTGGGTATGTTTATCAAGTTTATGGAATAGATGACCAAGTGAAGTTGCCATCATGTCTTGCCAGATTACAGCAGTAGAATGATTCCCACAAGAGGAAATTGCATTGAAACTCAAACATTCATATTCTAAATCAATTTCAAAGGTATGAGAGAAGATTGAAACAAATTAACTGCAGATTAAAAGAAAAAACTCAGAAGTGATAGTTGGCAGCAATTTTAACATAACATTAATAATTTTATCAGACCATAAGGGAAAAAAACAATAAGATTTGATAGATTGATGGTCCATCCTCTCGTCTTTTGACCTATGATGTTAGAAGTATTAGTTCTCATTGTGACATCATAGGCCTTCTGAATCACATTCAGAAGAGAGAAATCAGGGCGTCTAACAAAAATTTTATTCCTAGTATATGGTTTAAAGAACTAAAGATATTACTCTAGGTAAAGCCCTATTGAGTGAAGGCCAAATATTCCCAAACATATGAAGAGGTATCATGTAAAAAGGTACTATGCATATTTATCTATATTCTCAGTGGATCTCGCTGATCTAAGACACATGGAACAAATTTATTAACAGAGATTGCATGTAAATGGAAGGAGACCCTCAGGGGTATACAAAATTACATACAAGAGGAAGTGAGGGGAAAGGGGGAAAATATAAGGGGGAGAAATGAATTGCAGTAGAGGGGGTAGAGAGAGAAGAGGGGAGGGGAGGGGGGGAGGGGGGATAGTAGAGGATAGGAAAGGCAGCAGAATACAACAGACACTAGTATGGCAATATGTAAATCAATGGATGTGCAACTGATGTGATTCTGCAATCTGTATACGGGGTAAAAATGGGAGTTCATATCCCACTTGAATCAAAGTGTGAAATATGATATATCAAGAACTATGTAATGTTTTGAACAACCAACAATAAAAATTAATTTAAAAAAAAGATTAATCCCATTCTGAAAAAAAAAAAGAAATTTAAAAGTCAGGGAAATCTGAGGATGAGAAGTACAACTTGGACTTCTTCAATGGATAATAAATTGATTCTCTCTGGATTGTGTTCAAACGAGGTGGAATGACTCCTCAAAAAAGATTTTGATAGAATTAGATAAAAACTGTATAAAAATAGAATTGGTTAATTAAGAGCCTTTTTGAACTAAGATGTATGTATGCATTAATACCTTCTTTTCCTGTTTTTATAAGAATTTTTTTTAAAAAGGAATTGAAGCAAAACTACCTAGGTTTCAGTCACCACTATTCCTAGTTGGGTGATACTGAGCAAATGATCTAAGTAGGTGCATAAATTTCTTAACTGTAAAGTGAGGATAAGTGGATCAATGCGAAAATCACATGAGCTAATATGTAGAAGACACAGAAAATATCAGAGTAAATGTAGACTCCAAAACAATTATTAATATTTTGTAGAAGACTTAAAAGTTCAAGTTCAACTCTGGGACACTATTGTTCACACTATGTCCCCACAGAAACTGAGATTGCCAATGAACTGGCTCAATAGGGATGAGATGCAAAAGGACAGATTAACAAGCCAGATCACGTGAGGAGACCACAGCAGTGCCAATCAAGTTCCCTTCTTTGTGTATTGTGTAGGCATCACTGGTCCACAGTGTCAAAAATATGTGTGATCATTGATTAATTATACATAATTATATCATTGATTATGAATTAGCCTATAAAAACTGTTTTAGCCTCCCAAGCTGCTGGGATTACAGGTGTGTGCCAAGGCACCTAGCCCCATGAATACTTTTAATCTAACTATTTTGCTTCTATTTTGGGTTCCCCAAAATTTCCTTCAGTGGACTGAATTATTTTCTCCATTGCCCCCTATTGTCTCTGACTCTGAAAATTCAATTCTTTTGAATATCAGAGCTGCTAAATAGATTGGTTGTCTAAAATTTCAGTTCTTTTGCTTTGGTTTTCAAACCTTTTAAATAGTACATATTTTATAAATTTTATGAACTTGTATACTTGTTAGATTTTTCTCAACCTTATCATCCAATCTTTCTACTGAGTATTTTATTTCTGTCAAATATGAATTTTCTGAGAATTCTCCTGTTTTCCCATGTGTCTAGCATCCTCTTTTTAAAAGTACGCATTACCTCTGAGGTTTTTGACATGGCTGAAATCACACGTTTGGAAGAGCCTTGAGTGACTCTCTCAGGCAGATTTCAAAGATATGTGATTGTATATTTTGATTACGTATATGTACCATTATAGTTTGTTATTGAATATTGTTATTATTAGTTCCTAAATTGGAAATATAGAAGCCATTCACATCATATTTATCTTAGTGTCACTTGCTGAACTCCAATTTATTTAAATAAAATGTGTGTGCAAAAATTGTTCCCAGTTTATAGGTTGCCTTTTCGTTCTGTTGATTTTTTCCTTTGCTATGTAGAATATTTTTGATTTGATGAAGTCCCATTTATTCATTTTGCTTTGGTTGACTGAATTTCCCATATTTGATGTAGGTTAATATCCAAAATTTGTAAAGAACTCACACAACCATATAGAAGGAAAGCAAATAATATAATTAAAAATGAGCAAAGTACTCCAGACATTTCTTTAAAGAAAACCTTACAGGATATCTTGTAGTTGGCCACAACATAGATAGAGCTGGAGGATTCTAGTAAATGAAATAAACCAGACATCATCATGTGCTCTGTTTAGAAATTATTGTGTGAGAAATCTGACTATATTCTGTAACATATGTTTCTTTATTTAAGATCAGGGGAAAATGCATTTATATTACAGTCTACACATGTTCTTTTGGCCATTCTGTTTTTAAACTAAACTTTTGCAATAATCTTAAAACTTAAATGTTTACTTTTATGTCCTCTCCCATCCTTGGTCTTAATTGGGCTTTTTATCCAGCATTTGGGTTTAAAGAAAAAGGAGCCAATGGTGGTAGGAATTCAGGTAAGTAAGATTTTATCACTGCTCCGAAAAAGCAAAGAAAATGAAATGTCATAAAAATAATGAATTCTAAAAAAAAATACCTTAATATTTTGAGAACAGTAAAAAAAAAAAAACAGACTTATTGTGGCCACTAAGAGGAATTTTTGTTTCATTGGTACTGGAGATTGAACCCAGGTCTCATGTATGCTGGGCAAGTGCTCTACCACTGACCCACATCTCCAGCACAGAAAGTTGTTTAACTAGCACATCCTGTTAAATGGCTGAGCTAGTAGCAGCAGAACACAGCAAAACCCTAGGTAAGAGATCACTGCACATAGAACAGTGTTTTGTGTCCTGGG
The DNA here is from genome assembly GCF_048772815.1 of Callospermophilus lateralis. Taxonomy (NCBI): domain Eukaryota; kingdom Metazoa; phylum Chordata; class Mammalia; order Rodentia; family Sciuridae; genus Callospermophilus; species Callospermophilus lateralis. The sequence goes on along the minus strand of NC_135314.1, from coordinate 15,653,201 downwards.
GGGGGGTGGGGTGGGGGGAAGGGGGTGCATGCCTGTACTCCCTGATTTATATATCAAGGTAAATCCACGTGTGTTTCGGCCTTTGAGCATGTTCTAACTGGACTTTGTCTTGTTCTCAAAATGTGCTTTCAAAAACACGTTCCCTGGCTTGCAGACCCCTTGACAGGGTCAGGCAGCTGAGCCAACCTTCCAAAGGGCCACCGTCATCTCCCTTCTAGGAAATAGCATCAAGTCAACAAATTGCTTGTTTGTGGTCTGTTTGTTTTCTCAGGTTTGGGTTTCCTTTGATCTTGGGTGAGCTCAAACTAATTTGGAATAAAATAAAAACAGTTCTTTGCTTCCCTACCTTTAATCAGTAATGTCTCTGTTTTAATTAGAAGCAAAAAACAACTCTGTGTCAAAGGAGGCAAAGGACATGCAGTCCTGCCCTGGGAGAGGGAGTTGGAGCTCAGGGTGGACAGTAAGGGAATTTGAAAAATATTTGGCCTTGTTTTCTTAGAAAAGAGAGGGAAGGTTTTGCTTCACTCTAGTTTGTTACAGCACACCCTTTCTTTTTGTCACTTCTTTATCCTCCAGTAATTTTTGTAGCACTGCCCAATTTTTGATGGAGTCTGTAACCCCTGGCATTTCCCAGCAGAATCTCGATTTTAATCATTTACTCAAGTTGCTGAGTTAAACATTATTTTGTCAGAAGGTGTTATAGTGGCGAAGATTGATAGTTTTTGCTCTTTATTGACTCAGGACATGCCCAGCTTCTCACTCAGCCTTCCTCTTCTCACTCCTCTTTTAAGGGCTACAGAAATTAGAAGTGGCAACTATTACCTTCATTAAAAATCTTAGTACTGAAACCATTTATTCAAAATGAAAGATTTCATGAGCTAACCCAGGAGTCTCCAACTAGTGAAAAGACATTTTCAGATCTTACACATATGAGCATATAATGCTTTAATGTAACTATTTAGAGGCACATTTCTTTTATATCATTCCCTTATTTTGTTGAGTGTTTCCTCTTCACTCTCTTATGAATCATGCATAAGTGAGAATCCAAGCTTCTTTTTCAGTACAATGATTCTATTTTCCTGAACAGAAACCCTGACTGAAAAGTATTCAAAGTCAGGTTCCAAAATTAGCCAGCGGTAGAGAAGAGATCGGGTGGAAAGTTAACACACCCTTTTATTATACATCATGCAAAAATGAAACATGGACAGACGCTTCATTATGTTTCTGTTTAGTTCTGATCATTTTTTTCCCTGCTGTTTAAGCAGTATCTCTTGTTCTAAAGAATATGGAGACACATTTGCAGCTTGGTGACTTCGGTCATCTAGTTCAGTAGTCCTCTCATTCAGATTCCAGTCAATGCTCTGTTCCTAATCTCCTCTGAAACAACTCTAGAACTCAATTTTTTTTATCTGGTATAGGTAAGAAAAAAAGCACTGAAATCATTTATAAAATTTAGAATAGTTGCATCATTCTATTTATAAATGTAACTGAAAGATTATAAAGATTCTCCTTTTTTTTGGCCATTCTCATTTTTGAACATACTACTGTGAACACAGACTTTCATCCTCTTCATTGCATTTCTCCATTCTTAGTATCAGTGTGCTTTAGCTAGTTGGGTAGTGTATACACCATGAAATTTGATAAGAAAATATGATACAAATGAGATATTTAAAACTTTGTAGACAACAATGAGCCTGACTTTTAAAACAGTCACCATGGTCAATAAACCATTAATGACAACGATGAACGCTTTATGCTAGTGAATATTTACAGTGTTCTCCCTGTTTGTATTTCCTCTGGCCACTTACACCTTATTTTCTCCAATGAAGACCCCTTTTTAAATAAATGTGTAGCTATCTAAACTCTTATTTTTGTGTTAGTCTCAGCGTTTTCTCAATTATCTCATTTTTTTTAGCAGAACTGGCTGTGGATTGGAATCATTTCCCTAAAGTTGCTATAAAATTGACACCAACAACCAAAACTCAGCCAGATAAAATACTGCCAAAACTAGCATAAGTAGTACAAATTTTTCTTGTCTAATCCTACATGTTGGGGAAAAAAATAAAGGAAGGTGTGCTCTTTTCTACTACAAACAGAAGAATTAGTTGTGTTTAGCAATCTGTCAGAGTTATGATCACAAGCACAAGTCCTACCTGGAAAAATTGGAGATAAAATTTTTGAAAGCTCAGAGAAAAACAAGGAAATTTCTATTTAACTTTTGTAAAATTAAGTTTCTGAGAATATGTGTCACTATCACAGGTAAGGAAATGTCTATTGTGCCCTCCGGGAAGCCCACCATGAAGATCCCTGCACACGGTGTCTCTAGATGCCATGGCAGATGGCAGCACCTGGAGTAGCTTGCTCTTGGGGCAACTACTGTGCTGGAACTAACGGAGTTGCCCCACCCCATCCTTGCTGCAACATTTCCCAGAAAAGAAGGTGAAAGAGGCTTTCCGTAACTTAGTCCTCTCCTTCGGGCACCCCTTACTTCCCACCATCATGGCATGGGGAAATTTTTCAAGAAATCAGGCGCATGAACTTTCTAGATGACAACACAGGATGACGGAAAACAAAAATGAGAGACGGGACCGAGAGCAAGAACCACTCGATTTTCACCTGTTCGGCTGGGCCTGATTTGAATTCCAATGAGGCAGAGAAAACTGCTTTTGCCAGGTAAAGGACCATCTTAGAAAGGTAGGTCACAGGTTCTTTTGTTGCTTAGTAAAAATCCATAGCTGGAACTCAGTAGGGAGTCTTAGAGTAGGCAAGAATGGGGCAACTGGGTCCCAAGCAAATTAGTTCAAAAACATTGTTTAGACAATCACAAAATTATCAGCTAACTTGGAACGATATATGACTCTGTCCTTAAAGCTTCAAATACCATGATTTAAACACATAACTCCAGGCCTTTCTGGGAAACCCAGATCATCAAACTATAGATTTTTTTTCCAAAATCATACCTACACTTCCTGAAAGTTTTCTTACTTATACTGCTTTCTACCTCTAAAATGATTGAAGGTTAGAACAAAGAAGTGAAATACTTTACTATTTTGTATCTTCAATTTAAGTTATATGTATATATGTACTTATCATATGCCAAACCAAATATATACATTTTTTTCTTTTCTTTTTTTTTTTTTTTTCATGCTGGGGATCAAACCCAGGGCCTTGTACATGCAAGGCAAGCACTCTGCCAACTGAGCTATATCTCCAACTCAAAAGCAAATATTTTAAATTTCCAAACCAGTGCTATGGAGGTAGTAGGATTGTGTGTATGTCATTGATTTTATCACCTAATTCAACAAAAGGACAACTAATAGATAGCATGTTAATTTAACAAGGAGATGGCGTGGCAGCAGAAGCTAATCAACACTTTCCTTCCCATACTTCTAATCTTATGGAGAGAGATGATTCAGTGCTTTAAAATTGTTCTCCAACAGGCCCATCTGTTAGGGATTTTCCTTCCATGTATTCTATTGATCGCTGGGAGAAGAGTGTTGAAGAAATCCATTCTAATAGTAGATCTGTGCATTCTTTTACATTTTGTTTGTATCAATCTGGGCTTTATGTATTTTGAAGATTTTTTTTTTCATTTTTTTATCATCTTATGTTTAAGATGCTTTACCATCATAAGACCCAGGCATACCACTTCTTGGTTTTTATTCTAAAGAATTAAAGTCAGCATATTAGAGTGACACAGGCATACCCTTGTTTATTGCAGCACAATTCCCAATCACCATGAGAAAAGCCTAGGTATTCATCCACAGATGGGTGGATAAAGAAAATCCGGTATATGTACTTAATGGAGTTTTATTCAGCCATAAATACAAATAAAATTAGGTCATTTTCAGGAAAATGGATGAAATTAGAGACCATTTGTTAAGTGAAATAAATGAAACTCAGAAGGTCAAGAGTCATATGTCTACTCTCACATGTGGAAGCAGAGAGAAAATGGAAAAGAAAGATTGGGGCCGATCTCATGAAAATCAAATAGAGATCAGTAAAGGAAAGGGATCAAGTGGTGGGAAGTAGGGTGGGAGAGGCAAAGGGCTAGGGAGTGATGTTGGCCAAATTATATTGTCATATTGTGTATTGTGTGCATGTACAAATAAGTAACAGCAAATCCTATCAGTGTGTACTATTATAATGCACCCATAAAAGATGTGGGGAAAAAAAGATGTTTTTATCATTGTGAAATACACATAACATAAAAGTTATCTGTCTCTCTTTTTTAACATATAGGTTCAGTGGCATTAAATTCAGCTGTAAGTTTGCCACATACATCTTAATTATTTTCATATTGTTAAAATGGAATTCTGCATCCACTAAACAATAACTTCCCATTGTTCCCCCTCTCATTCCCTGGCAACCTCCATTCTACCTTTGTCTCTATAATATTGGTCACTCCAACTACCTCGGATGAGTAGAATCATATAGTATTTATATTTTAATCACTGCCTTATTTAAATTGACATAATGTCCTCAAGGTTCATCCATGATGTAGCATACCTCAGAATTTTCTTTCTTTTTAAAGGCTGAATAATGTTATGTTGCACATGAACATTTTGCCTACTCATTTTTCTGTTAATGGATGATTGGGTTACTTCCACATTTTTAGCTACTGTGAAAAATACTACCAGGAACATGGGTATGCAAATATCTCTTTAGTTCCCTGCTTTCAGTGTTTTTGGACATATAAACAGAAGTGGAAATTCTGTAGTATATGGTAGTTCTATTTTTCATTTTTAAGGAACTGTTATACTGTTTTTCCACATGGGTGTCATATTTTATATTCCCACCAACAGGACACTAAGATTCCAATTTCTCTACATTCTCACCAACACATTTTCTGGTTTTCTTTGTTTGCTTGTTTAAAATAGCCATTCTAATGAATGTGAGGAGGTATCACATTATAATTGGATATGTTTTCTTTTGAAGATTAATGACCAGTGGAATGTAATAGAGGCCTCAGAAATAAATACCGATGTGTATGATTAAAAGTTTTTTGACAAGAGAGCCAAAATCATTCAATGAGTAAAAGAGTCTTTAAAAACAACAGCATTGGGAAAATTGGTAGCTATATGCCAAATAATGAAGTTGGACCTTAATAACATCATATGCAAATATTAACTCAAATTGCATTAAAGACTTAAATGTTATCTACAAAAGCTATAGAGAAATGTATGAGTCAACAGCTTCAGGGCATTGAATTTGGCATGATTCTCTGAATATGACAACAAGGAAAAAATCAACAACAAGAAAAAATATAAATTGGAATTTATGAACATTTTTAAAACTTGGGCATCAAGATGGTTTCAACACTGTCAAAAAGACAACCTGTAGAATGAAATAAAATATTTGTGGATGATCTATCTAATATCTGGAATAAGCCAATTCCCACTCCTTGATATATATCCAAAGGATTTAAAATCAGCATACTACAATGACACACCCACAATGTTTATAGAAGTTCAATTCACAATAGCTAAACTGTGGAGCCAACCAAGGTGGCATTCAACAAATGAATGGATAAAGAAAATATGGTATATATACACAATAGAGTATTAACCATCCGTAAAACATGATTATGACATTTTCCAGTAAACAGATGGATCTGGAGATTATCAAGCTAAGCAAAATAAGCCAATCCCCAAATACCAAAGATTGAATGTTTTCTCTGATATGTGGAAGCTAACTCAAAAGATGGGTCAGGAAGAAGAGAAGTTAGGTGGATTGAAAAAGAGGGAATGAAGGGAAGGGGGGACAGGAAAAGGAGAGTCAGTGTAATAAATCTGAGATAACTTTCCTATGCACATATAGGAATATATTACAGTGAATCTCACCATCACGTACATCCACAAGCCTGAGATCCTAAATAGAATAAGTTATATTCCATGTTTTTATAATTATACCAAAATGGAGTCTACTGTCATGTATAACTAAAAAGAACCAATAATAAACTAAATAATTATTTTCATAATTAGCAAAAGATAAGAGTAGACATTTCTCCAAAGAAAATGCATAATTTGTTTTGTGTATTTTGAAGCTGTATGGTTAGCCACATACACAGTTAAGATGTTAATCTTTTTGATGAGTTGACTCTTTGACTGTAATGCAATATCTCTCTTTGCTCCTAGCCACCACCTCTGCCTCATGGTCTACTTCTCCAATACTCATTTCATCACTTTTGTTTTCTTTCCATGACTCTTCCATGATGTATCTTTCAGCATGGTTTCACTCGTAACTTATTTTTATCATGCAATTAAATGACCTTTTATGAGTAAAATATATTTGAATCATTTCTTTTTTAAATCCAGTCTGACAATGTCCACACTTTAATTATTTTGTTTACAGTTGTACATTTAATATAATTAGTGACATTTAAAATTATGCCTACCATATTATTAGTTTTTGCTTTCTGTTCCCTTGGCTTTACATTCCTTCATCTCCCAGTTTTACTTTCCTTTGAATTATTTGAACATTTCCCATTGAACAGACTGAGGGTTTTACTATGCTATTTCTTCTTCCATTTACTTCAGGCTTTTTTTTTCTGAAAGCAGTAGCTGGAGTGCCTGAAAATTATGCCTTTTGTTTTTGTATGTTTTTATTGTCAGAGTTTGTGATCCACCATCAACTTTCATCATCTCTGCAAACTTACACTGCAGAGGAAGTCTCAGCACTGCTAGCTATTGCTCTCAGTCCCTGGTATGGTCTGGCTGTTGCTGGATTCTGGGCTCCTGGTGGTGGTTGGCAAGAGTTTCACTCTGGTAGGTTCAACCCCAGTTTTTATCCTGTGTGTGCATCCTCCTAAGATGGAAGAATGGAGGGTCTTCATATATGTATGTGTATATATATATATATATATATATATATATACACACACATACATTATATGAAAGAATGAATTCAGAAGCAGCTGGGATTTGGTATCATTTCCCAAGAGTTGCAGTCACTTTCTGCAGTCTTTTACAAGCAAGAGGATCCCTTGTGGTTTCCTGCATTGTCCTCAGATTTTCGTGTGAGTTACTAAGGGAGCTTCATTTTAAAAAGCTTGCAAGACAGAATCTGGACTCACATTCATTCTTCCTGCCTTGTATGGAAGTTAGCCCATCCTTGGTCCTTAGTGCTTTATTTGTATTGATAAAATCCCACCTGCTTTTTAAATATTTGCTTTTATGGCAACTGCTAAGCAGTCTCTTTTTCCTTCAATATTTTGGCTGCGGGAGCTAGTTCTTTTGCCCTATTTCCTCTTTGGGGATATATTTCTCTTTGGAATTTAAGTAATTTGGTTGAGTTGCAAACTCAGCTTTCTGATAGGCTCAAGAAAAGTTATGCTTTTGCAGTTTGTTTTGAGCTCTCTGTTCAAATCAGAGGAATGTTCTTTCTCGTATTTTTTTTTTTTTTTTAACATCTTAGCCAGAAGTAGGAATCCCTTACTGTGACTTGGCCACAACTGCATAATCTAAAGATTAATGAATTAAAATGTAGCTACAATGAACTGTAGAAATAAATGCATTGACAAGCTTTGTGCTGATAACACCTTAACTTGAAGATGGTAAGCCATGTTGGAAACTGTTCCAAAATCAATCATCAAATAAAAAGCGAAAAGTAGGATCAAGCTGTTGCACATTTGTCTATCGAAGGAGAGTAGCCAGGTTTATTCATTGAAACAGAATGTGTTAAAGTTTCCTCCCACATTTCTTTTTTTGTGTGTGTGAGTTTACCATTAGTTTTAATATTCTGTAATTTTTTTCCAAACTTTATATGATTTACTCCTTGAAATTTTTCAATGATTTTAATTATTAAACCTTTTGAGGACAATGGAATCACACTGTAATCCAAAAGGAAGGGACATTGATTTAAGATCCAAAGAGAAGTGACATTGACAAGGGCAATTTTATTAAGAGATAGGCAATCCATGAATCATCTCCATTAGTTCAATAGAAGCTTAGTTCCATTTTCCAAACATGTGTATTATTAACAAACTGTAAATTATCATAGTGTAGGTCATTTTTGTTCACTGAACTTTTATTTAGGTCAGAAAAGAAAATTCTCCAAGATATTTTAGAAACCATTTTAACAATGTGTACAGAAATAAAATGGCTTTATCCATTAATGCTTAGTTCAACAGAAAATTAAATTAACTAGAACATCCTATTCCCAGAGAAATCCAGTTTTATAATAACCAAAATACCTTAGAAATATTTATAAGGATTTCTTCTGGGAAGGTCACTGCCTTTTCATCAATGTGGGTCCATTTCTTCAAGATCCCTCCAATGTAGAGCAAAGTTTTATTATCACTTGACAAAAAATATAAAGCAGTTTATCATCACATAATATTTTAGTAGAAAACCAAATATATTTTCTGTGTGTTCAGAGAAATTTACATCTGGAATTAATTTATATATTCATATAATAGTATAAGGCATTTTAACAACTTTTTAGAAAATATCCAAAAGTGAACAGCGCATTTATTCTATGAGTGTTAGAGATGAACTAATAGTTAAAGAAAACAAAAAATAAAGAACCATTGCCTTGGACACACTGGTGTGTGGCTATCTGCACTTGTCAAGGGCTAGCTCTTCTCCTGTCTTTGTGTCATCACACACATCACATATCCAATGCTCACTTTTCTTCTTTCAAGAGCATCTTTAATTTTAGTCCCATTCTGAATATGCCATGAATACTTGGTCCATAAAGCTGCCTGGATCATTTTTAATCCAGTCTAAATTTTTCATACATTGATGAACTGACATCTTTGCTTACATTTATTTTCTTTTTTTTTAATGGAATGAAACACAAGACCTTTTGGACATCAGCAGTGTGTATGTTAAAGTGGTACTAAGATGAAGACCAAAACAGACACATAGACCAATGGTACAGAATAAAAGACACAGAGACAAACCCACAAAAATACAGTTATCTCATACTAGCCAAAGACACTATAAACATACAATGGAGAAAAGATAGCCTCTTCGACAAATGGTGTGGAGAAAATTGGAAAAAACACATGTAGCACAATGAAATTCAACCCCTATATCTTACCCTGCACAAACTCAAGTCAAAGTGGATCAAAGATTTAGGTACTGAAACAGAGACCCTGTACCTAATAGAAGAATATAGGCCCAAATCTTCACCATGTCAGCTTAGGATATGACTTCCTTAATAAGACTCCTAAAGTGTAAGAAGTAAAATTAAAAATCAATAAATGGGATCTATTCAAACTAAAAAGCTTCTTCTTAGCAAAGCAAACAATCAATAATATGAAGAGAGAGCCTACAGAATGAAAGAAAATCTTTACGACATGTATCTCAGATAGATCATTAATCTCTAGAATATAAAAAGAACTCAAAAAATTCAACACCAGAAAAGCCTGAATAACCCAATCAATAAATGGTCTAAGAAACTGAACAGACACTTCACAGAAGAAATAAAATTGATCAACAAATATATTTTAAAACTGTTCAACATCTCTAGAAGTTAGAGAAATTAAAATCAAAACTACTCTATAATTTCATCTCACTCAAGTCAGAATGGCAATTATCAAGAATATAAGCAACAATAAATGTTGGTGAGGATGTTGGGGCGGGGAGGTACACTCTTACATTGATGGTGGGACCGCAAATTGATGCAACCACTATGGAAAGCACATTGGAGGTTCCTCAGAAAACTTGGAATGAAACCACCATTTGACCCAGCTATCCTACTTCTTGGTCTATACCCAAAGGACTTAAAACAGCATATTACAAGGACACAACCACATCACTGTTAACAGCAGCCCAATTCACAATAGACAGACTATGGAACCAACCTAGATGCCCTTTAACAGATGAATGGATAAAAAATGGTAAATATGCAGGATGTAATATTACTGAGCCTTAAGGAAGAATGAAATTATGGCATTTGCAGGTAAATGGATGGAACTGGAGAGTATCATGATAAGTGAAATAAACCAATCTCAAAAAACCAAAGGCCAAATGTTTTCTCTGTTATGTGGATGCTAATTCACAATAAGTGAAGGGGAGGTGGGCTAGAGAAGAATAAAGGTACCTTGGTTTAGACAGAGGGGAGTGGAGGGAACGGGTGTGGGATTAGAAGAACAGTAGAATGAATCGGAAATTATTACCCTATTTTCACATATGACTGTATGACTGGTGTAATTCTACATCATGTACAACCAGAGGAATAAGAAGTTATACTCCATTTATGTATGATCTGTTAAAAGTTATTCTCTTGTCATGTATAACTAGTTAGAACAAATAAAAACCATTTAAAAAATTTAAAAAAAATATTTTTAATGTTTCACCAAAGTCTTTTCATTATTGAAAAATACGTAAGTATTATGCAGTACTGATAACTACTTTAATCTCTACCACTCCTTGAAGTTCTCATTGATATAAAGAGAGAGAACAGTCCTTACTGTGCTTTGTATACCTATAGCTTAGTTATTAAGTGAGTTTGTGCATATTTTGTGCTTTTTAATGACCCATTCAGTGGTTCTATGCAGTATTATTGTACTGAGGCTAGAGGCTCCTCTCCCTCATGTTGAACTCTGGAGGGAACTGGTAAAAAATGAAAAGGGATTTAAAATATTCAATGGAATTTTAAAAACAATGGGCTTCCAAGCTCTATTTATAACACAGGAACTGTTAGAAATAGAAAGATTTCTAGCCTCCTAATCATTAATAGACACAAATATTTCTATAACATATTTTGAATTTTTTCTTGATTTTTGATGAAATCCTTTTAGTGATTGGTGCTCTCCCCAAATTTCATTTATAGATTTAATTAATTAAGACAATATCCAAATCCCCATAAGTGCTGAGTTTAAATTCTATGAAGACCAATTCTATCCTACATAGACCAATTCTAATTTGCTTTCTCTTGAAAACCTGTGAAGAACAATGGTCACAACCCAGAGCAAAACCTTTGTTCCTCTGTGCCCACGTCCCTTCCTTGAGCTATCTGTGCTTTCTTCTCTCTAGAGGAATGCCCTGTTTCCCTAGCCTTGCCACAATACCAGGGGGTTGGCACATGAACAAAGCAGGACTTTCCTTGGCTTTCTCAGTTACGTGAGAGAAGATCTTCTTTTGCTTACAGTAAACAGAGTGGTATTCTGTCCCTTCCCCAATAGTGAGGGACTAGTTAATATACTTCATCTGTATCATATCACATCTTTCCTTTCTTTTCTCCCTTAACAATTCCTATTTCACCCTCCATGTCAAGCCTATTCTAGACTCTTTACTAGACAAGTGCTTTGTCTTTCGAAGAGATGCCTTCTTTCAATGTTTTCCTTAAAATGAATTTCTGAGAAATGAGCAGAAATCTGTTACGTGACCAATGCAGAATGCTGGGTACCAGCTCCCTCTTTGTTCTGGATGCTATTTTTCTGCTAACAAAGCTCATGCTGGCATTGCTTTAGTGGCATTCCATCATCTAATTTGCTTGCATAGAGTTTGCCATCAAGTAAATTTCTGAAGCCTCCTAGTGGGTCATCAGAGGGAAGAACAGGCTGATGGTAGAGTGTGAAGCCCTGATCCACCTCCCTGTGAGGCTGTCTGCAGCCTGAGGGCACTGTTTCACTGTGCAATCACTTCTCCTTCCAGTTCCTGGTGACCTGTCCCTCTACTCCTGCCATTGAGTCCGAGCATGGTACCTGCTCCTCTGCTGTTAACTCGGGTTACTTTCAGATTTCCCTATATTTAGTTTATATCTTTGTTTAATTTTTTTGTCAATAAATATTCTTAAAATGATCTTGTTTTGAAGGTGCCATTTGTTTCCTATCTCATGCATGTTGAATAAGCTAAGAACAAATGGCAGTCTTTTATTGATCAATGGGCATAACTTTTCAGGTGGCATTGACCCCTCACTCTGAAGGTGAAACAAAATGATGTATTAACTCTTGCACCAGGTACTCTGCAATGATTTTTACACAGGTACTTCCTGATGTGATAAAAGCTTTAAATTTTTAGAATTTGGTTAAAACTGTGACTTTACTTCATTAAGTCTGTGACTTTGATGTGAATCAGTTAATTCATCTATATCAAAGGGATGATAATGTATCATTTTAAAGGCAGCTACAAAGAGCAAATGGATGAAATATTTAAATATCCTTATAGAAAATAGGGAGTTTAGTAGATCTCTCATAATGCATTACTTTCTGGTATCCTTATATTTCACAACAGATTATAGCATAAATCATATGAGTTGAGAATCTGCCTTTGTTTGTTAATTCAGAAATTGCAGGGCATCCACTACAGTTTTAGTACTTCCCAGATTTTTATATACTAAGCTTTGTACATTTAGAAATCCTGAAGTTGCAGAAGCCTCGTTTCTCTTCCCTTGTCTTGTATTAATTTTATGACTATTTATCCTTATTTATAAAAAGGAATATTTGGAATAGATAATTTGATGGCATTTTCTGGAGATAAAAACGTGAGATTTGTACATGTGTTTTTTATGTATTTTGGGATACGGTTCATTAAAAACTATTTAGACTTAATAGCAGAAGTTTACAGAATTGGAACATATACATGTTTTAATAATTACCAAAAATGACATTGTGGTACAAATTATTTCTTCTGTAACTTACATTTCCTGAAAGTTTCCTCTTTTAGCCAACTTACCCCATCATCATCTGGATTTTGTTACAATTTATAAGAGCTTCCAGGCAACAGGTCTTTACCACAAGTCGTGATTACTGACAAATATTCACATTTTTTTTTCAAATTGAAAATAGTCTAAGTACTATGAATTAATTGTTTGGCTTTAATAAAATAACATTTTGTTAAATTATTAAAATGATAGTATACTGTACTAAAATAGTACTAAGTATTATCTAACAAAAATGTTTTATTAATATCAAAATAATACTTTGCAAATATTATTCCAAAAGGTATTTAACGAAACATTATAAGTCCAAGCCAAACTACTATAGGTAAATGGTAACTACTGATATAAATAAAATGTTTCCACAATTGATATTTCATCAGTCACATACAATTATAGTAATAGATACATGCTCCTCAGCAAGTGCAGTTGAAGATAAAAATAGGAAATGTTTTTTTACATGTAGAGATAGTGACTATGAGTGTTTGCTCACAATAAATGCAATCCCAGGTTCCCGTCCTCTTAGTGATTCTTATTCGAAAGTATTTGTGCTGTAATGGAAGGAAAAAAATATCTAAGACAGTGAAACAAGAGTAAGAAGTACAATCCAAAGGTTTTTGGGTGCAGTGTACACTTCCTGAAGGCCACTTCTCCGTTCAAAAAGGAAGTGCTTGAAAATATTTTGTGAGAAGCGTTGCCTCTTCCCTCAGGAGTTTTGTGTTTCTGTGTGTTTACATGGGTTTGCCCACAAGACACAAAAACTCTTCGGACCTGCTGTAGAATCATGGAAACAGTAAGGGGAAGGACAAGACCCATTTGATAGATCCCTTGAATACCAAATGGACCCTGTGTTTGACATTTTGGGTAAACATTCATAATTCTGCCACTCATAAGTTACTATTTCAATTTGTTTATAATATTTCCTTTCTGAATGTATCTCTAGTCACGAGTCTAGCAATTTTTACGGAGGTGAGAAATATGTTCAAGTGGTGTTCATCTTTTAAAATCTCTAAACATGTGTTGTTAAATTGCCCTCCTCTGATAAGATTATGAATACTTTAAAAAGCAGCATAAGAAGTAAAGTCACACTAAGGTCATTCATGTTGATGAATCCACTCTCTAATTGCAACCCTTTTAGCATGAAGTCAAAACCTGTAGTCAATGGCAGTTCTCTGAAAAGCCATTACTCTATTTGTTTCAGATACACCCTTTGTTTTTAATGTTTGTCCAGTTAATTTAATCTAGATCTCTCCTTCTTTGCTTGACCTCTCATGAAACTGGAGAATGGCTGACAGCTAATTGATTAATTGATTATCCTCCGCTGTATCTAATATGGGTTTTTCTTTCTTTTCATTTTTTTTTTTTTTCATGTTAGAGACAGACAAGGGAGAGGTGCTTGGAATTGTTTGTAATTGGAGTTGTTTTTACATTTCCAGTGAGTCAATTCTAGCCGGGAGCCCATTTGTTTCAGGATTACTTTATGACTGAGAAAGAAGAGAATCTTGCCTCTAGGACATTGGTTCAAGTTTATCCAAAATTACATGCAAAAGCAGCCCCACAGATGGTTTCTCTGTAGCCTACCCGAATTGAACAGATCATCCCAGATTTGCTCTCAGCAGTGGACAAAGGCCCACTTCGCAAATCCCTGGCTGTCAGTCTTCAAGGAGCAAAGCTCCCTGGAACGCAGATGAGAGAATCACAACCCTTGGAGGAGGCCTGCCTCCAGGCAGTGCTCAAATGCATCTGCTTTGCTGCAAGGCAAGTTCTCCACCACTTGGGAGATCCACCCAGAAGACTCCAAAAATCCTCGCCTGGGGACTTTAAGACCACATTGTACTGACAGTTTAAAACGGAGTTTTTATGTGATCAACCTTTAGCTGTGTATTTTTTAAAAGTCTGTATTTGGAATCTTAAAACTCTTTCAAACCGATTGCAGGTCCTCATGTCCACCACCACGCCAGCCCTCAGCGAACTCCTTTTGAGTGTTTATTATCCCTATTATCATTTATGGCCTACCAGTGCTCTGTTATTGTTGCTGTTGTTATTATTTTTGTAAACCTGACTTGAACTCTAAGAAGATTATAAATATCTTGGGGTTAGTGGCAGGACACTTTATCTTTGTCTATTTCCTAAAGGACCTTTGAGCAAAGTGGGTGTTGTCATGAGGTACTGAGGACTTGCTGACAGTTTTCAAAATGAGGAACATGCCCTTGGGGAACTTTTTAAAAAAGAAATTTAACTTGATCATATGGAAAGTTTGTGGCCTACTCAAAGATTAGTATTTGGCAGCATTTATTTTCAAAAGTAAAATACTTAAATTAGAAATAGTTTTCATTTGAAAGAAAGGAAAAAGGAAAGCACATTGAATCTCAATGCCTTTCATTATAAGCTTCAATATTAGTAATTCCAGGTAGTGGGCAAACTAGGCTCAACAATTAATCCAAAGGTAAAAAGTTAGTCTTCAATTTTTCTAACTTTCAAAAATAATATTTATTGGAAACTCAAATTAAAGAATTGGGGTTGGGACAAGAACTGCTTATGTTTTCAAATATATAAAAAAAAATTTTAGTCTGTGGAGTATTGATTATCATCTTTATAAACTGTTTTATGAATAGGAAGTTCACATGTTCCCGCTAAACCCGTATATACCTGGCTTGTGCCAAATGTCCTGAGAAATTGTGAGTAGCCTCTCCACTGCCCCTCTCATGCAATATTTCATAATTGAGATAATAAATTTAATTGTCACTGCACAAACTCAATGTCTAAGTGAAGATGCTTATTTTCAAAGAATGGAAACCCAGTTAAACCAACTCTATAAAAAGGGGTTACAAAGATAAGAGAGTGCTATAATTTGCTGGTTTTGAGCTACAGATGATATATCAAACTGCTTAAAATGATTGGTGGCATTTTCAAGTAGTAAAGTTTATATATATATATATATTTCTGGCCAGCTCTAAACTAGGTCACTCTACGCAGACTCAAACCAGAATTAAGTATTTCTGATATTTGTACTTTGTTCATGCAAAGTAAATTAGAATCTGGTGTATTTTAAAGACTTTTTAAAAGAATGTTTGAATTCTTTCCCTCAATTGAAAACAATTCTTTGAGAGAACATTTAGATCCGATTAAAACTCCTCAAATGGAGGAGAAACAAATGATTTCATCACAGAATAACAGAGCATGTGCATGCTGCCTTGAAGTTCAAAGGGATGATGAATTTCTAGTATACTTAATGTGTTATTAACAAGCAAGAGACTTTTTGGGTCAAGAACATTGTTTCTACAATTAAGATCAAAACCCTTCACATGGGCTAGAGGTATAGCTTTGTGGTCGAATGCTTGTAAGCATATATCAGAAAATACTTCCAAGATATTAAATCCATCATCCCAAAGAAAATCATAAAAATTCAATCCCCATATTACTTGCATATGAGTGTGCACACACAATCAAAGCACACAGATTGAGTTTCTGGCAGACCATAGACTGATGTGGAAGGAAAATACAGGCAAATATATTTGCTTCAAATATAGAAAGAAATCCTAAATAAAATCCGTTAAGTGCTAAGCATAAAATAAAATATTTCTTAATTGGAGTAGATGAAAATCAAGAGCTTCTATACATGAAAGCATACTGAAGAAAAAGCAGACACACATAGATCCATAGATAAAATTAAGAAAGGGTGTTTTCAAAATCCATAACTAACTCTTAAAAATCAGTAAGAAGTCACCTAAACAATCCCTAATATGGGTAAACATCTAAAAAATGCAATGTTCTAAAGATAGCACAAAATGGGTACAATTAGAAGAAAATTTTGATCAACCCTTTATGCTGCTGGTGGAAATGTAATTTAACATTATTGTATTATCCTATAAATTTGAGAATGTGCACATCTATGACTCAGAAAGTCCACTGTTGGGTATACTCTGCGCAGGACTCCTGTTCACAATGTACTAGGAGTGTTTTAGTAATTGATGGTTACATAACAAAGCACTTATAAACATAGTGGTTTAAATAAAATTTCTTTTATTAAGCACATACTTCTCTGGGTCAGGAATTCAGGCAGAGCTGATTAATGATTCTTTTAGTCCAAAAGGCATCATTTCAGTTATTCAGTAGTGTTCTACCAGTGACTGATCTCAGCTGGACTTTCCAAAAAGACTTGCCTCATGTGCTGCTGGTGTCCCAATGGGGACAGTTAGAAGGTGGTTCCTGGTGAAAGGTCTCCTCTGCCTCTCTTTATTTAATCCCAAAGTTGTTCTTTGAGGGTCCCTGAGCTTACTCTGTGACTGCACTACAGGCCACATTGCTTTGGTTTTAAGATATTAAGGCAGAAACTGCTGTGGTCCAGACCAGAATTAAGAAGAGAGGAATAGTGCAGATTTTTTATGGGAAGAATGTCAAAGAATTTACAACCATTTTTAAGCTAGAATATTCATAGAAGCATTGTTTATAATGTCTATCTATAACAAAAATATATCATAGTTCACATAATAGAACACAATATAACTATAAAAATTCAATGAGGGACAGTTCATTGCTATCAAACAGATGAATCTTGAGACCTACTTTGTTGATCTTGTTTTTTACATGAATATTTTATCAAGAATAAAATATATTGTTATTAGGTATAGTCACCATGCCACACAATAGATCTCTTGAACATAATTGACATTTGCAGTCCTTTGGCCAAATTCTCTCCAACACCCTCTACCTCTATCCCCTGGCAACCACTATTTTACTGTCAAATTCTATGAGTTCAACTTTGTTAGATTCCATATAAAAGCAAGGCCATGCCTTGCTTTTCTTCAGTGTGGCTTGTTTCACTTATCATAATGTTTTCTAGGTTCACCCATGCTGTTTCAAATTATAAAATGTTTTTTCTTTTCTCATGTGTGAAAAGATGCAAGAGAGTTTAGAGGTTACATGATTGGGTTATGAGAGTTTTAACATCTTGGTACATTAATCTCCTGATAGAGATTAGAGATTCACTGTGTCACTGGGGCATGCCTTTGGGGTATTTATTCCATTCTTGGCAAGCGGAGGTCTCTCTCAGCTGGTTCTTGGTTGCATGACCTGAACTGCTTTCCTCTATCATATTCTTTGGCCATGATGTTCTACCTCACTACTGGCCCAAAGCAATGGAGCCAGCTGTCTACGGATGAGACCTCTGAAAGCTCAAGTGCCACACAAACGTTTCCTCCTCTAAAATAGCTCTTATCAGATCTTTGGATCAGAGCAGTGGAAAAGTTAAACATGCATTGTGCATTGGTGTCACAGTTTCTTTATTCCTCCATACGTTGATGAGCACTTAGGTCGATTCCATACCTTGGCTATTGTGAGTAGTGCTGCAGTAAACATGGGTGCAGCTATCTCTTTGACATACTGATTTCATTTCCTTTGGATACATATGCTTCGTAGTGGGATTGCTGAATTTTATGTTTGTTCTTATTTATAGTTTTTAGAGGCACTTCCACAATAGCTATCTAATTGACATTTCCATCAGTATTGGCTAAAGTTTCCTTTTTCTCAACACCCTCAACACTTATTTTCCATCTTTTTGAAAACAGCCATCCTCACCGGTGTGAAACCCTGTCTCTCACTGTGTGATAATTTTGAACATCTCACAATTAGAAATTTTCATTTCTCTGATGATTAATGATGCTGGATATTTTTCAATCTTCTTCTTGACCAGGTTATCTCTTTAAGACACATCTGTTCAGATCCTTTGCCCATTTTAAATTGTTTTTGATTGTTTGTTCTTTCCATAGAGTTCTTTTAGTTTCTTCTGTGTTTTGGATATTAACCCTAATCAGTGTATGCTAAATGGTTAATATCATACTTTGCAAATATTTACTTTCATTTCATAGGTTATCTATTTATTGTTAATTCTTTCCTTGGCTGTGCTAAAGCTGTTTAGTTTGATGTAATCTAATTTATTTGTTATTGTCTGTAAATGTTTCTGTTGCTCCTTATCTAATCTTTTGATTAATCTTCATGATTTTAGACATTTTATTTTTTATCTTCCTTTTGAGAATTTGAAATGCTCTTTTCAGAAGCCTGGCTTCATCTGTTGTGAAGTTTCTTCCTACGACACTGAAGTCTTTAGTTATGTCTGTTCAGCTTCTTTTATCCCGTGAACTCATGGTCTACTGCTAGAATGTCTAAAATCTCTCCTGCCGTGATGATGTTCCTTACTTTCATGTCTTGTGCTTTTTATTTCTCAAGATGCTATGATGAGTGTAAATACATAGTTAATCATCCCATACAACAGGCTCTCTGAAAACATTTTCACAACTGTAAAAATAATGAGAATATTGAACCCAAGAAAACAGGATCCAAAATTAAAACAATTCACATTTTTTAAAATTCCTTAGAAAGGACTCAATAAATGTTAGTTCTCTACACTCAATACTTATTTTAAATTTATGTTAATTTTGAATTCTAGAAAATTCTAGTCAAATCCAGAAAGGGGAATATGATCTATTTATTATTTTGGTTTATTCAAATATATATTCAAAATAGAATAATGAACACCCTAATAATAAAATATTGAACTTCGGCAGGGAGTTTTTTTAGGAAATTTGGAGGCCAATAATGTCTCCTGGAATTTAAAAAACTCTTGTATAATAATGTTTTAATGAGTTCAAGTGTAAATGTAAATAAGTGAAAAACATAAGGATTAAATTTTCTTTGACACACACGTGAAAAATTTGAGAGAAACATGTTTGGCACATATGCTCTGGAATCAACAGAAGAGGAACTACAGAGAAATATCCCAAAGCAGTTCACAAAATTCACTAAACACAAAATTCACTAAAAAAGGGACTTATAGACTGAACAAAGAGACAAAAGATACATATCAATATTAATATTATATATATATATATATATATATATATATATATATAACTTATTTGTTTGCTTAAGAATAGAGCATCTTATAAGTTAAATTTCATTAAATCAGCCTTATGAAGTGATTTTATTAAATGATGACATGTATTTTGCTTCTGGAAACTCTTAAGACTGTCATACAATACCAGTTAATCAATTTTAGCAATGTTAGTAAATATTTCTACCTACACGAAACAAATAACAAGGGTCAAAATTTTACTTAAAATCTTTCCACTGCTTTCAAAACTATTACTTGGTAGAATACTATCCATCTACATATATTTGTATAAAAGGTTTATGTTCTTGGTTGGACGATCACACATACTATGATATCTATTTTACAAACCCAGAAGCTGGGGAGACAACATTAATCTTAACAGTACAAAATTTACAAAGACATGAAATATTTAATATCAAACATGAACTTGGTTGCAATTAAGTAGATGAATTTAACTTAAAGCCAAAAGTATATTTCATTTCCCTTATTTCCTAATACAACATAGATGCAGCAGATGGATACTGTCACATAAGAACAAGTTCCACCGAAATAGCTTTAACTGGAAGGTTAATGATAATAAATTGAATTCAATGTAAACAACCAAAGGGAACCAAATGTTCTGCCAAAAGCAGCAAAAATATATCTCAGCAATAAACTATAATATTTTTAGGAAAGTTTCCAGAGAAATAATCATCTTAACTAGCTCAGCAGATGATAACTATGTTATATAAAAGGATTTTTCTAGCATGAAGCTTAGTATTAGTAACTACTAATGAATTGGTACTCTTTGCCAGGTGTATCTAGTAAATTGCAGTTGTTATTTTATGAGGATAGCACTAGAAAGAGAGATTAGAAAGCAGATACTATGGTCAAGCACATGTAAATCTAGTTCATTTCCAGATAGCAAAATTGATTCCGAGTTCTCTTCAAACTGAGTAATATGTTTTTGTAATTATTACTAACCTTCCAAAACAATGGTCATCAAGCTTTTCAGCAAAGAAGAATGTGTTCAATTTTGGTCACTGTAACCCAAATCCATGTTAAGAACAACTCAACTCAGAGGTGGAAAGGTTGATTCTGGTTCATTTTCAGAGGTCTTATTGCATGGTTGGACAACTTCATTGCTTTAGGCTTGAGATGAGTCAGAACATCATGGACGAAGAGTTTGACAAAAAGCTTCTCAGCTCAGGGCAGGGACAAATACAATCCAAAGCCACACTATGTGACCTACTTCCTCCAGCTATGGCTCACCTGCTGACAGTTATCATCCCTCAGTCAATTCAGTTATCAAATGGATGAATCCACTGAGGAGATCAGAGTCCTAATCATTGCCTAAAAGCCCCACCTTGAATCTTCCTGAACTGAGGGTCATATTTTCAAAATATGAGCCTTTTGAGAGAACACTCCAGAATCAAACCATAGCAAAGAATGGATTTTAGGTTCAACACCATGTCAGAGAGCAGTAATGACCAAAACTTGTTCATCAGAGAACCACTTGAGAAAATTTTAATGATTCCAGATTCCTGAACACCAACCCAAACATACTTGATCAGAATCTCCTGTGCTGGGGATCAGGAATGTTAAATATGTAGAGCAAAGTTTGGAAATAGCTACATTTAAAGGTACAGAAAGAAAATTATTCTCCCATTACTTCTCTTCCAGATCTTCCCTGGCAACTGGAGATGGTTAAGAGTGGTACCATGCACATGCTACCATGTAATCATTAGAGAAGCAAGACTGTCCAACAGGGTCCACCCTAGCTTAGTTTTACTTGATGTCACTCTGCAGATGTCATGTAACAGAATGGCTGCTTGTGAGTCTAAGAGCCAGTCACAGAGAATGAAGGGAAAGAACGAATACATATGGATAATGCATTACATGCCAGATTCCTAGTAAAATTTGTCAGCACACCTACTAAAAGGTACTGTTACTATTGCATTGTATTGATGAGAATTTTAACTGAGAGATGAATGAGACATTCAAACTCTTCCATAAACAATGTAAGTGACAGAGTCTGTACTCTTGAAAATAACGTGAGAGACAGACTCATCTTCATGAGGTTTACCTTTCCCTACTTCAAATATGATTATGCTGGTCAAATGTAATGGAACTTTATTTGTTAGATATACTGGGGGAGAGGTAGGCATGATCTTTTGGATAAATTTATAGATCTGAAATTTATGTGCCAGAATGAGGTTTTGATATGATACTACAGATTATGTGGTTAAACATTGAGGAAGTGGATGATTGATTTGTCAGCTTTCTTGATGCCATTATTAAGAATTTATCATATAGGTTTCCTTCTAGTCACCTTTTCATCCTTTTGACAGCTACTTGAGAAAAATAACTTAGAGGAGGAAAGATTTATTTTGTTTTCAGAAGTTTAAGACCATGGTCAGCAGGACCCATCACTCCAGACCTGAGATGGGGCATGACACATGGCAGAAGGGCAAGGTAAAAGAAAGTTTCTCAGCTTATGGCAGCCAAGAACCAGGTGAGGAGAGGGAATGAAGAGAGTAAAGAGTCCCCAAGGAATACCACCCACTCCTTCAACTAGGACCCAATTCCTATACCTCTTATGGTTTCTATCACTTCCTAATAATGACTTTAAATTATTAACCCAGCAGGGCACAGTGGTGCATACCTGTAATCCTAGCAGCTCAGGAGGCTGAGGCAGGAGTATGGAGAGTTCAAAGCCAGTCTCAGCCAGCAAAGGTGAGGCACTAAGCAACTCAGTGAGACCCTGTCTCTAAATAAAATATAAAATAGGGCTGGGGATGTGGCTCAATGGTTGAGTACCCCTGATTTTAATACCCAGTACTAAAAAAAAAAAATAATAATCCACTGATGAGGTCAGAGCCCATGTGATCCAATCACTTTCCCAAAGTTCCATCTCTGGAACATTACTGCAACCTTTTAACACATAAGCCTTTTGGGAACTTTCAGATCCAAACAATAATGCAGTGAATAATTAGAATACTAAGCCTAGATTTAACATGCTGTGTTTCTTATTAAATTACGACTTATTTCAATAAGACAAAGTCCTTCATTTATTGAAGAAATTCTATAAAATAGATTTGTTAAAGAAAATTGCAGACTGAAGAGTTGTTAAATATATTAATCTAATTGTTGACTTCATTTTTGTTCTTTATTGCATGTGAGTATTATTAGGTGTTTCCTAGAACTTATTTCAAATTGGAAGCAAAACACTCTGTGAAGTTACAAGCCAGTGGAGGGAAAGACATTTCCACACTTTCCTGTTCAGCCACGTGTGACTGGCTCCAACAGCCACAGAAGTGCTCCAGCTCAGGGAAAAGGGCAGTGCTTCCACTGCCCAACCGTGACCTCCCAGCTCCTCCACTTTTTCCATATGTCCACCATGCATTCAAGAGTATCCATTGAAGGCTGGGGATATAGCTCAGTTGGTAGAGTGCTTGCCTCACATGCACAAGGCCTTGGATTCAATCCCCAGCACCACAAAAACAAAACAACAGTGTCTAGTGGCCTGGCGATTTCACATTGAACAAGAGGGTCCTGGATAATTTGGCATAAGATTAGCGGTTGGCTTCACCAACTGGTCATCCTGCAAGCTCCCTGAAGAGAAAAAGTCAGTCTCATTAATCTCAGGCTAGGACTTATCAATCACAGAGACTGGTATGAAATGAAGCCGCTTCTGACACTTGGTGAATAAACATACATCAAAATTCAAAAAAGCATAATTAATAAAGCAAACTTTTTTGAAAAAGTAATTTATCTAGGCCACTTATTATACCTCTACAAATTTAGGGAGACTTGCTATATAGGATAAGATTATGCTTTGTCCTATGCCTGATTTTGAAATAAGATGGAAGTTCTTTTAAAAACAAAGTTCTTTCTGGAAAAAAAATCTTTTATCTTAATCAAGCATAGTAAAAATAGCCAGAATATTGCATACCAAGAAAGGCAAATTGATCTTATCTTCAATGCCAGTGACGGTGAACTTTTTGCAATGCTCATTTGTCCCTCGGAGCTCCATGTCCCATGGCTGCAAGAAGCCTAGAAAATAAAGGGCTAAAAGCTGGTGTTATGGTTTGGATGAGAGGTGTCCCCCAGAAGCTCACACATGAGACAATGCAAGAAGGTTCTCAGGAGAAATGATTGGGTTGTGAGAATCTTAACCTGATAGTGTTCAACTGGTACTAAAGTGGTAGAGTGTGGTTGGAGGAGGTGGGAGTTTGGGCGTGGCTTTAGTGTATGTATTTGTATCTGTCTGGTGGATCTTTCTCTCTGCTTCTTGATCACCATGATGTGAGCTGCTTCCCTCTGCCACACACTCTGCCATGATGTTCAGCCTCATCTGGAACCCCCAAAAATGGACTTCTACGGACTACGACCTCTGAAACCATGAGCCCTCAAATAAACTTTTCCTCCTCTATAATTGTGCTGGTTGTGTCCTTTAGTCACAGCAGCGAAAAACCTGACAAAAACATGAGGATATTTGGTATTGGTCTTTAACAAAAAACTTATGTTTTTAATCCACAAAATTTACAGATGAATTTCAAGTGACATTTCCCATTTTAAATACATAATTAAGAAAAATTTTAAAAAGTGTAACTGAAGGGGAATGTTTACATAAATCATCATGAACAATTTGTTTTTTAAAGGAACTGGCATCATTTTGATATGTACTTTTGAAATGGTGATTTGGTTGGATTTTACCTGGGTGATTTCAGAAAAATGCTAAATATAATGAAATGAATGACAGTAGGTGAGTCGATGATGACACTGTGCCTTTTCACATGTACCTCAGGGCAAAACTTTAGACATTTCAAATGCTCAATTTTACATTTATTAAGTGAATTTAGCTAGATTTATATGATCTAAGGTTTGGATGGAACCTTGTAAAGATCTTTTCCTATAGGACTTTTTCTTCACTGATTATTACAAGAAAAGGAGAATAAGAAATTTTATTTTATAACATACAACATTTTTCTCAATAATAAAGTTATTATCAGGACGTAGAAAGATTGCAGATTCAGGTCACATCAGCATCCTTTCTGCTTCAAATACAAATAATATAAAGTGTATTTTTTAAATGAAGATTTTATGTTCTACAAATGATAGGCGAAATAAGCATCTATTTTATAGATTTCTTCATAGTAATATTAGGGAGACTTTTGCTCATACAAGTAAATAATTTCATTGTATCAAATTCTTATTTTTAAAAGAGAATTTAAAATCACATTTTAACTTACATTGACTTTAATTTTGGACCTAGATGTTCTACAACAGAATTTAGGGTTTGTTCTTTTTATTGAACTCTAAAGTAAATATAATTTAAGATTATTGACCTCTTCCCCTCTTTCTTTCTCTCATTTATAAATTTGTGATACCTCAATGATCCATGACAGTAGGCCTGTGATCAAAAACTTCTACCTGAGATAGTGCCCAAGAGGTCTTTGTGTGCAGGCATTTATATAGCCAAGTGCAGGGGTTGATTTTATGTGTTTTATCTGACAGGGCTGCAAGGTGCCCATATATTTTAACAAGCATCATCCTGGCAAATCTGAGAGGATGTTTGCTGTTAAGATGAAAATTTAAATCAGCTGATTTTGAGGACAGCACATTGGGATATGAAATAGTTTAATTTGGCAAATGTAAACTGTTGCTATCTATCTTAATATACTGAAAAAATTATATAAATGATAATTAAAGATTCTACCACTGAATTAAACAAGGAGGTAACAGAGCTGGTTCTGAGGTGGCAGCTCAGGGAGTCAGTGGAAAGCATGAGTCTCCTTGGACCACGGAGTCGGGACAATGCCTATGTGTCAGTTATGGAGCTAGAGAGGACTTTGGACCAAAGAGTGCACTTGCTGTGACAGTAAGAAAATAGAAGAAATTTTCTAAGTGATTTAAAAAAAAAATAAACTACAGCTTCTCTGCAGAAATTGAGAAAAATCAAGAGAAAATATCAGCAATAAAGAGGACATTGGAACCACCAGACCACAAGAAATTTGTGCAGAATAAATGTAGAAAAGAACAAAGTTGAAGACTAATGCTTATGAATTATTACAATCCAGTGATGAGAGGAACAAAAAGAAAACTAATAACAATTAAAAACACAAAACAAGCAGTTAGAAAATGGGAGATGAAACAGGAATATACTAATATACCCATGAGTACATATCCCATATTTGGAAAGCAGTTCTATGCTTTCATAATTTTTCTAAAGTAAAACAAAGTTATTTTCTGCCTCCCTCTTGCTTTAACTCCATCATTATCAACTGGTCAAAGCAGCATAAACTAATTCTAGCAGGAATCATATTGAAAATTTCAGTGAAATAGAATTTTCCTGGTGACATCAACAGATTCTCTTAGTAACAATTTACAATACATATGTTACTAAAAACTATTATTTTCAATAAAACAGCAATAATAAATTTCCTAGTAATACTAATAATATAGATTTATTATATAAAATTCTAACTTTGATATTTAATTTAATTGAAAATAATTTACCTGAATTGTGGAAGTAGGAACAAACTTACAAAAGAGTTGATGCTTGCTCTATCTGCTTTATAGTGATTATTTTATGCCTAATTTTGACCTATTTACATCTATTTTGTGCATATATAATTATTTCTACAAATAGGTGATGCAACCTCTCTTTTCAGTTAATATTTGTTTATAAACATAGACAAGTTACTGTGTAACAGTCATATATCTGCATCTCATTTGGGTAAAAATTGTGCTTGTGAGGAACTTTATTGAATAAATTAATGAGGAACAAATTTATATTCATATGAAAATTGAGTTCAGAATGAAATCACTTCCTGACAGTTTCTCCCACTTAAAATTTTTTTGAGGAAAGAGAATTATTAATCTTTTTGAATTTTTTATTTCTTTTTAAAGTAATAAAAATATTTAATACTTCATTCCAAATATGTTATTGTGACTGGGTAGTTTTCCTAATTTCTCTTTTAGTAGATTCATCACTGGTGTGTAGGAACACATTTAATTTATGGGTGTTGATTTTATATCCTGATACTTTACTGAATTCATTTATTAGTTTTAGAAATTTTCTGGTGAAATTTTTTGGATCTTCTAAATATAGAATCATGTCATTGGCAAATACGTATAGTTTGAGCTCTTCCTTTCCTATTCATATCCCTTTAATATGTTCTTTTGTCTAAGTGCTCTGTCTAGAGTTTCAAGGACAATGTTGAATAGAAGTGGTGAAAGTGGGAATCCTTGTGTTGTTTCAGTTTTTTAGAGGGAATGCTTTTAATTTTTCTCTGCTTACAGTGATGTTGGCCTTGGGCTTAGCATATATAATTTTTATAATGTTGAGGTATGTTTCTACTATCCTTAGTTTTTCTAGGGTTTTAAACATGAAAGGGTGCTATATTTTGTCAAATGCTTTTCCTGCACCAATTGATATAATTATGTGATTCTTGTCTTTAAGTCTATTGACATAATGAATTACATTTATTGATTTCCATATATTGAACTAACCTTGCATCTCTGGGATGAGCTCCACTTGATTTTGGTGTACTGTTTTTAGTGTTCCTGAAGGCTTTTAGTATCTCACCTTTTAGAGGGAGATCAATATTAATAGTACCCAATGCAAACAATTACAGTCTTAAACCAAATAGCTCCTATCAAGGTGTCTATGATTTTCTCACAATAAACAGAAATGATGCCTTAAATTATTGTCTATAATATAAACAGTAAGTTTGCTAAAAAGGGGTTATAATTTCAAATGATGGACAAAGAGAGAACAGACCTGGTGTAGGATGTGATGTTTATTTGGGAGGAGGAAGAGAAAATATAAGTAAAAGTATATAGGAAGAGCAAAGGAAGATTTAATAGAGGTTGGCTGTTAGCATGAGAGAAGAGAGGAAGAGAAACCAGGGAAATATATATATATATATATATATATATATATATATATATATATATATACACATACATACATACACAAATTAAAAAGAAAAGGTAAAATTATAAGAATCCACAACAAAACTGTAATATACTATTCATACCTTTCAGTCCTCAGTAAATTAATACATGAAAAATGTGGTTTCAAAAATAGTAGAAATATGAGTGAGAGGGGGAAAGAAAAGATCTTGATGGAAAATTGAACAATTATTTCTGTTGGTGTTCAAAACTTTCTCAACTTCCCTTCTCTGTCAACAGGTAGGGTTATCTGGAGTTTGATGGTAGCCCCAGTCAAGTGGGTGCCAAACCAGATGGCTGGGTGGTCCAATAGCAAGATGCCCTCATATTCTCTTCCAGCCTTACCACCCATTGTAACCAGTCCTTTCCATCCCTGTGCACTTTAGGACTTTCAGAGTTGGGGAGAGCCTGTCTCTCTCTGGTCTCTCTGACCTGTGCTGAGATGCCCCTGTCTCCAGCCTGCCACAGGATTGCCAGGCCCAGACTGGCCCAGGACCCAGCCACAGTCTGATGGATCTGGGCTTCAGATTTCCCAGATTCTCCCTTGCTGCAATTCCAAGATCTCAATGCCATTCAAACTTGGAGACAGATCACAAAGGATGTGCTTACACAAAGGAGTGACCCTGTGAAGAGACAGCAAGATGGTGGCCAATAGCGCACCCAGTAGGAAGCTCTCAGGTGCAACCAGACCTGCAGGTATCCAGACACTGGATCTCCAGGCCCTTGCCAGTGTCTCCAGACTGAGGCAGTCACTCCTTGGGATAGGATGGCAGTGGCAAGCCTGCAGGCACCTTGGACTTGAATCCCCAGGTCTGGCCAATATCCCAAGATGGAGGCAGCCAGTATAACCAAACCTGCAGGTACTCTGAAGATGGATCTCCAGGCAGCAGTGTGATGAAGGCGATTGGTTTGTGAACCGTGGGTGAGGGGTGGTTAAACAGGGGGCAAGCAGCAGAAAGCTGTAGTGGTAGCTGTCTCATAGAGTTCTGTGAGATTCAAGATTCTGCTTGAATCCCAACTCAGGAGTGACATGGAATGCAGCCTCCCTCTATTCCACCATCTTGGATCTCTCTCTCCCATTACTCTTAATCCCTTTTGCCCCAATTTCCTACATAGAACTTGCCATCACCTAATTTATTATACATTTAATTGTTGATTGATTTACTATGTGTTCTTCCTATATACACTAAAATGTAGGCAACTTGAGGGCAGGACTATGTACTGTTCACCAGAAAATCTGAATGCTGTTATCAGCGCCTAGTAAATAATGGTATCCAAGACATATTTTGGAGGAAAAAATAAATGGATACTTGCTTTATTTGAGAAATATATGATGAATTATAAACATTTGTGATCTTAGATATTTTATATGACCCATTGAAATGAATATTTGCATTTATAAAACTAATTTTAATTAAATATGCATAGGCATCTGACTACCTAAAAACTTATCTATATCAAATGACTATAGTTTGGGGCATTTTCTGAATAAGAGCAGAACTCCTTGATAAAACACACACAATTGCTGAAAATAATTATCCTAGGGGGAAAAGTGGGGTGGATAAAGAAGCGGGTATTTGTCATGACCTATGTTGTATTTTTTAAAACTCTTCAGCAACTTTTTGGTTGTTTTTGTAACTTTTAAGCATTTACCAAGTATGGTCTTAAATAAAATTTTATCTATTTATGTCTTACCTTCTACTATAGTGTAAACCTCTCAAGGATGTGTTTCATCTTATGAATTTTTAATTTCTCCTATAATGCCTATCTGAGTATGTTGAAAATACCAGGAAATCAGAAAATATATTTAACTGATGAAAAATACCTGAGCATCAAATAAAATTATATATGTGTGTGTGTGTGTGTGTGTGTGTGTGTGTCCTCTACATATAGTTTATAAATTTTGGCATTTAAGAGTATCATAACCATCATTTCCTTGCTTGTATACATGCTTGTTGGCAAAGATCATACATCTTTGTGAAATTTAAAATGGGTGGATAGACCATTTTTAAGTTATATACAGAGACAAAATGTCCTCAAAACTCTGTTTCAATGAGCAATAGAATCAGCAGTGTAAAACATAAAAAAAGCAGAGCATTTCAATCTGAAAAGTCCACACTGTAAACACTGGTAATATCTTCATAAACTATCCAAAAGGATTATCTGTATCTTACTGAGATTATGAGAAAATATCCAGGGTATACTGTTTTAGACTATTTCCAGAAAATACATGCAGACCTCTTAGGGCCAATTTTCCAGAAAGCTGTTGAAGCTCAGACTGCAGGGCCCCTCCCTTGCAAAGGTGAGGAAGACTCAGTCAGCATTATGCCAGATGCTCTCTCTCTTGAGTTCCCACCCCTTCGTATGCATACACTTGCATAAACACCACTGCCTCAACTTCAGGCCATAAAACTCAGACCCAACCAGGACTCCATTAGATTATTAACATTAAGAAATCTAGACTGGAATTTGCGACAATGATCCAAAAGTCATGGATTATTAAAACCTGTCTCTACAGTCAAGCTGTGAAAGGAAAGGGGATACAATTGTGGATTTCATTGCATCACTGTCACTATTACTTTGACCAGTATACAAAAACATCAGAAACCACGACTAGATAAGAGCACATGAATTCCCTGATAGTTAATACCCATTAAAAAGTAGGCAATGCATCTTAGTAGAAACAGATTGCTAGTGCTCAGTACTTATTTTCAACAGTCAATGAATTATTCTTATTGGTGCTAAGTATAATTTGGTTAAAATTTTAAAAAGCTGATTCATTTTCGTCTTCAATTTCTTTCAGTCATGTTGTGCCACAAAACTAAATGTTAGTTGTGTGATTAAACTAGATTTTTATAACCACTGTTGACACGAAGATCAAAACAAACAAAAAAAATCTGCCATATCCTGGGCTCTTTTGTCTATTTAAGTTATCAAATTTATGGTGCCTTGGACTATACAGAGAACTTTAGGGGGTGAGTGGGGATCTTAAGAGTTCTACACTCTCCTATCCCAACCCCTACATCTAACCCCTTGCCATTTCATAACAGCAATTCTTCCCATCTGGAAGGGAATAAGTAGTTAATTATTCATTGGGGAGGCTATAGTGATACTAATACTTGGGAGGAGTTTTCCTTTTCATTTTTTTTTCTTTTTTGGGTGGCAAGGGGGGTACTGGGGATTTAACCCAGGAGCACTTTATTCTTTTATTATTATTCTTTTATTTTTATTTTTTTAAGATTTTGAGACAGGGTCTTGCTTCATCGCTTAGGGTCTCCCTAAATTGTTGAGGCTAACCTCCAGCCTGCAATCCTCCTACATCAGCCTCTTGAGTCACTGGGAGTACAGGAGTGCACCAGTGCCCCAGCACCTGCTAGTTTTTGATAGCATGAGTCCTAAGGATTTGTTTCTCCTACCAGAGCTTCACCTTGAGGGTGGTTCTTCCCCTTTGCCCCTGACCCTTTCTCCCTCATGGTTCCT
Organism: Callospermophilus lateralis; assembly: GCF_048772815.1. NCBI lineage: Eukaryota > Metazoa > Chordata > Mammalia > Rodentia > Sciuridae > Callospermophilus > Callospermophilus lateralis. The sequence goes on along the minus strand of NC_135314.1, from coordinate 15,622,282 downwards.
CAACTTGGGATGGTCCCTGGCACTGACCACCCCAATTTCTCCTCCTGGCACTGAGTCTTTGTCCAGGAGATACCCCTAAGAAGTTCTCTTTGGGATGGCCACAAAGAGAACTTCTTAGGGGTATCTCCTGGAAATACCCAGACCACTGGGAAAGAAGAAGGGAGGCCTCTGGGCACTTGCAGTAGGTTGCAGTCAATTCCTAGCCCTGACTCACCTCCAAATGGGAGAAGATGTGTCGCCACCTAATCCCAACAAGGGCAGCAGATCCCACCTATGGCTCTCTCTATTCCTGCCCTGGACCCCACCTCCCCTGGCTAGCATTCAGCCCCAAGTCTGAGATAGGGACCTCTGGAAGGCCTGGATGCCAAGAGCCAGGCCTCATTCCAGGGAGAGTCTAGAATTCCTATCCAGGAGCGAAGGATTCGAATGTAGAGTTCCCATTGCACAGGACCCATGCCTGTCCTTGAAAAGTCCCTGAGAAGGTCCTGATCTCCACAAGAGGGTCGGCCAGCCTTGCAGCACCTGTACCGCCGGGCCATGCCCACTACGTCTGGTACTTGGGATTGACCGTTCGCCAGCTCCCCTTTGGGTTCACTGTAGCACTGGGGGCCTCAAATCAGTTCCCCCCATATCCGACACTCACCATCCCTGGCACCTATCTAAGGTGATCAAACAACAAGGGAGCAGGGTGGGAGGTTGGAGCTGGAGGAAGGATGATTGGGGTGGGGGATGAGGCCTGAAGCCCCCTAGTCCCAGGTGCCCGTGCATGTACAAACACAAAGAACACACAGGCACACTCTCCGCCCAGGTGTGGGAACATGGCTGTTTTCCTACATCTTTTTTAAAACACATTCTCATTCATTATGACTTGAAGTTGGTAAAATAGAGTATTACTGAAATCCTGATTCACAAATTCCCTTTAACCTGAATCTTTTCTTACATATTATTTACTGTTCATAACCCTCACCTAAAAGTCCCTTTGAAGATGGCTTCTAGGCAGACTTATGGTAAGTATCCAGACAGACAAGTGACACTAAAGCTTTCATGTAACAGAACACATTTGGAACTACACGTCTGATCCATTGCTACACTTTACCTAAAGTTCCCACTGACGAGGGAGAGAGTCCCTCTTGGAAGGTTAAGCCTTCTAAGTTTCCTCCGTGCTCTGGACCTTTATCATTATAGAACATAGGGCATATCTATTGTGTAGGGATTCCGTGGGATGTGATTTAATATATGCTAGTATGCATATGTAGATACACATACTGATTTATGTCATTGACCTTAATCTTCATAATTTTTCTTACCATAAATGGAAAGACTATATTTAAATTCTATATGATGATTTCATGCATATATATAAGTATAATGCATAAAGATCAAATCAGTGTAATTTACAGTTCTATATCCTTGAATATATATATATGTATATATATATACATACACACACACACACACACACACACACACACACATATTGTGCTGTGGGCCATCAAGCTCCTATCATCAAATTCTTCTTAAAATATATAGTAAATTTAAACCATTGTTACTCTATTGTGCTGTAGAACACTAGAACTTATTCCTCTTAACTGTACTTTGATGTCTGTTAAATTCTCCTCTAGACATCAGAATAGTCAGTTTTGGGGTTTTTTTCTTTACTACTGAGCCACATTCCTAGCCCATTCAGTGCTTTTCAATATGATCCTAAAGCACAGAGAACAAAGCACAGATAGACAAAGGGAATTATATCAAAATATGAAGCTTTTCCATAACAATGGAAACAATCATGAAGAGAATATCAGCAAAAAGAGAGAAATTTTTTTTCGAACTATCTATCCAACAAGTATTAATATCCAGAATATATGAATAATGAAAATTTCAATAAAAAATGGGTAGCTGATATGAATACACGTTTCTCAAAAGAAGTCATCCCATTGGATTATGAATATACAAAAAATGCTCAACATCATTACTTATCCAAGAAATAAGAGTCAAAATCATAATGAGGTAATGTCTCACCCAAGTTAAAATGTCTATAATTAAAAGACAAAAAAATAAGAAATGTTATTCAGAATGCAGAGGAAGGAGAACTTCTATAGCGTATTAATCTGAGTAAAAATTAATATAACTATTATCAAAATAGCATCAAAATTCCCCCCAAATTTTAAATAGAACTACCATGTGATCTAGCTTTCTCATTATTGGGTGTATATGCAAAAGAAATGAAATCAGAGTATGAGAGAAATACCTGCACTTTATTGTCATTGCAGTAGTATTCACAACAGCCAAAATGTGCAATCAATCAAGGAATCCATTGGTGGATGGATGGCTACAGAGAGTGAAATAATAAACAATAAATATTATTTTTCCATAAAAGAGAATGAACTCCTGTGTCTTGTAACAACATTGATATAATTGGTAGACCTCATGTTAAGTGGAATACCAGATTCAGAAAGAGAAATACCATGTATTCTTAGATACTTTGAGGTTAAAATAGTTGGTATCATAGAAAAAGATCAATATAGTTCCCTTTAGTTTATCTTTATCTATTTCTCAACTTTTCCTAAAATTCCCCATCTCCCACTTTAAAAATACTAGTGACTGAGAAAAGTGTACCAGTGATGAGTGAATATAATATATCATAACTAGTTAATAAATAGCTTACCATTGTCTAGATGTTTAAATGTCATATGAGTAATATTTTTCTCAATATAAAATCAGTGTCATGATAAATATTAGCTAAGAGATAAAAATAACTTGCCTATTATTTTTGTAAGTTGCATATTAATGATTTGGTTCTTATATGTTTAGATACATCCAGAAAGAATTTAAGCCACTTACAATTTATTAGCACATATACACTTGATTTATAGAAGACAAAATTATAATATAGTTTAATAATGTAAAAATAAAAATTAAGTAGGATGTTGGTTGGGTTGGTAAAATGCTTTTTCTGCATTTCAAATGATATTAAAGATACAGCCTTCAACATTTCCAAAAATATATTATCAGTGAAATAGCAGCTTTGTGTGTTTGTAGGGTTTTTTTGTTTTGTTTTGTTTGTGCAGAAAAATAGTACAATATTATAAGCTAAAATAAATGAGAAGCAATATAAAAGAAGCACCAGAATCAAGTTTTGTCTATAAAAACAATCAGCAGAAATAGAGGTATATGTTCATATCGAACGTGTTGCTGATGGTGAGATAGTGAGAGCAAAGAAGACATATAAACTTCTGTAGAACACTGAAGGAATCAGACTCAAAAGTCAAAAATGCAATGCTCTCACTAAACATGTATCAAAACTCAATGACATGATTTACTGCAAAGCTCTTTCTTCAACACATTCTCATATTTAATATGGACAGCATTTACTGGGAAAATTTACTGGGAAAACAAAAACAAAGATCCTTAATTTGAAGCTACATTAATCGTGTTGGATGTACTGTCTAGCTCTGGAAGCATCTAGCTTCATTGCTGTGGTGTGGCATATTGCATTTGGAATGTGACAATTTCATTTACTTAAGATTGTCAAGTTTCTTAAAATAATAGGTTTCCGGTATCGTTCACAGCAAAATGGCAGTGCACTGTAGTTTTTATTTATGAGAACATTGCTGTGAAATGTCTGAAGAGAATATTTCTCTAACTCCAACCAAATATTTCCCTTGTATGTCCTATTCTCTGATAGTTCCTTTAGAAACTTATTTGTAACTGAACCTGAACTTGATAAGCACTGTTAAACCATACTCTATTGTACACCAAATCATGCCAAGCATCTAAATACAACTCATCCTTTCCTACTGAAAGCACTGCAAAGTATTAAAATCTCTGACTGTAAAATCACACTTTTTGATTTCAAATCACCTGATAATGTAGTGATTTGGAACTAGTTGTTCAAACACTCTGGTTTGATTTTCTTACCACAAACTAGGGGTAACACCAGAGATGGCAAAAGAATGAAAAGAATTAATCCATGTGAAGCTTTTAGAAAAATACTTGGCACATAATGCAATCAAAATGTATCGATTGCAATTGTTATTATTATTACCTTTTTTAAAATCTCACCATGCTCTCTAGGAGCCATTAGGTATTTATGCCTCTTCAAATTGCTTGTTCACTATATTTAAATCCATTTTACTGCCAACATCAGTCAGATTCAAGTGTCACCTGGTCTGATCTTTCTAGTACATTGTAATAAGCATCTGACTTTTCAGTGTGCCTCAAGTTGTCCTTCTCCAAGCTGACATATGTATCACTACTTTAGTTTATCTGTCTAAAATCATTTTGGAAATATCATATTTTTCTTAAAAACCCCATCTCTTCTACTTAATTAAGGTATCAGCATAGACTGATACCAAGGATACCCTACTCTTTGAAACACAATTCTCTGTTTTCCCATAAATGGCCTATTCATGAACTGTTATTATTAACTACTGTGTGTGTGTGTGTGTGTGTGTGTGTGTGTGTGTGTGTTAGGATTAGAAAATGTGATTGAATTAAATTCTCTTATAAAACTCTGCCATAGGTCAAATAGCATATACTTACAAGATCTTGATCCCATGTATCTTATAATACTTTACATTGAAGATATTTGTATATCTTTTTGCATTGATATGTTCAGTCATTTTGACACACATAACACCTTCAAAAATGTGCATTAATAGAACTAATGAATTAATGAAAAGTACATTTTAAGGCTTACAAAATAATTCTACAATGAAATATATCTTGGCTTTTTTGTTCTCTACTGCCAAAATACTGGATTAGAAGGGTAGAACCAGTCAATTCCATGCATATAAATTATACATGCAATCAAATCAGTGTTTTTATAATAAGAACATGTGATATTATGTGTACAAACATTAAACCATAATTTAAAGGAAATTTTGTTTCATATTCTTTGAATTAGTATTTATCATAATTCTTTATATAACTTAATCTGAAGAAAATACACATTAGGTATTTAAATCTCTTCTCCCTATTACCAAGGAAGAAAGCCAGACACAAATTTTGTTCTTGTGAAAGATTTAATGAGGGAAAAAACAGAGGATGGAAAGCCCTAATCTGACCCTCAAACAAAAAAGTCCTTTGAAAATTATGAAGTAAGTAATTTCCTTCCGTCTCTTGGCAACGCCATCTTCATCTCTAAGAATTTCCTATTCACTCCTTGACCTTTTAAATGAGGTCATCACCAAAGGAAATGTCTTATTTCAAGAGTAACTGTGGATATTAGTGATTTTGGAGGGTTTCAGAGTACAGACCTTGTTAGATCCTATTCTCCTAAAGAAGAAGAGGAAGAAAGAGTTATTTGCTTTAGAACTTAGTTTGCAAAGATTGTCAAAGCACTTGGTGTATGATGTGAATGTATAGCTATATCTTTGCAGTTGGATTATTTAAGTGTAAAAATTCAATGTTTTGTAATTGCTTATATCCTGAATTAACACTTAAATGTTTGGGGATTAGTAAGGCTTTATCTGTTTCAGAAACTTAAGATTATAAAAGTAAAATAATTATTTAACTTGAAAAAAAACTTTTGTCAAATAAAATGTATCAATTCAATTCATATGTAACTTTACCAAATTAAAATTAGACACTGATTTTTATGTATCCCTCTATTTGTGCAATAATTTACTTGAAAATTTTAGAAAAACATCTAAAATAATTTGTGGAAATCATATAAAAGCTGCTCTAGTGTCAAAATTTCCATGAAGTTACTTTATCTTTTTAGTAATTTGTATGTGATTTATGGTATCAAAGGATTAATTAAAGTAAGAACTTAGCTACTTATATTTGCTTCATAAAGCATATCAAATCATGAAAATGCATAAGTAAATGATAAGACATAAGATATGCCGATCATGAAAATGGCAGTTGCAGAGGTTTTAGATCAAGACATTGAGATCAGGAGAGTTATTTTTAAATTCCATCAGCTGTTTTTGTCCTGATATTAAATCAGAACTACTGTAAACATGAGTGTAATATGATTGGCTCACACTTTAAAATGATGAATGCTGAACATGTTAATAAAAATTTCCCAAGTCATTATAGTTCAAGATCTTTCATAAATGGATGATGAGCCCAGGATTCGAAAGCGGGTTTTGTAATAAGGGTGTTCTGGAAGCAGGGGAGCTGAGCTGTTGACTCCACTAGTCATTCATCAGCTATGAGCCGTCTGTGTGACATGAGCTGTTTCTTTAGACAACTTAACTCTCATGAAGTGAAAGCAATCTTCTTCAGTTTGTCACTGCCTGTCTTTAGCAGTAAAGAACGTGGGCTCTGGGATTTGGACAAGGTGCCAATGTTGAGTAATCCAAGAGATACACTGAATTTTGTTCTGGCCTACTAAGAGTTTCTAATAATGTGATGGCAGACACTTTCAATCAATCCACTTCAAAATGACTTGCTGTCACCACCATAAACACTAGTTCTCTTGCACTTTCCTGACAAAGCTGATCTTTTCCCCAGGTGGTGAAGGAATCTCAGAAATGCTTCATGGAGAATGTAAGGGGCTGTGAAGTGAGAGAGGCAGGAGCATGCTGGTGAAAAGGGGATGCGAAGAGTTAATGGGATGTGAGACACACTAGAGAAGATCAGGGCTTGAAAGTCAGGTCCAGCTACCCCAGCACTCTCCTGTGGAATGACGTGATAATAATAATGGCTCACACAGCTGAATTTCAAATGCTACAATCAGGAGGCTCCTTCCTGGATTTGAATGTCAGTCTTGGAAGTTGAAATGCATCATAACCCTACAAGTCAGCAAAGATAAGTGGAAGAGTGGAATGAGAATTTAACTTGGAAATTAGGAATAGACTTGGGATATGTGTAGAAGGATGCTAAAAATTTACTGCTGTGTGCTGGGAATAATGATGGGTTTTTTTTCTTCCTTTCTGTATATTTACATAGAAACCTTGAAGACTCATTGGGTATGTGTTACTGTCTGATCTGATTACCACAGCAATTACCGAAGGTAAATAAATCATCAATCAACCTTATCTGACAAGTAAAGAAACCAAGGCATCCAGGGTCAAAGTAATTTTCCCAGGATTTTTTAAGTGGCAAGTCACAGAATGAGGGTTTTACTGATTTAAATTTGTTTTTCCACAGTGCTATACTGTGTTGATAAAATACATATGAAAACAAAACTGACAAGAAATTTTAGCATAATACACACATGTACACATACCTACACAGCAAGAGATGTTTGGGCATTTGAAATTGTTCTAGTAAGAAATGATATAGTAGTAACAGGTAAAATTGCTCCCTTTCCTACTGGAAGTTAACTGAATCTTGGATTTTAAGATATATGTGACTAAATCATGTGGTTTAACAAACAAAGATAATGCATATCATTGAAAAGATAAAAGAAGACAAATAAACCTACATTTTAAAGTTTTAATGGATTTTTCAATGTAGGGAACAACTGATTTATTTTGATATAATCAGTGGTGAAGGCGATGCCATCCAGCATTAGTAGAGGCTTTTAACTAGAATCATGTGCTATGTAAAGCTGTTGGATAAAGTTTAAAGGATAAAAATGTTGGAGGATATAAAAAAAAAAAAAGTGGCAAAGGCCCAGTTGCTTTTGTAAGGGATTTTAAATTAAAGCAGAAAACCCTTTAAAGCATCATACAATGGATAGAATGAAATGAAAGCTAATTAACTTGAATTCTTTTTCAGTTCTGCAGCTTTGTAGTAATCTTCATGGAGTTCATGACCAGAGGATTACCAGGCCTTGAGAAGTATTTGGAGAAGGGCTGATGGTGGGAGCCAAAGCAGCCATCTGAAACAACTGGCCTGCCGGGGCATGTCTGAGCCTCATATCCACCTCTGGACCAGTTAGAATCATGTGCAAAATCAGGTGCAGTATCCACACACTATGTTAAAAAGATGTGTGTGTATGAGTGTGTGCATATTTATGTGGGTGTATGAGAATATGAAATAATATAGCTAAATAATATGTCTTGATAGCGTATTGTTAAAATCTAAAAGTACTGATAACATTTAACCTAATATTTCCATTCCCAATTTATATTAAAGACATTGTAACACTGGGGTTATAACTCAATGATGGAGCACTTGTCTAGCATGTATAGAGCCCTGGGTTCCATCCTCATCACTGTTAAAAAAGGGCATCATCAGAGAGAAATGTGAATATTTGTTATTATAATGTTTATTTTCATATTAATAATAAAGTATTTTAAAAATATTGATTTTCAACCATAGATAAATGGTGAAAAATGGTGTAATATTCATAAAATAGAATGTGTCAGTCATGGAAATTCATGCATTGGAAGAATATTCAATGACACTGATGTAGAGTAACAATAGAGTAATTATAAATAATTTTACATTGCAATTTATACTACAGACGTATACTTAAATAGAAATGGTGATTATATATGTATTTATAGAGATACTAATAAAAACAGTAAAATATTTCGGTTATATTATCTAGATGATAGAATCATATGTACTGTTACTTATACTGTTAGAATTTTATCTATTTCTTATTAAATAAAATATTTTTCCTATTTTACTGAAATTATCATTTTGAAATATCAACATGAGGGGAAAATAATTGCCATAGCAGTGAGTTATTCAGCACATTGATAAATAAAATAAAATCTATATGGAAGTTTATATAAAATCAGAGGCAGAAATTGTGGTTTTATCATATTTTTTGCCTTCTGCCTACTTCATCCACATTGTCACCATATCACCATAAATATGACAGGTCTCCTAGATGCTTCTAGTAGCCACAACTCACCTCAGCAAGAAAATACTATAATGGAAAGTTAGCAAATACATGATTTAATCAGGCAAATGCCAAATATTGCATTGAAAAGATAATAAGACTCTTCAGGAAGCAAAAATAAGATCCTTAGTATTAAATTCTAATTCTTAAAGAAGTATAGCAGAATTATATAAATTTTTCTTAAGAAACTTCAAAGACTTGTTGAATGTGAGTGCTTTCCAAAGATACATGATGCACATAAAGAGACTTCATATACTTTGTTTAGATCCATTGTGTTAAAAGTCACAGCTTCTGTGTAATTCCTCAAATTGGCATGTTGTTCAGATTGGTGGTCTTCTAACTGAGGTGTAGGTGTGACTAACCCACTGTAATGGCCAGCCACATTTGTTTGGATGGTGTCAAAAGGATCAATATCCAGATTGTCAGTTTTCACATGGCTTCTTTCCAGACCTCTTGATCTACAGGTGCACCTCTCCTACCCTGGATACGTTTCCCAGTGATCTTTCTCCCACTTTCATAATAAAGACTCTTCTCTCACCCATTCTATGATCACAGAGTGTACAATCTCCACCCTAGCCAACCAAACGGACAAAGCACAAGTCTGGTAGAGATTATGAGAAAGTGAATAGGTACTTAGAAACATTTTTTAAGTTCCAGTTCAAGAAAATATCAAAGGTTTGTGAAAATTTAAAATTAAGGAAAGTTATAAATCACTCGGTGAATTTTCATAAGCAGCTCTTGAAATCAAACAATCATATGGCAACCTATAATATATCTCTTCCTTTCCAAATTATTTTTGTGAGCAACATCAAATCTTTACTAGTATAAAAATTAAAAATACAAATAGAATTGAAGTCAAACCAGGCTCTAATTCTAGTAACAAGAAATATTTTTCCATGGATGAATAAACTTACCAAAAACTAAAATCCCATTAATTTCATTAAAATATGTTTTTCACAATCTTACATTTTTATTTTCTCTCTCTCTCTTTATATATATATATATATATATATATATATATATATATATATATATATACATATATATATATATGTATATTTTTAAATTTATTGAAAGTTTAATATATTTAGATCTTATCATTTTACTACATGCCACTAAATTTTCTAATAATAGTGGAAGAGAAAAGAAATTTGTCTTAAACAATAAATAATATTACTTATATTTTCATATTTGTTGCAGAACATGATAAAGTGTCTAAGAAAATGATTTCATGCATTACAATAAATGCTTTCTGGAAATGAAATGGAGTTGTGTATTCCCATTCATGTTCCAAATGGAGCAATGAAACATTCTCAGCTGCTAAGAAGGATAGTGTTGATAAAGATTTTTCACTTGGATGATGATAGAGATCAAATTGTCCTCATATTTTTTTGTTTCACAGGGTACATTTTTTAGACTGATGTAAAAATTTTATTTTAAAATGTATTTATTTGTAACATGCCAAAAGCTATACACCATTTACAACTATAATTATGAAAAAATGTAGATGTCAACCTAAAATACATGCAAATGTTTCATAGTTTTTCAAAATTCTTTAAAAAGCTGTTAAGAAAAATCAATAATAATAAAAAAGATAAATATCAGTGTCTTGGAACATTTACAAAGCTCTGTTCCCATCTGCCTACCAGGTAATGAGTCCACAGGAAAAGGCTTCCCAGATTTCCTATCTGTGGTCCTATGTTTTAGGTGAGAGGTAGGTATACAGTTCTCCAATTTCTCTGTGTTGAATAAACATAGTGTTATATTTAAGAGTGAAAATGCAGCACCAACATTGAAAATAAATAAATAAGGAGCGAAGATAGAATTTGTCCTCGGAATATCCACATACCATAACATCTACAGAAAGTCATAGGCCGAACCTTAATCTTCACTTTCTCTTTGGTCTGCTTTTGTAAAATCAGATGCAATCATATCACCTATCCCAGAATAGCCAGATGTCCACACATCAGAAAATGTAGAGCCCTTTGGTGCCATGTTAATAAATGCAGATGGTATCCATAGAATGTTTCAGTATAAATAACAATGCAATCACATAGTCTAAAAATCAACCCAACTAAATGAAGTACTGAGAAGTTGGAGATAGTAGAAATGTTAGTGTGGTGGACAATTGAGAAGCTGTCACATCAGTGCAGGTGAGAGAATTATTATAGCTGCCACCAGGGTGATAGAAATAGGGGAGAGAAACAATGGAGGAATTGACAAGCAAAACTGTCAGAATACATTGATGAGTAGAAACAGGGATGACTTCTGGACAGCCAGAGTTCTAGCTCTCCTAGGTAAAATAAATAGATAAGATAAGAAAACAGAAAAAGAAAAGTAACCAAAGTGTAAAAAGAAAATATTGTATTATGTTTCACATTTTGAAGCAAAAGTACATCAAATAAAACTTTTATGTGTGTTCAAATTGTCACTTATTTTCAGTATAAAATAAAAGTAAACTATACATTTAAAATTAAAAATTTCAAAAAGCTAAGAATTCCAAAATTGTTTTAAAGAAGAGGAAAAATAGTGAAGAAAATGATAAAAATACAGACTGTAGATATGATAAAAATAAAGAACAATTGATAAGCAAAAATGATAAGTCAAAATTTTCATAGATATTAATAAAGAAGATTCTGGCAACATAACTAAAAGAAATAGAAGTTTTGAATAAAAGTAGCAAAAAAAGAGATGATTTCCCAAGAAACAAAAATTTTAATATACACTGAAAGAGCATTATGCCAAACCATTTTTAATGTATTTGAAAACTTGGAATAAATAAATACCTTTTTAGAATGTAAAATTACAAAATGCCACAAAATAAATCCTTGAATAAGCAAATAAGAAATTATATATATAAATTAAAAACTAAATTTCCCTTTTACCATGATTCAGGATTTTATGGCTTTATACCTCAGTTTTATGAAACTGCCAATAGTAATTCCTATATTACACAAATCTTTTCATCATTTTATTTATATATATTTATTCACTTACTTTTTGGTACCAGGGATTGAACCCAGGGTGTTTAACCACTGGGCAACATCTTTATCCCTTTTTATTTTATTTTTCATTCTGAGACAAGGTCTCACTACATTGCTTAGGGCTTTGCTTTTGCTGAGATTGGCTTTGAATTCACAATTCTCCTGCCTAAGCCTTCCAAGCTGCTGGGATTATAGATATGCACCACCACCCTCAGCCAGTTTTTTATTTTTAATGATCATAGCATAAGCTTGTCTCCTCAACTGGAAAGGGTGTTACACAATAAAAAAAATAAGAACATGATATAGTTGCAAAATCAAGAATTAAAGATTAGCTAATTGAATTTTATGTCATCATGATTTTTAAAAATCTAGCTAAAACGAATTTATCATAAAACTACAAGAATTTATCAACACTATAAAATTCTACCAATGTAAAATACCAGGACAGATTCATAGCAAGCATTCTATAGAATAAAAATATAGGAAGAGAGAAAAACAAAGAGCCAGGCTTTGGCTAATCATAAGGTACTGTAAATAAAATATAATCTGGTCAATTCAGTAAAGAAAGAACAGAAGTAAGAAAAAGAACTGTAAGGCTTGTAAAAATTGTCACTTTTGCTAAAGATACTCTTATCCATGTGGCAACTCAGTAGAATCTACATACAAATTATATGGACAAATAAGAGCTAAGCAAAAAAATTTAATTTAACAAAAATAAAAAAGAATTCTATATGCAATCATAACAAGTAGAAAATGCAGCATCAGTAGGTACAACCTAAACAAAAACTACCTATATAAAGTCTCTATGGAAAATTTTTTGAAATGTTAAAATTATGAAAATTATTAATGGGGGTAAATAATATTTGAGCAAAAGAAAAATCTTCTGTACTATCAAAATTAAGTAACATTTTTATACAAATTATCTTGAAATTAATCTAAAAATTATTCAATCTCAATCCTTTTGTGTATAAGTGAATACCTTTCCTCTAAAAGTCATTAATAATAACAATAATAACAACAACAACCAGAGTTGGTGGGGGGAGCTCAGTGGTAGAGCTCATGCTTACCATGCCCAAAGCCCTGGGTTTAGCTCCTAGCATCAAAATTATAAATTAATAAACAAAAACATAAAAGAAACCAAGTAAAATTAAAATTTACTTATAGGTTTCTGAAAAAGCTAAGAAAGAATATTCTGATTCCTGAATAATATTATTTTAACATGATTGTGCAAAAACAGACGATTTTAAGATTTTTACATATCATCAATAAATGGATGAAAGAAGTAAACACTTCACAGAAGAAGAAATATATGAAAAGTTTTCATCATCTCTAGCAATTCAAAAAATGCAAACTAAATTATACTGAGTTTTATCTCATGCCAATCAATATGGCAATTACCAAGAATACAAGTAACAATAAATATTGGCAAGGGTGTGGAGAAAAGGTACACTCATACATTGCTGGTGGGACTACAAACTGATGCAACCACTCTAGAAAGCAGTATGGAAATTCCTCAAAAAAACTACCATTTGAACCAGTTATCCCACACCTTGGTATGTATTCAAAGAATTTAAAACCAGCATATGGCAGTGACACAACTACATCACTCTTTAAAGCACCTTAATTCACAATAGCTAAGCTATGAAACTGAGCTAGATGCCCTTCAATAGATGAATGGATAAAGAAAATGTTGTATGTATACACAATGGAATATTTCTCAGCCATAAAGAATGACTATATAACATCTAACAGCAAATGGAGGAATCTGGAGACTGCGTGCAAAGTGAAGTAAGTCAGTCCTATAAAGCCAGAGGTCAAATGTTTTCTCTGATATGTGGAAGCTAACTAAATGAGGGGTGGGGCAGTAGATGTTCTGTAGATTGGAAAACAGGGAGTGGAAGAAAGGAAGAGGAGATAGGAAAAGAAAAGATGGTGAAATGAATCTGACATAATTTTTCTATGTGTGTGTGTATGTATGTGTATATATATATATATATATATATATATATATATATATATATATATATATATATATGAAAACATCACAGTGAATCCCACCATTATGTGTATCCACAAGAATGGGATCATAATTAGACTAAGATATACTCCTTGCTTGTATAATTATATCAAAATGTATTGTACTGTAATGTATAAAATAACCAATAAATATAAATAAATAAATAGATAGATAAATAAATAAATAAATAAAGTGAAGAACCTGATGAATAGAATAAACAGAACAAATACATGGTCTATGCGATCCTACTATAGGATAGTCACATAACAGTACAGGTAGACAGATCATCTCATAGATTATAGATTCTCTGTATGGGAAAAGAAGCTCCCAATATTAGGAAACTTAGAACCAGACAATAACTTGAATTAATTTTAAAATTTTACAGCTGAGTGGAACATAGAAGAAAATCCACTACCCCACATTATTTACATAAATAACATATGCACTAGGAACAAAAATTTTATAAAACTGAAAAAGTAAAAGGATATACATAAAAAGTGTGAGTGTAGTAGGTCTAAGAAATGGGACTAAGAGTGAAGGAATACATCAACAAGAGTGCTGCTTTTCAGAAGAAAATTATATCTCATTATCTCACAAACATGATCCCTAATCCCTGGCGCCCACATTCCAGATCAAAGGCAGGGAACAGTCCATTGGTATATTCCACTAAGATTCAGATTTATAGGTAAGTGTGCCAACTTTAGGAAATCACTCTAAAGAGAGTAAAAGGACTTAAATAACTTTGATTAGCATATGATCCAAGGCAGATACAATACAGGAAGCATGAAAAATCCTTTCAGTCACCCATAGGTTGGGAACGTATCCCCTTGAAATAAGCATAAGGAGTTATAAGGAATTTTTCCCAGTTCATAAGTACCACAGTGGCAGTGGAATGAATTAAATGTCTTTCTCAACCCTTCTGTTGTACTTACAAGGCACTCCCTTCAGTAGGAATGAACCACTTCCATCTATAAGTAAAATAGCTTTTTTTTTTTTTTCAAGTACTGGGGATTGAACCAGGGATTTTCTATCACTAAGCTACATAGCTACATGCCCCAACCTTTTCATTTTTTATTTTGAGTCAAGACCTCACAAAGTTACCCAGGCTGGTCTTGAACATGTGGTCCTCTTATTTCAGCCTCCCAAGTTGCTGGGATTATAGGTGTGTGTACCACCACTGTCTCTGGCTGAAAAGAAAAATTTATTCAGACATTCATGCCTATAACATTTGAGGGACTCAGGATAAGAATTCAAAAGAAAGCTCCCATGCCATGCAGCTAAATATTTTAAATGTTAAAAGCAGCTCAAAAAACCGTTAAATATGTCCTATATTTCTACATTGAGAAATACACCTTCATAAAGACCATGTGAAAACATGTGCAAAGCTATCGTTTTTAATCTAAGAACATCTGTAAAATATCAAATATGACTAAATTTTATTATTATTGTTCCTGTCAAACATCTTGGAGGAGACAAAGTTGTCTGGATTCCATGTCCTTCAAATTAGCAAGTTTTTCTGATTAAAAGCTTTAAGAGTGTTTTTGCCATTTGGAAAGAATTATATTACAGCTTATGGGAGTGTATATTGTTTTAACATTTTCCAACTGTCTCTTTTGAGCTTTTGAAATTAGAAGGAAATGCACCAGGTATGAAGGATTACTGAGATATTTTTCTCCATTATTTTTACTATAGTAGAAATGCTGCAGTCATTGCAAAATGAGAAAAGCGTCGAAAGGGGCAAACACAACAGAGACAGGTACAGGTGTCAAAACCCTCTGTGATCACTCTGTGCTTTCATATCTACAATAAAAATATTGGCTTTCCCTGGCAGATTCTCTCCCCAGTTTAACCTAATTGTCCTATGTACCTTTTTTCCTGTGTGTTTCTATCACTACCATTAAAAAAAAAAATGTAAAATGATCAGCCCCAAACTTATTACAATTTGAAGGCCATTCTTTGCCAGGCAATGTGAAAAATCTCCTGAAGATCCTTAAATACCATGGCAAAACATGCACAGTGAAAAACATGGCACGTTAAAAATGATAGATTGGCACATTGACTTATTTTGAAAGAAAACTACGAGAAAAGAAGAAAAGAGATTTTTAGATGAAATCATGTCAAACTTCCCAATATCCGATAGAATATGCCCAACTGCTATTGCAACAAACACCAATACAATAACTTTGGGGTTTTATTTTCTTATTCTTTTTAGATAATTGCATAGTACTCACCTCTATCAAAAAATTTCCCATATTAGGACCTGGTATTCAATATAAAATGTACAAAGCTATAAGAGATTGTAGGAACAAAAAATTAAAAACAAAAAGTACAGGATCTTCTACAGCTGGGGATAATTAGTAAAAAATCATATTTTTGCCAGAAATAAAAGGAAGTTGAGTAGACAGATTTTTCTGTAGCCAGGCTTTGGAAGATCCACGGAAGGAGAAAATATTCACAATCTCCACCCTTTCTCTTCCATTCTGTGGAATCTAGCAAGGGAAACTCCATTGACAGAGCATCTTAAAATCACTTAGTGCTTGTATTAATAATTCAATTGAAATTTCCTTAATAAAACAGGATCTAGTTAAAAACGTTTCAGAAACTAATCAATTTGGAGGCTCTCTATATTTTTTCAAGCCAACTCTGAAGTTTAAATAGGGCACTTGAGGTCCTAAATCTGCTGTTTTTTTGGTACCAGGAATTGAACCCAGGGATGCTTCACCACTGAGCCACATCCCCAGCCCTTTTTATATTTAATTTAGAGATAGGGTTTTGCTGAGTTTCTTAGGGCTTTGCTAAGTTTCTGAGACTAGCATTGAACTCCTGATGCTCCTGCCTCAGCCTCCCAGTCACTGGGATTAAAGGCATGCAACACCACACCCAGCTCTTACTATATCTTTTTCTGTTTTCTACGCCTGCCTGCTAGTGCACAATAGTGCAAGATTATTATTCTACAAATACTACCTCACTTATTTTCCTTGAAAGCAAGTATTCACCTGGGTTATGAATTTCATGAGATAATGATTCTTCCATACAACTGAATTCCTTATCAGGGCTTCATTCATATAATAAATAGTGATCAACAACTGTTTCACATCAGGCAAGTGACTACCTAAGAATTCAGACATTGCTAAGACTCAGTTCCTGGCCTGGGGTATCTTACCATCTAGCAAAGGCAGAAGCTTTGTTTTGTTCACAATGGTTAAAATGTTCTATGGGTTGCGAATGCTGTGCACTAGACATCTGGACTTGGTTTCTATTGTACAATAAGATAATTTACCAATTGGTGAAATGGAAAAACCTTCACAGTCATTGCAACAGTGTTGAACCATTGAGGAAGTAATCATAATAAGAAAACCTTGAAATATAATTGTGTCCAAGGAAACTAGATTTTTTTTCAGCATTTAGATGATTCAGAAGAACTTGCACAGTCTTTCCATGAGCTAAAGAAAACCGGATTTGTTCTTCTGAAGCAACCTAGCTTACCCTGGGTAAAATGTGATTTTCATTTAATTCATTTGCTACTCATTAAGTGGCCAAGGTACATGAACGCAAAAGGATGAGATTCCATTGATTTATGATGTCTGGGTGAAGAATTCAGTCTGTTCTTTAAAGCCAGAACTATACCTAGATACTAACTTATACAAGTCACAAAAGAGCACTCGTGGGTTCACTAGAGGTCATTGCATAGTTAACATTTCTGCATCTTCCAGTTTGGTAAGTAAAGGTAGGTTTTGTGAAATGTTTCCGTTTGAGTTTTATTCTTTTTTGCTTGATATCCTTCCCTTCTTGTGTACTGTTATCTCTCTTAATTCTAAACACTTACTTTTTATATACTCTTTCTGATATATATATTATATTGACATTAGTCTTAGTCCCTGGGGAAGGTTCTTTGTTTAATCTTTAAGATTCAGGTAAAGAATAAATAAGGATTTTTATACAATATTGATTTAGAGAGCTGCTTAAAGATGACCTCAGGGCAGTTAAACTTTGTACATAATTAAACACTTTAACACAGGAGCTGAAACATTTCTTTAATTCTGTACCTTCAATGTTTCAGAACATTTAAAGAAAACGTTTTAACATTTAACACCATTTATATAATATTCTACAGTTTTCTTTATTCAGAACACTTTAGAAACTTCAATTTTAGTTTCAATAATAACACCATAGAAATTAAAAATATATATTATTTTATTGAAAATATTAAAGAAGACCTTGTACATTAACATTTCCTTGGGATAGAATTACAGAAGCCTTCAAAAATCATTCAAAGTTTAAAGCAATTGGTTTTTCTCTTCAACAAACATTTTAGAAAGTTTCTATTTAATGTGAAGAAACCTGAAGTTTTCAAGGCCAGGATGATAAAGTCTAAACATAGTCTCATTTCTATAAACCAAAATTGTGATTTAAGAATATTTATCCTAGATATGTCTCTATCATATACTACAATCAAACTCAAGAACAAAGTCAAGTATCTCTCATTCCAGTTTCCAAACAGGATGACAGCTGACAATGGACATTTTTTCTATTTTAAGCCCTCCCATAGAACATTCCAACATTGAACACTGCTTACTATTGGGAAAATTCCTTCCTGTCAAATTCAGGAAGTGCTCAGCACTGACACATGCATGGCAAAGACATTGGGATTGCACAATAATACAAACCCCGGCCAATTCCTTGGCCCAGAACTCCTGACAACTACGTGCTCCAAGGAACTTGGCTTCTACTATGCTCTTTACAAGCACACAGTCCAGACTGACTACATTCCACCACTAAAGAACAACTCAGACTTGAGATAATCAAGAGTCACCCAGGGCTTTCCCTATCTCACCATTCATCAGAAACAGAGGCTCTGTGTCCTATAAGCTCTTAGTTCCATGGGGGCAAGTTCATGATTAGCATTCTTTTAACCTTTCTATATCTTGGATCTTTAACTTTTTTGTACATTTTACCCTCTACCTTGGATGGTTGTTTCGTTAGAACATGTTAAAGTGACCAACTGAATATTCAAATTTCGTACAACTAAAAGGACAACTTTTCTATATAGCAATTATTAGTAGTTGGGGATTTTTTTTTCTCAAAATCATTAGGACCAGGCCCAGAGTCAAAGAGAAGGAATGAGTCTTTGTCAGTTACTTTCCTGGATTATGAAATATAATGATCTGCCCGGTTGTCTATGATAGATCTTATTGTCTTTCACTGGTTGGAAAGGGCTTCAAAGTATATTTTAACTTTCCCTCTGAAAAATATAAATTTGAAGCACTCTCCCCCAGTGAAAAGTTGCCCTCCATAGAAGAGGGCAGCTCTATATTTCATATCCAGAAGTGAAATCTCATTCCCTTCTCTTTGAATCTGGGCCTGGTCCTAATGATTTTGAGAAAAAAAAATCAGTTGAAGTTATATTCTTAGACCTCAAAGACAGGCTCAGAGGGAACCTCATGGCTTCTACTACATTTCTCAGAATGTTGATTCTCAGATCATTCAGATGTCATGTAAGAAATTAGAATATCCTGAGATCTTGCTATTGAAAAAAATCACATTGAGGATCCTGAGATCCCATTGAGAGAGGGCAGGTATGGGAAGGGTCTAATCACCCCTTAGATATTTGCTTTATTCCAACTAAAATCCCAAATGTTGGAGATCATATATCCCCACACAAAATGGGAATTCACAGACAAAATCTATTACTCTTGTCATTTTTTCTTGTTAAGATTTTTATTCTAAGGGAGGGAGTATATATTCAGTAAAAGATTCACTGGAACATCATCGACTATTATCAGTTATTGGTTATATGAACTTGAAATCATCAGTGTTGTTGGAAAGTCTCTTTATCTTATCTTCCCTGTGAAATAATATAGTTGAAGCCATCATAAGGCCAGTTTTTGAAGCAGGTAAAACTTGTCTTTTATATTTCCAAATATCTACGGATTTATTCTCTACCAGTGGCATTTCTTACCTACTTTGCTGCTAAACAGGGACCTGATGCTCCACCTGGACTGCTTCTCATGCCTTTCCAAATAATTCCTGTACTCAGAAAATATAATCTTATATTTTTGTTTTGTTTTGCATTCTTTATTGTGTCTGTTAACTCCTACTTGGTATTTCTTTTAGGAATAATTCCTCCAATTTACAAATTTCATTTTCTCTTATCATCTCCAGATCAGTTCTGAACTAGACTTTCCAAATTACTTCTGTTTATGCTGCACTTACTCACTTTATTTTCTACCCTGCATCCTACAGTCTATCTGAAGCATAAGTGCTACTAGTAACCTCCCTGCTCATGCTTGCCTTCATAAATCATACCATCCATACATACATAAATTACGTTTTTCAGAAAATACTCTAAACCCTTTAAAATATTCTACATAGTCCTTAAAGAATTTGTTCTTGATTTCTCTTCCAGTCTTATTTCTTTCATTACCCTAAACTCAACTGTAGTTCTGATCCCATGACGGCTCCAATGTGATGTGTACTCTGTCATCTCTAGGTCTCTGAAGAGAATACTCTCAATGTTTGTCTTCCCTATGGAAATTGCCAGATATCTTTGCCTTTCCCAGTCAAGGCTGATAAGCATGTGGATTGCTCTTAAGATATACCCTGTGCTAACCATGATGTTGGTTCAAACTCTTCAAACTTTCAATTCCTCACCTCTTGCCATCCCTCTAAAAACACTCTTGAAATATAGTCTTCCTAGACTCCTCTCTTCAAACTGATGGTATGATCTTGATATTTAATCTCATGGAAGCTATAATAGCTCCAAGAATGCTTTACTGTTTTTCACATATCATAAAAAGCTAAGTGCCAGTAGAGTGATATATTCCTGATCCTTTGCAATCTGTGCCCTGAATATAAAGAAGCAATATAAAGATTGCTAAAAGAATAAATGAGAACTTTTGAGTGCCATTTTAAATTTTGTATTTAATACAAAAAGTATTATTTTAATGCCAAAAACATCTTTATTAATAATACTACAATAACTTTTAATCTAAAAATGAGAGATTTTAAAAATGAACTTTTTTAAATTAAATTGAACTTCCAAATTCTTGTTTCTGTGTAAAGCATGCATTTTTTTTTTACTTTCCCATAAGCTCATGTAGTATTTTTTAACATTTGTACAAATTATTCCTCTATCTAGACAACTTGTTTATATAAGAGGGAACCATAATAATTATAAGTAGCTATTAAGACATTAAAAAGACTTTTGGTATTAGTAGCATTTATCAAGCTTTCAATGATCATTGCTGAATTAGTTCAGACAATATTCTAATATGCCTTAGTAAAATGACCTGGTAAGTGCAATAAAATAAGTTATTGTTTATGATGGTCAGCAGATTGTTTTTATTTTTCATTTACTGCTTCATTGGTAGCAACAACTTGTCAAAAATAGCAGTATCTGGTAACAACACATTTTCATTTGTAGATTCATAAGTTGTATAAACTGATTCATTTGTTTCATACTTTAGATTAATAAAGCTCAATCACTGTTTTATTTCTAAATCAATACTACTGTTTTTAGAACAATACTCATTATTTCTAAAAATAATGTTTATTATTTTTCAAATAATCTTCGGAGCATGTTTAATGTTTAAAATATTAGATAACTAAAAAAAATACTAAACTCAATATCTCAAAATATAATTAGATTTTGATTAAACTATAATAAGAAAATGATACTGCATTAATTTGGGTTCCCTTTTTTCATATATCTTTAGCATAAATTTATTTTGACAACCATATCTACAACTTGAGCATATGTGTTAGGGAGTCACTTTGGTGAAAAGATATTATTATTGAAGATGTCAGAAAAACCTATACATTGGGCAAATATAAGAATCAGACAGGCAGGATATGAGAATTAGGTCAAGAAGGGATCCCTTTCTATTTGCTATTCAGCTACTGTTACCTATGTCAATCATGTAGAATTTTATGTTATTTGATTCTACTAAACATCAAGCTACAATGAATGTCACATTGAATGTGTCTTTGATAGCTCTTCTGATTATGTCTTTGATATTAACTTTTTTTCCAAAGGAATTAAGAGTCAAGGCTTATAAGCATGTGGATTGCTCTTAAGATATACCCTGTGCTAACCATGATGTTGGTCATGCAGTCTTTGAAAATCTTGTTGAATGAATAAATGAGAGTTACTAATTCGTTGCAATTTTGAGACAATTACACATTAGTCAACACTGTAGTCACTTTCACTAGTACCGAGAGCCTAATAAGTGGTATTTCAAATTCTGCAAGTCTACAACGGATTTCAATGTTTCCAACCATAATATTCCCTTCCTGAACATTCCTCATTTTAATCATAGGCAACTTTAACCTTCAGAATATATAATTCTGGATCCAGTCTCTTCACTCTTCCCACTGTGGCTTAAGTCTCCAACATGACTCACCTAGATGATTACCATAGCCTCTTGGTCGGCCTTTGTTTCCCCTCTGTGCCACCAACTCTTGGCACTGCCATCTAATCTCATGCTCAAAACCCTTAAGGCAGAACCTGGCTTTCCTTTCTTCTAAGCCTCCATGGTCTGCCTTCAGTGTCCTGATGATTTACTCAGGAGTCAGAAGCCTGAATGCCATTATCAAGAATCCATTAAACGAAATTAGGATGAGAGAAATGAAACAAGGCAAGATGTCCTATAATCCAACTGCTCTCAATATAATTAGATTTTCAATAAAATACCATGAGAAAATTGTCCTCTGTTAACTTGGATATTCTTCCTCTTTCACTCACTCTATCTCTTACTCCTCCTCCTTTTGCTCACTCTTCTAGAAACACACTGGCTTGTGCCGTTTGAATCTTAATGATGCTAAGTTTATTTCCAGTCACAAACTTGGAATTTGCCATTTCACTTTGCCTGGAAACATCCTCCCCACAATTATCCATCCACGTGGCCCTTTACTTTATTTGTTTCAAGACTTGACTCAAATGTCAATGTCTTAGGCTGGTCTTCTCTGACTTACTGTTTGTTTCCCTATTTTCTAGCATTCCTTATCCCCCTTTACTGTTTACTTTTTTTTAAAGCACACTTCACCATTTAGAATAGTACATTGATTTATGTGTTTTTATGTCTTTTAACTTCCTCTCAAAAAATTGAACACTACAGAAGGGCAGCGATGCTTGTTAATTTTGTGTAATTCTGTATATCTAAAGGAGTGCCTAACACACAACAGGAACTCAAAGAAGAGTTGTCAGTGAAAAAAAAAAAGGATATTAGGAAAGTTCTATTGCCATTGCTTATTCCATTGCTACCTGTAAGGAAATGATAATTTCTTTAGTTCCCCAAAAATGCTTTAGCAAGTCTAGTGCACTTCCCAGGGAGGTGGTCAAGGACTCCAGACAGCCTAAAAACTGATTTTCTTTAGCTTTTCCTCATCCTTCCTCACTCCTTATCTTGTCTTCCTCTCTTCTATGCTTCCCACTCTTAAAAATTCTTGATGGTTTTCTATCCAATGGAAGGCCTTCAAAAATGAGTTGAATAAATCTCCCCAGGCAACTAGTCTTTGACTACCCTGTAACTTCACTATATTAAAGTACATTTCTTTCACACTATATTTTAATGAAATATTTATCCTGAATACCCAAAAGGTCACCTAGTGAATGAACTTCTTTTTTTTTTTTTTTTTTTTTTTTGCTTTGAAGAGTTTCTGAATAACTACCCTATGTAATTACTTAAAAAATGAAATAATAAGCAAATAATAAGCAAATAAAGGAAAACTTACAGGTTAGCTTCAAGATTTATAACAGGGTTTCCATATCTTGTTTTATTATATAAATAAATAGAATAACATAGTGACACATCTAAACCCTCTATGGTAACACATCTAAACCCTCTTTCAGTGCTTCATTATATCATTGGTCTCTAGTTATACTGCCTACCTCATCAAATTTCTCAAGTATCCCATACCTCAGAGTGTAAAGCAGGGTAAAAATATTTTTCAGTCTAGACCTAATTACACATTGCACATGCCACTAAGTTTGAACACTCTCTGCTCTTCTCAGCACTAGGAGACAGTGTCTGTCCAATGGTAATTTATTGATATTGCTATTAATTTTATTGGCCTATCATCATATATCCTCAAGATTGGAAATGAAAGCAAATAGAGATGATTTGGGAGACTCTTTCTTATCTTTGGTATACTATGGGAAATAATTTAGAGAGACACCTAGACTCAAGAACTGTGAATTGGCCAGGCATGTTGGCACACTTCTATAATCACAACAGCTCTGGAGGCTGAGGCAGGAGGATCAAGAATTCAAAGCCAGCCTCAGCAATAGCGAGGCACTAAGCGACTCAGTGAGACCCTGTCTTGAAATAAAATACATAATAGGGCTGGATATGTGGCTCAGTGGTTGAGTGCCCCTGAATTTAATCGCCAGTACAAAAAAAAAAAAAAAAAACTGTGATTACTTTAAGATAATCCATTGATGTAGTAATCAAAAACTATCAGTTTAGTTTTAAAGAAATACTCCCCAAAGAATAAAAATACTAGTCATAATGGTAGCAAGTATTAATAGTAATAATAAAGATAGCAAACAGTAACTGATGACATTAAATGAGCATGGCCATGTGTCATTGACTTAAAAGTTTTACTTGCAGCACTCATTAGGGCAATAAGTCTCTGGGGGAACTGAATCCTAAGAGAACACAAACTATCAAGTCTGAAGGTTTGTAAAGATTCCTTAAGCTTATGTTAGGCAGAACACTCCTTGTGGTTCTTATCTTTGTCTTCATCTAAGAAAATGATGAAGGATTTAAAATAAGAACAAGAAGAAATTTCTTTACTGTGCTGAAACATAAATGAAGGATTGAAAATAGGTTAGGAGTAAATGGTGGGGGAGGGAATGTAAATATCTCATGACACCGTTTAGGATAGCTAATGAGCACTGATTCACTCTCTGTTGTATGTCAGACATTACATCAGGTTTTTGCATGCATGATTTCATTTAATCTACAAATGCCATGTGCAAGGAGAACACATTATCCTCTTTGCAATAAAGAGGAAAAGGTGCAGTTAAAGATCTTGACCACGGTCAGATAGCTAATAGCAAGTAGTGCAACTGGTAATCTAATACAGGCTATCTGGTTCCCAGACTGCACTTAACTCTCAGGATATGCATTAGGAGAACTTTCAACCTTTTTATGTGCATTTTATATTGTTCTTTATGTATTTCCCCTGTGGTACTGAGCTGTAAAAGTTTACAATGTAAAGAGACCAGGTAATTTTCCTTCTGGGAACCAGGATGTGAAGAATAGAGAAAATTTAGGTTCCTTTCCACAGTCTAATTATAGAAATGGATCAGAAATAAAAGACCAGCTAGCAGATGGTACTGAAAGGAAGATACTTCTAAAGATGCAAATTTTTTTCAAAATGTTATCTTGATATAATTTTGAATTTACAGTAATGGTACAATATACTGGTATACACTGTTAATCAAGATTCTTTGCTAAAAAAAAGCATGTGTTATTTTTTTCCCCAAGATTTTTTTAAAAGCATTCTAATTATGCATGGTAATTGGGTTCATTTTGACAAAATCCTATATGCAAATTATTTGATGTCAATCTCCATGCCCCCTTTTCCTCCCACCCTCCCTCCCCATGTTCTCCCTCCTCCACTGATTCAAGGCTGGATCATCACATGTTCTCCTTATATTTCTGTTGACTTCCTCCTCCTCTCCTTTCTGCTTTCATAGCTACTGTATTGCTTATTTTTCATTTGCTCTCTTGTTCATCATTTTCACAACCAGAGATATGAAAAAGTGTGCTCTATATGTGTAATAAGAATGGTAATGTATTCTGCTGTCATATATAAATAAAAAAAATGTAAAATTCATCTGAGAAGTTTTGAAGATATAAAGCATCTATAGAGTAGTGAATAAAGTGAAAATGCTAAAGATTGATTTTAACAATTAAAACAAATGTTTAAATGCAAGAAAGGAAAAGAGAGAGCAAGTCTGCTCAGGTCTAAAAGGCTTCACTACTTAAAAATTATTCCACAACTTGATTTTTATTATCATTGGTTGAAATAACAAAACAGTGTATATTTCTATTATTAATTATTACTTCCACTCAAAAATCTGACTTAGGTGACCTGTCGGAAGTTTAAGAACATAAATATACCCAATTGTCATGAATTCTATTCCTTAGTTGTAGCCATGTAGGGACTTGCATGTTTCTATTTTCTTATTTATCACCAACTCAAAATGCAAATACAAACATTCATGCTATTATTTAAGTTTATTGAAGTGGAAAGAAAAGTAAGAGTAGATTGCAGTTCAAAAATGTGCAAGTTTCTCATGACCTTAATTAAATAGTTGATGAACCCAAGTTCTACCAATAATTTTATTTGAATAAAAATGTACATTAACATTTTTATGAGTATTTTAGAATAATCAAGTTAAGGTGAAGATTGCTGAGTGTCTTATACTTTGAAGTTATTTTCCATTCAATAATGAGCAAGACGTATACCCTAGAAACTAGCTATTATGCTGTGTTTGAACTTACATCTTGAGATCACATTAATGTAAGAATTACTTCACAGTGGGTCATTTAGCACATAGGCAATTTCTTCAAATGGGAGCCTCTTTTATAGGAGATTCTGCTTAGTGAAAAACTACCAAGTTGAGGACACAACAAATGATAAAATCATTTTGAAGCCATTTTTTTCTTAAAGGTGTGAAACAAGAATTAGTACTGATATACTTGTGATTTTACATTTATGAATCACAAAATGACCTTTTAGCTTTCCTGTTACATTATCGCCTTTTTTCTCTTCTAGAATTATAGAAGAGTTGTAAGGCAATTAAGAATGTTAGATGGAATTTTCAAGTGCTGCTTAGGAATTTTATAACAGTTGTAAAGGCAATGTTTGATAAGTAATATACTGAAATATACGTTTTAAACTCTACACGCATGTTAAAACTTTTCATGGAAAATTCCCAATTTACCACAATAAGGAAAAGCTCTGCTTTCTTTGGAGAATTATTATTATTATTATTTGGAAAAATAACTTAGTTTGATTTTCATGGAAAAAATACCTACATAGTAGTATTGCTGTTCAAATTGTGTCACGTTTATTTTTGTGGGTGTTTTGAAGTAAATTAACAGGTTTAAGTAAACATTATGATTTGGCCACTTCTAGAAGTTAGAAAGAAGCAGTGTGTAAGTAGTGACGTATGTGGGCTTTACGTAAAGAGATCTTGACATCTTTCAAGCCAGATGTAGTTTTTGTATCAACAAATGGAACACAAATCTCCAGTGTAAGCCTTAAAGAGAAATAACCTACAAACCATAAATGAATTCTTTGTATTTTAGGTTTGTTGACCAGAATAGTGTGTATATCTAATACTACGAAAATGTTAATGTCATCATGCATTTAAGTTAAATAGCTGATGCTCAATTACGATCATCATGGAGATCAAGATAATTACATGGGTGATGTACCAGAAGGGATTTTTTTTTTTTAAAGTAATGAAGGCAAATACCTGAGCAGGCCATTCTGCCTTCCAGAAAGAACAACTACTCAGCACCTCCATGCTAAGCAAGCCAAAATCTAAGACTGATTTTTCACTTTGAACTTGAACTATGACCAAGCAACAACAATTAAGTCATAAAAATAATTCACTGGAGTTTCTTAGGCTGCAGCTAGACATCAATCTTTAATCCATAATATGATTTTAACAACCCAGTCGGTTGCTATCACAGATGTATGTCTCTTCTCAACTGTTAACTTCTGGGTCTTTCAATATATTACTTTAGGCTAGATTCCTCTGCCATTTCTATTTGTTCACTAGAACAATTTTGGTTCCTCTAGTTATACCCAGAATCTTTATGCAGATGTTCTAATTGAAATCTATTGTTAATTGTTTTGACAGTTGATTATCTTGAGCAGCTGTTTTAGAAACAGCAACTCTCCAAGTTCATTCCTAACCTCAGTCTGGAGTTCTCTTTTTGTGCATTCATATCCAAACTCTTAAGCAATGTATAATGTTGGAATTAACTAAGAAATAAAAAAAGAAAATGTCATGAGGAAAACCCAGACAAGGTTTATGCCCTGGGATATTTAGGAGTTCTTAATAGGATAGTTTGTGTTAGGAGTAATCAGCAAAGAGGAACTTCAAAGTCCATTTCATAATATTTCCCCTAAAGATCTTCATTCTTGTTGTTACTTAGAGGGCTGAAACTCCCCACATTATTTCAAATAAGCAATGAAAGGAAACATGTGTAACCAAGAAATAAGAAAACTTTATATGGCTCTCCCTAATATAGACTGGGTGTGTGCTTCTGCATGTTCAAGTGATGCTGATATTATTGCTTGAGGATACAACAAATGATAAAAACATTTTGAAGCCATTTTTTTTCTTGAAAGATACAAGTGGAACTGTGTGTGAATGAGAATGACCATTTCACACCAAATATGTCCAATGGGCTGTCATTTTGCAAACAGCTAGGCACACTTCTTGACATCTTGCTTTGCAAAACAGCAAATCCTCCCTCACCATCTGTCAATCCCAGATGTCTCAACACCTGACCCAGGTAATTCCTAGCAGTTCCTGTGTGATAATATTTCTCTATGAAAGCACAATAATGTTTGGTTGCTTACACAATGCATAGGTTGCCTAAAATGAAATTCTAGAGCTATAATTCATGCACCATCATTAGCCAAAGAATTTAAAGCATCTGTAAGGGTCCATATAAAGATCATCTTTGCCTCAGCATCTTGCATACATGCTTCATTGGCATGTACTCTCCTGCATAAAACAGAACATGTAACTTGCAAAAAATATTAATGACCTCATTGGCTTAGATAAAATGAAGCTAAAAATCAAGAAGTTTCACATGAAATATTTTGAATTAACAAAATGTGTTTTTTACTAGGGAAAATGAACCAAGTAGAGGTAAAAACCAAATTCATTCCATGTTTCTCCCTAAGAAGAAATGACGGACAAAGATTGAGCTTTGAATTCAATAACATATTGATTAATGAAGTAAACATAAATCTTTACTTTAGGCATTATTCTTAACATGTAATTTATTTTTCATTCACAAAATTATTCCTGCTTCATAATTTACTGATGGGTCATCTATGAATGAATAGCTGAATAATAATAAATAGCAAAAAGATGATGTATGTACATTTTGAAAGACTTCACTTTCTTGTATCTTTCCCAATTAACCATGTCAATTATCTAACTTATTCTAAAATTCACATCTCATTGATTCATTCACTTTGACAAAATGTGATTATAAAATATTACCCCCTTTTATATTAAAAAAATGAAAAAAAATCATCAAAAATAATACATGAGTAATCTAAAAATCATGTGTATTATAGTGGGGAATATTTCAAATAAAGTTAGATATGACATAGCTGGGAGATTTCTGTAAATCTCTTATTTATTATAAAAGTACAAATATAATACAGCAAACTTGTTTTCAGGTCAATTTCTCATTATATTAGAGGGCAAAAGATAAAGCAATTTTAAAATTCTTGCTCATTTTAAATTTAGACAGTCTGGTAAATACTAATTATAAATATCAACCAATTACCAATAATCCCATTAGTTCTTTATTGTATAAAAATTTGAAAGCATATGTTACAAAGTAAACATATTTATTCTGATGCTTTTTGGAGCATAAACTAGACTTTCATATGAATTTTTTTATAAACAAATATGTATAAGTCACAGCATAGATTACCTAGTTAAGAATGATTGCTGAATTTTTAGAAAGGTTTTAAAGTCATTTAAGATCAAACTTAAAATATAAGTTTTAATTTTATATTCATTTCAAAGATCCTAGACACACACACACACACACACACGCACGCACGCACACACACACACACACACACACACACACATACACATACACACCAGCTCCAACCTCTTGAATGTAGCTTAAAGTTCCAAGTGGCCAAAAGGGCTGGATCTCGTGAGTATATTAGGAGTGTGTGTGTGTGTGTGTGTGTGTGTGTGTGTGTGTGTTAGTTACTAATTTTTTAAATGTGTTTGTTTTCTCATTGCTCTTCTTCTCCTTGTTCAGTACTATGCTGCAAAGAGAAGTGGGTTGAGAGGGCAAGGGGCAGATCTTACCTCACTGCTTTCTGTGAGGTCAGTCGCAAATGATGGGAATGCCTTTGAAGACTCCTTGGCATCCTCTCTAAGAGGCACCACAGCCATCCTGCAATTCTCTGAAATAAGCAATTTACCACCTAGCTTCTACACTATGTGTACAAGAGCATGTAGCCCCCCACTCTGAGTTTTTGACCTGTAGGCAACTCCTTGAGTTGTGTTTGTAGCAGCAGTACTCCCCTGTGTATTCAACACACTACATAGCCTATGTTCAATATGAACCAACAATCCTAATTCAATGATTCCTAAATTGGCAGGCACTAGTCTATTTCCTGGTCCCCAGGGACCTACAGTCAGTGCTCCAGAGCTTCCTCTACTATGGTTTTGGAAGCAAATCTCAGTCTTAGATTAGGGAATAAAAAGGACCATTTCCTATTAGTCATAAAATTACCCTCAAGAAGGCAGTGTTCCTACACTTTGCAAATTCAACACGGATTATTCTAGCACATCTACATAAAATGTATGTGTAGTTTTCAGTAATATTTCACCTTTTCAACCACCAATTAGATAATTAGAAAGATAAGAAGTTATATATAGAAGCACACTCATAGATACTTGTGTAATGTGTGTGTAGTTACACACATTACAGATACATATGCATGTGTGTGTGTATTTGTGTGTGTAGTTCAAATACTGTTTTCAATTATAGATACTTTTGTACCAGTCTTGGTGAATATTGCCCATGATATATGGCACCCAAATTTGATTTTAAAAACTAGGTGAATTTAATTTTCTACATTGTACATGCTTTATTAATAAAAAAATCAATGAAAAATAGCTGAAATAGTAAAAAGGCAGGCTCTTTTCTTTCCTTCCTGCCTTTAACATCTCCAGCCACACACACCAATAATGAGAAAAGAAGGAGAGAGAAATGAATTAGGTATGAGTGGAAAACAGAAAGTTCTTCATGGCCAAGTCTGAAGTCTTTCTATTACTTGTTTCCTCACTCATGGCGAAAATGATTAGACCTGTCAAAATATAGAAACACTTGGAAAAAAAAAACCCAGGACAATTGCTCCTGGGAAGTGGCCATCTTCCCTGGAAGTTTCCAGTGAGCTGAGTTATTCTTCTTGCAGTATGAAGGACACATGGACCCTCTGTATCATTCCTTCTGTTTGTCTTTCCACTCTCATTTTCCAGTCTGCTTCATACAGCAACTATTGAAATGTTTTTTGGATACTTCTATTAGCTATGGCTTCCAAAAGTTGGGTTAAAATAGTAAGCTAAGCTGAGCAAGCAACGTTTTGGCCTTTGGATTTTATTGGGCACAGTGGTCACTTATTGCCCCTCCCCCCACTTTATTCCTCCAACACCAGAACAGAGCATTCCCTGGATGGGGACCAGCATCTGGCTGGTGGCCTTTTGTTGCATGCCACACTTCTGTCTGCGTACTGATAATCTGAGGCCTCTCCTTCATTTTAGGGCACCAGGCATATTTCTGCCCAAACTCCAAAAGTTGTTACTTACTTTCTTTTTTTGTTTGTTTGTTTTGTTTTCCTGTTCTTTTGCCTTTCTTCCCCCATTTTATTGTTTTTAATTAATTCCTGAAAGCCATATAAGCTATACATGTATCTGATTCTTGACAGTTGAGACTATTAGAAAACATGTCAGTAAGAGCAGACATGGGTGATCTTAATTCATCTCCTAGCTCTCCCACTGACTGATTCTGTAACATTTGAGAGGAGTCACATAACTCCCTAGTCCTTTATATACTGATCTACAAAATGAGCCTTATGATAGGGCTGTTTGAGGAGAAAATAGCTGATACAGGCAGAAGAGCTTTGAAAATCCTGCACTCTTGCCCATGCAGTCAATGTACTAACATTTCAATTAGGTGAGCCCCGCACCCCTCACCACCTCTGGTTGACCAGGATACAGAATAGGAACTATGCCAAGGCTGAAATATTATGGATTTTTAGAGGCCAAGTAAAAATAATGCTCCCTTTTAAGCCTCTATCTCTAGATTAAAACAGCAACTCAAAAATTATTATATCTGTAACAATGCCTATGTTATTATTTAATCCTATAAATCAAGATTTCAGAGCTTTGAAATTGAATGTGGTTATCTTTCCAGGCTTAAAGTTTAATAACTTCTGATCTATACTCACAACCTGGAAAATGTTATCATATTGAAGGTCCACATGGAAAGGTACTTTTAGGACATGCCAGTGACAGTTTATACACAAAACTCAGTCCCTTTTCAAATGTCATTTCCATTAGTGTCTCATATCAGAATTACAAGTGAAATGAACACACTGTAACCTAGTATTTTAAAAGGTTATGTTGAAGGAGTAGAGAGGCTTAAATTAATTTTCCCTTTTCTCATCCAGTAGGCCTTTACTCAATAGGATTTCCTATAATTCTATCTTAATCCATGTCTCTGTGGATGAACCAAAAAGACCACAAAATGGGAGAGGCTGCCAAAGTGGCTTCCTGCCAGCAGCCCCTCTGCCCTTTAAGAGAGACTTGAGCTTAATGATGCTACAATGATCCCAATCAGTAAAGAGAGCACAGGGCAGGCACAGATCTCATGATGCTCTGCAAAGATCTGTTTGTTTAACCATGTGCAAATATTGCCCTAAAATGGTCAGTTGGTTAGCACATGCTAATCATTTACCAGGTCTATTCAATTCTGGAAATAACTGTTGAGAATAAATCATTTCAAAGAGTTTTTATATATAACCAATATTAATTTAACATTCAGGAGGAATGGCTTTGCTATTTTTGTTGCTAAAAACTTGATCTAGGCAAACGACATATATTTAGAAAATTATTCAGAATAGATAATGAAATCCATCATTATATTTATGAGATTATTAATTAGTCAAAGAGAGTGAAATAATTTTCTAGTAATAGTGATTAAATGAAGGTTGAAAGTCCACCCAACACAATTGTTCTCTGAGAATTGCTCTAAATTATTGGAAGTATATTAGAGAAGTTCAATATTATTTTGTAATGATTAAAATTCCATGGCATAATCTTTTCTTTTTCTACATGTTGTCTTTCATTGGGTGGTTGGAAAAGAAAGCATTACTTATTTTGAGGCTGATGTTTGAAAATACCCATCTAATAGGTAAAAAGCATTAGATGCTCATTTACTGGACACTTAACACAATAAATATCATTCATAACCCATATCACTTAGGATATTTAGGTCAAACCATCATCTTAATGGAATTTAGCATTATTAAATTTGGATAATTTTTACTAAAAACTGTTTGGATAGGGCTGAGGTTGTGGCTCAGCGGTAGAGCACTTGCCTAGCCCGTGTGAGGCACTGGATTCAATTGTCAGGACCATATAAAATAAAATATAAATATATTGTGTCCACCTTCATATTTTTTATAGCTAAAAAATAAATATATAAAAAAACTTGTTTGGACAATAAATGCCATGGCTTAAGAAGATACAAATGAGACAAGATATTTATAAGTGAATGAATAGATGGTTCATTCCAGAAAAGTTGCCTTTTTAACAATTGTCTACACAGGACTCAGAAAATGCACAATGCCTTATATAACTTAGAAAGGTAACTTCAATCCTCCACTTGGACCTTTGTCAGGGTCCGAGTAGACTAAATGAATGAAAAATGTGTACTACTACTTCATAGCTGGAGATTATTACTAAGGCAAGAATAGATGCTCTGTTTAAAATAAACTTTTAAGAGTCAGTCCATATAATCACTGTCTTCAATCACAAAAATATATCAAGAAAACTAAACATTTTATACTTTATCATTGAAAGGTTTTAAAGTATAATAATACAATATTGTAATTTATTTAATAAATCAAAACCAAGTTATGAAAAAATAAACTAATCAAATTTGTAATATTGTCCAGATTTAAATGTTTCCTACTTTGGTCTGTGAAGTACAACTCCTTTATAGGGAATTCTCTCTTCTCCTCAAGATATTTCCTACAAATAAAATTATCTTACTTTCCCCCTATTACCTAAAATGCTGATAGAAGTTCTGCTTTTAACCTCCTCTATTAATACTAAGAGGAATCTTTAATTTACAGTTCTAAAACACTTAAAATTTTTTTTAAAAAAAATGGACAATATGGAAAGCAGTATGGAGATTCCTGGGAAAGCTGGCAATGGAACCACCATTTGACCCAGCTATTGCCCTTCTCGGACTATTCCCTGAAGACCTCAAAAGAGCATACTACAGGGATACTGCCACATCGATGTTCATAGCAGCACAATTCACAATAGCTAGACTGTGGAACCAACCCCGATGCCCCTCAATTGATGAATGGATAAAAAAAATGTGGCATTTATACACAATGGAGTACTACGCAGCACTAAGAAATGACAAAATCATGGAATTTGCAGGGAAATGGATGGCACTAGAGCAGATTATGCTAAGTGAAGCTAGCCAATCCCTAAAAAACAAATGCCAAATGTCTTCTTTGATATAATGAGAGCAACTAAGAACAGAGCAGGGAGGAAGAGCAGGAGGAAAAGATTAACATTAAGCAGAGTCATGAAGTGGGAGGGAAAGGGAGAGAAAAGGGAAATTGCTTGGAAATGGAAGGAGACCCTCATTGTTATACAAAATTACATATAAGAGTTTGTGAGGGGAATGGGGAAAAAATAAGGAGAGAAATGAATTACAGTAGATGGGGTAGAGAGAGAAGATGGGAGGGGAGGGGAGGGGGGATAGTAGAGGATAGGAAAGGTAGCAAAATACAACAGTTACTATTATGGTATTATGTAAAAATATGGATGTGTAACCGATGTGATTCTGCAATCTTTGTAATGTCTTGAATAACCAATAAAAAAATAAAATTGAAAAAAAAATGGACAGAGACTAATATAAAAAAGATTTTATAGTCAGCTTTTTATAGGCTTCAAATCCTGTTTTATAAAATGATTCTACAAAGTTCTGTCTGAGCCAGGTTTGGTCACTCACCTCTGTAATTCCAGTGACTTGGGAGGCTGAGGCTCAAGGCCAGTTTTAGCAATTTAGTGAGATCCTGTCTCTAAATAAAAAATAAAAATGACTGGGAATGTAGCTCCGTGGTAAAGTACTCCTAAATTCAATCCTTAGTACCAAAATAAATAAGTAAATAAAATTCAGTGTGAATTCTCCCCATCAACATTCCCTTCCCCAGTGATGCTCCCTTGATCAGAAAAGGGTATCTGTGCTGCTGCTTTCGGGATACCACACTCACAGAAATCTTCTTCTTCACAAGGTTTATCCAACCTTTCAAGCCACTTGGCAATAATTAAGCCACTTCTTCTGGTCAATGTCTTGAACCAAAGTGATCTGACAAATTAATTCAGAATAAACTGCTAATGAGTACAAATAGATTAGAGTGACACTCTCTCCGGTAGTATATAAAAAGTGTTTATTCTTATAAGAAAGTAGGAGACAGTTCAGCCACTGGATGATGATAATTTTGGTTAAAAACTCCATTTAGAGCCATTAACATTTATAGGACAGCTAGCTTTTAAACTAGCATACTTGTAGTAGTTCTTCAGAGAAACAGAATCAATAGACAAGTATAGTCTTTCAATCTCCTTCTCTCTCTCTCTCTCTCTCTCTCTCTCTCTCTCTCTCTCTCTCTCTGTCTCTCTCAATGAATTTGTTCAACTGACTGTAGAGCTAACAGTCCAAATGTGCAGGATTGGGCAGCAAGCTAGAGATAGGGAGAAGAGTTAATGATCCAGTTTCAGTGTGAAGGTAATCTGCTGCACAATTTTCTCTTATTCAGGGTAAGCCAGTTTTTTTTTTTTTCTTTTCTTTATAGCCTTCAACGAATGAGATGAGGCTCATTCATACTGTAGGGAATAATCGGCTTTATTTCAAATTCTACTGATTTTAATGTTAAACTCATCTGCAAATTACCTTCATGAAACATCTAGAATAATGTTTGACCAAATATCTAAATATTTGGTCAAAGCTTAATCCAGTTGACACAAGAATAATTGACTATCACCTCCAGTAGTGCATAAGGAAAATCTACTTTGCAAATCAAAATAGTCTTGGATTATTAGTAAAGCAATATATTGTTGAGAGTAATTGTAATTGTTTATTATGATACAGCATGACATGAAATGAAACTTGAAAGACAGGGCTAAAGAGAACAGCATAGTTCAAGGGAGGAAACATTGCCCCTGGCATGGTATAATCTTTTAAACAGAGTTTCCTGATGGATCAGTAGTATAAGTACATAATGATGAATTGTATTTTTTGTGAGGTTTGAAAGGTGCTATTATAAATTATTCCTAGGCCACCACAAATCTGAGTTTCAGAGACAAATATAGAATAGGAACAAACATGAGCATTTGTCTGTATTCTAGGTGAGAGCCAGTGTAAAAAGTCAGGAAAATTTCGATTAGTACATGATGTCTGTTTCCTTGACTAATGTTCTTAGATCTCTGATGCTTTCTTTAAAATAAATCACTGAAGTATTTTTTTTTCAATCACTTCACCAGATGATGGAGCCTCTCTGATAGGACTTCAACCTTGTCTCATTTATTTTTAATTTCCACACACACAGAAAAAGTACTTTCAGTAGATTAGACAACAGGGAATGGGGAGAAGGAAGCGGGGGTAAGAAAAGACAAGACTGTGGAATGCATGTGGTATAATTTTCCAAGTATGTATAGGAAAAAAACACAGTGAATCCCCCTACCATGTATACCTGTAAGAATGAGGTCCTTACTAGAATAATATATATTCCATGCTTTTACAATTATATCAAAATGGATTCTGCTGTCACTTATAACTAAAAATAAACAATAAAAAAGTACTTTTAAATGCATTTTATTATTGGATAGGGGGTCCTTCACCACTTGCTTATGAAGACTCAATCAATCGATCTAAAGAACAACAAAATCTCAGAGGGGATAAGGAACATTTTCAGATATGTTTTAGGCTTCATTTTTCAGTATATAAAACAATTAGAACTACCTCAGTGCTCTAGGAGTGATAGGAGTAGAGATGAATTTGAAGACCAAAGAGTATGGATATAAGAGTAGAGAGTATGGATATAAGAGTAGAGAGTATGGATATAAAAGTAGAGATCATATGAAGCTTGATGGAACTTCTGTATCTTTCTCAACTGATTCAATTGAATAAAGGTAGAAATCAACACTACACAAACTATTCAGTATTTAGTTACACACAACACGAACAATTGTGCCTTCACGAGTTAGGAAGAAATGCTGTTGGTTGGAATGCATAATGAAGAGAATAAAAGTCCTAAGAGCTCTCTTGGAAATAAACACATTCTTAAAGAGGTCTAAGATTAGTCCCCTTACTTTCTTTGGCAAATGAATCATGGCAAACTGCTCTCCTGACAACCTGGAAATAGTAGACAAAGGGCAACTTCTACTGAACACTGTGTTTTGCTCCTTCTGACTTACTTCTCCTTCACATTGTTTGGTATATTGAAAAGCAAGACATGACACTTCTCAGCCAATGACATTGCAACAGGGGTTGTGTGAATCTTCATGCTCCTTGTGTTGTGAAACATTATTGGGGAGAATGTAAAGACCGTCTATATTCTCTTGAAGCAAAACAACAACAACAAACAAGAAAGGATAAAATGACACTGGATTTATATTGGACACAATAGAGACCTTTACAGTCATTAAGCTTAGATGTCTCCAAAAACCCAAGGAAGAAAATCAGCTACATCAGCTGCACCCACATTTGAGCCACAAGACTCTCACTTCACTGTGGTCCCTCTGCCATTGCCTGTGCTTACAGGGGACAGTGGTGGCTCAAATGTGGGTGCAGCTGATGTAGCTGATTTTGTCCATAAAACATAGACAAGACACAACACAGTACCACAAAATCAGGTCAAGATGTGGAAGCTTGGCCATTCCTACCCGTATGTCTTGATATCATTTTCAGAACGTCTTACAAGAGTATCCCAGTTTCTTATACAAATTAGCAAATTAAAAAGAGTAAAATAAAAATTTAAGCTATTTAATGACTAATTACAGAAAATCAATGCTATATACCTGCTTTGCAAATTTATAATGGCTGTTTGGATTTCTTATGACTCTACTTATAGATACTACCATTATTTTAAATTAATGCCCAGTATCCTCAACTAAAACATAATTTTCTCAGGGAACTCCTGAACACTATTGTAAGAATGCAGTCATTAAAGAAAATCATAGAAGCTTTATAAAAAAAATGAAAAATAGGGCTACCATATTACTAAGAAATCCCTTTTCTGGGTATATTCACAAAGGAAATAATCTTGTTACTTTGCCGTATTATCTGAACTCCTGTATTAACGACCAAATTCACAACAGCAAGGATAGTAATCATTCCCTTCTGTGTATGTACATCAAAACATCACACTGAATACCTGAAATATATAGTATTAAAAAGCCTTTTTCTCCAATATATTAAAAATGAGGATTCATATCCAAAAAAACTTAAGATTACATAAAATTAAAAGCAAAATTGATGATAATTTTTATTAACATTCTTAAAATTGATATACATATCAGCTATTCAGTGTTTTCTCATCATGGGCCTGTATGATGGAAGTAAATGAAGCAGACACCATACCGTATGAGATGACCATTTGCTCTTAGCTCTCAGAGTATACCTGGAATCTCTCACCTCCTTTTCCTGCTTTATTATACTCCAGCCTAAGGAAAACCTCAGACAGTCATTAACAAGCAACACTGGCTTTCACAGAGCACTAAAAACTTAAACTCCCACAATTGTTATAACTTACCCAGTTTTTGCATTTATTAATGTTCTCAGATTCTTTAAATAGAATTCAACATAGTGCTAGCAAGTAACATTTTCTACTCACACCATAAGCTGCAATATTATATTCAAGCAATTTCTTACACTCTGATTTCTTTTCAGAATAGAGAGCATATCTTTATTTGTCATATTTTATTGTCACTAAGAGGACAGAAAGATAACTTTTATCTTTATTATCCATGTATAAGTACTTTTATATATTACCAATTTGAACGTGGTCTTAATTTGAAAGTTCAAGTAATCTGTGTCTTTAAATGACACATGAGCATGACTCCTGGTTTTATCATTTAAACCCTTGTTCAAGAAGTATTATTTTTCATTTGAAAAGAAGGGTAAATAACTAGACCCAAAATGGCCATTTATTAATGGAAATCAGGTACTGTGACAATTACCAATAATGAGAACACATTGATTTTGTGTCAGATCAATTTTCAACCTAATGGAAGAGTTAAGCAGAGTCTCTGAAAGGGCTCATGGACTCTTATGTGTGACATATCTGTAAACATGTTTAGCTTTACAAGATACCATGTTGCATAATACATGTGTCCATTATTTGTTTATTTAAAATATTTAATTACATTAAATGAAAAGCCTAATTATTATTACTATTTCAATTATAATATAGATTATAATAAAATAAGCCAAATATTAATCAAGCATCTATGACAAAAATTAAGTCCACTGTACTAAATTACTTACACGATTTACTATTTTTTTTAACAATTATTTTTGGCTAACTTCCTGGACTACTTAGAACAATTAATATCAATAACCTTAAAATATTGTTACTAATTAACATTTTCCTAATAAATCACTAACCTTTGGTCTCCTTAGTGATAATCAGAATTATCACCTACAACCCTGATGGCAGACTTTTAAATACTTACCAAAATTCACTTTCTTTTGTTCATCCTGGGCACATGTCTAAACCAGATTCCTCAGTCTTCCTTGCAAGTAAGGTGCATCTCTGGGAATAATTACTAGCAGAACCGATATGTACCGTTTTTAAATATGACCCATTAAAACATCCCTCAAATGCTCCGGCATAATCTCTCTCCTTGCAGCTTGGAGCTCCAAGGCAACAACTTGCATATGACATAGGAAGACATATGTTGAGGATTAGAGACTCTCAGCTCAGAAGGTGAGGGAGGAAGGCTATCCAGTCCCTCCATCCCAAAGCAATCCCTAGCTTTCTCTACATAAGCCTCTAAATTTGTTTTGGTCTATTTATTCCATTATTTAGATTGTAATAATATAGATGACCTTAACATTTGTTTTGTACTGACATATCTTCTTTGTCTTTCTCCTCAAAGGCTCTGTGCATGTGAATGCTAAAAAAGTAAGGCACAACCAACTAAGGGAATCCTCAATCAAGCACCTGACATTAAATATACATGTAAATATAACCCAAAGGAATCATTCTCTCTCTCTCTCTCTCTCTCTCTCTCTCTCTCTCTCTCTCTCACACACACACACACACACACACACACACAACTTCTACATATGTTAGAACACTAAATGGAGAGCCATTTTCATTATGTTTTTTACTGATTCATAATTTCAAATAATACAGGTCAAGAAAAAAAAATCAACATGTATGAAAAGACTGGATCTGTATTTTGTCCAGTTCTTTATTTCAATAACCCTACTACCTGAAACTAAAGAAGGAAACAGGAACTTCCTTTTCCCACAACCCCCAACAAAACTCTCTAATAATCTTTTAATTAAAAGTGAATGATGGAGAGATGGCTCGTGAGCAGGAAAAGCTGAAGAACACAGCTCCCTAATGCATTTGTACAGCACGAATCAGTCTGCACATCTCCCAGGGATATCTGTATTAATTACATGGAATCTAATCCATTCTACTAAAGCTGATGTTGTCAACTGACATGGTTAGCTCTAGTTCACAAAGTTTGTTGACATAGTTAAATAAAATGCATGACATAGAAGAGAAACTTCAAAGAAGGTTTTACATACAACAGGATGCTTATATTTTGGAGCATGGGATTTTAAACAAGTTTGGATCTTACATAATGAAACAACTCTGATTTTCCTGGAAGTCTTTGGACAGCATGTTTAATTAATTTTACCTTTCCATTCAATAAGTTGTCTCTTATTTTAGTTATAAAACATTCTTGGATATATAGATATAGATATAAGATAGGCATATATTATAGGAAGAAAATTGTATTTAAAAGCCGAGAAATTAAGAAAAAATAATATATATCCTTTCCCTATGTCTATAAAAATGGCAGAAAACAGGCAATGAGTGCTTCATATATACTGTGCACTCTTAAACATATTTAATAAGTTATTGCAATGATTCAATATAATACATTGTAATTTTACTCTTGAAGAAAACAAGCCTCCAAAATGTTAACTATGCAAGCATATTTGTGTGTTTTTATAAATATAATGAAAACCTAGAAGAAGGGAACTGAAAGGAATCAACATGAAGA
The DNA here is from genome assembly GCF_048772815.1 of Callospermophilus lateralis. Classification (NCBI taxonomy): domain Eukaryota; kingdom Metazoa; phylum Chordata; class Mammalia; order Rodentia; family Sciuridae; genus Callospermophilus; species Callospermophilus lateralis. The sequence goes on along the minus strand of NC_135314.1, from coordinate 15,581,177 downwards.
AATTATAAAAAGCAGAAAATGCCAATCTCCCTGATTTGATCAATACATAATGCACACATGTGTTGAATTATCATGCTGTGTCACACAGATACATACTATTACTATACATTGATATTAAAAAAAGTTCAGTAGCTCACCCACATCTAAATGTCTCTCAAGTCTCTGAGACTACATTTCATGAACTCTGCCACTGCTTTTTCTGTTTCTCAATCTCATTCTCTTCTCATCTGCCTCCTAACCCAACTGATGTTTCAAGGCATTAAAGTTAGTTGGAGACTTAGAGTTAATTCGTTCTTACAACAAATATGCATTGCATGCTTATACATGCTCAGCATTTTTCTAGATGCCTGAGTTACATACATGACTGAAATAAGCATGATCATCATTTCCAAAACATCTAATCTGATTTCTCTAGCCTTGCTCTTTCAAAATCCCCACTCTGGTTAAATCGAATTCTCTACCTACTTCAACCTCATCACCCACACATGGTAAAGGGCACAATCACACTGTCCAGAACATCCCTATGCATTTCTAGCTACCCACCTCAAGTAGGATGTTAGCAATCACCACCAACCCCAGATCTATAACATATCTCCTTCTGTCACTTCATGGCTTCTTCAACTTCTTTACTTCCTGAATGATTTTCTGACTTTCCCTACTATCTTCCCCTATATATGTAGTCTTCATGCCCTATTGTTATTTCATCTAAGGACCTTGGTTCTTATTTTGCAAAGACAACAGTAAAAGTCAGAAGAAAACATGTACAAAATCCCACCATAAAAAAAAAATGGTTATTCTGTCTGTAACCATCGGGACACTTGACCACCCTTCCTGCTATTGGGTCGGGTGGGACATTTCCCATGCTTCTTTCCTCCTTCCACTATGGAATTCTTCTCCTGTGCTTCTATTGAAGGATAGTCTTCCTTCACCATGTCCCTCTTCTATTATTTCATGATTTGCCTTTACTATCTCATGCAATATCAAAATTTCCTTTCTTAAAGAATAGTTCTTACAAATGCACAGCTATCATAGCTAAGAGGAAAACAAACAAACAAAAAAATTCCTTTCTGAGAAAAATCTCCTTCCATTTCCTGTCCATTAATTTCTTTTCTTTACATCAAAGCTCTTTAAATTTTTCCCAGATCTTCATCCACAATTCTCTCTTTAATCTGGTACTGTAAATTTCAACCCCAGTGCTTCATCTTGAGAACCCCCAATCAGACCATCATTGACTTCAGAATTGCTAACTTCAGGCCAGTTTCTGGTCCTCATCCCACTTACCCTATCAATGTTGCTATTCAAATTAGCTGATCACTCTGTCTCGAAATATGTTTTTCAGTTGATATCTAGTCCACAGTTTTATTCCAGTTGACTTATAGGTCACCATTTTCTGGATACTGCTCTTTCTCTACAATGTTCTGTTCTGAATTCTTCTCTTAGTCTTCCTGATTTCTCAAGCCTCTGAATTTTGTGATGCCCTCAACTCAGTTCATTGGTATCTTCTCTTTAAAAACACCCACTACCTGACTGAAGACAGTCAGTCTCATATCATGCATGTACTAATGATTTTCCAATTTGTGTTTCCAAGTTTAACCTATCCCATTTGATCTTTTTCATTCCTCTGTTGCCTCAATAAGATATTGTAGACATCTTCTGAAAAACAGCAAATCCTTTTGGTTACATTTTAAGGCAAAAGACCTCTTGCCCTTTCTTGATTTTTCCATCTCTCCCACAATACACATCTAACCCTCCCTGTACCACCTGCTTCAAGCCACCATGCCCTGATACCTCCTCATTCCCTTTTACCTCCCATTGGAGTGCTCAGTTCCTCCAACATCGACTCTCAATGCAGAAGCTTAAAAAGATTATTTTTAGATGAAAGTTTGACTGCATCTCTCTTTTGATATTAATTCTCTTGAGTAAAAGTCAAATAAAACATCTCTACACAGTTTTTTTAAAGATTTTTAAAAATGTTTATTTTTATTTATTTATATGTGGTGCTGAGGATCGAACCCAGGGCTGCACAAGTGCTAGGCAAGCACTCTACCACTGAGGCATAACCCCAGCCCATCTACACAGTTTTAATTTCATCTCCTGACCTCATCTCCTACTACTCTGCTCCTCCACCCATTCCTGACACACTTGAACACACTGAATTTTATCCAGCCTCAGGACCTGTCTGTGAAACAATCTTCTCTCTGCAGAGCTTTGAATATAGAAAAGGTAATTAACTTTGCTATTTTTAAAAAGTATCCCACATCTAAGTATTTCAACACAGTAAATCAAGTTTTTTTGTTTGTTTGTTTGTTTGTTTGTTTTTAGGTTGCAGTCTAATGAGAATTGAGCAGCATACCAAGCTAGATCTCCTTGAAGGAGAGATTTAAGTCACTTGATTTAAGATTGATTAATTCCAGCAACTTGTTATTACCTCCTGTTGATTGGGGTGGGGGAAGAAGAACTATGCAATGTGTTTAGGGGTCTGGCCTGAAAAATGGTATATGTATGTATATGTATATGTATACCATTATGTATAAAGCATACCATTGGATACCATTCAGTCACGTAACAAACCTGACTGCAATGGAAGAAAACCTAAATATTTGGCCAGTCCCCAACATCTCTGCCACATCAGCTGTCAACTTCCTTCAGGAAGGTGAGGAAAACTTCCCATAACTACCTTGTTTCAATAGCAATGAAGCCTAGGTCAAATGTTGCTGAGTAACTGGGCACCAATCTATTTTTCTCTTTAGTTATTCTTAATGATCCTGGACATCCAGCTCAACTATATTTTTATTTTTATGTGCGTGAAGTCAGACAAATGAGCTGTGGGCAAGAAAGTGTGTATGAAGTGACTGGAACTGATCAAATTTTCCACTCTTGCTGCCACACACTATCATATTGGTCCTGGCACCATCTTCCTTAACAAGACCTCTGAAACACAGGAAATAAAACCAAGAACCAATAAGTGGGATGCCATCAAATTGAAAACCTTCTGCACAGCAAAGGAAATGTCTAAGAGTATGAAGAGAGAGCCCACAGAATGGGAGAAAATCTTGTAGGGAGGTTGTAGGGGAAAAAAAAGATGAGTTGTAGAGCAAAAGGACCATTTGTACATTTTTGGTCAGACTGCAGACTAGTACAACCATTCTAGACAACAAAATGGAGATTTCTCAAGAAAGTAGGGATGGAACCACCATATGACCCAGCTACCCCACTCCTGGGTATTTTCATAAAATATCTAAAATTGGCATAGTACAATGACACAGATGCATAAATGTTTATAGCAGTATAAATCACAATAGCTAAATTATGGAATTGACCCAGGTGCCCTTCGATAGATGAATGTATTAAGAGATTTTGGTATATATACAGTATGGAGTATTACTCAGCCATAAAAATAGAATGAAATTTTGGCATTTGCTGGTAAATGGATGAAAAATGAAGAATATCAAGCACAGTGAAATTAGCTAGGCTCAGAATCTCAAAGGTTAAATGTTTTCTTTCATATTTGGAAGCTAGAATAAAATAAAAGAAAGGATGATAGATGGATAATATAACAAAGAACAAACAAATACAAATTAATAGATGGGCAAAAGGAAGTCAATAAGTCTAGTAGAGTAGAGAAAGAATAGAAGGGGAGAGGGCACGAGGGAAAATGGGGGGAGGGCTCATGAACTGAAACCAATTTCCATACATGTATGAGTTTGTCTGGATAAATCCAACTTCTATGTATCACCATAAAGTCCTAATAAATAAATAATAAATAAATAAAATGACGTGCTGTCCTCTACTCCCATTCCCTTGCCACCAATCATACACAGGATTCTAAAATTATCAGGAAGACAGATTCAAGAATGACCATATGGAAGGCTTCCCATTAATCAGAAATGCCCATATTGGATTTCATATAAACAGCCACAAAATGTCTCCTTGTGAAGCCACTGAAATATTGTGATTTAAATTTGAATATCAGATAGCGATAACCTTCCCATTAGAATACCCTATTCTTCCAAATGTGCTTTCTTTACATTCACATCATTTCTCACCATCTGATATATTCTCTATTTGCCTGTCACTTTTTTTTCTGTTTCTGCTGTCTAGAACAATGGTCATCCAACTATAACCATGGCCAAAATGGTCATCCAACTATAACCATGGCCAAAATCTAGCCTACTTTCTATTTTTATCAATACATTTCTATTAGAATATGTCGACACTCACTCATTTCTGTAACTGAATGGTGCTATTTTCAATAGCAAAGTTTAATGATTGCAACTGACCAGCTGTATGGGAAGCAAGACATATTCTTTATCTAAGCCTTTACAGAAAAAGTTTGCCAGTGCTTGCACTAGAACATAAACTTGGAGAATAAAGACTGTCTCATTGTTTCCTGTTAAATCCTCAGCATGAGAACATAACCTGACCATCATGGGTTATCAGGTACACAATTTTATTTCTTTCTTTCTTTTTACTTGATACATAAATCAATAAATGAACAAGTGTGAGGTGGGCCAAAAGTATCTCACAAATTATCCGTTGAACTTTCAAACTTCACCTTATATGGAAAACCAAAAAGAGTCATTGCATATGTAATTAAGTTTAAAAATCTTGACATGAGAGATTTATCTAGAATCAGCGAGATCAGCCCCCAATACAATCCAACGTATCCTTATGAGAGGAAGACAGAAAAAAAGAGTCAGAAGAGCAGGGGCACTATGACCATAGAGGCAGAGATGCATGGTGGGGACACAGGCCAAGGAATGCCTGCAGCTTCCAGAAGACAAAAGAGGCAAAGACGGTCTTCTCCTTAAGAGCCGCCCCAGGGAGCACAACCCTCCAGACCCCTTGGGTTTTGGTCCAGTGATATTGATTTTGGATTTCTGGCATCCAGAACTTTGAGAGAATAAATATCTGTTGCTCATCCTACTGAAATTTTGGTAATTGTTACTCAGGCAACAAGAATCAAATACACAGAGTGAAATGAATTAAAATCAGTTCTCATTTTACAATTATGTTCTAAATGATTATGAAAACTGTTTCTTGTGTCAACATTAAATCTATCTAAATGCTCTTGAAATTAATTCTCACAGGGGAAAAAGTATTTTGGCATTTCTTCACTAACTATGGATTCACAGCAAGTACGTCATGATTTATGGGTTCTTCACTCTGTGGATAAAATTAGATAGATTTGGGGAGATTACCTTTGTTAGCTCTTCATAAATTAGTTGATGAAACTGCTTTGAGGCATTCAATATGCAAGTTAGGCATCATTTTGATATTTTCCTTAATGTATGTTAATAGTTTCCTGAACTGTATTGTTTCCCAATCATAAATAATTTCTAAGCAAATTAAATTGGTTGTTACAGAGAAAGAAGAAAAGTAAATGTAAATGCATGAGGACCAAGTACATAGAAAAATTTTCTTCTTCAACAAATGAGATTTGAGGGAGAAAGTTCCCTTCTTCTCTTTCAGAGGAATGTGGTCATGATCTCCCTACAGTACCAGAAGACTGCATGCTTTTTTGGAAATATAGACTTATGGTTGGATGATATGCTAAGTCTGGAAGAGTGCACTGATGGATAACATTTAGCACATGGATTGTATCATTGAGCTGTTGAACCAGCCATGGAACCACCCTGCATTTGTACTTTGTGTTCTCTAAACGTTTACTTTGGGACTTCGATTCAATACTTGAAGATGAAGATCTCTCCACTGATCATTTCCATACTGTCATTTATGTCTATGGTTGCTGAGTAATATATTCATTCAATGATGAAATGGTATAGTAAAACCCTCAGTCATATCTAACAATTAATAGGACTTAGCTAAGTCAACATTGGACTCCAGATAATAACACTGGAACTATGATATTGAATTGTCCATCAACTGCTTGGGGATTTAGTTCCACATATGGAATCAATTTGTGCAACCATGACAGTGATCTCCATTGATGCTTTTATTCAGCCCTGGCAGTGCTGTGTCAATGGTGCATCAAAATGACCAAATGGCAGAGAGTTCTCCACAAAGAGCAAATGTATTCTTGGATGGCTTCATCATGTTCATGCCTATAATTGAATAAATTTCTGAAGATAATTTTTTATGATAGCCCTCATCATGGAAGACATCTTAAACTTTAAGCAAGCATTTAGTGAAGTGGTTACCCAAATTTAATATGGAATCAAGAAGTTTTAAAATTGAAAACATCTTTAAATTTATAAAATACATGTGTCCCACCTCACAACTACTGCTTTATGGAGTATATACTTACTACTCTAACAAATTTGTTTGGAATTTTGCTTTAAGCAAATATCTAAATAGGAGAAGAGAACAGTTAGCATTTCTAACAAATATTTTAAGTAAAGTTAACATTAAATTTATTTCCCTGTCTCCTACACCTTGAATGCTGCTCATACTGTATAGAAACATTGAGGTTCTCTAAACAGCTACAAATTCAAAAGAGGTTGATTTCTTAATAAGTTGGTGGTTTATCTTAAAGTCTATTTGTTGTCACTGCTTTGCAATATATTTTAAAATTTGCAGAGAAACCAGGCATTGTTTTCTAAATATATTATTTTATGTTGTTTTCAGCACACCTTCTATGAAGGAATCATTTAAACTTTCGGTTTAGTACCAAATAGTTATTCTCATTATGCATCAGAACTCTTTTAAAATTTAGAGTTCCAAACCCAGAATTCAATCTTATTACTTAGTTGCTCCAGTCTCTGTTTTTACAAGTTTGGGAATGTTAAGTTGTTTGGGGAATTACATAGAAAAATCTTTGTTAGTGTTTGGTCTCCATATCCATGATTTTTTTATGTTCTTCAGATTTATTACTATTGCAGTGATCACAACAATAAAATAAATGTGATAAAAATTAATGCCTTATATATGGTGAAAAATTGAATAACCAAACTCTGTGTCCTAATATCAGAACAATGTCCAAATTGAGTGCTATGGTTTAAAAGTGTCCACCCAAATTCATGTGTTGAGACTTAACGGCCACTGTGATAGTATTAGTGGTATTGCATTTAGGAAGCAATTAAGTTCTAAGGACAGAGAGCCCATAGTTTGGATTAGGGCTCTTAACTAAAAGCTTGAAGAAATGGATATACTCCCTGATGTTCTTCTGCCATGTTAGAAGTAACCCACTAGAAGAGGCAGTGACAAGGCTGCATGCTGGAAGCAATTCTCACCAGATACCAATATTCAGACCCTTAATCTGAGAATTCTCAGCCTCCGTGAACTGGGAGAAATAATGTAAATGATCACACAAATACTCAGTGAGCACACTACCAGCACTGGAGTCTAGACTATTCCATGGGCACTCAAGACTCTTAACAACTGGGCTCAATTCCATCTGCCTCTCCATGATTTTATTCTACCCTTCTTTTGTGAGGCCCTTGCTCTAGCACGGGCCTAGATTTTCTCTGTACCCTTACTTGTTTCCAAATTTATAATGGCCTTTACAGTCACCTTTGACTCTCCAAACTCCAATCAAGCTTCCAAATGCAATGCAATCCCATCTCTTCTTTGATGTTTGACCAAACCACTATACCAAAAAGAGATTTTTGACACTTCATAGGAATTTGACAGCACAACATACCTCTGCTACCTTTAAGGTACTAACAATGTGCCTTGGGTGGAAATTATTTATATGAAAGTCCAACAGTCCAATGTGAATTTCAGGCTTTTAGAGGAGAGTGTAAAAATGAATAACACATGATCTTGTATTTTTGCAGTCCAAAAATTACCCTCTGAATTTATACCTAGTCCTGTGGGTAGGATGATCACCACATTACGCTAATCAGTTTTAAGTGTTTTGCTTCTGTCTCTTTCTAAAACTATTTGAGAATCTGAAAATTATCATACCAGGGCATTAAAGCAGATTTCTCCTGAAAATCAAGATGCTCGCTAAACTTCCTAATTTTGCACATTCAAAAAATAAAGTAATACTTATTTTGCCAAAATATAAAGAAGTATAATTGCTATATTTTAATAAAAATTGAGCTGTGGCTAGGTGCTGTGGCACACACCTGTAATTACAGCGGCTCGGGAGGCTGAGTCATGAGGATCATGAGTTAAAAGGCAGCCTCAGCAACTTAGTGAGGCACTTAACAACTCAGTGAGACTCTGTCTGTAAACAAAATATCAAAAAGGGCTGAGGATGTGGCTCAATAGTTGAGCATCCTTGGGTGTAATCCTCAGTACCAAAAAAAAAAAATAGAGCCTTAAGAAAACTTAACAGACATTGCATGCAGTACTAATATAAAACATAGTAACTGAATTTATTCTTTTTAATATATTGCTTTTACATTGACGAATTGATTTATTTGCCTTCTATTATAAATATCTCTATTAATTACTCTTTATTTTATCTATGCAGAGACTTGTTCACCATTCAATCTTTGTATCTTACGTAGTTTTATTCTAAGACAAGATACAGAAAGACGTATTCCCTGAGCTTTTGCATGATTGCATATGCCAGTATTACCATTTTATATTTGGATAACAACTTGCCTGGTTATAATATTCTTGAGACATACTTTTTACCTTAGAATTTTGTAAATATTGTTCTATTATCTTCTGGCATTTCATTTTTCCATGGAGGCATTTGATCCCCACCAGATTTATCCCATTTTTAAGTTCTTGGATACCTGATGAATTCTTTCTTTATCCTTGAAATTCAATCACTTTACCAGAATGTCTTGAAATTGGTTCGTCTAATGAATTTTTTGAGAACTGTTATGCCTTTAGATTTATGGCTATTATTTTTAACTTCAAAAATATTTTCTAGTATTACATAAATGTTTTTAATTATATTTGTCAGGTTTTCACTTCAAGTGTACCATTTATTTTTATTTTGGAGGAGCATTTCCTAATATACCATGGACATTTTATTTATTTTTTTCTCTTTTTTGAGATGACTGGCTGGGACTATAAGTGTGTGCAATGGGGCCTCCTATGAACATGAGCTTCTTTGTAATTACATTTTTTGATTTGCTTCTCTTCCATTTTGCTAAGACTAACCCGCAGCTATCTTTGATTCTAATTTTATTTCCTGTGCTGTCTGATCTGCCTCCTATGGTTTTTATTTTATTAGCTCTGCAACAGTGCTGTTTTGGTTCTCTGTTCTTTTAAATTTTACAATCTCTCTAGCTCATTCACACTTCTAATCATTTCATATTTACTGTCTCTTCTCATTAAAAATCACATGCTCTTTAGATTTTTATAGCATGAAACATTTGTGGAAACTTTTTTGTTCTTTTTAGGTTATATTTTCTTTTAAAATTATTTCTTTTTTGTGCTTTGTGCATGCCTTTTTTTTTGCAATAGTATTTGCGTAATTGCCATGACATGTCAAATACTACATGTTTAAATAAACATATGTTTAATGTGGCTTTTCTTAGAACCCTTAATTTGCTCTAATACAAAGATGGTATATTTTATTGCTCCCCTTCCTAAATTTCCTGAAGCCTTTAGACTCCTCCTTAAGACTTCATTCCTGGGGCTAGGGTTGTGACTCAGTGGTAGAGTGCTTACCTAGGATGTGTGAGGCACTGGGTTCAATTCTCAGCACCACATGTAAATAAATAAAGGTCCATCAACAACTAATAAATATTTTTTTTAAAAAAAAGACTTTATTCCTAGAATTGATAGGGTATGTTCTAGAATTATACTGATTACTATAAAAACTAAAGAGCAGCATGGTGAAATAAATGTTATTTACTATTGGGGTTTGAGACTTCTGGATTCCTCTTTCAATAATTCAATCATGCAGACAAAATTAGGAAGACAGTGTTCACCTGAATAGTACTATGAACCAACTTGATAATATTACCAGTGAAATTAAAATAGAGAATAATCAGATAAAAATAAACAAAACCAAAAGCTGATCATTTGAAAGAATAATCAAATTTATAATCTTATAGCCAGGCTAGCCAAGAATAAAAGATAGCAGACACAAATTATGAATATTAGAAATGAAAGAAGTTTCATCACTACTAATTCTATAGACATTAAAATAAAATTAGAAGAATACTATTAATAACTGTAGCATGGTGTGAAAATGTTCCCCAAATTTCATGTACTTTAAATTTAATCTCATGCAGTGATTGATAGGTGAAATGTGTAGGTGACTGGAAGAATTTTAAAAAGTAGGCTAGACAAAATCTACGTTGCCTTGAGGGCTCAGAACAATGTAGAGCCTATAGGGAGAGCCTATGTCTTCTTATGGATTACTCTAGCGGTCACTAATGGAATGTTAGTGGAAAGACAGATATAAAAGGCAATCCTGTTAAGGATTTACACAGCCTTTAGGAACAAGCAATTAGAAATCATATCAAAGGCCAGGCGACATGGTGCATGCCTATAATCCCAGAGGCTCAGGAGGCAGGAGGATCACAAGTTCAAAGCCAGCCTCAGCAACTTAGTTAGTCTTTCTCTCAAAAAAATTGAAATAAAATATAAAATGGGCCAGGGTCATGGCTCTGTGATTAAGCATTCCTGGATTCAATCCTCAGTAACACACACACACACACACACACACACACACAAAATAATAATAATAATAATAATAATAATAATAATAAATTTTAAAAAAAGAAAGAAAAGAAATCATACCAAATGTCATGTCTGATATATAGTTGCAAAGAACTTGGTGGAATTGCATGTGTATCTTAAGAATTTGTGGAAGACAGAATTTAAGAGCAATCTGGGGTTTCTAAGATATCTGGGAGAAGCAATAACCAACAGTAAAATATTCAAGGGCTATATGGCTTATTTTGACCACTTAGAGTAAAATGAGAGAAGAGAGAAATGATTTAAAGAGCTCACTCATTGTCAATGTGGAAATCATACATCTTTGTAATCTGTATGCAATTTCTAAACAAAGATAATAACAAAGGAATAATTCTACACAAAGTTTTATTGTGACCCTATATAGAACTGGAAATATGTGAGCTACTTTTCTAAAATAGTAGGTGAAAGTCTTAAGTGATGTATAATTTTCTTAATTTTGGATAATTCGAATAGCATGATGTGAAATTAACAATACTAAGTCTTATGGTATCAAGTCAGTGCATCTTATGTTATATGATCAAGGAATAAGAGAGGAAAAAAACATACTATGTACATGAATACACAAACAAAAATTCATAAAAAATAAGGAAGAATGGTCATCACAATTATTGCCCTCATTTATATAACTGGCTATGCAGTTATAACTAGTAATTCTAACTATGTTCTTTCACTAACCCTTCTTTATTCTCTTTGTCTTCAGTAAGCATCTCACATGGTCATGGCCCTTTACCTGGTAGAATGAACCAATTCTTCATTTCTGAAAGGTCTGGGTCATTGGCTGCCCTACTGGAATTGGGGTTTTGTAGTTTTATATTAACCTTAATCATAGGATGTAGTAATGACAAGAGACTGCTAAGGGTCACCTGTACCCAAGACATATTCTTCCTTACTTCCATTATGGACGAGCAGTCCAATCTTCTTTGGGTTGTGGGGATCATCACCCCAAACAGTACAGTAAATCCATTTTGGCCTAGTGATTGAGAGAGTGGAAGAGTCAAAAGTGGTCAGCAGCAGTCTTAACTTCCAATCTAATGAAATCTTTGTTATGTCTTCTGGTGGGAGTATCCCTCACTTTTTAGAGAAGATCACAGCAGAAGACCTCAGGAACAGAATGCAAATGTTTTCCTGGTAAGTCACTGTGGTCTAGAAGTGAAGCTTTTCACTCTTATTTCTACCTCTTGATTTTTGTACTCATGAATTTTTAGCTACGCGAGAAGCAGCGTCTCTAAGAGAGTAGGTGAAAGTCTTAAGTGATGTATACTTAAGAGGTGCTCGTTTACAGCATCTTTCCCCCATTCTCCCCTCATCATGGATGTGCTTTCATAATAGATAACCTAAGTGTCTTGGAACATAACTGATGCTGTAATAAGCTAGTCACCGTACAAAAATCCGTGTTTCATATTCTGCAATCTCAACCCTGTGACTCCAGGAGATAAAAAATCTCCTTCAGAACACATGTGGAAAACTTCAAGTCACCTGTACCAAGCTTGAACTGGGAATTTGAATTATCTAGTTCATTTTTTTTTCTTTCACCACTTTATTCAGTGACATTAGCAACAACCAGTCAATCATTTATCTTTACTAATTTTGTAAAAGTGTTTAAAAGTGCCATATACACATTTGCTGAACTTAATGCTTCTCCTAAGTGGTTGGTCAGGATTATTCCATACAGATATATTGCATCTCTTTTTTGCCAATCACTATTAGATATTTCTTCTGTAAATAGATTCAATGATATCTTTATATTTAATCAATATAGTCTAACCGGTTATGGAAACCACTGAACCAATTCAGAAAATACACCCTTGTAATTAGGTTCTTCTAGACTCACTCCAAGTACCAATGTCTGTAGTAGTTGTGGTACTTCAGAAAAATAAAACCAACAAGGTCTTCCTACTAGAGAGTCAGGAGAGTAATTCAAAGGTCTAAGAGCCAAACAACCGATGACATAGAATTCAGCCCAAGTTTGAAGACTTAAGTGCAACCAAGAATAGGAGAAAAAAAATAAATACCCCAGTTCAAGCAGGCAGGCAGAAAATAAATTATCATTTCTTTTATTTTTTCTTCTATTTAGGTTCTTACCAGATTGGATGATGCCTATCAACATTGGGAAGGGAAGTTGGCCTTATACAGTCTATTGATTAAAGTACTGATCTTCCCCATAATCATCCTCATTGATACCCACAGCAATATTATATGACCAAATGTCTGAATCCTGTGATGAAGTCAAGTGAACACATAAAATTAATTACCACAATCTATTATTAGTAATCTTCAAAACAAGAAAGTTCCTGCTCCATTTAAGGAAAAAAACATACCAATACTGCACAATGCATTTTACAATATGGCTAGCTCATTCCAAAAAGCCAGCACTACCTTAACACTAAAACCAGATAAAGACAATATGAAAAGGAAAACTAAAGACATACATGTGCTCTAAACACAGACACAAAATTTCTCAATAAAAAACCACTAAGCCAATCCTAATAGTAAGAAAAATAGAAATTATTATTATGGTTGAGATATAAGGTGTCCCCCAAAAGCACATTTGTGAAATGATCGAGTTATGAGAGTCTTAATCTAATCATTACATCAATTTAATTTAATGGATTAAGTGGATGGTAAATGTAGGCAGGTAGGGTGTGGCTGGAGGAGGGGGGTCACTGAAGTTGTGCCTTTGGTGCTTATATTGTGTCCTTCTTGAGAAGAGCTCTCCCTCTGCTTCCCGGTCACAGTGTCCTGTGCTGCCCTCCTTCATCATGGCCTTCCACCAAGAAGTTCTGCATCACTTCAGGCACAGAGCAATGGAGCTGACCATCTACGCATGAGACATATGAAACCCCCCAAATCTTTTCCAATTCTAAAATTGTTTTGATCAGGTCTTCTGGTCCCAGCAGGAAATGAGCTGATTAAAACAATGTGCAAGTGGGATTTACTCCAGGCATGAGGAGATTTTTTTTTTTTAAATATTAAAAATCAATGTTATTTATAACATGATAATCATATCAATTGACAAAGAAAACGTGATGAATTTCAGCACCTCTTCCTAATAAAAATTGTTAGTAACAAAGAATAGAGTCTCTACTTGATAAAGGACACATATGAAAATCTCACATATTATATTTAGTATTGAGAAAACTATAAGATTTCCCTGAAGACTGAGAACAAAACAAGGAAACCTTCTCTCACAATTCATTTTTAACATCATACTGGAAGTCTTAGACACTGAAATAAGACAAGAAAAGCAAGTAAAAGATTTAAAGTAGAAAAGAAAGAAAGAAAATTGTCTTCACGTGACATAATTGTATATATAACAAATTCCAAAGAATCTACAAGAAGAAGCCTCTTGAAACTCCTAAGGTATACCAAGGTCTCATGAAACAGTTTAAATACATAAATGTTAATTGCTTTTTATAAAGGTTATGTTTTTTTAAATTTTTTTTCTTTTTTCTTTGAGAGAGAGAGAGATAGAGAAAGAGAGAGAGAGAATTTTTTAATATTTATTTTTTAGTTTTTGGCGGACACAACATCTTTGTTTGTATGTGGTGCTGAGGATTGAACCCAGGCAGCACGCATGCCAGGCGAGCGCGCTATCACTTGAGCCACATCCCCAGCCCAAGGTTATGTTTTTAAATTAACAATTAAAAATATTTTAAAAAATATATCATCACAAATGCATACAAAGAAGAGGTATAAAATCTAACAAAATACATACAGAAAGTAGCAAAACTGTAATGAAAAAATTTAGGTATTTATAAAAATTCAAATAAATACCAAGATATTTTACATTAATCTTTTAGGATTCTTAATATTTTGAAATGTTAATTGTTCTTTCTTTAATATATAAGTTGAATGTAGTCCCAATTAAATACTTGAAAACTATTTTATAGATATCAACAAATTAATCTCTAAACTTCATGAAGAAAAACAAAAGACCCAAAATAGTCAACATGAATTTTAAGAAAAATAAAGTTGGAGACCTCAAATTGCCCAACATCAAGAAAATACTAAAAAGCTACATTGTTAAGGTAGTGTGATATTCACCAGTGTGTACACACATAGATCAATGAAACAGAGTAAAGAGTCCAGAAATAGACTCATATAAAAACAGCCAATTACTCAATAGGTGGTACAATGGAGAAAGAATATTTTTGCCCCAAATGGTGCTGTATAATATTATGTCCAGGTGTATACACATACATACATACAAAAAATAAATCTAGACATAATTTTACATCTTTCTAAAAATCAATTCAAAAAGAGCGCAGATATAAATGTGAAACTATAAGTATGGAGAATGTCTAGGTTACCTTCCATTTGTTAAAGAGATTTCAGATAAATCCCCTCAAAAATTATCTGAAATGATAAATTAAAAATTTCACCCCTGTGAAAGTCACCATTATGATAATTAAGAGATAAGTCATATATGGCTGGGGACATAGCTCAGTTGGTAGAGTGCTTTCTTAGCATGCACAAGATTTCCAGATTATATCTGCTAAAAGGCTTATATTCAAAACATATAATAAACTTTTAAAACCCAACAATAAGAAAACAACACAATTTAAATGTTCTCAAAAGATCTAAACAGATACTGCATCAAATAAGTTAGGCAAGCAGGGAAAAAAAACATGTGAAAAGATGTTTGGCATCATTTGTTACTAGGGAATTGCAAACTAAAATAACTGTCAAAGAGCAAAGAAGCCAACCAAAAAGGCTTTCCATGGCCAAAACTCCCTATTAGGGCAATAAAATAAAGTAATATTGAATTATAAACCAAAGTATAAAATAAATACCCATGAGTACACATTGGTATAAATAAATGATTGAATAAACATACAAATGGGGAAGAAGACACAAATCTTCCTTCAAAACAGTCAGAAATGTTTGCACAGGCATTTTCCTTAGTTACTTGTGGACTCACATGGTGACTTTCTTCTAAACATTATGATATGGAAAGGGTAGTAATAAAGAATACAACACAGAAACCTGAAAAATGCTACCTTAGGTAGCTGATCATGGTCAATATCTTTGGAAATGTCATGCTGATAGTATATAACTTAGACATAATGCAATTAAAAATGGCACTGTAGCTCTGCGGCCTTCTGCCTCCAAAGTTATAGCCAGGATACACACACACACACACACACACACACACACACACACACATATGTATGCATATACATATATGCAAGACATCACATCAGTTACAAGAGAATAATATCTTACAAACATACATGGCATGCACTTCTCAAAATTGTTAAGGCCAAAAAACAGGGAAAGTCTGATAACTGCCAGAGCCCAGATGGAGTCTAAGAAAGTTTGACAACTAAGTGGAAAGTCATATCCTGAGTGGAATCCTTAAAAGAAATAGAATATTAGATTTAAAACAAACTTGAGGTAATCTCTATAAAGTATGAATGCTATGTTTGAATATAAGATGTCTCCTGAAAGTGTAAGATAATGTAAGAAGGCGAAATATTTGGATTATGAGAACCTTAAACCAATCCGTACATTAATCCACTTGAACAGATTGAATGGGTGGTAACTGTAGAGGTGGGGTGTGGCTGAAGAAAGCACATCAAAGAGGGACTGCTCTTAGGGAATATTTTTTTGTCCCTGATGAGTGAAGTTCTTCCTTTCTGCTTCCTGGTGACTATGTCCTGTTTTCCTCCACCCCACTCTTCTGCCATAATATTCTGCTTCACTTTGGGCCCAGAGCAGCGGAGTCAACTGTGGACGGATACCAAATAAGCTTTCCCAAATCTAAAATTCTTCTTGTCTGATCTTTTTGTTACAAGGTTGAAAAACGCTGACTGAAACAATGAACTTCAATGAACGATGATGTGCTGTTATCAATCTTGTACTGTAACCAACATATCATAAAAATGTAAGTTGTTAAACATAGGGGAATTGGTAGTTAGAGTTTATGGAAAAAGTTCATTCTATATGCTGTAACTAAATACGTGAGACTGGACAATATATATATATATATATATATGTATATATATATATATATATATATATATATATATATATATATATATATATATAAAGAAAAGATATTTTCTTTGCCTTACTGGTCTGGAGGTTAGAACATGTGACCCATCTGTTGAGAGCCTCTGCTGTGTCACAGCATGCAGATGGTCTCATATACCAGAGTGCTATTGAAGTGATCATATGGTGAGAAAGGAAGCAAGAGAGTGGGTGGGTGGGGGGGAGGTAGGCTTGTTTTTTTTTATAACAATATGTTCTCAGTGGGAACTAACCAAGTTTTGTAAGCATTGCTTTATTTTCTTTCCTAGTACCCATGACCTAATCATCTTTAAAAGGCTCCACGACTTCAACAAAATACACTGGGGAACATGAAATTTTAGGAGATGTACCCAAGCCACAGCTGGAGCTCTCTGTACTATTGTCACAACATTTCTATAACTCTAAAAATGTTCTAAAAATAAATTTTACTTAGAAAAATGATTCAATGACATAAAGTGCAGCATACAGATAGCAAATGAGTTGTTAGACATTGCTTTTGCGAAAAATATCCATGATTTTGTACATTCATCCCCAAAACCTAAATGCCCTAAGGCACTGAATATACCTAAATACAAATTTAGACACTGATCAAATAGTCACTTTTATTTTTAATTTAGTGTCACTTATGTGTGCTTTATTTCATAGATAGATTGTAAACATTAAATAGGAATAAATATTTCCCCAATCATGCAACCCTAAGTGGAAAGAAGAAGAAACACATCATGTTCCAAAATTGATCAGAAGGTAATCAAATATGACTTTATATACATATATTTGTTTAACTGAATTACATTTTCAGTTGAGAATAATAATTATTATCAAATTAGACATGCTTACTTTGAGATAGTTTTATTCATTATATATTTTTCATTAAATATACAAGAATAATATTCCTTCAAAATCAGGAAGAATTTGAGACATTTTAGACTAATAGATATACAGTCAGATGCCTAGCATTTCAAAATTCTATCCCAGCTAGTTAGAAGCTGTGTGGTAGGAAATTTGCACAAATTTTTGTTTCTTTATGTTCAAAATGGGGAGATGTATGTATATATCTTCAAGTCATTGAAACTTTTAAATGAGATGATAGGTGCAAAATCCTAAAAGTACTGTCTGATACATCTATAGGCACACACACACACATGCACACACAATGTTTTTGCTTCCTTATAAAAAATACATTGACAATTACTTAACTTCAAGAAAAATATAATGGGATAGTGTTGCTTTATTCAGTAGTTTCTAGTATAATAGCATAGTGTTTATGTATTTCCTGAAGATTTATCATTTATCATCATCTTATCTAATTTACCTATATGTCTGTGTGTCTGTCATCTATACTTCTTATTCAAGTAATGGAAGCTAAGTTATGAAAAAGACTCAAAGCAAGATAATACAACATCAAAGCACACACTTACCTGTTGAAAAGAATGGTACATTACCTATATATCCAGTGATTGCTCATTTTCTTCAATTGTGAACAAAATGTTACATAAATTTCATCACAACAGCAAATATCACAGAGTTCCATCATCTTAAATTCAATTGTAGGAGATATCAGGGCAGATCTTTTTTCTTGTTTTCTTGCAAGAAGATGCAATACCCAATGATATATTTTTTTCGTATCAATTTATCTCTCTCTCCCTCCCCCCATTTCTTCTCTCTCTCTCTCTCTCTCTCTCTCTCTCTCTCTCTCTCTCTCTCTCTTCCCCCTTGTTTCTCCTCTCTTTTAATTTCCATCTCCCTGTTTGTGTGTGTGGGGACACATATATTCATTGATTTACACAGTTCTTACATAGATTAAAATTTAGTCCATCTATAAGTGTTTTGTGTCAGTGTTAATATTCTAATGAATTTAATATTTCACAGTCCTGTGAGATATTTTTAAAAATCAAACCTTCAAAAAAAGTCATAGCAATCCCACAAAAGTACTGGCATATCCACTCTTCTCTACTCACTTTACATATATAATCACTTCTACCAGACCATGTATTGATTCATTGACTATCTCTGTTCTTCCTTCACACACAAGCTTGGATTTGATGCCTTGTTCTATATCAATGAAATATATTTGCTCTGGCTCTGAGAATATTTTTCTCAAGTTTAGTTTTATCCCACTGTTCTTCATAAGCTCTTTCTTGCATCTGGCATCACCCAATACCCACAGAGAGACTAGTGTTTTCACCTCTCACCTGAGCTCACGTGGATCTCTTGTCACAGGCTAATGGCGAGATGCATCTTATTATTATCATTTTCAAATACTCTATACACAAATAATGAATATTCACCTTAAAACATTAGTCTGACTTAGATAATAATTAATAGACATAGAGTATCCCAGAAACTCCGTGGTAAAAGAATTTGTTCAAAACTATTGACAGAAGAGGAACTGAATTATTCTGTAATGACTGATCCCAAAAGTAACTTTTTTGAATAAATATCTAATAAGAATGTTTATCATATATTAGAGGAAAAAAGCACTGTCATTACTTAAATTTTACACAAATGGACACCAACTCTGTTGGCTTGCTAACATGGCTTATGTGCTGGCAAATTACAATAGCAGTTTTTTTATTTCCTTCAGCTTCAAATACAATCTTTCGTTTTCCCAGATGTAGCTATGAGAACAATTTCCAAAAAAATAAGACTAAAATAGTGAGCCTTAAAAAAAAATAGAAAAAAACTTTTCTCCTCTAGACTTGGATCCGTATAGGCCAGTCAAGGAAAATATCTAATTTCTTCAAGGAAAAAGAGTTCCTATTTCTTTTGAAACATCTCTGTTGCTATAGTTACCAAATGCTCTCATTTTTTTCCCTAATAATAACATCACCATGTAGATACACACAGCTTACAAAAGTAGCTGTTTTATTATGAAAATTTACAAGGAAAAGGGATCTGCTTCCAATGGCTTTCAAGAACCTGAAATTGAAGAATTTTATTAATAAATACACCTGAGTTGAACTTGAGCACTTTTCTGAGCAAGAATGAGGAGAAAAGAAACAAGTTGAGAAATTGAAGAGTCATGCCATTTTAACATTACCAAGGTGAAGGTGATTTAAATTAGGAGTTGGGCATGGTTGATCTTCTCCACCTGGGTATATATAAACATTGCCCCAAGGATTTCCACATTGCCAAGGCTGATACCTCCATCTAGATGGGCCACTGGAAATTAACACACACACACACAAGCACACACATACCTTGCAGTAAGAAAAACATTAAACAGCTTATTTTCATTATTTCTCTTGCCAAATATGAACTCTAAAGACACAATTTTAAATAAAGCAGCAACTATGAAAATAAACACTGGAATCCCTGTGTACAGGATGACGTAGTTGGGGCATATGTATTTCAAATCAGACTCTGAGTAGAAATAAAGTCCATTCTCTCTTTCTTTCCTCCAACTTTTTAAGAATCTGTCACAAAAATCCTTATTAACAGGAATTTAAGGTGCAAACATGTACCTTTTAGAAAGTAAAACACTGCTAAAGAAATGGTCAGTGTGGTCATTGTAAATAATTCTATCAAATTATTTAGTTATTTCAACAAGTTATGAAAAATACCAAACATGTCTGTGTCTCAAAACTAACAATCTCATAAACTAAGAGTTGGAGGAGTCTCATGAATTAAGAATGTCTAAAGACTTAAAAAGTAAATTGCAGAGTTTAATATTCTCCTTATCAATGAAGTTTTTGGTTATCCCTCTTTCTTCTTTCTTATTTAAAAGGATTCCTTATCCTAGCTTACACCATATATCACAATCTGCAAATCACAAGGCTTCATAATTTAGCCCCCTGTTTGATGATAAGCATATATTATTCAAGTGTCAGCTTTCGCATTGCGATTTTGTTTTCTGGAGTAATAATCTCAGTAATATTTTTAAATATAGAGAATTTAAAATTACTTGAACATAAACATTATTTTAATTGTCTTTGGGACAACAAAATTTAACT
Organism: Callospermophilus lateralis; assembly: GCF_048772815.1. NCBI lineage: Eukaryota > Metazoa > Chordata > Mammalia > Rodentia > Sciuridae > Callospermophilus > Callospermophilus lateralis. The sequence goes on along the minus strand of NC_135314.1, from coordinate 15,560,613 downwards.
CAAATGTTTCAAATAAATTATTTAAGCGTTTGAGAAAAACTGACCTTTAAAAACTTAGCTTTGCAGGTTTTATTGATGTAAGCAAAAAATGTATAAAAAAGGGAAATTCTTTATGATTTTATATTTTTTAAAAAGTTACACATATACAAACACACAGACATATGTGTACCTATTTCCATATATGCCATGTTTTACAAAGAGGATTTTATATTTAGTGTGGTTCTTAATAATAAAGTCTATGACTTTTATTTGGTAAATTTTCTCTTGCTTCAATACTGACTTGGTGGGGTGGTGAATGGAGATGCTTACTTTTTTACTTCTGCAAACACGTTTTGGTCTTCCTTGTACTTATTTTGTTTTTTTTATGATTTATTTTTTAATTATATGTTGGAAAGGATCCTTACCTTTTCTATCAGCTCTGTCTGTGTCTGGATCCCATCTCCTTTATCTCCTTGAGAATTCTTTTAGGTTTCCTTCTTCATTTTGCATCTTCTCACTCTTCCTGCCCACTTAGACAGGTTTATCCAATTATAAACAGAAAACAAATGATTTTGAAATTTTCTCTCCTTCAAAACCAAAACTGGCATTGAAGATTCTTCTTCCTCTTTCACTTTCTAATCAATGAAGTGGTACTGCATCTAAAGCCAGATGATACTGTTCTGTTCTCTTTTTTTTTAAAAAAAAAAAATTATTTGTTTTAATTACTTACATATGACAGTACAATGACCTTGATGTATCATACATTTGAGTCAGATGGGATATAATTTCTCATTTTTCTGCGTGTACAGGTTGCAGAATCACATTGGTCATGCAGTCACGTATATACACACAGTAATAATAATGTCTATTTCATTCTACTATCCTTCCTTTCCCCCATCCCCTCCCCTCCCCTCCCAGAATGGAAGGTGGAAGGAGACCCTCATCGTTATACAAAATACATGTATGAAGATGTGAGAAAAGAAAAAAAAAAGAATAGCGTCACCTTAGATTGGGTAGAGAGAACTGTTTTATTCTTAATCTGATGCAATCCTATTGGACAAACTTGTTTAATTCTAATGGCTTCAATTCTCACTTATAATCATCTCGCTCCTAAACCTATAACTCTCGTTAGCCTTCTTTTGAAATCCTTACATATGGACAAATCCTAATAGATTAGGGTATTTGATCCTATTCACCTTTAAACTAGAAAAGTGTTCTCTTCACTATCTCAATTAATATATCTCCTACTTGCTCCCTGGCAAATCTTTGAAATATGTTTCAAATTCTCTTCTACTTGTTGCAACTATTTAAATTCCCTCTGTGTCTTTATCATGATTGACAGTGTCTTATGTTAGTCCTGAGCTCATTGATGCAATTAACTAACTTCTCAGTTCCTAAATATAACTTATACACTGAAAGCAGAGGAAGCTTTATAAAACATGCATTTAATTTGATGACTCATCTCACTTGAAAGTCTTTAAAAACACACTATTGTTATACAAAAGCATTCCCTAAATTCCTTAGAATGACCTATATGAAATTTTATGATTTTCTGCCTGCAAGGCAAAAATTTCCTATTGCCATAATCATAGTACTCATCTACCATCCACCCCCATTCCAGCTTAGCAAATCTGTCTTGCTACTTAACAAAAGAGCCATGCTTGTTTTTCCTTCTCAAGAAAAGCCTTCAACACTCCCAGGGTCTAGAACCCTCTTCTTTCTCCTCCTGAAGATCTTCTATCCATCTTTTAAGATTGCACCCACTTTAGATTTGAACCATCTTTAACCAAATGAACTTATAATTTAGGGTTCTCCAATTTTATTATGACATTTTTACACCACAATTTTCTTATGATGATGACACAATGGGAACATTTGGTTAGATTAATTGACCACTTACAATAAGCCAACAACTCTTCCAAAATATGTATATACAGTAATTATTGAATTTTCATGATACTGCACTTTAGGAATTCTTCTCATTTTACCCATAGAAGTTAAATATTATACCAGCTTTACTCAATTAGCACATGGCCAGTAGTATTTAATTCAAAAGCTTCCACTACTCTATAACACTTTCTTTCCATTTGCTTGTATTCCAGGTTTTCCCCATCAGGGTAAAGTACAGGATTGCTGATACAAAAAAAAAAAAAAAAAAAAGCTTTAGGATTTCTTTCTCTTGAATCCACTTGTATCAATTTTTCAAATTGCCAAACTAACACTTTGCAGAAAATGAAGTGGGTACCTTTCATTCTTTACATTTTTATTACTCCCTGTGAAATAAGTTGTACTGAACTGCATCTTTAATGCCTGGCACATATTTTCACAAAACCACCTTAAATCTTGAAGTTCAAAAAATTGTTAATGACTCACGTGAAAAATAATTCAAGATATTTTACTTTGTGATCTGTGTATGACATCTAGTGGTTGGGATGGGAAAAGTTGAGCAAATTATGATTAGAGCTAAGGAGTAGAGGAACACTAGATGTTGGTCTGGAGTCGTTGGTCCTATCATCAAAGGAAAAGTGACATAGAAATCTTTCACTTCCAAAGTGGGGAGAGGGCTTTCTTAATTATTTTCATCTCTTAGTTTATGGGTCAGAGAATAACAATATGTGTCGCATTAAGCAATCTGTGCTCACTGGGGCTTGTGAAACATTATTCGTCTGTACTCAGTGCCTAATTTGATAGACATGATCGAGTAATCATTATCAGATGAAAAAGCAAATAAAACCTTTCAGTCTTCGTTTTCATTTTCTGTGTGACAATAAGCACTCTGAAATATTTAACATAACAGTATTAAAATCTATGACTCTTTTCATTTAAAAACATTTTTATACGCATCAGTTTTGATTCTTCTGAAAAGATTATAAAAGCAAGCAGCTGGTAAACTTTGAGTCACAGGAACGAATGACACTGGCTTTAGGTCCTTGATGATACAAGATTTGGGATCCGCTTACCAGAAACTTTTAGTCAGCTTAGATGATTGACAATGGAAAATGGTACATGATATTCACATGTCCAAATAAATGACACAACCAGTGCCTTTGGGATGTAATAAGGGATTTGGAGTCCAAGAGATTAGAGACTGCACATAGGTTGGATGTAACTGAGCCTCATCTGACTCCTGGCTCTGCCAATGTGACCTATGCAAGCCACCCAACCTTGTAGTCTTTTGAACTGTAACTCATAGATCTATTTCATGTGATGAATATCAGCATAATGCCCATCATGTTTCAAATTATCAGTCATTTCTATTACACACAAATAAAAAGAATAATATTCAGGTCCAATAATGTTCCCTGAGAATACACAAAGGGAAATGAACCAAGATAAAAAGAAGTAATAATAAATAAATAAACAAATAAATAAACAAACAAATAAATAAATAAATATTCTAATCCAGACACCAAAACAACTACAAGAAAATTTGAAAATTGATTATATATATTTTATGGCAATCCATTTGAAACCCTATGAATTCTTAGGATTCATGGCATGTAGGTAAATCAGAAGTGCTTGATATCTGGCCATTACTAATGAATATTACTTTTCATTTTCTGTTTCCATGAGATACTCTTTTTACCATGTCATGAACCACATGAAGCATTGCATTTCCTGAATTTTAGGCTTTTGTAAAAATCAATGTTTAAAACACAACTTGAATCACGGTAACAATCCATGCATTTTAAATGGGAAAAAGTCAGTCAACAAGTGTTTAGATTTGCAGAGACTGTTGGTCAAGGTTCTGGTATCAGCAAACCCTGGAATTAACCTCTAGGATGAAGAGTAAGAAAAACAATCACTCCACATAGGCTCAAAGGAGACTTTTGTTTAAGAGGTTTGTTTCTGCATGGTCTTTGAAGTGGGTGCTTGTTAAATCCAGGGGCCTTGTGATGAGTGAACTACAAGAGAGATTGCTGACGGATCTGAAATCCCACAGTGGTTGTTTTATCCCTGCTTTGAGAAGGTTGATGATTATTAAGCTCTTTTTCAGCAGCCTTTGTTCTTAACCCAAGTATCCAACTTAAAAATCCATGGAGAAGAGGTATTTTTTCATTACCATAAAAACAGACTGTTACCTATCTCCCTCCACACTTATTTTGCCAAACTGTGCATGCTGGTAGATGAAATTATTTTGTGAGATGTGACTTGAGGGGTGTGCATGTGTGTGTGTGTGTGTGTGCTCGCGCACATGTGTATGTGTGTGCAGACTTGCATTCATGAGAGACAGACAAAGTGAGACAGAGAACTGTGTGTATGTTTATGGACGTGCTTAAAGAGGCCTCTAACTTCACTTTCTCAGGCTCATTTAGTTTTAAAATGTCATCTTTGCCTCTTTGTCATTGACCAACATAAGATAGCTGACCAATTTAAATGCTGAACTTCTGCAAGGTTGGCATGTCCACCCTTGATATTTAACAGACCTGAACTAAACAAAGCGTGTTCAGTTTGAGTCATTTTAAATATTTGGTCACTTGTTAACTCCATGTAAACTTTCAGGTTAAGCCTTATTTCAAATAGTGAAAGAATTATAACCTGAATACACTGTCTGGCTTATGACAGTTTCTCAAAAATACTTTTGATGAATAAGCCTAAAAAGGGGAATATGTTTGTTGTTGGGTGATTAGCAGATTGGAAAGGAATATTAAATATAATTTTAAATCTGAACCAAATAATAATATGTTCCCTGGGTTTTTAGCTTTCTTTTCTTTTTAATTTCTGCCATTTTCTGTTTTTCTTCTCTTAATTAATCAGAGTCAGATTTGTGAATATCCAGTACCAGCGACCTGCAGGAGAAGCCACTAGCATTTTGAGCTCTGAAATTCTTAAAAACAATACATAGCACTTAGTCGGATCATTTATCAACACATTCAGTACTGCATTACAGTGTTTTAGTATCTTGATACTTTGTACAAAGCTTTCTTTTTGCCAGTTTCTTTTTGTATCTGTTCCACTTCCTCTTTGCATTTGCAATAAAATTTTAATTTTAAAATATATTATATATTAAAAACTTAAATCTCTAACATTTTTAATGACATGTACTTTTGAACATGGACACCTTTTTTTGTTTAAGGTGCCCATCTCACAATGTATTCAACTTGTAGAATAATTCAGTTACAATAAACCTAGGCTGAACTACCATTTATGTTTGGCATTTTTTACATAGAAAATTTGATTAGGGATAGATTGGTGTGGCAATAAAAATGTAATGAAGGGAGAAAAAAGAAAATTGCTTCTTCTCAGTGTTTGTAAATGCCAGAACACCCATATATTTTATTCTATAAAAGGGGGATTTATATAAGTTAGTCAAAACATGTGTTTTTAAAAATGTTTTTATTAGTGCATTACAGTTATACAGAATATATTATTTTAAAAAATAAATATAATACTCCTGTGTCATTGTGTAAAGGCAATTTTATTTTTTTATTTTTCTGTTCCACTAAATAAACATCTCTACTGGAACATAACAGGTCATTGATTAATACCTGTTTGGGCATATTAACAATTTCAACTTATTCAATTGCAAAGTCCAATCCACTGTAAAAAAAAAAAAAAAAAATCAAACAGCTATGTAACATATCTTTCCCCTCTTCACCAGGTTTGCCCAGCCTTGGGAAACTACAGCAGAAGATGTCCAATGGCTCCCTTTGCTTTCCTTCTCTTCACTTCCCATTCCCTTCAATTGGTTTGGCTGTCCAAGAGGACCCAGCTTGTTTGACCTTGGAGTACCAGGCACAGGCTTCAGTGGATGATACAATCACAAGATGGTCTTGGTGTTCTCTTGTCTTGTCCTCCAGGGAGATGTTATTGGAGGGTCCTCAGAGGTCCTCCTGTGGTCTTTCAGTACTACTCTATAAAATAGGCCTTTAGAATTCAGATCATCTCTCCCCTTCTTGGAGTTACATCATCCCTCTTGATGGTCCTATTGTTCAAAGTCCCTTTTACAATGACCTAACCTCAGGCTGCTCCAACAGATATATGGAGTCCTTGGGGACTCTATTCTTTTCTCTTAATTAAAAAAAATGCATATAGTTTAATTTATCATTTTTCAGCTAGATGCACATACTTAGTGTCTCCTGTGTGAAATCCAGAGATCAAATCAAAATTCCAGAAATTTTATTCTGTTTTGCTGCATCTGCCTGCATTTCTCCCTCCCTCTCTCCTTATTTCTCTCTTTTTCTGAAACATCCCCCTTCCCTTAATTTAAGCTAAAGAGGAAAGGTCTTTTCCCTTTTGTCCACACATGCTAATGGAGGAAATGCCATTCAGACTAAGTATTCCATCAGAGTAACCCCATCTTCTCCCATCCTCTTTCTTACATAATGGATAATATGTGAAAGTCAACAGAACAGATTTTGAGCCATCCATTGGCGAGTCCTGAATGGATGTTCTAGCAATTGTTTTTAGAATGTTGTGAGTGAGGGTCCATCGGAGTTATGGGAGAAGTTTTGCAACTATATTTTTTTCCTTACATGAGGACTGTGGTTACTATATAAAATTAAGTTTCTGGAACCCATTTGAGAAGCTACAAAGTGATCTTTGCTCATTGTTATCTACAGACATAAATTAATGTGGACATCCAGGCCCTGCAATCTTCATATGATAAACATACTTGAGCCCAGGGGTTTTATGTGTTCTCACTTTCCTGGTTTCTGTGGACTATCATTTCTCATACAAAATGATGGAATTACCCATGATTTAAGATCTTTCCAGATTGATCCCCAAGAATGACATTTGCATTCTTCTAGCTCAGAAAGATCAAAGCAACAGAGATACAGACCTTATACAATTGGCTGCATATGTCGAGGAATAACATTCTGCAGGCCAGTAACACATCTCTGCAGGCTGAATTATGGGAAAGACAGAATGAAACTGACTTCAAGTTGAAGAGTAGAAAAACAGAGTACATTCTATAAAGCAAACAATCATTATAGGGCCTGACCTACTCTTATGCAATAGAGCAGATCAACAGAGGAAGTGAATTTATTCACCTTATATGGAAAAAATATCCTCCAAATCGCTTTGAGACTCTAATAAAATTTATGTATGTTTCAAATGAACAATTTTATTTATTCTCAAATGTTTTGTCTTTAATATCCAGTTATTAGAATTTTAAATAAAAGTGGAAAAATTAGGTAGTCAAATATAAGCATAATATTTTCACCTTAAACTATATAATTCTCCCATGTAAGGGGCAGCTTTACAATGACTTCTTTCTTTTTGTTAATCTGTCTCATTTCATTACTGACTCATGTATAAGACACTAAACAGAGTGATAAGGAAAGTACAATTGTTCTGTTCCCATTTTTCTTTGAAAATGAATGTATTTCAACTCAAGCTATTTTGAAATTGACCTAAAAATTAATTTTGTCTCTGAGGTCACTCAGCCCCAGTAACCATATCTCATCTTTTCAGCTCAGTATGTACCCATGGATGACAGACACTGTGTAGTTGGCATAATGATATTCACAAAACATGAGTTTAATAAATAACTGAGGGATAAATAAATAGATGGGAACATAAACACGGGCAGTGGGTAATGTAAACTGTCAGAAACCGAACTCTCTCTATGAACTTCATGGTAACATGTTAGTAATGATAAATCTTCCAATTATTTTGTATACCAGTTATGTTATTTAGGTCTCTGAATACAACTGCCAAATGTATTACTGATTTTTTAAGAAATACAATCTATCTGTGGCTATTTGCATGATACAAAATAATCTAAAATTCCAGTATCTTTAAAACAAAAAGTTTTGTTCTATTTTTCTATATCTTTCATGTTTGAAATTTCTGACCTTTCTTTATAAATTCAATAGCTATATATTTTATCCAATGCTCAAAATTAATGTGTAATTATTTGATTATAATAATTCAAAATCATTTTAGATAAAATAAGGATAGTATATAACTGATTCAGTTTGGTCTGGTTTTACCAAGTGCATATATAAAATATTCAGTCTATTAATGAGATCTGTAAATGCATTAAGGAGTAAGAAGATGGAAAAGTTACCTCTTAAAATGGCCTTATCCTATACCTAAATTGGAACATCTTCTTTCACTACAAAGGCTCTTTCTTAAGTGGCATCATTTCAAACTCATTCTTATTAGCTCTTTTCCCTTTCCACTGTTAACTGAACCCCACTTAAATTGGCTTTCCATTTTGTCTACATTCCCTGCAAATGTAGGAATGACATCTCAGGCTGTGATTGGCTGAGATCTATAATTTTCTGCCTGTTAACTCTTTCTGAGTTTATCAGAAGAGTTCCTCAGCCTAATCCTGTACCTGTCTCTGGCAGTTCCTTTCCTACAAGCCCCTCAGCAAATCCAAGGTCCGAAAATTCATCAATGACACTGGGGCAGAGTCACTCCCTGTCTCAAATTGGTTTTGCTATTTCTCCTTTCCTTCTACCAACTCAATGTCCTTTCTCAGAAGTCATTGCTTCTAATATCCTTTTCAACATGTGCACACACACACACACACACACACACACAAACACAAATTCATTGTATGATTTCCCTTATAAAGATCACTGAGGTGGTTGTCATATTTTGCTATCAGTAAATAGTACCTTGAATGCACCTGTAATTTTATCTTTCTGCATATATGCAAGAACTGTAGAGTAGAATATTAGCAGTGTAAATTCTGGCTTGAAGAAGAAACATAGCTTTAAATTTAATAAGAACTATGTATGCAATTATCCCTTTTTGTCCCCAAGACTGTAACCATCAACAATCTCAATAATGACTTCCAAGAGTCTATGGTTTTTACAATCTGGGTGATATTGGGTATTGGGTCTGTCAGCACTATCCATGTAATGGAAAAAATATTTTATTGTTGCATTAATTTCCATGATTTGTGTTTGAATGTGAATATTTTTATACATTTACTGATCATTTATACTTTAACTTATTTAGATCATATATTTTGCTCCTTTTTGGTGTTTTTTTTTGGGGGGATGGTTTTTATCTATTACTTATATTGATTTTTTATCAAATAGTTTTTTAATGTCATAGATTTTACAAATTTTACCCTATAGATCTTTCTAACAGTAAGACTTCAAGATTCTAGATATTTGTCTTTTTTCAGATGTATTCATGAGTTTTATTACTACATTATTATATAGAAATTTGTATTTTATATTTAATAAATTGTTGTATGTAAGAAAACTTTATGTATTTTAATTAAATGTTTGATCACTTCTCTCATTTATCTTATTCCAATACTGTTTCAGTTTGTTATCCTTAATTTCATTATTTTTCATAAAATTTCTTGAGTTTTCTATATCAGGGGTTCTTAGATGTCAACGTGCATCAGATTTACCTACAGTGCTTACTAAAACATCCAGTGCTGGGCTCAGTAGATCTGTGATAAAATCTGAAAGATTGAGTGCTTCACTAATATATGTTGCCAAGATGTGTTTATACCTGTGGTCTAGGAACTACAATTTAAAGACTACTTTTTTTATATAATAACTACTTAATCTGCAAATAATGAGAGTATCATCATTAGAATTAGTATCTTAGTAGAACACTGAAAGCCAAAAGGTAATAATACTCATGTTTTATTACTCAGTATAATAATGTTTATACTATTCCATTGTGAATGTGTGCAATAGGGTTCCTCTGATGTTGGTTACTCTGCCCTCTTTCCTTGGAATCTAAAATGTTTGTTTTTCTTTTAATAAGCATAATCTTTGCAGTGGATTTCTACTAGTGGTTTATGGTAATAGTATTAAAATATTGCATGGTTTAGTTTGTTAAGGTTTGTTTGTTTTAATAGTAATAGACACGCAATTGTATCAAATTGTTTCAAAGTTTAATAATATGATTATGTCATTCTTTTTATTCTTTCAATATTTTCATGTGACGAAGCTCATGAATACAGTTAATAGTGTTGAAACATCTTGGCATTGATGAGAACAATCTGAATTGGTTGTGACATTCTTACTATTACTCTTGTATGTAATTTAATTTGCATTTCATTCTATTCAAAACTGAAAAGAGTCTAAAATCACTGCAACAGTTGCCTTCAAGAAATTTGAGCTAAAATGATTAAATACTCACGTCTGTTCTTCTGGGGGGGTGTGTGTTTGTTTGTGCATATGCATGTTCACGTACGTGTGAGTGTGTGTGTGTGTGTGTGTGTGTGTGTGTGTGTGTGTGCATGTGAGTGATTTCATTCTGGATTGGGGAAAACGTAATTTTCTCATAAAGCACTTTGTGTTCATTCCTCATGCTGCTACAAGTGAATGCTGTGAAACCCCATTGTTGCCTGTCATGTAAAGTGTGTTGCCCCTCAGAAAAAGGGCCCTCAAATTCTGAAAATTGGCATTTATGTAAGAGCAAACTGCCATCCTCTGTGAGAAAGAGGGGAAAAGTTCCAGAATGCAAAGGAATTGTCTTTGGGATTAGAAACGAGGTCACTGCTTTACCACCGGGACATATAAAAACAAATGGTTCCTTAGAGATAAGTCTCTATAACTCTCAGGAGTAGTTTTTGACTTCCAATGGTGTTTTGGTATTCAATTTTCCTTTAGCTCCCCAGTGCCTGTATTCTTTACTCAGAAAGCTCTGACGGTGCAAAAATGGGATTCGTCATGTAGAATTTTCTCACAGCAGAACCCAATGATTTTTAAACTGTTGAATCATCGTGTTTCTTCAGAGAAAATGCAAAAAGATATAAAATATTTGATAATGTATATCAATTTTATGGAGGTTTTTGAAGTTATACAACTCAATGATGTATTTTGGTTACAGAATTTCTACGTTTTCCTACCGAGATTTAAAACACAAATGCAACCTTGCCCCACCCCCTTTTTAAAAGGATTTACAAATTTCCCATCATCTAACAAACTCTGTAGTCAGGGAGATTAGTTGGTCTGGCATCCATGGTCCTCAGCATGGCTTCAATTCAACTTCCTGTATATTTCCCTGGACAGTTGTTTTTCTGCTCTTTCTAGTTCACCTCTACGCTTTTGTTCATCCTTCTTTTCCACCCACACCTATTAAATTCATTACTAACACACTTACTAACTCTATGTGAAACCATCCCTAATAGATCTGATTTGAATAGCTCTAATTATTATGGCAGGGATTGAAATATATTTGTATCTCTTTTATAAAATTTAACATACCGTCTTGGTTTGTAATTCTTTTCATGCCTCTCGCCTCCAATAAATCACAACCTTCCTGAAGAAATAAGACTTCCCTTAAATGCAGTCTTAATTCTGAAAATGTTTAAAAAGAAAATTTGGTCATAGTTAAACTTTAATAAATGTTTCTAAGGCATTATGAAAATTATGACATTTTAACCAATCATATGGTACTTGTTTTCTCTCTTCACTCAAGATTTACTTTCTCCACAGAAATTAGATTTTTGAACCAATGTTAGAGGTACACATCGTAAGATGCTGTGGAGAAAAAGAGCACACATTAATATCGATGTTCATACATTGAATTTATGAATTACAGAATGTGAGCACTATACTATTGTCAAAATAAACAAGGTGGCTGAAGATATGTCATCTCTCTGTGTTTAGGTATCTGTACTATCGTTACTAGTTTTCTGTAGAAGTGCTGAGCTTGAGTGTTCTGTAAAACATTAATTCCAGTGCTTGTTATGTGAAGTTGCATCAAATGTTTGGCATAGGTATCTGTCTAGTGGTTCCACACTGAACAATTACATGTGACACATGGTGGATGCTCTAATTATTATAATTCATGCATTTGTTTTCCTTAGAAATTCTTAAATTTCCAGTGAGTAAGCCAAGTATTTTGGTTAAGGAAAATATAACTTCAGCTCTATTCTTCATCTTTGCTTTCTATCCATCAGTTTATTGTGTTTCTTTTCTCTTTTATACTTTGCTCATCTACTTCAGGCACTTTTGCCACTCTGCTAATAGAATTTGGTCTCCCTCTGCTCATTCTCTCCATCAATCTGTCCTGTCACAAAGGGATCTTATATCTGATCTTCTTCCTTTCTTGCCTAGCTGGTTCTTCTTAGGTATTCTCTATAACATTCCTGTGTTGGGCTCCATAACTTTCAACTTCATTATATTTTCTAATATCAATTCAGTTCCTGACTGAGTGCCTACTCTATGCTAGAAATTAACCTAAGTGCTGAGGAAACAGGAGTAAATGTGAAAGCCATGTTCCCTTTTACAGAGTAGTTGGCAGTCTGCTTAACACACTCCTTCAATAAGATTATTCAAATAAAAGGATAAGTTTTAGGAATGGGGAAGCAAAGAATAAGAGAGAGAGCATATAAAAATATAAAATAATCTATAGGATCAGAGAAGGACTCCTGGAGGAAAAAAAATGATACAAGATGGGATAACTTTGCAGTATTGACTGGGAAAGAAAGAAAATTCAGAAATTGCTAACAATGAAAGTGAAAATGTAATGCATCTATGCTGATGATATGCATCTTATAGCACACTAGCTCACACTGAGAAATAGAAGCAAACATCTGTTCATGAAAAATACTTCAGGACTTGTTTGTGATAATTATGATAAATCAGCCAGATTAGTTTCTCAGAATCCATTTTTTTTTCTACTCCATTTTTTGTACCTTCCTTTCATTCCATCTCCAGCCTTGACCATGAGACTTCCTTTGGACATGTACTTTCTTGTTAGTAAATGTGATGCAAGCATAAGCTTGAGAGTGCACTCTGGAGTTCCTTTCCTCTCTTCGCCCTCTGCTAGTGCCAGGAGGTCGAGCCCCAGCTAGCCTGCTGGAGGCTGAGGGAGCACATGGAGGAGCCCCAATCATGCTAGCCAAGATTATCAGTGCCAGCCCTCAGTCAACTGCCAGCTGACTTCAAAAATAGGCACAAACCCAGCAGAAGTGTCCTGTACTAGCAGAACCATCCAGCCAACTTCAGATTTGTGAAAAACTGAGAAAGTCATATTATTTTAACCACTACATTTCAGAGTGTTTCTTACAAGGAATTTCCAAATGATGCAATACAAAAAACAGACCTAAGTATGCACAAGCATGCATTCTGGATAAAATTGGGTGGTATCCAATGTGCGAGACACCATTTCTCACAGAGGTGATGTGTTCTGTAAAGGATAGTCACCTCAGCTTTCTTTTGCTATGTGGAGGAAGAGATTTTCTTTCAACTCGTGTGTTAGATATAGTCTCAGCACTGTTTAACTGGATCTCTATATTAGAGCCTTTTAATATTTTATTAAAATATTAATATTTTACTTATTTTCGAAGTTTGTGTACAAAAAATATTAATCATACCTAATTAGGATCATTATTTTGTCATTGTCTAATATTAATTATACCTAATTAGGATCATTATTTTGTCATTGTCTAATAACTGTGTTAGACTATCCAAAGTAGAAGTCAACGTAACTACCTTGGAAATCCTTTAAAGGCTAATGAAAACACTAGAGGTTCATAAAGATGTCATGTGCGCTACCTGGATTTGGGTCTTCATTGGATAAATGAAGTAAGTCATTTAATGACGAATGAATATCCTATGAATTTCACATTTCTAACAGTTTTTATTCTGACTGCAGATGATCTGATTCCAAAAAGTTATTTTCAGTGGTGTTTGAATATCTTTGGGGGACTTGCCTGCACTAGGAACCAAACCAATCATCAGAAGAGTACTTTGACATGCTTTAGATATTGATTTCACTTGGGAACTGCAAAGCTGTTCTTGAATTCAAGGGTTCTACAGGACAGCCTTCAGTGTTGTACTAGTAAAACCAGAATATCCAAATAAATGCAGACCCACTATACAAGGTTTCCAGTGTTTCTTTGTCATAAAGAAAATACTAGCAAAAGGTCCACTCGTTAAAAAGTCTTCTTTTCAATTTAGAAAGCATGCTTAAGATATATTAGAGTGTTCCTCTTTGTCATTGAACACATACTTTCTGTTAATATGATACAATTAATCTCTCTCCCTGCCTCTCCCCCCATTCCCTTTTTATACAATTTTCCTTTCTTAGGGTGAGATGAGGGAAAGAATGAAGGTTTGTATTTAAATAAACAGACTCCAGTGGTTTCCTGAGTCTGTCTCACATTAGCTGTCTATACTATAACACTTTATTTGTCTTAATTAATAACATTGCATTCATATGAATATTGAGTTAAATGGATTCATTTGGATGTCCTTTAAAAAAAAAAAAAAAAAAAAAAAGCTCAGCTTTGGAAATCTCCTTCCCTTGGGAGTTTTTTTTTTTTCTTTTTTCTTTTTTCTTTTTGGAATCCTGTTGAAGAAATTTGAAATTTCATCAACAAAGCATAGTCATCAAGATAACTGTCTCAGGTGCTCCCTCACAGCAAAGATGACCTAGGAGAGATGCAATCATCGGTGTGCTTTATATGATTCATATGCAATTCAACCCTTTTGGAGTTTTGAGTTCTTAACGAAATACCACTTCCTGTTTTTGAAGGGAAAAATGGCATAAAAAGTCATATAAAAAGACTCATAAGGCCCTTGGACATCAAATAACTCTTACAAAACAACATTTTAATGAATTAAGTGTAAATGAATCAGAAACATGTGGCTTGAATTTCCCTTGAAATACCCATGGGCTTAAAAATTAAGGAAAAAAAAAAAAGAATTACTTGGCAAAAACGTGTGTGCATTTTATTGAGCTGAAGCCTTTGGAGAAAAAAAAAAAAAGAAAAAGAAACCATCCTTGATTTGGTTGACTGAATTAAAAAAACACTGCTGTTGCTTTTATTTGTTTATGTTTTAATTCTGAAAACGTCAGGTTGAAGGTAGTTACGTTTCTTTCTGGGTGCCAGATTCATTTATGTTAGAGCACTTTTTAAGTACAGCAGTGCTTTGATTAACCAGAACACTCCAGTAATGGTTGTCTTCTGAAGGACAGAAGTAGCAGCCAAAGGAAAATCTAAGAACTATAGTTCAAATAAAGTTCATTAGAGCCATGATAAGAAAACACAGTGATCATTTAGTTCATTACCCAAGAAGATCCTAAATCCAACGGAGTGCTGAGCCTGGTTAGCTAACCACTGAACTAAGGCTAAAAAAACAGCCAGCCAAGGGCCAGAGTGCAGAGGATAATAAAAGCTGAATTCAGTGGTGAAATCGTGAGAGGAAGACCTGAGATACAGGAAATGGATGACAGAAGGAAAATGAAATGGGAAAGGCTGAAGAACTTGAAGTGGAAGAGGGAAATGGCCAAAAATGAAGCTGGTGCATAAGAATTTGAAATCTAGAGACAGGAAAAGCAGTATAAATGAGAGTATTCAGAGCCAAAGCCCCACTGTGAACATGGATATGCAATGGATATAAGGGGGAGTTGCTGGCCTACCAAACTTCCCAGAATAGAGGCCCCATTACTACTCACGTACTTATGAACTGCTCAAGTTAGAGTACTTTAAAATACAGACAGATGCACTCAACCTTATTTGTTGCATGTTTTATTTCCACAGATGTATTTATTTTTAGATATGGCCAAAGCATGGGTAGAGTGAAAAATTTGGATTGGGAGATCTCAGAGGAACTACAATCCTGATAGAGAAAAATCTGTAGTATAAAGAGAGAAAAAAGATAACCAGAGAGTAAAGAAAAGGTTGGTTGGTTTCATTTCATCTCTGGCTTAGGGTAAAAGTAAACCATGCTCTCTCTGCCATTACTCTAAGGCAATTGAACTAAATGTTCAGTATGTTTTTCAGAAATATTTTTTCCTACTTATTATATGAATAAACACTTTCTTTTGGAAGAAGTGTTAGTCTAATCTATATAAAAATATTTTTCTCACGGGCTGGGGCTGTGGCTCAGTGGTAGAGCACTTGCCTCACACATGTGAGGGCATTAGGTTCTATCTTCAGCACCACATAAAAATGTATGAATAAATATAGATATTGTGTGCATCAACAACTAAAAAATATTTAAAAAATATTTTCCATGACAAATGATATTTACTGATATTTTGTTAATATTAATGTTGCCTAATGATGACACCTATACACAAAGATTTAATTCATTATATGTAGAAAATATATTTATTGAAAAAGTTATTACTAAACATTTGTATAAGCAGAAATTTTAGTTAAAAACTGAATATGGAGATGTTAGCAGAAACAGCTGCAATACCATGTTACCAGGAGTAACCACCTTTTCCTCTGAAATCAATTATAAAGAGAAAAAATGGCAAAATAATAACAACTTAGCATAACTTTTGGCAATAATAAAACATATGGAATGCAGAGATAGTCATTGCATAATAATTCTTAAATACGTATTTTTTCCCATAAAACATTCATTTTTCTTTATTTTGTATTTATGTTAAAGAGGCAAAAAGAGGAGAAAAAAATCATTTTAGGAAATTTTTAAGATTTACTGGCTTCATCAGTAGAACCAGTTCAACGTCACTCACATATTAGGAAGGTGGTAAAGAACTTCAACTAGGAGGTTTTATTTTCAACAAACACTAATTCTAACTATACCTCATTAATATTCCTTTCTCATTCTTTAGTGACATTTAAGCAGATTCCAAAATGCTATGGCAAATTTCAATGACTGAAATATATACCCTTGCAAATGAATTCAATCTACAAATCAGCTTCTCTTCTCAATTGGTCTGTTGCGCTGAGACCCAGATGTCCTCCTTTGCTAGGGTGAGTGAGCCAAGTCTGGCTCTGAGCTCTCTCTTCCTTGTTTTCTGCAGGCATAGTTCTCCAGCGTGCTGGAGGGGAGAGAGGTAAGCAGGCATGAGTGTCTGCACTTGACACTCTGCTCCTGTAACCTCTGTCTCCTCACTGTCTCTGTTTCTCCAGCACTGACTGGCCTTTGATACACTCCAGGTCACCAGGAAGTGGCTGATGTTTCCTTGTTGGTTCAAGAACTCTTCTGGTGGTTGGAGCTTGTTCACCCAATTCCTAAAAGTTCTTGTAACTTGTGTAGATTGTTAAAACATTCACCTTAACACTTTATGTGAGGAATAACCTCTGTAATCATGACTTTGCCATAAATTTGATATATGCTTGTATTTACTTAGGAATATTTCCATGTAGTTAGATTTCATAGTATCTACTTTTCACTGCTTCAATCTATTGCAGTAAGATTTATACAAGCTCTCAAGAACTCAAAATAAGTTTCTAAAGGATTGGGTGAGTTTTGCAACTTAGGATCAACTCAGGGAACTATTTTGCAATGTGTTCTTGCATTCTTTATGAGCTCTATCTAATTTAGAACATAAATTTCAGATGAATGACCCTGCATTATCATAAGAGCTCAGGTAAAGTTATCAATGAGTAGGGGTGTGTGCATATTCGTGCTTGTATACACACATAAATGAGCATGTGTGTGCTGGGGATGGAGATAGGAGTAGTAAATCAAGTCAAAATGAAAATATTCTGTGTAGGAATTACATATTAGCACATCTTTTACTCTACATATGCAAATTTGCCTACTAAAAGATGAAAATGTTAAATTTATTTAATATAATGGGAAGGAAAGCAAATCAATCATTGTATGCAAATTCCTGATGTTTTTTCTCCATCAACAGGGACAGGTCAGCTGCAAAGTACATCCCATCTTCCCAGAGTTGTTTAAGAACTTGATCCTTAGACACACCTGTTAGTAACATGGCTTGAAGTTCTCTCCATTCTGTTTCCTCTCTTTTGGATGCTATTTCATCCAGCTGCTGATAATTAAAGAAACAAAGCAAATTCCATTCATGGATGCTGATCTCTGGAGAAAACTGGGGGAACATAAAGCCAAAGAACACGGTAAGCCTTTTTGTTTTCAACCAGGAGGCACAATGCACTATATTCCTTTTGACTGCAAAACCACAGGAATGGCTGAACGTCACTAACCACAAGTGATTTTTGAGTGTGAAGGTGGGGGCAGGTCATGAAAAATATATTAGTTTATAATGTATGCCCTTCTATATTCTGAAAAAATCTAAAAAGCCACATGTAGTTGAATCAGTACATTATAAATGCATCAGTCATGTAAGATGAATAACGTATATGGCTGGGTACCAGCAGCTGAATTCTTTCCCATATTGTGCTATTTTTAGCTGAGAAGGTTTTTCAAATATTATGCAGAGATGGACATTCAATAAACAGTGAAGCCCAATACAAGAATTCAAAAGTGAAGCAAAATTGGCACCAGATAAACCACTTCAACTAATTATTAACTTATCATTTAATGTATTACATATAAACATATGCATATGTGTATAGAATATTCAGTGATATGCATGATGGTTTAACAATAATATTAAATGTGTCCTCAACTTATGATATTTTCCAGTTATAATGGGTATATTGAGTGGAATGCCATCATAAATCAAGGAGCACTTGCACATACAGGGTTTGGAACCAACAGCTATACTCTACTTGCCTACAGTTCCTACACAGTCATTCAAACTAGGATGGACTGATTAGGTTAAAGCTCTCACAGTCCAATCACTTTTCCTCTGAACATTCCTCCATCAACACAGGAAATTTTAGGAAACATTTAGTATTCAAACCCTAACAGTTGGATATTGAATATTTAGTTCATTTTGTATTTTTTATTTGGGGAAAAAATAATGCCACGTTCTAGCCCACACCCAAATACCACAAAACATCAGCACCAAAATCAACCAAGCAAAACACCTGCATAATATAAAATTAATGTGTCAATTAATTAATAACTAATGTATAATTAAACCATTGGAAGAATGTTTGAGCATGTTATGCAAAACTATTATATGATATTGAATATTAATTATATTCTACTTCTATACTGTAAAAACATCTCTGAAGATGTAAATTTAAAAATATGTTAAAGATAAATGTAGGTTTGGATCTTTATCAATGTATATTTCAGCCATCGTTTTTTTAGAAATGATATTATTATTTAATCCTTTTCTCATCAAGAGTGAATGACTGAGACACATTGTTGCTAAAAAGATGATAATAGCTAATAATGCTGACTGCTTGTTTTTCACAGGTCTTGCTATATATACCTTGCATTTATTTTTTATAACAACTTCATGACATAAGTAATATATCAGTAGCACCTTTTAAAGATGAGGACACCCAAGGAGATTATGTAGGAAAATTGTCCAAAGTCACATAGTAATTCATGGTAAAGTCTATTTGAACTCTGGTATTCTGGTTATGAAGGCCTCTTTATTTAGCATTTCAGCATTTCCAACTATTAAAAGGGGAGATTCCCTGTCTATTTGTGCAGATCTGTCCTTTTAAAGTAGAGTTTAACACAGAAACATAGCTTGGCTCCAAATAGTGAGAATACAAATCTCTGATATAGGACTTTATCTTCTAAAGAATGGATCTAGTTGGCAGGAGTGATGGGGAAAAGTACTCACTGCTAGTTGCACTGGTAAACTGGCAAACACGGCCATGCAATGGGGTCTGCTCATGTTGTTATGCCCGAAGAGGAAAGTTCAATAAAGTCTATTCAAAAAAAAAAAAAAAAATGTTTGTAAAGTATTTGCTTAAATACTACTTACAGGGGAGAGAGAAAAAAATGAGAAGGTAGTGTATTCTCAATTTCACTAATATGGTGAAGGTTAGGAAGGAAACTAGGATTTTATTTTAAAGTCATGTGGTCAGAGATTTCATAGGCTGATCTGCTCTCTAACTTGGATATGTCAACTCCCCACGGATGGCAAGGAGCATGTCTGGATCCAGAAAGGTCAGTTGCAGCTGCAGTACAGACCATCTAAATCAAAATCAAATCTCGCCTATGTCTAAAGCAAATACTGGACTAAGATGAAAGAACCTGTGCACCTATAAAGATCAGGGACATGACAATGTGACCCTGGGATGAGATATCATAGCCAAGGCCTTCTACAGTAGGAAGAATATAAATAAAGGAGACAAAGTGTTTACAATAGTCCTTTGAGGGAGAGAGATGATCCTTTTGCTGGCACTACATGAAACTGATTTTAATCACTGTAATAGGGGACATAGATAGATGTTTTGTGAAAGGAAAATTCTACAATAGAACATTTAGGAGGAACATGATTGTTTTCTGTGTGACTAGAAGACCTCATAAAAAGAAAAATCAAGTAACATGGTGTACAGAGTCTGGCTAATTGCTGTTTGATGAAAGAAAAGTTGGGGGGTGGGGAAGAAGATGTCCTAGAGACGAACTATAAAATCCAAATAGTTCATTTTGCTTCAAAATTGTTTCCTGTTATAAAGCAGCAAATTCAAAGGGGGATATAGTTTGGTCTAGGGAACTTACACAAAATAAATAACTAAAATCCTTGAAAATTACTTTAGCCCTACTCCACAATGAAAGCAAAACATTGAGTCAGTGTGAAAATAAATCTATTCCTTATATTGTTACTTTTCTTCTTGAAATTTGGCAAAATATAATGACAGTATATTATTACCCAAAAGTAGTCTGTGGGTTTCAAACGTTTTCTCTTTAAAAAAAATCACATATACTGTGTCAAATGAATGTTATATAAGAACTGTAAAGATATATGGTAAAAAGAATAATCTAAAATTAGTTTTCACACAGATTCTAAATTTTTGAAAAAAATATTTGTATCATTTCTAACAGATAAATAACTCACTTGCTACCTACTAAATTGCCATGATGCAAGTTTAGAAATTATTGGCTATAATTATAATTGTAGCCCTTATTAACACAGATATATAGCCTATGTCATGGTCAGAAAAATCCACAAAATGAAAATTAAAAAGAAAACAGTAAAAAGAAAGAGGAACAAATAGAAGGTAAATTAGATTCCAAAAGAGTGTTATATTATTAGTTGAAGTATTTATTCTTAAGTCCACTACTTCCATACAGAATCTTATACCATGTAAATTCTCACATTAGTTGATCTCCAAATCACTAATTTATTTCATTGACATTCAGAGCATAAACAACCCTCCCAAATATGATTTCTTCTTAAATGTATGTAGAATTTTGTTTTGAATAAGTTTATTTCCATGCTTTGGGTAAATGAAGAATAAGGAATGGTAAACTACTAGAGAGCAGAGAGAGAAGAAATGAAGCTCATTTTGGAAAGCAGGGAGCCCAGCCAGGGAAGGATCTGGAGGGTATGAATGAGGTTCAATTTAGATGTCTGTGCACATGGCTCTGCATTTTCTGCCAAACTTACCAATTAAAATTTTGAAGTTAAAACATGCTGAAGGGCTAGTTCTAAGAGACAAATATTAAAGTTGCTTTGGATTTTGCCTAAATCACAATCGTTCAAGTAGGTTCCAATAATCTATTTTGTTGTGTGAGGAAACAAAAATTAAATTTAATGCATAAGTTAAACAGGATTTCCAAATGTTTGCACTTACACAAGACAGATTACATTTTAAGTGTTAACCATAAATACAAAGAGCTAGAAGGAAATGCTGGTTAATTTTAGAATCTCTGCCATCCTGTTTAAGAATGGGAAGGGAAATAGATGATTCTTTGACGAAACTAAACTCTTATTCTTCTACTGTGACTGGCAGCCTGGAATTCAAGTTGCTACAAGAATGCAATTTACCAGTTTTAGTAAGAAACAGAAATCATCATGAAATTACAGGTAAACCTCTTAGAAGACAACTGAACTAATAATACTCAGCAGTGCCTTGAAGGTGATCTAAGGAATAGTGGATGCAAACCAGAGCAGAAGTGAAGAAAACTCCATTAGAGGGAGAGAAAATGAAGCAGGGACCCTCTTCTTGTCATGTTTATAGAATAGTCAACATGCGTATTTAAGTACAGGTACCAGAAGGTGGCTGAGAGGGGCATCTCCCTTGGAACTTACTGGAAAGGTCTAGACAGCAAACGCATCTCCTCACCAGCTTATTTACTTTAGAACAAGGATGGGTGAAGACTCTGAGAGGTATCATGGCTCTCTAGCAAATTGTTGCACATTTTTTCTTGATATTAATCAGAATGCCTTTGAGTATATTCATGATGGATTTTACAGAAAGTATCTGTCATAGCACTCTAAAAAGATATGATTTTAAAAAATCATTTCTAAGTAAATTAGTTTATTTGAATTGCACAAGTTTGAGTCAATAATTTAGAACTAAAAGTGAGCTGTGTACCTTATAAACGTGATAATACATGAAAAGATGTGTTAATAAGCTGCTATTTTACTGTGTATGAGAAGTGTTGGTGCTGATAATGACTTCCTGTGAGGAGTTATACATTATAATAACTTTTATTTTTGAGTATTTTATGCCTGGAGCTTTGAATATTTTCTTTTAAATGGATCTGCCATATCTAAAGAATCACTACTAAATAAACAATGGTATAACTTAAAAACTTCTTTCTGATACCTCTACTTGCTCATTAGAACAAAACAAAAATATTTGTAAGTAAAGGAACATGTTTTATTATCTCTGCTTCTTTATTAGTCCATCAAAACTCTTATTTTAAATAGAATATTTCTCATGAGGGCATTATACGTGAAATTGCGACATCGCTATGGCTCTAATCATGCTTTTGAAATTTGTTGTACACAATTAAAGTTATATTTCATAACTGAACTTTACAAGGAATTACAAAGAAAACTGCAATTGCTTTTCATACTGATAACCATAACTAGTTGACAGCTCAGGGCAAAATTTTTAAAGAATGCCAAACATAGCTCGTGGCTTCATTGGATTTAGAGTGTAACTAAGAAAAATTATGCATGCTATTCCTTTTAATATTTCTAACCAAGAAAAAAATAAACAAGTTTTGAAGAATTCAGTGTAGAGTACAACATGATCCATTTTAGAACACAAAACTTTACAATGAAGCTCATGTTTTCTGTGAACTGAAGGACCCAGCAGCATGCGACTTAGGAGGAGAAAAGTGGGTTCTAGAACATGTCCATGGATTGTTTTATGTAATTTACATGAACAATTTTATGATATATTTAGGTGATGACCTTTCAAGTTGCTACAATTTCATTTATATTAAATTAAATAAAAATTTAAAAGAAGACATGCTTTTACTCATATACCATTATCTGTTACCATACAAGGAGTTATGAATCATCCCAAGCAATAGCTAGCAGATAGCCTTTAAAATATATCATTAAATACAATTTTATATTCAAAAGAAAGTGAAATTGCTCTTAGATTTGATGGTTGGAGGAAAAATGGTTTTTATTTTTTATTTTGCTTTGGTTTGATTTTTAATTTCTCCTTGGCACTATCCAACTAAGACAGTGTTCTAAAAGTCCACTAAAACTTTATCCAAAATCATTTAATAGGTGAACTTAATGCATGCATAAGGAAGTACTTAGCTTGCAGGAAAAGAATAAATATATTCACTGATTACTCAGGTATTTTTAATTGGGTTCCCTTAACATTATAATACACACACACACACACACACACACACACACACACACATACACACACACACACACCGTATCACAGAAAGGCAAATGTCACTATTCAATCATTTTACCCCAAGTTTCTTGAAACATGATGAAGGAAAATGTTGCAGTAATTTCCATGTTGCTGC
The DNA here is from genome assembly GCF_048772815.1 of Callospermophilus lateralis. NCBI lineage: Eukaryota > Metazoa > Chordata > Mammalia > Rodentia > Sciuridae > Callospermophilus > Callospermophilus lateralis. Next base: position 15,537,193 of record NC_135314.1, on the reverse strand, counting down.
CTTTGCCTCTTAGTTTCTGCTTACTTTCTTTGCATAGGTAATTTTATTCACCCTTCAAGCCTCAGCTCAAAACTCTGTAGCTCATCTAGGGTCATTCAATGTTGCTCAAACATTGTTCCACTGCATATTTTTATCCTTTTCTGACTGTATGTACTTACTCATTTTTTATGTTTTCTCTGTGTGTGAAAACAGGCCCCTGTCTGATTAGCCTTTTAACTTCAGCACTGGGTCCCCTGCTGGGAACTTATTAGACATCCAAAACGTTCTTATCAAGTAAATAAATTAGTGAAGCAGTAAAGAAATATATAAAAGTCATATTTTATTATTGAGTCAGTTCATTAACTCCCAGATGAAAAGGGAGCATTATTTCTGGGAAAAGATGTTTGCTCACTTAGGAGAAGAGACACCTAACTACTTTACTGTCCCCTTAAATCACTGTCTCCATTCAGAGATGCTACCCAAACACTGTATTGTATGTGTACCCAAACACTGTAATGTATGTGTAAAGAGTTTAGACATATATGTATATATACATATATATGTGTATATATATATATGGCATTTAGACATTTAGAAGAAAAATTGTGGGGGTGGATTTTTTATTATCGTTATCCTACCATTTTCCTATGAAAATTATGTTAAACTTATAGTTGTAACTGTAACTTGATATATTGGCCTTGAAACTCACTTTTCCTTAAATGTATATCCTGTACAAATTTCTTATTAGAAATCACCTTTATTTGCCTACTACTGTTTTTATATATTAAGGCTGGATAAATTTTTTCAATTCAGATTCAGCTGTCTTTCCTTTTACTAACTTCAACTTCAGTGATTTATCTGCTTGTCTTTTTAGTTTTTAGACACACAATAAAATGACTTTCATAAGATGTAGACTCCATGATGACAGGAGTTTTGTCTGCTCTGATCAGTTTTGCATTCCCATTGCTTAGAATATTTACTAGCATATAATTTACTCAATAAATATTTGTTGAGTAAAAAAAAAAGAATAAAAAAGAGCAAAGTCATTACCAATACTTTATTATTTTATTTTAAAGGGTTTCCAAGTTTTTCAGATTATATTACTTAAATTAGTTGATTAAAATATATGTAAAAGTCATGGGTTCTGTATCTTTTAGCTATTAAAATATTCTGCTTACTAATTACATTTATACCAATCTTAGTTGAGCATTTAGAATTTCTCTATTTAACAAGTGGATACAAACTGTTCAAGACATATGAAATCTATAATCGATGGTGCAGCAAAAACTCATCTACAAGTGTGGTTTGGACCTGGTGTGTCCTCAAGAGCTCGTGTGTTGAAGGCTCAGTCCCCAATGCAGTAATGTTCACAACTGGGGCTTTTAGGAAGTAAGTGGGTAATGGAGATACTAACCTTATTGGTCAATTCGATTTGCTGGAATGATGATTTGAATAGACTACTGGAAAGTGGTGGAAACTGTAGACAGGTGGGCCTGGTTGGAGGAAGCAAGTCACTGGGGGTATGCCCTCTGGTATTGCATCTTGTCCCTTTCTTTCCTTCTCTCAGTTGCCATAAGCTGAACAGCTTTCTTTCTTCAGCCATGCCCTTCCACCTGTTCTGCTTCATCTCAGGCCCATGGCAACAGATCTTGCTGACAATGGACTGAAACTGTGAGCTGAAGTAAATCTTTCCTTCTTTAAGTTGTTTCTATCAGGTATTTTGATCACCGTGATGAAAAGCTGATGAAAATATCTACCTGCTGAGTTTATTTGAAATATTTTATTCTAATAGATTACAGAGTTCTGTGTAGTCTCTTCACATCAATTTTCCCAACATACACACATTATGGTGAATCTGGCAATTTTCACGTTTATAAATTTCTTTATCACTGTGATATGGTCATATTTCTCTTCAGTATATAATATTGCTAAGAGTTAGGGTCCCAATGTATCATCTATATTACAGCAGGAACAGCAGAATATGTGCACTATAATTAAAATCCAAATTCTCAGACCTCATGTCAAGATATACCAAATAGAAACCTGGATTAGAACCTATCATTATCATAATTGTAATGTATGTTTAAGTTTAAAAACTGCTGGTTTGTAACAATACTTTTTAATCTAGGTAACATCAAAGCCCACATTCCAAAAGGATAGCATCCATTCTAAGGGTTATGGTGGAAAAACTTAAGCCACCTTTTGAATTATATCTCCCTTTACTTGAAATGAGGGGACAGTGAATTTCTCTGAAGGACCTCTTTTACCAACCTTTCTCACTGAAATAAAGATGAGACTCCATTTCCATTTGCATTTTTTTAAAGTTTCATTATTTTTTTATACAAAGGATTGATACCAAGCAAATTCCCAGGGTATGTTATAATAAGCAAACATTTGGCCATTTTATAAAGGAGGCGAAGGACACAGACGTTCCCCACACTCACTTTTTCCCTTACTGGTTGTGTGCTTCAAGTTCCTCCCAAGTTAGAAATATGGAGGGATGGAGATGCCTGCTTTGTATCAGAGAAATCGTTTTCATGATTCTGTCCTTCTGATGTTTTACATTCTCTGTGGGGACAGAAAATTACAAGAATTCCAAACTGTTATTTTTCAAGATTCATTCATTTATGGTTTATTGTAGGATAAATACATCCCTTTGAGTGAAAAAAATTCTGTATAAATGTTAAACCAGGCTCTTTTCTATATTGATGTTGCTAAGTATTTTTAAGTTTGTACATGCCTTTGCATAAATTAAATCATTTATAGATATTGTACCTATTCTGAATTCTTGTGTGGCACAATATATACACCCATTATTCTGAACCTGGCAATTTTCATGACCATTCATCACTTTATAGCCATAAATATAAATAGATAATGAAAATATTCAAATCAAAACAGAAGAAAACATTTACTTACAGTTGTGTGCAATCTGAGGAGACATTGTAAGCCAAATGAATTTAGAAGGCACATTTGCATCATCTGAATTCTGGAATATGACATACACTTGCTCTCATTCATGCAAAGCTTTCTTGTGGGAGGTATAAGCTCTCTCCATTTTATCTGTCAATAAGCACATTTTAGATGCATAAGCCTGCACTCTGCACACTGCTTAGGAAGAATACCTACAGTGAGCTGAAGATCACTTGACGTGCTAATTTCCATAATTTTCTGAAACTTAATTTGAGTTTTCATGATTCTACATAGAATCAAAACAGATCAAAACATTCAAGATGATACTAAGTTCCAACATCAGCAACATTTATAGATAAGAGTAGGTTGGGGGGTAGGCTTTGTTTTGCCCAGCTTATGAAAATAATTATATAGTCATGTAGCATTTATATTTCTAATTTCCTTTCTATCAAAATGATCATACTCATGGCAATTAGAATGGAAAAACAGACACAATCTGTTGCCTGAAAGTATACATTTTTGTATGTTGTGGGTTGAACTTGATCCAGCCAGGATGCTAATGAGAATATGGCTATCATGGGAAAGAAAGAGGAAAAAGAACAAGCAATGAGCTGTGGATACTTAACATTGTCTTAACAAAAATCAATTATTATATTTATAGGAATTTCAAGTACTGACTGTTAAGTGCATCCTTTAAAAAATCAGTTATATAAACTTAAAATTAATGAATTATATTTTTAAGGTTTAATAAATACACATCAATTCCTAATCATTTTTAAATGTATTTCAGGTTTAGCTTTGCTCTTGAGGCTTTATGTGCAGTGTGTACTGTGCAACTTTTTTGTATTCTGCATTCAGCAATATATTGGTGACTTGAAAATGGTCATGTTGGGGAAATATACATCACCATAATCACCAGATGCAACCAATTAGGAATTTCCCAATATCCACCTCCAATTCCCATACTCCTCCCCCACTCCCACCTCATACACACCAGAAAGACTAATGTTTAGCATTTGCCAGCATATTACTGCAAAGGATCAAAGATAAGGACAAATTATCTTGATGAACTCTAAGCCCAGAAGGAGAAGTTGGGCCTTCTCTCCAAAATAATGAGAATTCCACTAATGTTTTTCTCAGTGAATTCTGAGCGACAGTCTAACCACTTAGATTTATTTAATTAAAAATAATTATTTTGTAAGTATCCTACTAATAGCACTATATAAATCAATTTCTCTCTCTCTCTCTCTCTCTCTCTCTCTCTCTCTCTCTCTCTCTGTCTCTCTACCAATTTCAGTTCTCTTCCTCCTGCCAGAAGTAGTTACCTCCCTAAATTTAAGTTCAGAATTGCAATTTTTGTAATTTCATGCACTTTATAAATCTCTAGTACAAAGCACTGCAGTTTATTCCAGTGGTAAAGTTTATTTGCATTGTTATTTTCTTTTTACTTGACATTTTTTGAAATAATTTCTCAATTTAGTTCATGAAGCTCTATTCAAATATAGTGAAAATTCTGCTAAATTTCAGTGGCCTAGTGCATGAAAAATACTAAAATGTATCAATCTGATCACCAGTTGGCAGTTACTTTAGTAATTTTTAATCTTGCATTATATAAAAATGTGTAATAAGAAAAACATTTGCTTATATCTTACAAACAAGTTCAATAGATTCACAAGGTTGTATATGCTTACACACACATATACATTCACACATACAGAGAGACAAGTAATTTTTTGACTTCCAGAGTGTGTGGAGCCTTCCTTTGATTTATACTGCTGGACTTCCTTCTACTTTGTTGATAGCAGTAGCAGTTGATAGCAGTATATACCCCCATCAGGCATGTAGTAGATTTTTTTGCTTTCCCACATTCATATCTTCCTCTGGCACAATTCCATTTTTATATTTTAAAAGAAATGCTTTCTCCTATATGTTTAGTGGCATCTTCCAGATTATCTGTGAATTGACCTTTTTTTTTTTTCCCCTCTCCTATGCTAAATGAGATTTTTTTCTTTAGTGAATTATCTGTTCTTTTTTTGGTGAAAACACAAAGGGTCAAATTGTCAAGTAGGGATCATTTGGGATTATGGGTTGTTTTTGCATATCAAGCTTCCTGGGTAACTATGGGGATCTAAGTAAACAAAAGCCTCCAGGACAGCAGGGAGTGTCCTGGGGCATGTAGGATTCTGGCCTAAACCTTTCCTTTTCTCCTCATTCTATTCTGCCCCAGATTATCGATGCAGTTTCTAATTGTAAGGAACCAGTGTAAAATGTAAGTTTTACATTTTTAATATTTTTAAATATTATATAATTAAGTTACTGTAATAAAATAATGTCATCCTTATTAAAATAGGAAACTATAAATATTCAGGCAGAAAATAAATATCCCTCAACTTTTCCTCCACCTTTAAATGCTGCTTTAATTCTCACAGAGAATCACTTAATGATTTGGTATGAATTTTTCCAAATTCTTTCAATACAAATATTTGGTGAATGAACAGATTAAAAATTTACTAAAATTTATTGTTTAAACATATTAAATCCATGTCATCATTTGGCAGAAATAAAAACATCTTCTATATGAATGATTCTATTGTTAAATATCTTTACCTTTTTATGTATAGGTGCTTCCAAGTGTTTTTAGTTTAAGCTGCATTAAAATATTCATCATGAACTGAGTGAAATAATGCGTTTGGTTTAACTGGTAAATTGCTCTATTTCTGCTTAAAACAGACCATTTCTGTTTTTTGCATTAAGGCTCACGTTGCTAAGTAGAAAGGAGCTTACTTAAGTGGTCTGTGTTAAGTAACCAACTATTTTAAAGGCCTTATTGAAGTTATTGTATAAAAGTTAATTCATATTGACTATGTTTCTTGGCAAAAATGGAATATAAAATAAGCAGCACAGATGCATGTAGAATGAGAGAATTTTGATAACTTAAAATTTAATAGATTCATCTTGGAGCTAATTAGTTCTCCTTAAATTCTGCTTAGTATAGTAGCCGCTGTCAGGCAGAAATTTCTTGGCTTCATAAACCAGACATTCTAGATTAGTTGATGATGATAAAATGACTTTCAGTCCTGAAAGATTACTTACATTATTATACTTGTATATATTATACATAATAGATTTAAGAAATATAATATGCATTGAAAATTATCCTAGAGAATAAATATGTTGGCAATGAAATATACTAACACAGAAGTTTAAAGCACAATTTTGTGAAATGTAGGTTAGTTTTCAGGGACTATAACTTAACATTTGATATTAAAACATCATTCATCAAGTATAGGTTAAGATTTGGGAAAGAATAACATATTTCAAAAATTATTTTTCATCAAAGCCTGTTATTAAATTATATTTTTAAAAGCTTTATGTAATTAAAATGGGAAGATTGTAATCTTTATTATTGTTCATCTAAATACTCTACTCCTGGGAACTGGAAACAGTAGTAGATGCCTATAATCCCAGCAACTTGGGAGGCTAAAGCAGGAGAATCACAAGTTTAAGGCCAACCTCAGCAACTTAAAAAGACCTTGTCTTAAAAATTTAAAAAAAAATGAAAAATAAAAAGGACTGAAGATGTTGCTCTATAGTAAAGCACTCTTAGATCAATCCCTAACATAAAAAATAAATATAAAATTAGAAATCAATCAATCCTAAACTTAAAGAACTTTGAACAAGCTGTGTACTTCTGAAAGAAAGAATAAATATTGACAAGAATATAAAATAGCCAGAAAACAATGCCTTATCTTTACATATGGTACAAAGTATCCAAAACACTTGAATAATTTGTGCTTCTATTGATACTTACCAGTTATTGAACACATACATACCCATGTTTAGTTCATATGTGAAAATACAACTTCATAACTTTGAAAATGGCAGGTAAATTGAGGAAAGATATTGCTATCAATAAATGTGTTTAATCAAACTGAAATCTGAGGTTTCTTTGAAAATTAAATATGAAAGTATATCAATGATTTCTATCTAAAATTAGCTGCATAAATATGAGAGGATACTGCGAGTAAAATCTATAGTTTGATTGAAAAAGCAAGGAATTTGAGATCATAAGAACCAATTCTGTTTTTCTATATATATAGGCATGTAATTCCTGGCAGACTATATTGCTCAATCGGCAATTTTACTTGCAACACAATAGCTACGTTTTTATGCAAGGTGAATATGTTGGAAATAATAACGGAAAAAGTTTATAACTACAGTTAAAGAGCTTCTTGATCATCCCATAGAAAGGCTCTCATAAATGTCCATTGAAAGGAGAACTTCAGTTGAAAAATGCAATATACCACTTCTGGGTGACATTCTCCTTCATGGTTTAAGATCTTATCCCAAAGCTAATAATGATGATGCACTCTTATTCTACCATTATTTATACTTAAAAGTTATTGTGTGAGTTTATACTTATTAAAATAATCTTCTCAGGTGATATTATTTATTTTTACTTCTATGGGCTTGATCTTATGAAATTCTTATTAAGGAAAGGGGAGTGTAGAACAAAAGTTTGAAAATTGTTACATCAATTTTGCTGCCTGAAGAAATAAGAGCAAATCTGACAGAGAACACCTAATTTATCCCTAATTTAAAAATTAAGTTTTTATATCCATTCAAGTGATATTAATCCAAGTAAAGCCTGATTGATTAAATTCATAGTTTGAAATACTTCAAAGAAGTTCATTAATGGATTTTATAAGCAGGTTCCTGCATGCCAAGTAATAATAATTGTATTAGTTATCCCTATAAAATATGAAGGTTTTTTTTCCAGTGTTTTAGACCACAGAGTATTTAGTCATGGCTTTTACAAAACCTTTCAAATTACCTTGCTGCAGTAGACCCTACACTGGGCCTACACTTTGAAGACCACTCCATCTAGTCCAAATATAATCACCATCCTTCTATTATGTACTTTATGGTCTAGAGCTTATATTAAATTCATTCATTCACAAAGGAATTCAGTTTGTAGCTATTTAATAAGTCCAAAATAAAACACTGGTGTAGCAATTAGAACTTCATTTTCAAGTTCAGGTATATCTGATTTCCAACAAATACTACTCACTGTTGCTTTGCTCTAGTTGCCTTGATATCAATCTCCATGTTGCTATTTCAGGAAAATAGAAGCATCTGTTAAGTCTTTGAACATAATTTACCTCTTTAAAATGTGCTAGTTGGCTTGTTGTGTAGTAAACTAGATAGTCAATTAAGTCACATAGATGTTAGATGCATTGACTGATAGAGCCAAACCTTTGGTTGTAAATTTATTCTACCTCCAGCTGAAGACTTCCTATGGTTTTGATTAAATCCCCCCAATTGGAATCATTTTTTTTTTTCCCAAAACCAAACATGTCCTGAGAAAATAGTTGAAACTGAAACCAGGTCTAAAAGGAGACACATTGTTAAAATTGAATTTATGGTGAATGATAACTTGCAGACAATTTACCTTAAGACAAATGGTCAGGAAACTGATCTCTCTCATTTAACTACTAGTTAAGAATCTTAAAATGCTGCTCATGCTGAAAACATTGGAAAATTTAAAATAATATTTTAAATAAGCTTATTAACAATTTTGTTTTAAAAATAACTATGTTTATATTCATAACCATCTTCAAAACTGTGTTGGCTTATATTTAAAAACATTTGAAAATAGCAAATTTATTGGTTTTTTTTCATAACTTTTATTTATTTATTTATTTTTATTTCTTACATACATGACAATAATGGAATGCATTACATTCATAATTATCCATTCAAAGCACAAATATTCATTACTCTGTATATAAAGTATGTTCACGCCAAATTATGCCGTTATACATGAGCTCTCTCTTTTTTTTGCATTACAATTGTATTAAGAATTGTAAGCAAATTTATTGTAATGGCAGCTGCTATTTACAGAACATGACCATGTATATGAAAGTCAGTTGAATTTTGAGGAATGTTTTATTTCATTTAATTCTCATAACCCACCATGTCAAGTACTGATTCTCTCATTTTACAGATAAGAAATCTGCATAAATTGTTGAAAAAAGCCAAAAGGCATGCTAACAAAGAGAAGTATGTAAAGCCATCCAAGATAAGCAAATTACTGGATTTTTAGTATTGCCTTATCACTTGGTTCAAAGATATAAAATAAAGTGCAGAGCCTGGTTTGGTAGTGCACACCTGTTATCCTAGCAACTCTGGATCCTTAGGGAAGAGGATCTCAAATTCAATGCCAGGCACAGCAACCTAGCAAGACCCTGGCTCAAAATAAAAAATAAAAGAAAGGACTGAGATTATAACTCAGTGGTAAAGCACCTGAGGATGTTCAATCCGTAGTTCTTATGAAAAAAAAAAGAAAGAAAAAGAAATCTGTAGAATAAAGTATATTTCAATAAACAAGACATGCTATCTTTTTAGTTTGATATAAAGGAAAAGGAGACCTCATTTTTTAACCCTTTTTCTTTGGAATTTAATTAATACAAGATTACATAATGTCATAGTCAATATCATGATATTAATTAATTTTTAATGTTTTTAATATTTCTCTATAAAAGCCAAGGATGCGGTATGTAATTGATAATTAACAGCATTAATTTTAATACATTAAAATTATGGAATCTCAAGTAATAGATGAATAGCAGAGGATTTTGAAACTTCTCTAATTATAATTTTTAATGAAGAAGATTAAGTTTTGGAGAACATAACCTTTTATTTAATTCCTTGCCAATTGAATTATGTGAGGCCTTAATAGGAAAATATTGTTTTCACTGAAAGCAAAATCATTTTTTAAAATATTATGCTCACTAATAATTTCATCACCAATTATTTAAAAAAATAAGGGGACTCTTAAAAGACCACCATTATCTAAAAGGCATGGCCCAAGAAAAATAAGTTTTTCTTTAAAAAAGTATTTTCCTATGCTCAGACATGGAAACAATTAAGACAGAAAGATAATAAAATAAAACACATGGAAGAAATGAATGAACTCTCTGAAATGGTAGGAAGCAGGGAATAAAAAATTAGCTCTTTGATGGCAGAGGAATTTCAACAGGATCCTTGAGGACCATCACATCTTTCAATAGCATTTTCTCCCAGTTAGGCTTTGGTTTCCCAGCAAGCACTCAGATGATGCTAGTGTTGATAGATTGCATCATACTCTCAATAGCAAGAGTCTAGGCATCACCTAAAAATAATAATTCATGTAGATCTCTTTCAGATTGAAAAGTTAATGATGGTGAATACTAGGCAAAAAACAAAACAAACAAACAAAAGAGAACAACTTTAAATATAAACTTTTAAAAAAATTTTTTCTATAGTCTTCAAACCCTGAAATAATTATTCATATCTGTGGGCATTTACTTTCAGTTATTTTTGTTTGAACAGTTATCTGATAGCTACCGGCTTCTACATTTAACTTTGTTGACTATTTGCATTTTCTTCTTTTTAATTTTTGTTTTCATAGAATACCTTAAGGCCTTTGGAATATACTGCCATTCAATCATTCAATAACATAGTAGTCCAGTTTCTACACAGTGTCATATTTGGATTCCTTCCAGTGTCTAATTACTATACATACTACATGCATAAATAATTTTCACAATTCTAAATATCTTCTTATAATAGATTTCATAAAAATTGAAACATTCTGTCCAAGGAGATGAACATATCAACACTCTTGAGTCAAACTGCATTCACAATAACTATTTCCCAATTATTACTTTTAGAACAGTGAATTTTATATATGAAAACTAGTTTTTTAAATTTATTTTATTGACTAACTTTTATCCATTTCCATTACTACTGTTCAGAGAATCCTATTCCCATCCTCTAATATTTTTTTCTTTTTAATTCAATAATGTATGTTTCTTACATATTTTATATTTATCTATCTTTTAAGTTTTGTTCTTTTAATGCAGGAAGTTTTTTCCCTCATTTTCTTACATTGTTTTATATGTAGAATGTCATTGCAAACCAAAAGCTTGTATTGTCTCTTAGATTCTTTCAGTTCCAATTGTTTTAAATGTCACACAAAGTAATCTGACCATAATTTGTATTGTTAGTGTTTGGTTCCAATCTCATATTATTTTATTTCCTAGGTAATTTTTCAAACACATTTTGTTTAAAGGTCTGACTCATGGGCTTTTATGATTTTTAAAAATCATATGCTAAGAATTTAGAAAGGTAGAAATTGTCTTTGGGCTTTCTGATGTCTTTCACAATACATCTATAAATTACTGAGAAGCTAGGGCACATTTAATTATGTGTGCAAGGTCTTGAGGTGCACTTTTTTCTTATTCAAACATTTATTCGTGATGTTCTCAACTTTTTCAATAACTGTTCATCCTTCCAGATGAATAGCTGTATCATGTTAAGATAAAATATGTTTCCTCAGAACTGTGATTGGTAATATTTATATGTCATATCACTTTTCTATTGCTGTGTAATTAATTACCACAAACTGGGTCACTCATAGTTCTCTAGGTCAGAAGTTTAGCACAGTGTGGTTAGGATCTCTGTTCAGACTAAAGTCAAAGTCACAGCTGGCTGAGCTTTCTTTTGGCCTGAGGAATTCTTTCCCAAGCTCAATTCTGTTCTTGGCAAAATCAGTTCCTTACAGCTACCATACTAAAGTCTTCATTTTTCTTGTGGGATGCCTACGATTACGGTGTAATTTAATCTAGAAGATGAGACATTTTAACAATATTTGAACCTCCAATAAGTAGTTGTTATGGTTTGAATATGAGGTGTCCCCCAAAGTTCATGTGTGAGAGAATGCAGTAATGTTTGGAGGTGAAATGACTACTTATGAGAGCTGAAACCTAACCAGTGGGTAAATCTATTTGATGGATTAATAATTTGAATAGACTAATAGGTCATAACTGTAGGCAGGTAGGTGTGGGCTAGAGGACCGTGGGGCATCCCAGTGGGAATTATATTATTCCTGGATCCTTGCACTCAAATTCTCTCTGCTAAGACTGTCATAATTGAGCAGTTTTCCTCCATGTTATGTTTTCACTATTATGTTCTGCATCATCATGGGCCCAGGACTAGGAAGTATGTCATCCATGAACTGAATCTCTGAAACTATGAGCTCAAAATAAACTTTTTCTCATCTAAGTTATCAGGTATACTGGTCACAGCTACCCAAACCTAAATAACTTAATAGTTTAAACAAAATATCTTAATTTATACGAAATTACACACACACATATATATGAATGTATATATACACGTATATCCATAATTGTTATAAATATTTTTGTATGAGTATTTTATATGTTCCATTATGATTTGGATATGAAGTATTCCTAAAAAGTTCCTGTTAATGCAGAAATATTCAGAGGTAAAATGATTAGATTATTCAACCTGTCACCTCAGTCCTACCTAATTTGATTGGACTAATTGGGTGGAACTAGGGTCAAGAGGGTTGTGACTAGAAAATGCAGCTCACTGGGATCGAACTCTAGAACCACATCTTACTTGTGGTTCTTACCCTGCCCTCTGCTTCCTAACCCTACAATAAGCTAAACATCTTTCCTCTGCTGGGCCCTTCCACCATTCTGAACTGCCTGGCCTTGGGTCCAGAGCAATGGGGTCAGCCATCTAGGGACTAAGACCTCTGAAACAATGAGCCCCAAATAATCTTTTCCTCCTCTAATTTGTATTATGGTCACAGAAACAAAAAAGCTGACTAAAATATGTACTACAGCATTTATTTATTTTATTCATTTGATTTATGTATAGGTATTTTCTTCTTAATGCATCACCTGTATACAGGAAACTGTATACCTGATACAGTAATCCTGATAACCTAGATGAGAAAAACTTTACAGCATTCTCTGTATCTACTTTTATTCTCCTACTTTCTAATTTATCTCTTGGTAATTCTTATTGCTTTTAGTTAGCTCTCTTGAGTTTTCTAATAAAAACATTTAATCAAAAATATTCTCATGTAATGATCTTGCAATACTTAAAATCTTATTAGTTAAAACACTTCTTCATTGATTTTTAAGAAATTTCAGTTGGAAATTTTTTACCATTTCATAATTGCATTTATCAATAGCTGTTCATTTCATGATTTTTTTTTTTTGGTACTGGGGATTACACCAGTATATTACACATGCTAGCAAGTGTTCCACCACTAAGATAAACCCCTAGCCCTTATGAATTCATTCTTTGTTATAGGGGCACAGTACTGGGAATTGAACTCAGGGACACTCCCAAACTAAATCACATCCCCAGCCGTATTCTGTATTTTATTAGAGACAGGATTTCACTGAGTTCCTTAGCAGCCTTACTCTTGCTGAGGCTGGCATTGAACTAAAGATCCTCCTGCCTCAGGCTCCCAAGCTACCAGGGTTATAGTCATGCAGCACCACACCTGATATGAGTTCATCCTTAATAGTAATTTAAAAACAATTTTCTAGTTTTATTTTAATTAATTTTATTTTGCTTTTCTTTTCAATCAAAACAAGCATTGAAATTTCATTTATTTATTTATTTATTTATTTATTTATTTATTTATTTATGTTTTACTTTGGGCATCTTAAAATGATCCTATAGATTGTTTTTCTTTATAATTATTAATGTGTTATAGTAGTAAGTGACCTACTATCTTCAATAAAAATTTCAGGTGTAATTTATGTACAAAAATGAATGTTTTAGATATAAGTTCTGATTCAGCTTGATGGATGCATATATTATTTTACCTACTAAGCCTTAAGCCTTTGAATTTACTCCTCACTGTCATTTCCAGCACTAGTCTATTTTAAAACATCATACAAAGGGAATCAGACTGAATGAATCCTCTTGGAGATATCTTCCTTCAGTCAGCATAATGCTAACAAAATTTATCCATGTCATTACATGCTTTAGTAGTTCTTTATTAAAAAGAAGCTTTACTCTGTGATCTGATTTTTAACTCTACAATTGATAAACATAAGGTTACACATACTCTTTCAGTATTTGAGTGAAACTATGAACTATGAAAGCTATGAACCTTTTTATTCAAGTCTTTTGGTAGAGTCCTAGAGTCACAGGGCATGCATATGTTTAACTTTATAAGAAATAGATACATCTTTCAAAAGCAATTTATATTTCACCCTTCCTCAAGCTATACATGGAAATTCCTGTTGCTCCACATCCTAGTCAATACTTGGAATTCTTTGTCATTTTGGCTTCAGACATTCAAACAGGCATAGAATGGCAGGACAAGTTGCTTTGTGATTATGAGAGGGGAGCATCTTCAGGAAACTTGATAAGGACAAGGAAGAATGTCTAGAGAAGACCCAAGTCATCTACTAGAAGATGAGTCTTCCTTAGCAATAGTGGTTAACTCTTCAAATGTTTTGTTAAATTTGTTTTCCTAGCATTTTGATTACAATTCTGCAGATTGGGTCTTTGAGTCATGTTTTGTTTGCATGTTTCTGTATGTGGTTTTGTGTATTTAGACTTAGGATAACCTCAAAAATGAATTTAATGACTTTCAATCTTTTTTTCCAAAAACATCTTTCTTACTATTAAATGATTATTTTACCTATAGATTGAAAGTAATTTTTAAAAATATTTATCAAGATCCTTAAATTATACAAAATAGGAACAATTCTGGTGGTAGAAGAGCTTCAGTTTTCAGGAATGTATGAAATAGAATCTGAAAATCCTTGACTATGTAAGATACAGGTGGAACATTCTACAACTTAAGCTCAAGTAAGCAGTGCTGTTAGTCACCAGTATAGACAAATATTTCTATTTATCATGTTGCAGAAGCCAAAGCTTACTGTATAAAACCTCCAAACCTGTATCCATGTCACCTCAAAGCCTCCCAGGGAATTATTTTGTGACTCACTCACTCCCACTTCTAAAGATTATTTGCCAAGGTAATGTGAAGATTTGAACTTAGTAGCTTTAACTGAGTTCACCTGAAAGCATCTTATGAACTTATATTGCTAATTTTGCTGAAATAAATTTTAATTTTTCTTTCTAGTTGTCTTTGGTGATCCAGAACATAGAACGTACTATTGCTCGGGTATGTAGTAATAGAGGCTGATAAAATCTATATTTTTTATTTGTCCTTTTAGTTTATGTGACAATAGAATGTATTTTGACATAACATACATACATGGAATATAACTGCTCATTCTTGTGGCTGTATTTGTCAAATTACACTGATCATGTATTCATATGCGAATATAGGAAAGTTATGTCTGATTCATTTTAGTGTTTTTTTCATTACCATCACCCCTCCCTCTCCACCACACCCTGGTCCAATCCACTGAACTTCCACTTCTCTCTCGCCTC
Organism: Callospermophilus lateralis; assembly: GCF_048772815.1. Lineage (NCBI taxonomy): Eukaryota > Metazoa > Chordata > Mammalia > Rodentia > Sciuridae > Callospermophilus > Callospermophilus lateralis. The sequence continues at coordinate 15,522,013 of NC_135314.1, read as the reverse complement.
CTGCCTATTGCGAATCAGCATCCACATATCAGAAAGAAATTCAGCCTTTAGCTTTTAAGGATTGGCTTATTTCACTTAGCATGATAGTCCATCCATTTACCAGCAAATGCCATAATTTTATTCTTCTTTATGGCTGAGTAATATTACATTGTGTGTACCACATTTTCTTTATTCATTTATCTACTGAATTGCATTTAGTTTTGTTCCATAGCATAGCTATTGTAACTTGAACTGCTATGAATATTGATGTGGCAGCATCACTGTAGTATGCTGATTTTAAGTCCTGTGGGTATATGCTGAGAAGTGGGATAAATGAGTCAAATGGTGGTTCCATTTTGAGGAATATCCATACTGATTTCCATAGTGGTTGCACCAATTTGCAATCTCACCAGCAATGTATTAGTGTACCTTTCCCCATGTCCTCACCAATATTTATTTTTATTATATTCTTGATACTGGAGTGAGACAAATCTCAGTGTAGTTTTAATTTGCATTTTTCTAATTGCTAGTGATGTTGAACATTTTTTCATATATTTGTTGACCATTTATATTTCTTCTTCTATGAAGTGTATCTTCAGTTCCTTAGCCCATTTTTTTAAATGGGTTGTCTGTTTTTTTGGTGTTAAAGGTTTTGTTTTTGTTTTTGTTTTTTGTTCTGGTAATTGAACTCAGAGGCACTTAACCACCAAACCATATCCGTAGCAACTTTTTATGTTTGACTTAGAGATAGGGTCTCACTGAGTTGTTCAGAGCCTTGTTACATTACTGAGGTTGGCTTTGAACTTGAGATCCTTCTGTATCTGCCTCCCAAGTTGTTGGATTTCAGGAGTGCACCACCATGCCGGCTTGGTGTTTACATTTTTTGAGTTCTTTATATATCCTGGAGGTTAATGCTCTGACGTGCAGTTGGCAAAGTATTTCTCTCATTTTGTAGGCCTTTCGTGTTTTTACTTCTTTTGCTGTGAAGAGTGTTAGAGTATGATACCATCCATTTACTGATTCCTGACTTTATTGTTTTTTTTTTTTTTTCCACTTTAGGAGTCTCGTTGGGGAATTCAGTTCCTAAGCCAAAATGATAAAGATTTGGACCTACTTTTTTTTATATTAGGCATGTGTCTCTGATCTAATGCTTAGGTTCTTGATCCATTTTGAGTTGAGTTTGTGAACGGTGAGAGATAGAGTTCTAATTTCATTTTTATAGATGGAGTTCCTATTTTACCAGCACCATTGCTCTTCATTTCTATTTTGTTGCCCATATAATGTTGTTTTTGTCACTATAGCTCTGAAGTATAATTTTAGGTCTTGTATTGTGATGCCTCGTGCTTCACTTTTCTTGCTGAGGATTACCTCGGCTATCATGGTAATGGGCCTCTTCTATTAACAAATGAAGTTCATGACTGCTTTTTCTATTTCTATGAAGAACATCATTGGAATCTTAATAGAAATTGCATTAAATCTATGTAGAGCTTTTGGTAATATGGCCATTTTGACAACAATAATTCTGTCTATCCAAGAACATGGGAAATATTTTCATCTTCTAAAGTCTTCTTTAATTTCTTTCTTTAGTGTTCTGTTATATTCATTGTAGAGGTCTTTTATGTTTATGTTAGACTAATTCCCAAATATTTTATTTTCTTTTAGGTTATTGTGAATAGAAGAGTTGTCCTGTTTTCTTTTTCAGTTGATTCATCACTGATATATAGGAATTTACAATCAATTTATATGTGTTTACTTTATATCCTTCTACCTTGCTGAATTCATTCATGAGTTCTAGAAGTTTTCTATTGGAACTTTTGGGGTCTTCTAATTATAGAATCATGTCAACAGCAAATAGGGATAGTGTGAGCTCTTCTTTTTTTATTTAATTTCTTTTTTATAATTGCTCTGGCTAGAGGGTTATGTTAAATAGGAGTGGTAAAAGAGGGTATCCCTGTCTTGTTGCAGTTTTTGAAGGAATTCCTTCATTTTGTCTCCATTTAGAAGGATATTTGCCTTGGCTTTAACATATATTGCTTTTATGACGTTGAGTAACATTTCTATTTTATTAGAATATAAATTTTCAAAATAGGTTCTGATTATTATCTGTATTTCAGTAAAGTATCTATTGTGATATTTCCTTTTTCATTATAAATTTTAGCAATTTGTGTTTCCTCTCTCTTTTTATTTGTTAACTTGGCTAAGTCTGTATCAATTTCATTGCTTTTTTCAAAGAACCAACTTTTCATTTTGTTGATTTTGGAGATTGTTTCCTTTGTTTCAATTTCATTGATTTCAGCTCTGATTTTAATTATTTACTGTCTTCTGCTTTTAGTGCTGATGTTTTCTTCTTTAGAGAATGTAACATTAGGTTATTTATTTGTAGAATTCTCTTCTTTTAGTGAATGAGTTCAATGCAATGAATTATCCTCAGCACTGCCTTCATAGGGTCCCAGAGAATTTGATATGCTGTATCACTATTCTTATTTACCTCTAGGTATTTTTCAATTTCATCCCTGATTTCCTCTGCCATCTTTTTAAATTTAATAGTGTATTATTTAGTCTCCAGGTGTTAGCATAGCTTCTATGTTTTATTTTATCATTGATTTCTAATTTTATTACATTAAGATGTGATGGGGTACAATGTATTTTTTGTACCCTATCACATCTATTTTTTGTTGTTGTTGTTTTGAAAAGAGTTGGTTTGTCTCCTAACATATGATTTATTTTAGAGGAGGATTTGTGTGCTTTGAGAAGAAAGTGTATTCAATCATTGACAAATGAAATATTCCATATGTGTGTCAAGTCTAAATTTTTAATTATATTTTTAGTTCTATAGCTTCTTTATTTACATTTTGTTTGGTGGTTCTATCCAATGGTGAAAGAGGTGTGTTAAAGTCACCCAGTATTATTGTGCTGTCTTCTATTTGATTCTTGAAATTGAGAAAGGTTTGCTTGATACACATAGATGCTCCATAGTTTGGGGCATAAATATTTATGATTATTATGTCTTGTTGATGTAAATTTTCTATATTATATGAAATATAACATGAAATGTCCTTCTTTGTCCCTTCTAATTAAGTTTAGCTTGAATTCCACTTTATCTGATATGAGGATAGAAACCCTAGCTTGTTTATGTGATCCATATGAATGATATGTTTTTCCCATCCTGTTACCTTCAGTCTGTGGGTGTCTTTGCCTATGAGGTGAATCTCTTTGATACAGCATATTGTTGGGTCTTGTTTTTTAATCCAATCTGCCAGTCTATATCTTTTGATTAATGAGTTTAGGCCATTTACATTCTCTGTTATTCTTGAAATATGATTTTTATTCCCTTTCATTTTGATTTATTTCTAGTTTTTAATTCAACTTTGTTTCCCCATTGATTCTGTATTCTCTTAGTGTGGTTCTTCCCTTTTCTGGTTTCCACTTTTATTTTTCATTCTTTATGAAATTATTGTACTGAGTATGTTTTCCAGTGCAGGCTCTCTAAGCTTGAATTCTTTTATCTTTTGTTTATCATTGAAAGTTTTTACTTCATTATCAATTCTGAGTCTTAATTTTATTTGGTATAATATTCTTAGCTGGCATCTATTTCCTTTCAGAGCTTTGTATATATTACTCCATGAATTCCTAGCTTTGAGGGTCTGGGTTGGGAGAGCAGCTGAGATCTGGAATAGTTTCCCTCTAAATATTATCTGTCCTTATTCTCTGTTAGCCTTTTAAACTCTATCATTATTCTGTATGTTAGGCATTTTGCTAATAGTGTTCCATGGTGGGTGTCTGCTATAGTTTTGTATATTTGGGGTCTTGTAAGTCTCCTATATTTGATTTTCTATTTCCTTCTTTAGGTTCAAGAATTTTTCTGATATTATTTCCTTGAAAAGAATGTGCATTTCTTTCATTTGCATCTTCAAACTTATTCTCTCCCAGTAAATCTTAGATTTAGTCTTTTGGAGGTTATCCCATATTTTTGGAAGTTCTTTGTATGGTCTCTGAACATCTTTCTCTATGATCACTTTTGTTTTCAAGATTATATATATTGTCTTCATTTCCTGAATCTCTGTCTTCCAAGTGATCTGTTCTGTTGGTGATGCTTTGAATTAAATTTTTAATTTAGTTTACTGATTCCTTCATTTTTAGTATTTCTGTTTGTTTGTTTGTTTTTCAGAATCTCTACCTCTTTATTGAAATTATCTTTCCTTTTCTGTATTTTCTTTCTGATTTTACTCCTTAAACCATCCTTTACTTTGCAGATCAATTTAACTATATACTTTCTAAATTTCTTTTCTGATGTTTCTTCCACTGTGTTATCAATGGATTCTGTTTTTGGAGTATCTTCGTTTATTTGGGGCAATTTGTTCCATTGCTTTTTCATATTGTTTGTGTGTCTATCTATCTAGCAGCATGGATCTGAAGCAGTAGAGTTTCTATGGACAGAATTCTGGATCAGAATATGGTGTAAAAAAAAGTTATAAATTTCATACAAATGCCAACTGTCTCAGAGGCTATTTCTTCAACATATGATCAATAACTATCCAGCCCATCTTTGCTTCTACCAAAATTTGTTGAAGAGTCAGGTGGGAAATGGGTCTGGTACCTTCACTATAGGGAAGAAATGGGTCTGGTACCTTCACTATAGAGTCCAGAGGCTTAGCATGACTTTCTAGGGCCCTCTTAGTTGGGTTGTGAACCACCATTGACCTGTATTTCCCAGATTCCCCTTGTGACTCAAAATATAAAATCCAACAGATTATAATAATGAATTAATGTCTAAAAGTTTTTAATTAATTTGATCCTGTTTTTCTAAAATATAAACTTTGAGTTATCTAGTACAGCAGTGTGAATAATCAGGAAGTGAAATGAGACATATTAATTCTGAGAGGTTGCAGGTTTTTGGAAAAGAACAACAATTAAAATAGTAGGCAAAAAGATGAATAAATTTTTCCTGTCAAAAAACAATAAAAGAAAGGAATTTCACTAAGATAGAGAAGATAAGGAATGGATAAAACACTCAAATTAGAAGTCTGGGAGGCAAGCTTCAGAAAGAAGTGGATGGCTTTTATGTCTACAATAGTTCGTTTTACAAATTATGCTCGGAGTGCAGAAAATTTAAAAGTCACCCAGAAGTATCTAGAGCTAATTGAGACAATTTTAATGTTAGGCCTATAACTTTGTAGATTGAAGCACAAAGTCCCAGTAAAGATGAGAGGCTGTATAAGGCAGTGCATTAAACTAGTGGAGCATTGTCTGACCATAACATGTGTGTTTATCAGGGAGAAAGCGTGGGAATGAAGAAAACAAATGGGAAAGAAAGGCCCACAGGTATAATTTTTAACACACTAAATCAAAATTACTGTTCCTGTATTTCTTCTTCCAGGAATGAAATTTAAAACAAATGAAGCTGGCTTACTATCCTTCTATGTCTAGGACCTGGCACATGACAGGTGCCTCCATACATGTTTATGGAATAAATCATTGGAGGTAAATTAATTCTTGTCATGGGATTTTACTCTCTTGAAGACAGAGGAAATCAGCTTCTCTGGGAATACACTTGGCAGCTAGCTGAGTGTCTATTTGGAACACCTGTTGAAAGGATCATGCTACAAAAAGGTGAAGAAGGAAGAGAAGGATATTAAGTTGAATGGGGATGTGGTCAGCGTGTTTGGAAACTTGTTTTATCTACAACTTCAATTTGGAGAGCCCATGGGGAAAACCCAGAAATGTGGAGATAATAAAGAACAGTCAAGGCCGTCACAGTGCTGTGGCCTGTGTATCAGTGACTTGGAAACTCTGATGGCAGACAACCTGGATGCCTCTGACATTCTAGCTGTCAATAGAGGAAAGTGACATCATGGATTTAAAGAATAGAGAAACTGCAGAGATCAGGATTAAGAGTTCACAAAAACAATCTTGGTAGGATCATAGAAGCAAGAGATGCAATGCATATTAAAAAGAAATACTCTTTCTGTGATTCTTAATTTTCAAGGAGAAATGTCAGTTCTCAAAATTGTAGGGAAAGATGTGATTATTTCCAGCAGTGTCGCAACGATGTTTTTGAGTAACGAACAGAAGAAAGATGGCTTGCTCTTGCCTGGGGTAAGGGACTCAGAGCCAGAATGCTGAAGGGTCATCTACTTGCACAATAGAGTAAATAATGGAATTGGAGAGGAGAGGAAAGTGTGCAGTCCTCAAGAAATGAGAATGCTAGAAGATTGTAGGTTGATGACTCCCAATATTTAGGGAATATATGTTATGATAAAACATAAAAAGCAAGACTGTGGGAGGAAAGAAGAGTTGACTATGATGGCTATGAGTAAATAATCTTGGAATCTCTTTCTTACCTAGGTGGAAGAACAACTGGAGTGGCAGTGAAAATTTAACTATTCCCAGTTGTCTATGAGAGAGAGCAGATAATATAAAATAGAGAAGCTCTTTCTTTTTACTTCTATGATTCCTTAAGCCAGAAAAACAACTGTTGGTTTAAAAACAACATAATAAGCCTAGTCCTTTCACAAGACTTTCACTATTTTGCCTATTATTATCAAAATACTTTACTTCTGAGGTTAATACTTATTAGGTCTCAAGGTTCTTATTTCTTTAATACCATGATTTATAATTATTTCAAAAAGTATGACCTGTTTCAGTGCCTGTAAAACTTATTAAGGAATTAAAATATTTTTGACAAAGGACCACAAATGCCTTAGAATGTCATCCACAGTTTATAGAAAATTATTGATTCATCTAAAACTTAAGACAACAGCTCCTATATTAAAATGTGTGAATAGATTGGAATTGGAGGTGTCTCCAACACTAAACATGTATCTGTCACATTCAAAGAAAACGTATTAATAAGAAAAAGTAAAACCAGAGTGTCAAACATAAAGATAAAATTATCTCAGCAGAAAATAACACAAAATACGAATAATTGTGTTCATACGAGAGCAACTTTTAAAATAGAATACTTAATTTTTTTTTAGTTGGTTGCCTTGTTGAGCGGAATCAGAGGTAAGTCAAAGGGACTGAAAGGCAGCTTTTCTTAATTATCAAGGATTATTTGTGCTGCTTGTAAACTGTGGCTTTGCTCCTTTGGCTGGAACTCTCGCACACTAAATGCTGTATGACAGCCTTTTCTAGGATTATTTCTGGTCAAATTAGACTACTAACTAAAGAAATTACTATTTAATTTGCATGTAATTGACAATATATCTAGGCATAAAGTTCTTTGGTTTTATCCTGCTTAGGCTCAGTTTTTGAGTCTGTATCTTTAACTTGCTCCAAAGTTGGGAGATTTTCAGTTTTAATCTCTTCATATATTTTCAGATCTCCATTCTTTGTCCTCGCATTCTAGGACTTCAGTGACAGAAACATCAGATACACTCTGATTGCCCCAGAACTCTCAGGCTCCATTTTTTTTCCTGTTTTCTCTGTGTTGTTCAGATTGTATAATTTTCACTAATCTTCCCTCAATATTTCTGATTCTGGTTTTCTCTTTTTAATAGGTTGAATTTATTAAATGATAAATTAAAAACACGAAAAAATCGATACCTAGAGGTACCAGGTGATTTTTTTCATACATGTATACGTTACATAATGTTTAAATCAACTTATACATATGTCTTCTCAAACATTTATCGTTTCTGTATGACGAAAACATTCAAAATACTTTCTTCTAGCTTTCTAAAACATACAATAGGATTTTACTGTCTATACGTATCCTGCTTTGTAATATCACTCTAGAACTTCTTGCTTATATCTAGTTATAAATTAGTACTTGTAATAATCTGGATATGAGGTATCCTCTAAAACTCCTGTGTTCCTGTAGGAATGTTCAGAGGTGAAGATGATTGGATTGTGAGAGCCATAACCTAATCAGTCCATCCTAGTTTGGATGGACAGAATGTAACCATAGGCAGGGGGGTCAATAGGGGCATGCTCTGGAAGGGTTCATCTTATCCGTGGCCCGTTTCCCATCCCTCACTCTCCTTCCTGGCCACCAAGAGCTGAGATTTCCTCTGCCACATCCCTGTACCTTGACATTCTGCCTTATCTCAGGCTCAGAGCAATGGAGTTAGCTGTCTGGGCCCTGAGAAATCTGGAACAATTTGCCCCCAAATAACTTGTCCTCCTCTAAGTTGTTCTTGTCAGGTATTTTGGTCACATCAAGGCAAAGCTGATGAACATAGTACCCATTAAAAACATCTCCCTGTCAATCCCTTCTAGCCTATTATCACAAGCCTCTGGTAGTCACCTTTCTTCTCTGTATTCCTATGAGATAAACCTTTCATGTATTTCACAGATGAGTGAGATCATGAGACATTTGCCTCATGTGCCTGGCATACTTCATATAATGATCTCTATTTCCATAAATGTTGTCACAAATGGCAGGGTTTTATTTTTTCCTACCTGAGTAATATTCCATTCTGTCTATGTACCACATTTTCTTTAAACAATCATTAGCTGATGGACACTCAGGTTATTTTCACTTCTTGTTTATTTTGAATAGTGCTTCAGTAAACATGGGAATACAGATGGATTTTCACATGCAAAGAAATGATATTAAAACCTTATCATTTACCATTTACAAATATCAAATCAAAATGGGCTAAAGACTTAAATGAAAGAGCTGAAACTATAAAACTACTGGAAGAAAACAAGGGAAATACTTCAGGATCCTGGGATTGGCAAAGATTTTGGAGGTGACTCCAAAAGTACAGGAAACAAAAGCAGAACTGCATAAATAGGATTTCATCAAACTTGTTACTCAGCTATTTTTGCCGCTGTGATAAAAAGACCTGACAAAAATAATTTTAAGGAGGATAAGTTTATTTGGGGGCTCACAGTTTTAGAAGTCTCAGTGCATACATAGACAGCTAGCTCCCTTCCTTGGGGCTAGAGGTGAGGCAGAACATCATGGTGGAGGGAAGTGGCTCACATGATGATATGAGAGCAGAGGAGACCAAGCTCAGTTCACCAGATATTGACCCAAAAGGCGCGCCCCCCAAAGCCCCACCTCTTCCAGTCACACTCTACCAGCCTGCAGTGACCACTCAGTTAATCCCTGTCATGGGATTAATTCACTTACTGAGTTAATGTTTTCATAACTGAGTCAATGTTTTCTTAACTCCATCTCTTAACCTCTAAGCCTTAATGTATTGTCTCACACATAAGCTTTTGGGGGACACCTAACATCCAAACCATAACACCAAACTAAAACCTTTCTGCATAATAAAGGAAACAGTCAACAGAGTGCAGAGACAGCCTATGGAATGGGAGGAGATATTTGTAAATTATATATCTGGCAAAGTGTTAATGGTCAAAATATGTATTTTTACATAAAAATATCCTCAAAATATTAATAGCAAAAAAAATAACACAATTAAAACCTCCATAGACAATCTTCAAAAGACATACAAATGGCTAACAGGCATAGGAGAAATGCTTAGCATAACTAATCCTCAGAGAAATGGCAAAGAAAAACTACAGTGGGGCCTTCTCTTATTCCAGTAGCAATGGTTATCATGAAAAAATACAAAAATATAATCAATGTTGTGAAGAATGTGGGGAAAATGTATCTCTTACACACTGTTGGTGGGAATGTAAATTAGTACATCTGTGAATACAGAAAACAGTACGGCCATTTCTCTACGGGAACATACTTACATTATGAGAGCAGAACCTTCATTATGGAATTAGTGTCCTTAAGGGGGAGCTGAAGATGTCAGAGTTCTTTCTTTCTACAAGACAAGATGGTGAGGAAGTCAGGAGTCTGCAACCCAGAACAAGCCCTCACCAGAAATTGGCCATGTTGCTGCCTTGATCTCAGACCTCCAGCATCCAGTACCATGAAAAACCAGTTTCTATTATTTCTAAACCACTCAGACCTGGCATTCTGTTACATTAGCCCCATCTAAGACAGCAATGAAGGCAGAAAATGACAATTCTGTACTAGATGCTCATAAAAGATTGAATTAGTGATGAAAAAATGTGCCAAACATTGTTAACTGTCTCTAAATATCCATATTCTACTTTCTCCATAGCAATAGAAATTTCATCTCTACACACAGATACTTTGAATAGAAAATACAGTCCCAATATTTCCACCTGGGCATGGCTATGCGACTAACTCTTTAAAGTATTGGGATATGGGTAAAAGCCATACATCTGCCTTTTTTTTTTAAGAGAGAGAGAGAATTTTTTTAATATTTATTTTTTATTTTTTGGTGGACACAACATCTTTATTTTTACGTGGTGCTGAGGATGGAACCCAGCACCCCGCGCATGCCAGGCAAGCGTGCTACGGCTTGAGCCACATCCCCAGACCACATCTGCCTTTATGTGAAGTACTCTTAGAGAAAAAGTGGCCATCCTCTTTCCCTTGTCCTCTTCTCACATGTTCATTTTTTTTTTTTTTTTTTTTTTTGGTACTGTGTATTGAACTCAGGGGCACTCAACCACTGAGCCACATCCCCATCCCTATTTTGTACTTCATTTAGAGTCAGGGTCTCACTGAGTTGCTTACCACCTCACTTTTGCAGAGGCTGGCTTTGAACTTGTGATCCTCCTGTCTCAGCCTCCTGAGCCGCTGGCATTACAGGTGTACGTCACCTTGCCCGGTTCACATGTCCATCTTGAAGCCAGAAAGGAAGTACCATATCCTAGGAGGTAACAGGGTCACTAGAGAGAAGAATAGAGAAAAGGGTCTCCATTAAACATTCCAGATTGAAGCCATCTTAGCTGCTTGGCATTTTATAAAAGAGAGAAAAATAAACTTCTATAATGTTAACTCATGTTTGGGATCCTTCTCATACTCAAACTCATGTCCTGCTGAATGCAGAAAGGAAGACAGCATGGTGAGGTTTCTTATAGCTCCAGCCTGACCTGTTTATAGGGTAGTAATTGTGAAATCAATAGCTGGCTGAATCATTCCCAGCCCAGCCAGGAGGCAATAATGGACAGTGTTTTCTAATTGTGCGGAAACTGCATGCCTCACTAGCACTTTTCTTGCTTTTCAAGTAATTAACGAGTGTATCTACATGATTTTATCCAAAGTGCACTTCAGGTGTGATTTGAATAGTCAAAAATTTGAAATTTGTCATTTTCTTCTTCCTTTGATGATCTTTTAATGGAACTCTAATAGCTTGCAACATGGCTAAGTGTGATTGAACTGATAAAATGGACAATCTATTTCTAAACTTAATGAGTGGCAAACTAGCTAAGTGATTAATATATTCAGACAGCTATTTCGAGCCTAATGTTTATATTAATAAAGAATTCTCTAAGTATAGACCTCAATCTACCATGGATCCTTAAATATTATTGAATGAATAAATAGATCAGTTCATCACTAAATGTACTTTGTAACAATTAAATGGAACAATTGTATTTAATGGTTCACAGGTAGAACACCACTTGAAATTATACATGACCTTGACATGTGAGTTATCTTCTTATGGTAAAGAGAATGTAATTGCTTCAAAACTGATGCAATATCTTGGAGATTAATGCTTTACCTGAGTTGTATGAATATGCTGATTTTAAGATGATAAAGATGGTAAGATGATTACCTGTTTTAAGATGTTCATAAAATAAACACTAAATTTGAGTTTTTGACTATTAAATATTTTGATGTCATGATAAGGCTTCAATCCATTTGATTTTTAACTATGACCATAAAAATTTAACACGATAGATGCAAATTGGAAGGAATTATTTATCTCCAGAGGGATCACACGAAAACCAAGTCTTAATATAATATACAGTTATTTCTCAATTTTCTCAAACTACGTAAGCACACTTATTATGTTTCAAAATAATACTTGATAATGAAAATATACATTTGTTATATGGTTCTGTGGCTAGAAAGTACCTCAAATTTTCATGTCATAAAATAATATTCTCTTTATTCACATTTTCAAAGATCAGAAATTTAGAAAAGTGGGCAGTCTGGTCATGTGGCATTAATGTCATTCACTCCCTCCCTTCACTCTGCTACAAGATAACATGAATTTCACCCCCACATCTGACACCAGTGTCCTTCATGTGTTTTATTCCTCTCCACCTGGGAAGGTTGGGGCTTCCTCACAAGGTGATGGTTGTATGGAAGTTTTACTTCCAAGAGCTGGCTTCCAAGACGGAGTATACCAATGGAAGTATTAGAAGCTGCAGAATTCTTTAGTCTCACCTTGGGAAGTGCGCCATTTTGTTTCTGCTGCACCCTATCCATCAGAGTCAGTCATAGCACCTGTTCAGATTCAACTAGAAGGGAAAGTGATCCCTCCTCTCAGTGAAGAGGAAAAATAATTTGTGTCCATCTTTAACCCATTATGATGACAAAAATATAAAGAAGTTACATATGTTCATAATATATAAAATAGAGTAAAAACTTTTAATCTTAAATTCCCATTTAAATTTCAAGGCTACTTTTAAAGTTTTCCAGGAACAATGTAAAAAATTCAGGATGTTGCAGTAGAATTCTAAGATAATACTATGAAAATATAGTTTAATAAAATTCCTACAAAAATGTCTTTAAAATCATCAATAGCAAGGAAATTTATTGAACTAAGAGAGAAAATAAGTCTTAAAATAGGTGGTCTGTTGTCTTCATTCATGCAATTATTTCTTCATTTGTTCATTCATCCAACAAATATTTCTTGGTGTTCTGTCATGAGCCCAAGAATTTTGTTCAGCAAAGAGGCTGTAACAATGAGGAGACAAGCATTGTTTTATTTTCTTCACGCTGCTTACAACTTAATATTGCAAATTATTCACACTCTAAAGATCATTCAACTGAAGTTTTGATAATGGAAAACAATAGCCTTTGTAAAATTTGTAAATAAGGAATTTTATGTGAAAAAGATTGATGTAACGTAAAACAATCAAATACAAATTCATGAATGCATTCAATTACTCAATCAAATAAGCATAATTTAAAGTTTTGTTTTGTCCCCAGTTCATTCTAAATCTTTAGGCCAATGTATAAACCATGTTTTAACAAAAACAGATGCTTCTCAGCACACAGGATGGTGACATCTGCTCTGTAGCTCCACATGGGAATGTCTTCTCATTGCTTACCAGCTCATCCCCAGTTCCAAGAAAACATGAGCCTCTTAAAACAAAGTTGAAAACCTAGTGGCTTGCTAGTCAGCTGGCAGTGTTTCTGCATTTTTAAGCAGGCTTGGATTTGGAGGGGGGAGGCTTAGTGTTCACTCTGTTACTGACCTCACTGAGCCAAGTTCAGAGTGGTGTGAGTTATCAAATCTGACAGCCTTTTGGCAAACCTTTGAAGGCTCTCGGGCCAGGCTCCCTTCCAAGCTCAGCTGGGATCAATTAGGATAAATAATAGTTCTTGCAATAGCTAGTTCCTACCATGCTTTTTAAAAGAATTTAGTGTGCAATAATGCAATTTATGGATTACCTGTACCACACTATCCATTCAAAAGAAAACAAAACCAAATTGAAAAGGTTAGAATGTCTTGAGAGTTGCAAATAATACAGCAGGGCAAAAAGTACCAGAGAGGCATTTTGAAGAATTCTTACTGTTTCTTTAATTTACCTAAGACATAATTAAGCATATATTCAGAAATATAATATTTCCCCAAACTTGAATTCCACACACCAAAATCAATATTTTGAAGTTCTGGTTAAAACATACTACATGCACACACACACATATGCACACACCCAAAGACTTTCGAATGTCCTCAGCAGCAAAACAGTTAGCTAGCATGGGATGCAGATTTTCAATTTTAGGACAAAGATTGAGCTCAAGCACAGGTTACTGGTCAATAAAAACGGAAGCTACTCAATGGAAGCCTGTGATCAACAGCAATGCATAATTATTTTCCACAGCAAGAGTAAGGCTGCATTTAATAATGCTAATTTTCTGGCTTCATGTAAACTAAGCTTTGCTTTTATTGGGTGTTTCTTTTTTTATGGCCTGAGGGTAAGGAACTGCAACTATCTCATGACTGAACTTCAAACCTTGAATGTTTGCAAGAATTTTTTTGTTTGACCTTATTGGTTGCTACCGGAATCATTAAACTAGCACGGCACCTCTTTAATGATAGTTTACATTTGACATTCTTCTCTCATATTTTTAACAAGAAATATTTATTGTTAATAAGAGTGTCTGGGGCTTTGTTTCTTTTTTTCGTTCAGTGATTAAAAGTTATTTGAAGTCTTGTATATGTAAAATTTTGCATGTATAATGAGAAGTAAGTTATGTGGGTTTTCTTTCAGGCATATTTTATCCATTATATGAATATATTTATTGACTTATAGGTAAGCATACAAGAAGATTGTGGATAAAATAGTTTAATAATAGTTATAAATATTCCAACTGTCCCTTGAATGCAATTGACTGTCATTCATGTTCTCCAGGGCGCTCTTCCATAATGTCCCTGTGAACTGCTAAGACTACAGTACTACTTAGACATGCTCTCTGCTCTCCCAGAGATTACCACTAATCCTAGTGGAACTGTGTGCTCTTTCCAGTTAAACCTCTGAATTTATGAAGTAATTGGAGCTGAAGTTGAATTTTTAAAAACTACTAGTGTATATTATTTTGATGAGTATTTGAAACAGGGCCTTTTGTTGGAGACAGCTTAAAATGAGCATGATATATGGGTTGATTAAATAATGCATAGAGTGTATTTCATTATTTTTCAGCACAAAGAATCAGAACATGGTTTGGGGAGCACGCATGTTTATACTCTTCAGTATGTAAATTATTGAAGACATAGTACCACATTATATGTTCAAATTATTTTGCAGATCTTTTTTCCCCCAGTACTGACTTATGGGAAAATATACTGCCAAAAATTAAGCAAAATACACTGCCAAATTAGAGTAACAGAAAAGATCAATGGAAGTTGAGATTGCATTCTGCTGGATTTAACAATATCTATAGAGTCTTAAAATGTGCTAGCATTGTTTGAAATACAGGAGACATGGTTGCAATGCTTAGTTTCTAGTAATAAGGGATTAATAAACTTAAGGAAAGCTCAATAGAAAATAACAAATGATACTACAAAAAGGCTAAGCTTACAGAGTGAGTGGTCCTTACCAACACTTGCCAAAAGGCAGAGCTGATTCTAAATTGACTTCCTCAGAGATAATTTTGTTGAGGAATTATGAGTTGTATGTGCCACTATTTATTTTATATATATGTAGGGAAGGATTGAGAAGGTACAATGAGTAGAGGCTGAGAAGTCAAAGGAGATTAACTGGGGCTAAGAGGTGGAGAGCAGAATAAAGTCTCAGGAGAACTCACTCACAATAAGATAATTGAGTTTTAATCAAGAAATGAATTTAGTTACAACATTTTGTAGGAAATTTTAGTTCTGTGAATATGCTAGCTTTGATTATATTAGCTTATTCATCTATACAATTTTTTATGTTTATTTCAATAGAAATCAAATTTCCAACTAGGAATAATTTATTTGGGGACTCATTGTATGCATTTTACACACATTTGATAAAGACAAACATTTTTCATAAACCTATCTGTAATACAAGATTAGGTCCAAAGTTTTGCTTTAGAAGTGTTTGCTTGTATGTTTTTGTTACTTTTGTTTTGTTTTGTTTTGTGGAGGTATTTCAGTTTTTATAAATACAGTGTTATTTTTTAAATTAAGCATGGTTTTCTTATTCTTATTGGTATCCATTTATATTAACTCTTTGGACAATTTAAAATTATTTTCCTAGTTTTTCTTTTTTATTTCTTTTTTCCCTTTTGTGTGTGTTTGTGTTGAGGGGGTGTTAGGGACAAAACCAAGGGACATATTGCATATTTCACAAATACTTTAACACTGCATTTTATCCTCAGCCCTTTTATTTTTATTTGGGGCTTAGTATTTTTCAAATTTACCTTGATTTTTGTATATAAATGTCACTAATTTGACATTTGCTTTAAATATTTTTTCTACTTTTTTAACATTAGAGTTTTATTACTAAATGTTAATGTGTAAAATTGTTAAGCATATAAATCCACACTTACAGTTTTGATAATTTAATTTACTTCAAAATACTTCAGAAAAAGCAAAGGGGTGTGCTTAAGTTGGAAACGTAACTGTGATCTACAAAACCTAGTGTTGTTCTGTCACATGGGCAGGGTGCTATCTGGAGTCACATCATAGAAATCACTAAGAAATGCACTTCAGAGTCTAGCTAAATACACACAAACAAGTTGCTTCCCCAAACCTTGGATCCTCAGAGGACCAACCTTCCAGAATTTGTGCAGTCTCTACCCATCAAGAATGGTGAGCCAATTCTGAACCTAACTTTTAAGAGAGCCTGTTGTCTTGCAGTGGGGAGATCTGAGTAACCCAAGCCACCATGAAGGCTGTCCAATTACACCACGGGAGAAACCATGTGAGATACCTGGACAATGGGAGAGAGAAACAATTGACATAACATTCCAGTTGAGCCAGTCATAACTGTCACTTTGTCGATGCAACTTCATGGAAACCCAAGTGAAACCAAGCAAAGAATCATATGAAGAGTTGACTTCATTGTAAGGTTGGAATGTCCCCTGCAAAACTTATACCAAAATTTAATCTCCATGGTTATAACATGAGGTAGGGTCTTTAACAGGTGATATGTTCACAAAAGCTCTGCCCTCATGAATGGGTCGACGAGTTCTTGATAAAAGGGATGAGATCTTCTCCATTCTCTTCCTCTAGTGTGTGTGCTTTCTTGCTCTTCCGCTATGCAATGATGCAGCAAGAGAAATCTCACAAAATATGGCCCCTCAGTTTTGGACTTTCTGGCCTCTAGGATCATAAGTCAAATAAACTTCTATTATTAATAATTTACCCAGTCTCTGTTCTGTTACAGTAGTATAAGAGTGCTAAAATGCTTTGCAGTTAAGAAACAAGTTAAAATAAAAATCTCATTAGAAGAAAACAAGTTGTTTGTGGAAATGGAATGCATTGATAGCAAATAAGAATAGAAGAAAATGTCCTCAACCTTAAATTTTATTTACAGAAAAAGCAGCAAACAAAATTCACACACACACACACACACACACACACACACACACAAAAAAAAAACCAACTTTATGGTTAACACACTTAATGGTAAATGACTCAACACATTCTACTGAAAACAGGAAAAATCCAATGATATACATTTTTGACATTTTTATTCAGGACTGCCTCTGGCCAATAGAATAAATAATGTAAGAAAAAACAAATAAAAGCAATTTGTATTTGTTTATAAATGGAAAAATCATGTGTGTAGAAAATCTTAAATAATTTTCAAATATCTTCCACAACTCATAAATAAATTTAGCAATAGTACAGGGTGTATGGTAAACATAAAATTTTTATTTAGTTCAATATAAAAATCAAACTGAAAAATATGTTCATTACAATCATACTACACTAAATTGAATACTGTTCCCCAAATCCATGTCTACTTAGAACTTATACATACAATCTCACTTGGAAATAGGGTCTTTGAAGATAAAATCAAGATTTGACCATATTAGATTAGGTTATTCCTTTAATGCAATGACTGGTCTCCTTTACAAAACAAGAGAAATCTGGTCACAACTTAGATACATTTGACATAGGAAGGGAAGAATAGCATATTAAGACAGAGGTTGAGATTTGAGGGATGCATTAACAAGCCAAGGAACACCACAGGGACTGCGCTGGCTAGAAGCTTGGAGCAAGGCGTGGAACAGACTTCTCTCGAGAGCCTCAGAGCCTTGCCAGCACCTTGACCCTTCAGAACTGTTGATATAAAGACTCAATTCAATTCTAGTGAAAAAAAAAAAGAAAACTCAGAATAATTTTTGAAGAATTCAACCAGGTGATTCTCAAATATATACAAAGGTCTGCCAATAGCCAAAGCAATTAGAAGAAGAAAAAAAAAAAAAACTTTTGAGGATTTATAGGACCTGAGGTCAAGATTTTTTTTCTTTTCTTTTCTTTTCTTTTTTTTTTTTTTAGTGAAACTGCAATAAAACAGTGCAGGAAAGTATGCAGATAAAGATGGAAGAGAATATACCCAAATATTCATATTGGTGTCAGTTGTTTTCCAAAAACATCCAAAAACATTTAATGGAAAGAGAAAATTGTCTACAAGAAAGAGTGCTAGAACAACTGAATATGTATTTATATATATTTTTATAAAATATATATGTAGTTACATATAAAACATATGTAATGATATATCTAATCAACATATAGAAATACATATTATATCAGGCTTATGTAATTTCCATATATATGTAATGAGTGTCTATTTTTACCTCACTCAAAGTTCATACGCAAATGAACTCAAATCAAATTATAGGTTTAATATATATACTGTAATGTAAAATTTTGAAAACAAAATGTTAAGACAAATTTGCTATGCCTTAATTTAAGCACTATACTAATACAAGAAAAACTTCTATACCATGGAAGAAAAATTAATGGCTTGAATTTATATAAACATTTGTATTCAGAATTAATAAAGAATTCACACAATCCAATAATGAGAAGATAAATGAGGAAGTTCAGAAATAAGGCACAAACTTTGAATGGGTATCATACAAAAGAAAATATGAACTGGCAAATAAGGTGGAGATGTTCAAAATCATTACTTGTCAAGAAAACAAATAGAACTGAAGTGAGATACACAAATACTAAAGTATCTAAAAATGAAAAGTCCAGCAAAATCAAGTGATAGAATAAGAACAGAAGCAATCTCATACACTGCTGGTAGAACGCTAAACAGAACCATGACTTTGCAAAAGAACTTGTAATATAATTATGCAATTAACCTCAATTGAATATAAAAAGAAATGGATTCTCAAAGTGACAAAGAAAATCTCAAAAGTATCATGCTGAGTAGCACACAAAGAAGTACATATAATATGACTGCATTTAAATGACACATTGAAGGCAAAAAACAATGGAAAGCTGTGGAAATAAAGATCCATGACTTCCAGAGTCCAGGAATGGGGAAGATCAACTGCAAAAGACAACACTTTGGAAGATAAATTTTTGATTTATTGACTGTGATGGTTACACTGATGTGTACATTTAGCAAAACTCATAAAAATGTACTCTAATGTGGTCATTTATTGAGGGTTATACTTCAAAAAGGTTGTTTTCCTTTAAAAATCCACAAAATGTACTACATGCAAACAGAATGGCTAAATTTTTCAAAGTATTGACCATATGTGAATCAATCATAAGTCCTTTTCCTTTCTATTGGAAAGAATGTGTAGCAATGCATCATTTTATACATTCCTATTGAAAGTGTGAAATATTATAGTTATTTTGGAAAATAGGTTTCTAACTTTCTATAAAATTAAAAACACCTAAACTATATGAGTTCATACTATCATTCTAAAGTGTTTAATTAAGAGAAATAAAAATGTATCTATTAAAAGGCTTGTACAAAAATGTTTATAGCATCTGTATTTATTACATCCCCAAACTGGAAATAGCCCAATGTCTAATAACAGCTGAATAAGAAAATTAGAGCATATTCATATGATGGAATATTTCTTAACATAAAAAGAAAAGGGGTGCTGATGTATGTATCTGTTGTATAAATGTATCATAAATATTATGCTGACGTGGGAGGCTGACACAGGAGGATTGCAAGTTCAAAGCCAGCCTCAGCAATGATGAGGCGCTTTCTCTAATAAAAAATACAAAATTGGGCTGGGGATGTGGCTCAGTGGTTGAGTACCCCTGAGTTTAATCTTTAGTACCAAAAAAAAAAAATATGCTGAACAAAAGAGCAAAATGGAAAAGCAGAAAAATCTAATTCCATGTATACATAATTTTATAACAGAAAAATCTTTAGCAATAAAAATCACATCAAATCCACACAAAAAACATGCACAGAAATACTCCATTTTATTTCTAATTTCCAAAATTCAGAAACAGTCAAAATGTACTATAGTGGGTGAATGACTAAAGAAATTGTTCCACATCCAAACAAAGAAATATTTTTCAACATTACAGTGGAATGAGTTATCAATCCCGAAAATACATAGAAGAAACTTAAATGCATATTACCAGGTGGAAGAACTCAATCTAAAGATTATGTATTATAAAATTCTAAATATTTGGCATTCTTGCATTCTATACAGCAAAACTATAAAGATATTTAAAAAAAAAGAAAAGGAAAAAAAAAAAAAACAAGATAGTCAGGGATTGTCCAGGGGGAGCAGATGATGAAGTGGAGCACAGAGGATTTTTAGGGCATTAAACCTACTCTCTATACTATAATGGTGGAGTCATCTCATATATTTGTCAAGACTTACATAATGTACAACACCAAGAGTGAACCCTAATGTAAACTGTGGACTTGGGGTCATAATGATGTGTCTAGGTAGGTTTTTCTATTAGAACAAATGTAACAGTGGTTGGAGACACTGACAACTGGAAAGGCTATTTGTGTTGGGGGGCAGGAGATATTTGTAAGATTTCTTATGCTCAATTTTGCTGTGAACATATAATTTCTACAAACAAACAAACAAATGTCTAGTTAGCATGAAAAAAAAATCTTATCAAGTTTGTCTGATTCAGGCATTGGTCGTTTCTACAAAGAACCATGAATGAACTGTTTAAGAATTTGCAAATGTTTTACAACCTGATTGGAGTAGTGGTTACATGAGTATATTCATTTTCCAAAATTCATGCAAATGCATACTCAAAGTAGATGAATTTTAGTGTATGTAAATTATATCCCAAATGAACTTGATTAGGAATAATTTTAAAATGATATTTCATCAGGGGGTCACTAGGTAGAGAAAATCTACATGTAAATATATCAAGAACATGAAGAAAACAAGTTCTTTGTGGCAAACTGTTTGTATTAACAGACACAATTAATATGCCCCTTATGCATGTTCTTTGGACTCTTTGCAGGGCTTCTCCTGTTTAATTCTGGGTTTGGTCATGTGACTTTCTTTATCCGATGTTTAAGCAGTCACTGTGATGCTAGCTCAAGTTTCTGTAGCATGAGCACATTTCTGCCCTGGCATTCTTATTTGGCTGGACTTACTCTTGTAGGTCTGCATTATACAAGAAAACTTCTTTACACCCGAATACTGGATGGAGGGGAGAAAAACATAACACAGTTATCTTTTCTTAGTCATTCTGGATAATAGCCAGATAACCCCTGACATGTGAGAAGATGAAATTGATTCTTCTAGCAAATCCCAGCTTAAATTTTGATCCACAGTGAATTCAATAAATACTTGGGTCATTGAGCCAGCAGATTTTATTATAGTTTGCTATAGTCTATGGAGCTTTTTATTTGAAAAATAATTAGTGTGGTATTTTGGTCATTCAAAATCAACTCCTACTAGAAATATTTTGACATAATTTTAAAAGAGATGGGCTTGGGTGGTTAATAATGTAAGATTTTCGTGTACATACCATGAAGTTAAACTTTGAATGGCATTAAACAAAATGTGATCCCCAATTCTTGGTGTATTTTGCTTTAGTAGAAATTGATAGTGGGTACATTGGGGTTGATCCCTGGATTAGTCTTATATTTAAATAATTAAGAATTCCCCGCCCCCATGGGATCCCATGACTTTTCAGATGCCATTCACATCTACAATCTGTTTCTTTTTGTTTTTGTTTATTTTAAATAGAACTCCTATGTCTCTCTCTCTCTCCCTCTCCCCACCACTCTTGATTTCTCTCTTTTCCTCTTTCCTTTCTCTCTCTCCACCCTCTGTCTCTTTCTCTATCTTTGTTGGTCAACTTGAAAATTTCAATATAATCCCTCAATAATTGAATACTGGGTTTATCCAGTTTTACAAACTTACATCATACTAAGTAAATTATTTTGTGATGAATTCACTGAAATTTATTCATTTAAAAATGATACTAAATTGATATTTTAACACCAATAATTTTCTTCTAATTTTTTAAAAAAGCAAAATCAGAAATCAGTCTATTATTGCTAACTCTCCTTTATTAGAAAAAACTTCAAAATATAACAGCTAGCTAATTGAATAAGGTTTCTGACAGATGATTATTAAAAGTATTTTCATTCAAGAGGCATGTGTAAGGGGGAAACTGAGTCAATCCCAGCAACATTCCATTCCCCACAAATTTTGCTAATCTGGATTCTATTAAACAAAACTATGGAAGGCAGTGTTCTCATTTTTCAAGTTGCAAATTAGGTTAAATTTGCCTCATAAACCTAATTCCAATCTTTTTAGAACTGAAAGGGAAAGGCCAAAATTATTGCTTTCTGATCACAAGATTAAATATATTATTGTTATCATTAATACATATAATGTTTATTGAGAAATTTTAATTTTCTATTATAAACTATACCTTCAATTACTAAATTATTTTCTACTGCTTTGTGACTTAAATAGTCTTTTTTAAAATTCCCATTTTAAAAATTCTTACCACTTCTAGAAATGTTTTAGTTCATGTTTGTGAATTACAATTGCCTATATCACTACAAATGAGTGACATAGGACAATTTGGCCTATTCTCCATCCAAAAATATAACATGATGGGAAAAGATTATTCCTTCTAACCAGAGTTGAGCATAATATATAACAAATTATTGTGGGCTTCAGAAATTTATGTTTACACCTTATAAATGTTACCTTTAACCTGTACCTCTTCACACTTTTTGATTCATCCATTCCTTTTGTCAGTATTAGTATAGTGCTCCTCCAAGTGTGATGAGTTTAAATTAAACATCAACTATAAACATACCATACTTAACATAGGAGTCAGAAAAGTTTTTCTCTAAAAGTCGAAATGGAAAGTTTCTAGACTCAGTAAGACACATAATGGTCTCTGTCACAAATTTCACATATTCATATTTTTGTTACTATCCCTTTAAAAATACAGAGACATGATAGTAGAATGCATTTTGACAGATCAAAACTTCTCATTCTTTTGTTGGTATGTGACATAGAATCATACAAGCAATGTGGTCATATTTGCATATAGTGTAATAATGTCCAATTCATTCTACTGTCCTTCCTATTCCCATACCCACTCACCTCACTTTACTTCCCTCTGCCTAGTCCAGGATGGCTCTATGGTTCCTTAACACACACACCTTTATTGTGAAGTAGCATCAGTATATCAGAGAAAACATTTTTGGAATTGGCTTATTTCACTTAGCATAATGTTCTCTAGTGCATCCATTTACCAGAAAATGCCATAATTTTATTCTTCTTTAAGGCTGACTAACACTCCATTGTGTGTATATATACCATATTTTTTTTAAACATTCATCTATTGAAGGGCACCAAATTTGGTTCCATATTTTAGCTATTGTGAGTTGAGCTGCTATAAACATTGATGTGACTGTGTCACTGTAGTATGCTGACTAAAGACCTTTGGGTATAAACCAAGGATTTGACCCAAGATAGATGGGTCAAATGGTGATTCCATTCCAAGTGTTCTAAGGAATCTCCATACTGCTTTCCATAGTGGTTGCATCAATTTGCAGTCCCACCAGCAGTGTATACGTGTACCTTTTTCCCCACATCCTTGCCAACATTTATTGTTTCCTGTATTCTTGATAATTGCCATTCTGACTGGAGTGAGATGAAATATTAGAGTAGTTTTGATTTGCTTTTCTCTAATTGCTACAAATGTTGAACAATTTTTTAAATATTTGTTGATCAATTGTATTTCTTCTTCTATGAAGTGTCTCTTCAATTCCTTAGCCTATTTATTAATTGAGTTATTTTGTTTTCAGTGGTAAGATTTTTGAGTCCTTGAGATTAATGCTTTATCTGAGGGACCTCTAGTAAAGATTTTATCCCATTCTGTAGACTCTCTTTTCACCATATTGATTGTTTTCTTTGCCGAGAAGATTTTTTTTTTTTAATTTGAATCTATCTCATTCATTCATTTTTTATTTTACTTCTTGTGCTTTAGGAGTCTTGTTAAGGAAGTCGGATCCTAAACCAAACATGGTGACGATTTGGGCCTACTTTTTCTTGTATTAGGTGCTGGGCTTCTGTGTAGGGCCTAAGTCTTTGATTCACTTTGGGTTGAGTTTTACTTACGGTGCGAGATAGGGTTTAATTTCATTTTGTTACATATGGATTTCCAGTTTTCCCAGCACCATTTGTTGAAGAGGCTATCTTTCCTCCAATGAATGTTTATGAGATAATCATATTTATGTAGGCTTATATCTGTGTCTTCTGTTCTGTATCATTGGTTTATGTTTCTGTTTTGGTGCCCATATTATGCCATTTTTGTTATTATGGCTCTGTAGTATAGTTTAAAATCTGGTATTATGCTTCGTATTTCACTCTTCTTGCTAAAGATTACTTTTGTTATTCTGGGTCTCTTATTTTTCCAAATGAATTTCATGATTACTTCTTTTAGTTCTATAAAGAATGTCATTATGATTTTTAATAGGCATTGCATTACATATGTGTAATTCTTTTGGTAGAAGATCCATTTTGACAATATTAATTCTGCCTATCCATGAGCAAGGGCATCCTTTCCATCTTTTAAGGTCTTCTTTAACTTATTTCTTTTATGTTATGTAGTCTTCATTATAGAGATCTTTACTTCTTTTGTTAGAGTGATTCCCAAGTATTTTATTTTTTTAAGGTTATTATGAATGGGGTAGTTTTCCTAATTTCTCTTTTAGTAAATTTATCATTGATGTATAGGAACATGTTTGATTTATGGGTGTTGATTTTCTATCCTGCTACTTTGCTGAATTCATTTATTATTAGTTATAGAATATTTCTGGTGGAATTTTTGAGTCTTCTAAATATAGAATCATGTGATTGGCAAATAGTGATAGTGTGAGTTCTTCCTTCCCTATTTATAGCCCTTTAATTTCTTTCTTCTGTCTAATTGCTCTGGCTAGAATTCTTGAAATTCTAGCCAGAATTCTTGAAATTCTTCTTCCAGTTTTTAGAGGGTATGCTTTCAATTTTTCTCCATTTAGAAAGATTTTGGCCTTGGGCTTAGCATAGATAGCTTTTACAATGTTCAGATATGTTCCTATTATCCCTAGTTTTTCTAGGGTTTTGAACATGAAGTGGAGCTCTATTTTATCTAATGCTTTTTCTACATCTATTGAGATGATCATTTAATTCTTGACTTTAAGTCTATTGATGTGATGAATTATGCTAACTGATTTCTGTATCTTGAACCAACCTTGCATCCCGGTGATAAACTCCACTTGATTATGGCACACTATCTTTTTAATATGATTTGCATGCACTTTGCCAGAATTTTATTGAGAATTCTTGCATCTCTGTTAATTAGGGATATTGATCTGAAATTTTCTTTCATTGATGTGTCTTTGCCTGCTTTTGGTAACAGTGTGATACTAACATCATAGAATGACTTTGGAAGAGTTCCCTCCTTTTCTATTTCATGGAATAATTTAAGGAGTATTAGTGTTAATTCTTCATTGAAAGCCTTGTAGGATTTTTGCACAGGGTTTGTCTCATTTCAAGTTCTTCCTAGACTATTACATTTTTTTTGCAACATCACTTTATGTGACTAACACTTGATTAAAATAATCTCTAGGTTTTAATTGTAATATTGGAGAATTGTAATAATAGTCACATAACAAAAGATCTATTTTTATATCAGGGGGTAGGCATTGTTTGAGGTACCAGTGTCTTATCCTACTAATAGTAGAGATCAATGACAAAGAAATTATGGGACAAGTAATATCTCCCTGTTCTCTGTTATGGCCCTTTGTGTCACCATGAAGGGCCATAGTCAAAGGAAGAAGTTTAATGGAAAAATGACATAGAATGGCACTGGTGTGTTTTGTTTTATAATGCAAAAAGGGACATATGTCTTTCTAGATTAACATTTAGAAATGCAAATTGAACTTAAAAATTATCTTTATGTGTATGCCAAAGCAAAACACAATTTGTTTACAACTGGCAAGAAATTCATGATCAGTACCAAAAATCTTTTTTTCCAAGCACTGACATTGTCAACTCTGGAAGCCTCACTATTTTGTAAAATTTGAAGGTATATTTTTGGGATTATATATTTACAACAATTAGAAGAGTGTATGGAGGTTCCTTACCTCCAAAGACTAGGAGTGGAACCAACATATGATCCAGCTGTAGCACTCATTCATATTATCCTTAAGAATTAAAGTCAGCATATGATAGCAACACAAACATATTCATGTTTATAAAGGCACAATTCAAATAGCCCCACTATGGCACCAGCCTTGGTGTCTATCAATGGATGAGTGGATAAAAAATAATGTGGTATATATACACAATGGAGTTTGATTCCACCATAAAGAAAAATAAAATCATGTCATTTGCAGGAAAATAGATGGAACTTGAAAACATTTTATTAATTGAAATAAGCTAAACTTAAAAGGTCAAGGGTCTTAAATTATATATAAAATATAATCCCAAAAAAATATGCCTTCAAATTTTAAAAAATAGTGAGGCTTCCAGAGTTGACAATGCCCAATACATAGTTCAATTATAGGTTATATGAGGTATTGATTTTAATTATATCAATATGTGATTTTTTTATCAGAAGTTCAATAAATATCACTGAAGCACATTTTGTTTCTGATTGTTAGAGGTTGTGTGAAAATTTGCCTTATTCAAATTTTAAGTCTCCATATAGTTTTTCTCCTTTTAAGATTTTAAGCATATACAAAATAACATATATGTATCCTGAAATGCCTTGGGAATTCTAAACAGGCCAAATGAACCTCAAATATTGACGTGTGTTTCATGTACATACAAGTTCTCAAGATGTGTTAAAACATGTAAATCTATTTTCCCTTATGATAAGCATAATATGCTTCTGTGTTTTATAGTATTTATTTTCTCTTATCTGTCACTTCTTAAAAACTATGCCTTTAACCATCTTTTATATCTTGTCCTGTTGTGAAAACAGTGAAAAAACATATGCTGGTTCAATGAACAGCCTAATTTTATAGACTATGTCAAGACAGTAGAGACTGAGAGATACCTGCCACCCATCATTCTTTCTAGAGTAATAGAATATAATGGAAGAACCCTGAAGCCTGTCACAACTAGCTCCGAGATTGTGACAAAGTTAGTTGTCCTTTCTTGCCTTGATTTCTTTGATTATAAAATGAAACATTTTAACCAGAAATCTCTCCAATGTCCCCTCTTATTATAAGGTAAAATTTTATCATGCAAATTTCCATCTAATGCATATTATTTGGCTACCGGTACAGCTCAGTGGTAAAGAACTTATATAGTATACAGGAAGCCCTGGGTTCAATCCAAACATCATCAGCAAAATGAATTGATACACATTATTAAAACATTGAATGCGGAAACAAAAGAATAGTTTGGATGGTTTTCTAATTATTATGGGCTAAAACAGAACATTAAAGAAGCATCCAGTGTCTTGAGAGTCCCTCTCACAATAGTCAGTATTGCAGATGACTTTGCTATTTAGATGACACTGTTCACCTTTGCCAGTTCGTTGGTGCTGGAATTCTATTTGTACTCCCAAACGTAGCACATCCAATAACAGAAAAAAAATGTTATTCAGTTGTTGAAATGCCCAATCCCCACATAATGTTTTGCCAAAGCTGCATTTTAAAAAGTGATTGACCACCCACCCCATTGATTTTCTTTTCTTTTCTTTTTTTTTTTTCAAATATTTTCATCAATTGGATCACAAGCAACAAGCAAGCTGTGGAAATTTTTGCAAACTCTTGGCTTTCTGTACCAACCTAATAGCAGATGAATATTTCCCCACTACAGATGAAACAAATGTTTCTCTTTGGATAGGTTTTCCCATTAAACAAACTTGAGCCATTGAAATCTATGTTTAGATTTGGACTGCTGGGACATCACCAAGTTAAATAGCTGTTTGCTGAAATATCTATTCTATTTTGCTGATTCAGAAACATGTTAATTGTTCTGTGAATTTAATAACAATAATCAAGTATTATTTTAAAATAATTACTTTGTCAAAAGGTGGTACTTCTAATGTTTGATTTACTTTGGCTCACAAAATAGACTTCAATCTTACAAAAATTATTTAAGCTGTCTTTTTTATGTCATTTCTTTTCCCTGAATATAAACAATTTTTTTTTCAACTTTTGGTGACAATCACAATCATCTTCTGCTCAAATCAATCCAAAGAGAAGTCCAAGATCAGTAAAATGCCTAACTAGTGCTTAATGAGAAAGAAAAAGAAAAAAAAAAGAGATTTTTCAAAAGTTCATATCGATATTTCTTTGGGGCTGCTTGCCCTTTCTTGACCTCCATTTAAACAGTTTCCGGTGCATAAAATTATGAGCTTGCATGAGATGATTTCCAAAATCTCTCCAGCCCCAAGTTTCTAAGGACTCTATGACCCCATTCTTCAAGACTCACTAAGCTAAGTTAATTTACTGCAGACGCACTACAGTCCAAAATCAACGCCAGTACACAGCAGCATTGGGACAAAGCTACTAGGACTCGAAATGCGTTTGGTGGTAAAGAGATTTGACCTAAATGAAAGGATAGGCTAGTTCTCATTAAGTAGAACTGGATATCTTTAGTCATACTTTTGTAACCTATTACACACAAGGTTGGAATTCCCACCTAAATCCAGAGAATTATCTCTGTTCTTTGCACTCCCACTTTCTTCTTCTTTGTCCATCTACAGATTCAAAGGTATTGATTGAGTAAGATAAGCTCTAGTTTAGAAGAAGTGATATTTGTTCTGTGCCAAACCTCAGATCCTCCCTCCTCAGATGCCCCAGATCCTAAGCAACCGATATCCTAAGCAACCATTAGGATGGCATTAAAGTATACACTTTTTAGAGGTCAATGTGGTTACAAAACAAGAATAAAATAACCGGTGACTAATCCTGCTCCTTGGCTTTCAATGTTATCTATCCTGGCTTTTCTTTTATTAACAAGCCTCATCAGGGAACTATATTTCCAGCGTCAGAAAAATAATGTAAGTGAATCAAGACAATCTTTGATCTTCAAAAAAAAAAAAAAAAAGGATCAAATTTGCCAATATCTCTTGTCCTGTGACCTAATCATTGACAATAAGAATAAAGAGTAAGCCTATCCTAGGACTTTAGGACCAACTTTAGGTTTCTTCATAAAGAGAGCCATAATGATTGATACCACCTTGTTTTTCCCTTTTCCACATTTTGATTAATAAAATTGGATCAACATTATGTTTTTATAAATAAAGACCAAGAGGGGCTGGGATTGTGGCTCAGTGGCAGAGCACTTGTCTCTCATGTATGAGGTACTGGGTTCCATCCTCAACACCACTTAAAAATAAATAAAATAAAGGCATTGTGTCCATATAAAACTAAAAAAAATTAAAAAGAAAGAAAGACCAAGAATTAGACAGTAGCACCGCAGAACTGATGTCATTGACTGGCTGAACCAAAATCCTTAGCAACTATTAAAATATGGATTTCTTGTCATAGATAAAACCAAGGTGTTTGTTTTGGTGAACACAGTGCTGTGCTGGCTGAATCTCTATCCAGGATGGAGATATTTACTCTCCCAAGTCCTAAGAAGATCTTGAGCTACATCTCTGAGCCGTCACTTCCTCTTCCAGAATTGCCTCAGTTGAAGACAGCCTCCTCAAAAATATGCTCCCTTTCCTGAGGAAAGTTGCATCCAATGACTAATTGATAACCTGGGTGTCACTTCTCAAAATGGCTAACTCTCAAGGGCTATCTCATCTGAAGTGCTACCACACATCCTTGGTAGTGTCTCCTCTCTCTCTCTCTCTCTCTCTCTCTCTCTCTCTCTCTATATATATATATATATATATATATATATACTTTTTGAGTTCATCTACTCCTCACTATCTCTAAGGTGATGCTCCTGAAAAAACTACCAATGAAATAGTTCATCTCAAACAGGCTCTGTCAGAAACCAATTTACAATATTGTTTAGTGGACTCAGGTTTTCTGATACAGTGGTTTCCTTATCTATGGGGGATATATCTCAATGGATGTACTAAACTCTATAATTCAAAGTTTTTTCCTTCTTGATGAAGCAAGTATACACTGTGGCTAGAGCTTTCAATGTTTAAAGTGTGACAGTAAAAATAGTACAAATTTCTTTGTCCTTCATAATCTCATTGTGACTGTAATTCTTAGGAACATCAGATTACCATTTTTCCCCTTTTCTGGTTAAATCAAAAACTCCTTCTCTTTACTTGAAAGAAATAGTTTGACTTCTCTTTAGCACACGTGAATTGCCATCTGGATTACCCCTGTGCTTTGGAGTAGAGTTACCTGAATTCAAGCACTGCCTTGCCACCATAATTAGTCTGAGAGTGAGATAGGTACCAAGCAACTAACAAAGGGGTAGCATATACAGTGTGGATAAACTGGGAAATAAGATGATTCACATCCTAGGTATGAGGAAGAAGGATGGCACAAAATTTCTTCACATTATCAGATCAGCAGGCAGCTCAAAACTTGTAGATTGTTTATTTCTGGAATTTTCCATTCAGTATTTTTGAAACACAGTTGAATTTGAGTAACTGATATTACAGAATGCAAAATTATAAATAAAGTGGACTATTGTTATTGTGGCCAGAATTTTTCCTAATTTATACATAAGTGTAAGAGCCAAGTGGGTGACATGCTGCTGAAACAGCAACTGGTAAAACTAACTCCAAAAGAAGAGAGTTTGCCATGTGGTGGAAAACCCACAGCATATTTTGGATGTTGGATTCATGTCCAGGCCTGGTCACTTTCCAGCCAGGTAAATTTAAGCAAAATATTTAATCTTCTGTAAATCTTTTTAATTTTAAGTAGACAAATAATAACCTTCTTATTGTTTTAATTAATTTTTGGTGAATAATAAAAAGATAATACTTGAGCTGGGCATAGTGGTGCATGCCTGTAATCCCAGTGGCTCAGGAGCCAAAGACAGGAGGATTGTAAATTCAAATCCAACCTCAGCAAAAAGTGAGTCTCTAAGCAACTTGGTGAGACTCTGTCTCAAATAAGATACAAAATAGGGCTGGGGATGTGGCTCAGTGGTTGAGTATCCCTGAATTCAATCCCCAGTACCAAAATGATGATGATAATAATAATAATAATAATAATAATAATAATAATAATAAATCCAGTGTATGTATGTGTGTGTGTGTGTGTATATATATATATATATATATATATATATATATATATATATATATATTGATTCCTTGGCTATTTTTTGGGGGGGAGTCAACAAAGTAACATGTAAATAACATCTAACATGTTTAGTCCCTACTCTATCTAAATAGTAAATATTATTCATATATTTAAAATTGTTTTATGAATTCATAGTAGTCCAAAATTTTATTTCCAGAGTTGAAGAGCCTGCCTTGTATAAATGACCACTTTCCATGTATGATCTTTCCTCTTTCAATTTTCTTGTAAAATACATATTTGGGGGGCAAGGTCCCACTGTGACATATGGAAGAGGCAGCAGAGGACAGATGTGAGGATACAGGAATTTCAGGGGTGTAGACAGGCAGAGTGGTCTCTAAGCACCCTCAGAGGAGGTCGTGGGAGCATGGTTCAGTTGTGACATATCAAAGTGGCCTTGGCCAGGAGCCAGGGTGGCTTCAGTTATTGGAGCATATGTGCTACTTCAGCTTAAGAGTATCAGGCACTGAGATCCTTGTGGAGAAAACTCTGTCCCAGTTTTGACAGGCACTTGTTCCTTCATGCATGATGGTGCATTTGACAGATACACATTGCTCAAAAGATGATGCTGGTTTTTGCATTTATAGCTTTGGAGTACACACTAGTATACACTCAGTAACTGCTCACAGACTTTGAGGCATCTCACCCATTTGATTCTGATCGCCATCCAGCTGTGCCTTTAAGAGTGAAGAACTAGTTCTTTCTTAGCCAGAAGAACTATTCAATGGCAGAATTGAAAGTTACCTTTCACCTTTTGCATGAAAAAAAAAAGAACAAAAACAGTTGAGATCACAGGCAGAGCCCTCACCTAGCATGTGCATGGCTGTTGGTTTGATCTCCAACATCACAAAACCAAGACAAAACAAGCAGCAACAAAAAAGTAAGTGAAGGGTTCTGGAGGATCATCTTTTAGAGCACAGGGAAAGAAACAATAGTTATTACCATAGACCTAGTGCTGATGAGGAGTAAAGATATGGTAAGGCAGTTGACAAGTTCCCCAGTTGCTATGCAAGTGGCTCTTGAAACAAAGAAAAAACTTTCTCCTTTCTAAGAATTTCTGGTCTATTGGGGAAGGTGATGGTTAAGGTCCCATGTGGTAGGAGACCCACTGGGAGACTCTCTGGCTCACCACCGCTGGAATCTAGGCAGTCAAGGGTATGCTGCCAAGGCAAGTTTATCGAGGTTTTATTCCAGTTAGGAGCCACAAGTCTTCAGGGAGCAGCAATTAATGGGCAGACTGCTAGGAGAACTGGACTCTGGCTCTCTATCTCTAGTACAGAGTTTGCATACTGGCAACTTGTGAGCTCAA
The DNA here is from genome assembly GCF_048772815.1 of Callospermophilus lateralis. Lineage (NCBI taxonomy): Eukaryota > Metazoa > Chordata > Mammalia > Rodentia > Sciuridae > Callospermophilus > Callospermophilus lateralis. Next base: position 15,489,600 of record NC_135314.1, on the reverse strand, counting down.
CCTGGCCTAAGATATGTTTTATTTGGCTCCTATGCTGTTTTAGAAAAATGTTACCAACATTTAGAACTGGGAAATTTTACATAAAAATCCAGATTTCTGGCTTCTGCTAAAAAAAAAAAAAATAGTGATCTGGCAATATGGGGTTCACATTCCCATGTGATATCAATTGGCTAAGTCCATGTAGCTGTTCTCCAACAAGAAGAGAATGTGTTCTGTTCACCATAGTCCCTACCACTCCCAAATACCCACAAATCCTGAACCTGAGAATCACTTGCCATTTATCACATTTGCCTGTGATACATTTTTCACAGTGTAGAGAAATATTTTTCTGTATAAGATTTTTTTTTAAAGCAGAATAAAACACATAGAAGGAGATGTTCTCCAGTTGAAAAAAAAATAGAACAATATTTCCCAGTTCAGGTGAAGAATAATTCATATTTAATCCTATGTAATTTACATTCTCTTCTTGGCTCTAAATCAGGGGAAAATCCTCATTCCTCTTTGGTCTTTCATAATGAAATATAATTTGGTGAAAATACAACCTTCATCCAATCACACAATATTGACCTTGGGATTGGATTTGACATAGTAAGTGTCCAATCATTTAGATGGGTGGATGGATGGGTGGAAGAATGAATAGATTTAAGCAGAAAAAGACTTGGGACCAACCCATTTCTCACATTACATAAATCATGTGGATTCTGAGGGAGGCTCTCTGACTTCAAAGTTGTGAAAGAAATGTGCATATTTTAAATCCCTGCTGGAATATTGAACCTTTTCCACCAGCTAACACTATGCAAAACATGATGGATCTTAATTTACAAAAGAAATCCACTGGACTATTTCATAATATCACATGAGAGAGAGTTTTAAGGACATATCTTAGGACTTTATGCTTGATATTTTTCATGCTCATTGAAAAAAATCAGAAGCTTATAAAGACATTGATGATTTGCTTAACAAATTTATAACCAGCATTTTGGGGGAAATGCCTCCAATCTAGGTTCAGTATCTATGTGCAGGGTGCTATTCACCAAAGAGGTCTTGTTTGAAATTTCAGCTCACACCGTAGACTGAGATAAAGACAATATTACATGAAAGGGAAAAACAAGATTCAAGTAGAGAACACATAGCTCAATAGGAGTGAACAGTGTTATACAACCACAAAGACATCTCAAATAACCAAAGGAAATGATAGAAAAATGCAATGCTACCATTCCACACTATGTGCTTCTCAGATGTTTTCTAGTTTTATTTTCATTTTTTGGTATCACAAAGGTTTGTGTTGATGCATGTGTTGTCTGTGATGGTATGTTTGTGTGGGGAGTGTGCTGCGTGTAGCGGGATATGTGTGTGTATCAGGTACTGTGTGGATGTCTGTGTGTGTGTAGTGTGTGTGTGTGTGTGTGTGTGTGTGAAACTGTGTGCATATTGTGTGTGTAGTGGTTTCTATATGTGTATACTGTGTGGTGGTGTGTGTGTGTAGGGAAGTGTGTGAACCTGTGTATGTACAGTGTTGTTTATTTGTGTGCATGAATGTTTTTGAGAAAGTTGCAGGAATAATGAGTCAATCATTCATCATGTGAAGAAGAAGGCAAAACACAGTGGAACCTATTAAACTGGAAAAATGATATGAAAGGTGAGCATATAATAAATTTAAGGGAATGAATGTGTTTAGAGAAATTGCATTTATTAACTCTGTAGCTTTCAGAGGTGGAAATGGTATTAAGGATAAATGTTCAACTGAGAAATATTTTTCTCATAAAGGAATCTGATCCTCACCTAAAAATTTTTTAAAAAGGACTGTCATGGAAATTCCTTGTCATTGTTACACTTTCCATGTTCAATTGAAGCTCAGAGAAATATCAGATTACACAATGTTTTAAAGCCCCCACATTTTTGTCCACTGGTTGTTATATGCAAAAAAAAAAAAAAGAAGGAAGGAAGGAACGAATGAAGGAAGGAAGGAAGGAAGGAAAATTAGATTTGATTCCATCCTTTAAGTACAGACTCTTGAGGGTTACCATCACTTTACTGCAAATCTATATGGTTTGATGGTCTATGGTTATTTGGGGGCTGCTCAGCATCCAACAAACCTCTTATTTCTATGATATCATCTCTCTTCACCTCCAGACACACTTGGCCAATCAGATGCTCCTATGCAGAATGTTGAATCTGGAATAGGAACCAGAGGGACCAGGAGTAGTTAAGAAATTATTCATAGCACAACACAGCAGCTTTGACAATATTGAGTTTTGTGGTACCGATCAAAATTAAAAAGTGTCCTAACTAGATTCCCTTCATCCTTGACCATATTAAAAATCTGGTTCCCAGCTTCATAAAAATGTTTTCTTTCTCCATGTGATTCTTTGTTGCAAAGAATAAACCAGAAATTTCTGTTGATTGAAGTCAATAAATTGATTCTGCAAAGTGAGGAGATCCTCTTACAAAAGATATTACAAATGTATTAATTTACAAGTAAAACTGCAAGGGGTATGCTTTTATGTTTTATGACTAACACATTCCCTTTAAAGAGAAGTTTATATGGCAATCTTTATTATAAACTGAGTATTTGGGGAACAGGGAATCTATGAGATGATAATTTTATATCAGACACACCTGGTTACAATTGGCCACAGGATCAAACATTGGAACCTGATATATCTTTATTCTTATTAGCAGGTCTCTCATGCTATAAAAAAACTGAGAAGAAATTTTGGCTTTCTTTAAACCTCTAAAAGTATTTTGGATGAGTTAAGTCACTTCTCTGATTCTTTGTTTTTCATATTTCAAGATGATACTACACCATGATGATATATTCTGATACATTTCAATGTCAGACTTTGCTGTTTCCAAAGTGATAATAAAAACCTTGCAACAAGGTTCCCAAATCATCTACTTAATCATTGTTTTTCCATAGTACACTCTTCAATAAAGATCTTGTCCCGAGGTTAACTTTGATAACTATTAGGCTGAATCTATAGTTGATTATCAGCTTTTATTAAAATTTTAAAAATCAATCTGAGATATTGTAACAATAGATCACCAAAAAGTATCAGATATTTAGAAAATTGAACTATTGAAATTAAAATTACTGTTCCTTCAGTGTAGTAATTTATCTCAGCTACTCATGCCCTGACCTCCTTGTTTTAATTAGAATGATTGCTCTCTTTGATAAATATAATACTATCATATTTCCATAGATTACTTTCTTGTGTCATTCTCATTTCTTAAGAAATTTAATGTAACTAGGCACAATGGCACACACCTATAAACCCAGCAACTCAGGAGGCTGAGCCAGCAAGATCATAATTTTGCCAGCCTTAGCAACGGAGTGAGGCCCTAAACAACTTAGACCCTGTCACAAAATGGAAAATAAATAGGATATATGGCTGAGTGATAAATTGCCTTTGGCTTCAATCCCCCATAACACTTCCCCCAAAAAAAGCAAGAAAGAGAGAGAGAGAGAGAGAGAGAGAGAGAGAGAGAGAGAGAGAGAGAAGAAGAAGAAAGAAAGCAAGGAGAAGGAAAGGAAAGTAGGGAAAAGAGATTTTAGAATCATATGTCTTGTATTTACATTTCAGTTTTGGTACTAAAGTGGACTTTGACCTTGTACAGCTCAGAAAATTAACTAACATTAAATGATAACCCAATTATACTTTTTTGTGTGATAACACATTGTATACTTTTGTGTATGAACTTGTATATGTTAAGAATATTTATAAACACAAATGTTTTGTATATAATAGCGGTGCCTATTAAAAATTTAGGAAGTAATGATAAGTTACTATGCAAAACATGCCTAAGTACACTCATGAAAATAAAACATTTGGCTTTCTAAAACATTTGCTTAATAAACTTTGCAATCTTCCCTTCATTAAATTTCCAGTTATTATCTGTCATGCTTTGCATGTTCATTCACAAATGGAACCAAAGTTGCTACCAGATAAAAACAACATAATAAATGTGAGAAATGACAAAAGTTCCTGTCCTTGGATATCTAATCGTATTCTTAAGATAACTTGACATGTTTTATGAAAATAAATAAAGATGCAGCAGAACATAGGGCAAACAGCACTGACTAGTGTAGTCAGTGAACATCTGAAGAATTCTGAGAAGAGAAAAGCACTGTGATTCTGCTTCTTTAGAGAAAGAGGGCCTTGAGCTTAAACTTGAAGTAATAGAGTCTCTGTTTCTTAGGGGATATTGCTAGGAAAGGTGTCATAATATGTAGGATAATAAATTTACTGTTTAAGCCACTGCATGTATATTGATAATTTATCAGTACAAAAAAGAAAAGCTAACAGATTTTGATACATAAGGTATTATTGTTTGTTTGTTTGTTTTGTTTTGTTTTGTTTTACCTAAGAGCAAAGTAGCTTTAGAATTTGGCAGTGAGCAAGGGTGAAAAGAACTTTTAGGAGCAGGTTAGAATAAACTCAGATTGCCCTGAAAACATCATTGTAGAAATGTGGGTGTTAATGACTCTGCTGATGACAACTCAGAAGGAGGTGCAGAGCCAGGTGGAGAAAATAGACATCCTTGGAAAAGGTCTTCGTCCTGGCACATAGGACTGTTAGTAAAAATATGCACATAAACCTGTTTTAGGTGGACCCATGGAAAAGCGAGTTCTTAAAGAATGGCAGAAACTTCACAAACTTGTGGCCTAAAATTATGTGAAAAGTGAAACTCATAAACAATATTGAATTAAATATGAGGCCAAGATTTTCATGCAAAGGTTTGAAGAAGTAACCTTGTTTCTTTTTGCTACTTATAATAAATATAAACAATAGCGTCAAATTAAGAAAAAAACATTAAAAAAATAAGGATTCAAGATATAACCTTTGTGGGCATTTTCAGTCCATATAGTTTGCAGAAGATGCTAAAATTGAGAGATTCACTGGCAGGGAAATACAATCTAAAGAAAACATCTAAGATGAGGTTATAACACCTCTTGCTAAAACCTCAGGAACATTAAAAACCTAAAGTATTCAGAAACCAAAGTCTTTTTGAAGAGGCTAACAGTATGCCTCTCAGAGCCCCTTAATCTACACAGTATCCAGGAGCTCAAGGGCATTACCCCTTGGACATCTCAGTAGAAACAAAGATAGAAAAATGATTATGTAAGAAAGATCTATAGAAGAGTTTCTTGTCTAATAGTGAATCCCTGTGATATCCATGGGAGACCTACAAGGTTATTAAGAATGTTATGCCAGCAAAAATACTGCAAATGTGGATGGAGATTGTAAAGTAGGAAATGAGAGCAAAATTATTGGACTCCAAAAGCTCTACTAGCAGGAAGTGAGCTTATAAAACTACTCACCAAAAACATCTGCCACATTTCATGACAAAGTAAATGTGATTCACAGGAGGAATCCACAGCCTGTAGACAAGGTCTGGAAACCACTGAGGATGATCCTCAGGTCTTGAAATCTATAGAGTTTGCTCAGCTGATTTTTGGATATTTTTTGGTACTGGTTACTTCCTTCTGTCAATTTTCTTCTTTTTTGTTAACTGGAATTTTTTAAATTTATTTTTTAGTTGTAGATAGACACAATACATTTATTTTATTTTTATGCAGTGCTGAGGATTAAAACCATGGTAGACAAGCATTCTTCCACTGTGCTACAACCCCAGCCCTAAACTGGAATTTTTAAAACTATTATTTTATGCTTGTTTCAACATTGTATTTCAGGAACATATAATTAATTTCTTCACTTTCACAGATCCACTAATGAATAAGAATTATGCTTCAGAATGGATTATTGCAGAACTCAGTCATACTTTAATTGGATGACTTAGATGATGAAATTTGGGAATTCTAAACTGGTGGTGTTTTGATAAAATTTTGGACACTGTGTGGAGACTGTAGTGAGTTGAGACTTTTGAGGAAAGTTAGGTTCCTCAGTTTTATAGGTGGCACAGATATAAATATTTTGGGGACCAAAAATGGACCATGCTGGGCAAAATCATAGCCCCCAATAATGTTCATGCCCTAGTTCATAGAATCTATAAGTAGATTACCTTACAATGCAGAAAGAATTTTACAGAAATTTTTAAAAAATCAATTAAAAAAAATGTGCCAATGTGGTTAAGGTTAGAGAATATTTTCCCATATTTTTTAATGGTGCATTGTAGTTATACATAATGGTGGGATGTGTTGTTACATACTCATGTAGGCACACAATATAACAATATAATTTAGCCAATATCATTTCTGGATATACATAAAGAATTTGATATGGATGATTATTATTCAGACGAGGCTAATCTAATCACATGAGTTATTATAAGGAGACAAGGTTCCCTGTAGCTGGAGAGATACTGGTGTGTGAAAAGCTTTATCCATCATGGGTGTTCTTTGAAGATGCAAATAGGGGACATATGCGAAAAATGTGAATGTTCTCTAGAATCTGGAAAAGAGGAGGATTGTCTCAATCTTCAGAAAGGAAAGCAGTCTTGGGTTTTGGGGTATAGCTCTGTGGCAAAGTGCTTACAAAATGGGAAGGCCCTGGCTTCAATTCACAGCACAGTGAAAAAGAGAAAAAATATTTTTCTAAAAAGAAGAAAAGTCAAGAAAAAAATACAATTGTGTCAATAACTTTATATTAGCCCTGTGAGATCTTTGTCAGATTCTTGACCTATAGAATGATAAGATCATATATTTGTGTTATTTTTATTAATATTTTCAATAGAAGTTAATACATGTGGAATTTTTGCCCATGAAATGCTAGTTTCAGACACATATGGATACACACACACATACACATACACACAGACACACACACACTATACACAAGCAGTATTCTTTGCACAGTAGTGTGGAAGAATAAAAATACCTATACAAACTGAAAAGTATTTCAAAAATTAATGTAAAATTATAATTTATTCCTCAGTCTGTTAAAGTTTTAGTTAAAATGTTAGATATTATCTCTGTTTATGTCTTATACATATACAGAGAATTAAAAATAATAAAACTGATATTATTTAATACTGCTTTATTTAATGTATTTTGAATCATTGAGAGTGAAAGTACTTTGTTTCTTGTAAAGCACTTAGTATAAACAACTGATGCACTCAACACTTGCACTGAAAGTGTTGGGATTATGTTGGGGGATGATAGAGATTATGTGGCATGGAATGAAAGCCAATATTAACAGGTTAACATAGTAATGTTTCATTAATAAAATAATTCCACAATCGCCAAATCACAGAAGTGGAGAAAAGAGAGGAAGTCAAAAGGATTAGGTGTTGTTAGGGGAGGAGGCAGGTGTGATTATAAAGGAATAGCCAGTCCTGTGGTGATGGAACAGCCGGGCTTGTGGAGGTGGCTATAGGAAGCTTCCCAAGTGCAGTGGCACAGAACAGCACATACAGAAGCTCATGTGCATGCACACACACAAGCACAAGGCACCACAGGAGTGTTGCAAACCTGGGAAATTATGAATACTCCTGTGATAATTATATCAATGATTCAGATTTTGGTGTTGTACTACTGTAATTCCAGATGTTACCATATAACTGATGGTACAAAGAGAGCTTCTTTTCTATGCTTTGGCAAACTGTCACATCCTTTTTGATGTTTAGATTAATGCCCAACATGTTATCTTTTGTGCTCTCTGTATCTGAAAAGGAATCCTCAGCACTCCTTTAACAGGCAGGTTTTTGCAGACATCGCTCCCTCTACAACATACTCATTGTTTCCTTTGACATCACTTCCCTCATTGCATCATTGCATAGACAAGGTCACCTTTGCTCAGTACTTCTGCCTACCTGTCTAGATTCTCTCCAGCCAATAGTGGCGGGGCCAACATTCCCACTATGGTTATGGCTTCTCTGCTGTTTACATTTCATTGGAATTTCATTTCAAGTGTTGACACTATTTGTTTCATTGCTACACCTTCATTTTTGTATGACTCATATTGTTTTATCTTTTTTCTATAAATTATTACCACACTCCATCACTAGAAGATAAGGAGAAAAGGTAGAAATGCAACCATGTGCCTTCCTGTATATGGGTAAACTGAATAACATCTGCATTGACCAATCAATGATGGGCATTGTAAAAAAATGACATAGTGATTGGTTATTGGTCATAATGTACAGAGTAACTTATGCAAAACACCTAACAGTTAAGTTTGTTCTTGGTGCAATTTCTCAAATTTAGTTGACTTTGGTTATTGACATTTGAACAATTGCTACCGGTTAACTGATTTTTTTAACTAAAGAAAACCCTGGTAGATTGGAATCTGTGCCTATAAGAACTATGCAAAAAACTATATGGGAATATGTCCTGGTTTATAATGTAAAACTTAGTTTTATATTGGAATTGTCCATTTAAAATAAAAAGAGAACCACTAGTAAAGATAGCCATTGACCAACAGTATCATCTAGTTTGTGCATCTAGTTACACATGACAAATGTACTTTATATTTCAATCATATCACTCATAAAATTTTTGTACTTTCCTGAACATGCCTCAACCTCTATGGCATTTCTCAAACTGCCAGATTAAAAAAAGGATTTTTAAAATATTTTCTAAACTAATGTAGTTAATTACAAGTTCACATGGACTCAGTGATCTTATCAATTCTATTTTTTAGTCATCCTTTATTTCCACCAATTATATAAATCATGGTCATATAGGCAGGAAAAAATCATGCTTATCTCTATTTTTAGAGGGTAAAAAATGTGACAAAGAAGGATCTGTGGGGGTAGGTCGTGTACACACACATGTTTTTACAACAAAATCACAAGGTTATGAATAATATATTGATATAATTAGAGAACTGGCTTAAAGGCAAGTGAACTAAAGGCAGATTTGGTTTTGGATGAAAAAATATAAACAGTAGTATTCTCCAGGGACAGGTGCTATTGCCAGTTTTGTTACCATCTTCATTAAATGTCCTTTGGTGTTATTCTGAAACAAAATACTTGGTGAGACAAGCCATTTCTTTGGCCCAGTACACAATTTGTCATGAAATCATCATAAGGGTTGGGCTGTAAACAGGAACTGATACTAATTATTAATCATTTCTTCAGTTACAACCAGAGAGAATGAGATACTTACCAGAAAGTCTATTATTAAAGATATGTCTCTGTGTAGAAATGGATTTTTAATTATTCAGTCACTGATTTTTCTACTTTTAAAATTAATGTAGTGAATTATAGTAGTTGCCATGGACTCAGTCATCTTATCAATTCTATTTTTTTTGTTCATTTCTCATTCTGCACCAATTATAGCATTTGTGTTTCAAGGATATTGCTTAAATCCCAATATCACATATTTGACATTCTAGAATACTTCCATCACTATCAGCACAAGAATTTAATTCATTTATGATATCACATATTTGACATTCTAGAATACTTCCATCACTATCAGCACAAGAATTCAACTCATTTCCACTCTTTAGAAGCATTCATTTTTAGTGTTTCTTTCATTTTTAATAGAATTGAGAAAATGGCAAAAAATTAGTTAAATACAGGAAAACAAATTTTACTGGAAGGATTTTACAAAGAAGGATCTGTGGGGGTGGGTCAAATAGACAATATTACTCGGAAAACAGATGATTTTTGTCCCTGTATCTCTTTGCATAGTTAATAGAAAATAAATGTCTTAGTCATTTTCTGCCTTAAATATTATAATTTACAAGACAGCTACAAATTATTGTTCACTTTGTAGGGTGCTTTATGCATAAAAGCATCCCAATACTGTTTTGTCCAAAAGATCACCACAAAATCAGTACCATAGATCAAAAAGATTTCAAAATAATATCTGTACTTTTAAATAATTTCAAAATATTGATCAGGTGAGGGCTATTTATTTATTGGTTTGCCAATATATTTAGCTATGTAGAAACAATAGATATTTAATACAGTAATATTAAATGCTATAGACTGGTGAGCATAGAAACAACAATTTATTTCTCATAATTGTAGAAGTCAGGAAGTCAAAGATCAAAGTGCCAGCACACTCTGTGTCTGGAGAGGGTTCACCAGAGGCACCTTCTCAGTATATGTACACATAATAGAAGGGGAAGGGAGCTCTCTGGAGTTGCTTTTATAAAGACACTGTTATAGTTTATGTATGAGGTGTCTCCCAAAAACTCCTGTATTAATGCAGAAATATTAAAAAGTAAAACAATTAGAGTATGAGAGCTGTAAACTAATCTATCGATCCTCATTTGAATACAAAGACTGGTGATAACTGTGGGCAGAGAGGGTGTGGCTGGAGGAGGTAGATCACTAAGATGTACCCTAGAAGGCATTATCTTCTATGTTGTCCCTCCCCCTTTTCTTTCTCTCTTGGCTTCCTGCTATCATAAATCAAGCAAGACTCCTCTGCCACACTCTTCCACCATGATGATCTGCCTTACCTTGGCCCCAGAGCAATGGAGTCACCTGACCATGGAATGAACTTCTAAAACTGTGATCCAAAGGTTTCTTCCTTTAAATTATTCTTATCAAGTATTTTGATCACCACCACAAGCCAGCACAGACATCAGTACCATTAATGAGTGTTCCACCTTCATGATCCAATCACCTTCCAAAGGTACCACCTCCAAACCATCAGGATGGGACTAGGTCTTAACATATGGATTTGGAGGGAGGCACAGATATCCAATTTACTAGAGTAATGTTAAGTATGTGTTTTGGGCAATGAGAATTCCATGTTTTGGAACATTGAAACCACAAATAAAAGTATTGAATCAATGTTTTTTAAATAATATAGTTAAATCTCTTTCAAATTTTTTACCATCTTTTTTTAGATTTATGAAGATATATAGATAATTTTCATACCTTTTTCCAGAAAGTTTCACAGACTATAAATACCTAGTGGTAAATCCAAAAACGAACTATATATGAGAAATATACTAAACTATGTGTCAATAATATACTTTGAATTTCTATGGTAAATTGAGAATGTCACTGACACTCAGATACAGTCAAATGCTCTATTGCTAATTGTATAAATAGGACTATAACAAAATTGTGTTTTATGATATATAGAATAGATTTCTTCTAAATTTTCAATATACATTGCACCTGAGATTCTTAACTATTTTTGCCCACATTTTATCCATTCTCTACTCTTCCATAATACTATGAGTTATGCAAGACTTTGTAAATGTGATTAAAAATTTAAGCATCATCTAAGGAGTTAGGAATAAATGGAAGTCTATTCAAGCACCTATACTAAGTTTTCTTAGTCTTAATCATTTTTTTTGTTTTGTAAAGCAAATGAAAGAAAGAAGATGAAATTTTAAGAACCTCTTATGAGCCAGACACACACTGACGTTTTTTGTATCATTCTTCACATCACAAAAGTGAATGGTTATTATACTCTTCATCTTCCAAAGGTAAAATTGGACCTGAAAAATGTAAATTGTCCTGTCCCCAAATGTGAAAACAAATAAGATAGTATGCTAGGAGCTAAGGACTCAGATCTCTATGAATTCTAGGCTTGTATGTTTTTTTTTTAATATATCACCTTCCATGAACAAATGAAATGTATCAGAGGTAGGCTTGATTTCCTGTTTTTGATTGTGTTCTCCCCAAGGAGGTGAACAATGCTGGTTTTATATTTCCTACAATGTAACTCTCTGCCACATTAAAATGATAAAACTCACTCCAGAAAATTAAATTTGAGATACATGTAAACTGCTAAATCATAACATCAGACATTTTATCTTTTACAATGACCATTCATGAATCCCAGACTATGACAATATTGCAAATTTGGAGTTGGCAATAAATTGTGAGACACAGATCTTAATGATGGAGTTAAAGAGGAACATAGACTCCTAGAGACAAAAGGGACCTGGGGATCATTCATTTCAACTTGGTTTAGTTTATTGGTAGAAAGTACCAGAGCCTGGATATTTTATTATCTTTCCAAATCTCTGACAAGGTTCTTGTCCTGGGCTGTTTTGTGTAAGGAGGGATGATGTGAACATCTGGAAGAAAGATGATCATCGCAGTACATAGAGAGGGCACATCTTCTAGCACCAAATAATTCATATTAGCTTAAGAGGGAACTCTGTTCGAAAGTGGATCATTTGGGAAGACAGTTTCCAACGATAAATTTTTAAGAATTACATAGACGAACAATTGTAAATTTAAAAACAAGCCATTCTATATACATTATATTTAAATTATATTTTACACTTACCCCTATGTAGTTTGTTTTAACTTAACACATACTGTTTGAGTTCCTCACTCAATAACACTAAACAAACAAATAACAAAAAATAAAAACAAAACCTCCTTGAGTATAAACAGTGAATTATGGAAATTAGGTTGTAAATGTGTGCATATGGCATGTGCATGCTTCTAAAGTTTCACTTAATTACCTTCTATTTTTTTTTATTGGGAAATATAAAGATAATGTGGTGCTTTGTTTTACTTAACCAATGACATTTTTTTTCATTGATTCATGAAACACATATTTTTAAGACATCTATTTAGGGCAAAGTCAAGATCATGGGTTATGACTGATAAAGGAGGCTTGTGAAGTAGTTATAGTGAAGTAGTTACTAAGAAGGAATAACATGTTAGCATCTAGATGACACTGTTCAACATTCTTCATAAAATTTCTGTGAAGCCTCTGATTTTATTGAAGTAAATGCATTCTTCAGATGAGGTAACAATTCGTCTCTAAATTAGAAACTCATATAAACGTTTAGATAGCTATAAGAAAGAAATGCATAAGGATGTTTCATTTATAAATCATGTTTCTGATTGGAATAGATGATGTAGGATTACTTAATTCTACAAATTATTACAACAGATCTTTGTCTTTAATATTTTCTTTTTCTAAAAGTCTGAAAGAGAGATTTTAAAGTAAAATTAAGCAAAATTTTCAGAAATACATAGAAAACCACCAAATAATAATTTTCTTAGGACCTTGAATGACCTAGATATTCAACAGTGAAAGGAGGTCAGATATATGTTATAAATGCTAATACAAAAAAAATCTGGTCTTTTTATATTTGAGGGGAAAGAGGAAGGGTGATTATATCTTCTTTAGTATCCTTCATTTGCATATAGCAAAAGTGTGTAGACTAGAATGTAGTAGTTGAGATTTGTCTTCTCAGGGTTAATTCTGACTCCCCTGTTTTAACAAACAATATGCTATGAGTTGATCTGTGTCCCCCTGAGAAAGGTTTGCTGGTGTTCTAAAATCTGGTACCTCAGAAAACGATTTCATTTGAAGGTAGGGTCTTTATGGTGAAATCAAATTAAAAATGAGATTATTAAGGTAGGTCCTAATCTAATATGACTGGTGATTTATAACAAAAGTAGGAGCTGGGGGTGTAGCTCAGTGGTAGAGCATTTGTTTAGCATGTGTGAGGCCCTAGGTTCCATCCTCAATACCCCCAAGCAAACAAAAACACAAAAATGACTGGGGCACATCTGGACACAGAGAGAAACACATAGAGGTGAGAAAAAATGAAGGGACATAGGGAGAAGATAGTCATCTATAGGTCAAGAAGAGGATCCTGAAACAGAATCTTTCTTCACAGCTCTCAGAACCACACTTGTTGACATATTGATTTTTGAACTCCTGGTCTCCAGAACCGTGAGAAAGCACATTTCTGTTATTTAAACCACCCCGTCTATAATACTGTTACAGCAACATTGCAAATTAATACACTGTGCCTCCATTTTCCTCAGCAAGCTCCTCCCTACCCTACACAACAGGAGCGTCTCTAACACATCCATTTACCCAGCAATCACAGCAGCATGCAGATTGATAGCTCCTTCCCAGGACTTCTTTTGTGAAGCCCCCTCTTCCCTGTGGTTTTGGTTCTGCAAAGAAGACAGCCACATAAAGAAGACCCAAAGGAGTTCAGCTCATAAAGAGATGCACAAACAGGAAAGGATGAATAATAGTTAGGGAGAACAGAAGGGTCCTGCAGAGACAGTTGAGCTGCTGTTGCAAACCAGGTATAAAGAGCACGCCCCTTAGGTAGAACCGGGTTGAGCTGAGATTCTAGTTCTTTAACTAAAAGGATCTTAATGATTAAAACTAATATTTCCTTTCCTTATTTTCAGGATGACAGGTAAATATGCACACACTCATGTTCAGTAGCAATGATATTTGAGGAACAGAAAAGTGAGTTTTGCTTGATTTCTGTTTTAGTAAGCTTTTTCACAGCTGTGACTAAAGGACCCAATCAGAAAAATTGAAGGGGAGGAAAACTTTTTTTGAGAACTCATGGTTTCAGAGGTCTTAGTCCATAGGAGGCCAGCTCCATTTTGAGGGGTTCAAGGTGAGGATGAACATCATAGTGGGAGAGGGTGGCAGAGTGGAGCAACTCACATCACCATGATTAGGAAGCAGAGAGAAAGAGAGAGAGTGAGGGAAAGACACACTCCTTCTCTAGATACAAAATGTATTCCCATAGCCATGCCCCAATTCCTACCACCTCTTAATCCCACCAGGGATTATTTCACTGATTGGGTTAAGACTCTTACATCCCAATTATTTCACCTCTGAACCTTCCAGCATTGTCTCACATGTAAGCTTCTGGGGAATACCTCACATCCAAACCATAACAATTTGCATTTATATATCTAGTCTACATGCTCACACTTCAGAGGATTTTATCAGCAGAATTCTGGTATTGTTTCAGTTAGATATTTTTCATCCACTCCTTCTCACCATCATATCTGTGTCAGATGACCTCATTTTGAAGCTCAATAATACTGGGGCTAGGGCTGGGGATGTGGCTCAAGCGGTAGCGCAATCGCCTGGCATGCGTGCGGCCCGGGTTCAATCCTCAACACCACATACAAACAAAGATGTTGTGTCCGCCGAAAACTAAAAAATAAATACTAAAAAAAATTCTCTCTCTCCTCTCTCACTCTCTCTTTAAAAAAAAAAAATAATAATAGGGCTATATTATTGCACTTCTCAGTAAAGCAGATACTGATTATGTGATGTACTGCTCCAATTCAACATGTGCTCTGCAGTGGGGGAGCAGGGAATTGAGACCAGAGTGTAAACTTGAGCTGGGGTAGGAGACTGAATGGAAGGCATGGTTGCTCATTCATACCTGCACCAGTGTGACTGGTCTCCAATGCATCTCAAATCCTCATTGGAGCAAGAGTTCAGTGCATTTTGCTACTAAAACCTTGTGTGTGTGTGTGTGTGTGTGTGTGTGTGTGTGTGTAGCCAAACCAGATGAAAATTTGCCCCCCAATTTTATCAGAGGAGTAGATTTAAAGAGAAGTTTTTTGGTTTTTTTTGTTTTTGTTTTTTTGAATGCTCTGTTCACTGCAAAAGGAAACTGGTGAAAAAGAAATGATATTATTTAATATGGTAGCTTTAAAGAGAAAAACAAGGAAGTGATCCCCTTACCTTACCTTTAGCCTAGTGAGAGCATCTTCCAAAAAAGGACTAAGGACTCAGAGAACCAGAGAGGTGTTCCTTATAGTAGGTGGAAAAGGTCAACTGATGAGAGACAAGAAGGACAGCTGTTGATGGATGTGCCAAAGGAGAAGGAGTTGATTCAGGAAAGCCAGCTGTCCAAGTTTGCCGATGCTGAAGGTGTGTGTGTGTGTGTGCGCGTGCGCGCGTGTGCACGTGCGCACTCGTGTAAGAGTGTGTGTGTGTGTGTTCAAGAGGGACGTACAAGGAGCAAACAGACTGTGATGGACATCATTATCCAAAGTACATGTATGAAGACATGAATTGGTGTGAACATACTTTATATACAACCAGAGATATGAAAAACTGTGCTGTATGTGTGTAATAAGAATTGTAATGCATTCCGCTGTCATTTTTTTAAATCAATTAAAATTTAAAAAAATAAAAAATAAATGAAAAATGAAAAATTAATAATGCTCTTAGATGCTCAGTGGCTAGGAAGGAAGCAATCAGGAGCCACAGAAGGGTACTTCCCCTACTTCAATGGTGAAGAATATAAGACAAGAAAGGGTCACCAAAAAAAAGGGGCCAGTTTCCAAGTGTTTTTAGACTAACAGGACGTCATCAGTAGCCCTTCTCTAACTCCTATATGCCAGGCTTTATGGAGGAAGAAACCTCCATTGTCATGAGCAGAGAAAAGAATAGATTGCAAAGAAGGGAAAGAGAAAAATCAGTCACACACCTGACCCTGAATGCTGGCTCCAACACAGCAGCAGGTCTGAGCAAGGGAAGTGGATAAGCCCTATCATTATAGTACTTATTGTTATTTTTTAACTATAACTGGGTATTTTAATAACAAATAAGAGAACTTTTTATTTCCCCAAAATAATAATATCAAAAAAGAAGAGTTAATATCAGGAAAAATACTATATAAATATAAAGGGACATTGGAAGAAGAAAAAAAAATAATAGACATAATTGTTGCATCTACATAGAAGGAATTGTTTATATATGAAATTATACCTTGGTTTTACATGTGGGCTTCATCCAAAGACTAGCAAGAAGGGAAATATCAATTGATAATTAGTGGATGTTTCCCTGCAGTGCTGGGGATTGAACCCAGGGCCTTGCACATGCTAGGTAAGTAGAAACTCTACCACTGAGCTATGTCCCCAGGCTCCTGATAATGTGTTCTATATCAAATGATGTTATTCCAGTTTTCAGCTCAACCAATAACTTACGTATGTGCTTTAGAAATTTTTAATACTTACCTTTTTAGGAAGTGATACTATCCTTTAAAATGTAAATCTGTTATATTTAATGTCATACAATTGCTGAACATTAACTTCAAAGATTATTAAAAAAACAACAGTTTAATTATACAGATTTGAAATCCCAATGAATATGTGTTGGAAACAATTTTAGAAATAAGACACAGAAAAGAAAGTGTTGAGATTTTAATCAGTTGCATGAATTTAGCCACTTCATAAGCTTTTGTGCTCACTTTCTTCATCATTAAATGTGGCCCATGTGGATGCAAGGGCAATTCAGCCTGCAAACCTGCCACCCATTGATTTCCAGGGTCCACTTGGCCCATCTGCTGACCAGGCAGGTGTCTCCTTCCTCTCTCAGGGCCCATGTGCATACTTTCCCAAGTTGTGAGTTCTGTGGAAAAGGAGGACATTCCTTGATAGAGGAAGACCATTCTCCAGCGAAGGATATATGAGCCGCTGTGCATCTGCCCTGCCACTACAGATGTCAATCAGCTCTCAAGTTTCATAAAATGTGGGTAATAATAATCACCTTACTAGTTAGCCCTATAAATTAAATGTGTTCACACATAAAATATTTAGAATAATGCTTATCACACAAACAGTCTTGGAGAAATTTCAGCTAATATTGTTATTTTCATCATATATCCTAATATGTATATGTATGCTATACAAGAAATGTAAATTTTATATTAATTAATAATGTCTAATGGTTGATGTATTTCTACTAGTAAGATTTTCATGACATATAGGTCAACCTGATTATTCAAAGATTACAGGTATTATTATCTTATGCCTACTTCTTGAATCACTTATAAACTAACTCAAGAATTACAGAAACACTGCTTAAATCTATGAAAGCTGTTCAAATGAAAATATAAACAGGATGTATAGATTAGGTGGCACTAACAAAGACATGCCATCCAGTTTGGTAAAAGCAGAATGTAAGCTGGATGTGGTTGTACAAACCTGTAATCCTAGAGACTCTGCAGGCTAAGGCAGGAGGATTGCAAGTTCAAGGCCAGCCTTAGCAATTAAGTGAGGCTCTAAGCAAGCCTGCATAAAAATAAGAAAAATAAAATAACATAAAAAGTAATAGGGATGTAGTTCTATAGATAAGCACCCCTGGGTTCAATTCCCAGTACCAAAAAAAAAAAAAAAAAGAAAGAAAGAAAATTGGAATATAGTACAGAAGATTGGATTACTTGATATTAGAAAAATGACATTCTTTGAAAATATGACAAAAATCTATGAACATATCCTTTAAATATAAATTTTTAGAAATCACTAATTCAAGAAAAATGCTTCCTTTATAATTGTTCAGGAAGTCACAAAACAAATTGAAAAATTAACATACGTCTTGATTTTTTAAATACTTACTAAAATACCTCTCCATACATAGGAAAATTGCCTCCGCCACTTCTCTTTTTAACCTTAAGTAGTATGCTTTGAGTTTCTTCTTTTTTTAATACATCATTTTGGTAATTTGTTTTTAAATAACACTAAATTTATAAAACTTTTAACTCTTTAACCTGGTTAATATAGAAATGTTGTTGATAGCTTGGTCTGTTTATTAGAAATTTGAATTGTGGTTTAGTTTTTTCCCTGTGACCTAATATTCAAAGTGCATGGAAATACTCAAGACCTATAAAACACTCATGTTTTGAGATCACATTTCTCTGTTCCAAGTGGAGAAAAAAAAGTACTTGTTTTGATAATCATTCTCATGGAACACAGTGACACAGAAATCAAGTGTCAGGATCTTTTCATATATCCTGCCTCTTTATATGAAGATCTTCTAATGTAAAACCACAAAGAATATGGCTTATCTGTCTAATTTTTCCATCATAAAAAGGATATAAAGATGGCAAGCTTGACCTCAAAATCCTTAGCCAGTTTTATCCTGCAGGCAGAATTGGTGAGACAGAAGATAAACTCAGGACAAATTTCACTGCTTACAAAGTTCTGCATATTTATGTCCCTTCCCAATCACATGTTAAAATCCTACCCCAAGTGATGATATATGGAGAGTGTAATCTCTGAAGTGAAGTCTTTCCAGTCATATTTGTCATTCCTTTTGGAAATATTAGCCCTACTTATTAAAAAACCTAGGACCCTCACCCCCATCCATCTGGTTTGGAAGATACTGTGCCTGTTCCTTATTCCCTGTGGCTTGGTGGGTTTCTCAAGACTAAGGCACACTAAGCAGATGAACATATCACACAGCACCATCACAGTCTTCTTAGACTCTTTGCTGGAACTGGGTATAAAGAAATTGTCTGCTTTCTTCTATACTGTAATAGTGGGAACATAGGAGCCAGGAGGTTTCAGGAAATACCAACACAGAGAAAGGAAATAAGAGAGTAAGCCCTGGATTTTGCCATAACAAAAATCAGCCCAAGACCTGTACTTCTCGAATGCATGATCCAACATGTTTCTTTTCAGTTTTTGAAATATATTTGTTTTCATCTAAGACTGGTGGAGTTTCTATCACTATCCCAAATTTTCCTGATACCATCATCATTACTTCCTGTCAAGTTCCAAAAGAATCTCATTTAATTTAACAAGAGCTAAAGTCAAATTGTTTAGCTACTATTTGAAACCAACAATATACAGTACATTGTATTCTCTTATACTAACCTCAAAGCATGCCATTGGTAATATGAAGTGTATTTTTACTTGGAAGATCCTGCCCATTTTATATTTGAAAGTGAGCAACATAGTTTCATATCTTTAGTTCATAATATTTTCCTAAGTTTTCCAACATGCTGTTGATTTTTAGAACATGCTGTTCTTTTCCTTCAGGTAATCACATTTGAAATAATCCATGGGGCTATCAAGATGGCAATAATTTTTGCATGATAATTATTGCTGTAGAAATCACTTCGTGATTTTTTTCATCTTTTTTATAATTTATAAAAAACGAGGATCTTATGACTTTTTATGTTAAAAACACTCAAATTATTTTCAAATATTTTGAAATTGGCAAAATACAAAAAGATTTCTGCCAAACAAGTTTTACTTGAATTTTTAAATGTGTGGGTTTTTGATGGAAACTTAATCCATATGTTTCTCATTCATTTACGATTAGCTGACAAAAATGTTGTTTTGTAAGAGTTTGATATCCATTATTTTAAAAAATGTGCTTATTAGTTTTCTTTTAGCTACACAATGTTGAAAGGAAACCTACTCAATAATTTGAGATTTGTATTTTCTTATTCTATTTTTGGATTCAAGTGGCATGTTACATTAAAATTCAGGAAAGACATTTGTCAAATGACACATTCTATAAGGACCATCTGAACTTAATATCTCATTTGATGAAAGACCATTTTTACCACTTAAAGAACAATATATTCCTCATGATTTCTCCATATGCTGAAAATGAAATGGCATTACCACTCCTACCTAACAATTATCAACATTACATATGTCACTTTCTGCTTGGTGTTTTAAACACATGATTTGCTAAACTCCAAGTAGCAGGAAAATTATATCTTGTTCCCCAGGGTTCACAGACAGGAAAGTCAACAAGCCCACCCTTCTTGCTCTAAGGAGCATTTCCTAATGTAACATAGGAAAGTACTTAAGTTGCAAACACTGTATGCATGTATCTGTAAGTACATATGTGTGTGTTTGTCAGTTGATCTCTGCGTAAGAAACATCAATGTGCATAAGACCTAAAATGCTCTGATGATCTTATTTTTATTATTATTATTATTTTTTATTTTTTTCATCTTTCATACATTTGATTCAAGTGAGTTATGCACTTCCATTTTTACCCCAAATACAAATTGCAGAATCACATCAGTTACACATTCACAATGTTTACATAATGCCATATTAGTGACTGTTGTATTCTGCTGCCTTTCCTATCCCCTACTATCCCCCCTTCCCTCCCCTTCCATCTTCCCTCTCCACCTCATCTGTTGTTGTTCAGTTCTCTCCCTCCCCCCCCTTTCCCCTCACAACCTCATATATGTGATTTCGTATAACGATGATGATCTTTTAGTTCTACAACCTGGAACTTGAAGCTTCCTAGTACTCCACGTAAAGGAAACGGTCATGAGAAATATTTTAAGCTCTAGGCATGGACCTCACTAATATCTCCTCCCTCCATTGGCATGACTTAAGTATATGATGTACTGAAAAACAGTCTACTATTCTGGTCATCAAATTGTTTGATTCTTTCCATGTGTTTAGCATATTTTTACCTCGCCAAAGGAGTCACTTCTATCCAGTCCTTTCTTACTATTGACTATATGACTAAAAACGAGGATCATAGGAAATGTGTGGTGATCTAGATATTGCCATTGCTGACCCAAGAACCTGTCAATTAAAATGTCCCATTGCCTGTTGGGAGCCCTGTATGAACTATAGACATTGTTTGAGCCGTTAAGGCAGGAAAGTTGCTTTGCTGTGAATTCCTGAGTGAAATCCCCCATTTGAGAAAGTCCCATTCACTGCCACCCTGCCTTAGCTCGCAGCCTTAGGTTCAAACAGCCATCCAGAGACAGGCATAACCTGCCAATTTACCTCAAGATTCCCCCCTCACTGAAACCTTTGATATACTTCCCCTTTTGAATCTAATTTTTGGCTTTGTCTTTTATTCCTTACTGATTATTCAGACTTTTTATTTTCCCGGGCAGCTCACTCCTCCAAGTGGGAATCTGTTTTTCTGGGGTGCTGGTAACCCCGGGAATTGTCTGCCAAAACATTCCTGACATAGGGAGAACACCCACAATAAATATACCAAATAAAGAGGAGGAGAATGGAAGACATGAGCAGCACTGATTGGTAGAAACTCTGAAATCTCACCGGGCACCATTTTGAAAGCACTTTGCTTTAGGATTGGGGAGAAAAAAAAATTACATGAATGTTCTCATGAACTCCAGGTCCTGAGGAGGTACTCTTCTCTTTGTCCATGAATCTACCACGCATATGGAATCCCCTGTCCATGAATTCTGTACTCGGAGAATGGGAGGTTCTCAGGTAATCCCTGCCTCCTGGCAATGGAAACCCATGTCTTGTTTTGATGTTAAACGGTCAGATATCTGACAATATACCACTGCTGGAACTTTAGTAGGTTTCTGATCTATGTATTTCTAGTCAGTTCCTTGTGTCAGAAATCACATTTCTCTCCTTAGTTTTAATATTACAGCTAATTTTCCATCATCATTCCTATGTCTGCCCCCATATATATATATGGGGCAGATATATATATCACTATACACACACACGTGTGTGTGTGTGTGTGTGTATATATATATGTACCACTATTAGATATATATATGTTTGTGCACATATATATGTGTACCAATATAACATATATATGCACCACCATATATGTATGTATATATATCCATATATATATGGATATATATATATATATATATATATATATATATATATGTATCACTATATATATAGTGGGGGATATAATAGTACAATAAGCAGCAGATGGGAAAGAGCCTTTAATTCTCTTTCCCTAAGACTTTATCCAGCTGGGACTTGTATCAAACACCACTGTTCCAGTCTGTCCTTTGCTCCATGTGAGTTTATCCAACTCATGAACATTACATGACTTTGTTCTTCAAAGTTTTTGTAAACCTAGACCTTACTGTTTAAAATCTAATGTTATAAAGGTAAAATTTATGCTTGTAAACCAGCCAATCCATTTCCAAACTTCTTTTTCTTTTAATGATTTGTTAAGTGTAGTTAATATCCACACCCACATATCTATGCTTTTATTTTATTCATTTACATTTCTTAGTTTTATAGGATTCCTCCCAAGTAACTACCAATCTAGTATTACTAAATGTCTTCTGACCTTGTAACACTGATGACCATCTTTCTAATTTCTAATACATGAGCCTTCTGTATTTGCTGTGATCTCTCAACTAATGCCACATGTTTTCATTTTTGTTTTATGTTTTCCGTATTAGTCAGGATAGGACAGACTGTGTTGCAATAACAAATATACTTCGACATTTCACTGGATTAATGTAATAAAAGTTAATTTCTAGTTCATGTCAAGCCCAATACGGATGCAGGGTCTCTGAGTTTTCCTCAACACATCCTCCCTAAGCAATTACTCAGACAACAAGCTGCTTCCAATTTACAGTTGTATGATCTGAGCCAAGAGGCAGTGAAGGATGAGAAAAGAGAATTAGAGCACCTCATCAGTTATTGTTAAAGGCTGTATAATGGCAGTGTCTGACACCATCTTTAACATCTCCATATCCACTGGTCAGAAGTTAGCCATACAGCACCAACATGCACTCAAGGAGCCTGAGCTTCAGAGATCACCATAGGGGAAGTACCTAGTGCTTTTTGTCATGATACATATGAAAAGTCTCAATCTTTTATAAGGCACTTCATCATTTTATACTTAATATTCAGACTGTTATAAGAGGCTGGACAGTAATTCTGGTAGCTCAGGCACTCACATTCACATGTTAGGGGATCAGCATTAGGGGCTCAATTGCAACTTGATTTGGGAGATTTTGGACCCGTCAGTTTCAGGATAGTAATAACCTTGAGAGAATGAGTAAAGAGGAAAATACTACAAAGAATGGAATAGGAGGCTCAGTTGCATTGGTACTGATTTAAAACACGTTCACAAATTATTTTATCATCTTCTTATTAACAGGTAGAACTAGCACTTCCTCCTAGTGAATGAAGTACAATGGAAATGACAGGTGTGACCCAGAGAAGGTAGACCAGCAAAGACATTTGTAGTTTTTATCTTGCTCATTATCTCAGGTCACTGTCTGAGAGAGGAGGCCAACTGACCTGGGAGGACAACCAAGTGGCCTTGCAGAAAGATAGATGTGGAGAGGAACAGATAGGCCCTCTCTCCCAGCCATATGAGTGAGCAACCTTGAAACTCACTTCTCCAGCCTCAGGGAAAGTTTCAGATGACTGCAGCTCTGGCAGAAACCTTATGAGAGACCTCAAGCCAGAACCA
Organism: Callospermophilus lateralis; assembly: GCF_048772815.1. Classification (NCBI taxonomy): domain Eukaryota; kingdom Metazoa; phylum Chordata; class Mammalia; order Rodentia; family Sciuridae; genus Callospermophilus; species Callospermophilus lateralis. The sequence continues at coordinate 15,465,980 of NC_135314.1, read as the reverse complement.
CCCAGCAAGGCTACTCCCTAATTCCTGAACCACAGAAACTGTGATAAATGTTTATGGTTTTAAGCCACTAATATTGGGAGCAATTTATTAGGCAGCAACTGATAAATAATTCAACATCTGTAATATTTTATATCCAGAAAATCTAAAAAAAAAATTGTGAATATAGTGTCAATCAGGGTAGATGATAATTACATGTATAACAACTTGCTTATTCAATCCTTAAGTTGAACTAAACTGTGTGCCATTCATTGTTCTACATGGCTTGCAAAAATGAAATATGTGGATATTCAAAACCAAACTATGTGAAATTTACTATAGTGATCTCACCTTTACAGATGAGTTAACTACCAACTAGAAAGGATAGAAAGCTTTTCAGAGGTCACTAATGAATAAATGACACACAGAAAACTCATACTCAAGCAGTGTTTCTACGTGGTTTGTGCTCCTGGCAATTACATTATTTTATGGGTTATAATGAAGTGTGTTGCTTATAAATTTTTAAATATTTTATAATTTAAATTATAAAAAATATAAAAATTACATGATGAGATCATTTTTTCCATCATCTGATAGGCTTCTACACATACAAAGACATGGGTTTTATCTTGGTTACCCTTATAGGCAAAAGCAAAAATATAAAAAATGAAAATAAATTACTTAAAAGGGAAAAAATAAAGAAAAGGAATTCTCTATATAGCACCAACTCAAGAAACAGTGTCTTTCCTTCTTTAAACCTTAAAGCCATAACTTCTGATTTTCATGATTCATAAGTAGAATAATTTGGAATTTGGTGTTTTGGAGAAAAAAATGTTAGTGGAACAAGTGATTGTAGATGAGGAAAATGAGGTTGCTTGGTTGCTGTTATCTCTATGGCTTGGGGAACTAACCTTTTTGTATCTGAGAATCATCTATGAAATCATCATTTTTATCTTTACCTAAATTCAGCTTTCACATCTGGCCTCATATGAACTTAAATTATCATCATCTTTTCTGAATCAAAGAGACAAGCCTATCCTGTTGGCATTAGAAACTAAGGAGGTTCCAGGAAAATTCACAACCTTACTGATAAAAGCCTATTTAAAATAAGCCCTTCTTCATAAGAAATTGCAGTCATTCAAAGGGGAAAAAAATCATAGGTGCTATACAGTGCTTGAATGTACCTCTAAGCTCAGCCTTGGATTAACCCAATGCAAGCGTGGAAAACTACTGAAATTTAACAGACTTAATTTGCTATAAAACTATGTGAAACATTGGAATAATGGTCCCATTATCTCACCTTATCTAAGGCAGTAGATTTGGGTTTTCTGGGGATACATTAGGAATCTATCAAGGCAACAATGCAAGGCACAAATCTTTGCTATATTCCTTATTGCCAGGTAATTTACATGCTCAGTAATTCAAAATTGTTTATTGAGAACTCAATATGAAGCCAGTATGCTGTCTTCAGGGTATAAAGTGTCAGCCAAAGAGGGGATACTTTAACTGGAATAACAGTAAATAGGAGATTAGAATCTAGTATGAGAAATGTTCTTGAAAGAACATATTGTATCTTGAGGGCAAGAAAGGGAAATAGTTAAATTTAAGTATCATGTATATAAGTATCAAGAATAGAAGGAAGAAGGTAGCAATGCAAAAGTCAGTGAAAAAATCCCTGGAATAACTGATAATGAATTGGAAGAAGATGATGTTTCACTTGCCATGCAGGTTAGTACCAAGTCAATTTTTAAAATGTTTTACACCTGGTAGCAGTGGCTCTCCCCTATCATCCCAGCATCTCCTTGGCTGAGATAGGAGGATCTCAAGTTCAAAGCCAGCCTCAACACCGGTTAGGCACTAAGCAACTCAGTGAGACTCTGTTTCTAAATAAAATATAAAATAGGGCTGAGGATGTGGCTCAGAGGTTAAGTTCAGTCCCCGGTACCCCTCCCCCCCCCAAAAAAAAAAGTATAGAATGCATTCTACAGTAGATCTGATCTAGGGACCATTTAGATAAAAGTGGTAAAGAATACAGAGTAGCAAGAATGATCCCAGGTTCCTAGTTTATATAACTATTACTTGATTTTGAAAAAGATGAAGCTAAAAATCATCATAGAAGCAAGCGCTCAAAGTTCACAGATTGAAAAATCGGTGAACTCTGCAGCTTTGGTAATGTAAACAGACATATGGGAAGTAATATCTACTGTGTGTGCTTTGCATAACGTGGATATTGAAACTCAGACAGAAAGCTGTATTTGTTTGTTTTTCATTAATAACTCTATATCTTTCATCTGGAATTATTAATTAAGTTTTCTTCTCTCTTGATTGTAATCTTAAAGCTGAAAATATTTAAACCTGTTTGTATTCATGTCGTTGTCACCAAACAGAAATGCTTGAATGACATTTACTACAAAATTATATTAATTTCAATTCAAATGAATGCAGAATGATTCATTAACAAGGTCTATGCTAAAAATGAGTAAAAAACAATTACAGAATTAAGTTGACATCAGAACAATATTAGGCATTTCTGAATTTCAGGCATGTAGAGGGGATATGCACTTGTGGGATAAACATTTACGTTAAAATAAAAGAAAGGGGTCGTCAAAAGAATGCAATGAAATGAAAGTGCAATGTGGAAAATTTAGTTACATGCTGCTGGGGAATTTTAGCTTAATTTGTAAGAAAACAAGAAACAGAAAATTGTTCTTTGGAATCAATTTTTTGATGCTTTCTCCATTTTTCCATTGTTCCTCTTTTATTAGAGACATATTTCTGTTATTATAAACATATTCTAGCAATCCTTTTCTATATAATGTGATAAATTTGGTTCATATGAGTTTAAGTCTCCAAAAAAATGCTCTTTATAAACTTTATGATTACTCAATAAAAATTATACCAATAAATTAAATCACTTAGATTTTCTATAAAATTATTGATTTTAAGGGGCACTTCCTTAGTAGACACATTGATTTTTCAGGAAATACCTTATTTTTAATTTGTGTGAGTGTGTGCACATGCATGTCCTTTAGTGAGAGAGACTAAGTAAAGAGTGTGTCTGGTCTCTGAACTCTACTGGGCCGGGGCAATAAGCACAAAGTGTGTACTCAGACAAAAATAGATTTAACTCAGAAAGATGTTCACTCTAAGAATTAATGGTAAAGAAAGTAATTTTAAAAGTCTTTTAAGGAAACTAATCAGGTAATATTCATAAAAAGGAAATAACAAGGTAAATCTTATACAATCCATATTTAATTGGTAATTTTCTTATCATTCAAGTGTCTAATAAAGATTTTTTCAAAGTTCATGTATGAAGACACGAATTGAATGTCAACCTACTTTATATACAAACAGATATAAAAATTGTGGCATATATGTGTGGTAAGAATTGTAATGCAAAAAAAAAGTACATGTATAAAGACATGAATTGGTGTATACATACTCTATATACACAGATATGAATAATTGTGCTCTATATGTGTAATAAGAATTGTAATGCATTCTGCTGTCATGTATTTAAAAAAATCAATTAAATAAAAAAGAGTCTAATAGAGAATTTTTAATTTTCCTAAAGTCTATTAACAAAATCTCACTTGAAATTGACCTCTAAAGAATGAATATAAAAGGCATAACTTGTAAATGAGTAAAGAAAAGATGTATGCTGAAATAAAAATCAAATCATAGGCCCCGTGCAGTGGCATTCACATGTAATCATAACAGCTCAAAGGGTGAAGTAGTAGGATCGCAAGTTCAAAGCCAACCTCAGCAATTTAGTGAGGCCCTTACAACTCAACATGACCATGTTTCTAAATAAAATATAAAAAGGGCCTGCTGATGTGGCTCAGTGGTTAAACATCCCTGGGTTCCATTCCAAAAATAAATAAAATAAATAAATAAAAATGTGAAAATATTCATACTGTATGCATAAATATAGTGAAAGTAAACGAGAATTAAACACACCAATAGGTGGAAAGAGGACATTTGAAATATCTAAAGTATAATATAATACAGGTCATATAAAACTACTGAATGCAATAAACGTATCATTTGCATCAAACATATGCATTTATAGTACACTTACAAAAACAAATGGGAAAAATACACACCAAATTCAAAACAACCATTACTTCTAAGAAGAAAAATAAGTTAATTTTTGCTAATTTTGTGTGGTGCACACCTGGGTGTTTGTTAGGTTTTCTCTTTACTCTGGGTTTGACATTTTTCACTATTAAAAATATTGACTGTGCAAATTAGAATCTGAAATCATCTCTAATAGACCTAAAAGACATTCCTCCGTGTGCCTGCTTTACCCAGGGTCTCAGGCCCTTCAGTTTGATTAGTGGCTAGCACTTGTCTACCTCTTCAAAGGTGCGCTTCTGGCAACAGGAAGGAGGAAAGGAAGGAAGAGGAAGCACCTACTTTTCAAGTACATGTCCCTTCAGTATCACAGGCTATTTCTCTTTATAAGACAGAAGCCATACTTAGTCATATACTCACGCTTACATGTAGGAAAGGCTGGTAGATACGATCTTAAGCTGAGTGGACATGTGTTTTAGTTAATTCTTTGGGCTCTATTCAAAAAAAAAAAAAGAGGAGAATGAAAACTGCAAAGTCACACTTTTATGGAATTACTGATAGTGTCTCTAGAAGTGTGGGTTGAGACCACTTATCAGAATAGTCACCTTTTTCCTGGGGAGAGGAAGATACAGTTTTATGTTGCTGTTTCAGTCTTTTAGTAAAATGTCATTTATCCTTATGCAATATTTAACCCCACTTCCACAAAAGCTCACTGAGTTTTTGTTTGAGAAAGAAAAAAATAATAATAAGCAGCTTTGACAAGTTTGAAGGACAGGTTAATTATTTCTATCAATATATTCTACCAATTCAAGGAGAAGAATCATATTATTCCTGAGGATAGAGATCCATGAGGAATAAGAGAATTAGAGCAGGTGGGTTATTTCCTCTCTTCAGAAAATTTTATTTTAAATAAAAGCAGTGTCCCTTAGCTTAAGCATCTGGAAGGAACTACAGTAGAAATAAATCTAATTTCATTTGGAAGACTTATACTGAAAGTATTAAGCTTTATTTACTTCAGTTGCATTATTAAACTGACAAACATACTACATAAGGATCTTAGATGGATATAGTGTTACACTTTGGTACATTTTATTGCCATTTAATCCAAACCTATCCCAAGAGTTCTTCATGTGATAACACCCACTCTGATGTCAAGCACCTAAATGAAGGCTGAAATTTTTATATCTGTCACTTACAAGGAATGGGGTACAATTTTAAATTCTTTTGCAGTCCAGTATCCATTATTTAGTAGTAAGATAAAACAATCTTTGAAAGTTACAAACGTGATAATAAAATTTGTTAATATATCTTTAAAGTTGAATGATTAATATCCATATTCTATCCTCAAGAAATAATTCAAAAGCAGAAAGCCACAGCAAAAGGAACCAGAAAGCACTAAGGTATTTCAAATCAGCCAAGTTCTGCAATTTCTTGTTAAAGTTTTGTGAGGTGAAGTTGGCCTAACACCGATATTTCCAGAGATGGTGACTTGGCAGATATGGTACACGTTGTCATTTTACTAATGAAAAAATAAACTGGTTCAAGTGTTTGGAAAGTACACAATGTGTGTTTATGTATCATTATCTGTTAATGATCCGAGTAGTGCAATTGGAAATTACAAATGACTTTCACAACTTAAGAAGTAAATGATTTTCTTAAGTCATGTGTATTAAATTGTAAGAGCTGTCCAGTTTAGAGACATTTCTCCTGCTTTAAAATAGAAGCATTATAAGATTATGGGATTTAAAAATTAAAATGAAAAAATCAGTGGGTGTTAACAACTAAACTTTAAACTTTGCCTAATTATAACACAAGTATGCTGTGAAATGAAATGAAAAGCCATCTTATTTGTGTTACTTTTATTCAGTGTATAGTGTAAGATACAAATTAAAGCTTCTATGTAGTTAATTAGTAGCACGGAATCCTTTCTAGTCATTTAAGTACAAGTTTGAAAAATTATAACGACAGCTTTGGAAGACATGTATGTGAGAAGGCAGAAAAAAAATTAAATTATTTTCTCAAAAGACATATCGAATGTTGAAAAACTGATGACAACTTCAAGGATACTTTAAAATTTCCTTAAAATTCTAAGACATGTTTCTATTTGCTAACAGCAGCAGAACATGTATAACAGATTTATTTTTGTTTCAAACCATTTTAGTGATATACACACAGATATGTTGTCCTTAAAAAAAAATCAGTTGATATTTCCATTCACATTGTTAGAATTAGCTATGCCTGATCATATAAATGTTATTTTGGTTTTGGAAAGCATCAGTCACAAAGCCTCCCTTTTTTCCAGTGGATTGATACTGGCTTTATGAAATATGAGAATGATCCTTAAATAATTTGCTTGTGGGTTTAAGTAAATTACAGGACAATGAGGCTTAATTAATCATGATTTCCATTTCTAGAAAATGCAGCTCTTCAGGGAGGGTGACTAGCTTGGCATCGCTCAGCACATACCCGCCAGTTTGGGGAGAGAAAATTATGAGTACATATTAACGGTGCACCTCATTCCAGTCTTTCAACACTGAGGGGGAAAACATGATCATAGGTTTAATCTACCAGCACTATAAATCCACAGGATTGAAAATGTACTGTAACCAAGAAAGCTATCAGGCCAGGCTGCTTAGGCACTCCACAGCAAACACAATGACTCCTCAAATATTTTCAGAGAGCTTATTACCTAAGCTCACTACCATGATATGTCAAGTAGAAGGAAATCTCTTACCAGCCTTCTTTCTGGAACCCATTCAGAAATCTAAAGAGAATGGTCTAGAAGTTTCCATCGTTGGAAAGTTTCAAGTTTCTTTGTCTTGAATTTAAGCAGAGCTGGGAGGATTAACTTACCTTATTTCCATTTTATAATTAATATTCTCAGAATGCTGGTGTTCTAGGTACATTACTTGCTCCTGCTAAGAAGAAAAGAAGAGAAATGCAAAACACATGGGAAAGTTACAAACTCTGGCTCTAGCAATGAAGAAAATTAAAGAGGCACATATTGAGGACTAAATTATTGATGATGAAGGTCTTAGGTAGCCAAGTTTCTTTTGTAATAATAATATGTGAGTTTTCTAAGATCCTCTTTCACTCATTTGCCATGGTCCTGTCCTTCAACTCCACTTAACACCTTGTAAGTTTAAATGAAAAACAAATAATATAGAGCTGCCACAGTTTAACCTGGCATGGTTATTATTTCCATGAGTACCAAACATATGAGTTCAAACCTAGTTTTCAAACTAATTAATGGTGATGGTCCTGTTGTATTTTTGTAGAATGTTTATTAAAAATACTGTGTTTTTAATGTTTAAGTCACATTGAAAATGAAACTCATACTCTTATATCTTTGGCCTTATTTGTATTAATGAGAACACACAAAAATTTTATGAAGCCAAAAATATTGTGGCAATTTTATCTCCAAGAAGCTGTAGGAACATTAGCTTTCATGATAGGATTTAAGTTTTAATTTACCAAATGGTTTGTGTGGCCATGAAAATATATGTAACTCCTGAAACTTTCAATTACAATTATAAGACTTTATTTCTTGCCATAAAAATGTAGTTCCATAACTGCTGTTGTGCCATCGATGAAATAAGAAAGGAAAAAAAAAGTCAACAAATACAGCAATGATCAAACCAGTTCAATTCGGATTTCATAAAATTGAACTTTTGGTTTCATTATGATAAACATTTGACTCAAGATCAAATTTTCAAAATTTAGTTGGTCAGATAAAAGAAGAAATTGATTCTCACTGACTTCACGTAAATATAAACATAAAAATACCACACCAAATTTAAGTTATTTACTTTTCAATAATATATTACTGCACTTAAATTCTTGAACATGTGTTTATATAAATTCACGTAAAAGTTAAATTTTTCAAACAAGAATATTACATCTATTATAATTTTACTTCTAAGGCAAATGATGATAATAGAAATTTTCTTGTACATTTATACATATTTGTATTTTCTGGACAATAGCATAAGGTACACTTCTACAAGGTTTGCTTGTGCATAAATTGTGTTTACACTGAGAAATATCCATTTACAGAAAACATTTAATGAAAAATAGCAAACATGATATGCACAATTGAATGAGCAATACCTAAAAGACACCATAGTGACATTTAACTTGGGAATGTACTTAATCTAATGGTTGATGGTACTTTGTTGTGATTGTCATGTTCTAGGGTGGAGCACTAAGTTTGAGCACTATGCAGAACTCTTGAGGGGATCTTACAAGAACATATTATTTTGCTTTATCTTCTCTTGAGTAGCTCTTTATTTTTCTTATTTGTGGATAATTCTTAATCAAAGTTTCATTTGGAATGGAGACTTCTTTTTTTCCATTTTGGAATTCTATCTCAGATCTCTTTCCTGGTGTTCAAACTCGTGTAGCCAGTTCCCTACTAGACCAATTCACTTTGTGATAATAAACAAATAAAAAATGTAGAAATGGACAAATTAAAGAGAAACAGAATGATGAGGGTAGACTGGACTTTTTGAAATGTGGTTATAAATAAATGTCACTTAATACAAGGGTCAAGATTATAAGATATTCATACGGCAGAGACTCGGGAGAATTATAAGCAATGGAGAGTATGAGCAATAGCACTAAGGTAAGAGAATATAAGGTACATCCAAGCCAAAAGTAAGCAAAAAAAAAAAAAAGAAGAAGAAGAAGAAGAAGAGTGTTAAGAAGTTGCAAAGTTAGAAGCTGAGATCATGAAAGAATTGAAAGAAGATGAAACAACATGGTTTTGTTCCAAAAACAATAGAAAGACATTAAGGGTATTAAAAAATACAGTTCAGCAACAGGATGCACTCGTGTACTTAGTTGTTCATTTGTTCAAGATATTTGGAGTATGCCTACTAGGTGTCTAGCATAGTGCTAACTCCTGGGAATGTGATGTAAACTAACAAAGACACCAACTTGCTCTTGTAAAATTTATAATCTGATGAGGACTGGAATATTAATCCAATATGAGCATTTAAACTCAAACTGATTATTTGCTTTGAAGGACAGGAATATGATTTCAAAGAGTTCTAACATAGAATCTGACATAGGTTGAAAGTCGGGAAATGTTTCTTAGAGGAAGAACTGGATCAGCTGAGATCTGGTGGATGGGAGGAACTCAAAGGCAAAGATGGAGAGGAAAGGTACATAGTTCCACTGCTGCATGGGAAGTGCAGAAAAGACAGGATGCTAAAAGAAGGAAAGAGACACCTGACGGCAGAAAGTTGAGTCTTTGTAATGTGAGATGCACTGTAGAAATAAACAAAACTGAAACCATGGTAATGCCATGTGAGTCCTGTAATGCCATCTAAGTCCCTGTTTATACCCTAAGGGAAATGAGAAGCCCTTGAAAGATTCAAAACAGTGGGTGAGATGATCAGATGTGAAATGATGCCCTGATGACATGTGCTTCGGAGATTGGAAGGCAATTAGATCAGATAAAGGGGAAATAGGATAGAAACACTACTACCAGATTAAAGACATGAAATAATAGTAACCTTGACCAGAAAATATTAGAGAATAACTTCTGCATGTGATGCAGACAGTATTTCTCAACTTCATTTTAATCACCACTTGGACATTTTGAATAACCCCTCCTCTGTGTGATTTTAATACAAAGGTAAGAGGACATCCCTTTATGAACCATATGTCTGTCCATTCTTCATGCAGTAAAAATTGTGCTTTTCACCATGACAAAAAAATGAACCAACTTGAGGACACACACACACACACACACACACACACACACACATATATATATATATAACTCCTTTATCATGCATGGTTTAGGAGCAATAAGTCAGCAGAGAATGGTGTGGTTTGAATATAGTGGGAAAAGAGAAAAAACTTATTAAACATTCTACTTTGCATAATTTGATGATGTATGTCTTATTTGAGAAAAGGAGGGCTGCACATGGACCAGATCTGAGCAAGGTCAGACAGGATAATGGGTTTTGTCTTAACCTATCAAGTCTGAATTTCCTTTGAGAACTCCAAGTCAGAATGGCAGTTATCAAGAATATAAGCAACAATAAGTGTTGTTGAGGATGTGGGAAAACAGGTACACTCATATAATGCTGGTGGGATTACAAATTGGTGCAACCACTCTGGAAAGCAGTATGGAGATCCCTTGGAAAACTTGGAATGGATCCACCATTTGACCCATTTATCCCTTTCCTTGGTACATACCCAAAGGACTTTAAATTGGCATACTACAGTGACGCAGCCACATCAATGTTAGCGCAATTCACAATAGCTAAAGTGTGGAAGCAACCTAGATGCCCTTCAATGGATGAGTAGATAAAGAAACCATGGCATATGTACAGAATGAAATATTACTCACCACTAAAATAATAAAATTATGGCATTTGCAAGTAAATGGATGAAGTTGGAGAATACCATGCTAGGTGAAGTAAGTCAATTCCAACAAACCAAAGACCAAATGTTTTCTCTGATAAGTGGAAGCTAATCCATAGTGGGGGGTGGGGCAGGGCATGGGAACAATATCGGAAATTTGAACTGAACAGAGGAGAGTGAGGGGAAGGAAGAGGGCATGGGATGGGAAAGATGATGGAATGAGACAGGCATCTGTAGGTATATGTATGATTATATGAATGGTGTGGCTCTGCATCAAACACAACCAGATAAATGCAAAGTTGTGCTCCATTTGTGTACAGTAAATAGAAAAGCATTCTGCTGTCATGGAATCAATTAGAACAAATAAAAAATTTAATTTTTTAATTAAAAAAGAACTCCAAGTATTACAGACATGATTTCTCTTGGTGCCCAGTATAAGCAAGGAGTGTAGCTAAAGCAAAGCTGTCTCTGTAGATCTTCAAAAATGACTTCAACTCTTTGGAAGAGTGTGAAAAGGATTGATACTAATTCTTTAAAGGTTTTGTAGAGTTCACTAGTAAAGGCTTCTTGTCCTGGGTTTATTCACATGTACCCACTTAGATTTCCAATTTTATTTCTTTGTGACTTTTCTTGTTTTTACTTGGTTAAACACTTGTCAGTTTTGCTTAAGTTTTTCAGTTTCATTGATAATTTCCATCATTTTTCTGTTCTTTATATAATTTATATTTAGTCTGATCTTCCTAATTTTCTTTCTTCTAATCACTTTGGGCTCTTTCATTCTTTTTTCTTGGTCCTGGAGTTGTAAATTTGGATTATTTGAGATCTTTCCTTTCCTTAATGTAGGTGTTCATTAATATAAATTTCTTATTTAGAACTGTTTTTGCTATGTTGTGTTTCCATTTTTGTTTTATCTAGATACATCTTTATCTCCCTTTTGACATCTTTGAATTTTCAATTGTTCAAGAATATGCCATTTAATTCCTATGTATATGTGAATTGTCTAGTTTTTCTCCCATTATTAATGTCTTACTTCACACCATTGTGGTCAAGAAATATATGTGATATAGTTCCAGTCTTAAATTTGTTAAAACTCATTTTGTGGCTAACACGATTTATCCTAGAAGATGTTTCATGTGCACTTGAGAAGAATGTGTATTTCTTGCTTGATAAGGAATTAACACTTACTATAGTCATTTTATTTGCTTTTCTTTGGATTTTTGTAGTTTCTTTGTTCCTTCAAATCCTTCTCAATACATATGAGAAAAAGAGAAAGTTCAATTTCTTAGAAAAATAAACACTGCCTATGAAAACTAACACAGAGTTTTATAGCAGTATAAGTTGTTTATTAAAATGGCTTAACTTGAGTAGAAAAAAGAAAGGATTAACTTATTTTCAGATTAAGAAGTTACTACTATACATATATTTTTATTTTTTTTAATCTACACGAAGAAACCCAGGTTGAAATATTCATCAATTTAAGTGTTTTGTAATATTTAAAAGTTTTTCATTTTGCACAAATTTTTTGGAGCAAGAATTCCTTAGGGAAAACACTCTTTCTCTCTCTCTCTCTCACAAACACACACACACACACACACACACACACACACACACACAAATAAAAGAAGACAGCATCAACAAGAAGATAAATTAGACTTCGTCAAAATTTAAGATGTTTACTCTTTGTTAACATGCTGTTACAAAATGAAAAGAAAAGCCACAGACTTGCATAAACTATTTTTTAATACTTGTCATATGTATCTGGCAATGAATTTGTATCTATAAATATAAAGAGTCCTTAGATTCAATAATAAAAGCAAAAATATTGGACAAAGTGCTTACAAAGATTGTGCACTAAGATAATATACAATTGGGGAAAAGCATCTGAAGAAATATTCAGCATTTTTATGGGTGAAATGAAATTATAGTATTTTCTGGTATATGGATGGAACTGGAGAATATCATGCTAAGTAAAATAACCCAGTCCCCAAAAAACAGAGGTCAAATGTTTTCCCTGTTAAGTGGATGGTAACCCATAACAGGGGAGGGGAGAGAGGGGAAGAATAGAAGTTCGCTGGATTAGACATAGAGGAATACAGGAAGGGAGGGGGATGGGAATAGGATAAATAGTAGAATGAATTGGACATTATTTCCCCATATTCATATATAAATACATGACCAGTGTAACTCCACATCATGTTCAACCACAAGAATGGGAACAAAATGTAATGAGTTGCAACCCATGTATGTATAATGTGTCAAAATATACCCTACTATCATGTATATGTAAAAACAATAAATAAAAACACTCAAAACATAAATCAGAGAACACTACAAACATATAAGATGGTTAAAACTTAAAATATTAACAATACTATAATTAAAGATTTGAAAGCACTCAATTTTTACACATTGCTGGTAAAAATGTAAAGTATTATCACCACTTTGAAAAAAGAGCTTTGTAGTTTTTTATAAAGCTAAATGTGCATATATATATATGAAATGTATACTTGAATCTGAACTGATGTGAACGTTCTTACAGAAGAATCAGTTGTGAGGAACTCAGGGGAAGAGGACTATATCTTATGATGTGGCAGGAACAATGAAATCAGAAGGAGATGAATTAAGAATACTGCTTGGAGACAAACATGACAGAACCATCACTTGCATAGAAAGTTACATCTTCATCATTCTTCAGAGCTAACTTTTGCCAAAGACTAATGGATTTATTTTATATATTGAAATAAACAAAAGTAGTTCTATTCCAAAATCTGTAACTAGCATGTTTATAATCTGTGAAGTTGCTTAACTCTCCTGTTGTATAAAACAGAAGTTTAACACCTTTCCTTTCTCTTAGAGTAGTTGTAAAGAGAAAATGATATAATTGATATGTAATTTCTTTGAAAATTTAAAAATGATGATCAAATGTTAACTGTTATTTTCAAAAACTATTAATTTTATCAACTTCATTTTTATCATTATTATGGAAGTTAAAGGTCTGATGTGTTAAAACCTGATTTCTGCCATTTGCTATTGTTAATTAATTTCCACGTAGTAGACATCATAATGGCTACATAGTTTAATCTGAAAAAATAGAAAAGACATAGATCTTACTCATGATTATAAAAATGTGTTTAATTTCATTCATCAAAAATAATAATTCTATATAAGATAAATTTGCAAAGATCATAGAAAAATTGATTTATTCAAATGCTTTAAGACATTTCTTCTTTAAAATGTTATTTTATTATATTAAAACCTTAACATTGTGTTATATAAATACTTCCTTGGTCACAAGACATAATAATCAGAATAATGCTATTTTTAAATTCTGTAATATATACCACATGAGAAAACAGGATGTGTCAAAACTAAAATTCTTCTCAAGAGGTGACTGCTAGATGACACTTTTGCAATCAGGTTTCAATGTTTATCCATGTGCTTCAGAGAATAAAGTGGCACATTCATTAGAATCAGTGGAACAGGGTCACCCAATTTATATATAGGCTCAACTAGACTCCATTTTACAGTTTGCCAATTGTATTAAATCATAATTAGTGAAAATAAAATGCTTTAATGTTTTGGCAAAATCAAAACACCCACAAATGTTGAAATAACAACACTGGATATTGAATAATGAATTGTAAGTTATATGTTCAGTGTTTACTCAAATGGAAATTCTTCAGCTACATTTAAATGTTGATCTCAGTAAATAAAGTTTTCAGCTAAAAACTTTTGAAAACCAAACCAAACCATTAGTAACCTTACTTTAAATCTAGCTGACTTAGACATCAACATTTTTGGTAGGGTATATGTGTGCTTGTGCCGTTTGTGTGTGTGTGTGTGTGTGTGTGTGTGTGTGTGTGTGTGTAAGTTCCCTCATATTCATACCCTACATTATGTCTTGCAACTATCAATTTAAATGCCATTTCTTCTCATATAACTTTGCACTTCAAAGATAGAAAAGTGTCCAATTAATCTTTGCATCACTATCCCTAGAAAAATTTCAATATTGCTACAATCCCAGGTGCAAAGAACTTGAATAAACAACCAATTCTGAGATGTAAGTTTCTTTTCAGAGTACTTTACATATATTACTTAATTTTATCTTCATATAAACACTATGAATTATTTATTTTTTTGCTAGTTATTTATAATGAGATCAGTTAAACATCACTATTCTGTATGTGCTTATATTAAACCTAATGAATTTAATTAATACTTATATTATTAAAATCAATATAATTGACAATGTGGAAACCTAGTTTTAAATAATTCTTATGATCAAGTTGAGGTAATTTCTCAGAAAGTAGAGAAAAGACATAGCAAAGATCAAATTAGAAGAGATAGTGATACTGCTTCCCCACATGTTGAAGTTTGAACATTAGAGAAGCACGCAGAGGCAAGCATAGAAAGCAGGGCTTATTTAAAAAGGGTAACATAGACTTCTCCTGCAAGGGAGAAGGGGGCCATAGCTGGTATGCTGGTATCCCAAGAGGGGAGGTGTTCTGCCCTTTTTGTATGTCCTGGGCTTCCTTTGTTCTCCTGCCTTTCCCTCCTTATCTTTCTCCTTCCTGTATACAGTGACTAGGCCCAGGAATGCTCAGTGGGATGGCCCAAAGGTGGGAAACAGGTGGGCTGAAGGGGGAAGGGCGGGAAGGAGTAGCCAAAGACATATTAACAACCTTGTAGCTCCCTGTAGGGAGGAGAAATTCCTGGAACAGGTTATCTTGGCAACAGGTTGGAGCAGGGACAGGTTCTTAGATTAAGATGCCTCAGGGAACAGTCTCCAACTTCCCAGACTCACTCAAAATTGGCCTCCTAGATCCGACCTGACTTGATTTACCTATCTACACTGACTGCCTGTCTAATTCTGGCTTCAATACTACAAGAGGTAGGGGGATGGAGATTGTTTTAAGACAAGAATGACCACTGAGAGAAAAACAGCCATCTCTATGCTTATTTTGTGATTTAATAAGAGTAAACTTCTTGTGTTTATTTCCTATCGCTGCTATGAGAAATTATCATAAGTCTCTGGACTTAAAATCATGTATTGGCTAACAGTTCTAGAAAACATACAGGGCTAAAATCAAGATGCAGGCCCACCCACAGTCTCTCTGAGGACTGTGGGGGACAGCATGCTGCTCACTCCTTTCACCTTCCAGAGGTGGACTGCTCTTCTAGTTCACGACTGCTTCACATGACCTCTGTTTCCAGGTCTCATCTCCCGCTTGATTTGACTCACTGCCTCCTTCTTACAGGGACCCTTGTGTTTACAGTGGGCCCACCCAGGCACGTCAGAAAAATCTCCCCCTCTCAAGACTCTAGATTTAATGTCATCTGTAAATCTCCTTTTTCCAGGGTTACATCTTCATGGGTCCTGGGATTAGGACACAGACACCTTTGGGCTGCCATTGTTTTATAACAAACATGGATTTGTGCAACCTCTAAGACTTGGAGCCATATTTTATTGTAACTAATAAGCTAACCAAATTTTTCTTTACCAAAATGTTAATGTGAAGAAGACCTTGACAGATGTGTTATGGGTCAAATGTGTCACTCTTATACATCTTTTAAAATTAAACAGTTGTATTTGAAAAATAAAGAGATTTGTCAAGTCAAAATGACAGCATGGTTTAAACTTTCATTAGCAGACACGGACTTCACTTTGAAGAATTTGTGTGTAATACGTGAGACAATTTTTTTTTTCTGCTTTTGTTTCAGTTTCCAAAACATGAGTGTACTTACTAGACTACATCCTTCTGTTCAGAGTTCACTCTGATTTTCTTGTTTTAACAACTGTTAGAAAACAAACAAAACTTGTGCTTTTCTGTCCCCATGGATGCTAAATCAGGTTCAGCCTTTCATATGGTTAGGACATTCTTCTCAAAGAATTTCTAAATCTAAAAAAAAAAAAAAAAAATCATTATTTCCTCTCAGGTTTATGAGACAACATAATAATTATTTCATTTTATTATATTTGATCCAAGAAACTAAATGATAATATTCTGCATGTTTAAACTCTGTGGTAAAACTCTAGCTTCATTGAAGGGGTTCTTTCTATAGTTAAAATATGGCAGTTTTTAGGAAAACCTGTATAGGTTATCTTCCCACATATTGTCTTCTGTTATATTAATCATAGCAGGTTAAGTGCTTTAACAAACAACTCCAATTTTCACTGCCTCTGTTTTTTACAATAGTGTTCATTGATGTTCTTTTTAAAAGCAGATTAGCAGTGTGGGTACTCAAACAATAGTCAATAGTCGCTTTGCTTTCTCAGAGCTCTAGGTGTTAGTTTTCCAAGACCAGTTTGGCAAATTCAATTTTTGGTATAGGATTACTCCTCCTGGCTAATCTTATGACCTCATTTAATGTAAAAGTCCTGAGAAACCCAGTTTAGACATGGATTCAGGCAGAGAAAGGAAAACAGACATTCATATACACTAGCAGTCTCTACCTCCATACTAGAGCTTGAACAGGTATATATTTAGAAATTCACTATAAACACCACTAAAACTAAAAATAACTGCAGCTAAGTTGCAAATATAACATCCATGAACTGAATTTTATTTCTATATATTACTAATGAAAAATAAAAATGAAATTAAATGAACAATTCCATTTAAAATAGTATAAATATAATAAAATCTCTAGGAATTAATTTGATCAACAAAATTGAACATTGGTATAGTAAAACCAATTTTTCTATACACTAGAAAAATATAATATTAATGAGACTTCAAAAATAATTTTATTTACATTAGCATCAGAAAGCATAAAATACTTAGAAATAAAAGCAAAATAGAAGTTTGAAATGTATATTGTAAAAACTGCTATTCTATTGATGAAGGAAATTGAGAAAGGGCTATAACTAAAAAAGGCAACCTTTGTTCTTGAGACAATATTATGAAAATAATATTACTCTCCAAATTGATCTTCAGATTCAACAATGTCTACCAAAATTGCAGATGGCTTTTTTGCAAAAATGACAACCTGATATGAAAATTCATATGGAAACTTAAAATTATCCAAAACAATCTTTAAAAGGAAGAAGACTGTTGAAAAAGTTGCACTTTATAAATTTAACACTTATTGCAAAGCTACAGTATGTGACAGTGTGGTACTGGCAGAAGAATAAACAATTACTCTAATAGAATCTAATTTAGAGCACAGATGTAAACCCTTACATTATGGTCCATTGATTTTTAGCAAGTACTAACAAAATTCTGGAATAACTGAATGTGCATATGCCAAAGAATGAAGTTGTACACCTGCCAAATACCACACACAAAAATTAGTTCAAATGACTCATATCTAAATACAAAAGCAGAAACTATAAAATTATTAGAGAAAAACATTAGGCATAGACTTTGAATAGGGCCGTATTCCTAGATATGACACCAACAGTATGAAAAAAAATGAAAAAATGATAATTTTAAAATAATCAAAATTAAAGATTTTAGTGTAAAAGAATATCATCAAGAAAATTAAAAGAGTTGAGCACCATGGTGTATGCCTGTAATCTGGCTATTCAGGAAGATAAGGCAGGAGAATTCCAAATTACAGCCAGCCTTGGCAACTTAGCAAGACTGGGTATCAAAATAAATTTTTTTTAAGTAGGGAAGAACTGAAATATATCTCAGTCCTTGCCTAGCAAGTACGAAGCCCTGAGTTCAGTCCCCGATGTGGCAAAAAATAAATACATACACACATGCCACAGAATGTTATAAAATATTAGCAAATAATTTACATTCCAGAATATATAAAGTTACTTCCCAAATCATGCTGTGCAGCCTATAATACCTTGATAACAAAGCGAGACAGACATCTAAAAATAATGCTTATAGTCAATAAGTCTTCAGAATGTAGATTTAAAAAATTCTAAGTAATATTAACAAACTAAATACCACAATAAATATAAAGGATTGCACATCTTGACCAAGTGAAATGGCTCTAATAAAATGATCCAAAATAGCAATGGTTAGCAAGCATGCAAAGAAACTAAAACAACTGTATATTACTGATGACAATATAAAATGGTGCAGTAACTTTAGGGAAGTTTGGCAGCTCTTCAAGACCTAAACTTACAGTTACCATATGGCCCAGCAATTCTCATAAGTACATACCCAAAAGAAATAAAAATATGTCCATATGTCCATGACACTTGTGCACTAATGTGCATAGCTGCATTACTCATAATAGCCAAACAGTGGAAATAATTTATCAAATGCTTATCAAATGATGAATGGGTAAACAAAACGTGATATCCCATGATAAACTGTTATTTAGCAATAAAGGCTGAAAGACTGATACATCTTTTAATATGGGTGAAACTAATAAATGTTATGCTAAGTCTAAGAATTCAGTCCTGAAAGACCACCCATTGTATGATTGTGTGTGTATGAATTGTTCAGATTAGGCAATTCCATAATGTGTGTTAGGGGATGAGGTAAGTGAGGAATATGAATTAAATAATAGGTAGTAAGTTAATTTGGGAGGCGGGTAATGAGAATTTTTACACTTACCTTTTACATATTCGTATTAAAAAAGTGTTTCAGGGAATAACTGGTCTGAGGAAAGCTTACTTTTCTACTTGGTAATAATGTGATAAGATTCATGATTAAGTAGACTCTTTCTACTATTCAGGAAATCCCACTTTTTAGAAAAGTAAGATTTAAACCCTTCACTTTGTGTTAATACATCAGTGAAGTGCTTAGTCAATATCATATAGATTTATTCCATTTTATAATAGAATGAATAAACACAAATACAGATGTATTTGTAAAAATATTCATATCCAGTAACCAAAGAGCAAGAACTTTTATGTTTTATTGCACATAAGTATACTAGACATTTATATTTATATTGGACCTTACCATATAGATATAACATTCATACTTACCATTTCATTTGCTTCTTTCCAAACTC
Source organism: Callospermophilus lateralis (assembly GCF_048772815.1). Classification (NCBI taxonomy): domain Eukaryota; kingdom Metazoa; phylum Chordata; class Mammalia; order Rodentia; family Sciuridae; genus Callospermophilus; species Callospermophilus lateralis. Next base: position 15,446,624 of record NC_135314.1, on the reverse strand, counting down.
TTGTGGCCAGAAACAGCGTGGAATACTTTTTTTTTTTTCTTTTCTATGTAAGGAAACAATTTCACAGCAGTTCAATGATCTCTCCAAAATTATCTTGTTAGGTTTCGGTGGGATGGGGAGGAAAGAAGATAGCTGGACATTACTCTCTGAGATCTATATTCTATCTTATTTTCAGGTCTTTTTCACATTTTAGATGAAATCACAATTTTTAGGAGCCTTTGCTCTGTTAACTATCAGCTGGGGTCAGAAATGGGTGGCTGGAACCAGTCACTGGAATGCTAAAACAGGGCGAATCTGGACCAATCCCTCCTTCCTGCTTCCTTGAGTGTCCCAGGTTATAGTTGCTTGTTCTGTGGCTCTAGTTCCTTCCCAGGCCCCAGCTTTTGGTTGATATTTCAAAATCCTTTCTTCCATGTTTAGCTGTAAAGTCCATTATTATTATATTACTATATTGTGTAACAAGTACACCAGAACTCCTTGCTCCTAATTGTAACTTAGTACCCATTGACCAAACTTTTTCCATTTTCTCCTACTCTCCTCAGGCTCTGGTAACCAGTATTCTATCCCCAACTTCTATGAGACCAATTTGTAGAGATTCCATATATGAATAAGACCACACAGAACTTATTTTCTATATTTGGTTTATTTCATTTAATATGATTGACTTCAATCCAACTATGTTGGCATAAATGGCAGTTTTCCAATCTTTCTACGGCTAAATAGTATTTCATTGTGTATACTGAACATTTTCTCTCTCAATTCATCAGTCAATGAATTGAGAGACACTTAGGCAGTTTCAAATTCTTGATTATAACAAAACTAATTTCAAAGTACTCACAAAAGAGCATTTTACAAATACAAAATATGTTCTTAAAAAACATCAAAAGATCTCAAAAAAAAAAGATTTTATTAATTTTGATCTACTATAACCTTAGGAGCCTCAGATATGCTGAAAATTTGGGTAAATTTTGGTAAAATTTGGGTAAATATAAATTAGGCAAACTTTTTTATGTACTTTTTCTAGATGAGCTAAATTAATGCATACTAATCCTGATTTGGACATCCTGAATCCTTTATCTGTTTCACTATTGGGTCTATAAATACCCCTGTACATCTACAGTAGGTTCTTTAAAACATACATATATACACAAGCAAACAACAATGAATTTCATACCCGAGGAAGGATATATTTTGTCTGAGAATGAGGAAAAAGAAAAGTCCCAAAACATATGACGAAGGAGAGAGTTGTAGAGACAAGTCTACAAAGAGAACCGAACAGAAGCAAATTCTATTCTTCCTGTGTCCAATACAAAAGAAAATAATAAAAATAATAAAGGCAAGGATCTACGTAACTATGAAAATTCATAGCAATTGCAGGAACTATCACAGAAAGCAAACTTCAAAGAAATTTCAAGTTCTGAATGACGAAAAAAAATTACAGTCAATGGAGACACTAAATTAACAAAAGATCCCTTCTGCGCCAACTACAGCTGACTTGAATATTGCTGAAACAAGTATATTTTTCTGACTCATTCCAAGTATACATTATTCTAAAATCATGTTTCAAAATTCAGCCAAAATGGAACTTGAGAGAACATTATGTAAATATCACTTCTTGCTTCAATTCCCTCAAAATCCCTAGGTCCCATATCAGTAGAGGCTCTGCATGAGGGGTGAGGTTTGGAAGATTTAAAAAACACAAACATTCATTGTAACAATAGTCATCCTTGATTTGCCCTTTTATAATTGCACCTACTGCATTCATGCCGAGTTAGAACAGGGCTCTGTAAGTGATCCAACACACTCCAAGGAGTAGGAGTCTTTCTGTGGAATACAAGATGTTAATATTTCCTTTCTAACCAAATTAACTCCACATGTTTTCTGCTGCAACGAATCTCTTTCCTGTGGAATTAGGCATGGTCTGACTCACTCTTTATTTTTTTGAACACAACAATTTAATCCAGAGAGTCCTCATTTCACAGAGCCTCAGGCTCCTAGCCCATTGCTGTGCAGTGAACCTTGCTGCTGGGCTTTGTAACAAAGATGTGGAATTATGGGGAAAAAATCCTAACACCTTCAGTGTTCAGGTAAGGAGGCTTGGCCAGTCGTGTTGGAAATGACAGGCTCCAGATAGCACATGTCTGGAGAGAAAGGATGTTTTAAGGTATCCACAGAAATGTAGAACTGATGAACTACTCCCAACACACCTCAAAATAATGACTAAGATTTACATTGATGGAGAATATTTTTTGCTTATAATAATGTGAATCCTAATGATAATAAAACTGTAGCCCCACTCTGAGAGAGAGCACAGTCCCTCAACTAACAGGTAACAGCAGAGATTCAAAGTCAGCTCTCAGGGCTTTAAATCCAATGCTTCATAATGAAACAGTCTCATTATTTCTTCTTAAAGCTGTCCATCACAGAGACAAGGACAGATCACTGTGACTTCCTTTCAGCTGGGAACCAAAACTTATAAAAATGAAGATTATTAAGACCTCAAAAGTTAGATGAGACAGAGTTTGATCCACAACCTGATTCTAGGAATTTCCAATCTTGGGCCCATTTTCCTCTATCACTCCATTCACTTGCCAAAAACTTAGCTGATACCTATCTCAAGACCCAGTAGAGTCTATTTGGGCAAAGAGGAAGGGCAATCCAAGGGGAGAGAAAGGAGTCAGGCTGGAGACCAAGCACAAACACTTGAGGGGCAGGATCCATGTTCTGTTTATTTTTATATTCATATCACTTTAGCATAGTATCTTAAACATAATGAAAATAGATACTTCATATTACTTAGTGACTAAATAGGTAAGTTTAATAAAAATAATGTAAGAAGCACTTGTGGTTTTTAAATATATTTTCATAGTAAAGATTTTGCTATATTATCACAAAATAGGCACTCCAACACTTTATAATAATATAGTATCTCTATACCTTGGTTTAGTTCTTCCCACTTTATTTCAGCTTTGTTACAGCTAATTTCCTTCACCTCTCTGGTTTGATTTTTTTTCTTCTGACCATAATAAAGGGGTTGTATTACTCACATTTTAAAATGCTCTCACACCTTCCATAATCATTTTTCTTCAGAGGACCTTCTATTGCAGGATGATAGCCTAGTTGTAGAATTTGGGGCCATATGCAGATTTCAACTACATTATGTGCATGATCTCAAAGCCACCCAGCAGCCTGGTTGGTGACAGTGATAAAACAGTATGGTATTTTTAATATTTACTGAGCATCCATGTGTTTTTTTTATATACTCTGTCTTTCAGCAAGCAATTATGCAAAACTGTAGGCAAAGCCTGTATGCAAAAGTGCTTAATTAGAAAGAACCTCAAGTTACATTATCTGATATTCTAACAGAGTTATATACCAGATATCAAAGAATTGAAAACAAGGAGCGCTTAATCACATTTTTCTGTCAACAGGAGAGTTCACGTATTTCTTTGAAGGGAGAGTGGGACTTAACTGAGCAGCAATGGGAAGACCCGCCCCAGCCAAGGTGCCCATCACAGTGTCTTTGGGGAATGCCAGACTTCTTAGCACAGTGCAGAGCAAACTAAGGAGATGAAGTTCAGCAGGTAGCCATGACCTGGTCCACAGGGCTGATGTCATGCTAAGTTGTTTGAATCTATTGTGAATCATAAAGGCTCACTAAAATTTTTTTGAAAGTGAGTGACATGATTATATTTACATTTTAATAAATCTATGTGGCAGCCAGCCAATGGAGGAGTAAGGAGTTCCTGAGTGAAAAAGAATCCAGTTATTGCAGTGGACAAGGCCTGGGCTCAGATTGCTGCTTTGAGTGTGCTACTGCTCCCGGAGATTTGGTACCACATTCAACGTGACTGAAGTTTCTTCTCAGGTGCCATACCAAAGAATAGGTAGGTTTCATATTGAAATAAATGTTCTGAAACAAAATAAAATCTGTGAAAAGCTGAAGCGGCGAGTAAATAACAACTAATCTGAGTAATTAAACCATTGCTTTGAGAAAATATTGTTATGATGTTTTCTGGGTGACATGAAATAAGTGGTTGCAGGTGTCCTAAACCAGGATGAAAAGTAATAGAAGCCCGAATGGGAAACTCATTGGAAATGCACTTCTTTAAACATAGACACCTGTTATTCTTATTAGCTCTAAGCTACTACTGAATTTGCTTGATGTGGAAGAAAAATAAATTTGTTGCTTTCTAATTTGTTTCTGAATCATCATCCATAGATTTTCTCTCTTCCCTGCCCCAAGATTTGTATTTCATTGCCTTTCTGCCCATTTATCAGAACCACCAAAACATGTACATAAACAAACCTCAAGATTGTCTTATCTTTTATCTTTCTCTCCTATATTGTACTAAACAATATTTCCATTTGCACTCCAGAAAGATCTATTGCAACTTCTCCATTATGAGATATATTAGAATGTAAATAACACCAATCCAATTCTACTATATTTTGTTCACAAAGTGGACATTTTTATAAATGTGTCTTTGGTACATTTAGTTCCACTATCTATAAGGAATCAGAATAAAAAGAGTAAGTACAAACTGACAAACATGATTTCCCCTAAATTGGGTAGAAATTTGAAAAAAAAGAAAGACATTATCAACTACAAAGACATATATATAATTAATATTTTATATAACTTCCAAAATACTCCAAAATATTTCTAGTTTTAAGAAGGTTAGACAAAGCACGGTTTAAAATATTTATATTATACCTTTAAAATATATTTCATCATATTTTCTTATCTAGTTAATTAATCCCCACCTCCATTTTACAGATTCAAACCTTTTAACTAATTTTATTCATTTGCCTTTTTTTGAGGTCAATATTTCAAATGGTTTGAGGAAACAGTTCCCCCAAAATAACACTGCTTATCTATGTTTTTCAAACCCTATAGAAGTTTTTCAAATCTTCTGTAAATTTCCTAGTCTACATGTATGCTTCTATTAACAATATTTACAGACTTTGAAAAAGAATATCCTGTTGGAATCAAAATGAACCTAAATAAAGACATAACCCTTCCATTTTGTGATATGATGATGATCAAATTTTATCTATTTTACTAGAAAATGCCTAGATAATTTCATTTCCATTTCCTGTCACAGATAGAACTCTGAAAATATAACTGTATTCTATGTTTGTCCCTCATTCGAAATTGATTATTTTCATTAGGTACTGTCAGGCACAATGAATGAATTATGGGTTTGGAGTCATCTCAAGGCAGGGGGGGTTGCTCTTCTGAGAACTCTTGGTGAAATTCCACCAATTGGAGACTGCTCAGACTATGCTGATACCCTGCCCATTGCCCCAGGGCTCAGACAGCCCTAGGTTCACAACAGCCCAGAAGTACAGGAGGTAGACTTAACCTGCTAAGCCCCAATCAAGTTGTCTTTGCCTCTTCTTCCAGTTTTCCTCAGGAAGTCCTTTTCTCTGAATCCCATTGATGTTCCTGCCCATCTAAATAAAACATGCAGGCTCAATTCTGTGGTTATATCCAGTCTCCATCAGAGTTGGATCAGCCCACTGTGCCCCCACTTTTCACTTATTTCCATGTCTGGTTTTCATTTCTGAAATTTCTCATACCTCTAACATTTCTAATCTGACTCATCGCCCTACTTTGGGGAAACTGAGTAAACATCACTTGGGTCATGATAAGGTACTATCAAGTTAGTCACTGTGAAATCAAGGTCATAGATGAGTTTACTAAAAACTCATTCTCTCATTATGCTAGACAAAATAAACATCATGGCCATAATCCAGACATTTCAGGTCTCATCCTGTGTCAGGGAAGGCAAGACGAACGTACTCTCAGGAGGACTCTCTATTGGAGTTATCTTGCCCAGCACTGGCCACATCCCACCTTGACAAGTCTCCAGGAGCATCTGAACTGATTTGTCTCCCACGGACTTGTCTCTCAGTGACTTGTCTGTGGACCTAGCACAGGGAAAAAGGAATTGTGTTCCTTATCTTTCCTTGAAATTGCACACTCTTTGCACTTCTGAAATTTAGTATTTCTAGTCAAGGTTATCAAAGTTATTAATAAAAGCCAGAAAACTATGTTATTTTTAAAGTTCATGTTTATGTTATATTTATAATGCTCACATATCATAATTTTCTATAATTATATTATACACACAACCCACAGATAATCAAATCTTTGGGTGAAACATTTATGCTGTTTTTGAACTGTCAATAGTCAGCCTCATTCCATAAAAAAGAATTTTCCTAGGATACAACCTATTATTAAAGAAAACAGAAAAGAATCAAGGTGACTGATTCCTGAGTTCATAAAAAAAGAGTTTATTGCATGTAATTTACTATATTTAGTAAATATTCCTAATGAGCAAATTTGAATATCATTTTAAATCAATTACAATGTATGTAACATAACTAAATTACTTATAAGTTTTGTTGTTTTGAAGAAAATATTTATATTTTATTTTTTATAGAAAATATAAATTTTACTTAGGAAAGCCATTTATATAGCACATTTAATGTTGCTTGCTCTATCATTAATTTCTTCAAGTGATTTCTGCATCTAGTTAAGACTACAAATGAACAGGGAATTTTTTATAAGGATAATTAGCTATGCTAGGGATGGTCTCAAATTTCCTAATCTGTTTACAAGTCAGGCCTTACAAGGTACATGAAGGAACTACAGTAATTTTCATCATTTATACATCTAATTGAATCAGATATAAATCAATCTTCTGGTTGAGCTATCCTATAGCTAAAAGTCCAGCTGTTATGTATTAAACTGCATTTTAAAATGCACTTTTTTCACCTTCTTCTGATCCAAAATATATTTGAAGTGTCATATGTCCCTCATTATGCCAGAAATAAATTCTGAGAAAATTCTCTGACTTGAGAGAAGTTGTTTAATAACATATTTACACTAAGGCCCTAAATATTGGAAAACTAATGAGGTATCATTTGAACTGAAAGAAATGAACCCTCTGCTACTGATAAGTTGAAGTATTTAAGAACTGAGAAAATTTGGGGCGGCAGGGGTGGTGGGTTATGATGTATTGAAATTTCTAAAATGGAACTTCCCACTTATAAATAAGAATATCTGGGCTGGGGTTTTTGAAGAAGAATATCTTTCTCAGGGGTATAAAGGGAGAGAGTTTTGCATTGTTACTAATTTCCCTCTCCTCTTCCTGCTTCCCATCACTCAAGAAAATGTAGGATATTCCAGGGTCAGATTGTTTCATTTTGCTATATTTTCTACCTCTGGGGAGATTTCAGATATGAAATATCCCATGAAAGGAGCAGAAATAACATTAGTTCATAAGGCCATGCACTTCACAATGGAAATCAATCAGCTGGACTTCATCAAAATGTGATCTAAAAGAAAAGGGGCTGATAATTATCTAGAATTCAGGAGAAAAGAAACAGAAATGAGTGTGGAAAAAAAGAATAATCTTGGCCGTGCTATCATTACATATAAAGCTTCTACAGGACATGGTCTTAAGTGAACAGGATGGTTAAGACCCATTTATGCTGTGTTTCTGGGTATCCAAAAGTAGGGACATTTGGTCCAAGTGCAATCTTCATAGAAGAAGGAGTAACGTCCTAGAGATCACATGAGCATATTGGATGCAGATTGCACTTATAGGCATCCATTGAGAAAACTTTGAGTACATATGCTGTAAGTATAAAAATAAGGCTTAGATATGATTGTCATGCAATAACAATTAAATGAAGATAGAATGTTCTTTTTGTGACAGTATAACTGCCTAAGTTATCACTTTTCTTATTTCTCATCCTCATTTTGGCTTACAGAAATAAGTGTGTAAATGTAATTTCAGTGATCATCTAGAAAATTATACATATCTTTATACAATCTTCTCTTGATAAGTTCTTTGTGTTTCTAGCTCTATTTTCCATGGTCCTGAGTTAATATTTTTGTCTATTTTATTTTATTATCTACATTCTAATAAATTGCTTCAATATCTTCGTAAAATCAAAACAAACATATTCAAACATATCATGGTCAACGAAAGAATGAATACAGAACAACAAAAATCTGCTACTCTTCCCTTGTTTTTCTGCTTCTTTCATTCATTCAGAGGAACATTAAACTAAGATTATGTAATGAAAAATTAGCAGTATCTTTAGGAAAATTAAACCAACTCTATATTTTATTGTTTATTCTTTTTTTAAGAGAGAGAGATATTTTTTTAATATTTACTTTTCAGTTTTAGGCGGACACAACATCTTTATTTTATTTTTATGTGGTGCTGAGGATCGAACCCAGCGCCTGGCGCATGCCAGACAAGTGCGTTACCGCTTGAGCGATATCCCCAGCCCTTATTGGTTATTCTTATAGAGAAGAATATCCCAAAGTTGGCACATCCAATTGTGATTAAACTAAAAGCATGGGATTGAAAGGACTTTATTCTCCTCCTTGATCAGTCAACAATCAGCTTTCTACATTAAATATGTGCAGAGATAAAACTTTGCACACATTGGAGGCAATCTCTGTGACTGAAAACTCAACTTTTGAGGTCCCCCGTGAAGAAATGACTAGCCTGAGGATACAGAGATTTCTTACTGATTATATAATTAATAAAATATAAATTAATATTCTAATAGAAAGCTAAAATTTTCCAATGTTCCTGCTTTGCCTCTTTTGAAGTTCTTCTCTCATCAGACTCCAAGTCTTTTGTAAATAAACAACTCAATAGAGGACACACTCATTATTTATAAGGATATTTTTTAGTTGACTATGCTTGCATGACAGTCACAGACTAACATGTCTCATCACCAAAAACATTCAAGTGGCTGCCCAGGGTCAGAACTGATATTGAGTCACATGAGATAAATGTTGGCTTGCCCAAGAATTAAAACTAGGGCTCAGTACACCAAGGCTAGCTTAGAGGCAGTGGTTTTAGTCCAAGAGCTCTCGTTATAGTTAGCCTACATCTCTTTGAATCTCAGCTCTGCTACTTCATCACTAGGGAGACTTGGAGAAACCGTTCAAACCCTTGAAACCTCATTTTCTGCACCTATAAATGAAAATAATGTCTTTTAGGCTATGGGTATCATAAATTAAATACTTCCTTGAAAAAAACTCTATCTGAAAACAATGTTTCAGAAATGCTATTGTTAGAAATTAATTATCATTCACTGAAAAAATACCTTGTATGCACAAGCACTGAATGAGCTGTTTAAGATCAAATGAAAAATGGGTGATCTCTGTCCCCATGAAGCAAATTCAGCATAGATGTGGGACTGTAACCTGCTGTTGCAGAGCTCTTCAGTAATTGTCCACAGTAATATTCGAAGGGTAGATTTCTGAAGGTGTTGAGTAATTTTTCAGTCAGGAAGCTAGGAAAGGTTTAATCCTATGTCACAACAAAGGATCCTTCCCACCTGGTGATGATGTAGGATATCCAAGGAACAAAACAGAGAAGAAATAAAATTATCATTTTATTAGTTTCTGTATTCTTCAACTAAAATTGCTGGTTGGCAGGTGAATTGAATTCACTGGGTTAGCCTTTATATCCAAAAGGAACCTGTGAATACCTTACTCACATTTAAACATTGATACCAGATGCCTCAGGTAGTCTACATGAGAGGGAGATATATGGTTGGAGTTGTTTTACCCACTCAGGCGCAGCATGCGAGGCACAGAAAAGCTACCAAAATTTAAGAGGAATCCTGACTTCGCTTATCAGTTTTGCAATAAGATATGAAAAAGGAAAGAACAATGAGAAACCCTGGACCTGCACGTCTTACTTTAAAACTATAGCCAGCTATTGCACACGCAGTGCCAATGCCCAATAGTAATTATGTGCAGGTGGTTTCTCTGGATTTGAATTATCAGATTAATCTCTTTCCTTGGATTGGGAGTGGGGACAAGGAGAAGGGATTGCTATGAAATAGGTGAGTATGGGTATATGGTGCATGAGGCAAAGTAGTACAGGTTTTTCCCAAAATGGGTAAAATGATGTAATTATTATCTTCTTGCATTATCACCTTGGAATTCAACAATGTTATCAGAAGATATCCACAAAACCAAAACAGTTCATGTGAGCTCTGTGACATGAAAATACATTATTCTTAAAATAAATATCACCAACATTAGACTGCAATCTAAACAGAGTTCTAGATGGTATCTGGAGTCATAGGGGAACTGAGAAATAATATTTAATACTTCAAAAAATAACACCTATCTATATCTAGAGATATCTGTATCTAAAGATATCTATATCTATAGAAAATGTGTTCACCAGATATTCTAAGACAAAATAAGTTTTGATAGTAGAGAGCATAAAAACAAATACCAGGTGCTATGCTAAAATAAGACACAACATGTCTGTGTCATTATACTCTCATAATAGGAGAAAGTATCAGTTCCACAGAGTTTGGGCCCAAAAGAAAAGAAGCAGATTCTATTGGTTGAGAAACTACATAAATAAAGATTTCAAAGAGGCCAGAAAAGCATGAATAAGCTTTTTTCAAAGGACACACTATCACAATAATAGGTCAAGCCAACTCTATCTATCAAGGAGAACTCCAGGTTTCTTCAGAGCATCCACATAATGCACCTTGCAAGGACCCAGTTGATATACCTCCCTTGATCCTCACTAATCCCTAAGGCCTCTGTTTCTTGTTCTGGTTTTCCCTGTTTGGAATGAAGTCTGACTTTATGCCAGGCCTTAATTGTGTTTCTTTTATGGGTTTGGAGACTGCTGTAGTAGGTGCTCCAAACACTGATCCAATACCAATATATGATAGTGTGTCCCCCAGAGCTAGATGTCATCAGTCCAATATCTGGGGAGGGGAAGGAAAGGACAGACCCCATTTTTTCTAGCCCCAAATTTATTTGATTCAATTTTACTTGAATTTAGCAGAATAAAGAGAAGTTGCCCTGAACCTAAAGAAATTTCTGAAATGCTAGATAAATATTTTTCCACACAAATAAAAATTAATTCTTATAAGACTCTTTTAAGAAGACTGAAACTAATGTGGATAGTTGTGAGCCATCATTTTATTTATTTTTTAATTCAATTTTTGTTATTTTTAGATATTAATGATACTAGAATATACTCTGATATATTATACATACACGGAGCCTAACTTTTTCTAACTAGGATCCCATTCTTGCCATTGTACATGATATGAAGATTCACTGTGGTGTATTCCTATATGAACATAGGAAAGTTATCTTCTATTCTTTCTACTGTCTTTTCTATTCCCATGCCCCCTCCCTTCCTTTCATTCCCTTGTGTCTAATCTAATAAACTTCTATTCATCCCTCCCCATAGCCCCTTCTAGTGTGTTAGCATTCACATATCAGAGAGAGCATTCTGCCTTTGGTTTTGGGGGTTTTTGAGACATCATTTTAATGGCATATATGTCCATTTTGAGTAGAATCCTTTTACTCCCTTATGCAACAGATAAATATAACTCTTACATCATCCCCACATCTTTCTCTTTATTTCCCATTTTTGTTGTTTGTTCTGATAGACTATTATATCACTGTTTTAAATTTGTCAAGGGACATTCTTTACCACCTGCTAGATTTATAGTTGTTGACTTTTCCAGAAGGCTCCAGGGTTCATTACTCCATGTTACTTGAGGCTTTTGGCAGTGGTATTGTGAGAAAGTACACAGTTTCTTAAACCAAACTACTTGGGTTCAAACTCCAACTCTTTAATGAACTAGATGTGAAATCTTGGACAATTAAATATCTACACTTGCCCTAATTTCCTCACTATAAATTAGAGATAATAATTGTATTCCCTTGCATGAGATTATTATAAGAATTGAGTGCAAAAGTACCTTTAATGTGTGCAGGGAAAGGTTTCCCCCCAGAGCAACTCTTCAATGAATTCTAGTAGCTATTTTTAGTATGCTTAACAATATCCACTTGCGAACTTCATGCTTGAATGATTACTTTCTCACATGATATTCTTAGGTCATTTGTTCTTTTACATCATCTAGGAACATTTTAGACAATGGCTCCTTTTCTTTTGGTTCCAAATATAGCTAAGACATTTTGTTTTCCTTGTTTTTATGCCTCTGCCTCTAAGGATATTTTTTAGTCATGGAAGAATAATAACTAGCCAGAATATTATATGTCCAATACCAATGAGGTTTTATTTATATTTTCTGAAATATTATCTTCCTTTTTGACATAGTTCTTCCCTAATATAAAGGGAAATTTCTTCTATTATATCTTTTAGTGCTTTTTGTCATCCATCTCAGGGGCTATCATTATCATCAAGTAGGAATGATTTTCAACAAATATATTCAGCACTTCTAATTTCTTCAAACTCTTATTTATTTATTTTTTGGCACTGTAACCACTTTATATTTTTCCCTACCTCAGTAATTTGATGTCTTTTTTTCCTTGAATTCACACTTTCTTCTTGTCATTCTTTTCCCCTCATATTTGAATATTTATCTTGCCATTACACTGAATTTGCATAACTGTGATCATCACTTTAAGTTACACCATATGATGTTCTATTAGAGCCTCGTCTTTCTTTCTTTCTTTCTTTTTTAAATTTTTTTTCCTTTTTTGGTAAATTGCAGGCAGCAAATCATAATGGAACATAATGGAAGAACAGCTGGCCTGGGGCTCTGAACAGGTCTTGCTGAACACCTGACCTCTTCCTTCTCCTCTGAGTTTGATTGTCTGTTACTTTCCAGCATCATCACCAGTCTGCAAGGACTATTCCTATTCCCTGAACTTATGCAACACCCCATTTATTCTATAAAAATGTATCCCAGAAATTGAGTAGTATGGATGACACTTAATATTTTAACAAATATCCTGCAGAGGCATAAAGAAGCTTCTATTTTTAAAGATTGTTTCTTTTTACCAAACTTCTTACTGTTCATATCACCTTCTCTCCCCAAAACACACATATGTAATTTAAAATCTCTAGAACATACACTATATCCTTTTTATTAGAACTTGGTCTGGTCTCTGTTTAGCAAATATTTAAATGATACAAAACATGGATATGCTACAAAAATAGCTAATTTATTTCGTAATTATCCAGAGTTAATTTGATTAATTTAAATGCAAGTCAATAACTTCAATTGGTAATTTATCTGGAATAGCTCAATAAAAGTGTTCAATTTTATCCCAAACTTGTTATTTTTTTTTACTCAGTAAATTAAATGAAAACTTTGAGTAGTAAAGATAATTCACAAAAATATTATTTGATGCAACTCTTATGAAATTAACATTTCACATATTTTCTAATAAATCACATTAATCTTAAATCCTTTTTAAAAATATATTTACTTTTGTAATGTTGGCATGACATAAAACAGAACTCAAATTTAATTATTCCTCTAAGTCTAAATAATTAATCTTAACTATAAAGTGTAAGAGTAACTACTCAAGTGACTTTTAAATAATTTTTTTTATTTCTTTTTAATTACCAGAGATTGAACCCAAAAGAACTTAACTGCTGAGCCACATCTCCAGCTCTTTTTATTTTTATTTTGAGACAGTGTCTGGCTAAGTTGCTTAGGGCCTCACTAAGTTGCTGGGGCTGATTTTCAATTTGCAATCCTCCTTCTCCAACTTTCCAAACTGCTGGGATTGCAGGGATTTTTTTACTTTATTTATTTTATTTTACTTTTTTTTTTTTTTTTTTTTTGGTTGAGGGGCATTCAACCACTGAGCCACAGCCACAGCCCATTTTGTATTTTATTTAGAGACAGGGTCTCACTGAGTTTCTTAATGCCTCACTTTTTCTAGGGCTGCCTTTGAACTAGCAATCCTTTTGTCTCAGCCTTCTGAGCCTCTGGGATTACAGGTGTGCACCACCATGCCTGGCAAGTAACTTCTCTATATATGATTTTTTCCTTTAATCCATTAAGCACAGAGGCACTGAATATTTCAGATACAGAAGAACATAAAAGAAATAGTAAGATTATTTTAGATGTACCTTTTTTCCATTTGTTGGAAGATAAAGAACCATAAGTATTATGAAAAGGCAACTGAGTTTGCAAAGTAAAACCTGTCATGAAAAGGGTCACAATCTGTCTCATGTATGGGAAATTCCTCTCACTCTGTAAAGAGTAGTACAGGACACACATATCCCAAACCAACACTCAAAAATGATTCTAGAACCACATGATAGAGGACCTACTTGAGATATTTGCAACCAATATTGCTAATGTCTTGTCCATTTTCCATTCTTCATTTCTTTCTTGCTTTATTTGTTTTCCTTTAGTGTCAGAATTCCTCTTTTCCATGAAAGGACAATATTCCCAGTTAAAAATACTTAACTTCAGGATATATTCAGGGTAACCCCATGTCATGCTTCTAGCCAATGTGATTTAAGAGGAAGTCATTCAGAGTGACTTCCTCTAAAGATGGTGGGATAGATAGACTTCCACTTTGGTCTTTGGCTCTTTCCCCACTCTCTTTCCTTAGACTACTTCATGATATGCTAAAGAAAAGAAGAAGAAAAGTGAAGAAAGCAACGGTTATCTGACAGCTTTGGTCATTGGCTGTACCAGACTTGAATGCTCTACCTCCAAGCTTTTGTTATGTGTGAAAAATGCATAGCTTTCCAGTTCAGCCCCTCGTGCTTATCAAGTTTCCAATATCATATGTCAAACACAATCTTCACAGGAATTTTCATGTTGATTTGCTTAGAATAGTTTTTCATTTATTATATAAGTAGCACTTATATAAACTTTGAAACAAAGTCTTATCATTACCTTCTCTAATTCAATCTTTCAGCATTTGAATTTTACAAATAGTGTATTCTAGTACTCTCAAGGGAATTAATTCAAGCTGAAACAAATTATCTTATTTTAAAACTTAAATTTGAAAAAATATTGGGTGCTATTAAATATGTAATGATGACTATAAATTGTACCAAGGACTTCTGCTTTTCTGATCCCATTTATTAACATTGGCCTTAGACCCTAATGATGTTCCTTTTGGAAGGTGCAGGAAATGGGAGGAGATGGCATAAAACTTGCTCATTTACACAGTGATCACTGAGTGATGACTGCAGCATGATGAAGAGGCTGAGTGATGAGCAAAAAATTTGAAGGAAGCACCACAGGGACAAAGACTATCATTTTTTAAAATTTTTTCTTCATGAGGGCTGATGGTTGTGACTCAGATCCTTAGAACTCTGACTTGTTCTGTGCCAAAAGGCAGCTTGGGAAATGCTAATAACCCAGCAGTAATCGTGATTTGGATGTTCTTACTGCCTGTGGTGCTTTGCAGGGAGAAGCAGAGGCAGAAGTTAGAAATTTTATTTCTCCATCTATTTTTACTATGAAGTTCCCCTTAAAATTATAGGCAATTAGTAATAAGATTCAATATATGTGAATCTAGGCCATTATAAGATGAATTATTAAGATGCAGCAGTTAAGTTCTGCACTATGGCAACCTACAGATTCCATAAAGGCATGGCAGGGAGCAGTGTGATGGGGAGGCAGGCTTCCATCACAAATGTGTGTTAGCCTGGCCTTTAGTGAGGACGGTACTCTTCCCACAGGTAGGTAGCAAAAGCCCATTCCAGGAGTTGCAGAATCCGATTACGCAGACCCATAAGAAACATACAGCTGAAGTACAACCCAAGCAAAGCAGGGACCTGATGCTTTCCCAGGCTACTAGGGAATGAGGTCAGGGTATGGATAGAGTGGATTCCTCCTTTGCAACCTAACTAATATGAACTTTGCTACTAAAAAACCAAATTGAGCAATTGTCGACAGATAATGAGTAATAGCTCTATAATGTTTAACAGTCCCCGTGGGAGGATTGAATGTCTCCATGTTCACTGGTATAACCTCTGAGGAGTATAAAGCAAACATGAGGAAGCAAGAGAGATTCAGGTTTATACAGTCTAGAGACCAAGTGTTCTCTTAGCCGTCTTTGCTGAAGGCTTTCGCCAAAGGGGAGAACAAAGACGTAAACTCAATATTCTGTTGTATATTATTTTACCTTATTATCTGTGAGCATCATTCAATTATTTTAAATTCAATAAAGTAAACATAGTTTCTATTCTGTGGATTGTATTCAAAGAATCCTTCTGTTATTTTCTTTAGATTTACACAAATGTCATTTTCAGATATTGGGTGACTCCTGACTCAACATTAACATTATGATATCCTCAATGAGAAAGACCAACAAAGAGGAGGCTTTTTCAAGGAAAACCCATCAATTAATCTTATTTATCTAAGTATGCAACATCTTTTTTAATGTGAAATTTTTTTACTAATTTTTTTCAATTTATATATGATAACAGAATGCGTTACAATTTTTATTACACATATAGAGCACGATTTTTTCATATTTCTGGTTGTATGCAAAGTATATTCACACCAATTCGTATCTTCATACATGTAATTTGAATAATGATGACCATCACATTCCACCATCATTTCTAACTCCATGTCCCTCTCCTCTCCTCCCACCTCTCTGCCCTATCTAGAGTTCATCTATTCCTCCTGTGCTCCCTATCCCTACCCAACTATGAATCAGCCTCCTTATATCAGAGAAAATATTCAGCATTTGATTTTGGAGGGTTCACTAACTTCACTTAGCATTATCTCCTCTAACTCCATCCATTTACCAGAAAAGACCATGATTTTATTTTATTCTTGTGTAATATTCCATTGTGTATAAATGCCACTTTTTTTTTTGATCCATTTGTCTACTGAAGGACATCTAGGTTGGTTCCATAATGTAGCTATTGTGAATTGTGCTGCTATACATATTGATGTGGCTGTGTCCCTGTAGCATGCTGTTTTTAATTAAGTCCTTTGTGTATAGACCAAGGAGAGGGATAGCTGGGTCAAATGATGGTTCCATTCCCAATTTTCCAAGAAATCTCCATACTGCTTTCCATATTGGCTGCACCAATTTGCAGTCCCACCAGCAGTGTATGAGTGTACCTTTTTCCCACATCCTCACCAACACTTATCGTTTGTTGTTTGTCTTCATAATAGTACCATCTTACTGGCATGAGATGAAATCTTAGAGTAGTTTTGATTTGCCTTTCTCTAATTGCTAGCAATGATGAACATTTGTTGATTGATTGCAAATCATCTTATATGAGAAGTGTCTGTTCAGGTCCTTGGCCCATTTATTGGTTGGGTTGTTAAGGTCTGTAAACAAGTCAGATTGGCACCTGTTATTTGGCCAGAGAAATGTTAAAGTCTGTAAACAAGTCTGGATGGCGCCTGGCCAAATGCCAGAGGGAGTGGTTTGTGAAGTAACAAAAGCGAGCCATTAAGTGTGGAGATTCCTTATTGGTTGACTGCTGTATCTATTTTATGCTAATTAGATAAGCTGTGTAAAATGTATAAATATCGCTCAGATCCTACAATAAACGGCTCTCACTCCTGCTGCATCAACGTACACAAGTTATTCGTCACCCCCCTGGTTATTCTGCTGCAGCCGGACTACAGCAGATGGTGGCCCGTTAAGGGGAGCCCCGGGACACTCGGGGGAAAGTGACGAAAAAAGCTGCCCGTCCATAGATAGGACGGGAGCAATCTGCTCGTCCCTAGGCAGATAGGGCGAGAGGGAAAATGGCCATTTCGAGAAAATGGAGAAGATTGATGCAGTATGTTTATGTCTTGTTTTGTCTTGAAATGTTGTATTGTCTTTGTGATGAAAATATGGAAGGGGTGAGAAGTAAATTGATAAGGGAAAAAGGCACCCCAGTGGAACCAAGAATAGTTAGGGCATGTGTTGATAAAAGCCCAGAAACTCTAGTCAGAAAGAAAAAGAAAGTTCAGAAGAAGAAAGATTATCAGGAAAAAAGTTGCAGCAAAAGGCTATTACTGAATACTTTTCGATACCGGAGGGTGCGTGAAACGACAAGGCGGCTGCCACTTGCCCAAGCCAATCATGGCTCAGCAAGAATTTTCCAAGTGGCAGTTGCAGGCTCTTCCCCGCCCCCCTGCCCAGGGGAGCGGATAACCACTATGAGCCCAAATCTAGACCTGACCTGGAGGCATAGTCTCGCAGGCTTTTGCTCCCTGCGCCCGGAAACAGTTTGAGTCTGGGACTCTCCCCAGGGCCATCTGGGGCTGCCCGGGATGCTACAGCTGACAGAAGATGCTACTGGCATCCCTGAAGTTTGATCATTTCCAAGGTCAGTAGCTACAATGGTTCTCCCACACCTGGAAGCTAATGAGTAATGAACACTATTAAGGCTTATTTCAAATGTAAAAAACCTTGAGATAATGTACCAAATTGTTCCAAAGGTTGTTTTCTTAGTGAAATGCTACAGGATTTTCTTTAGCCATCCGGAGCTCCTGCCTTCGTCCCAGTGCCAGTGAAAACAAAGGTAAAAGAATTTACAGTGTTGCTGAGAACCGGAGGAAACTTCGGCTGAGAACTGAAAGAAAATTCGGCTGAGAAACGGAGGAGACTTCGGAGCTGTTGCTGTTTCTGCTGCTACAACTTAAGCTAGCTGCCTGCAGAACTTACCTGGACTGTGATTTACCTGGACTGTGAGTTAATCTATTGAGACACTGCTTTATCTGGACTGAGCCAACAAACTGTAATCTACAACAAATTGTAACTCGGTATCTTTGCTAATGGTGTCATTGCTGGTATAATTTTTCCAAAGGCTTCTTGCATGGAGCCATCAATTGGCTTGGTATTGTAACATTTTGTATCCTCCCTTTCTGTTTCTAGCAAGTTATTTATGGTGTTTCTGTAAAAAACACTATGGTAGTTATTTAAATTAAACAAAAGGGGAAAATGTTAAGGTCTGTAAACAAGTCAGATTGGCACCTGTTATTTTGCCAGAGAAATGTTAAAGTCTGTAAACAAGTCTGGATGGCGCCTGGCCAAATGCCAGAGGGAGTGGTTTGTGAAGTAACAAAAGCGAGCCATTAAGTGTGGAGATTCCTTATTAGTTGACTGCTGTATCTATTTTATGCTAATTAGATAAGCTGTGTAAAATGTATAAATATCGCTCAGATCCTACAATAAACGGCTCTCACTCCTGTTGCATCAACGTACACAAGTTATTCGTCACCCTGGATATTTTGCTGCAGCCAGCCAGCCTGCGGCATTGGGTTATTTGTTTTTTTGTTTTGTTTTGTTTTGTTTGTTTTGTTTTGTTTTGTTTTGTTTTTGGTGTTTAGCTTTTTGAGTTCTTTACATACCCTAGAGATTAGTGCTCTATCTGATGTGTGAGGGGTAAAGATCTGCTCCGAGGATGTAGGCTCTCTATTAACCTCACAGATTGTTTATTTTGCTGAGAAGAAAGAGTTTTAGTTTGAATCCATCTCATTTATTGATTCTTGATTTTAATTCTTGTGCTATAGAGGTCTTATTAAGGAAGTTAGGGCATAATCCCACATGATGGAGATTAGGACCTAATTTTTCTTCTATTAGACGCAGGGTCTCTGGTTTTATTCCTAGGTCCTTGATCCATTTTGAATTGAGTTTTGTGCATGGTGAGAGATAGGGGTATGATTTCCTTTTGTTGCTTATGGATTTCCAGTTTTCCCAGCACGATTTGCTAAAGAAGCTATCTTTTCTCCAATGCATGTTGTTGATGCCTTTGTATAATATAAGATAATTGTAATTTTATGAGTTAGTCTCTGTGTCCTCTATTCTGTACCATTGGTCTACCTGTCTCTTTTGGTGCCAATACCATACTGCTTTTGTTACTATTGCTCTGTAGTATCTTTTAAGGTCTGGTATAGCCATGCCACCTGCTTTACTCTTCGTGCTAAGAATTTCTTTAGCTAATCTGGGTCTCTTATTTGTCCAGATAATCTTCATAACTGCTTTTTCTATTTCTATGAGGAATGCCATTGGGATTTGGATTGCATTAAATCTGTACAGTGCTTTCGGTAGTATAGTCTTTTTGATAATATTAATTTTGCCTATAGAAGAGCAAGGTAGATCTTCCCATCTTCTAAGGTCTTCTTTGATTCCTTTCTTTAGTGTTCTGTAGTTTTCATTGTATAGATCTGTCACCTCCTTTGTTAAGTTGATTCCCAAGTACTGTATTTTTTTGAGGCTATTGTAAATGTGGTAGTTTTCCTAGTTTCTCTTTCAGAGGATTTGTTACTGATGTACAGAAATGCCTTTGATTGATGGGTGTTGATTTTATATCCTGCTATTTTGCTGAATTAATTTACAAGTTCTAGAAGTTTGCTGGTGGAATTTTTGGGTCATATAGGTATAGAATCATGTCATCAGCAAAAAGTTCTAATTTGAGTTCTTCTTTTCTTATGTGTATTGCTTTAATTTCTTTTGTCTAATTGCTCTGACCAGTGTTTCAAGAAATATGTTAAATAGAAGTGGTGAAAGAGGGCATCCCTGTCTTGTTCCAGTTTTTAGAGGGAATGCCTTCAATTTTTCTCCATTTAGAATGATGTTGGCCTGAGGCTTAGCATAGATAGCCTTTATGATGTTGAGATATGTTCGTGTTATACCTAATTTTTCTAGTGCTCTGAACATGAAGAGGTGTTGTATTTTGTTGAATGCTTTTTCTGCATCTCTTGAAATGATCATATGATTTATATCTTTAAGTCTCTTGATGTTATGAATAATATTTATTGATTTCCTTATGTTAAACTATCCTTGCATCCCTGAGACAAATCCCACTTGATCATGGTTAACTATCTTTATGATATATTTTTGTATTTTATTTGCCAGAATTTTATTGAGAATTTTTTCATCTATGTTCATTAGAGATATTGGTCTAAATATTTCTTTTTTGATGTGTCTTTGCCTGGTTTTGGAATCAGGGTGATACTGGCCTCATAGAATGACTTTGGAAGTACTGCCTCTTTTTCTTCCTGAAATAAATTGAAGAGTATTGATATTGGTTCTTCTTTAAAGGTCTTGTAGAACTCATCTTTGTATCTATCTGGTCCTGGCTTTTCTTGGTAGGCTTCTGATGGTGTCTTTTATTTTATCAATTGAAATTGATCTGTTTAAATTGTGTATATCAACCTGAGTCAATTTGGGAAAATCATATGACTCTAGAAATTTATCAATGCCTTTGATATTTTCTATTTTATTGGAGTAGAAGTTTTCAAAATAATTTCTAACTATCTTCTGGGTTTCTGTTGTGTCCATAGTGATATTTCCTTTATCATCATGTATGTCAGTAATGTGACTATTTTCTCTCCTTCTCTTCATTACCATGGCTAAGGATGTATCAATTTTATTTATTTTTTAAAGAACCAACTTTTTGTTTTGTCAGTTTTTTCAATTATTCCTTTTGTTTTAATTGCATTGATTTCAGCTCTGATTTTAATTATTTCCTGTCTTCTACTTTGCTTTTGGTGTTGGTTTGTTCTTCTTTTTCTAGGGCTTTGAGATGTAATGTTAGGTCACTTCTTTGTTGACTTTTCCTTCTTTTAAGGAATGAACTCCATGCAATGAACCTTTCTCTTAGAACTGCCTTCATAGTGTCTCAGAGATTTTGATATGTTTTATCAGTGTTTTCATTTGCCTCTAAGGATTTTTTAATCTCCTCTTTGATGTCTTTTGCAACCCATTGTACATTCAATAGCATATTATTATGTCTCCAGGTGTTGGAGTAGCTTCTGTTTTTTATTTTATCATCGATTTCTAATTCCATTATGATCTGAGAGAATGCAGGGTAATATCTCCACTTTTTTGTATTTGCTAAGAGTTGCTTTGTGGCATAGTATATGGTCTATTTTAAAGAAGGATTCATGTACTGCTGAGAAGAAAGTGTCCTCACTCATTGATGGATAAAATATTCTATGTATATCTGTTAAGTCTAAGTTATTGAATATATTATTGAGCGCTATAGTTTCTTTGTTCAACTTTTGTTTGGAAGATCCATCTAGTGGTGAAAGAGGTGTGTTAAACTCACCCAGAATTATTGTGTTATGGTCTATTTGACTCTTGAACTTGAGAAGACTTTTTTGATGAATGTAGATGCTCCAGTGTTTAGGGCATATATATTTATAATTGTTATGTCTTGTTAATGTATGGTTCCCTTGAACAGTATGAAATGTCCTTTTTTATCCCTTTTGATTAACTTTGGCTTGAAGTCTATTTGATATGAGGATGGAAACTCCTGCTTATTTCCACAGTTCGTGTCAGTATGTTTTTTTCCCCATCCATTCACTTTCAGTCTATGGATTTCTTTTTTGTATGAGATGAGTCTCTTGGAGCTAGCATATTGTTGGGTCCTTTTTTTTTTTTTTAATCCAAGCTGCCAGTCTATGTGTTTTGATTGTTGAGTTTAGACCATTAACATTCAATGCAATTATTGAGACATGATTATTTTCCTGGTCACTTTTGCTTATTTTTGATATTTAACTTGACTTGGGCTTGTCCTTTGCTTAGTTTTTTCATTAGTGTAATACTTCCCTTTGTTGATTTTCATTGTTGGTTTTCATTTCCTCCTTATGGAATATTTTGCAAATGATGTTCCATAGTTTAGGCTTTCTAGTTGTAAATTCTTTTAACTTTTAACATGGAAGGTTTTTATTTTGTCATCAAATCTAAAGCTTAATTTTTCTGGGTATAAGATTCTTGATTGGCATCCAGTTTCTTTCAGAGCTTGGTCTATATTGTTCCTGGATCTTTTAGCTATCAGGGTCTGGGTTGAAAAATCTGCAGATATCTTCGATGGTTCCCCGCTATATGTAATCTGATTCCTTTCTCTTGTGGCTTTTAAGATTCTATCCCTATTCTGTATGCTAGGCATTTTCATTATAATGTGCCTTGGTGTGGATCTGTTGTGATTTTGTACACTTTGTGTCCTATAAGCCTCCTGTATTTGATTTTCCAATTCATTCTTCGTGTTTGGAAAATGTTCTGATATTATTTCATCAAATAAATTGTTCATTCCTTTGGTTTGTAACTCTATGCCTTCCTCTATCCCAATAATTCTTAAATTTGGTCTTTTTATGTTATCCCATAATTCTTGAATGTTCTGTTCATGGTTTCTTACCATTTTCACTGTGTGGTCAACATTCTTTTCAAGATTATATATTTTGTCTTCATTGTCTGATGTCCTGTCTTCCAAGAGATCTAATCTGCTGGTGGTTTTTTCTATTGAGTTTTTAATTTGATTTATTGTTTCTTTAATTTCAAGGACTTCTGTTTTTTTTTTTGTTTGTGTGTTTGTTTGTTTGTTTTTCCAGAACCTCTATCTTCTTATTGAAGTAATCTTTTGCTTCCTGTATTTGCTTATGTAGCTCTTTATCAAAATGATCTTTATTTATAAAGCTATCTGTATTTGCTTTCCAATATCATCTTTTAATTCACAGAACATTTTAATTATGTACATCCTGAACTCCGTCATTTTTTTCTATTGGGCTGGCCTTGATTCTAATAATGTAGTATCTTGGTTTGTTTTGGGTACTTTCTTCCCTTAATTTTTCATGTTGTTTGTGTGTTTTCTCTTCTAGCTCTGCAAATCCAAAGCATTACACTTTTTACCCTATAGGTTTATAGTGTCCCTGCAGTATTTCAATACCTCTCCTTTAAGGGGGAGAACAATATTAAGAGATCCCAATACAAACAATATACAACCTTAAACCAAATAGATGGTTACAGTTTTGTCACATATACAAAAATGGTGAATTCAATTATTATCTACAATATAAACAGTTGGGTTGCAAAAGGGTCTGATGGTGGACAAAGGACTGGGAGTGAGGTGTAGGATGAGATGTTAAGGGGGTAGGAGTTGAGGATATAGAGTTATTACATCTGAGGAAACATGAAAGAAGAATCTGAAGAAGTTTGTTAGTAGCAGGATAAGAGAAAGAAAGTGATTTGGGGAGACAAGAAAGTGGGAAGACAATAGAGTACAAAAAACAAACAGAAATATTAAGAAAAATAAAAATTTAAAAACAGGAGATAAAAGAATATACAACACAACCATAATATATTATTCAGGCTTCCCTGTCCTCAGTAGCCTAATTTATGAAAAGTACTTGGTTTCATGCTGATGTAATATGGGTGCCTGGTCTTATCTCCCTATTTTGCCTATAAACCTCACAATTCCTGGTCTCTCATTTACTCTCTAAACTGTATCTCACTCACCCTCTCCTTTTCTACTTCCTTAATTAGGAGCCTCTCTCCAAAGGTCTTGTGGGCTGTGCTCTGGGGGCAACACACCTGTCGCGGAGCGCTGTTTTGTATTGGGCAGTTCAGAACCAGGTTTTTCAAACTGACTGGCAGCATAGCCCCAAGCACTATACCCAGTGAGCATTGCTGGGGAAATGGGGAGTTGAGAACTAAAGATACCTTGATATTGCTTCTAAACCCAGCTGGTGTTCCAAGCTGGGGGTTGCCCCAACTAAAGATGCTGATGAAGGTGTTCCAAGTTGGAGGCTGCTGCTTTCAGTGATGGAGTGTCAGGTTGGTTGGGGCCAGGTGGTTGTGGTGGGTGGCATGTTCAGAGATGCAACTCTGTGGCATGCAGTGTTGTGGCTCGCGGCTGTCTCCAGTCCCTGTGCTGTGTTTCTAGGTGCCAGCTACCATGTGTAGGGGACTATGACAGTGGTTGCAGTGTCTCACTGATGGAGGTGACCAGGAGAGCCCCACATTGGTAGATGGGGATCCACATGGGAGTGGTGGCTGGAGTTTCTGTGCCTGGGCAGTGGCCAGGTGTCCTGCATGGGTGCTGATGCCAGTGGTCCTGTTGGGGCACCCAGAGGTCCTGCATGGGCAAGTGTCAAGGAGTTCTACACTGACGCTGAGCCCTGGAGACCTATGCGGGCATGGCAGCTGTGATTACTGCTCAGGAGCTCTTCTGCCAGCTCTGGAATGAGCAGTTGGCGAGGTTCGCAGTCCAGAAGAGCAATCTGTACTTACTGCCAATCCTGTTCTCTATGCTTCAGCATCTGGGAAGCTGAGAAAAGCAAGGAATAGGAAGAGGACAAACAGGTGTTGGGGAAGAAGGAGGCTTACCCTCACTTTTTATTTCAGTGTTCAAGTGAACCTCTTTGGGACCAGTGGTGGCTTTCTCAAGGAAGAATCTATTTTGTGCTAAATAGCTAAACTATATAAAATGTTTTTTATTTTTTATTTTTTTTGGAATGGATATTATCTTTATTTATTTATATAATTAGGTATATGTGACAGCAGAATGCATTTTGATTCATTGTACACAATTGCAGCACAACTTTTTATTTCTCTGGTTGTACACGATGTAGTGTAGCACCATATATGCAGCCATACATGTACCTAGGATAATGATGTCCCTCTCATTCCATCATCTTTCCTGCCCCCATGTCCCCTCCCTTCCCCTCCTTCCCCTTTGCCTAATCAAAATGCCTTCATTTTTCCCCATGCTCCCCCATTATGGATCAGCATCCACTTATCAGAGAGAACATTTGGCCTTTGGTTTTGGGGAATTGGCTTACTCTGCTTAGCATGATATTCTCCAACTCCATCCATTTACCTGAAAATGTCATAATTGGATATTATCTTAAATGTTCTCTGAATGTCTTGTGGGTATTTTCTTACATCTTTAATGAGATCCAGAGATTCTCATTGGCAAAGAGCATTTACTCTCCTTTATTTTCCTGGTATAGTTCTGGCCATAAAATATATAAAATCTATAATCCTGGGAACTGACAATTTACAGAATACATACACATATAATTAAATATTTAATTATTAGTATATTTTATTTTTTTTTCTGCATTAAAAAATGACAAAATCATAGAATTTGGAGGGAAATGGATGGCATTAGAGCAGATTATGCTAAGTGAAGCTAGCCAATCCCTTAAAAACAAATGCCAAATGTCTTCTTTGATATAAGGAGAGTAACTAAGAACAGAGTAGGGACGAAGAGCATGAGAAGAAGATGAACATTAAACAGGGATGAGAGGTGGGAGGGAAAGGGAGAGAGAAGGGAAATTGCATGTAAATGGAAGGAGACCCTCAGGGGTATACAAAATTACATACAAGAGGAAGTGAGGGGAAAGGGGGAAAAATATAAGGGGGAGAAATGAATTACAGTAGAGGGAGTAGAGAGAGAAGAGGGGAGGGGATGGGGGAGGGGGGATAGTAGAGGATAGGAAAGGCAGCAGAATACAACAGACACCAGAATGGCAATATGTAAATCAATGGTTGTGCAACTGATGTGATTCTGCAATCTGCATACGGGGTAAAAATGGGAGTTCATATCCCACTTGAATCAAAGTGTGAAATATGATATATCAAGAACTATGTAATGTTTTGAACAACCAACAATAAATGTTTTTTAAATGCTATAATTTTAAATTCATAACTTGAATTACAAATCTACAATATCTGTGGATATGGTAAACATGACAGATAATGCTGTTTCCCAACATATAATTCCTTCTTTTTCTCTCTTGGCAATCTTATTTGATTGGGACCCTTGCCCCAGTGTAACAATTTACATAGCTTGATAGATCACAAATGGGGCCATTCCTGTGCTAAGGATCTGAATGCAATGCTGCAGTTGTACTTTTTATTTCATAATGATTGGGAAGGTCAACTAATTATGGGTGAGTAGGACATGCAGCAATCCATTATATTGAAGAATTATCCTATGGAAATCAGTGAACGTACCTCCCTCAAGAAACACCAATGTAAGTCTGACATTCCAACCTATCTCCTATTTTCCCAGTTTTCTCCTATCTAGCATCTTACATGTGGCCACAGTGTCTGATTCTGACCAACGAAACCTCAACAGAAACAGGTAGAGAAACTTCAGGAAAGCTATTTGTTCCTAATAAAAGACAACAGACACAGAAGTCACAACTGTGGCTTGTTTCTTCCTTGAAGCTGCCGTCGTTGTCCAAGACAACTCTAGAGGCACTGATCATCACATAGTTGACCAGTAGCCAAAACCACCCCTTCCTTGTTCCAGTTTATGAGAGGAAAATGAGTCCCTATTTGCTGAAGCCACAGAAGAGAGATTTTCTGTTATTTCAGCATAACATAGTTTCAGAGAAAACTATGGTATTTTTTTTATTTTGAGAAGATTAAATTCAAAGGAATAGTTCAAGGGAAGTTTGGCTTCAAGGGATCTTCTGTTTGGGAAAGATGATTATAATTTTCTTTTCCAATTAGCCTGATGATCCACGTTGGATGGAGATGACAGAGGGAGGAGGGCAGAAGAACGGGGAGGGTGTCCTAGTTTGGTACATAATGCCAGCAGACATTCATTAAAGGCTTATTAAAAGTTGAATGCCTCAAATGCTGCCTCTCAGTGTCCATTTGACTTAGCGTCCATTAGGGCCACTATGCATTAGAAAATAACTTGTAGAGAGGTTAGGCATTATCTCTCAAGTCAAAAAAATCTATGTGTTAATACTATTTCCTAAAGGATTAACAATGAGCAAGGTAGGCAGCTTCAGATTCATCATGTACATGATGCTAAAAATATTTGCTACCTATTTGGATGCCATAAGGATTAAATAAAGTAGACCTTTACAGTTGCTGAATACAGAGAAACGTGTACAGTAAGTAATCAAATAAGAAAAAATACTGCTGATTTTTTCATACTCTTTACAAACTGCACTTTGATTAATTACTTTTGTCTTTGGTAGTGAACCATGAGAAGAATACTATTCAGCAAGTGGTATATAACTCAATATGATCGTAAAGATTTTTATTTTAAGTAGTGACATGTATTCTTATCAAGTTTTCTAGTGACAATTTAAGGCAACTAACATGCATTCTGTTGTACACTTGTGAAATTACTACTCCAACAAGTAAAGTTATCAAAAGAATATAATTAAAAAAAAAATTTAGAGAAGACCTTTCAAGAAAACATCAAAATTGAATAAAACATATCTTCCTATGAATTTTATTTTGTTAATGCAGAAAACAATACTGCACTGTTTGAGCTCTCTAATTGAGCTTTTATTTTCATGACACATAGACTAATTTCTTTAACTTATCAACATATCTATTAATTTAAGTAAAGATAAAAATTCTATGAAATTAGTTATAAAAATATTCAAGTCAAGCTTATCTCATAGTTAACATTTTGTAAGAGTAATACAACTAAATTATACTATATATAAAATATTTATAGCTTTTCTACTGAAAGTTTCATAAAATGAAGATATTGTACAGAAAGATTAAACCCTGAATTAATGTTTTTCTTAAGTAATAGATATGTTAGGATTAAATAAGATAATATATTTTGAGGACCTTTTGAAACAAACTATACATCATCAGTGATGTATAGATCATTACCAATTGCCAAAGTCTATATTCAATACAATCAAACTATATTTTTAAACATCTGATTTGTTGCAATGATAACATTGAAGGAGCTTTTAAGCAAAGAACAATTCAGGCAATTTAATGTTTAAGTTTTACATAAATTTTTATTGAATCACAGTGCTTATAAAGATAAGGCTAAAAGATAATATCCAATTTGAGTCGTATAAATTATAAAGCAAATATACATATTTTGCATTTCCTTCAAAAACTAAAGCATGAATAAATTCCTTACTGAATTATCCTTGGTGAAAATAGGTTCTGTTACAGCAATTTAATTTTCTTAATTGTCAATCAGACCTTTATGTTATTAAAATTTGAAAATCTCTTATGTACTAATATTAAGGCTAATTTTATTAAATTTTATCTAAATTTTCTTTGTGCTGAAACATGTGTTTTCTGTGAATGTTTGAGAACATTTCAGGAGGATCATCATTACCAATGAAAGATAACTAAGTAAACATAAATATGTACTATAAGTATAATGTATAACATAATACAGTATAGTCATACATTAACATAGTAGGAAGGGACTCTGAAAGCATTTGGAAAGTCACCTCATAAGCTTTAAAATAAGTTGGCAGAGAGTTTAATATTGTTACTCCACTATTCATAAGATCTATGGATGAAGGTATTGGTTCTCCTTGGTCCACTTAGAAATAATCTCCAAACCCAATTTTGAGAAAACAATAGAGGATAAATGAAGGTTTATCGAATTGAATTCAATGGATTCTCTTTGTGCTCTGCTCTCTAGAAACAAATAATGAAAAATTTTAAATGTACTTGGGAATTCTACTTCCACAAAATGAGCCCTCAAGTACATAAAAATATCTTCCATGGTTTCCTAAGAATGTTCTCTTTCTGGCAGGACATTGTTCCCATGTTTCCAAACCCCATGCTGGTTGGTAGCTCATCTCCAGATGTATTCCTGCATTCAGACCATACACAGAATGAAATTCTAGGTTTTCCTTGCCATCAGCATTATACTACACACACTTAATGAAGCTGAAGATCACATCAGCTTTATGATATAATACGAAATAGAAAAAGCTACATTTGAGCAATAATGTGAATTGTGATTAAGTTATTTGAATTATACATCTGTGTAGTGAGGAACTGGAAGAGAACATTCAGCGATTAAAATTATCTAATGCTGATTACATTATAATAATTAATTTACTACTATTGCTAAATCATTAAAATTAAAGTAAAAACTATTTCTCCATTTTGGGCATCTGCTTCACAATTATTGATCAATACATATCTTGCAATTAACAAAAGACTATTTGCTTTTCTCAAATAAATTGCCCTTAGTTCACCTCTTCCCACATCTTAAATTTACATAACTGATGCTTTTAATTTAGTATAGGATTTTATATCTGAAGTTTAAGTTTGAATATTCTGACTTGTTTCATTTCCTTGTTTCTGTATCCTTTTGAATTTTGATTCTGAAAAACTAGTTCTCCCTCCTAACTCTGGGCAACATAAAAATATTTCAAGTCATTCAATCAAATATATAACACAAAATAAATAAATAAATGGGGTGAAATGTGTACCATCTCTCTCCATCAGTATGAGCTACTATAACAAAATACCATAGACTAAAAAAAGGTTAAATAGCCAACTTTTATTTCTCATAGTTCTGAAGTCTGAGGAGTATAAGAGCAAGGTACTAGTCAACATGGCTCCTGGTGAAGGCCATCTTCCTAGTTTGGAGGCACCTGCCTTCTTGTATCCCCAGGTGCTAGAGACACAGGTATCTTCTCTCTCTTGTCTCTTCTTACATGAACACAATGTCACTCACTAGGGTTCTACCTTCATGTGCTAATTACCTCACAAAAACCCCACTTCAAAATGCCATCACACTGGGGACTAGGGCTTTAGCATATGAACTCAAGGAGGAACATGAACATTCAGTACCAATGAGCAGGGCTTTCAGGCACATCATGTTCAAATTTTCATCATTTGATTCTTGTAAGTGTCATTCAGTTAGCCTATATTACCATCTTATCCACCAACGCTTCATGAGATTTTCTGATTAACACTCTCAGGGTATTTGTCTTATTAGTCAACTAATATTTATAAACATGACAATGAGACAATTCAGTTTGGTTCAATCAACAGAAAAGATTTGCATACACATTCTAGACTTGTTTTTCTAATTCAAATTCACATAAGAATACACTAATTAATTTTAAAATGCAAATTCCAGGACTTCATCCCAAGAACATTTTGTTTCAGTTGGTCTGGGATAGAAATCAGGAATCTATATTTGCAACATGGACTCTTCTCCCTAGGCTTTTTCTGCACTATTGGTCTTTGGGCCATTCTTTTGGAAAAACACAGGCAGCTACATATGATAGAGGACAAAACAATATTTACTAATTTCAACCCAGAGAATTATGATGCAGGAACAAAAGAAATTTAATGTCAATGATATTTATTTGGTACACAGAGAAATAGAAAAGAACAAATAACCCAACAGGGAATATACAATTTTATATTACATGGTGAGACAACAAATGAATAAATTCAATAAGATGTGACAGTACATATAAAGTAAAGTGATTTGCACATAAAACTTGGTTCAACAAATGTTTATTGAACACCATCACAGAATATAATAAGTAACAGGCAGTGACATAGTGTATAAATTCACAAATGTTATAATACTGAATTTAGGAGTAATTAAGATTTCTGACCATCTCCTAGGCATATGATTTTTATTTTTCTGCACATGTGGATCTGTCAACAACTGGAATTGTGATACATTTTTTCTTAGAATTATAAATAAGTTATGCAATGGTTTGGTAGCCCAAGAGATATTATCTGATATACGTGAGTCTTGAAAGATACTATTTGGCCTCTAGGCTTTTTCTACATAGAGAAAAAATATAAAATATATATCTATTTCTTAATGATTTGGGTTTTTTTTTCTGTGCTGCTGTTGTTTACCTATTTGCTGTTATTAAGTTTTATCCTCATAATCTTTTGTATGTAAAATACTCCTCATATTTATGGAACTGTGCGACTGCACCCAAGTATTAAATTGTTCCAAAATGAAAATCTGTTTGTGTAATTTCTTGGCTTAAAACCCTTCAGATTCTTCCTAGGACCCTTAAGTCCAAAGTCCAAGTTAATTCTGGACCAGATCTGCAAGGCTGACTCCTCCAGCTGCCCTCTCAGGGTTCTTCATGTCAGTTCAGCAGGGCTTAGCCATGAACTTGACAGTTCTCATCAAGTGTCTGTTTACCAGACCCTGTTCTTGATGCTCTACTCACCAAACCACTTTTAATCCTGACTAAAGATATTCAAGATGTCAATTTTCTTTTCTTCTCCAAACACTAGAGTCTGAGAAGTTAAGAAACATTTCCCTTGTGACACAGGTCAAATCAGTCAAAAATGATGATGTTCCCATTTGAACTCAGGAAAGGTTAAATCCAAAGCCCCAGTTTTGGCTTTCGATTTATGGGGCTTGTCCTTCAGATTTAGTTTTGTACTCATCATTGTTTCCATTGTGCTGCCTGGAAAAGTAACCCTGCTCCCAGGAATGACTCCCTTCCCAGGTGAATCCCATCCACTGCTCCTCTCAGCCAGTCTAGTCTTGGTGTCTAAGTTCCCATTTCGTGAAGCACAATTCCCAGGAGACTGTATCATAATTGTGCAGTAAGTTGTTTGTGCACCTAAAAGTGTCTGCATGCGGGCAGAGAC
The DNA here is from genome assembly GCF_048772815.1 of Callospermophilus lateralis. Lineage (NCBI taxonomy): Eukaryota > Metazoa > Chordata > Mammalia > Rodentia > Sciuridae > Callospermophilus > Callospermophilus lateralis. Next base: position 15,414,724 of record NC_135314.1, on the reverse strand, counting down.
CATAGCCATCTTATTCATGAGTTTTCAGACATGACACCTGTTGTATAGTAAGTGATTATTGCTTGGTTGGTTAGTTGAAATAATGAGTAAATAAGCATCAGAATTTCCAGGTTTGTTTGAGAATGTTTCCTAACTCAAAAAAAAAAAAAAAAAAAAAAAAGTGTTGCTAGCTCTCTTTTGATGATACCAAAAGAAAAGAACAATTTAAATTCAGAAACAATCTGAACAAAAGTCTTCAACTAGATGAATGAGGTTTATTGTCCACATTGCATATAACTAAAAGATTCATAAAAGATAAGGGGTTGGAGTCAGACAAAATCATTTCTCATTTCCGTTAGGTTTCAAAATCCTATAAAGCCCATGAAATGCCACAAACCAAAAAAGGGATCTGTTCCCCCCAAACAGCCATATTTCCTTTGTAGATTAAATGGCAATTGAACAGTCTCTATTTGTTTTGCTTAATGAATATGTGATTCATTAACTTATATAGCACATAAGCGAAATTTTATAAACCTTTAAAATATTGCCTACTTGACGAGATCTCAGAAGATCTAACATCTCAGCTGGGTTCATTGAGTTGTCAAGCATGTCAGCTCAGAAAGGTGAAATAATTTTTCTGTCACAGATTCCTCTGATCTAAAGTGAAATATACAGGAACTTCCTATAGCACTCTATTATGGTGGGTATAAAATGAATTAACCTCTGAATTTACTTTGAAAAGGATAAAACAAGTCATTAGGATTATTTTTATAGTTATATTATTACCAAAATTAACACTGAGGAAAATAAAAAATTAATGTAAATATGAAATTATACCCTAAATTTAATGGACAAATTTTTTTCAAAACAATTTTAAAAATTTGAGGTGATTTTACAAAATGAAAATTTTACATAAAATATCTGAAAAGTGCTTAATCTCATTACTAACAGCTTAACAAATTTAACTGTTAAAGAGAAACTGTTTTTCAAGTTATCGGTTAGAGAAAAATGGAAATATATATTTATTCTACTCGTTCTTCAATGCCAAGATTTGACAAGAATGTGGAAGAATTAGAATTATTATGTACAGCTGGTGTAAGTCTAAATTATTAAAAAGTAATTGGCATTCCTAAATTAGTTTGATTATATACCATAATGAGAAAACTTTACTCCTAAATCAAAGGATTTATCCTAGTAATTCTTGTACATTTTTACAACTAAGAAATTTGCATAATTTAAAAAATTTGTTAGATTTTGTTTTATAAATTTGAATAACTAGAAATACTGCATTGTTTTTCAACAAAAGCTACAATAAATCAATTGTTGCATAACATACAGCAAATATTTTCCTAATAGTAGAAGAAAAAGTAGGCCCTAATCTCCATCATGTGAGATTAGGCCCCAACTTCCTTAATAAGACTCCTTTGGCGCAAGAATTATAATCAAGATTCAATAAATGGGATGGACTCAAACTAAAAAATTTCTTCTCAGTAAAAGAAACAATCTGTGAGGTGATTAGAGAGCCTACATCTTGGGAGCAGATCTTTAACCCTCAAACATAAGATAGAGCACTAATCTCTAGCATATATAAAGAGCTCAAAAAGCTAAACACCTAAAAAACAAATAACCCAATCAATAAATGGGCCAAGGACCTTAACAGACACTTCTCAAAAGATGATATACAATAAATCAACAAATATATGAAAAAATGTTCATCATCACTAGCAATTAGAGAAATGCAAATTAAAACTTCTCTAAGATTTCATCTCCCTCCAGTCAGAGTGGCAGCTATTATGAAGACAAACAACAATAAGTGTTGGTGAGGATGTGGGGGAAAAGGCACACTCATACACTGCTGGTGAGACTGCAAATTGGTGCAACCAATATGGAAAGCAGTATGGAGATTTCTTGGAAAATTGGAAACTACCATTATACCCAGCTATCCCTCTCCTCAGTCTATACCCAAAGGACTTAAAAACAGCATACTACAGGGACACAGCCACATCAATGTTTATAGCAGCACAATTCAAAATAGGTAAACTATGGAACCAACCTAGATGCCCTTCAATAGATGAATGGATAAACAAAATGTGGCATTTATACACAATGAAATATTAGCAATAAAAGAGAATAAAATCATGGCATTCGCAGGTAAATGGATGAAATTAGAGAAAAAAATGATAAGTGAAGTTAGCCAATCCCCCAAAACCAAATGCCGAATGTTTTCTTTGATATAAGGAGGCTGATTCATAGTGGGTTAGGGAGAGGGAGCATGGGAGGAATAGATGAACTCTAGATAGGGCAGAGGGGTGAGAGGGGGAGAGAGGGGGCATGGGGTTAGAAATGATGGTGGAATGTGATGAACATCATTATCCAAAGAACATGTATGAAGACATGAATTGGTGTGAATATACTTTGTATACATCCAGAGATATGAAAAATTGTGCTTTATATGTGTAATAAGATTTGAAATGTATTCCACTGTCACATATAATTAAAAAAACATTGATTTACCTATTTAAAAAGTCAATGAAATTTATTCTTATGCAAAGTAATGAATTATTTTTAAAAGTTTCAAACTTTGTCAGTTTTTCTTATTATTTTTATATTTAAAGTCATATTCAGACATTCAAAACCATTATAAAGTTTATTGTAAAAAATTATAAATTAAAAAAATAATCTATTTATCTAGCCAAACATAGGACAATTTTACACAAGGAATCACATTTTCCAAACTTAGGTTCACTGCTACAGAAACTACAAAAGCAAAACGGCTTTGTTCTGCTTAATTACATTATGTGAAACGTGTAACACCTATGAACACAACATACATGAACAGCAAATCACACTCAGTGGCAATCTTTTCTTTCCATGACCATGGACTCCACATCTATTTAATCTCTCTTTTAAAAGTTAGCCTGTTAAAATAAATGCTCAAATCATCTCTGATGGAGCTAGCACATATCAAAATAAATAAAAAGCTTTTCCCAAGTTCTGTGTGGAAGAAAATATATTTCTTTGAGAGACAAAATTTCATAGAATAGGCCCAAAGACTGAAAGTGAATGAATGCCACTCAATGCACCATGGCTGGTTTTTTTATAATTTATAGGGGCACATTAGCAGCCAAGAGTTGTGAAAAAGCTCAAGTTTGCATAGACAATAAATAATTGACATAAATCTGAATAAATATTTTTGCTTGAAAGAGAAGGAAAGAAAAAGTGTATTACATAAGTCATCCAAAGGACTGCCAAGACATGGCTCAGAGTCCTTGCTTTGCTCTTGGAACTGTGACGCTGATGGCAATGAGGCTGAATATTCCAAGAGTCACTCATGCAAGCCCAGACTCTCTCCTCCTTCTGCCAGCCCTCCTGCTATTCCAGAGGCAGTAACCTAGCAGCAGGAAAGAGCAGCCTCTTTCACTAGGCTCTCTTTCCCAAAAGTACAGCACATGCAAACAGACTCTCTCTCTCTCTCTCTCTCTCTCTCTCTCTCTCTCTCTCTCACACACACACACACACACACACACACACACACACACACACACACACACAAGCTTTCCCATCTCTCATAGATAGGTTTTCTGTTAAAAGGGTCCTTAACTGACATTGGATTTACTAACTCCCCCTGGGCAGTAAATGAACAGATCTGTGAAGCAGTAGTCCTTTGAATGGTTCCCTGCGAAAATACTGGAATCTTATTCTTTGGTCTCTTTTTCAACCCATCACTGCTATTTTTACTTTAATTACCTTTAAAGGCATTGGAACTACTTCTTCTCTACCATGAGATCATAGCACCATAAGAGATACTGAGGTTACTGAGGTACATTCAAGTCTTAACTGGATACTCCTTTAGTTTCCAGAATGCAAGAGAATTTCAAATAGGAGTGTCTTAATTTGTTTTCTATATAATCCATCTCACAGATATTTCTGAAAGCTAAAATTGGTGTCAACTATTGTATGTTATTTAGTTTAGTTGTGTATCTGGGATCTGGTTAAGTTGGTATATTTCATTCTACTTTTTTTAATTGGGAAGGAAATACTTTAAAAACTTGAAATTTTAACCAGCATAAGAATACAATTCAGAAATTTAGCTCAAAATAATCCATTAGTATGAATTCAGGGGGTTGTAATTTGGCATACTATTGGAACACACACAAAAAAAAAAATTCTTGAAATTTTATGGAGAAGCCAGGCATGATGGAGCACGCCTATAATCCCAGGGGCGCAGGAGGCTGAAGCAGGAGGATTACAATCAAAGCCAGCTTCAGCAATTTAGAGATGCTCCAAGCAATTTAGCTAGACGCTGTCTCAAAATTAAAAAATGTTAAAAAAAAAAAAAAAGTTGGGTGTGGTGGCACACGTCTGTAATCCCAGTGACTCCAGAGGCTGAGACAGGAGGATGACAAGCTCAAACCCAGCCTCAGCAACATATCAAGGCTTTAAGCAACTCGGGGTGATCCTGTCTCTAATAAAATATTTTTAAAAAAACAAAGGCACTGGGGATGTGACTCGGTGGTTGAGTGACCCTGGGTTTAATTTATAGAAACCCCCCAATAATAATAACAACAACAACAGTATATATATATATATATATATATATATATATATATATATATATATATATAGAGAGAGAGAGAGAGAGAGAGAGAGAGAGAGGGAGAATGCATACTCAGCTATCATTAACACTATGTCACCACACATACATGAGGATGTTTTAAATGCTATGTAACATTTTCCCAAGGCCAAAATTAGTATCAAATATATTGTATAAAAACTTTAATTTCTACTTTTTCTTCCCTTTCAAAATAAATATTTCAACTTGTTCCAGGAAGGATTCTAGAGTAGGTGGCCTGCATAATATAAAGTAGAAAGGAATCCTTGAAACCTTGAAAGGGCTTCATAAAAAGAAGCTGCTCTGACGTTGACTCCTTTAGTGATCACATCACTAAAATTAAATCAGCGGACACTAGGAAGAAGGAGAGAACAGAAGCTGCTTGTATAGAAAATCTAGACAAATTTTGAATGTGTTGAATGGACTACTGGTTTAGAATAACATCATTCTGTCCCCTGAGAATGACCCCTGATGCTCACACTGTCACAAACTTTGTGGTCTTCTTTTGTTTTTCCCTAGACATTATAAAGTGAGGGTAATTAACTGTGCACGCACGTCTGTGAATGTCTGGGTGGAGACCTGTGTGAGTATGCACACAGTACTGTATAGGAAAAGGTTTGGAGTTCTATCAGTTCTAGAACTAGAGCACAAGGCAAATAGAAAGAACCGGCACTCCCAGTTCTTCATCCAGGGTTGCTGCATTTAGTTTCTGTTTTTCTTTTGTAGATCAAAAATTGCTCTGTGACTGTACAGAATTCATTCTCACACGGTAAGAAATAGAAAGAGAAAAAAATAACAGTCGTGTTAACATATTTTGCTACCAGTGGTGTTATAAAAAATAAAAACAAAATGTGTCAGTGGTTGGAAACATTTCTGCAACCTTGCCAAGAAACATTTAGGAAAACGTCATGTATGTACTTGAACAGTTTGTTCCCGAGTTCCATGTAAGAATGTAAGCATGGCTGAATATCCCTGCACCAGGACCTAGGACTCTGCTCACTGTTGTATAATGAAAATAGAAAAAAAGATGGACAATCTTCACATGTCCTTCCAAAACTGACACAATTTATTTGCCTTCAATGATCCAAAGCATTTCAGGTAAGAGAACTAGAGATGGATAAGCTTTGAGAAAAAAAAAATATCTCATGGAATTATTTAAATCTTAACAAATTTAAGTGTTTTATTTAAATCACTGTGTTCATCTTTGCCATTGTAATATGATCCTACATGTAGGATCCAGAAAGCATCACTAAACTTAATGTATTCATTAAAACTAAAATCCATGCAGTAAATTATAGTAGCAGACTAAGTATGCCAGAGATAAAAGCTAATTCTAAGAACTTCCAATAACATTTTAACAAGTCAGCCCTCTCCATCCACCAGTTCTGCATCTGAGAGTAAAACCAACTGCAAATCAAAAATATTTCTTTAAGTTTCTCTCTGTACCAAACATGCTCAGACTGTTTTCTTGTCATTATTCCCTACACAACACACATGATTATCACTTACATAGTATTTATAGTGTAGTAGGCATTATAAATAATTTATAGATGATTTAACTGGGAAGTTATACATGGGTTTATGCAGATACTATGTTATTCTATATAAAGGACCTGAGTGTCCTCCAATTTTGCTATCCATGCAGGTTCTGGAACCAATTCTTTGTGGATACAGAGGGACAACTGTATGTATTGTATGTCGTTGCTTTCCTATAGTCAATTATATTCTAGTCACAAAGTATATTTCTCTCTACTTTTTTAAAAACCTAGATGAAATAAAAAATTTAAATCATGACAAAAGGTCAATTATATTAAACTTTTTTAACATTAGAAATGCACCATAATTTCATGGCACACTCATATCTATGAGAATTTTGATTCTAAATGGAAATAGATTAAAACTCTCATATAGTACTCCAAGTTTTCTCTGTCTCTAACCTTTAAGTTAATATCTGTGTTATGTTAGACATTACTAAATAATAACAAATAATAACCCAACCTAATATTGAGTATTTTGTATTTTCTTATATTTGAAATCCATTTGAAAACTAAAATAACTTTAATAAGTTATTTATATGCCATATATACATTTATATTATTTAAGAATATGTGATTGAACTTTTAGCAAACCTAATTATTCATCTAATATTTTTAGGGGGCCCAGAAAACACACTTTTTTCAACAACAAGTTGCTGAATATAAGCTTAATAACTCTTGGAAGGTCAATTTTTTTTTTTTTTTTTTTTTTTTTTTGCAAATTAGTACAAGTAGTGAAGGAAATATCTAGCTGTGGCTTCTCTAATTCCCATAGATATATGTTGTAAGAAAAATCAGATACCACTCATTTACACAGTGAATGGACAGCAAGAATAATTGACATCAGCCTCCTGTCTGTCATACCCTCACAAGCCTCATGCCCCACCTCTTTCCCTCTCACATCATCTATTACAGTTTCACTGAACTATTGTCCTAAATATTACATACCTCCCTATGATTGCACCTGCTTTTAGCTCTGCTTGTAATAACTTCCTTCTTCTGTTGGCTTATTTGTTTGTTTATTGAATAATACTATTTTCCCCAAGAGTCAGGTACTTTGTGAAGTTTCCCCTGAGCTCTCCTTGATCCTTTTCCCTTTCCATCCCAGAACCTTAAGCCAAATTTGCTCCTTTTTTTATTCATAGCAATGACCACTTGTATTATGTATGCTGTTTTCATGTCTCTTTGGCTACTAGACTGTTGGCTTCTTGGGATCCAGAGCTTTTCATTCCCATGTACCTGGTGCTTTGGCAATATATGGCACCTGACAGTTACTCAGTTGAACAAATGAACATCTAATAGAACTATTTTTATGGCTTATACCATATTATTCTTATATTAGATGTGAGTATCTATCATCAGAATGTCAAAAAAGTTCAAAAGGGTTGACTTATTATGATTTTCTCTCCATTTACATTTGTTTTTTAATTGAAGCCCATACTATCCTGTTTTTCCTGAAAATCTTAAAAGAACAAAGTCAACCAAATTTGTGTTACCAGTAAGCTAACTGCTTTTCCTCCTAGCCACTTATTTTTTTTTTCTAATCATCCTTTAATCTTCCTCCTCCTTCTAACCAGTAAAGTTTTCTTGTGTGTTGGAATATTTTCCATTTATTCTGACAGATCTATTTCACTCTCCACTTTCTACTCTGTTTTGCCCCTGAGAGGGTCTACATTACATTATTAACCTTTTCCATCACCATGGAACACCAAACAACATCTCAAAAAATGGGAGATTCATTTTAAATTATAGGAAATGGCTCATACCAGAGGTTGTGCTGGTCTTACCATGGTGCCCCATAACCCAATAGCTGTTGTTTTAATGAAATATCATGGAGATCTCAAGACTCAATTCACTAAAGGGAAAATAATCTTCAAGGTTACAATTCTACTCTATAGGATATATTAAGTACCAAACTAGTTCTCAGTATATGGAGCCACTGCTAACATAACTAGAATTTTGGGGCAAAGAACCAAAATACATACATGAGAATAGGTCCTCTTACTATTATAAAAATAACTTTCTGGAAGAATCTTTGCTCCCTATCCCTACATTTGGTTAAGTGGGTTAGTAGTCATATTCCCTAAAGGAGAAACGCATTATTTTGCCTAAGTGTCTCAGACAATAGCAACAGAGTAAATAAAGCTCCACGGTAGACTCAGATCATTTAGGATCACCTCAGCACTTCAAGAGCTCCATTCATCTCAGGCACCATCAGAACTAAAATAAGATGAACTGCATAGGGGAGAAAGAGGCTCTAATTATCAAATTAGTCTTCAGAACTAGCATCAGAAATAAAGACTGCAGTAGAAGAGTGTTATGCTAATTATCTATTTTTACTTTCTCTTATCCCTTCTATCTCCTATCTTTAATGGAAACCCTGGTATTACTTTCTACTTTAAGTTCCATATGTGTAGATTACTGAATTGTTGCCAATGTAGCTGAAGGTAAATCACAGGTGGGGCATGCACAGAACACTTCATCTGGATAGAACAAAATATGAATACAGAAGGCAGGGCTCTGCTGAATTTTCCCCATTCATCCATCCATCCATCCCGATCCATCCTTCATTATTTCCTGCTCTGCTCTGTGTTCCTGGAGGCTTACCTGTATAAAAGCCATCAGTGAGCTTTCCCAACCTCTACACCAATTGGAGTCACTTAGTGGGAGTCACCAGCAGATCAAAGGAAGGGAGAGGAGAGATGAAGTTTCCTTCCAATGTGTTGACACTATCTCTTACAAAGGCCACAACCCTTTCATCAATTACTCTGCTTGTAACAGCCACTTTCTCCTCTTCCCACTTTAATCTGTTAAAGCCTAGGGTGTGATAGTTCCTCACAATTACTAGCCCCAGGGTATCACTCCATCTTAAGTTGGTTTCCTAAAACTTAGTTGGTTTCCTAGAACTTAGAAGTTCAAGGAAAAGTTATTAAACTTTCCTCAATTATTATATCATTCCATAAAAATAAAATAAAACTTTTAAAAAGGGAAGATACACAGTTGTCAACATCCACAATGGCATCCATAGCTAAATCATATTTATCAAAAGCTCCGTTTCTTTTTTTAATTATACATCACACTAAACAATCTCTTCCCAACACACTAAGGAAATAAGAGGAAGGATATATCACAAAAAATAAGTAAGTAAGCCCATGGGAGTGATGAAAGTAGAAAGGTATTTGAAAAGAGCAGAAAAATGTTAACAATTTCAAAGAGAGAAGTGAGATAAAGTTGTATAGAAGTAAAACTTTGATCAAAGAAACCACATCTTAATTAATATACAGATGAAGGTGGAAGGTGATTAAAAGTCTACTCATTGATGGAAACATAAAATTAAGTAACTTTGGATCTGAACTTATTAGTTATAAGTTATAAGACAGCAGAAGAGAGTAAGTACAAGGTGACCTCAGTGGAACCTAAGCAAAGGACAATTTACAAACCTATCATGTCATGCCGCCCCCTACTCTATCCTCAGCATGTACAGAACAGCTGACCACAATCTTTTTCCCAGGTGAAGATCCTACCTTGATCTTGAACAGAAGGTCCTCCTGGATGGTCCCACAATGGCACTGAAGTTCTTGAGAGGCAGAATTAGCTGAGAATGGCTCAGGATCTCCTCAGTGAGCTGGGCATTGCTGAGACAAAATACAACCACATACTCCAGCCTCAAAGTCATGTCCTCCACCCTGTGGTCACTGCTAGACTGTTTGCTGTGCAGCCTCCTAATCTAAAGAGAAGCTGACCTTCTTACTGGCTTGGCTCACAATCAGGCTTCTGTCCACATAGGAGGGGCCCCTATGGCAAAAGAACTGCAAAGCAAACCCTGTTGGCAAAGAGATTAACAAAAACAGCAGTTAATTCACGATGATGAGTAGAGATTCTCCAGGTATAAAATCTCAACAAAAAAATCAAGTAATCCCAGAAGTAATAGAAATAATGCATAGAAGTAGAGTAATTTTTAAAATCCATGTTAGTAATTTCAGAGAAATTTAGGGGGATATGTCATATCTACAATAAAAGCAGACTATGAAGAACAAGAAAAAAATGAGAAAGAAATATTAAAAAATTGAAAGTATGGTTTGCCACAATTATTAAAAGAGGATCAGAAAGAATACTTAAATGAGTAATCCTAGATTAGGAAGATAAGGATAAGGATAATATGGAAGATAAGGATAAGGAAAGGTTTCATTAAAATAAGATTTAAATACTAAGAAATGAAATATATTAGAATATTTAAGGCCAGTTTTTATAAAAGTAATTTATATATCTATTGGAATTTTATATATTCTTGGAAGACCAGAAAGAAGATGAGAAATAATTGAAGGCACAATAGTAATAGAAAACAAATATTAGAAAAAAAAAGACTCAAATTGAAGGAATCCAAGATTATAAGGAAAAGAAAAAACTGTACACAGTAAGAAAGAGAATTGTGAAATTTCAGAATTCCAAACACCAGAAAAAAAAAACATAACTTTTTTTTAGCGAGAGAGAGATAATTTTTTAAATATTTATTTTAGTTTTCGGTGGACACAACATCTTTATTTTATTTTTATGTGGTGCTGAGGATCGAACCCAGTGCCCCGCGCGTGCCAGGAGAGAGCGCTGCCGCTTGAGCCACATCCCCAGCCCAAAACATCCTTTTGCCTTTTTGTTTTTTTGGTACTGGGGATGGAACCCAGGGCTTTATGCATGCAAGGCAAGCACTCTACCAACTGAGCTATATTCTCAGCCCCATAACATTTTTTTTTCCTAAGGGAGGAAAATAATCTATAGAGGAAAGAGATTGGCACTAGATTTTTCATTAGTACCCTTTTATGTCAGGGAACAAAGATCATATATCTCAGAAAATGTAACTAAACTTGAATTCTATATTACAGGAGTCTGTAAGAGCCTACATTCCATCATTATATTTGGAAAAAGAAAAAAATCACACACACACATATATGTATATACTCCAGAGAAACAAGAAAAAAAAAAGGGGGGGGAGAAATAACAGTTAGATTTGAACAGGAGATGATAGGGCACTAAAAATTTCTCCAGAAAGAATATGGATCTCATTAATTAAATTGCATGATTAAGTCATCTGTTAATTTTAATGATAAATTAGATACATATCTCTTCTTCTAATAACAAAGTTAAATACAAGATGTAAGATAAAAATAAATAAATAAATAGGGCGGGAATGGCATGACATGGTCCAAATATAAAGAACCTTTGTTTTGAGAAACTGATGTAGTGAAAGAAAATATAATCTATATACCATTGAACTACAGTAATTTGAGAAGAAAATCTGAGCCTATAGCTATACTAGAATGTTTGCACTGTTAAAAAAATTTTATTTTTATAAAAATCTTGCAGTAAGCATTATAAACATATGATAATAAATGTGTAGCATTGGAATTGATTATCAAAGCAGTTAGATTCAAAGCTTTTAGACAACATTGAAGGAAATAGGATCTAGTCTCCAAGACAGAAAGGGCAAATCATGCAATCATGAGATTTCCTGGCTTAGACACAAATATAATTTAATATCCATTGGTCAGGATTGTTGAAAGGACTTCTTATTCCAGGGGAACAACGTATTTCCCCCACTTACATTGTATAGTTAGTCCCAAATTGTGTGTTCATTCTAGGAAATAAATATCATTAAGCTCTTAACTCTGACTGCTACTTGATTAAACTTCAAGCAAGCATTATGAACAGTGTCCAGTGATCTTGAGATTTAAATAAGACAAAGTATTAAGTTAGAGACTCACAGACTAAACACCGGTAACAATAAATATCAGCTAGATGCTATAGTATTCATATTTAATAAATATTCATCATGCTAATATTATGTATCATACAACATTCATGATATGAAGAAAATAAAATATCTCAGACACCAAGAAGCATGCAACTCTATTAGAGACTTGTTGGGAATATTGACACATGCTGGGCATTGATTTCTTTATTGCTAGGATCTCTCCTTCTAACTGCTTCACAGATATTTGACCTTTAGATTATGATAAATCCATAGATACCTCCACTAGAACACTACCAATCTTTAAAAATGTTTAAACAGAGGAAATAATATTAATTGTTTGAATCCTTGAACATAAATCAACATGTTTGAACTGTTAAACTTTTCAATACTTTAAAATGGTGTTTGTTCTATACAACACTTGTGAAAAGTTCCACCTGAGAAGGCAAGGGACCCACAAGACTGAAAACATTACCATAAATATTGAGATGGGAAGAAAAATGCCCTTGCAAATTACATGCTCAACTATGATCTTACAGGGAGAAGGAAATTGGAAACCATCATTTGTTGTAAAACTTGCAAACTCAACCTGTGATTCATTGTAGGAATTTTACCGTGTGATTTTTGAGAAGACTTGAAGTTCCTGGTTCTGTGATACATTAGTGAGGCATTTAAAAATTAACTAAATTGTATGATTCAAACTTATCCAATAATATTAGTCAATGTAAGAAATGACAGATTTTATTATAGACATTAATTCCGAGAAGTGACATGATTGCAAATAGTAACTTAAGTTAATTAATTTCTTTGAATCGTGGAATTTCAGGGATTCAGTAAGCATGAACAGGAAAAAACATTTAAGTCAGTAAATTATTAACCACTGTGTTATATTAGCAGCAATAATTTTAAGCAATGTTTAATGCTTCATTAATCTGTTAAATTTTATATCAACACAAGTTTAGTAACCAGTTGAAAACCTTAATCAAATTCTGGAAATCTAGACTACAAATACTAGATAAATATCTCTTTTTCACATAGGCAACATATTCCTGTAAAAGCAGTAATTGGACCATAGAAGAAAGTCAGTCACCGAAACAGAAGATTTTTAAATTTTTTTCATAAACCATTTTCTTATTTCAGTTAGTTATTATTTTCATTGCTCACTTACTGTGAAGTTTCTGCTTTTGTGATTTAATTTCCTTTTATGCATGTCTATAAGAAAAATTAGTGGATCACAGTCTGCTGAAAATTAGTGCATCGTGTATATATATTCCTTCCAATTTATAGAAGAACTTCCTAAGAAATGAAAGGGAATTTCTTTAATTAAAGCATGCAACGATGGTTTACCAAGCAGCCATTAGAAAATAAATGTCATGTTTTCTAAACCAAACATGTCACATGGATCACCCCACTTAAAGCCATAAGAGAGAGAATACTATTATTCCAATGTTGGTAATCTGAGGCTTAGAAGACATTTGACCTGTCAAAACCTCACAGGTAGCAAGGGATGGAAGAAGAACTCTATCTCAGGCTGTCAGAATCCAGAGCTGAACTGCTAAACACCACACAAATATTCTCATACCATACCAAGTAGTCCATAACATAACAAAACTGTCTACACAGGCTAATGATGTTTTACTCACAATGCACACATACATGAATACATGGAACAAACATAGAAACATATAAGACAAAAAGAGTAAAACCCAAATAGTAATCACTATTATAACCAAATAATGGAACTAGAAGTAGCTCTTTTATGAGGAGGCTGAGGCAGGAGGATCTCAAGTTCAAAGCCAGTCTCAGCAATGGGGAGGCACTAAGCAACTAAGTGAGACCCAGTATCAACAAAAAATACAAAATAGAGCTGGCAATGTGGCTTAGTGGTCGAGTGCCCCGAGTTCAATCCCTGGTACCAAACACACACACACACACACACACACACACACACACACACACAAGAAGTAGCACTTTTATTTTGTTCTTTATGCTTTCCTATACAATTCTGACTTTCTGAAATAAATATTTACTGTTATATAAACTACCTCAGGTGGAAATCATTATCAGTCTTTCTGTATAATATTGACATAATAAACTTTGGTTACAACCTTACAATGGTGCAATTCATGATAATAATAATAAACAAAAGAATTTTTATCTTTTTCTATTAAGTCCAATTATTTTTTGGAGCTAAAGAGGAATTAAGGAACATTCTGGTCTGGAAGCATTTCCCCCACCTACATTGTATATGCCAAGTTGTGTACTCATTCCAGGGAATAAATATCATTAAACTTGAACTTTGACTGCTGTTTGATTAGATTTCAAGCAGGCATTCCTGAACTGTATCCAGTGGTCTTGAGATTTAAGTAAGACACAATACTAAGCTACAGTCTCACAGAATAAACAATAAATATCAGCTGAATGCAGCTATATATATTGTCAATAAATAGCTAAAATCTCAAGGGTTTATTCTTGGAAAATAGTGTATATATTCTCTTGTTCCTAATTTTTTAGTTCAACAGTAGCTCTTTGATTGGAATTCTATTTAACCAATTTACTCACTTCTCTCTGCTCCCCTCTTTAAAATCCTTATGCTATTTCCCTGCACTGTTACCCTCTCCATTTGTGCTGTGGCTCCCCAGACAATTATGTTCCCCCTAATTCTATTCATACCTGTTGTTATAAACAGATTAAATATAGTTACATGAACAGATTAAATATAATTACAAAAAGTTGATATCTTCACAAAAAATTAATAATTCAGGAATGTTAGACCAAAATGTGTTTCTAAAACAATTACTGTCAATTTTAAGTATGAACAAAGACAAGTGTAAAGAGTGAAGAAAAATTAAACCAGAGGATTCTGTTTTTCAATTTTTTGGTAATGTTCCTAGATTCTTCTTCTGCTTTTTAAAAATCTTAACTGATATCTTCTACAAATATGAATAAATATTATAACAAAACAACAAACTTAAATATATATCAAATATGTAACCTAAAATAACCAGCATCATGTTAGAATACTTGGTATTCTACATTTTATTTCTAAAAATATTTCAAAAGGTATTTGTAATAAGTTCCTTTTAACCCCATTTTCACAGACAACATGCACATTTTGAAACACTACTCTCTGGATTTTATCCCCAAAACAAACATTAGCATCATACAACATAAATTAAGTATTATAGTGAGAATGGATATGGAATTATTATGATGTGATTAAATATAAACACAACTTAAAAACTCAATTTAAGATGACCAAATATAAAACTTCACAATTTGCAAGATATTAACTACATCTCTTTTATGAATTTAAAATTACATTTTACTCACAATAATTTCATGAGTTTTACAACTTAATAAATACTGAAAATAAATTCCAGTGCAGTTATGATTATAAATTTTACACTGAGAATTCATAAAATAACATAAAAAGAGTCCTTGTGAACACATACATCAAAAAGCTTTTCCAAACTAGCATGTTGATGTGTTAAATTTAAACAAACTCTCACCATCTGGAAATAAAAAAGCTATCCAGTTCATATGCATCCAATATATTAGGGCTAGTTTTTAGGAAAAATGATTTGAATTAAATGTGAATTTAATTATTTTATAAACAATTAAACTTTTCATAAACATTCAGATACATCCCTCATCAAAATAAATTGCCTTCTTCTATTGATGACCCCTTAGTGATTGTCCAAGGTTACTAATTAAATTTGATTCAATTTTTAATCTTCCATTAGCAGTATTTTGTTAAATTATACCATAGGCAATGTTATTCAGATCATTATTAAGAAAAAAGAGATTACTATACCTTTTCCCCCACATTCCTGACCCACTCTACATGAAAATAGATTTAAGGTCACGGGAACACACTCAGTATTCTGGGGAATACAGGAGTCTGTTTCATACAAGAACCCCACTGTGACAGTGAAATGGTCAGAAACACCTTTCCTGTTCTATTTCAAATGGGAATGGAAACATCTGCATGAGAAGACAATAGATGAGAGGCTCTAGGAAAAAGCATGAAGTCTACAAATAGAAAGGAATGATCAAAACAAAAGAGCACATCTGTACAGATGCTGGAAGAAAGCACTACTGAGGAAAGAGCTGTGGTCCATATGGTGGGTTGCATTCACACCATAAATCTGAGTCCCCCTTGTAGAGCCTGTGTGCTCTCAGACCCAAAGAACACATTAAGATATCTTGGCTCAACCGGAGTCCCTGTAAATGTCAGCACGTTCATCCTGTTGCTAGGCACCACACTACTTGAGACCACAGTGAAGGGTTTATCTTCTTTGCTTTTTGTTTGGAGTCAAATGATTGACCAAAAATGTCTCCCCTCATTTCAAGCTACTCTCTTTTACTTAGTCTTACCAACATATGGGACTCTTCTGTCTTTCTCAGAAAAAAAAAAAAAAAAATAGTTTAAATTAAATTAGATAATCATTTAGGAAATGTAAAGTTGCTACATTTACTGATGATTCTATCATTAAAGACTAGTTTGGGTAAAAGGGCAATGTACAAAACAAAAGTTGGCTTTGAGAAAGTATAAAAAATGAGCTGAGCACCTTTTTACAAAATAAAAAAAAAGTGAAGATATAAAAATGAGGACCAAAATTTTAAAAATACATATTTTCTTGCCAATTTTTTAGGAAAGTTACTAACGTAGCCTGTTATGAACAAACATCTTTCTACATTACTCATTTAAGTGCATTATATTTATTGCTGTAATTGTTAGATGAGGTTTCATGTTGGTAAGACCTAAGTTACGTTGGGTATTTAATCTATGGCTGAGCTCATTAAAATAAAAAAAATTTAAAAAACTTTATTTAGTGGATTTACTGATTTTTTTATCTACTTACAGGATCCAGAATGGTCTATAAGGCTAACTATAGAGAAATTTGTGCAATTTCACCAGAATTCAAAAAGTAAGGATAATTAACACAAAACTTTCCTTGATTATCAATGACTAGTTTTCACTTTTCTACGAATAATTTAATGTAGACATTAATTGATTCATCAGTTATCTTGAAAATTTCTGAGTAAAATTTCAGGCCAATTAAAATCTTCTGGTGGGCTTATTCATCTAGCAAATCAGATACCTGAGATTAATTTTTTAAAGCAAAATAAATAAGAAAATTGTATTATATTTGAAAGAAAGACCACATATATGCAAAAATCATCTAAGAAAGGTGGTATGATTGGGAAATGATTAATATAGCATGGTTTCCGAGAGCTCTAGAAAGTTAGGGAATGCAGAATCATAGGAAGGTATGAAAGAATTGCCATAACAGTGATTTTCAGGCAGATGTAAAGTTAACTTATAGAGTGACTTGTGCAAATTAAAATCAGCAATGAACAAGGGGAAAGAGGGCAAGGAGTTTCCAATGGAATGTGTGAACACCATCATATTGTCAGTTTGTGAGAGGGCTTGTATACATCTCAGCTCTAAATTTGTTTTCCTTTGTTTCATAAGGAAAACCACAGGCTGGTTTTATACTGTTTTGCAGAGTAACCACACAATAAATGTTTGTTCAATGAAATTAATTTTTTGCAAGCTACTAGTTTCATTCTTTGAGATATGCTGCATGCAAAATTTCACTCTCAAACCCTACATATTGAACACAGTCTCTCCCTTGAAAATCTCAGCTTTGTTTCAATTAGTCTTATACTACTAGCTTATTTCTTTCCTTTCGTGTGTAGTATTTTCTCCGTTTTGCAAAGATATAACTTTACAATATCATGAACAGCTTTATTCATCAGAGAATCTAGTTAAATTTGGATATCAGAAAAACAATAAGCAAATTTATTAGCATCAGTATGTTTCATAAAATATTCAGAATGCTACACAATCCTTTACTAAAATCTAAGATTGAAATCTGACTGGGTATCCTGTATTTTTATTTGCTAAACCTGTTAAACTTATTTAGATTGATATTCAGGCTGTGCCAATAAATTTCATTGAGTCTGAAAAAATCATGAAGGCTCTACAGGCCTTGCATTCTAATAAAGCAAGTCTTACAGGTAGAGTATTTTCTATTTTCTTTTTCTTTTTTTTTTTTTTTTTTGACTGGTTCCACTTGTCTGATTCACTACAAACATGTTTTAAATGTTTCTCTTTTTTATAATATTAATATAAAGCCCATAGTTTTTTGATTGTTTTTAGAAAACAAAACAGGATTTCATAACATTGTCCCTATTTTACTGTCAAATCACCTCATAAGAAATGGTAAATGGATGACAAATTTCTTTGGGAGACAAATAATATATTAAATAAATTAATATATTTGAGGATCAGGCAGTAAAAGACAAAAAACAATAAGAAAACTCCATGTGTGAAAAAAAAGAGAGATCAGAGTGGAGCTCAATTAAGTAAATTTGTCATAGGATTAATTTGATTCTCAGTACATGATATTTTTCAAGTTAGAAGATTCTAGAGTGGCCAACTGAGATGCTGTTCACTGACACTGATGGGCAGTTTTTTGGCTCACTGTATGTAATATTTTTAAGAGAAAGTGGTACAGCCAGAAAATGATTATTCACATGCTATTAGCAGAGTTTTATCAGATATAACAGGGGTTAAAAGAGTCATTTTTATCGCCCAATGTACAAACATTTCTAATAACATCTCTAAATTTTGCATGCAATTTAAACCTACCTCTTTTTTTTTTTTTTTGGTTTTTTTTTTTTTTTTTTGTGTGTGTGTGTGTGTGTGTATTTTTCAGTTTTGAACTTGATTTTTCCCACTTTTCTAGCACATTGTTCCAAATCCATTGTTTCTACTCCTTATATAATACAAATGTTAGAAATGATATTCTGCACTCACTAGGTATACTTTTTATTATATGATGAAATGTTATTAGGAGTTCTACTTTTCCCACAGTGAGCTAGGCTTTCCATTTTCCCAGAAAAGAAGACAGCTGAGAAAAGCAAAGGGGAAAAACAAAACCTATAAGTTATCCCCTTTGCTTGTTTCATCCTGATTATGGACATGGCACAGAATAATTGCTTTCTGGAATGTTTTCAGTTAGCATAGTGTTGTGCTGTGGCATCCTGACATATTCCAGGGCGTATTTTGAGTCTCTGGTGCCTCCTCCCTTTAGCACGCTATGCAGATGTGCTGCTTGTGGCATTGCATGACTAATTTTCAAGTCTACATTTGGTCTTCGACTGTGTAAAAGACAGACAGAGTTATGCTGGCTTTGATTTTAAAAAGCAATACAGTTAAAATTCCATCAACATATTTAGGTATATTTCCCAGAGCATGTAATTGTTTAGTAGGGTTAACAAAAATGTATATGAAAATGTTCTAAAATTCAAATGAATTTCAAACCCTACTTTCATTGAGGCACCTTTCCTGAGTAAACAACAACCTCATTGCTCCTAGGAGTGAACCCAATGGTGCATGCCATATAATAAATCTATGTGCATAATATTAACATGGTGTATGTACTTATTGGTTCTATTAGTCAACAAATATTTACAAGTATAACTTACATAGAACTAAGTATGTTCTATCCCCATTTGAGCATGTACAAATTTATCAGCAAACAAAACAGATAGTGATTTCTTTTTTTATTAAGTTTGAATTTTAGCCACCCAAAATGTTGATCAACCCAAGGAAGCAGAGCTGACATGCTCACTAGAATGTGAATCCCTGGAAGATGAGTCATTTCATCTCTATCAACAAAATAGCACTAAACTAAAGGAAAGATTATGCATAATTGTTGATTTAATTTGAATATTAAAAAAACATAATGCCAATACAAATCTCTACCTATTTTTACCTTCTTCCCATATTTATTTTCTTTTTTTGGGACATAAATATGAAAATTTAAGATACTGGTAAGTAAATTCTGCATTTTCAATGTCATTCCTCTTATCTTTAAAGAACCATAAAAATGCCTTCTACCAAACATATGAAATACCTATGGCTCATATCCATTGTGACCCACCTCATCCATGAATTGACAAATACGTAAGTATTTTTCATTCTCTGAGAAGATTATACAACAAAATATGCATGTTTCAGGTGGAATAAAGAGGGGCAAAGTATCAGGACTGCTTAACACTGACTACATTTAACTCTTTTCCGGTGAGTGTTGGGGGAGTGGGTTGACAGTGGGTTAAGAGTTGAACCCATGGCCTTACACATGCCAGGCAAGTACTTTACCATTGAATTGAATGCCCACCCCAACCATTTAACTCTTAAAGTCTTTCTTTAATGTAAAACATGGATCTGATTTTCATATAGTGCCGTGTCAGCAGAATTATTTCAGTGTAATCAGTCTTTCTGGAATAAAAACTTAGAGAAAATAGATTTTTAAAAAATCATCGTAATTTATGAGAGGTCAACACAAGGTTGGGCCTAGGATAAATATTGGGAAAGATGACAGATATGATAGAATGACAATGGAAACTGAGTTCAGAACCTATTCATGCCATACTAAGAATGAATATTTTTATTAATCTAAACATGTTTTTTTGTTTGTTTGTTTGTTTTGGTTTGGTTTGGTTTGTTTTTTTACCCAGAAGAAAAATTCATCTAAATGAAATCCATTGTTGTGGCTGGTTCCCTTTAACAGGTGTGATATGTCTAGGCAGGTGACCTAGAGTAACCTAATCCCAGTTACTGTGAATGTTATCCATCGAAAATTTCTGCCTAGCAAATGTTTTCACCAGTCTTTCCATGGAGGGAAAAAAAAATCTCCAAAATAAACACATTATTGTTTCATCATTTGGGGATTATTGTGTTTGAGCATGATATAAGCTGTTCTTAAAGTTGAACAGAGTTTTTGCAAAATATTGAATTGAGATTTGGGAAATTGCAGGGAAATGGAAGAAGACCATTGTTATACAAATGTTATACAAAATTACATATAAGAGTTTGTGAGGGGAATGGGAAAAAAATAAGGAGAGAAATGAATTACAGTAGATGGGGTAGAGAGAGAAGATGGGAGGGGAGGGGAGGGGGGATAGTAGAGGATAGGAAAGGTAGCAGAATACAACAGTTACTATTATGGTATTATGTAAAAATGTGGATGTGTAACTGATGTGATTCTGCAATCTTTGTAATGTTTTGAATAACCAATTAAAAAAAAAAGAGATTTGGGGAGTCAAGGCTTGAAGAAATGAAGGTTCGAGGAGACAGTGGAATGAATCTGACATAACTTTTCTATGTATACATATGATTATACCACAGCAAATCTCACCACAATGCCCATCCACAAGAAGTTAATTTTTAAAAAATAATAATAACTATGCGTAAATGGCAGAAAGATCAGTAAAGGGAAGTGAGGCAGGGGTTAGGGTAGAGAGTAGAAGGAGAGTTACTGGGGACTGAATTAGAACAAGATATATTCTATGTTTTAAAAATTATGTCAAAATGGAGTCTACTATAATGTATAACTTAAAGAAATCAATCAATCAAAACAAACAAAAAAGAGTAGCAACAAATTTCTCTGGGTACTAATGGGTTAATATTGACAGCAATGAAAAAGTTTGTTAGTAAAAGGAGGAGAGCGAAAACAGAATGGACCACAGATCTGAAACTGCATTTTACAAACCTAAACAAAGTTTATAAAGTGAGTCTATGATATGCTTCATGGTCTGTCTTTATTAAAATCATATTTATATGCAAGGAGTTCATGTTGAAGTATTTGTTATATTAGGATACTACCCATAAATACACAATTTTATTATTATTATTTATTATTTAGTTGTAGATGGAAACAATGCCTTTATTTCATTTATTTATTTTTATGTGATGCTCAGGATCAACCCCGTGCCTCACACATGCCAGGCAAGAGCTCTACCACTGAGCTACAGCCTCAGCCCCACATACACAAATTTTATTAGCAACGAAAACAATGTGAAGATAGAAGAAGGAAATAGTAGTGCACTTTGAATAACACAGGAGAAGAACCAAGTAACTCTGTTAATAAGAAATATCAGGAAGAAGTTGACCCAAACTTCATGGGCTTAGGAACGGCACAGGAATAAGCTTTTCAGGTTGGAAGCTTCACTGTTCACTTACTAGACAGACTTGAGAGCTTAATAATTGACTGTGGAGTCTATTTATAGAATTTTTAAGCCATGGTCATTCCTGAGAGCTCTGGGCTGTTTATCACACCGCCCTCAGACTTGACAAGGTCACACAGAATTCCCTTGCGAAGACAGAATATAACCTCAAGGTTCAAATTCCCCAGGTTGCCTTGAAGGTACAGTGGCATGAGAAAGTGATAAAAGAGAAGCATGGGCATTTGTCTTCCCCAGATCCTCCAAAACATCCCTTTGAAGGCGTTTTACCTAGGTGCCATTTCACCCCCTTCCACTAACAATTGCTAGGTTATCTCAACAGCTTCCCTCAGAGTTAAGTGAATTTACCTCTGTGTTTTGAAAGGAAACCAGACCCCTCCAAATTGCTAACACACACTTGCCAACCCATGACCAGGTCACATATAAACTCGCTTACAAAACTCACTGGAGTTCTTTCTTCACACATTGTTCCTCCACTCCACGTTGAGGCCTCCTGAACTAATCACGTGCTTTCATTCTGTAATAATGACCATCTGTGACAGTAGTCTTGGCCAAAATAAATAAAGCTAAGCAGATGATTCTGTGGGGTTATGCTAAACAATTTTTTAAACAGGCTCAGATTTCTTTCTAAGGGAGTACAAAATATCTCCATATGAGAGCCCTTGTTTATTATTGTGTATACAAGGGAGTGAGAGAACTGGTGTGCTAGACAGAGAGATCGAATAACAGATCATAATTACAAAGTTACTAAAAGTTACTTAAAACAGACTTATAAATTATTTTTTTAATTAGGAAATGTTTTTGAGACAAACCAGGAAGGCCTGCTTTCTCATTAAAAGAGTTTCAATATAGTGTCTAAAATGTTTTACTTCTGTCATGAAGATGAAAGCCAGTCTGTGTTAGCGCACAACCTACTGGAAATGTTTTGGTCATCATTGTTATCGGTTTTGCTCCTGGCTATAGTAAAATCCTGGGTTTTTTCCTTGCAGTGCTTCTTTTCTGGCTTTGAATGCACAAAACAAACTGTACAAACACATCAAGGGCAACCAAAAGCTGACCTTGCATTGCATCACAGATCTGAGACACTCAGGACGGGAACGTTGACTAATCCACCATGATGCTTCAAAAGTATTTTGTGTAATAATAACAGTGCCACCAGGTTTCTTTCAAGATCCTATCTTTCTTTTTTTCACCTTCAAATTATGAAATCCCTCAGTTTTAGAGGGGTTTGTCATCAGCAGCACCTAGTTAGAATTTGTTATCTACTCTGCAAATCTTTGTCCTTAAGGGGATCATTATTTTTTCCATTCTGCTTTAACACAGTTCCTGCTCTACCCTAATTGGTGATTTCTCTTTCCCCTGTTATGTTCATTGTTTGCTCCTTTCCTTCTTTCCCTTGGGTTATTTTCACTATGTATTTTTTCTCTCTTTTACTAGATTCTTCTCCTTCTCCTGATTGATATAAGCACTGTGAGTTTCCATTCTCTTTTTTTAAAACGCAGATATTACTTATTATTGTTTTGTGAATGAGTTTCCATTTCAATCAGTAGTCCTCAAATTTGGGTCAGTGGTTCTCAACATTGCTCCCCAGGGAACATCTGGCAATATCTAGTGGCATTTTTGGTTGTCACAGCTGGGGCCTGGGAGGGAAGAGGTGATTCTGGCATCTAGTGGGTATAAGACAAAGAAAATGCTAAATATCTTAAAATAACTAAGATAGCTCCAGCTCAAGATGTAGTAATATTCATCTTGAGGAACTCTGATTTAGATTGACCACATTTACCATTTTTTTTTACACACGATCATTTTTTCTCTCATATCTTCCATCTGAATTCACTGTTCTTCTATTTGAAGTGAGGGTCTACTCCTGACAAAATGTTTTCAGTTCTTGATCTCCTCTCTTCCTTCCTTCTCTCTCTCTCTCTCTCTTTCTTTTTCTCTGACTCTCTCGGGCTATTTTTATTTTGTCCTTATTCCCGAAATTTGTCTTGAAATTAAAGACATTCGTTTTATTTTTTATTGGTATATTATAATTGTACATATGCAATTTTTATGGCTTCTTCAAACATGCACATAGCAATCTCTTCCATTTTCTTCCCCAGTACCTTCCCTTTCCTTCTCCTCCTCCCTTCCCCTGCTCCACATTCTGTATTGATCTCCTTTCCATTTTTGTGAAATTCCTCCTTAAACTTTTTATTCCTTTTTTTTTTTTTAATGTGAATCTTCCTCCTACAAGAGAAAAGAGTTGACTGGTTTTCTGGATCTGGCTTATTTCACTTAGCATGATATTTTCCATTTCCATCCACTTACCAGCAATTATTGGCATAATTTTATGCTTCTTGATGGCTGAATGAAACTCCATTGTGTATGTGTGTGTGTGTGTGTGTGTGTGTGTGTGTGTGTGAGAGAGAGAGAGAGAGAGAGAGAGATTCTTTATCCATTAGTCTGCTGATGGGCATCTTGGCTGGTTCCATAACTCTGCTACTGTGAATTGTGCTGCTGTAAGCATTAGAGTGCATGTATTATGATAGTATATTCATTTTAGTTCTTTTGCATAAATACCAAGACAAACTTGCAGTCTAATGGTCACTGTTTTGAAATAAATCTGTCTTTTCACCTATGGCTGTTCTGAAGATCTTCCTTCTGGTATTTGGCATCCTACTGTGGCCTGTGTATTATGTGTCCTGCTTGGAGTTCACCAGGCATTTGAATGTGTGGATGAGTATATTTCATAATTTCTGGAAAATTCTCAACTATTACATGTTCAAATTTTATCATGTTCCATTCTCTTCCAACTCTTTTAAAACATCAATTATACTGTGGAAATGTATTAGCAATTTTCACCATATCTCTTAGCAAACACTTACATATTTTCCAGTTTGGGGCTCAATCTACACCATCTTTTGATAATTTCTTCAGACATTGATAGATTACCAGCTGTCTCTTCAGCTATGCTATTCTCATGTTCAGTTCAACCATTGAAATTTTTCAGTTGGTTACTTGATTTTTTAGTTCCAGAAATTTAATTTGTTTTTTTTTTCAATTTGGCTATGCTGTTTTATATTTCCAGTTTCTTTCAGATTTTAAAGTTTACCTTTTATTTCTTAAGAGAGTATGAAAAGCTATTTTTATTATTTGTAATCACTCTCTTTAAAACCTGCATAAATCTTGCTTTTCTCTACTTTTTTTTTGATCTGCTGTTTTTTCACTCATGATATTGTTTTATTATGCACACAATTCAGAAGAATACACTCATCATTGAATTAAGAACATTTGTGAACCTCTATCAGAACTAGACAAAGTTGCCCTCAAAAGGATGTGGCTTAGCTCCTGGGGACACTATCAGTCAGAATTCAATTAAAATTTATACTTTGAGGAATACTAGAAACCCTCATCCCAAGCTGGGCTGCAAATGCACAGAGTCCACCTTCAGTTATCTTCTATGATCACCCACATATATGCTATGGTTTGAGTATGGTTTGTTTCCACCAAAACTCCGGTTGCATTTTGTCCCAATGTAACAGCATTGAGAGCTGTTTGCATCATTAGGGCTTCATCCTTAATGAAGAGATCGTGCCATCTCGTGACTGTGTTTGCTCTCATGGTATGGGATGGGTCACCACCAGGAGAGGCTGGTGCACAGGAAGATTACCCCTTGTGTTAGTGCCTATTTGCCTTCTGCTTTCTGCCATGAGCTAAAGCAGTACCAGGCCCTCATCAGAAGTCAAGCAGATGCCAGTACCATACTATGAGACTTCCCAACCTCCAGAAACCATAGCCAAAAATAAGCTATTCTTTATATATTATGTGGTCTCAGGTAGACTTTTACAGGAAAGGAAAAAATGGAGTACAAATATGTATAACCTTGGATGACCCAGCTTAATGATGGAAGAATCTTTAATACATTTCTCACTTGTGTGGAGCTAGGAAGGATCTTGACTTTGTCCCCATATTTCTTTAACACCCCCAAATGTGAATCCCAAATCTTTTTAGTCAATGTTCTTGGGGCAAAAGAGGATTTTTCCCACATACCTCCTCACTTACCTGGATTCCTGCTTTACTTAGTTTTATGCCAGGAGCTCCTCATTGGCTCATCTACTTTCTGGTACTTTCATAGGAAAATTTGTTCTACATTGTCAATAGATTTTGCAAAAGGATATGTGCCAATAATTACTAAATACCAAAGTAACTTTAAGAAATACAATTTTAGTGAATGAACACTTAGCTTGTCTGTGAGTATAAATTTCTAAAACACTTGACATAAAGACATTGCTAGGTATACTAACTGTTAGGAGTCTAATGGATATTAATTATAATTTGGAGTTATCATGAGAATTAAATAACAAAATAAGTAGCTATTCATGTTAATGTTGATATGTTGGCTTAGTTAATAATGCAGTTTTTCATCTTATGCTAAATATTAACAACTTTCAGTTGGCTTTTTAATTTTTTTTTTTTTTTTTGAGAGGAGGTATCTCTATATGACTCAGGCAAGTCACAAACTCCTAGGCTGAAATGATCCTTCTGCATCAGTCTCCTGAGTACTGTCATTATAGGTGAGTGCCACCAGCCCAGCTTCAGTTACTTTTGATATAATAATAATAATAAGAAGAAGAAGAAGAAGAAGAACAAGAACAACAACAACAACAACAACAATCATAGAGTTAATGCTAATAATAATAACTACCATAGAGTTAATGCTTGCCATATGCTGGGCACATGTATCATTTTATTTAATCATTAAACCTTGAGAGTTGCATTACTTTACAAAAGAAAAATTGGAAGCACAAGGAAGTTAAATTATCTAAAGTCAGGTGATGAGTAAGTGATGGTGTACAGTAAGACTACCCCTTGTGTTGATCTTAACCCTCACGATCAAGACCCATGATCTTACCTATATAAAAAACCTTATTTCCATACGTTGAAGTTGCTTCTATAGAAGAATTTTGTAACTCATGAGAGACTGATAAACCATGAAGTTAATGCCAATAGCTGTTGACATTCTTAAAGAGCCCAATATAT
Source organism: Callospermophilus lateralis (assembly GCF_048772815.1). Taxonomy (NCBI): domain Eukaryota; kingdom Metazoa; phylum Chordata; class Mammalia; order Rodentia; family Sciuridae; genus Callospermophilus; species Callospermophilus lateralis. Next base: position 15,387,789 of record NC_135314.1, on the reverse strand, counting down.
CTAAGTTTATATATTCACTTTTCCTGGTAGAATACTTTAGGACAGCAATGGACCAGCTTCTTCAAAAATTAATTTTAAGCCCCCAGAGACTTTACTGCTTTTAAATCTTTAATCAACAACATGTATAATAAGGTCACTACAGTGATATATCTTATAATTTTAATCATTTAAATTATTGTGACTCTAGATTTGTGTTTTATCATATCATCCTTAGATAACCTTTTTAAAAATATTGTGATTTATATGAGAACATTCAAGACCTCAAAGGAACCTTTTCAAAGAAACTCTTATCAACTTTCTGAATCATCAGCTCAACACAATGACAGTTACATAAGTGAAACATGGATGAATTGTTATTAATTCAAGACAGGAAAAAAAGTGTTACATGTCATGGAAAAGAATACTGAGTTGCAACAGTGCAGTTATTCTTTTATTTATAAACATAGAAATCTCTAGAGGATTCAAATTGACTAAAAATCATGTGCATGTACAATAAAAATGAAATCCCCCCTAGAATTTGGCATCTGCACCCCCCCCCCAAAAGTCAATTCTTTAAAGGATAGGAAAAGGGTAGAGAAACTTGAAAACTTCAGTTTTTCCAAACCTTTTCCCAAATCCTCAAATACCAAGACATTTGATTTGTTCCTGCCATTTGGCAGGATAATGAATTGGAATTATTTTGAAATCAATTGCTGTCAACAGAGTCATTAATTTCCCAAGAATTGGTCAATATTTTACTTTTCTTTATTGAAACACATTAATAAAGTTAACTAAAAATGTTGGATTGGAATCATGTTGATTGAAATAATTATTAGTTATTTTCCTTGAAATTTCATGGAAGTAAGTAATCCAGAAGGATGTTCTCAAGTCACTCTTCAGTTGAAATAAACCTAAATATGTTTTTTTCTGGTTTTTTTTTTAAGTCCTAGATATCATTCCCAGAGTCCTATGTCTAAAAAAGGTGTTCTCACCCTCAGCTACCTTTCTACCTCCTAAATAGGAGTTTTAAATTTAACCCTACAACAATTTAATTCTCTCTGATGAGTATATTTTTGTTTTTTCTTCAGTCCATTAACTTTTTCTTTTGACTCCATCAGCTTATAGATGGTACATTTATTTTAAAATAAATAAAAATAAATACTGAAGTATACCTAGGAACATAAAATCCTGTTTGGTATAATATTATAACATAGTTAGGTTTTACTTTGGAAAATAAAATTCCCAATGTTGTTGTTGTTGTTATTATTATTATTACTATTATTTTAGATTAAAGGCCACAAAGCTGATTCATGTACTTTGAAAGACCAATAACCCTGGTCACTAATTCAAGTGATCTCAAATGAGGATTTTATTTTTCTGATAGCTATTAATATCAGAATATTAAAGATAGCTTTGTTATTTGATTTTTTTAAATAAAAAAGTTAGCAAAAGACTCTGGTTTATTTCTGGTGGAAATTTACTTTTGCATGAATGACAATTATAAAATAGATAACTAGCAAATTTCTAGAAGATCTGTCTAAATGATATTGCCATAGACTTATGAAGGCAGAGAAATGGCATGATTTCCATGATGTTAAGCTTAACATGAAGAGTGATATGTGTCAACGTCTTAATTTCTAGTAAATGATGAGAAGCTTACATTCTAATTTTTGGTTTTAGTCAGATCTCTGCTAGAAAGACAGTGGTATTGTCATGAATGTTCAATTCACCATCCATCTCAATTGCAGATTTCCAAGGACATGCAGAACAACCTGCAAGTGGATACAAGTGACATGTATCAATTTGATATGGTCTCAAAACCCCATGGAACTCACAAGCTATAATACATATGAGTCTCAAGCATGTTTTTGTTCCTCTCAACTTTTTGCCAGCATATAACCAACTTTGATTCCTTTCCCCTGTATTCACAACCTCATATTTACCTACATTTGCTATAAAGATACTCAGAAATATAAAATCTAGGAATATCACCCACGGGGGGGGGGGGGGGGGGCGGAGAATGTCTTCGCTTCATCTACAGCAACTTGTCCGTACTATTTCCAGTTGGTCTCTTTTAACATGATCCTCCCTGTTTCTGCTAATCATATGAAATTTTTCATTATTTCTACATTCACCAGAATTCTTGACATTTTCATCATCATTATTAACAGAATTTTCTCAACTTTATGTTCAATCTCTTCTTTCTCAAAACCATCCTCTCTGGTGCAGTCAAACAAGTGTATGCTTATAGAACTGTATAAGGAAAAAATACATGAGGGTGAATTGTCACTGAAATATTAAATTCCCTTGCCCCTTAAAATCTAAAGCAGTCAAGAGAAGCTATTTTAATAAAAAGAAAGACACAGATGTCCACCTGTGTATTTTTAAAATTTTGAGTGTGAGAGTCTGGAAGTATAAAAAAGAATCTACCATACATTCAAGTATAATCCAAGAGGATTAGAAATATGAATTTTGGGATTTATATAGCATGCTTTATTATCTTCTTTCAGAATCACAATAATCCAGGTTATTTCATGAAGAACATTTTAAGCCCCTGGCTGAAGGGTGCTTATTCAACATTAGCTTGAACACCATTTGTTTGATCCAGTTCTTTCAATGTTCTGAGATCTTATGACCAGCAAATAACAACACCTGAAAAAAATTTTTTTACTGCTTTTTCCTCATCTTTGTAAAGACTCTGGAGAATTGGTCCATGTGTTCAAGTGAAGACATGACTAAATACATGTTCAGGGCTTCCTGTGTAAAGCTGAGAATGGTAGTGTTCAGATCCATGTCAGACGTGTCCAATATCTGGACATTGCTTATTCATTCTGACCAGCAGGACTCTATAGCCAAATCTAACTTGAAAATATCAAGGAAGAAGATAACTAATAAAAGGGTATAGGATTTGGGTAACTTTGAAGACTTTTCCAAAATACTTTCAACAAAATTAAAGAAGTAGGGTAGGAGAATCACTGGAGAGAAAATACAACAAAAAAAGATAGTAGGAAAATGACAGAGTTGATAGTAAGTGACAGCAGACTTAACTGCATTTTGCATTTGTATAAGTAATAGAAGAGTTTATCAGTAATAAGAATAGTGGAAATTGCAAGAGAACAATGTTGGGACTTGGGGTGAAACCAACAAGTAATATATCTCTATTCACCTGCACATGGAATTACAGAAATGAAAATCAACTCAGTATCACCTTCACTAATGCTTTGCAGAGAACATAGGTTTAGATCTAGGAGATAAGGGTGGTTGGCACAGGTGTTCAACCACATGCTCTACCTGCAAGGACAAGTCTCATGATGGAGAGCAGAGAGCAGATCAGAACTTGCATCTTGTGAGCAGACCAGAGCCAATGGAAGGGTCTGAGCCCTTCTTGTGACCAGACCCAATGGAAGGGTCTGGGCCTAGCTGTGACCCCCACTGACTGACCAATCAAATATCTCATTCCCCTTTCAGGAAATAAGATAGGAAGAGCTGCATGAAAACAACAGGAATAGTGACGTTATCATTTATAAAATTCTGAGAAAATCAACTGTTGGGGTAAACACATGAGCTACCCCCAGTTACATAATTCTCTAGACCCAGTGTGTGTTTCGCCACCTAAACCCTCAATTTAGTAATGCATCCAGAAATTTTACACCCCAAATTTATAATACTTATATTTATAATACCACTAATTCTAGATAGCAACCTCATTCCCTTCATGATGAAAAAATTAGATTTGAGGACATCTGCTTGCTAAAACAAGCTTTGCAATTGGTCTGAAGACAATAAGTGCTGGCGAGGATGTGGGGAAAAGGGTACACTTGTACATTGCTGGTAGGACTGCAAATTGCTGCAGCCAATATGGAAAGCAGTATGGAGATTCCTGGGAAAGCTGGGAATGGAACCACTATGACCCAGCTATCGCCCTTCTCGGACTATTCCCTGAGGACCTTAAAAGAGCATACTATAGGGATACTGCCACATCAATGATCATAGCAGCACAATTCACAATAGCTAGACTCTGGAATCAACCTAGATGCCCTTCAATAGATGAATGGATTAAAAAAAATGTGGCATTTATACACAATGGAGTATTACGCAGCACTAAAAATGACAAAATCATGGAATTTGCAGGGAAATGGATGGCATTAGAGCAGATTATGCTAAGTGAAGCTAGCCAATCCTTAAAAAACAAATGCCAAATGTCTTCTTTGATATAAGGAGAGCAACTAAGAACAGAGCAGGGAGGAAGAGCATGAGGAAAAGACTAACATTAAACAGAGACGAGTGGTGGGAGGGAAATGGAGAGAGAAGGGAAACTGTATGGAAATGGAAGGAGATCCTCATTGTTACACAAAATTACATATAAGAGTTTGTGAGGGGAAAGGGGAAAAAAGAAAAAAAAAGGGAGAGAATTGAATAACAGCAGATGGGATAGAGAGGGAAGATGGGAGGGAAGTGGAGAGGGGATAGTAGGGGATAGGAAAGGTAGCAGAATACAACAGTCACTAATATGGCATTATGTAAAAATGTGGATGTGTAACCGATGTGATTCTGCAACTTGTATTTGGGGTAAAAATGGGAGTTCATAACCCACTTAAATCAAATGTAGGAAAGATGATATGTCTTGAGCTTTGTAATGTTTTGAACAACCAATAAAAAAAGGATAATCATATCAAAGTGAATGTATCAGTCAGATTCTCCAGAGAAATAAAATCAACAGGCTATACACACACACACACACACACACACACACATATACATACAAAGATACAGAGAGAGTGAGAGAAATTGACAGAGACAAGCAGAGAGAGTGAAACAATAGATTGCTAAGCATTGGCTTATTTTAAGGAATTGGCTCTTGTGATTGTGGGACTGGTCAGTTTGAAATCTATGGAGCAAGCTGGAAAGCTGGAAACTCAGGTGTGAGGTGAAACTGAAATGCTCAGTCCAAATTCCTCAGGGCAGCAGATTGGAAACACAGGGAGGATTTCTACAGTGCAGACTTAAGGAGAATTTCTTCTTCAGGAAAACTGTTTTTGCTCTTAAGGCTTTTAGTTGATTGCACAAGGCTTGCTGGTACAGTGGAGAGTAATCTGCTCTCAAATCTAACGATTTAAATCTTACTCATATATTTTTTAAAGTGCCTTACAGCAGCATCTAGACTGGTGCTTGACCAAACAACTAGTCATTCTACCCTGAGCCAAACTGGCACATAAAATTAACAACCATGGGTTTCTCAGAAAGTGCCATAGCATTCAATAAATGCTTTATAATAAAGATTTGATATATTTACACACATAATACTAACATTACTGTTTAATTTATTTGGTAAATAAATAGAGTCCAGATACTAGCCTGAATACAATGCACTGGTTTTGTTCCTAAAATTTAAAAAAATAAATAAACTTTCATTATGACTGTTTTAAAACAGATTCTATAACTAGGGTATTAAAGAAATTCTTCTATGCTAATAATGGAACTGCATGCTATTCAGCAAATTTAAAGCTTTCCTCTGAAACTTGGAGGAAAACTTGTGTAGCTGTTGTTACATTATAAGAAAACAGAAATATTGAACTTATGTCAGAGACATAAAAAATAAAAATAGAGACCTACACCTCAATTCACTTTAATAGGTTCCTGAGTTTTTAGAAGCATGGAAAAAACAGTTGTATGACAATTTTAGATGTGTTATTTATAATTTCAAATAAATTGTTGTAAATAAATAAGAGAGTCATAAATAAATAAGAGATTCATTCTCAATCCTGCCACAAAATTACTGACGAGATTACAGAGGAAAGAGATAGCTGCATTGTAGTTTTAGTGTAGATTTTAATGGAAATTAAGAGGTTTAGGAGTTAAGAAGATTATATAATCATTTGAACTTTTAGTTTAGCTGTTTCAACTTAAAAAATGACTTTTTAAAATTATTATGTGTTGATTAAAATTGAATGAACACATAACCACAGACTCTTAAAAATATTTAAATGTCTAACAAATCCATGTAGCTCATCTGAATAATAAATTTCCTGGACACTGAAAAACTGTATAGGTAATTTCACAACATCCTCTTTCCTAGCTCAGTTAAATCTAGTGATTATTGTCATGCAAGGGACTCAAGTCACTTTTTTTGCACTGTATTGATCATTAGTTCATTGTGTAAATCAGATATTTTAAGTTAATCCATTCAAAGGATAACACATCCTATTTGCAAAAACCATCTAGCAATTGATGTGGTTTAATAAATTACTTGCCCTTTGTATCAGTTAGATCCAGATTCAAATTCATATTCTGTCACATATTATCCATGTGATTTTTTTTCTTTTTTCCTTTTAACTCAGGGTCACTTGACCACTGAGCCACATCCCCAGCTCTATTTTGTATTTTATTTAGACACAGGATCTCACTGAGTTGTTTAGCACCTCGCTTTTGCTGAGGCTGGCTTTGAACTCTTAATTGTCCTCCTCAGCCTCTCCAGCAGCTAGGATTATAGGCTTGTGCTGCCATGCCCAGTCCCATACGATCTTAAGACAACCTTACCTTTCTTATCTTTTAGGTAAATTTTTGGTAATAGTAATATATATTTATTCTATATGTAATACTTATTATGATCTTAATTGGGTATTAAAAACTACTCAAAGCCATTATATGTTAAAGACTTAACATTCAAGGATATTCTAAGCATGCATTTTGTTTTTCCTGATCTGCCATTTTGAGGATGCTTCTTTTTTATTTATTTATTTATCTATTTTTTTTTATTGGTTGTTCAAAACATTACAAAACTCATGAAATATCATCTTCCATATAAAATGCACTAATTTTAAATGAATGGTTCAAAGTCCTGACTGATTTTTGCAGGGCCATATAACCTGTACCAAAACATGATACAGAACATCCAAAAGGTCCCACGTGTCCCTTTTCTTTTCTGTTTTTTAATTTGTTCTAATTAGTTATACATGACAGCAGAATGCATTTTGATTCATGTACACACATGGAGCACAACTTTTCATTTCTCTGGTTGTACACAATGTAAGGTCACACCATTCATGCAATCATACATGTACCTAGGGTAATGATGGTCCACCTCATTCCACCTTTTTTTTTTTTACCCCCATGCCCCTCCCCTCCCTTCATTTCCCTCTGCGCAATCCAGAATTCCTTCATTCTTCTCATGTCCCACCTCCCGGCCCTTTTCAATCAATGACCTTTCCGTTGATGTGATCTGTGGAAAGCACTATTCTATGTTTTAAAGGTCTGTTTTTTCCTTTCTAGAATGACATATTGACACAATCATCCAGCATATGGTATAATGCTTTTGAGGCTCATTTTTATTGTTGGATATGTTATTTTATTCCTTTTTTTGTATATATGCAAAAATTGCATGGGGTCAATTGGACTTAATTATACTTTTAAATTTTTCCATTTATACAGACAGAAAAAAATTTATCTAAATATAAAATACACAAAGATAATTTTTAAAGAAAATATCAAAATTTTTTCCTTATTACAGTCAACAGTAATTGATCTTAATTACAACTGAAAAATTCTGCTTACTAAAACTCACCATTAAAAGACTGAAAAGAGAAGGTATAGACTGGGGGGAGAGTATTGCAACATATAAATGCAACAAAAAATAGTGTCTAGAATACATTGAGAATTCACAAAAAAAAATTAAGGAAAAGGACAAAAAAATGTAGTTAAAAATTAAATAACTCACTAATTAAAACAAATTAAAAAATTAAATAACTCTGCACAAAATAAAATATGACCAACAGACATATGAAGGATGATCAACATAATTAGTCATCAGAAAAATGCAGGACAAATTTCTGTGGATTTAGCCAGAAAGGCTAAAATAAAACTAGCCATCTCAAGTATCAAACAGGATATGAAATAACTAAAACTCTTAATGAGTGGATAAATTGGTGTGACCACTTTGGGAAAAGGTTGGTTTTATATCATTTCCTACATCCTGGTTACTTTACTTTCACTCTTTGGGGCTATTATATGTACTTATTTTAAATCTCATTTCCTATATCCCATGTTCTACTTGTTACCTCTATACTTAATCAAAATCAGTACATACATTCACCAAAATATGTGTACCAGAATGTTCATAGCAGCTTTACTTATCACAAGTAAAACTAAAAGCATCCCAAATATCCATAAGTTGTAGAATCAGCATGTAAACAAATGGTGGTATACATTGATGATGTAGAATGAAATTTAAAATTTTTAAATTCATGTTCTTAATGCAGAAAATTAAAGAGAATAAACTACTACTGCATACAATTCTTACAAAAGACATGAAATAGTATATATATGATCCTGTACATCTAAAACTGAAAAAGAGGCAAACTCATTTCTGGTCATAAAAATTAATAGCACCTGCTCTTGAGCGGAACGCTGAGTAGAAAGGGTCACCTGGAAGCCTGCTGGTGCACAGGTCCTCTCTACCTTGCTCTGGGTGGTGACTGCATGGGTGTGTGTATATATATTTTATCTCTCTCTCTCTCTCTCTCTCTCTCTCTCTCTCTATATATATATATATATATATATATATATATATATATATATATACATCACCCAGACACAACCCAGAGCGTTCATTACCCAGACAGTTCATTAAATGTTTTTGCATGTACATGTATATAAGATATCTCAATTGATAAGAACTCTTGGGAGAGACTGTAATTCCTACCATCTGGTAAGGCATCCTGAGAAGGAACATAATCATTTGGTTTAGATGCAGATTTGACTCCAGGGTTTGAATCACGATTAGTAAAGATTTCTCTTTTGCCACATTTAACTTTTGGTAATTTTTCAGATAACTCAACTTTAAATATGAAAGTGTGAGGTTTATTTTAGTTACACTTCTTAAGAAAGGTACTTAAAAAAGTTCATACTAACAACTTATAGTTAAAAATAAAATTCTAAGCATGTTTTCTATGAGATAATAGTTGTATAAACCCTCAATGACTTGTTTACAGAATCAAGCCTATAGTTATATGAAATGTAACTATAAAATAAGAATAGTTTTCACATTTATTTTAGAATTTAATAGTAGTGATGTGAAAGTGGTAATTAAAGAGTATAGAAAGCACATATTTTATTAAATATATCTTAATGAAGATACTATAAGAAATAAAAATATACTGTATATAAAAAGGCAACCTTTTAAATTTATTTTTCTGTTTTTATTTATAACAGATGGACATATTGAGAATTTTCATTGAAAACTTACTGTGTATGGAGGCATTCATGAGGAGCCAAGATACCGCACCATGAAGACATTAAAACCTCAAGGATTCATAGCGAGAAGGCAGACACACAAACAGATGATTATAATACAACACTGAAATGGGCTCAGAGATAAAGCCCATATGCCAAATCTGTAAACAGAGTGCCAACACAAGGGATATAAAAATGTAACCACAGAATGAAACTCGTATCAACGTTAAAAACAAAACTTAATGGTAATTTCCCCAAAACTTTTAATTCCCAGGGAATAAAGCTTCAATGCCCTATATTTTAAATTTGTTATAATCACTTCATTGCAAAGTCTATTTTTACTTAAGTGTTTATGTGTGTGATGCAAAACAGAGCAAATGAAAAACACAAGAAAGATAATAATTTTGTCATATGTTTTCTACTCTCAAAGTCCCATAATAAATGCCTGACAATTTGAAAGTTCTCTTTGCAGAATGCCAGGGTGCATGATGAGTGGCCCTGCTTCAGGTCTTTATAGCCCCCTAATACAATTACTCTCAGACACAAACCAGATACTGCACCACTGCTTTACTTCACATGGATCACTCACTCTTTGGGTTAGATAACATCCTCAGAAACTATAAACAGATCATATATTACATTGTAATTATCCTTCCTTAAAGATAACAGAAGAGAAATTCATTTTCTTATTACATTTACTTCAGAAGGTTTAACATTCAAAAGGTAAGCAAATCTGTTTTACTAAGAAATACGTCAGAACATGAATTTTGAGCACTCATGCAAGAAATCTGGGATGTGTTTTCATACAATAAATTTTCTGAAATTGTCTTTGTAACAAAATACTAAACAAGCATAAGGTCAGGGGATATAAAGAATATATTTTTAGATGTATTTGAATACCCCACACTTGGAAAGAGTCAGAATATACGACACCCTGGAAGCATTTCTACTGCCATAATATGGGTTCCTGTGATTATGGTGTGCTATTTTATCTCAATGTGTAATTTTTAAGGTGAAAATGTCAAAAAAGTCTCCTTAATAAGCCCTCCATTTGCCAAAAATAATATTTTTAAAAAGAAAGATGTCCTGAATCTTAGAACTTTAAAAGCAGAGATTAGAGTCTCTGCTTCAAGTCTCTTGCAGTCTGTATGTTTGGGGACTGTTTTGAGATTAACTATATGATTAGTGCTTTTATTCTCTACTCATTCCTTCTGACTTCAAACATACCTCAGACCTGGATCATTAATTACATAGAAAGGGCATTGTTAGTAAATATCGCTCTTGATCACTTTAAAATCATAAATGACAAGTTCCTCTGTTAACTGAGAATTTGAGGCCATCAAATACATCATAGTCAACCTCTGTTCTTCTCAGCCTAACAGAGAACTTCGGACTTAAAAAGGTCTGTGGGGTGAAGTTTGGCCACCATGACTACATTGGTTCCCTGGAGGAGACACATTCGTCCCCTGTGATAGGGTGTGCTCCTACAGATTTCCCTCACTTCTCTCCAGTTATAATTCCATAGCACTGTCTGCCTCCTCACAGTCCATTCCTGAAAGGTTAGTCCATAACTTCTGTGTAATGGATGGCATTTTGGTTTTCCTTCTCGCTGGCCACATTGTTGTCTCTTCTAGAAGCATCCTCTCTTTCTCATCTTTTAATCTGTGGCCAGATCTAAGTCTTCAGCAGTTTGGATCTTGAATGTCCCCCAAAGGCCCATGTATCGAAGACATGGTTCCCAGAGTGGCAGTGTTGGGAGGTGGTGAAAGTCTTAAGAGGTGGGGGCCTAGAGGGAGGTCTTTGAGTCACTGGGGATGTTTGCTCCAAGGGGATTGAGGAAACTTTCTCTTCCTCTTTTGATTCCCTACCATGAGGTGGGCAGTTCTGCCACATGCAATATGGCCAACTGACCATGGATTGAAACCTCTAAAATTGTGAGGCAGAATAAATCAATTCTCTTTATTATGTTGTCTCAGTTACTTCCTAAAGTGACAGAAGTCTAACACAACCCTTCTCTTTTCACTCTACAGTTTCACTCTCGTCAACGACACTGACATCTAATAACAATAACAACTTTCACAGCACTTACGAATTGATCTCTGTTGTTCTATTCAAATGCCTACTTAACATCCAACAAACACATAATGTCCTTTCTTTTTTTTTTTTTTTTTTTGTCTTTCAGTGTTTCAATGCTACCTAGCTCATCTCTACCTTCCCATAATAAAAAGTCAATAAAACTAAGAGTTATTCTGTTCAATATATGAAAGAGATAACAGATCATGTGAAAGGCAAAAGGATGTCATATCTCCAGCAAAGGGTACAAATGGCCTTCATTAGGAAGTATGGGGAATTTCTTTGTGGCAAGATAGCAATTATGTTATAAGAAACTTAAAAAAAAAATTCCCTCCTAATGGTGTTTATTTTCATTACAAATCACAACATGAAGTAATTTACTAAAAGGAAAGCAAAAATAAATTTGGTTGGAATCTTGATGAAAAACCAGAGAAACTCGGTGGAAGTGCCAGGCAATTTTAGGGGACCCTTTGAGTGTCGTGATGATTAACTTATAATGGAATCAGTTTGTCCTGTGGTTACAACTTTCACCAGCAGGACTCAATTCCTTGGTGAAAGGCAGGTGGGTAGACGGGAGAAGAGAAGGGGCAGATAGATGTAGATTCACTATCTCTTATCCATAGTTCCAAAATTCAAAATGCCCTAAAAAACATTTCTTTCAGACTTTTGACCACAGGCCAATGATCTGATACAAATGTATTTATAGTCTGAATTTATTCAAAGTAATATAAATATAACACATTTTTTTCTACATAAATTCATTGTGTCAGACTGTTAGTACTGCCTTGAACTCTAGAAGTGTTACATAATTTTTAATTTAAAATATGAATTACATTGAGCCTTGTTAGGGTCTGTAAACAAGTCAAGATGGCACCTGGCATTTTGCCAGAGGAAGTGGTTTGTGAAGTAACGCCAGCGAGCCATTGAGTGTGGAGATTCCTTATTGGTTGACTGCTGTATCTAGTTTATGTTAATTAAGATAAGCTGTGTGGAATGTATATATACCCCTCCTGTCCTACAATAAACGGCTCCCACTCCTGCTGTATCAGTCTACACAAGTTGCTCATCATCCCCCAGTTATTTTGCTGCAGCCGGACTGCGGCAGAACCTGAATGATATTTGATAAGCGATTTTAGATTCAGCACAAGCATCCATTCAGGTTTGTTAATTATACCACCAGTACTAATTTTTCCTAAGTCTCTAATAATGCAACAGGAATGAAATGACATGTGTGCTGAAAATCCACAAGTAAATTGTTAAGTTATGCATGTAAGTTCAATCTTTATTAATTTCAAAATAAAATAAAGCAATCTTCTGATATCCCAGAATGCAAAATAACCAGAACTTCTATGGTGATATCTTTCAAAGTGCCAATTTAGCTCAATAATATTAAATGAATGGAAGTAGATATGAAACTACTTTTTTATTTTATTTATTTATTTATTGGTCTTACTAAGAATTGATTCATAGACTAGAACTATACTCTCTTACATCACCTGGTTACCTCATGTACTCATTACTATTCTTGTGTGAAATAAGTCAGTAAGTTTGATCATCAGTGAGTCAGGGGAAAGGGCTCAGGAGACATTCTAGCCTGTCCCCCGCCTGATGATGTTAGATAGGAGCTCAACTTGGAGAGGTGAGGCTTATGAGTTCCCTTTGCAGTCTGAGGTCTTCCCCACACCCTCTCTCTGTGTTTGCTGTGGGAGCTGCTGCAGTATGGCGGCTCAAGGGCTTAGAACAACTAGCTGTGGAAGCCTCACAGCATCGTTTCAACCATTTTCTACTTATCACAAACAAGTTATAAACCTGACTAGTTGTAAAGGATGGGTAATAACATAGAGTTTCTTTACAAGTTCAGCTGAGTCATTCTGTCTTACATCTAGAGGAATTCCATTATCTTCCATGTAGCTAAACACAAGACTCACTATTTAGAGCCCTCCAACTTTATAGTCCGGCAGGTTTTGCTATAGTTCTCAACTCCATCCTTTTTGAACCATTGCAAAAAAGCACTTCTCTTCCTTCTCAGTTTACTTCTCCTTTTTTCATCAACTTGTCCACCCCTAGAGAACTACTACTTATGAAAGCTTTTCAAGAACCCAAACCTCCTGTCTTCACCCTAAAATCTTATTGTGGACATTGGTATTCGTTTCCTACTGCTGCTCTAACAAGTTACCATGAACATCTTAGCTTAAAATAAGACAGATGTTCTATCACAGTTCTAGAAGCAAGAAGTCTGAAATCATGGTGTCAGCAGGGTCAAGCACCCTTCAGAAGCTCTCTGGAAGATGGCATTCCTCCTCTCTCCCAGTTTCTGTTGATGATTGACATTCTGTGATTTGAGGCTGCATAACTCCAGTCTCTCCCTTCACTCGCCATTGGATTTAGCACCCACTTGAAGCTCCTTAATTTAATCATACCTACAAAGCCCATTTTCCAAATGAGGTGATATTCACAAGGTTTACTAGGACATAGACATTATTTGGGGAGTGGGCATCCTTCAGTCTACTTCAGTATTCCTAACCTATTTTGTGGATTTAATTGCCTTCTGTTTAGAAATCCATACCTCCATTTTTCTGAATATTTCCTGTGATCTACATCTTTGTAAATACATACCATTGCCTGTTATACATGTGTTTTGGGTTATCAGAAAAGTCTGTATCATTCAGCTTTTTCAAAACTGATCTTTTTGTCAATGTCTCTACATCTCCTCTTTTATGGCCTCCTGTATCAAAAACAGTATCATGGTCCACCTAATGATACCTGTGTTCATGAGTGTTAATTGTTTCACCCACAGCTTACAGAAATAAAATGATCATGTATCTCTAATACTTCTTAAACCTCTCACCCACCAATCTCCTCACTTCTGACCGTTCCCACTGCTACTTCACTGCCAGAACAGGAAGTCATCCACTGAAATAAAGGAGAACTCTGCAACTTCAGGGTTGATGCATCTCATTAGTGGCCTAGATTTCACCTCACTACTGGCTCTCTGCATCTTATTGAGAGACATCTTGCCCCCTCTACCTTGAAAGATCTCTTGAATCTTTCATCTTCTGTTGGTTTCCACTCTCTGTTCTCTGGTTTCCTTCACTGGACGGCCACCTTAGGCACTAACTGATCTCCCAGAATTGACCATTGCTCTACTCTGAGGCATTTTCCATTTTTTTACTTTGTAGACAAAGCAAGGCCCCTCTCTTCCCAGGGGCCTCTGCAGGGAGTGTTCTTTTTACCTGTAATGCTCTTCTTTCTACTTCTTCAGTAAGTGATCCCTTGCTTTTCTGTAAAGATTTATCCTTAATGCCACTACTTCAGGATAATCCCAATTATGAGGGACCATTTCTCAGAACCCAAGGATACCACTTCCTGAAACAATAACACTGGGGATAGGATTTCAAAATATAAATTTGGCATGGAGACACAACACTCAGTCCATTGCATTTTACTAAAACTAGGTGATGAATGAATGAAATTCTGAAATTCTATGATGCAACATGATGAACATTTTAAAAAACATTTTTAGTTGTCAATGGACTTTATTTTATTTGTTTATTTATATGTGGTGCTGAGAATTGAACCCAGTGCTTCACACAAGCTAGGCAAGCGCTCTACCACTGAACACTACCACTGAGCTGCAATCCCAGCACAACATGATGAAATTTTGATGATAATAAGAAAACATGTGTGTGTGTGTGTGTGTGTGTGTGTCTGTGTGAGTATATATGTATTATAAATTCTTGAACAGTGCCCCTTCAAAATATATAATCCTCTGGAATTCAAAATGTGACTTTAATTGGAAATAGAGTTAACATAGGTATAATTTGTTGAAAATTTTGAAATGATATAATTCTGGGTTTAGAGTATTGCAATGACTAAATGCAATGACTGATGTCCTTGAGAAAAGAAGATACACAAAAGTGCACAGAGAGGAAGGCTAAGTAAAGATGGAGTCAGAGAACAGACCTCTGCTGCAGCAAACTGAGGAACACAAGAAGCCAAGATTCACAAGAAGCAGGCTCCACTCATACACCTTGATTTCAGACTTCTGGTCTCCAGAAATGTGATAGAATAAACTTCTGTTTTTTTAAAAAAAAAAAATCTCCAACTTTTGGCAATGTGTTATAGCATCCATAGGAAACTAATACAGGGTTTTTTTCCTTACTTATATCCTTCAAACTATCCCAAGAAATATGGGCTATTGTTGCAATTTTTCAAATTTAAGAGCAAACTCAGAGCAGTTAAGGGTGGTGAAGATCTTCCAGCTGGTAAGCAACAGGACTGAGATGATAATCAATGTTTATTTGATTCAAAAATCTCATTGTCTTTCACAATACACTACTTAAAATGAATGGTATTTATAATGCAATGTGGAAAGTTTCCCTTTTAAAATCATTGCAATACATAAATAAAATTAAGAGCTTAAAATACTAAACATCTGTTACATAGAAAATGTTTATCTGTGGAATACTTTTTTCTGAGACATTGAAAAATAAATAAATCATCACTTACCAGACTCATACACAATAATTCCGTGGAGTGGAATACCCTATATATGTTGTTATATGTGAAGAGTTTATTTCATCTCTAAGAGTGTGGCACTGTTGATGGCATTTTAGACAATGAAAATGATACTCAGAGTGTATAATAAACAGACTGTCCTCCCAAAGATATCCACGTCCTAAGAACCAGATTCTATTACCTTACATGACAAAATGTACTTCATAGTTGTGACTTCAGTCCAGGGTCCTGAGATGAAGATTATCTTGTATTATCCAGGTAGATCCAGTGTAATGGCAAAGGACCTTAGAAGGGAATGAAGAAAGGAGAAGGAAATGTAAACACAGAAGTAGAGGTCAGAGACAAGGAGAGAGACAGATCATAAGCTGCTATGATACTGGCCTTGAAGATGAAGGATGAGGCCATGAGCCAGGGCCTATACGGTTGTCTTCAGAGACATAAAAGACAAGGGATTTATTCTCCCCTAGAGTCTCCAGTAGGAATCCAGCCCTGCCAATAACTTAACTTCAGGACTTCACATCTTCAGAATATTAAGTTAATAAATTTGTGTTATTTTTAAATTACTAAATTTGAAAGATTTTTGCAGCAACAATAGAAAAATAATACAAAGGGATTAAGAAATTTTATCAATGACCTCATTTTCTCAGGGAGGTTACAGCAGGTGCCTGTTTCTCTGCAATTTAGGATTGGGCGAGTCACATTCTGGTAAAAGACCAATCCACACATGGATAAGGGGAGTACCTCAATCCACTCAACTAGAATTATGCATTTTCAACATCACAATAAGGGTGAAAAGCATCAACTAGATAAATATTTATGATAATAAACTTCTACCTGCTCTTACATGCAGATAGAAGAACTGTTTATCAAATTTATTAAGCTTCAGTTCTGGATATAGATATACAGCCCTTTTTTGTAGACTCAGATTTGATCTCTCTCCAAGTCTTTTTAAATGACTTCTCCTTTAGCTGGATTATTTCCAAAGCATATGAAAAATTGCAGTTTTCCAACTCTGTATGACTCGATATCAAATATATCTCTTTGTATTTACACAAAATGGTAAGACATTACTCAAACTCTGTAAGCTAGTTGTTAGCCTCAAATTGACAAAAATTTGAGAATTAATTTCCTACTAAATGTTATTTAGTAAACTTGGCTTGATTTTAATTGGTAAATTACAATTTAAAAAACAAGTGTTCAATTCATTATTTATTTCTAAGTTAAATACCATATTTCAGGGAGATAATAAAAAAGAATCAAGAATATTTGTCAACTTAAATATATTTCATTAATAATTTGCCATGTTTTTGACTTTCTGATATCCTCAGTATCAAAATGTATATTACTTTTCTCAGGCAATAACTTTCCTACGGTACATGTTAGAACTTTATGCGTCTAAAGTACTTTCCTAGATTTCACAGAAGGAAAATGCAACCAATCCATACCCCTATCTTGAAAGAATTTGAATAGGAAATCAGAATATAAACTCTAGATATAACTAACAAGCAAGTCACTGAATCTAACAAATCCATAAATGTACTATATGTACTCCTTCTTCAAGTCATGGTCCATATGGAAATCTAAACAAATCCTAATAGCAAAGTTTGATACATATTAGACATGCTTTTCTTCCCTATGTTTTCTGGGAAGGTGAGGCAGAGCTTCATGCATCAGTTAGGAATTGCCCTGCTGGGGGAAACATGGATAGCCTTCAAGGCGGAAGATAGGTGTTTGCAGGAAGCAGAAGGCTTGATGAGTGTCTGGCTTTACTAAGTGGAATTGTGTAAGGGAAAAGGGATCTGAGACTGGATAGATGGCTCAAATCCAGTGTTCCTCCATTTTCTATTGATATAAAAAAATAGCATGGACTGGGAAAGGTACAAAGTAAAGAAACTACCTCTCACCGTCTGGAGGCTAGGAAGTATAGCTTTGGTGAACTGCATCTAGAGAAGGTCCTATAGAAGTGAGATAAAATATCACAAGGTGAAATAACACCATGCAAGACAAAAATTAAATCCATGCCAAACTCATCTTTTCATCAGGAGTCCATTTTTGGGATAACAGCCTTAGTCCATCCATGAGGGTGGAGGCTTAATTATGGCTTAAAGGTCCCACCTCCCAATATGGTCACAGTGGCAATTAAATTTCAACATGACCTTTGAAAATGACACCAAGATTACAGAAAACCTTGAATGTTGTGCTCTACAGTTTGTATTTGGTCTTTCTTTTTTAGAACATTATTTTTAAAAAATTAGCAAAATATAGTACCTGAAAGTGCAGGGAATAAAGTTTGTCCATGTTTTATTTGACATGTCACTTTGGGCCAGATACTTTGCCTTTCTTTGCCTTCATTTCTTTATCTTTGAAATTGGGTCATAAATAAGATTTATCCTCAAAGAGACACTGTGGAGAGAAATGTCTTACTGTAGAAAAGTGTTTATGTGCCTGGCCCATTAAAAGTGCTAATGAAGCATTTTTACTATTCTACTGATATCAAAAGAAGTTTAGACAAATCTATACACAATTTCACTATTCGGAGTTACTATTTCAATAGCTTTAAGAAATACTAGTAGGGAAGCTTTGTTTTTTAAAGCATAATTTTCTTTTATTCAATCTTTAATAAAATTATGGATTTATTTTTACTACTAATTTATCATTTTATTTGATGACCACGTCAAGAATTTTTATAGCATTTACCAATAATGTACTATAAAATTTGGAAAATATATTTTAGAAAGTTCAGAGTTCTTGCTTTATATATGAGACGTGTATAGTTGTTTCTTACTCTTTGCAGTAGTATATTCTATAAAGTCATCGTGCACATTGAATTAGCAAATACTGGGAAATTGCTCCCTTACATAACAATGTCAGGTTCCCAGAAGCCAATGCTTATAACATCCTCCTCAAACACGAATGTCTGTCATACAGGTTTGTTCACCATAAATCTCTTAAAACTAGTCTCACCAGCATGCAGGCATCAAGAATTTCATCTTTAAATTCTAGCACAACCTCCTGATCAATAGTCTTTCCTCATCTCAAGTTTCAAGTTTTAACAACACATTGTCTTTTCAACATGTGAGTTTCCGGACTAAGAAGGGCTTAAGGTTTCCCTGACCCTGGGTAACATGACCATAAAACTTCTTGGCTTTCAATCTCACAGTGTTTCTCAGTTCCCTTTTTAAAGTCCACTCCAACCATCCATAAATCTAACCATGTTACCCTACTTTGCGTGGCTTCATAATGCCTGGATGTGTTTACTTTAGCTCTTTCCAGAATGGCTGCTCTCATACAGATTGTTGAATTTTCTTTTCCTGTTTCCTGTTGTACCATTTTGTCATTTCATTAAAATTGAACTCCTGGCCAGGGGCACAATAACTCATGCTGAAGGAAGCTTATCTAACACACATATTTTCTCCAGAAGCTACCTGGCAGCAGCCTTTTCGGACTTAAGAACATTGGAGAACTTCAGCATTGCACTTGGGGGACCATTGTGAACAGTGAAAAGTAAAAAAATAAAAAGAAAGAGCACAACCAGACAAGGAGTAAAAAGACAACAGCTTCCTGAAACAAGAGTTTAAATGAGAAAGGAGAGCATTACCTGTTAACCTCACAGGGGAAACCTTTTGTATTGACTAATTTTTTTTTCTTTTTTGTTCTGTGTATGTCCATGAAAAACTAAAATTGCTTCAATATTGATTAGGGTTTCCATATACATTTTTAGTAAATAGGCAACTTTGGGAATAACTAGGATTAACTGTACTGACAATTTATCATGTGCAAAAGGCCCATTCTGAATAGAAGAATAGAGGACAAATTGCTGCTAGGGAGAGATAGGTGAAGGAAAGGTCACCTCTTCCAGTGTCTGATTTCCATAATGACAGCCGAATTAGTATTAATGCATTGCAGTAGAGTTTATTTGCATGCATTATGATTGTAAAGGTCTCATTGTAAGGGAATGGCTCATTACACATACTGATTTTTTCAAGGGGTATTTAATAATTACAAAGAAATATAGCTGATGGCTGGCCAGCTACAACAGCATTATTAGTTTTTCTGGGTACTTTTGTAAATGGTACTTTTGTAAATATCAAGAATTGCATCATTAAGACATATCATATGTAGTATTTAATCTAATCTTATGATATTCAATTTGTCTGAAGCAAACTTCTAATCATAATGTTGTTTGCTAATGAAATCTATACATCTAGAAAAGAATTCAATGTTTATTATTAAGAATTGGGATTCAAATATGACTGGGAACTATTTATTAAACACCAGCCTATGGACTGTGTGAGGATGACTAACAGGAAATAATCTCTTGAGCTGATACCATCAGTGCAAGATGTATTTCCAAAGAGGAACTGAGTAGATAATGGATGCTTACATTTGTTGCATCTAATCTATCGTTTCCAAGACATTTCTCAAAACAGTCTCTCACTTCCACTTCTAATACCACCTCCCTGGTTGAGACCTTCTTTAATGCTTTTCTGATCTAGTTCAGTAGCAAAACACAAGTTGATGAAACGCCACAAAGACTCAATAACAAGATCAGCCATAGCTGACAGCTGAGAGCCAGAGATAGCAAGCTCTTCTGTTGACAGATCTCAGTCTGCAAAAATATGACTTTGCCTCTACTTTGTACCCTGAGAAGGAATTTTCTGACACTTAAGGTTCTCAGAACACCTCTCTATTAAATAGGATACAAACATACCCCCTAAGGGACTAAAGTATTTGAATTTTGAACATAGGCAATATGTTTAAGTAAGCTCAGTAAGTCTTAGCTTTCCTACAATAATACTGCAGACCCTGCCTGCTTTCTGCACTTCACTGTGTTTGTTTTCTTATATGCAAAGTAAAGAAAGCACTTTTAAAAATCAAGTTCATTGACTAAGTTATGGCATGAGATTCATTTGTGGGATTCACACTGATTTTCAAGTGAGGGCTTTGCAGTGTTCATCTTGACCATTCAGACACATTTCAGATACTTTTGATGCCTCAGTTCCACACCTCTGGCAGCACTCATGAATGTAAAGGCCCTTAGACCTCTAGCTCCAGGTATGTGTGATGCTACTAAGCTATGCTCTGATCATGCATTCGACCTTCAAGGTACCCACATGATCATCAGCCTCTAGAATTAATTATAATTTGAGCTAAAATATTTTATGTTTTAAGCACATAGAAGAGGTACATCTTTTAAAAAAACACCATCACTGCACAAGTTTCTTAGGGAATTCTATTCTAAATCATTATGAGTTAAAGTAAATCATTAAAGTGTAATGGAAATTGAACCAGTATAAAGTCAGCAGAAGTTCCTCTTTAGATTTTAAAAGGAAGGCATCTCATTGTGATTTCTAATCCAAGTTTTTTCTTTGCACCTCATGGAGATTTCTTACACTTTCACCTCTGCTGTTTTCTTCAAAGCAGGAAATATCTTTAACAAAAGCAGGAACTATTTAGATATCAGACAAATTGACCCAGTAGCAGAGAAGTTGCAGAACAGCTCCTCATCTGAGTTAGCTTTTGGACTTGATTTTTCATGCTTGGCTCCACAGAGAGTGTGTGGGCCCCTAAAGTGCCTCCTTATCTGTCTTTCTGAGGAAAGATAAGCTGTGCTGTGGACCCACAGAGGAGATAACACTACTGGTTTTGAACAATGGGCTAGAAGCTGTGGCAGGGTTGCTGGTAAATTTGCTGGTAAATCCTTCAGTAAATTCAGACAGACTCCTCAGACTTGCTTTGATAAGCATGAAAGTTAACTCTGCAAAGTGAAACGGACCTGATGTAAGACTCCTGCTAGGCCTAATGGGTTGTGAACTTTTGACCTTGAACTCAGGCAGTCTGGGAGACAGGGAAGAAAAGCTCTTGGCAAATTCCCTATCATAACTTATTTAAGGGTATGTCTAATTTGGGATGTGTTTTTTGCTATATTCATTGAGTTGGCAAAGCTCTGAATTCCATAAAAGCAGAAGTCAGCCAGTCTGCCAGCACGTTTGATGTGATGGATTGTCTGTCTACTGTACAACAATCTGAACATCAGCATTTTTTGTGAGGTTGGCCAGAAGATAAAAAGATCTAGATTTAGAAGTTATTGTTGCATTGTTACATGAAAAAGCAGTGCCAGCCTCTAAAGTTATAAATAGTAAAGAAATTGAGGCCAGAGGCCCAGGAATGAAGGGTTGTCAAAACCCAACCCCTGACAGTGTGGTGCTGTAGCTATCTATAGCATGGAGTAAATCACTTGGAACCAGGTCAAGGTGAAGTCAGACTGCTTGAAACAAGTGTTTGTGTCTTATCAAAAAGAGGTTTTACTTCTCCTTTTATCATCAACGTCCACATGAAGACCATTAAGATTTAAAAGAAACTTTAAACTAACTTTCTGTTAGCTGAGTCTGAGGTTTCACTGGTTTCCTATAAATCTAGAAGTATCAAATAGAAAACAGTGATACTTGAATAATGTTCTTTTGGCAGGGTATAAATTTGTTTGGATCTTCCTAGCTCTTGTATTTTCTTGGTCTGCACCTATTTTGACAGTGCAGGAGATGTTCATAGAAAATGCCATTTGCAAAATTCAATCCCTTTCCTTCTTCAACCCCAGTTCCAGCTCCTACAACACCACTGTTGTAGTGTGTATTATGGGCGTCTTTTTAAAGTTGCAATTACAATCTACTCTCTGTTCTGAGAGGTCTCATGCTACCCAAAGAGAAAAATAAGCCTGGGTTTCTACATAACATCACACATGCACACAAGTGCATGTGCACATGTATGAGTGCACACACACACACACACACACACACACACACACACGGGTAAATGATAGATCAAATAAAGACCTAGATGGAAAAGGTAAATGTTTAAAGCTTACAATGAAACTTTTAATAGCATATCTACATGACAGGATTTGGAAAACTTTCATAAACAAAGATACTTGTGTCATTCTAGTTTTATGCTTCTAGATTATGAGAGCCCATGAGAACTATAAGGCAAAAAATAATAACTTTTGTTACTTCAAAGTACAGAATATTAGTCAATGAATCACAGCATTTGCAAAGTTACAAAACAGAGGATCCTATGGCAGAACATGTTTGAAATATTTAAAAGTAAATAAATAAATAAAGGTCACTCATTTCTATGAACTAATAAGGAAATCATACTAGCCCTGGGGGACGAACATACAAATCATGGGAAAGAAGAAACCAGAAAAACAAGCACATAAACAGACACTCAAATTCACTAGTCATTACTAATAAAATCAATGTAAATTAAAACAGGTGTCACTTAGCACTTTTTAAACAAAGACTGGAAAGCCAGATGATGCAATGTGGGTGAAAATTCAAGGGGTATAAGAGCTCTTCTTACATTGCTGCTGAAGACAGTCATTTTGGAGAGCAAATCTCTTGATATGTAGGATAGAAAGATTAAGGCCTGTATAACTCAGCAGTTCTGCTGCTGGGTACATGGCCCAACAATATTCTCACACAGGTACATAAAGGAATGTGTGTGATGCTCATTGTAATGGTACAATTGGAGACGATGAGAGTTCACCACCCAAAGAATAGGCAGGTAAAAGGTGGGGAATAATTACATGCAATGTCATACAATGATTACAAGCAATGGATTAATTGCAAGCAAACCACCATGTATGAACACTAAAAACATGGTTTAGTGAGAAAATTTTGACAAATAATAGAAGTAGATATGAACACAATTCCTTCACATATATTAAAAGTATGTGACACCAAATGATGCACATTTTATAAAGACATGTATACAAAAAAAGATATCCATAATACACATTACAATAGTGATCTATAGGAGCTAGAACAGGGATTGAAGAAGAAAGGTAAGAGAACAAAGGGATCAGTGAATTAATTTTCAAGAGTATACAAGGGCAAAGGAAAATGGGGGGAAATACCACAAATTCTAACAGGTTGACTAGAATTCTGACAGATGACAGAATTAATAACCCTATATGCCATTTTAGTTCCTTGTTTCTATATTACAAGAGTCCACAGGATAGCAGAGCAATTATTGTGCAAATCAAAATATCTGTGATGATTTGTTTTTCAGAGCACAGGTACCTTGTTATCATTAGAAACTTAGGTGTACTTTTTGCACACACAACTCCGACATCAACCATAGGAGTAAGCAGTGGACAAGTATTGTTGTTTCAGGAGACTAAAACCAAAATATAATTAATACTTAAAACTTTAAAAACACATAAACATACAAAACATAGTAAAATACTATAATAAGTGAATATATTCAAGACATCCAGAATTAGCAACTGTAACATTTTCACACATTGTCAATCATCTTTTTTTGCCTTTTTATATTTTATATTTTTATTTATTTTTTTTTAATTAATTTTTATTGTTGGTTGTTCAAAACATTACATAGTTCTTGATATATCATATTTCACACTTTGATTCAAGTGGGATATGAACTCCCATTTTTACTCCGTATACAGATTGCAGAATCACATAAGTTGCACATCCATTGATTTACATATTGCCATACTAGTGTCTGTTGTATTCTGCTGCCTTTCCTGTCCTCTATTATTCCCCCTCCCCCTCTCCCCTCCCCCCTCCCCTCCCCTCTTCTCTCTCTACCCCCTCTACTGTAATTCATTTCTCCCCCTTATATTTTCCCCCTTTCCCCTCACTTCCTCTTGTATGTAATTTTGTATACCCCTGAGGGTCTCCTTCCATTTCCATGCAATTTCCCTTCTCTCTCCCTTTCCCTCCCACCTCTCATCCCTGTTTAATGTTAATCTTCTTCTATCATCTTTTAATAATGAAAATCATTTTAAGTATTAAAATTTCCTTTTAACCACCAAAATTTCCTATCTCCTAATCTCTCATATGTACAACATATAATTGTTTTATGTGCCCCATAAGTGGACAACATGTTCAAATGAACAATGAGAATACTGGGATTTTGGTGGGGGTGGGAATAGAGGGTTTTTCTCAGCTTTTTTGTGGCTGTGACTAAAATATTCAATCAGAACAAAAAGGAGGAAAACTTTATTTGAAGGCTTACAGTTTCAGAGGTCTCAACCCATAGACAGTAGACTCCATTCTTCTGGGCTCAAGGTGAGGCAGAACATCATGGCAAAAGAGGGTGGTGTAGGGAAAGAGCTCTCATGATGATCAAGCAGCAAAGAGAGTGACTCCAGTTGCCAGATACAAAATACATACTCCAAAGGCATGCCCCCAATGACCCACCTCCTCCAGTTACATCCTATCTCCTTTTAGTTACCACTCTGTTAATCTCATCAGGGAGGATTAATTCACTGATTGGGCTAAGGTTCTCACAACGCACTCATTTCTCTTCCTTACCTTCTTGCATTGTCTCACACATGAACTCTGGGGGACACCTCACATCCAAACTGTAACATGAGTGGTCCTGAGAAGCTGTTAGCTGGGGAACATAGTTCTGAATGGGAACCCATGGATACGCTGCCCTAAACCTCCTTTTGATTTGTTGCACTATTCTATTAAACTTAACCCAGTAATCAAGAGGAATGACAGCCAGTGTCACATCCTGCAGAGAAATTTTAGCTACTAATTTTAGTACACTCTTATTTGTTGGAACCTTAAGATCAAAGGCACATAGTTGAGAGGAACAAGAATATAAATAGATCTTTGTGTTGCCTGACCCAGGACTGTGAGAAAAGAGACACACAATGTTTTCTTTTCTTTCCCCTTTGAGGAAAGAGGTCATTTCTCATCTTTCTGAGGATTTTTATTAATTTACTGAAACTAGGCTCCCCACCTTACCCTGAGGGTGATGAGTCACCAAGGCTATGCAGGTGAATTTTTGGAATAAAAATTACGACACCAGGGTGGGCTATACATTGCCTCCTTTTTCCTATCTCCAGCTCAAACAATCCCTCAGCACCTTCCAGGGACTGGCACTCCCCTTTCCAGCAGGTGGACCCACCAGGCTGGCTCCCATTTTTTATTATAATTTTTGCCTATAATTGTTTTGATTATTTTTGTTCCTCTTCTTCTCACTTTTAGGCTCCTATCTGCCTTAAGTCTTTATCTTTCAAACCTCCATTCCTCGTCAACCTGGCCCTCCACACTGGCCCCTGGTTAACATGACACTGTGGTTTCCCACAAGCTCTCTGTTGTATTCCATCTCATTTTAGGGGTTATGTATGCTACACTTTGTCCCTATTCTTTTTTCTCTGATACCCAATCTGGGAACACATATCCTAAAGTAGGCTGTAGGCCTCTTTGCTTCCTATTTCTCCTAAAGACACCAAGTTTCAAAAACCTCATCATCTATAGGAACAAAATGTTCTCTTTTTCTCCATGAAAGAATACAAAGATGGAAATAAATAAATAAAGTAAAATTACAACTGTTACAGATTGAACCTGTCACCAACTGTTACAGGTTGAACTGTGAGTTGTATCCTCCCACACACAACCAACAATTCTTACCAAATATATTTATTTTTTTATACATACATATATACCCTATATATACACAAATAATTTATATATATACTATACATAAATGCATGTATTATATGTTATGTAATATAGTATAGAATACATATTTATATATAACATAATAGAAATAGAAAGTTTGTTTTTTTACCATCTGATACATCAGTTTTATGATATAGAAAAATATGTTTTATAGGGATAAAAAATATGTGCCTTTCCTAAATGATGACATTCTACTGAAATATAACCATGAGGAATAACAACCTATTTCTTTGCAAATTAGAACTTACATTCATGCTGTTAATGATCTCATTCTTCATGTAATTAACCAAGTAATTATTAATTCACATAAATTATGTTATATATAATAATATGTAATATATGAAAAATCATATTGTTATATATAATAATATATATTATATCACATAATATATATTGTATAATATATAGTATATATGTGTATATATAGGGGTTATGTGTATATACATATACATATATTATATAATATGTGTGTGTATGTAAAATACCATACACTCTCTCTGTCCCCCACTCTCTTTATCACACACACACACACACACACACACACACACACACACATTGGAATCCTAATACCAGGCACCTCGAAATGTGACCTTTTTTGAAATAAGGTCATTGTAAATGTGATTTGTTAAATTAAGTTGAGGTCATGAAAGTACTAGGGAGTGATATTAGAAAAATTATATTGTTATATTTTGTACATGTATGAGTATGTAACAACAAATCCATCATCATGTACCACCAATATGCACCAATAAAATATAGAAAAATATAAATAAAAAAGATGAGGTCATACTAGGAGAAAATCAGTTCTTAATCCACTATTACTGATGTCCTTACTAAGAAGATGACCCTGCTGAGACATAGAAACACAATGAAAAATTCATGTAAAGCTGGGGGCAGAAATTAGAGGATACATCTACTACAAGCCAAGGTTTGCCAACGATTGCTGGATGACACCAGGAGAGAGCATAGAATAGATTCCCTATGAGAGCCTCAGAAGGATCCAACCCAGCTGACACTTTAGTCTTGGACTTATAAGACAATGTATTTGATCTTGAACTATTTGACAATAAGTTTCCATTGTTTATGACATTGTTTGTTTTCTTTTGTTATAATAGCCCTAGGAAACTGGTACTCCAGCTCTGGTTAATATAAAAATAATTTGTAAGATACTGCTTGTGAATTAATAATTACCCAGTTAATTACACAAAGAATGAGATTATTAACAGCATGAATGTAAGTTCTAATTTGCAAAGAAATAGGTTGTTATTTCTCATGGTTCTGTTTCAGTGGAATGTCATCATTTAGGAAGGGCACATATTTTCCTTCCCTATAAAACATATTTTTCCACATCATAAAACTGAAGTATCAGATGGTTAAAAACAAACTTTCTTAGCAACTTATTTGGTTCCATATAATACTGACATAAACACAAGAGAAAGGAACGTGTTTTCTCATGACTATATGAATTTAATTCATTATATAATCAGTCTGAAATTATTTAAAAGAAAGAAAAAGAATTGATCATTTACCAGATCTCTTGGCTATTTCAATCTCTTAAATATTCTCTCTCTCTTTCCCTCACATTCCTAGCTTTAAAGTAAGTAAACAGTGTAAAATTTGACTTTTAAAAAGTTAGAATTGTAGCTAATATCATTGTCTGCTTAAGATGAACTGATCTTAGTCTGAACTGATTTTTCACAGCCTTCTTTTGTACCACAAACTCACTGCAGGATTAGGAAAAGAAATCTGTGAACTATCCTAGCATGCAGAATTGTGATAATTGGTCTTCTTTCCTGGCCCCATGATGACAGTAGCGCTATAGCTAACATTCCTTGAGAACTTACTCTGTGCCAGTCACAGTGCTAAGATGTTAATTATCATTGTATTAAAAAGCAATATCAAAAGGTTTGATTGACATATCATCATTTTTTCCAGGAATTAACGCATTGTTACCAAATAACCATTTCCATTCATTATTAAGTTGGAGGCCACTTCAAACAACACGATTGATACCAGATTAAAGTTTTATAAAATATTCCAATGTGTTTTTAAGATGGTGTAGTATACCAGACAGTTTGTTATTCCAAGGTAGTGTTTGTTTCGCTTTACAGACGTAGTCTGACTTTTAGTTCAACAAGTGAGACTTGGAATCCTCCTTCTGACCACTAATCTCATTTTACAGCATGCAATTGCCAATAGTTGGCAGTCACTGAGTTTTGAATTGATACTCAAAAACATTTGTCCATTTTGGGCCAAGAATCATTAAATGTAAGAAATATGTTTATTCATTTCCCCATTTCCAGAAGAACTTGAAGAATTTTTTTTTCTATGGTGACTTAGGAGGAAATTAAATGTTATCCAATCATATTTTTTTGTTTTCTATTTCTTTTCATAATAGGGAATGTTCACTTATATTACTCTGCAGATGCAGCTGCTTATTCTGAAATTGACTCAAATTCTAAATAATGTACACTATACTTCATAGGTCTGTACTAATATACTACAATAGAACCATTCACCTTTACTAATTTAGCCATAAGCTAATCATACCTACAAGAACCACATAGGTATTAGTTATCAGATTCATATTTAAGTTTGGCTTGAATTATAAATAATTATAGGACATATTTCAGGAATTTCTTTCTGTGTGACTTGATCAGCATTCTCTGAACTGAATTGGTTCTCCCTGCCTATTTGCTTCGTACGTATTAAAATTGCCTTTCCAATTAGACAAAGGCTTCAGGATGTCAGTAAGCATGAATACTAAAGTATAAATACTAATGTACAAATACATCAGAGAAGAAATTGAAAAAGGCTGAATTACTGAGTCATCCACTTACTAAGTGATAGAATTGGAACATGAATAGAGCTTATTTTATTCTATTTTCTGTAATCTGCGTGGCATCTCATAATCACTACGCTCTGCTCTGTAACATGTAAGTTAATCCCTAAATCAACACAATACTAGATTTGCATGTGTGAGTGTGTGTGTGTGTGTGTGTGTGTGTGTCTGTGTGTGTCTGTGCCTGTGTGCATGTGTATGTGTGCACATGTGTACATGTGCTGAGGACTGAAACCAGGGCCTTATACATACTAAGCCTGTGCTCTATCCCTGAGCTATACCCTAGACCTAGTGCAGTGATTTTTAAATAGTTCATGAAAAAAAAAACTTGGTAATAAAAGAGCTCTTACCATTCTCCCTTTTTTTCAGAAGGTAAAATGTGCAAACAGAAAAGAAAAAGTCCTGTGAAATTATAATTTTTCTTAATTTGGCAAGTGATGGAATGTGAACTATATTAAGGTTCTCCTTCTTCTGGACATTTCATATACTGTCATTATTTGAGTCAGAGACTCTTCTTATTTCAGACTCATTTAGCAAAACAGTAAATACTGTTCATACTTCACAGATCTCCCCCCCAAAAAAATCACTTTAAAAGTATACAGTATACAGGAAAATATAAATTAAACCATAAACCAAACTGAATTGTCAACCTCCTGTTATCAACAAATAAAACATTCATGTTGGTGGTGATAAATATGCAAATCACCCTGATTTGATCATGGTACAATGTATTCATTCTGTGAAACATCAAAAACCTGTACCCCATACATATATATAATTATGTGTCAATGAAATCCAAACTAAATCTTTTTAAAAAAAAAACATTTTGGAAAATAAAATTTTAAAATAGTTTCCAACTATCTTCTGTATTTCAGATATTTCCATTGTGATATTTCCTTCTTCATCTTGTATTTTAGTAATTTGAGTTTTCTCTTCATCAGCCTGGCTAGGAGTTTATCTATTTTATTTATTTTTTCAAATAACCAAATGCATACATGCATTCTACTGTCATGTATAATTAATTAAAACAAAAAAATTAAAAACATTATGTAAACAAAATCTTGGTTTTGAAAGTTTTATGGCATGAGTTTTTATGACTATAAACCAAAGCTTTGGAGACAAAGAGACTCCCCCAAATTGAACAAAATGCCTCATTGCAATGTGTTTATTTTCTCTCAGTTTCTTCTAGGCTTTTTGAAGTCTCCTGAAATTTTAGTCTTCCTAAAATTGTATCAGAGATATCTAGGAAAATAAATAGAAAGTCAACTTGTCATTTACCTTAAAGATTGAGTGACAATTGACATTCTGGTTTATTCTCCCTGCTGATTTTTATTAATCTAGGGAGGGGATAAAACACCTTCTGACATGATTCTGTAGAAATATGGAACATATGTCAATAAAGAATGAGGAACTGAGTTATGGAAAATCACTATGAGTACCACCAGAGCTTCAGCAACAAATGTGGATCAGATTATAGGGACAGAATGGGAATGCAGGTTTGTAAGGCCAGTTGAAGAAAGGCCAGAGTGAACACTGATCTGATTCTTTTTCTCTCTCTGTGATTCTGCATTTCAAATTTTAAAGAAATTTGAAACATTGACTAAATAATAGAGCATTATTTACTATATGGGGTAACTGAAATGAAGTGGAGTAAAGGTCATATGGAGATGAAGAATAAGCCTAGAAATCATATTACTTTGATTAGATATTTACTTATCAAAATCCCTTAAGATTTGGCACACATAAGTATCAAAATCAACTCTGTAAGAAGCTGGTTCTCAAACCTCCATGACTATAAGGAGATATACAGGGAAGTTAGTAGATGATAGCTACAAACAAGAGCGGAGATTGGATTCAGTGTGAAGGAATGACATTGTGGAAGAAGAAGGGAGTCAGGAGAATGGGGACCACCTTACTTTACACCCCTTGGTTTGTACTGTTTATAAGAATGAACACCTTCTCAGAACAGGATAAAGATGTAACAGTATCCTTGGGGACATCTTGGGTTCCATTTAGCTAAAGGAATTAGAAGAGTATTTTCAGAAAAGTCAAAGATGTTGGAGAGTTTATTTGTAGTCAAAATGCAGGTCCAAGCAGAAATACAAAGTAGGGTAGGAAGAAATATAAAGTAGGGTAGGAAAGTGCAGGTAAGAGGAGAAAGTTGGTTTTGTTAGGTGATTAAGGAGCACATTAATTAGACAAGCTTCATGATTGCCTTTCAAAGTTCCAAGTCATCTATTGACAGTCTAGGACAGTTTTGTCCTTGAAACAGAACATTGAGGGCTACCAAAAGGTTGATGAGAGACAACGGGAGTGGGGCTGGCTTATAGTTCTCAGGAATAGAGGAAAATCTCTGAAGAGAAAAGAAGGAAGAAGATGTGTTCTAGAGAGGCTGTTTTGCAGTGTTTAGAGCAGGAGAGTTTGGTTAAGAATGGGCAACAAAGAAAGGACTAGATTTGTGTGCTGGAGCCTGAAAACTCTGTTTATTGAATGATCTTTGGCTCATTCCTGCATCAACCCTTTGCTGCAACAAATTTGAGGAACAAGAAGAGCTGTGATTACAAGGGATTGTGCATAGAACCACAGAACCAATCACACTTTGTAGAGAGGCATGAGTGAAAAAAAAAAAAAAAAAGGAAGAGTGCAAATAAAAACTTACAATAAACAAAAGCTGAGACCTCCAGGACTAGCTGATTTTAAAATGTAATTACAATTCATCTCATAATTCCATGGCATTGCATTTACACATAAACATGAAATTCAAACTTTAAAAAAACATAAAACATAATTATTTATGTAATAATATGGACACATGCTTGTAAGTAGGACATAAATATAAGTTGAGTGAAATATTTAAAAAATCAATTAGTTAGTTATAGGAAATTAAATTATGCTCAATACACAGTCACATCTTCCAAATATAGGATATTTTAGAGGATGAAAAGACTTTAGAAAACATTAGTCTTTCTATGATTGGAGTTATTATCCCAAAGACTGCTTGTTTCAGAGATGTTGGAAAGTGAATTCTCATTTTGATGGAAGGCTGACTCAGGTCAGCAGTAAGAGAGGAGCCAGGGGGGAAAACCTCATGTTATGAAGTACCTACCATGCACTCAGTACTTTCCATTTCCTGTGAGGTGATGTTCTTTTCCTATTTTAATCAATATCAAATAAGCCAGAAATTGGAAATAAATTGCCCAGGCCATTGCTGCAGAGACTGCCAGTCAACCACAATTTTGTTCCTTTCTTAAAAAAAACAAACCCTCTCATATTTTAGCCAAGCACATGGCAGACCATAATCAAGATGGCATTTCCCAGACTATAGCAAGTTGAAGCCATGTGCTAAGGCGATAGCTAATGACAAAAAAAAAAAAAAAAAAAATTCAGTATGTCAGGTAGACTTCATAATGGTTCACAATGATCACTGGCTTCTTATATCTACATCTCTGTGTAGTCTCCTCAATGTGGACTAAGCCTACTTATTTGCTTCTAAAAAAATAAATAAATAAAATAGAGCAATGTAGGGTTACACTTCTGCAACTAGGTTGTAAAAGATGAGATACTAGCATACTGTCACACTCTCTTATTGACTTTATGAGCCAATGTTGGAGACATGTCAAAGAGGTTCATATAGCAAGGAAATGAGATTTCCAGTTCAATATCCCACGAGGAGCTGAATCCTGCGGATGACCATGCGCATGGGCTAAGTAATTCCTTCCCCCAAGCGTCTTGAGATGAGACTCTAGCCCAGCTGACAACTTGATTGCAGTTTTTGAGGGAACTTGAAGGAAGGGACCCACCTAAGTCATACCCATACCCCTGACTGAGGAAAAAAACAAATGTGTTTTATTTTAAGCTACTAAGTATTGGAGTAATTTGTTGCACAGCAACAGATAAATAATATAAACAGTAATTCTGCTGAAAAATATGATTAAGGCATGTGATTAAATCTGATAGAGATGATAGCACATCATCCTAAGATTATGATCCTTGATTGAGAACATTACTAATCAAGATTTTTGGCTTTTTCAGTTGTCAAAGAATGTGTGTCTTCTACATGTGAAGAGAAAAGATGTAAAAGAATACTAACCAAATAAACATACCATATCTACCTCTTCTACTTTGGTAAAAAAAAAATACATATTTTAAAAATACCATAAAAAATAAAATATTTCTTCATTGGTAGTAGGACTATCATTTAAAAAATTTGGCACTTTCTGCATTATATCAAACAGATATGATGTTGATAATCACAACTCAAAGAGTTACAAACTCCAGAATTAGACAAAAATGCATAGTTATATGAGGGTACAGCCTCCATAAGACTTATCCCACTTTGGGCAACATCTGCAAGTTTGAGGGTTCCCAGGGCCACTCTCATTTCAAGTTCAAAGGTCACCAAGAACACCATTGGGTTCTACAATTCACTAGAAAGATTCACACAGTCATGTTTATTGCAAGCCAAGGATATAAATTAGAACCAGTGAAAGGAAAAGAAATATGGCTCATTTCTAAATGGCCACATTGAGATTTGGAGGAAGGGGGAAAAGAAGTCAACATAAATATGAAGCATATGCTGCCTGCTTCTCTACAAGGAGTAAATTTCCTTGTCACTGACCCAGGAGCCACTGGTTTTCTTCTAGCATCCAGCCAACGATAGCAAGCTAACTGGCTAACTTGTGATTGGTAAAATCTTAAACCCTTAATAGGTCCTAAATCTGGTTGCTACAATTACAATCATAAACTAAATAGAAAATAATCTCCAAGCTTATGAAGTTGTATTGCAACTTTACATACATTTTACATGGGCTTGTTGATGTGCACATGTAGACCATGTATTTCTATTTCTTTACTTGTAATTTACTCCTCATCAAATTTTCTTCTTAAAACTACTCTAATGAAACAAGTCTTTCAGAGGTCACTAATGGCTTCAACTGACCAAATCTAAGAATTTATGTTGAGTGTCATCCTATTTGAGCTTGCTAAGATTTTGCCATTTTGCCCATTTCTGTTTCTTAAGATCTTACTGGGTCTTAGAAATGTTCTTACAAGATTCATTTGTAACAGTATGTACTTTCATATTTTCAATACTTACATCATAATCCACACATGTGGCCTTAATGAGAACAAATGGGTATGCTGCATTTCATGTAAATTCAAGTTAAGAAAGAAAACCACAAATTCCAAGATCCTCTTTCCTATATTGTTCTGAATTTGAGTTAGGTAAAAGAACTTGTTTGAGTGGAAAAGCCATAGATTTTGGAAGGTTATGAAGGGAGTACAGGTTGGGAGACCACAACCAGAGCTGTACATGGGGTTATAATTTCAGCTCATCTTTCTACTATTTCAGCCCAAAGCCAACCACCAATATCTACCAATGTGGTAACCAACAGATCTCTTTTCATGCCCCACCTTTTAATTTAAAGTGCTAATTCATTGACCAGACATATAAATGGTCTAAAACTCTTCTGTAATCTTTGACCTTCCCAGCCAAAGTAGGATGCCATGGTTAACAACTTTGGTGAAATCCTACCTCCCTTACCTAGACTTTGCCTTCTTGTGTGTTTTTAAATTTTAATTTCTATAATGAATCCTGTCTACCCATGCTACTTTTAGTGTTCTTGTTTCATATGGAACTCTAAGATATTGTAGATGAAAAATTCAGTGATTATTCTCAGGGGCAAAAAAAACATATACTATGAGTGAATGCTGGGTGTTCATCTTAATAATCCTCAGAAGGGAAGGCAAGAGACTGGCTCAAGGATATCTACGCACCTTTGAAACTGCTAAAAATAAATATAACAATAGGCTATGGTAGGACTGCAATATATAATAAGCACATATGGACTCCCCAAGAGTTATCCACACCAGTCACATACTAAGCCTTCTGTGGACTGAATCATGCCTCCCTCCTTCCTCAAATTTATATATGGAAGCCCAAACTCCAGTGTGTTGGTGTCTAGAGATAGGGCCCCAAGGAGGTAATTAAAGCTAATTTAAGTCATAAGCATAGGTTCTGAAGAAGAGAAAAAGATCACCCCCTTTCCTTCCTTCCTTCCTTCCTTCCTTCCTTCCTTCCTTCCTTCCTTCCTTCCTTCCTTCCTTCCTTCTTTATTTTCTCTCTCTTTCCCTCTCTTTCTCTCCACTCCCCCACTCCAGAACATGACCATGTTGGCACTCAGATCTCAGCCTTTCACCCTCCAGAACTGTAGGAAAATGTGTCTATGGTTTAACCAGCCAGTCTATGAACTTGATTACAGCAGCCCAAACTGTTAGATGTTTCATAGGGACATTACTTCAGGTACAGTTGGTCTAGAGAATCCACTTCAGATATCCTTTCTTACTCTTGGATAGCATAGGATACAGGACACACAAACATTTAACCTCTGTACACAAGTTTTGAGCCAATTCTCCTCATCGACATGAGGACTGACCCTGGCCTGCCAAGGATATATAGCCTAGGTGTCCCACCTTCTGTGGGTTAAGCTTTCTCACTTTCTTTTGGTGTCACCCATGCAGGCACTTCTGTATTATTGAACTCTCACTTCCAACAGTGACTCCTGTACTCACTCTGACCATAGGTGATTTCAGTTGTTTAATATTTGTTGTGAAAATCAAAAAGAAAAAAATATAATAACAACTTTTTTAATCATGAGTCCTAATTTAAGTACACAAGTCATTTAAAATTATTCTCTGGATAAATTGTAAGAATTGTATACTTTATCAAAGACCTTGGTTATAATAATGCCCTTCTGCTGGGAGCTGTAGGACATGCCTTATATCCTAGCTTCCTGGGAGGCAGAGGCAAGAGGACTGAAAGTTCAAGACTAGCCTCAACAATTTAGCAAGCTTTATCTAAAAAACTGGCTGGGAATGTGGCTCAGGGATAGAGTACTTCACTAGCAATCAGAAATTTCTGGTTTCAATCCAGCATGCAGAAAGCAATTAAAAAATAAAAACATATTGCTTCCTATAGTTTATGACATTAATGGTCTTTTAAAAGTTATATGTTATTTTTAAAAAGCAATATTAAAATATCAACTCCTGTCTTAGGATTCAGTATTTCACAGTATGAGAGGGAATTGAGTTATTTACTAGTGGCCCCATTTTGCAAATGGGAAAACTAAGACAAGAACATTTAAAAAGGATTCAACATCATTCTTTCTCCTACCTAGTTAAAAATTCTTGGGTCTCTACCTTATTTATTCTAAAGCATGAATAAGGGTCCTTATTTTTTTTCCACTCAAAGCTATCATTAGCTAAAATATTATTTCTCTAAAATTCTATGCTTAATATAAAATAAATTTCACATTCTTAGAGGATATTTGATAAGATTAAGCATTGGGATTAAAAAATTGCATTATCAAAAAAGTTTTTCATAAAAATTATGATCAATTACCTTTTTGTTTTAATTCTCATTCCACTTGTGGTTTTTAATACTCAATTAATTTTGCTGGCTTAGCAAGGAAATAAATCTTTCTGAATTGAGGTTACAAACAGTATCCTAGTTTGTAAAACAATTTCTAAAGGAGGAATAGCTTTCTTTCTTGGAAACCTGTATAGCTCCTTGCTTGCCCAAGCACTTGAGAATTCCCACTCTACAACTTCAGAGTCCCCAGACTCAGCTGAGCCTCGCAGAACTGATTCCACCTTGCACAGCCCTAATACTCTAATTCTCCACATGTGCACTTATTGATTTCCAGTACAGTGAGTGGTAGGAACTGCAGAAAAAAAAATACTAACCCCTTATAGTTCATGTGAAATTCTAAAAGCCAAGTAATTCACAATTTAGAAATGCTGGATATTGTTGTGCTCTACTTATATCACATATAATAGATTACTATTGATATTAAATAAGCAGGCAATATCACTGGGCATTTCATTATCTGGCCTTCCTTATCTAGCTACATTTCTTCCACTCCACTACGCTGGCCATGAAATAACACAATTTTCCTGAGACTCTTCATATGCTATTTTTCTCTGCCCAGAAAATAGCATTTTCTCATGTCTTATCCTTGAGAACCACTTAACTCTAGCATTGTTCAAAAGGATTCTGTGATCTTTAGAGACTATATCTTGTTCTCCCTTTATTTCCTGACCTACTCTGGATGACTTCGCTAAGATTCCCTAATTTTTAACATCACTTTATTTAATTATTTACTATTTATCAATTTATTTATCATTTGTTGTGTATTAGAGAGATAGGCTCCAAAGAGTAACAGAATTAGAGCTATTCACATCTTATTCCTTCTTCAGGTGAATATAGTTTCTGTATCATTAAGGCATATTATAAATTCATTAAATGAATGACTAAAGTACTGAATGAGTGAGGAATCAATTGAATCATTAATATCTATCATGACAATTTCCACAATGTTTTAAATCCTCTATTTTATTAATCTTACATGCTAGAAAGCTGTTAAGCAGATACCAATATGTAGCTAATTATTTTATCACCAATTCCAACAGGAATCATAATTTATATGCACGTATACTATGCTATTGTCAGAATAACTGTTCATTGTCCCCCAAATAATTAATTTTCTCACTTTTTTGCCCACTTATTTTTTCCAACAATTTGCTTTTTATTCTTTATGGGTTGGAGTCAGCCCCATTTTCTCCATAAAATTTATATTCAGTAATTCAGGACAGATACAGTGACATTTTACCTCTACTCAATTCCGATTTGTCCTAGCTTGGATACTTGATGATATTCTATTTTTCAACACTTTGGAGACGTTATTGTCATGCATTGCCATCAACAGGCAAATATACATATCTGGTTACTTTATCTACATGCAATTATTTAAGAGAAGGGTTATAAGCCAAGCCCAATTCTTTATATTCTTAGCAATGTTGAGAGTGAGGCCATGTAAATAAGAGGTATCTTTGTTGAGTTAATGAATCTTGAATAGAATCATATTTTCATACTTAAGCTGATAGAAAGTAATTACATTATTTATCTTTGCCAAAACCTCCTGGTAAAAGTATATAATTTTAGAAGCCACACCTTTCAATAAGTAGCTTCTTTAGTAAACTTAGTGACTTATAGCATTTACAAGATGACCAAGCTAGCTTCTAGGGTATAACCAATGCACTGAAAGAATGTGACTCATTGCATACTGGGCTTTTTTATTTTGGTGTTTAACATGGAACAAACAGGAAAGAAACATCCACAGTCTAGTGCTTGCAGTCAAGGAGTTGGTGTTCAATGTTCTGGGCAGGCTTCAAGGTCCTTTGGGTTGTATCCAAGCAGCACAACCTCATGGCTAGCTCATGGAATCAAGACACCAGAATTCTACTTCTATATCCAACATTTAGTATAATCAAATGGAATGCAACATTGAAATATGAAATGCAATGTTTCAGCTAAGGCAATGTTCAAGTTGGCAATTTATTATATGCAGCCTGTGCAGAACAGTGGAATTTGCTATTGTCTAGACCATACTTCAGACAGGGAGCCACAAATCCCAATTTAGAGGCTGCTCTGTGGTTGCATAACTTGAATAAGTTTCATCTCTGAAAGTCATTGAAGAAAAATGCTAGAATAGTAAATCTCTAATAAAGTCAAAACTCATCAAATAGAACTTATCTATAATCATATATTATGACAGATGGCCAAATGAAAAGAATCTTTGATATTAAAAATCTGAGATCAATGTTACTGAGTAAAGAAAACAAGCAAGCTAACAAAGACACCGTAACACAGCATTTTTAAATTAACTATGTGCCAAGTCCAATATGTTCAATTAGACAAACCCAAAATAATTTAAGCAAAGTTAAGTTAGTCTAACATAGTCAGAATTATTCATTGAAGAATTATAATTTTTACAAATACCAAGTTTTATTCTAAAAGGGATAATTTATAACAGTAATTATAGATATGATTATGTCAACAAGATTATGCAAAGAAAGTGCTAAATATTTCTTCATTCTTTATTTAGTCAATCATTAATCATTGCGACATCATGTCACCAAAGTCAATTTCCCTCTTCAGTTTATTAATTGCTTCTATAAGTTAGAAAATATAATTCTCAGGGCTAGGGTTGTGGCTCAGCGGGAGAGTTCTCGCCTAAGCACATTTGAGGCCCTGGGTTTGATCCTCAGCACCACATAAAAATATAAATAAATAAATGTATTATGTCCAACTATAACTAAAAAATAAATATTTTAAAAAATATAATTCTCTCATCATTAAAGGATATATCAGAGCATTTACAAAATAAAAATCTAAGAAGTTCCAAGAAATTAATAAGACCTGACCCACTAAAAATAAAGAGCCAAATAGAATAGTGTTGTCCAAAGCAGACTATTGGGATATTTCTTGTCTTTCCAACAAAGACAATTATTACTAAAAATAATTTGCTCAAAAAATAAGTTCAAATTGCATAACCTAGGAAAGGAAAAAGGAGTGTGTATGCTATTATTTTATTTCTTTAAACTATAGAAATAAGTTGAACTGAGATTCAAGGAGAGAATAAATGAGATGGTCTCAACGTTTCTGTCCAACTTTAAATGTTATGATTCTGTGACTATCGTATAGATTTGGGTCTGTATATAGATCAGGCCAAGGGAGAGAGAGAAAATTCTCTCCATAATACTGATTATATTTATTTGATTTTTCAAAAGCACAAAATAAAGGAAAATTTATCTTCATTGACTTTCCTTTCTACGTCCTTTCAGCACTGGAACAGTTAGTTCAGGGATTTCTTCCAAGCAGTTTCTCAATGACTTTCAAAAAATAAGAGAATAAATAACTCTTTAATCTGAGTCAATTTCCTAATATACATGATGCATTAGGAAATTGATTCTGAAGTCTTAAGTAAATTGATTCTGAAGTCTTAAGTAAACCTCTAAATATATTCATTATTGAAATATGAGAAGTGAGGTCCCACTCACACAACAATAATTCTTAATTCTTTTACTCAAGAGGAAAGCAGTTGTAGTTGATCAATTTTAAATTTATGAAATAATTTACTAATTATATTAGTTTTTATGACTATACTATTGTTAACAAAAAAATATAAAATAGTCTGAGATTTGTGGCTGCGTGTTACTGATCAAAAATTCATTCAACATTTTATAGATCATGTGAAGGTATCAATTTAAAGTTTCTATCATATTAAACATAATCATTCTTTTGTCTTTTTTTTCCCTAACCAATTTTTCAAGAAGAACATGAACTTTGGAAAGAGTCTTGGTAAAATCACTAATCATTCTGCAAATAAATTTTTATTCTATTACAAAATTGTCAGTATGTTCACATAATACAATGATATATTTTAAGTGCTTTGTAATATATAAAGTCACATAGAATATTAATTATTTAATAAGGCCAAGATACCTGGCTGCCCATCAATTCTTTTTCCCCCCACATTTTCATTGACTGTGTTCTAGCTACTTAATGGAACCAGCTCCACATCCAAGACCACACACATTGCAGATGGCTTTGACCTGTGGCTAGTTCATATCAGCAGAATGAGAAATGCTGAGTTCCACTTTCTAAGCAAAGTAATAAGAATGTTGTGTATCCTCCATAGTGTCTTCCTCCTTCCACGACATAGATAAAAGTGTTTATGTCTCCAGGTGATGATAAATGACGAAGAAGCTTAAGTCTCTGGAACACAATAAAGAGAAGGACTCCATAGTAATCAAAAACGTCCACCTTGGTTTATTAACATGAAGGAGAAATTAATCTTCTCTTGTATTGAGATATTATACATTTTGCATGTGTATTTCCTCACAGCTTAGCCTACCCCTACTGGTATAGAAATTGAAACCTTGAAATTGATGTAAGAACAAAAGACAGGCAGTCAATGTAGATAGGTGATCTCTGGTTGGGTTGGAAAGATGGGACTAGTGCCAAAGGAAATGAAATGGGTATACCTTCAAACCACTTCCCTCTCCCTCCTCCTCACCTGTTGTCAAAGTCACCTGCATCCAGGAAATTGTCCTTCCAGCAAGGAGTTGATAATGAGTACCCCCTAGATAGCTCCTTCCCTGCCTTTTTGGGCAGATGTAGAAAACAGGGAGAGGTGCTCCTTGAACAACTCTCTTCCTGTCCTTTTGGTCACCACATAGGCAGGATGGGAGGAAGGGGCATGAGAAAAAAGGAAACCTAAAATCTATAAAAGGGCAATACATCCTCACTCACACTACACCAGCTCTGGAACCCCTCCTCTCCAGAGGAGTACATCTCTCTCTTCCCCCCATATCTCTCTCTCTCTCTCTCTCTCTCTCTCTCTCTCTCTCTCTCCCTCCTTCCCTCCCTCCCTCCCTCCCTCCCTCCCCTCTAACCTGTAAATACAACTTTTGCTCTTGCCTCAGCATTTCTCCAGTGTTCATACAATACAGAGGGAACAGGGACCCAATCCTGATTTTCAAGACTGGTTTAAAAATGAAACATTATTACTTAGAAAAAACTAAAATACCCAGCATAGACTTAGCAATGGGGAAATAGAGGATGTAGGCTGGAAAGTTGGGAAGCTATGCTAGATAGCATCAAAGTATTTAGTTAAGCTGTTTCCTGAGATAGGTTAGAATGAAAATATATATGTATATATGTATTACAGTGGTTCTAAGAAAATTGTTGGAAGGAGCCAACCAACATCAGCATGAATGGTCTTTATGTGTTTCTTTTAGCAAAGTATTTCAAGAACAGGATTTGATCCTATATAATTAGCTAACAAGTAGCAAGGCTGGAAAAGTCAGTGGCTCTTGAAGTCCACACAAAATTCGCTTTTATTCTCACACCAAGTTTATTGTCTAAAATTATCTTAAGACAACAGCCTTGGAGAAAGTTTGAAGAAACAGACATGAGGGAAAGAAAGCAAAATTAGAAGATGGAAGTAAGAACTGTGGCTAGAGAAAAGTTGGGACTATGATCACAGATACCAAATGTTTCTGAAGGTTACCAAGATTTTGAAAGTGCTATGCTGACAAAGAAAGCATGAGCTCGGGCTATAAAAGCCAGTGACTGGCAGGCAAGCCTCAAGATGTGTGCCCTCAATATTTCGTGAATACAAAGTCAGCCATAAATGCTAGTCAACCCTGTGTCAGGCAGCTTTCTGTCCTGATGAAATACCTGAGATAATTCACTTATAAGAAGGTTTATTTTGGCTTATAGCTTTGGAGGTTGCAGTCTAATACCAGGTAGACTGATGACTTTGGGCTTCAGTGGGCGTGTCAGATAGCAATGATGGGAACACCATTGCAGAGCCAACTGCTCACCTCATGAGTCAGGAAGCAAGAGAGGTAATAATTTCAAGTCAAACAGTCTTTAAGTCAGGGAGCATCTGTATCTCTTGGGATATTAAATCACATTTCATTTCCATTTTATGATTTGTTCTATTAAAAATCTGACCTGACACAAAATCTACATCTCTTAAATATACTTGCAATGAAGAGATCCTAGGACAAAGAAGAAAAGAGTCAGCGACAGTGGCACACACCTGTGATCCCAGCAGCTCTGGAGGCTGAGGCAAGAGGAACTCAAGTTCAAGGCCTGCCTCAGCAACGTAGCAAGGCACTTATCAACTCAGTAAGACCCAGTCTTAAAGTAAAATATACAAAAAGGGCCTGGGGATGTGGTTCCATAGTTAAGCACCCCTGGTTTCAATTACCGGTAAAAGTAGAAAAGGAACCAAAATTTAAAAATAGGTATTATAGATGAATAAAGTTTTTGCAAGCAGTGTTCTGACACCAAAAAGAGTTTTCAATTGGAGTTAGAAGGTAACAAAATGCCTTGCAAATAAATTATCCTTCAGAGATTTGAACATACGTTTTAAAATTAGAAAAAAATTCTACCTTTCTCCTTAAAATAGAAATAAAACTTCAGGAGATTATATTGCTAATTTTAAAATAGTAATATAGCTTATGATATAGGATGTTTATATTCTTCAAATTAACTTACATTAACATCATCTAATGACAAGTCACAAAAATATGTAATTTTTGTTATAGAAAACACTTCGGAATATTGTTTCATTACAACCTTGTAGGCAATGTACTACATGGTTATGTAGAAAAATAATATATGTAATATAAACAAGGCTATAATAATGTAACTTGTGACTTGAAAATCAAGCAAAAGAAACTGCAGTATAGATGTTGGAAAGGAAATTGGTTAGGAATCAAAAGATCTAATCTTCAGCCTAGCACTAACTTGCAGACAATGGATCAATTCTTAGATCATCAGTCTATCCCTATTTCTGTTGTAAGATAAAGAAAAATAAGATCAGCATTTCTAAGATGCTCTTGCATCTGTATTTGTGGGTACAAAATTCTGCTAAGCATGATTTAGAATCAGAAGAGAAGGAAGCAAAATTCTTGCTATTATTGCACAAATGAAAGCTTTCGGTATTCTGATTTCAAGTTTTCTTTGTCAATCACCAGTTTTGTGTGGTAGCAAAAGCAAGTTTCTGAAGAGCAATATTACCTTCTTCTCTTCCAGACAATTCTACATTATTTAATGTGTCTCATTCTCAGAATTAAATTCCATTTTATTTGAAACACCTGAAGTTGCTCCTTTTATTGTACTGAACCATGACTGACAACCAATTACAGTGATTAAGAACTTCTTTGAGTCTCATTGATCATAGATAAGAATTAATACACATGATTTTATTTGAGAAACATTGAGGACTATGGCTGGGTTTATACTTTTCTCAACACGAAAAGAGAAAACTTAAAAATTACCCAAATACATCAAAAGGTGGAATGTAAGAAAACAAAGAAAAACTAAAATAAAATGGCAGAAGAGCAAGTGTGTTTAATATTAAAATAAATGTAAATAGAATGGCCTCACTTCATTTATTAACATGCATTTCTCTTATTTTCTTTTTAAAATTTATTTCCCAGGATATTTGTAAAAAAAAAATTATTCCATGCATTTATATCATATTGAGGCTTCCTGAGGCATTACTGTCCATTGAGGTAAGTAACAGCCTGGCCAGAAACTTAAAAGGAAAATTTTCAAACATCCTTAAATTTTTAAATTCTCCACTACATCTATTAAAATAAGAACTGATGTTATGACAAAATTTAAAAGGTTAGAAACCTAGAAAACTTAAGATG
This sequence comes from Callospermophilus lateralis, assembly GCF_048772815.1. Lineage (NCBI taxonomy): Eukaryota > Metazoa > Chordata > Mammalia > Rodentia > Sciuridae > Callospermophilus > Callospermophilus lateralis. The sequence continues at coordinate 15,343,575 of NC_135314.1, read as the reverse complement.
ATGAGAGAGGTTCTCAGATATATAAGCAATGTCAATGCTAATCCAGAAGTCAGTTGGAAAGCGGAAGGAAATAAATAGACAAACAAGACATAAGCATGTCCAAGAAAAGGAGCGCCACAGAGGCAGTGGAAGTCCCTTTTCTACAGGAATGTCTGAGACATTGGGTTCACAGCTGGCAAACAAGGGAGAGGGTATGACTGAGAAGGAAAGTCAAAATAGATTTTTTAACATGTGTCCTGCAAATATGTCTGAGTGTGTTTTGTTTGTTGGAAGATTTTCTGGATCTTCCAAATGTTTAAAATGCTTTATTTTGATGCCAAACTTTAGAGAGAGGGGAGGGAAAAATAGGAAGTTAAAGGGAAATAGGCAGAATAGTTCCCATCAGGAATCAATAACTATGTGTCACCTTTCAAAAGGGAGCAATCAAGAATTATTGGTGTTTACATTTTTAAAAGAGGGGCAATGAATCTGAACTTAGAGGAAGATTTACTTTTCAGGCATACTCCTTAATTGATTTACTGTAAGTTTTGTGTCCTGGAGATACAGTTGGTGAGTGTATTTAAAGACAAGAATTAAATACCCCTTCCCTCAAAAAAGATAAATACTTTTCTCACTGTGAGGAGTTTCCTGTCCCCTGTGATCATGTGAGTGATCTAAACTCCTCCTTTAAAATGTCTACTTTTGATGGGTCTAGTTGTTATCCCTGCACCTTCCCATCCTGAGCCTTAGATATTTTGGCATCCATAAGCAGATATAGTTCCTGCTTCCCATCCAGATTAGGACCAGGCACTAATAAATTATTACTGATACCAAAGGGAAATAAGAGCATATGCTCTTAGAACTTGTTTCATTTTTGTCTAATACTTGTAAACCAAGTGCTTTTGCATGGTTAATCAGTGCATATAACAGAAAATTGGCCTGTCTTTATATAAACATAGGGAAACATGGATTAGTTTTAAGGTGTAATTAATATGCAAAAGTCACAAGCATTTTCAGGAACGTGATGACCTTTGAAAATTTCTTTCTTTATAAGTTGTCTGAGAACAATGACAGAAATGTTGAAAGTCAGCATTCCATGCTCTGGAAATTAACTAAAAGCTTGCAATAGTCCATAGACTATTCATGGGAAAAAGAAAACAGGAAATATCTTAGAAGAACAGTGATATTGATGGTAGATTTTCCTTGTCCTGTCTTGTCCCCTCTGTACCACTGAAGCAGTCTTGAAAACAAGCAGCTCCAAAACTACAGGAGCTGTGAAAAACTGCAGTCTAACAGCCACCAGAGGAGGAGAAATTAGTTTGGAACTCAAACAAACAACCAAACAAAAACCACCCATCTTGAGATGATTTCCATTTTTTGACAATTGTCCAGACACTCCCTATGGAGCATTAATAAGAGAGAGCTATCTCTCTAGGAACTAAGTCAGAGACAACTCACTGAGAAAATTTATTTCCCAGGATATTTGTAATATATATATATATATTCCATGCATTTGTATCATATTGAGGCTTCCTGAGGCATTACTGTCCATTGGGGTAAGGAACAGCCTGCCTAGAAACATGATAGGAAAATTTGGAAACATCCTAAATTTTTAAATTCTCCACTACATCCTAGAGAATCTACAAGTTTGAATTCATATGCAGGGCCATATAACTACTCAGAAAAGAAATGAGAAGGTCCTCATCTCTCATCTCCAGTGATTTTGAGACTTTATCTAAGCAAGAAGTAATGGCTGAGCCACATCATAAAGTGCCCAGAGTCCTGATGACATGTCCAGCTCACTAAAAGAGCCCCTCAGGAAAGGTTGGGAGTCAGAGACATTGGATTTACCAGACACAGACTTAAGTCCGCTATTCCAAATATGTTCAAAGAGCTAAAGAAAACCTTGATGAGAGAATTAAAAGAGTATATAAGGAAACCATCTCACCAAATGAAGACTAACAGCAAGGAGATAGAATTTTTTTATTATTATTAAAAATAATGGAATTGAAAAAGAAAATAACAGTAATATTGTCCAAATTATATTGTCATATTGTGTGCATGTATGGATATATAACAACAAATATCATCAATATGTACAACTATTAGGCAACAATAAAAAAATATGGGGAAAAAGAAAAAAAGAAGAGTAATATAAAAAAACTCACTACAAGACATCAGTGACACATTTTAGTAAAAGAATAATCAGTGAATTTGAAGATACGTCTGTTGAGACTGTCTTCTGAGAGAAAGGAAAAGACATGTGGGATATCATGGGCATACAAACAAATAATAGGAGTCTCAGTATAGCAGAAAGAGAAAGAGATAGAATATTTGAATAAGTATTGTTAAACATTTTCCAAAGTTAATTTATATAAGCAATAATTTAAACATCCAGCTTCCACAACCTGATAATACCATCTATATCTGTCATTATCACTAATTTTGCTCCTAAAGAAGAAACTCAAAATTATCTACTGAAGGAATTAAATTAAAAATCCCAGAGCTGCACAATAAATGTCTATTAATTAATCCTGTAAATATATACTATACACTGATGATGCAATGTTTTCTAAGTGCTAACTGATAGAGCACTAAATGCAACACAAAATTCCTACCATCTAGGAGCCATACATTCCAGAATCCAGACAGCTGTCACCTAGCAGCAATCCCTTGGTGGCACCTGCTCTCAGCCACAGTGATGGCAAGATCTCCCACACAGCTGCCCACAAAGGAAAACCACATGGGCATCTGTTTTCATTCCTGGCATATCCGTGAGTCCACACATGATTGACCACACCATATTTCCCAAAGGACAAAAATGCCCTGGTCTCTTGAGAGTAGCGATCTCTATTCCCCTCTGTGCAGAAACACCTACTACTGGGGACATAGTTCCTCTGCTTGGTTAAGCTGGGATTGTGAATTAATCTAATTCTGTTCTAATGTGTTGGAATGTCCATGGAGCCTCAGAGATGGGGATATGCATGGGTTTTGATCCTGAGAGAAGTATTAATATAAACAACAGTTCCCTTCTCAAAAATGGTGCTGACTTACAGCAGACGGGCCTCTGCCGGAAGACAATATGAACTTTTTTTTTTCAAAGCAAAGTTGCTGCGCAGATGCCAGGTTGCTCCCTTACCTGGACCACAAGCCTGCCATGGCTGAAAATTTCCAATTGGGAGGATTGCAGGCATTAAGTCTGGTGGAGTTTGCCAGGGCTCTCCTTTCCTCCTTCTCTTAGCTGGAAACCAGGATGACAGTTCTCAGCAATTTTTGTTCCTCTTTCTATGCTGTCATTCCAGGTCTGAGTCTTACAAGGTCCCAGTCTTTTTTACTTAAAGTTGAAGCATTCGCTCACAGTCACTCACCTCAAAATTCAGCTATGCACTTGGAACTTCAGTTCTCCTTTGTGAAGGAAGAGGCAGTGTTTAATTTTGTCATACTCTTTCTGCATCTGTTTAGATGATCATTTGAGTCTTTAAATCTTTGCTAATGTGCTGTGTCACATTCACTGATTTTCTTATGTTGAAAATAATTCTTGCACCCCAAGAATACCAGAGCCAAACAGACAGACCAGTGGTGGAGAAAACCCTCAGCCTTGGCTCCTCTATTCAGCCTTCCTGGCATTGCTTTGACATTTACCCAGAGTTTTCGTTATTTTGACTTTTCATACAAATTTTAGAATAATTCCTTTTTGTTTTATTTTATTATGACAAAATACTTCACATAAGGATTATTCTCAATGATTTTTTTAAATGTTCAAATTATTACTATTAATGATAGGTACAACGTTTATAGCAGATCTCTAGAGTTTATTCATCTTGCTTAACTGAAACTTTATACCCATTGATCAGTAAATCCTTTTGCCCTTATACCCAGCATCTGCTAGTCACCATCCTACTCTTTGATTCTATTATTTAAGTGGAAATGTATATTGTATTTCTTGTTCTGTAGTTTCAGTAAGCATAAAATCAAGACTCATTCATGTCACATGTTGAAAATTTTCTTTTGTAATGTGATATGGTATCCCATGATAGATATATTGTATTTTCTTTATCTATTCATGTCTTGATGTACATTTGCTTTGTTTCCACATCTTTCCTATTATGAAAATTCACATAGGAACATAGAACTGCGGGTATCTTTTTAAGATTCTGATTTCAATTTTTTAGAAAAATACCCAGGAGTGGAATTTCTACATCATATGGTAATTCTAATTTTAATTTTCTTAGTAACCTTCATACTAAATCATTTTAGTTATAAACCATTTTGCATTCCCACCAACAGTGAGCAAGTGTTCCAATTTCTGCTCTCCCTCGCCAAAAATCACTGTCTTTATTACAGTAACCATGCTGGCAAGTCATAAGTAATATCACATCATGATTTTGTGAATTGCATTCCCCTGATAATTATTGATGCTGACTAATTTTATATTCCTATTGGTCATTTTTGTGTCATCTTTAGAAAATATCTGTTCAAATTCTGAGCCCATTTTTTCATTCAGGTTATTAGTTATGTTGTTGTTTATTTGCTTTATTATTGATGTTTTGCTGTTAATTTGTAGGAGTTCTATATATATTTTGGAAATTAACCCTTATACTAACATATAGTTTGAAAATTTGCATTATCTTCCTTTTGCTCTTCGTGTTTTCCTGTTTATTCTTTGTTTATTTTAAACTAATTATCCGGACTACAGTTGATAGCAGTATCTTGAATAGAAGTGGCAACAGCGGAATCCTTGCCTTCTTCCTGATCTTAAAGAAAATATTTCAGTTTTTCACTGTTGAGTACGATGATGCTGTAGGCTTTTAATATTGGGGCCTTATTATGTTGAGGAAATTTCCTTCTATTTCTAGTTTGGTGAGAGATTTTATCATGAATGGATGTTTAATTTTGTAACATTTTTTTCTGCATTTTTTTCTCCTCAGGTTTTTTTTTTTTTTTTAAAAAAAAAGCTCATTTAAATGAATTCTGTAGAATCCATCAATGGAACTATCCATGCAATTTGTAGATTGTAGACTCTGTTTCTTCATGGTTTGGTCTAGAAGGTTCCATGTTTCTAAGAATGTTTTTGCCTTTTTTCCAGGCTATCCAGTTTGTTGCCATGTAATCACCCAGAATAGTCTCTTGAGATCCTTTGTATTTCTGCAGCATCAGTTATAAAGTCTCCTCTTTATTTCTAACTTTATTTATTTTAACTCATCTTTGTTTTGCTCTTGCTCTAGCTCAGAGTTTGTCAATTATTTTATGTTTTCAAATGACAACTTTGTTTTGTCTCTGCTCTTGTTTTATCTGTTTCCATTCTTAGTGCTTCTATCCTTTGGCTAAATGTAGGCTTATTTTGTTCTTCTTTGGGTTCCTTGAGGTATAGAGTTTGGTTGTTTTTCATTTGTTGTTGTTGTTGTTGTTGTTGTTTTCTGACCGCCAATGTTTATTGTTATGAACTTCATTCTTGGTATTGACTTTGTACATTCCATAAGTTGTGGAATCTTGTGTTTTCACTTTTGTTTGTGTCACAGAATTTTCTAATTTCCTTTTTGATTGCTTCTTTGAGTCAATGTTTATTTAAGAGCATGTTGTTTAATTTCCACATTTTAAAAACAATTTCTAGATTTTTTTTTTCCAGTTTCATTCCATGGTGGTCAAAAAAGACAGTTGGTATGATTTCAGTCATTTTTAATTTTATAAGACTTGCTTTGTGACCCAGCATGTGAACTATTCTGAAGACAGATGTGTGTGCAATTAAGAAGAATGTGTGTTCTGCTGTTGTTAAATGGAACATTCTATGGTCCATTTTATCTGCAGTTTTATTCAAGTCTTTTCTTCCCTTATTGACATTTTTTTCTTGATCTTCTCTCCATTATTGAAGAAGTACACTAAAGTCTCCTACCATTTTTATTGCTCTCTGTTTCTCCCTCATTCCTAATGTTTTCTTTAAATTCTTAGGTGCTTGGGTTTATATACTTTATATTTGTTATATACTTGTTCCTGGTGGATTGCCCTTTTAATCATTGTATAACGTTCTCTTTTGCTTCATTGTGACAATTTTAACTTAAAGTTCTATTTTGTCTGAAATAACTAAAGTCACCCCTGCTCTTTTGGTTATGATTAATATGGAATCTCTTTCCATCCCTTTTCCTTCACACTATGTTTATCTTGAAATCCACTCAGCTGCTTTATGTCTGTTGACTGGAGAGCTTAACCCATTTACACTTAAAGCAATAATTAATAGGGAAGGATTTACCACTGGCCTTTTGTTCATTATTTTCTGTTAATTGATACATTAGGTTGATAATGAATGTTCCCCAAGTTCATATGTTAATGGGTTGGTCTTCATGTTGGTCCTATTAGGAAGCATGGGACTTTCAAGAAGAGGGGCCCAGCAGGAGGTCTTCAAATCACTAGGGTCGTGCCCTTGAAGGGGTTGTGGGACCCCAGGAGCTTCCCTTCTCTTTGGCTTTGCTTCCTGGACATGAGGTGAGAAGCTTCACTCCTCCTAGGCTCCACCATAATATGCATCTTCCCCAGCAGAGGGCTGAACCAGTGGGTCCACCCAATCGTGGACAAGAACTTTTAAAACCATGAGCCAAAATCAACTTTTATTAAGTTGATTATCTCTAGCTGTTTGTTATAATTTGGGAAAGCAAACTAACAGTCTTGTAGTCCTTTTCTATGTCTTTTCCTGTCTTACTGTCTTACTTTGTATTTTTCGTATTAACATGTCTCAATTGCCTTCTCTTTTTCTTTTGTGTTAAACTTACAAATGTTTTATTGTTGTGATGATTTTGCATGAAATATCTTCTAATTATAAGTTTATTTTAAATTGACAAAAACTTCAATTGCATTTTAAAAATCTAAGCTGTAACTGCTCCCGCCACACTCAATGTTATAGATAGAACAAATTATTTCCATTTATATTGTGCATATATATTATTTTTATTATTTTTACTTAATCTAATTTGTTATATATGACAGCAGAATACATTACAATTCATGTTACACATATAGAGCACAATTTTTCATATCAATGGTTGTTACATAATACATCATTTCTGTTTATCCCATTGAATACATGGTATCCTCCAAACTTCTAAGTATTTGACATTATGTTTCATTTAGGTTTCCTTCCAGTCCCCTGACTGGAAAAATCCAATGATCTGAATTTACTTTGTTGATATTTTCTTTTGTTTAGTCTGTTATTAAATCCCACTCATGAATTTTTTTTATTTCACCTACTATAATTTTCAGCACCATAATTATTTTTGAGTATATTTCATTTTTAATTGTCATATACTAGTTGTACTTATGACATTCTAATACATATATCATGTTTAATGATCACAGTGTGATACCCATATATATAGTGGTAAGGGTAATTGGTCAGGGTAATTGACCTCTCTATCACCTCAGATATTCATCTTTGTGTGTGTGTGTGTGTGTAGATGCTGCAATAAACATAGAAATAAACACATATCCTTCATACTGTTTTTACTTATTTTGAATTCATAATCACTAGTGTGATTGCTAGCTCGTATGGTAGTTCTAGTTACAGTTTTTGAGGAACATGAATACTCTGCATAATAGCTATACTAGTTGTCATTCCCAGCAACAGTACATGGAATTGCCCTTTCTCCACTTGAACACCAGCATTTATTTATGTTTTGTCTTTGTGTAAACAGCCATTCTAGCTGTGGTGAGATGATATAGTGGTTTTGATTTGTATTTCTTTGGTGACTAGTAATGTTGGGCATTTTCTGCACCTACTTTTTGACAATTTAGATGTCTTTTATTGAAAATCTTCTATTTAGATCATTTATTCATTTTTAATTGAATGATTTGCTTTATTATTGCTATTGGATCTTTTGAGTTGTTACATATTCTGGAAATTAACATCTTGTCAGAGGATCATTTGCAAATTTCTGCCATTCTGTAGGTTGTCATTCTGTTTATTGTTGTCTTCATTGTGCTGGAACTTTTTCATTTGATATAATTCAATTTGTCAATTTTTTGTGTTTTTTCCCTGTGATTTGTTGTCATATGTAAAACATCCTTGCTGAGTCCAATGCCTTGAGTATTTCCCCTATATTTTTGTCTAGTGGAATCAGGGTTTAAGACCTTACATTTCAGTTTTTGATACATAAGGCTTGAATTGTGTAAGTTATCAGAGGCAGGGATCTAGTTTGAGTCTTCTGCATGTGGCTGTCCAAGTTTTCCTATTCATCAAAATACTGTCTTTTATTCAAAGCAAGTTCTTAGAACTTTAGATGAAAATCAGTTGACTACATGGGTTTCTTCCTAGCCTTTCTGTTCTGCTCTGTTGCTCTGTGTCTGGTTTTGTGTCATTGCAATGCTCTTTTTACTATCATTTTGTAGTATACTTTGAAGTCAGGCATTTAATGTTTCCAGCTCTGTTATTTTTGCTGAGAATCACTTTGGCTGTAGAGGTCTTCTATGGTTCTGTAAAAATTTTAGGATTTTCTTTTATTCTATTTTACATCTCTGTGAAGAACAACATTGGTTCTGATGGTAATTGTATTAAATATTTAGGTCCCTTTGGGTGATATGAACATGTTAACAATGTTAATTCTTCCAATCCATGAACAAAGAATAAAGAATGTCAGATAATTTGTGTGCTTGTGGGTATATGTATGTGTGTGTGTTTTTCAATTTTTGTTATTATGATTTGTAATTTTTATTGAAAGTTTCATTCACTTTCTTGAATAAATTTATTCCTAAGAATCTTTTATTTTGTAACTATTTTAACTGAAATATTTATATATATAAATATTTCAGTTAAAATATATATATACACTTATCACATATATTTGGGGTTGAACCCAGGAGTATTTTACCACTAGGCTACATCCTCAATTACTTTTAGCTTTGAGACAGGGGTCTCACTAAGTTGCCAAGGCTAACCTTGAACTTGGAATCCTCCTGCCACAGCCTTCAAAGTTGCTTTGATTGCAGACATGGGGCAGTGTACCTGGCTCTTAAGCTTTTCCTTAAACAAATTAGTTATTTTTGTATTAAAAATATACTGTTTTTTGACTTGTTAATTTTTGTATCTTGTAATCTTACTGAACTTATCAGTTCTAACAAACTTTTAATGGCATCTAAAAATAAAGTCATGTCATCTGAAAACAGGAATAATCTGACTTCCTCCTTTCCCATTTGCATGACTTTATTTCTTTCTCTTGCTTTATTGATGAGGCTAAGACTTTCAATAATATACAGAGCAAGAGTGGTGAAAGTGGACAACTTTGTCATGTTCCTGACCTTAGAGGAAACAATTTCTGCTTTCCCCATTTAGTATGATGCTGGCTTTGAGTTTGTCATATATACCCTTTTACTGTGGCACAATATCTTCCTTCTCTTCCTTTTATCAGGAAGTATTATTAAACTTTATCAAATGCCTGTTTTGCATCTATTGAGATGACTATATGGTTTTTGTCTTTAATTCTGTTGAAGTGGCATATCACATTTATTGATTTGTATATACCAAGCCATCCTTATATGCCTGAGATAACTCTGACTCTAACGTGATAATCTTTTTTATGTGTTGTTGTATTGGGTTTTCTTATATGTTGTTGAGATTCTTTGCATCTATGTTAATCAAGGATGTTGATAGATAGTTTTCTCCTTTTGTTGTATCCTTCTCTGGTTTTGGTTGTTTTTTTTTTTTTTCTTTTTTTTTATTGGTTGTTCAAAACATGACAAAGCTCTTTACATATCATATTTCATACATTAGATTCAAATGGGTTATGAACTCCCATTTTTACCCCAAATACAGATTGCAGAACCTTCTCTGGTTTTGTTATCAGGGTAATGCTGGCTTTGATGAATGAGTTTGAAAGAATTTCCTCTTTTTTAATTCTTCAGATTAAGCTTGAGAATAATTGGAATCAATTTTTTCTTTAAAGAATTGGTAAAACTAGTCGAGTGTGATGGTTCACACTTGTAATCCCAGTGGCTTGGAAGGCTGAGGCAGGAGGATTGCGAGTTCAAAGCCGGCCTCAGCAACTACAAGGCACTAAACAACTCAGTGAGACCCTGTCTCTAAATAAAACACAAAATAGGGCTAGGAATGTGGCTCAGTGGTTGAGTACCCCTGAGTTCAATCCCCAGTATCAAAAAAAAAAAAAAGGAATTGGTAAAATTCAACAGTGAAGCTATCTGATTAAGAACTTTTCTTTTGGGGGAGATTTTTTTTTTCCTCATTCAATCTTCTTGCATGTTATTATTCCATTAGGTTCTCTGTGTCTTTGTGATTCAATTTCAGTAGAAATTCAAATTCAGAAACTTATCCATTTTTTTAGATTTTAGATTTTTCAAATTTTGACCTATAGGTGTTTATAATAATACTTAATGGTTTTGTTGTTGCTGTTGTTGCTTCAAGGGTATCTGATTAATGTATTTTTCTCCATCTTTTATTTATTAAGGTTTTTTATTTTGGTTAGTCTAACTAAACAAACGTTTGATAATTTTTTTATATTTTCAAAATATCAACATTTCTTTTTATTGATCTCTTATATTTTGTTAGTGTCAAGTTATTTATTCTGACTAATTTTTTGTTAATTTATTTCCTTCTATTAATTTTGTGTTTCGTTTTTCTTGTTTTTCTAGTTCCTTTAATGAATTTGAGGTCAGGTTGTTTATTTGAAGTCTGTTTTTGTGCTTTTATTAGATTTGATTCATTAAATTTTTAAATCCCCTCATGATTTCTTTATTGACATGTTGGTTATTAAAGAGAATGTTGCTTAATTTCTATGTTTTGTGCAACTTCTAATGTTTCTCTTGTTGTTGACTTCTAGTTCATTTCATTATGTCAGAAGGATGCATGCTATAATTTCAAGATTTTTTAATTGGTTGAGTCTGTTTTGTGGCCTTACTGTTTTGCTTTTTGTATTAATAAGATGAAGCTGAGTGTCAGGGTTTCTCTTCATGATTACATGTTCCAAATCTTCCTTGTGTGACCCTTTGTGACTCTGGATACATGTTCTACCAAGGTGCGTGAACCTCTCAATTAGTTTCTGATTTTTCACAAAGGAAATTTATCTGTGAGTTCTTGCTGAAATCAATGTTAGTAGGAGAAAGAATGTTATCTTAAATGCTCATTGCAAGTTCAGAGCATCCCTCTAAACTATTTTTCTAAAAATCACCATAAATGAGTGTTGAATTTTGTTAAATGCTTTTACTGGTCAGGCATTACTGCTGTAATTCCAGCAACTTGGGAGTCTGAGGCCAGCCTCAGCAATTTATTGTTGCCACAAGCAACTAAGTGAGACCCTGACTCAAAATAGAAAGCAGAAAAGTCTAGAGATGTGGCTCAGTAGTAAAGTGCCTCTGGGTTCAATACCCAGTACCAAAAAAAAAGAAAAAATTATATTTAAATATTTTTACTGTGTTAATGGATATGATCTTGTGATTTTTCTCCTTTAAACTATTAACAATGTGTTCTATTGTCTGGTTTTCCAATATTGAACTGGAGTAAATCTCACTCATTCATGATATATTATTATTTTATTATACTGCTAAAGTCTACTTAATAGTATTTTGATAATTATTTTTGCAATTCCATTCATGATATTTTTCTATAGTTGTTTCCTTTGTGTTCTCTCTTTGTTTTTTGGTATTGGAACAATAAAAATATCAAACCGCCAGTTATTAAATGTTTCCTTCTCTCTTTTCTGGAAGAGATTATGTAAAATTGGTGTTAATGCTTTAAATATTTGGTATAATTATCTGAGTAAACATCTGTGCTCAGAAATTTCTTTTTGCGGAGTTTTATCCATTTGATTTATAATTCCATTATTTGATACTTATAGAGCTATTTAAATTATTTACTACATATTGGATTATTTGTGACAGTTTGTGTTTTTTCAGAAATTGGTCCATTTAATCCAAGTTTGCAAATTTATGTACAGAGAGTTCTTGGTAATATTCTTTTATTATCCTTCTGAGGGCAACAATGTCTGAAATGATAGCAGTTTTTATTCCAGTTATTAGCAATTTGAGTCCTTTTTCAATAAAATGTTCTTTGTTTCATTGACTTTCTTTATTGTTTTTCTGTTTTCAAATTCAATGATTTATACTCTTGTTTTTATATTTCCTTTCTACTTACTATATTTTGTTCTTTTCCTTGATTCTTGAAATGAAATATTAGTATATTAATTTGAGACTTTGTTCTAATCAACATATTTAGTGCTATGATTTTTTCTATTGGCATTAATTTTGCTATATTCCAGGAAACCTATATTGTCATTTGCATTGCATTGAGTGTCTTTTCTAATTTCCCTTGAGTTTTTTTTTATTGAACCCATGAATTTCTTTTCATTAACTTTCTGATATTGGTATCTTCTTTGATTTCATTTCGGCTGCTACACACTGTTTAGTTTTCATTCTTTCAATTTCGTCTGTTTTCCTTATTGTCCTGCATATGGATGAACTTTCTATATGTTCTGTAAACACTTACAACAAATCTAACATTCTACTTTTATGGGGTCAAATGTATTCAAACTATTGATTATATCTTGACAGCTGATGGTATTGACCTCTGACACATCCTTACTAATTTTTTGACTGGGAAGTACATCAGTGTTTGAGAGAAAGCACTGAAATCTCTAACAAACCTATTGTTTGTCTATTTCTGCTTTAAAATCTACCAGCTTGTGTTTCACATATTTTCCATCTCTATTGTGTGATACATACCCATCAATGCTGCATTTCTTTGGCACATTAGCCTTTTACTCTTATATAATGTCCTACTCAGTCTCTGGTGATTTTCTGTTTTTTAATTCTATTTATTGATAGTAAATAACCAACCCTGTTCTTTTGATTAATATGTGTGTGACATATCTTTTCCATCCTTTTCATTTAAACATGCCTATGTTATATTTGAAGTGAGTTTTAATGGACAGTAGATAGCTCAGTCACATTTTGTAAACCATCCTATGAATCTCTGCCATTTGTGAATTAGACCATTTACATTGAACTTAATTATTAATATGCTATAGTTTAAGTCTAACATATAAATAATTACCTTTTCTGTTTATTCTCTGTTGTTTCGGACTTGGTTTATTCCTTCCTTTCTATTTACTTTAGAAAGAATTCTCCTAAATTCTGCATCATGATGTTTAGTATATCTCTTGATATTGCACGTATAGGGATTGCTTAAGGTATGACACTCTTCATTCATACACCCAAAAATGATGTTGTTATTAGTAATGGATTCCATATGTGACAGAAGCCATGTAAGATTATATGGCCAAGTGATATCATAGACATCTTAGTTTGAGTAGACTTTATGGTGTTCACACAGTGATAAAATTACATAAAAACATGTCCCAGATTCCCACCCTCAAATCATGAGTGACTGTATACGTAACTGATTACAAATCACAGATGTTGGTGTTTTAATAATTGAAGTGCAGTTTTAGAATCTTCTCCTTTACATCAATTTTCGATTTCCAGTTTTAATAAAATTTTAAAAAATATTTTCTTCTCCCTTCACATACATTTTCCCTTTCCTAAATATATTACAATTGTTTTAAATATTTTTTACACATTTAGAATGACATCAGTGCTATAATTTTGACCTTAATTGTCAATCATGCCTTAGAAAAATGAACAAGTGAGAAATGTCTCTTATTGACCCACATTTTTGCTGGTTCCATGTTTTTCATTTCTTCCTGATGTTCCAACATTCCTTCTTTCACGTTTGTTTTTGTTTTTGTTGTTGTTTCAAGAATGCTTCTTAACTGAATTGTGTCCATGCCCCAAATTTGTGTATCAAAGCCCAAACAATCAATGTTATTGTATTTGGAGATAAGACTTATAAGGAGATTATTAAGGTTAAATAAAAGCATAAGTGTGGGGCTCTCATATAACATGAGTAGTGTTCTTATAAGAAGAGATTGAAAGACTATTTCCACCTCCCCTCTACTCCTCCCTTTGCATTCAAAATGGTCTCCATAATTATCCAGCAAGATGGTAGCTACTTATATGCTAGGAAGAAGAAAAGCCTCATAAGAAAACAAAATAGTAAGTGAGGTAAACAGGGAGCCTACATCCTGGGAACAAATTTTTACCCCTCACACTTCAGATAGAGCGCTAATCTCCAGAGTATACAAAGAACTCAAAAAGTTAAACAACAAAAAAAACAAATAACCCAATCAACAAATGGGCCAAAGATCTAAACAGACACTTCACAGAGGAGGACATACAATCAATCAACAAGTACACAAAAAAATGCTCACCATCTCTAGCTATCAGAGAAATGCAAATTAAAACCACTCTAAGATACCATCTCACTCCAGTAAGAAAGGCAGCCATTATGAAGTCAAACAATAACAAGTGCTGGCGAGGATGTGGGGAAAAGGGTACACTTGTACATTGCTGGTGGGACTGCAAACTGGTGCAGTATGGAGATTCCTTGGAAAGTTGGGAATGGAACCACCATTTGACCTAGGTATTCCCCTTCTCAGACTATACCCAAAAGACCTAAAAAGAACATACTACAGGGACACGGCTACATCAATGTTCATAGCAGCACAATTCACAATAGCTAGAATGTGGAACCAACCCAGATGCCCTTCAACAGATGAATGGATTAAAAAATGTGGCATTTATACACAATGGAATATTATTCAGCATTAAAAAATAACAAAATCATGGCATTTGCAGAGAAATGGATGGCACTAGAGCAGATTATGCTAAGCGAAGTTAGCTAATCCCTAAAAAACAAATGCTGAATGTCTTCTCTGATATAAGGGAGGTGACTCAAAACAGAGTAGGAAGGAAGAGTATGAGAAGAAGATTACCAGGAAACAAGGAAAAGAGGAGGGAGGGAAAGGGAGGGAGAAGGGGAATTGCACGGAAGATGGAAGAAGACCCTCATGGGTTCACAAAATACATATGATGGTGTGAGGGGGAAGGGAAGAAAAGAGAGAGAGAGAGAGAGAGAGAGAGAGAGACAAGTGTCACAGTAGAATGGATAGAGAATAGTGATGGGAGGGGAGGGGAGGGGAGGAGGGTAGGGAGGGCAGCAGAATACAACTGACACTAGGATTGCTGTATGTATACACATGGGTGTATAACCAATGTGATTCTGCAATCTGTACATGTGGAAAAATGAGAATCATACCCTATTTGAATCAAATGTATGATATGTCAAGATCATTGTATTGTCTTGAGCAACTAATAAGAAAAAGAAATTAAAAATGATTATATACAATTGAAAAAAAAGAAACCAAACAATCTAAAGAAACCAATATATCATGTTGGTCTCAGGCTTCAGATTGGCAGCTTCCAGAAAAATGAGAAAATATATGTGTTGTTTACATTACCCAAATTCTGGAATTCTGTTATGGACACCTAAGCTAATTGCCAGAGAACTTTCTTTAGCCCTTCTTTTAAGATAGGCTGATGGTGATACATTTTGTAAGTTTTCCTTTACATATACTTTCATTTTTTATCCTTAATTCTTGATTTGAACATTGATATGTATAGAATCATGGGTTGAATGCATATGGAATTATGGGTTCTTTTCTGTCTGCATTTAAAATCAAAATATGGTGCCACTGATTTCGGGTAAGAGTTATAATGTTGTTCCTACTGTTTTTCTACTATAGGTACAATGATTTTTCTTTGCTGCTCTTGAGTTTTGAATTTGGCCCTAATGTTCAGAGGTTTGACTACAATATATCTTGAAGAGAACTTCTCTGAGTTTATGCTGTTTGGGGTATCCTAGTCTTCTTGAATCCATAAATTTATGTCTTTTGCCACATTTGGAAAGCTTTTAGTAATCATTTTTTTTGTATATATTTTTTAGTTCCACCTTATTTTTCCTCTCTTTCTTAAAACTCTAGCCAAATTTGCTGATTGTTTCTTCCGTCTTTGTCATTGTGCTATTGGCTCCATCCATTTATTTTTATTTTTATTTTTTTTAATCTTGGGGGGACTTATGGGAAGAGTTGTATTTTTCAATTTTAAAATTTTCATTTAAATATTATTTACATCTGCTAATTTTTTTTCTGAGTTTTAATAAATTTTAACTCATTACCAATGTGTTAGTAACTGTATGTTGCAACATTTTTTGGGGGGATAGACACACTGAATTTTTGTGACATAATTATAGCCTTTCCATTGTCTTGGTTTTGGTGCCTATAGATTTTTTTTTCATTCAGTTAGAAATATTTTTTGTTCTTGACATGATGAGTGATATTCTATGAAAACCTGAAAATATTTGGAACTATCTTGTGAAACTCTAAATATTATTCAAATGTGTTTCATATGGCTTCCTCTGCAGAGACCATAGGAGATGAAGATGAAGGATAAAATTCTAGGTTTTCTACTTCCATTTACACTATTGAGTGGGTGTGAGAATTCCACTTTCCCACCAGACATTGCTTACATGATCCTGACTAGGAAGCTTATGTGTGCTTTGTTATTGTTCTCCTGTATCCTTCATTGGTACTCTATGGAATTCAGGAATGGGAATGCAGGCAACATGGTGGAAGTCTTGAGTCTTCCCTAGGCCTTCCCTTACACCAGGAGAAAGAAAATGGAGGGAGTGAAAATCGAAGTTGCTTGAACGGGCTTCCCTGATACCACTGGGAATTCAAAGATAGATCATCAGTCTATGCAGAAATTGAAAATGTTACTTCCTGCTCAGTCCTCTCTCCTATTACCGTAGTAAGAGCTTGGATCACCACTTCACACACAAGCAATAATGGAAACTCCCTTCTGAGTCTTGGATGACTGGGTAAGGGTGGGTCCCAGCTTTATCTGTGGTGTCGGGCCAGAAGAATGCAGATATTAACTACAAGATTTTGTTCTTAATAGTCTATTCTTGTCCTCGTCCTTTGGCTGGAGAAAGTAGGTTTTTATTGAGAATGTTTGATTCTACATCAATTGGCATTTCTTAATGTTCATGACCTTCAACTCAATGACTGAGGTACATGAAGAAAACAGAATAGGGACCTTTCCACCATGTCATTCTTTGAATCTCAGTGTCCTTAGCTAGCTTGCTTTCTTCTCTGTATCATTCAGAGTCTTCTAATGTATTATGGTTTTCAATTGTGTTTATTAGATGTACATCTATTCCATCTTTCTGGAAGCAGAAATTCCTTTGAAAAACATTAATATATTTTTTGTTAGTGAATTATATTTATACATAATATTGGGGTTCAGTTTTACATAATCACAAAAGCATGAAATATAATTTGCTCCACTTCAGTACCCAGTACTTCCCCTTTCTCTCCCCTCATACCACTCTGTTCCCCTTCTTCTACTCTGCTGCTCTACCTTCAATTTGTTTTTTGTTTTCTTTTAATTAGTGTTTTATAGGTACACATAAAGATGACATTCACTGTAGTATATTCATATACATACATAGCATAAATATTAATTTTAAAAAATCACTATTGGAAAAAATTTTGAGAAAGTTCATACATAGTGTGTACACATGACTTAAAATAAGGGCCTGGAGAAAAGAAAATTATACCTATGAGGACAGATTGGGATAATTGTGCTGAGTCAAAAAGGATGAAGTAAAAGAGTAGTTGAAAATTTACTAAATCAGCATAAGTCACAGTGACTACAAAGAATAGAATTGCATGACTCTTACAGTCAGAATTCCATATCTTTTCTGCATCATGAGTAGGAAAATCAAATTCCTTGTTCCCTCTTTCTGAACACTGCTTTTTTATTGAGCAACATAATGTACGATGGTATCTGGTTCAACTGTTCATTTCACCTGTTTCATGAGTTGCTCATTTGCTTCTAGATTTTCAACCAGGAAAAAGAAATCCATTCTTGTAATTTGGGAAATTTGTAAACACATAAGGCCAAAATCAAAGTAGAAACACTCTTGTGGATAGAGATGGCAAATGAAATTCAAGGATGAACCAAAGCCATTATTGTACTATGAACCTATTTACAAACCCTTAATGGTAGTTTTTTCTAGGCTCCTTTGAATGACCCAATAATGATGTGCGATGCTGTGGTACCTTGGTACCCTGGTACCCTGGTACCCCATGGCAGGGGCATTACATAAATGACATGGAGAAAGACCTTAAAAGAATCTGTTCAGTTAATAGATGCTACCTTTATAGTGAGGAGCAGATTTAATTGAATGATGACTTATTCCCATATGATAATCAAGAAATTAGATCTTAAGATATCTTCACCCTTGTGATGTAAAGAGGATTTTTTAGTTTTGTTTTTTAAGTAAGGAAATATTAATATATAACTTCACACCCAAATAAATGTTAAACTTTGTTTTCCTGACAACGTACATTAATTAAAAATGACTATGTTGACATTTTAAAAGCATCTCTTTGCATATTGAATACTTGCTTTAGGTTAGAGTTTAGCAAACCAAAATCATATGGCAATTTTTTTAAGGGTTAAGTTCAGTAAATGTCATCAGTCCTTCAGCATGATGAAGAAGATCCTTGAAAAGAAAATGAGATGCCACTTTCAGTTTTGCAAACCACAGAGATGTGAGAGAGGGTCCCTGAGGGACATGCTTAGACAAAAGCCAGTTTTAGTGACATAAGAGTTAGGAGAACAGAGCCAGTTTCTGTATAATGAAAGGGCTGAAAATCAAAAGTACTTTACCATACTACAATGGGTCATGTCACATGCCTAGGAAAGCTTTCAGTAATTACACTTATTGGTAATTTTTATATGCCTCTAATCATATGTAGTAAGATTGAATTAAGCAGAGAAATGTTCATCTACTTTGTCCCTTGAGAAACAGTATGTGATTTTAAAACCAGAGCTCAAGGACTAGGAAACACATTGATATCCCATTAGTATGTTATTCAAGCTCAGTCAATTTAAAACATTAAATTTTGAAAAAGTAGTGTGTTGTAGTGATAGGAGCACAGGACCAAGAGTCAAAAGATATGAATTTTAGTTCTTGTTACCACCACAACTTTTACATTTTCTGAATTTCACTTTTCGTTTTAGTAAATTTTAAAAATAATAATTGTAACTGCTTTAAGTACTTTCCAGCATAGCTTCAAGAGAAAAATGAGAAAGAAAATATTTATAAAATGGAATTCCCACCAGAGACTCAACCCTATATAGCAAAACTCCCAAGTGGCTATAGCTGGAGATTAAACTTGGCACAAAGGAGCAAGAGGGGACATTTGTTGGTACTGAGTATGATTACAAATGAAGCAAACTCAGTACACAAAAAAACAAAAAACAAACAACAACAAAATATCAACAACAAAAAGTCAGCTAAATAATGTACATATTAAATTAATATTCATAATATCATAGTTATCAGTTTTGCAATTTGTACACAAACTCAGCACCAACAAATACTCAGTACACAGTCACTGGCTCCAAATTTTTCTTATAGATTTCCACTTGTCATTGGAGTTCTAGTTTATTTTTCTCTTTATTAACTTTATGTCCATCTTTTTTCCTATCACAACCACCCTTGTTGGTACAAATGTAGGGTAATAGTGTATGAAATTCTATCTGGAGGATAGGTAAATTTTTCCAGAAAGTTTTCAACTTTAAAGATATTCTTGAAATACCCAGGGACATCTGGGTAGGTATGTTTGTGCATGCAGACACACATGTGCACACACAGCACACACCCACACATACACACACACACAGGTCTGCAGTCATTGAATGCTTAACTACTCAGTACAGAAGGGAAGAATAAATATTCACACAGTCCCTCCTTTCACAGATCATATGTTCTGATGAGGAAGATAGATAATTGCACTATAATTTCCAAAAATGTGCAATGGCAATGGAACAAATTTATAAGTATATTATGAATGTTATTCATAATTTTTACTTAATATGTACATTCTTTAGCTGGGTTTTTCTTGTTCTGATTTTTTGTTTGTTTGTTTGTTGGGTTTGGTTTTGTATTTTTGTCTTATTTTTCTCTTGCATTCCTTTGCTAAGGTAGTTAATAATACTTAAACTTTATTTCAATATTTAGGGTCCACGCTACCCAGGAGAAAATATGACTCAGAAAAAGAAAGAGAAAAAGTGGTGATCTCAACCTCTGAAAGTCACTGTAATAAATGTTCTTTACCCTCTGGTGGCTTTGCTTCTCTAACTGGATCCTAACTGATACCAGTGCTACAGGTATTGCCCCTTCTGCCAGGCCTTTCTGCAGCCCACGCACATTGTCACTGATCTGCAGATCATCCCTATGGGTATTCAGAAGCAGCCCGATCCACAGCTCTTTCAGATCCTGACAGTTCTGTTCCTTTTGCTTCAGGTATACACGCTGTCCCCAGGCAAGACTGGCTGTTTTATTGCAAAAATCGCCTACTACCAAGACTGGAGGATGGGAGACACAGTCACTGGTTCCAAATTTTTCTCATAGGTTTCCACTTGTCATTGAGAGTTCCAGTAAGTAAGTAAGTTCCAGTAAGTAAGTAAGAGTTCCGACTGAGAGAAGAGATTAAAATCAAGATATGATCAAAACCTAAAATGAAAGAAACAAATCAATATAAAACTACAAATAAAACAAACACCTGCATAAGCAATCATGGTCCTCCTATCAAGTTATTTGTCCAAATTAGAATAGGAAGGCAGTGACCTTGTAGAGGAAAAATAGAATAAAATTTAAAAGCAGTAAATAGAATGAGCAGAAAAGATAGATGATGTCAGGGACATGACAAAGAAAACATATGTTTCATTCTCTAATGAAACAAAAGCATTTAGAACCTCTAGGCAGTACCTAGAAAATATGATGGAAATATGAAGGAAACTATAATAGACCATGATTTCAAGAATTTGGAGAAGAGTGAGAGATGAAAATAGAGTTGAATATTCTCCCATAAGGGTTAATGGGATTGTGTCAGTGGAAATGCAAGAAAAAAAGAGACATAAT
This sequence comes from Callospermophilus lateralis, assembly GCF_048772815.1. Classification (NCBI taxonomy): domain Eukaryota; kingdom Metazoa; phylum Chordata; class Mammalia; order Rodentia; family Sciuridae; genus Callospermophilus; species Callospermophilus lateralis. The sequence goes on along the minus strand of NC_135314.1, from coordinate 15,322,712 downwards.
TACATCATATCACTTAACACTTTTTAAAAAGATATTTAAACAAACATACTGATTTAATTGTACTTCATTGCTTTTCAGCTTTTAGAATTATCTATGCAATGTCCAAGACTACCTTATTCACACAAAACAATACAAGTGGATTTGGTGCTGGAGAAATTAACCAAGTGGTAGGGGGAAAAATACAAGAACACCTTTGATGTGCTTCAGTTGCTATAAACTTTTAAGGGGGTGGGGAATGTCTCCATGAAATAAAAAATGCTGTTTTTCTGAGCTAAATGCTTACAGTCTGGAAAATTAACACATTTATTTAAACTCTGAGCTATAAAATAATTTAAAATATAGCATAAAGTGTCCAAGCACAGTGGCACACGCCTGTAATCTCAGTGATTTGGGAGGCTGAGGCAGGAGATCATAAGTTCAAAGCCAGCCGCAGCAACTTGGCAAGTCCCTAAGCAATTCAGCAAGACTGTGTCTAAAAAAAAAGGGGGGGGGGCTGGGAATATTGCTCAATGATTTAGCATACCTGGGTTCAATCCCTGGTACCAAACGAACTAACAAACAAAGACAGCATAAAGTATTCATTTTCTGTGATTTGAATATTTGGATTTCTTTGAAAGTGACTCGCAGAACCTAATAAAATAAATTGTTGTGTGTCCCTAAAACACATATGTTAAAGCCGCAACTCCCTGTGTGTATATGTGCAAGTGGATTTTTATACAGTAATTAAGATTAAATTAGGTAACTTGGGTGAGGCCCTTATCTAATATGACAGATATCCTTGTGGTAAGAGATACCAGAGGGCAAGCTCTTATTTCTGTTCTCCACACACATACACTAAAGAAAGACCACTGGAAGCTCTGGCAAGCAGGCGGCCATCTACAAGCCAGGAAGAAAGTCTCACCAAAAATTTAACCAGCCAGAATGTGATTTTGAGGGGCTGGGGATGTGGCTTAAGCAGTAGTGCACTCGCCTGGCATGTGCAGGGCGCTGGGTTCGATCCTCAGCACCACGTAAAAATAGAATAAAGATGTTGTGTCCACCGAAAAATAAAAAATAAATATTAAAAAATTCTCTCTCTCTCTCTCTCTCTCTTAAAAAAAGAATGTGATTTGATATGCATGTATATGTATACAGCTTATTATAGATGTGAAATTTAAACCTTTAAGATTAAGCACAGATATCATACTTCCTTATCCTCCTCAATACGTTCACATGTGTTTCCCACAAACAAGGACATAATCACCTTCAGGACACTTTTCTGGTTTTTTTTTTTGTTGTTGTTGTTGTTGTTGTTGTTGTTGTTTCTTTCTTTCTTTCTCTGCTTTATTCCCATAATTTCTCTAGATTATATTTGATTAGGTTTATTCATATCCTTAAGTACGTACCCATATTCTCAATATGATAAACTAAGTAGAACAGGAAGAATCTAAATGAACCCATAGAATTCAGTAGCCGTGGAGGCATTATAAAAATAAGTTTGATGAAAATCCAAACAGAAATGAACACAGTGGTCTTCTCTACTTGGTGATGGGTGAAGAGCTGTGTAAATTGCCTGCTTTGAGATGAAACCATAGCCCTGTGCACTAAACTCTTCATTCTGTTTTGTTTTTCTTGCTGTGCCTTCTAGTCCTTCATGAAAGATATCCAAAAACTGATTTTTCACTGAAATAAAAGACTAAAATCAAGCAGAAGATTGTTTTGGCAAAGCATATTGAACTGATAAAAGATTAATTAGTATATTCGAGTTCAGGCCTCAGGACATTTTCTTCAAATGTTTTCTTTTTTATTCATAATTTAAAATGTACCTCCTTTTTCTTTTGAAATACATGCTTGTTTTGGAGGAAAACTCTGGCAGTATGTCAAGAAGTAAGCTACATCTAAATGGTTTAAATAGTGTTTACGAAGTACCATTAACTGTTTTTATCCCTTAGAACTCTAAAATCTTGGCAAAAATAATTTATGGAGATGTCAATTCTTAAACAGAGATGTTAGAGCTTTGAACTGGATTAACTTTGAAAAGTACTTTTCTATCTTTTGCTGGAGAGTTTTGGTTCGTATAAATCAAAACAAAGCACCCATAAAATACTGGTCTGCCCCATTTATCTTTTTAAGGTTCTGTGCTCTGTTTAACAGCTGTCCTCTCTTTAACTCTTGGATACAGAGAGAAGCTGAGAATTTTTGAGTTGCACAATTAGTATGTAAGGGGATTCTTCAAAGACTCAGTCATGGTTCAGAGACTGAAAAGTGCACACTGTCACAAAAAGAAGGAATAAGCCCCATTTTTATTTTAAAAAGTGACCTTGCTATAAGTAAAATGTTTTCATATTACCTATTCAGCTGTGCAATGTTAGAGAACGTGTTTGAAAAGTGAACGTGCAGACATGACATGCCCATTGTTTGCTTAGAGAGTTCATAGAAAGTTTGGTAACATGCTGACAAGTGCTCTCTCCCTTCACGCAAAACAATCTCTTCTTCATCCACTCTTTAGAAATTTTTGCTAAGCACCCTTTGTGTAAGACTCGCCATACTTGACAGAGATTATTATAGTTTGGATCTGGAATCTCCTTAAAGGACTTACGTGTTGAAAACTTGGTCCCCAGAACAGGAGTGTTCAGAGGTGGGGCTTTGGGGAAGTGACTGGACCATGAGGGCTCTGATCTCATCCGTGGATTCATTTTTTCATAGATGAATAGACTATTGGGAGGTGGGACCTACTCCTCAGGGGATGCCCTGTGGGAATTATATCTTTTCCCCAACCTCCACTTTCTCTTTTCCCCAGTCTCTCTTACACTCTGTTTTCCAACTACCATAAAGTGACCAGCTGTGCTCTGCCAGGCCCTTTCTACCATGATACTCTGCCTCAACCCTGAACAATGGAGCTCACTGACATTGGACTGAAACTTGAATCAAAATAAACCTTTCTTCTTCCTTTAAGCTGTTTTTCTCAGGTATTTTTTTCCCAGTGACAAAAAGCTGACCAACACAGAGATTGTGGATTCTATCCCATTGATACTATTAAGGAACACAGAGAAGGCTTTCATTCGATATATTTTAAACAACAGTTCAATATGGGAAGAAAAGAGAAAATAGGCTAAAATTGAATTCTCATGTATAGTGGCCAAACATTTGGGGATTCATGATGGGACTTCTGTTTCATGAAATTATTGTGAACCTATCACAACATAAAAGGGAATAAAATAAACAGACCACTCTAAATCTTTTAGATATTCTGGCTTTTTCTGAAGATATAAATGATGCCCATATGGTTCTTATTTTTAAGCCTGTTGATGTGGTGAATAACATTTATTGATTTCCGTATATTGAACCAACCTTGCATCCCAGGGATAAATCCTACCTGATCATGGTGCACAATTTTTTTGATATGTTTTTGTATCCGGTTCGCCAGAAGTTTATTGAGGATTTTTGCATCTAGGTTCATTAGAGATATTGGTCTGTAGTTTTCTTTCTTTGAAGTGTCTTTGTCTGGTTTAGGAATCAGGGTGATGTTGGCCTCATAGATTGAATTTGGAAGTTCTCCCTCTTTTTCTATTTCCTGAAATAGCTTGAAAAGTATTGGTGTTAATTCCTCTTTAAAGGTTTTGAAAAACTCTGCTGTATACCCATCCGGTCCTGGGCTTTTCTTAGTTGGTAGTCTTTTGATGGTATCTTCTATTTCCTCAATTGATATTGGTCTGTTTAGGTTGTCAATATCCTCCTGACTCAATCTGGGCAAATCATATGACTTAAGAAATTTATCGATGCCTTCACTATCTTCTATTTTATTGGAGTATAAGGATTCAAAATAATTTCTGATAATCTTCTGTATTTCTGAAGTGTCTGTTGTGATATTGCCTTTTTCATCCCGTATGCTGGTAATTTGAGTTCTCTCTCTTCTTCTCTTTGTTAGCGTGGCTAAGGGTCTGTCGATTTTATCTCGATAGATGCGGAAAAAGCATTCGACAAAGTACAGCATCCCTTTATGTTCAAAACTCTAGAAAAACTAGGGATAACAGGAACATACCTCAACATTGTAAAAGCAATCTATGCTAAGCCTCAGGCTAGCATCATTCTGAATGGAGAAAAACTGAAGGCATTCCCTCTAAAATCTGGAACAAGACAGGGATGCCCTCTCTCACCACTTCTGTTCAACATAGTTCTCGAATCACTGGCCAGAGCAATTAGACAGACGAAAGAAATTAAAGGCATAAAAATAGGAAAAGAAGAACTCAAATTATCACTATTTGCAGATGACATGATTCTATACCTAGCAGACCCAAAAGGGTCTACAAAGAAACTATTAGAGCTAATAAATGAATTCAGCAAAGTGGCAGGCTATAAAATCAACACGCATAAATCAAAGGCATTCCTGTATATCAGCAACAAATCCTCTGAAATGGAAATGAGGACAACCACCCCATTCACAATATCCTCAAAGAAAATAAAATACTTGGGAATCAACCTAACAAAAGAGGTGAAAGACTTATACAATGAAAACTACAGAACCCTAAAGAGAGAAATAGAAGAAGATCTTAGAAGATGGAAAAATATACCCTGTTCATGGATAGGTAGAAGTAACATCATCAAAATGGCGATATTACCAAAAGTTCTCTATAGGTTTAATGCAATGCCAATCAAAATCCCAACGGCATTTCTTGTAGAAATAGAGAAAGCAATCATGAAATTCATATGGAAAAATAAAAGACCCAGAATAGCAAAAACAATTCTAAGCAGGAAATGTGAATCAGGCGGTATAGCTATACCAGACTTCAAACTATACTACAGAGCAATAGTAACAAAAACAGCATGGTACTGGTACCAAAACAGGCAGGTGGACCAATGGTACAGAATAGAGGACACAGAAACCAATCCACAAAACTACAACTATCTTATATTTGATAAAGGGGCTAAAAGCATGAAATGGAAGAAGGATAGCATCTTCAACAAATGGTGTTGGGAAAACTGGAAATCCATATGCAACAAAATGAAACTGAATCCCTTTCTCTCGCCATGCACAAAAGTTAACTCAAAGTGGATCAAGGAACTTGATATCAAATCAGAGACATGGCGTCTGATAGAAGAAAAAGTTGGCTATGATCTACATACTGTGGGGTCGGGCTCCAAATTCCTCAATAGGACACCCATAGCACAACAGTTAATAACTAGAATCAACAAATGGGACTTACTCAAACTAAAAAGTTTTTTCTCAGCAAAAGAAACAATAAGAGAGGTAAATAGGGAGCCTACGTCCTGGGAACAAATCTTTACTCCTCACACTTCAGACAGAGCCCTAATATCCAGAATATACAAAGAACTAAAAAAATTAGACAATGAGATAACGAATAACCCAATCAACAAATGGGCCAAGGACCTGAACAGAAATTTCTCAGAGGAGGACATATAATCAATCAACAAGTATATGAAAAAATGCTCACCATCTCTAGCAGTCAGAGAAATGCAAATCAAAACCACCCTAAGATACCATCTCACTCCAGTAAGATTGGCAGCCATTAGGAAGTCAAACAGCAACAAGTGCTGGCGAGGATGTGGGGAAAAGGGTACTCTTGTACATTGCTGGTGGGACTGCAAATTGGTGCGGCCAATTTGGAAAGCAGTATGGAGATTTCTTGGAAAGCTCGGAATGGAACCACCATTTGATCCAGCTATTCCACTACTCGGTCTATTCCCTAAAGACCTAAAAAGAGCACACTATAGGGACACTGCTACATCCATGTTCATAGCAGCACAATTCACAATAGCAAGACTGTGGAACCAACCTAGATGCCCTTCAATAGACGAATGGATAAAAAAAATGTGGCATTTATACACAATGGAGTATTACTCTGCATTAAGAAATGACAAAATCATAGAATTTGGAGGGAAATGGATGGCATTAGAGCAGATTATGCTAAGTGAAGCTAGCCAATCCCTTAAAAACAAATGCCAAATGTCTTCTTTGATATAAGGAGAGTAACTAAGAACAGAGTAGGGAAGAAGAGCACGAGAAGAAGATTAACATTAAACAGGGATGAGAGGTGGGAGGGAAAGGGAGAGAGAAGGGAAATTGCATGTAAATGGAAGGAGACCCTCAGGGGTATACAAAATTACATACAAGAGGAAGTGAGGGGAAAGGAGGGAAAATATAAGGGGGAGAAATGAATTACAGTAGAGGGGGTAGAGAGAGAAGAGGGGAGGGGAGGGGGGAGGGGGGATAGTAGAGGATAGGAAAGGCAGCAGAATACAACAGACTCCAGAATGGCAATATGTAAATCAATGGTTGTGCAACTGAAGTGATTCTGCAATCTGTATATGGGGTAAAAATGGGAGTTCATATCCCACTTGAATCAAAGTGTGAAATATGATATATCAAGAACTATGTAATGTTTTGAACAACCTACAATAAAAATTAATTAAAAAAAAAAGATATAAATGATGCATTCTTTGTTGAAATTTCCTCTCCCATCCATTGGCTTGAGGTTGAGTTGGAGCTGCAATAAGTGATGGTAAGCAGAGGACTTGAAAGATGTAGGCACTTGCCCATGTGAGAGAGTGGTCAAGGTAGGCTGCAAACTCATTGCCCTGACCACAGGGTAGAAAGACCCCCAGGGTAGCTTCCTGTTGGCCCTGCTCTAAGCAGGTAACCTGATGCTGAGGTCAAGAGATTGGAAACTGCCCACACTGCTGTCTCTGTCCCCCTGAGGAGGCTGGAGGCCATGGGAGTAGCCGCTGACCTTACAAAAGGGAAAACCACCAGCTGGGTATCCCATGGTATACCCGGGGGCTCTTTTCCACCCAGTGGAGTTTCCTGGCCTGAAGGATGTCACCTCCCCACCCTGCACGATTAAGGATACAAGAGCATTTTCTCATGCCTCAGGAATATAGCCTCCTTAACAGTGTCCAAGTGCATTGTTCTACTTTCAGGCATTTCATTGCCAATTAGATTTTCATAAGCATCTTATGAAAATAAAATAGGAGCTGTCTGTGGTTGTTCAATCATAGCATTCATTTTCTCAAACTTCTGTTACAATACACAGCTTCAGATAATCTCCGCTACAATATAGAAAACAACTTAACTATTTCATAGGCTATAGCCCCTCATAAGTAATTTTATTGATTTAAAGTTTTCAGATAAATTCAAGAAAGATATTCTTGTGTCACATCTACTATAATGATCAACATTTTTCAGTTTACATAGTTGTTTTTTGTATTTTACAGGTTTACATATTGACACTCATAATATATGGTCCTCACATCTTATTGTATAGATACTTTTTCCATGACTATAAAGTGTTTGACACGGTTGTATAATAAAAGAAATCTGTCGTTTTAGATAAAAAAAATCTGATATCAAACATGTATTTTTAGCCTTTGGATGAAATTTCAACTAAAATAGTATACTCAAATTGTTCTTGGTGAATGTATCCCTTCTAAATTATTAGCACTTGCTGAAAAGAAAGAAAAATCATTGGTAAATAATGAAAAGGGTTCACTAAGTGATCATCTAATAACTTACAAAAAAAATTTAAGATGAAGTTAATCATTAATACTTTTAACTTTCTTTCTTAAACTATGTGAACACACACACACAAAAAATGGCAAAAGTGAGTTTTCCATAATGTATATTTTTGTTTCAGTCCAAAAAATATCACCTTAAAATTTGTGGGTATTTTGTGTTTCAGTAATTGCCATAACTATGTGTTCCTCTTTAAAATTTTTCTAAATTTTGAGCAAAAGTCAATGATTTAAAAAGAGAAATCCTGCCACCTTGTGTTCTGTAAAACCAGAGTGGCTTCCTGCTTCTGGGAAATCGCCAGTTATGTCTTGCCAACGTGAAAGTTGTAATGCTGAATCAGAATCTGGAATAATCAGCAATGCTCTGCCCCCTCTTTTTATTTTCCAAGTGTGCATGAACCACTCATGGAAGCTAGTAACTTAGTCTGTACCTGTGCCAGGGTTAGGACTCATTCCTCTAGACTCTTACTAAGATTCATAAACTTTAATTGAAAGCTTTTTACTTTAATTCCAAACTTTAATTGAAACCATGTTTTATTCTGTTAGAAACTTTTTTATTTTAAATTATGTTATAAAGATAAGACATATCGGTACTTCTGAATTTCTGAATTGCTAGTTGATACCCTAGACTGTATGTATGTACTACTATATTGGGGTATATGTTTTACAATAAAAGTAAAAACGATAAAACAGCTTTCTATTTTTAAAAATTGTAGATTTTAGGATCTAGGAAAAGTTGTGTTTATTTTTTGAACTTAGTCGCCAGAAGTAAGAATTCAAGCTTATTTTAAATTATCATTCATAGGATCAAAGTAAAAGTAAAAGAGAATCCACTAACAACAAAGAAATAATAATTGATCTAAATCATCATTAGCCTAACCTACTGTTTACAGTGCAAAGTTCTGGGAATACACAATACATTGTGGCAAAGCTTCCAATTTACTGTTCTTCCCTAGAAAGATAGAAGATGAAATTCTACAAAAATTGGCCTCTACTTCTAATTCTTTTCTTCCCTTGATATTTGTAAGTGAACATTTGATGTTATTCTGTTCCCTTTGTACTTTTGTGTCCAGATAGAAGATAGATGTTATTATTTTTTAAAAAAATTTGTTTATTTTTTTTAGTTATAGGTTGACACATGTCTTTATTTTATATTTATGTGGTGCTTAGGATCAAACCCAGTGCCTCACACATGCTAGGCGAGCGCTCTACCTCTGAGCCACAATCCCAGCCCCTGGAAGTTACTCTTAATAGGATCAAATTTAAAATCTTCACCTTGTTCTTAACATTGAAAGTACTTTGAAGGGCTTCATTGGAAATTCATATATGGAGACTGGAGGTATAAAGAGATGCCATTATTTGTTATCTTCTCAAAGGGCCCCATCTTTCTCTCTCTCTCTCTCTCTCTCTCTCTCTCTCTCTCTCTCTCTCTCTCACACACACACACACACACACACACATACACACACACACACACACACACACACACACACAGAGTTAAAAAAAAGAATAAAAATCACAATGAGGCATATCTCTAATTTGATTCATACAGCTCAAACCCCTGTAAGCAAATTATAAAAGTTTAGGTGGTATTCTACTGCCATCTTGTGTCGATGAGGAATCCCTTCTGACTTCCAACAGGAGTGCTAGTTGGAGTGATGAATTCAGAGGCATTCTGAATCCAGCAGGTACTCTGAAGGCTTAAGAGAATGGAATGTAGGAAAAGAGTGCATTCAGGCTGTGGGTCCCTTCAAGTATCACCAGAATATTCCAGTACATAAAATTTATTTCAGTATGTAAAAATAAGGTTACTCGTGATTAAAAGCTTGTCCTCAATAATTTTACTCTGAAATGACTCTTTTTTAATTTTTTTAAGTTGGCAGAGAAATTAGAATTGGAAGGAAGCCCAGAAAAAAAGGACATCTAGAGAGTAACTTTTCCACAACTGAAGGCAAGGAAATAGTGCCATCTCATTAGGATGCTGCTAGAAATTTTAACATCTTAGAACCTTAAAACTTCTGCTATTCTGGGTATTCATTCAGCATGAACCAACTCTCCTACAGCTTAAGCATGTCAATTTGAAAAAAAAAAAAAGTTTAAAACCATAGACATTTTTAAACTGCTGTCATATGTTACATAAAATCAAAAGAATTTTCCATCATTGTGATTTCTGGTTATCTGGTCAAATTGCATGTGCAGATTTCACAATTATACATAAGTATTCAAAAGTGACTTTAGTTCTTAAATATTTCCAAAATCTAAGAAATGCAAGAGTAACCACTGATATTAGAAAGAAAACACAAAGTTCCAGTTGCTAACCTGCCAATGAATTCTGAATTTTTGAATATAATCAGCTTGCCAAATGCATGAGAGGATAATTGAACAGAACTGGCAATTACTCTGGAGTATTCTGGAACTCAATGGAGAGATGAGCCATTGAATTTCTGTTTCACTGATGTAACCACAAACATTATCTCAGTTATAAAGGCAGTAGCAGATATTATGGGAGAATATCTAGCCTGCCCATAATTTCTAGTTAAGGGGGAATTTGAAGTAGCCCTTTGGTTGAAAGGGGAGTTTGAGGACTGGTCTTTGAATAGCACAGACACTAACTTGGTGGTTTGTGGGGAGACATCACTCAATTCTGCTTCTTCCAGATTGCAAACTGCTCTTCTAGAGAGGGAGAATCTGGTCTCCTAATATTGCCTTATTGTCAAAGGATAAGCAGGAATCACGAAAATAAACACATGTTCTTAGAAGAAATTCCTCCATTTTGTAGTTTTATTTGTTGCAGGGTGGGTTGAAAGAGATGGCAGGAGTGGGTGAATTTCATTCAAAACCTCCAAATGAAAGCTATGACCAATATTGTCTGGATCAATCCACTCTTATTTCAGACTTTGATCCTACAGTTGCCTTCCTATGTATAATAGGGTTTTCCAAACCATATAAGATACACTTCCGGCAGGAGTCTCAATTAAAATAAAACATGTAGGTTTCCAGGTTCTGTTTCTGACACACTCAGATTTATATATTAATCAAGTCTGAGATCAGTGCCCTGTACCTGATTTTTTGGACTCTCTGCCCCAAGGGCAGGAGCTCTCAGCATTGGCAGAAATGTTGTTGGGATATTGCATTGTTCTGGGCTTGCCCATCTGATATGCCTATCCCAGAGGAAGAGCTGCAGGAACTGATAGAAGGTTGGAGAGCCATGTTTCCTTCCACTTCATGCTTCTTGACCAATGAAAACAAAGCACAGAAGCAGAGAAAAAAAATTGGTAATCAAATAACAAAAGAGCTCAGGAATAAAAAAACCTTTTCACTTTGGACAGTGGAAACTTGATTTTGTTACATCCTCCCCCAAATTTGCTTGTAAATCACAAAAACAGAATTGGAAAAGAGTCCAGGAGTCCAGCTTCTGCCCAGTTATGTGTCCTTTGCTTCCCTGGTCACACCAGGTTGAGAACATAGATATTCACTTTGGCAGGGTGTCTGTTCTTTCCCTCCAGGATGGTTGGACGCTCCACTTGTGTTCCGGATGCCTGCTCCTGCATCACCCCTTCTGTTCCCACCAATGTTGGCTGGACTTTGACATGAAGCCATCTTTGTGCCCATAGAGACCTGTGCTGTTTTATCCTTCTACTGTCCTGATTCCTGATAGATCTACACTCACTCCTTCCTGGTTCTACATCAGCCATGATAGGCGAAACTCCTTTTTCAACACCAGTAGTTTACTTGCATCAGTGTGTGCTGAGCAATAGATTTAGAGAAAAGATGTAGAATTGTTTCAGACTTTCTTGGAGGACTTTTGAATTTTTTTTTCCTAGAGGCTCCGCAAAATTATATGATCAGCATCAAAGTATGTTTTAACCAAATTGTGCATGCCTCTATTCCAAATGCTATCCTGCACCTAGGACCAAGTCTAGCCTCTTTCCAACTGAGGTTAATCTACTTGCTCATCCAAAGTACCTTGAGGGAAATGAAATAAGCTTTGGCTCTGTGTGGGACTGTCTTAAGCCAGTGTTCCAGATAAAAATGTCAGATAAAAAAGAAATGTAATACGTCTTCTAGTTGAGTCACTAATTTTTCACGGAGATTTTAGTGACTTTTATTCCTATGCTTAAGGCAGTAAAGTTGATATGCAAAACAACCTGCCTTCATAGGACATGGGACATTTGCTTCACTTCAAACATGTACTGATAATCCTGAATTGGGAAAAAAAAATCATACTTTTCCCTGAATTTTTAAATTTGGAATAAAAACTAATTTTTGTTCAAATATGTTTCATGCTCATTCCACAATAGTTGGATACACATGGACATTTTCTAACCACAGTGTGTTTTTAAAGAAGATGGTTTTTGTTGTTACTTATTTACCAAAACCCACATTTTATGATTTCAAATCATCTTCATCCTTTAAAGCTGACATGGATTTCGCTCTTTCCAATTGATCTCAATATTTTTCTGACTGTGGTAGCATCAAAGGCCAACATCAATTTCTTTAAAAAAAAAAATACCAAAGAAAACATTCTCTGCCCCTATAATTTTTTAATCTCTTCTCTGCTAAACTAGTTTTTCAAGGATAATTTAAATGAAAAGTACAGCAAATACTTCTCCTCTATATACTACTATGAGTTTCAATAACGTTAACTATTTCTTATTGTCATTGGCAAGACTGTAGCTAGTAAAAGAGATTTATTATCATTTTTCATCCATAGGTATAACTGTGTGAATGCACATGTGAGTGTATTCAGTGTGTGTTTTGAGGGGGTTCTTTCATGATTTAGGGATTTTTGGAAGGAAGCAAGGTTGTTGATTTCTCTGGAAATGCACTGCTAGGTGTCTGTCATTACCCTCTTCCTTATGGTAAAATAAGAAACTCAAGTGGATTTTAAAGAATATGAGAAAAAAGGAAAACCCCTGACTCTGTATCACTGTCTCATATTTCAACACCATTCAATTGGTTGCATTTACCTACAGATTTTTTTTATAGCTCCATCATGATTTTTACTTCAGAAATCCAAGAAAGTTGTTTGCTAATTTATTTGGTTGACAACTTTGAATGAAGCAAGTCTTTATTTACTTTATCTCAGCTCCTACATTTTACTAAAGAGGTATTCCTGAATTTGATTACAAGATGAGGGATATATATATATATATATATATATATATATATATATATATATATATCATGTATTCTTTCTAAGTCTAAAATTCTAATTGGTGAATTCTGAAGCATATCTGGCCCCAAGCTTTCAAATGAGAGACTTGAACTTACACTTGATTGCCTTCTCTTCTGGGAGAAGAAATGTTCACAAAGAAGGTGCTTATTAGACCAACTAATCCACAACCACCCTTAAGTGGGTTTGAGTACCTTGCTCTCTAGGGAAAAGAGTGGGGATTCAAGATAATAAAAGGAGAAGGATGTTAAAGGTTCTTGAGCATCAGGTTGCAGACATCATCGTGTTAGTCAGTTTTTTTGTCACCATGATCAAATTACCTGAGAGTAACAACTTAGAGGAGGAAAAGTTTATTTTGGTCCAGTTTCAAGGTTCAGTGCATGGTCGGCCAACTCCATTGTTCTGGGCCTAAATGAGGCAGAGCATCAGAGGGGAAAGTAGGGAGGAGGAAAGCTTCTCAACTAATGGCAGCTGGAACATGGCAGGGGGTGGGGAGCACATTCAAATTATTAATCCATCAAATGGATTAAGCTATTGACAAAGTTACAGTGCTCATTATCATTTTAGTTCTGAACATTCCTATATTGCCTAACACATGAGCTTTCCAGGGGACATTAAAGATCCAAACCATAATAATTGCCTACATAATGATATAGCGTAAGTTGAAGAAACTTTGCTCCAGATCATCATTTAAGAAGCAAAAGTAAGAAGCAACATATAGTTTGTATCTTAAATATTCTCCAAAGTGCTGGAGATTTTAAGAGGTGTGTCTTTCAGTCATTGAAAATGTCCCCTAAAAGGGGATTAAGGACCCTGTCCTCTTCCCCTCTCTCTCTCTCTCTCTCTCTCTCTCTCTCTCTCTTTCACACACACACACACACACACTCACACACACACAGCTATGAGGTAAATAGCTTTTGCACACACTTCCTTCACAACGTGCTATCTCATCAGTCTCAAAAGCAATGAAACTGACCAAACTTGGACTACAACCTCCAAAATTAGGTTGGAGATATATATATATATATATATACACACACACACACACACACACACACACACACACACACACAGAGTAATATATATATATATATATATGGTTCATTGGTTGAGCACCTGCCCAACATGCACAAAGTCCTGGGTTCTATTCTCAAAACCACCAAAACTGCAACCAAAATAAACCTTTGTCTTTATGATCTGATTATCTCAGGTATTTGTTACAGTAACACCCAGCTTACTAATACACAGGTTTTTCTCCTGGATACTTCTAACATTTGAACTTCTGGAGTATTTCACTCTTCTATATGTAATTTCTTTCAATATTCAAAAGGAGAAAGTGGATTCCACTGCTTTAAAACTTTGAAAAATACAACATGTGTTGTATTATTTACATTGGAATTAACTGTATTCCTGAATAAGTTCCAAGGACATTGTTTGATAAACATTAGGAACTCCTTTAGAACTACCATATAAAAAATAATTTTACAATAATACAGATACTGTAATAATGACAAGAAAGTATGTAAGTAAAAATAGGTTTCTGAAATTTATAATGGTGGAATACTTGAAGACCATAGCATGCTGTTAAAATTCATTCAGATTTCTAAAATAATTCAAATGCATATTTCTTTATTTAACATTATATATATATATATATATATATATATATATATATATAGAGAGAGAGAGAGAGAGAGAGAGAGAGAGAGATATTACTTATTACCATGATTTAAATATGGTTTATTGTGTCCCCAAAAGTTTCATGTGTTGGAAGTTTGGTCCGCAATGTGGCACTTTGGGAGTTGATGGAAACTTTAGCAGGTGGAGCCTAATGGAAGGTCCCTAGCTCATTGTGGCCACAGACCATTAAGAGGAATACCAGTCTCCTGGAATGAACTCTCATGAGAATGAATTGTTATTCAAACCCAGGCCTGACCTGAATCTCTCTCTTAACTCCTCTTTGAGATGTACTGTCTTCTCCCTGCACAGTCTTCTGCCATGATGCCATAGCATCCTCACCAGAGCCAAGCTGACGCTGGAATCATGCTTTTAAATCTTCAGCTAAGCAAATCTTTTCCTTAAACAGCTATACTGCCTCAAATATCCAATTATAGTAATGACCAACAGACTAATACATACATAAATATTTAAAATGCCATTTGAGTAATTGATCTCTTTTTTATTAGATAAGTATTTGAAATGCAAAGAAACTGAGTAAAATTAGTAAATAAGCCAGTCTTTCAAATAATGTTGTAAATTTAGTCTAAGTTATACTCAGAACCTACAAATATTCCAAGACTGCAAAATGTGCCAAACCTTAAATTTATATTTTCAATAAGTATTTCAAGATATTCTTATGCCCCATTCTTCAAACGTCTTCTAATTGTGAGTTTTAGAGGAAAGCTTCATATCACATATAAACAACTTCCTTAAGAAATGTTTTCAAATCACCGTAATTTAGAATGATGTCATATTCCCAATTGGCTAATAACTTGGGATTCATGTTTCAAATTTTTATTTGGGGAAAAGCATCTTTTAATTACAATCTGATTGTGGACATAGAAATATAATTGATCATTTTTCCCAGACACCATCAATAGGGTTTTGAGTTGATCATATCCTCAGGAATTCAATGTCACTCACTGTTGGGAAGAATCTTGGATTACATTCATTGGGTGCTGGAAAGAAAATGACCAAGAGGAGCTCTAATAAAAAGCAGATTTTGCCATTTATATGACTTGTAACTGTTTATTATTTGAAACTCAGTAGGAGAGAGTTGAAATTCTACAGCAATGATTCTCCTGTGTCATGAATAATTTCTTCAGGATGACAACAGAAGCCATGAATTTGACTTGCTTGTCCCCATACAAGAAGTTCAAGCCAACAAATGGGAAAGCAGAGTCCTGACTCCTTTAAATGAAAGCCTATGGTGCTGAGCATCCTTCTAAGAGGACCAAACTCAAATAAAAGCCAGAAGGGTTCTTTCCACAAATAAATATTCCTTTACATCAAAACTAATGCAGACATGCTGTTGGTTTCAATTCCAATAGATCCTTATTCAAAAATCAAAGTTTGGTCACTAATTTTTTGCATAATAGAGTTACAATCAGTGATATGTAAAAATTGGCTATTTAAAGCTTTCCATTTGAGGCCTCTTATCTCCAGAATTAGTCAATAGTCTTTTTTTTTTTTTTGGTCCTTTTTGTTTATCTGTTTAATATGTTTTTACAATCATGTGTTTGCAATCCTCCTGGAATATTGATGCCTTTCCAAACCTGAGACTCTGAAAATGCATACTGAAATATAAATTCAATCTCTACTTGATTAAAATTTAGTAAGCTTTTAAAATTCTATTTTGAGCTATAATATCATGTTTTACAAAAGAAAATTTCAGAAATATCAATATACCATAGGCCATGTTTTTCATTCATGAATTATTTATTTTGATAAGAAGACACTGTGTTTCTACAGAGAAAGACTATGAATAATAAATGTTAGTTTTAAAATTGACTTTGGTTGTTTCGTTTCATTTGTATAATCAGAGGGTAAAATCATTATCCCTTTCTATGAAGCTGTCATAGTAAGATGAAAACATTGATACTTCTACCATACTTGAAAATTATCATCCTAATAAAATTATAAAGTGGCCATATGACATTAGCACCAACCATGTTTATCATCATAGATAAGGGCCTACTTCAAATCCAAAAGATACTGTCCAGTGCCATTGAATTAGAATCACCAAATTCTTATCTAGATGAATTGCAGGATTCATTTTTAGTAAATCACCATAAAGTCATCCGGCAGTGATGACAGTTGGAACAATTCAGTCCAAGAGATATGAGGACAAGGAATGTTTGATACACATGCTTGTTTCTATTCATTTTACCTGTGCTGCACAGGCATAAGTTATTGCTGTCTTGCAGGGTCTGGAAGTTCCTTTATCTGCCATGTTTAGTTGGTATCAGATTTCATGGATGATAAAGTCATTGAGGGTCCATGGAGGGTGGGCATGCAGAGACAGGGTGTGGCACATCAGAGGGGAAGGAACCAGAAAGGGATAAAGACAATGCAAATTTCACAGATTGAGTCCTTGGGGTTTTTTCTCTTCGTGGGTTTTTAAAATCATCTGCTGCATCAGGTAAAAATTTATAGTTTCAACAGAAACCAGAGAGTGAGTGGTAACAGATTACTGCCACCTAAGTCCTTTCTTCAATGGAGATCAATTTAAGGCTATAAAGGGGTCATCATTTTTGCCATTCTTGAATCAATATGCATACTTTAGGGAGAGAGAATTACTTTGAAGTCCTTTAAACCTATAAACTTTCATCAACTTAATTCATTAAAAATGTTAGAAAAACATGTCTTTTTTTTTTCAATCTTGTTCTGAACTGATTTGAATTTTCCCACCCAGGGAGTAATTCAGGAAAGATTCTCATTGCCAACCTTTCATGGCTCAATTTCTCTTGCATGACTTTGGTTAAAGTTGCTTCAGTCTTGGGTGATTGCCTTTTCCCCTTTATCGATTTTGCTTTTTCTTTTCATCTCTGCAGGAAAAAAGTTATATGGCTGGGGAAGGAGAATCACAGAGGAGTGCTTGCTCTTTCTGGATCCCATGGTCTTCTAACTATGATCCTATCACTTGAAGATGAGAATGCTAATGGCTAGCATGGAGAGTCAAAAGAAATAAATTAACACTCTGAACTGGTGTTCAAAGATGATTTCATATGAGTGTTCCAGTAACTATTCCACACTAGATTAAATCCCAGAGTGATGAATGACTCCATAACTTCCAGCAATTTGTAAAGTTACTTATTAAAGAGGTGACCTGCTATTCTCTGTCTCTTCTGAAGACAGAATAAGAAGAAGGCTCAAATTATACTCCCGGGAAAGATATGACTTAGATATTCTGGATTTTCTAATTATAGTGGTTGTCATGAAAGGAAACCAATTCCCAAGAAAACATTGTGAAGCATCTCCTTTTAGGAAAGGGTGTCCAATGGGAACAGAGACACATCTGCTTAAGTGAAAGACATACCTGATGATTGGGGTATCCCACATCTCACAGGACCCTGGCTTAAACACTGAAATTGACCTCTATTGCATTGAGGGAGACAGAGTCTTCTTCCGTGTAAAAAGAACCTGAGTTCCACATATTTATTTCAGTGTCAGGAAGTAAAAGAGTAGACATCTGACATTTGTTAAATTATGTGTATTGTAACTTACAGTAAAATCCACAGTTTACCCTCCCCCCCCACCCGCTGCCATGTGTTCATTGTGTCCTCTGAGATCGTGGTAAAATCTCAGAATTTTCAACCAGATTTGGCAGGACAGCATACTAAGTCATGACCTTTTTCCTGTCCTTGCTCAGCAGCTCCCTCTCCTCCTGCTGCCTTTTGTTGTCCATAGCCCTGCAGTGAGCATGCCCTTCCAGCCAGAGCTGGAACTGAGATGTGCTCCGGAGCCCCTGAGTGTCTAGGAAATGCATCTCCTGCCCCCATCACACACCAACCTCCAGAAAGAGCCCCGTCCCAACTTCTTTGGTGGAGGGAGGGCTGAGGTTCCTAAGTCCTTTCCCATTAGTCACAACTCATTTCATCACACACACCCTGATGAAGCTATAAAATCCAACATCCACTCAAAATAAATGATGTAGGCATTTACTCTGGGCTCCTTTCCGGTGGTGTATTCTCTCAAACGAGGCTTTTTGCCTCATTTCCCCTAGTACTCTCTATAGAACTGAAAGAACTTTCTAAAGACAATAAAGCTGAAAGCCATGGAAAGAAAACTTGGCCAGATAAAAAAGAAAATAAGCTTTCAATATTAAAATCCTTTAAAGGGACATGAAGGAATTACATTAGATGGCACTTATAGCATAGTAAGGAAATGACCCCAAGGCTGGTAATTTCATCACAATTTGGGGGGAGAATTTCATAGTAGAATAGGCTGAGGCAATACTTTTGGAGCCAGATCATAGCCACCAGTGCGTTTGTGCTTAAGGGATGTCACCTGTGTAAAGGCCATGTATGTGGAAGTCTGTGGAAGGCTATCCTGGGACCTCTCTTCCCCTCCATGGGCCATGTCCTTCCAACACTCTTCACTTCTAAAAACATCTGGGAACCATCATGGCGGCCTAGGAATATGGGACATGGGCAACTCAATGGCTCTCATGAACCTTACAGGACCTCTCAGCAGGGTTGAGAAATTTCGACAAAGGATAAGAGGTTTTTATTCTTAGTTGTTCAAACTTAATAATAATTCAATCAGTAAATTCTCGATCATTGTTTAACTGTCAGTTGGACAAAACCTTCAGAATAACTTGACCAAACAGCTGATTACTCCTTATAGGAGTCATAGCACCTCCTTGTACTGAGGCATTTATTGTGTTGATCATGTGAATGTTTTCTTCCTTTTCTTTCCTCTTTCCTCTTCCTCTTCCTCTTTCTGGTCTCCTCTCCTCTCCTCTCCTCCCCTCCCCTCCCCTCCCCTCCCCTCCCCTTCTCTCTCTCTCCCTCTCCCCTTTCATTCATTCTTACTCCCCCCTTTTTTTGCTTGTCTGCCTCTGAACTGAAAAGAAATTGTGTCATGTACGGTTGTGTTACATCATCAGCATCTGATAACTGAAGGTTGTGGGGTTCATTCTAAGGACAAGAGAGGGAGGAAGGAAGGAATGAGGGGTATGGTCCTTCTTCAGTAAAATGGGCATAATCTCTGATTCACAGGGTTACTGTGTGGACTAATCTTAATATTATACTCTTAGTTAAGTGGTTGTTGATTTGTTACAGCTATTGGGTATATTATTTTGTTTATTTTTAATAATGGTATAATGTGTATTACTATTGCTGTTATTAATGATGATCACTTTACTAGGTGGCCATGGATTGAACTGCTGGGGACCAAGTGACCATCTTTATAGAGTCTATTATGATAATTGTTATGGTTTGGCCATGAGGTGTCCCCCAGAAGCTCATGATAAACCATGAAGGTATATTCATAGGTGAGATAATTTGATTATAAGAGCTAAATTAATAAGTGGATTGATCCATTTGACAAATTAATAATTTTGAAAAAGTGTACTGGGTGGTAATTGTAGTCAGGTGGGGTGGTTAGAGAAAGTATGTCACTGGGGATATGCCTTGGGGTTTATATTTTGTTCCTGGCACACCTTGTTTTCTTTCTCTCTGTCCCCTTCCTTTCTTTCTCTCCTCCTCCTTTCTTTCTCTCCTCTTTATCTCTCATCCCCCCACCACCACCACCACTCAATCCTTCCTAACTGCCTCAAGCTGAGCCATTTTCTCTAACAAGTCCTTTCGCCATGATGTTCTACCTCACCTTAGGCCCAAAGAAATGGAGCTGGCTGACCATGGACAGAACCTCTGAAACCATGAGGTTTCCAAAATAAACTTTTCCTCCTCAAAGTTGTTCTTGTTAGGTATTTTGGTCACAGTCTTGAAAGGCTGACTAACATAATGAGGCAGTAAACCATCTACCATTTCTCTGCCTTGTTTGTTCTTTTCCAACTTACTTATGCACTTACTTCAGCTTTCTCTGCCTTCTACTTCTTTTATTTTTTTGTTATTTTAAGGATTTTTCTCCCATTCTAATGGTTTTAGTATTAAATTTCTAAATCTGGTTTTAAAATGAAGCTGGTTTGCAAAACATAAGAAAGAACATGTGTGCAGATGAAGCTGTTGTTAGAATGGTACACAAGAATAATTTTTTTTCAACATGGAAACTCCACAAACTTGTGGTTTCTGGGGACAAATAACTCTAGTATATTTTGTAATAAGGAAATCTATTTAAAGATGGATTTAGATTTCAGATGTCCCTTCTTGTAATTAGTAGTAAGCCTTGATCCAAATAATGAGGGGAAAACAGGAAATGAAAGAAAATAGTCTCCTATCTATAATTATAACTGTTTTGGATAGCAATTATCACCATGTTTTTGTATTGTTGTCAAAATAATATATCAGAACAATTTAGATTTCTTTATGAAAGGAAATAAAGAAACATCATTTTGTTCTTGGTAATTGACATAGCCACCTTCACATATTACCACATCTACATATTTAAGAGGTAGCAATTTCTCATTTACCATATTTTATTTTTAACAAATTGCTTTTAATACACTCTAATAAATAACCAACATACAGGCAATTGGATATTCTTATTTCTGTCCAAGGAATTAGGCAGAACTTCAATTTACATTATAGAGCCATCAAATTTTAAGTAGTACTTAATTAAAGCCAGGAGACTGGGTGGCATTACTTAGGGTAACAAGAGAAATGCATAGATACTTTTGTTAATTGTTCTTAGTTTTTAATCATTGAACAAAAAAGAATATATAGTGAGGTCAAGTAACTGGTGATCAGTTTCATAATCAGAGAGAAAAAAATATATGAATGTTCTGGGTTAATAAAAGAAGTATCATAATAAAATCTGTGAGATCAAGTAGAAATCATTTAACTATTAAATAAAACAACTCAACCCAAACTGTTAGAAGTGGTCTAGGAGCCTGATGTCCCTTGCTGAAGCCAACCTTGGGCATAGAGTTGCTTTTCCCATTTATTGTTTATTAAATGAACTTGTCTATAGGAAAAAAAGAACTTCTCATTTGTCTTTCCCTTAAACTAGGTCAATTCTAAAATAGGTTCATTTTCCCAGCTCACATTCTACTTCAAATGAACAAATACAGCTCCATAACTTTATGACCCTTTTTGACCCTCTACTCTAGTTAGACTTTCCACACTTCCTGATTAACAGTTTCAACTTCACAGCATTCTAGAATTGATTCTACCTTGTTCATTAAATGTGCAGCAAAATACCAACAGATATTAATTCCTGTAATAACAATAATAACAAAACTGTCCCCAAATATAAGAACTATATAAAATATTTTAGGATATATATATATATCCTAAAATATTATACATATATATATATATATATATATATAGGCATATATATAGATTATATATATGTTTTACATATATAATATGTTTATTATCTATTTATTATATATAAATATTTTAGGATATATATCCTATTACATATATATATATGTATATTACATATACAATTTATCATAATTGGTTTACCAACATGTCATCAGCATGGCTCCAAATAGCCACTTTGTCATTGCTGTTTTATGTTTTAAAAGGGTAAATTGTTAAAAATATGAAGAAAGGGGGGGCTAAAGCAATTGATAATTGTGTCTATGGCTAAATGTGGATTCATGCCATGTATACATACATTTCCATAGCTCCTATTCAGTGCTTGAATATTGAATGAGGAAACTTATTTTCTGAGATGGTTGAACATAAAACAACAGCTTCAGTTTTAATATACAGCCTCCTTTGGGGTTTCAAGTTAATTATCCTGACATCAAATCTCAAATATTCTTTCTTATCCTCTTCACCCTCCTCTTCCTCATTTTCCTGCTGTTTCTTTTCTATTTTTTCTCTTATAATATTAAGCAACATAATTATCTTCAAGGTAATAGCTAGACCTCATCATACATCATACCCAAGTATTTCTTTAAACTTCATATTTGATTCAAAAGCATGTGTATATGGCCAGTGATTTTCAAAGTGCAGACAAGACGTATCTAAAGAAATAATTCTAGATAGCAAGAAAATGTGAAAAACTTTAATGAAAAAGAAAGGAGTAAGACTTATTCACTTTTTCCCTTTATATACAATACAGTGGGTGGATAGAGAAAAGAATAGAAAAGAAACATTCAGCTCTTTGAAGAGGAAATCAATACTGTGAGAAAGCATAGCTGGGGCTTCCTGGGGTACAGTTTGGAGAGATTTCAAGTAGTCAGGTGTAGGTTTGTTTCAAAGAGAGGACTAGTTATTGAATCCTAGCTTCCCTTCCCAGCCTCCACAGAAGAGGCGGTCCAGCCAGGAACAGCAAGGGAGCACAGAGAAAGTGAGCTGGAGACCTCCAGGGAGAAAGACTGGAAAAGGAAGTCCCCTAGTCACTCAGTTGCAAATAGCCTGACCACAGATTCCAGCAACAGGGACCAGATGCTGATGACACAGCAAACAGGGCCAGTGCTGCTTCCCTAGTCATTGGTTCAGGTTGCAGATCAGATAGCCAGCCCCGGCGTGGCAGAGACCACCAGAATTCAGAGGGTCAGGGAGGGCTGCCATCAAGTTCCTCCTTTCTCTATGCACATGGAGAGGAAGGGAAGAACTCAGAAACCCCTCAGCCCTTGCTCAATGAGCATTGATGGATCAAAAAGGTACTGTATAAACTGAAAGGGGTGCACCTCTGTTAACTTCGATTTTGTAATTTAGGTTCCACAATCACTCATAGAGCTGCTAATGCAGAAGTTCAGATCAATTATAGTAAATTAAGGAAAACAAGATGCTTCCCATCTCATGTGCTCATATGCTTATCTAGCAAATTTATGACCTACCCCCTCTCATCATAGACTCCTGGCAGGCTGGCCCTGCTAACATCAATTTAACTAATGTAAAGTAACAGAACATCTTCTCCTCACAAAATTGGTACCCAAATTGGTCTGCTTATAAGGATTAGAACAGAAATCAGCATTGAGGATTCATGACATCCAATTCAGAGCTTTCCCTGCTATACCATGTGACTCACATGTGGTCACATCTATCTTCCTTCTAATGAAAAATCAATACAGGAATGAGTTCAGATGGCATTAAACATAAGAAATCCCCAGAATTCTGATTGGCAAATGCCCATTGATTCTTGAATGCAATGATTTCATCAATAAGCCTTCTTCCCAAACTATATGGAGTCATTTCTGAGTCAGCTGAGAAAAGTTCAGGTTCATCTCAGATTACTTCACTTTTGGAGGCTAACTCTTCTTCAAATATTAGTCACTAGTGCAATCATTTAAATGAGTTTAATGATGTTCTATGAAGTTACCATTCAGAGTAACAGGACTACTCATGCCTGTCAGTTTAAGGATTATCCATTGGAAGGTTTTGAGTACCTGATATCAAACCTAACTTGAGAGAAAATAAGAAAAATAATGAGAATCAAAATTTTGATATCTTTATTTTAATTTAGCCAGTTTATAGCTTCTTTCACATAGTAGCAATAGCAATTATTATTGTAGACATTTTAATTCCTTAGTCTAACCCATTTCATAATATGCTAATTATTTTATTATTTTGAATATTTATTCTTCTTTGATACATTTTCCAGTTGAAAAGGTTTTTGTTTTCATTTAGAATAATTAGAAGTCTCATATAAAGGATCACATTTTAAAAAGTATTTGTCTATGCAACTAGGGAGGATTCTATAATAACTTCATATAAAAAGTATATGCAGTGTAACTTATTTGTGGGAAATATCACTTGTGTGTATATAAAAGTAAATATTTTCAGGGAAAGCCAAATTAATTTGTATAATCAGAGATTTATATACACATGTAGGTTCTCAATACCCAAAGTGATTAAATTACATAAACACATATGTTTCTAAAGAATGCATGGATATTATTCTCTAGGTAAGATATTAATTTACATAGAATGAACTCATTCAAAATTAAGAAAAAAATGAATATTTTGGAATGGTAAATATTACACAAAATATTCATTTTACCTGAAACATTGGTATAATGAAGTTGTTGCAGTTTTTAAGGAAAATTTCCAATACATATGAAAAGTTATATGACACGGCCACATCAATATTTATAGCAGCTCAATTCACAATAGCTAAACTACCAAATCAACCTAGGTGCCCTTCAACAGTTGAATAGATAAAGAAACTGCTGTATATATACACATTGGAATATTACTCAGCCTTAAAGAAGAATTAAATTATGGCATTTGCCAGTAAATGGAATGAGCTGGAGAATATTATGCTAAGTGAAACAAGCCAAACTCAAAGAATCAAAGGTGGAATGTTTTCTCTGATATGTGAATGCTAATTCACAATAATCAAGGGAAGGGCTAGGGAAGAATAGAGGTACTTTGGATTCGACAGAGGGAAGTAAAGGGAGGGGAGGGGGTAAGGGAGAGGGAAGGTTAGTGGAATGAATGGGACATTATTACCATATATGCATATATGACTAAAGAACCAATGTAACTCTACATCATGTACAACCAGAAGAATGAGAAGTTATACTCCATTTATGTATGATGTGTCAAAATGCATTCTCCTGTCATGTATAGCTATTGAGAACAAATTTTAAAAATTATTTTTAAAATTTATGTATAAATCTATTGAGTAGCTAATGATTTTTGTATCACATCTGCTGTCAAAGATGAAATGTGATTTAACTGAAATACAGTAAGCCTCTTAGGCCATGGAATCGATTTTTAGATGTAATTCACAAGGCACTGTATTTCTGTCTGTCCTAAAGTTGTGCTACTTTGTTTGGAAATGCATTTTCTAAAATACAGCACTTTAAGAAATAACCATTACGACTACTTAAAAGAGGCAGAACTAGTGTCATAAGAATAATAACAACAATGTCATGTGACACCTATGTGTCCCCATTTCAAAATGTCCAGTTATGGCTCTGATGTGTCCCCACCCTAATTTAAAATGAATGCTGTCATTCTAGAGTAATGGCCCTTATACTCTGAAAAATGCCAAAAGTTCTAACAGCCATAAAGAGGTGGTTGTCAGTTCCATCCTAAAGAAGTCCAGGTTTAAAAAAAAAAGTATTGAGAGAATGGGAAATGTTTGGAAGAGAAATCTTTTGGCCCAAACTCAGTGTTCTACTCAAAGGATTCTACAGTGGCAAATGGTCCCATCTCCAAAAGCTATTATGGCCACATTTAACTTCTGGCCAGTTTCCCAGCTTTTCTGCCTGCCTTTGACTTCTCTACTGTTCCACAATGATGGAAATTCATGCATGAAAGGATATTTAGACTAAATTTGCAAAAACATGGGCATCTTCCATTCACCCATTGAGGGACAGGGTTCATTTCTGAATGCATGCTTACTATTTCCACCCAATAAAAGGGTAGGAGACATAAAAGCTCTATTAGATCATCTTGTCAACTCTTTCTCCTAGTACCCTCAATAGTCCAGGATGCTGTCAAATGAAACTACCTACTTTAGGGCATCTCCAAGGACAAGAACAGGGAACACCTCTGGAATTTATGTAGACCTCCAGTCAGCCAGGCAACCACAAGATGGTAGGATTCCTGATTAGAAATGATGAAAGAAAGTAACACTGTTTATCATCACACGTCACCTCCCCACGTTTTTTTTTTTTTCCTCTGAGAATTAACAAACACATTGACACTAATTCCAAGAAGAACTATTTGTGTTCATAGATTTTAAATATTCATTTGCAGTGGTGCCTTTCATTGCTGTTGACAAACTGGAAGACTCACCCAGCTGAAGTCTTCCACTCTGTGTGTGTGTGTGTGTGTGTGTGTGTGTGTATGCATGCACATGAATGTGTGTGTGTGTTTGGACCAGAGGAAAGTCCCAGCATCACCTACATCTGACAAGCCCACTGTACTGCGCTAATGAACCCTAACAGTCTTAACATACGTCTCCCATGGCTGGACTACAGGAAGCTTGTTGCATCATGGAAAAAGTGTTCAAGGTTTAAGTTGATGTCAGTGCTGGGTCTTCGGATAGCTTGAAGTGAAATAGTCTGTTGATCTTTTTGCCATACCTATAATCAGAATGCTGACAATGTTTACCCAAGTCCTTTGTGCTTCTCTTATGAATTAGAAGATGTTTCTTTCTTAAATAAAAAGAAGCAGATGATGAAGCATGTTGAATAAAAACAGGCTGGTGCATAAAAATGAGGAGAATCTGGTGGAGGAGCCACACACATATTCCCTTTATTTCTAAGTTGGCAGGCATTGTAAGATTTGGAATCTATACCAAAGAGGAATTCCTTCCACCTCTTTCCATGGAGCCGGTTCACTGATGTTGAAGCTATGTTAAAAGTCTCAGAGTGCTGGCTCTGAAAATTGCTAAAATTATCAAAAAAGTCCTCACAGATTCCCTACCGAATCCAAAATATATGAGCATTGATCCAAGTGGACTGATTTTCCCAGCCCTAGTTAATCATCAGGTAATTGAAAGTGTTCTCGTCTCTAACACAGAATGCTATGATTTCCAGGGAGAAGTTTGCAGCCTTGGCACTACAGCCTCTCCAAAGCACAATAAAGCCTGTGCTGTGTCCTCAGTCCTGGCTGAACGTTAGCATCGCCCGGTGGGTTCTCATCATAAACTTATGCCCAGGGACCAATTCTCAGACTTTCTGACTTACTTGGCCTGTGATGGAGTCAGACATTGGTATTTTTTATAGCTCCCAGGGAGATTCTAATGTGCAGCCAAAGTTGAAGCTGCTGAACAAAAGCCTCAAATTAACAAGCTGAATCTGAAATGAATTATAGGTATATTGGTATATTATAATAGCATGTAACCCCTTTATTAGGAGTCTTTCAGGAACTTCTAGAACAAAATTCTTCTGGCCCAGTAGGACTACAATCTTGTTACTCAATGTCTTCTGCACATCTCAAAGTCAGGAGCACCTTAGCATAAATACATAGGTAAGTGCAGCCCCATGTATTGGTTAAGAGTATGGCTTTTGTATTCTTGGCTTCAAATCCTTACTCCTATATTATTTAGTGGTATGACCTTGGTTGAGTTACTTAGTTCCTTTGTTCCTCCACTTTCTTTCTGTAAAGTGGAAACAACTGTTCCATTGAAAGGATCAAATACCTCAATATGCACAAAACACTTTCATTGGTACCAGGACCCTGGGAAGTCTATGTAACTAAAATGATGCATGTTACTTAATGACGTGGAAACAATCTGAGAAATAAGTCATGAGGTGATTTTGTCATTGTGTAAACATGATAAAATGTGTTTCCACAAATCTAGGTGTACAACCTATTTGCACAAATGACTGTGTAGCATAGTCAGTCACCACTGTATATCCAGTCTGTCAACTGAAATATCAATATGCACCTTATGACTCTAGGAACTATTACCACACCAAAACTGTCACAAAACAAAAAATAAGAATTAACAAAAAGCTAAATCCAAAGTGGATAATGTGCAAACAAAATTCTAAACAAAAAAAAGTGGCCTGGTTTCCCTGTAGATCTACCATCTCGTGGTCTTTACAATTCTTAGTATCCCTCATAGAACGCAGCCACACAAATCACTTTTCTTTCATGGAAAAGGCAGCATGTTTCTTGCCAGTATTGGCAAATTGGTGTTTTTTTATAATTATGTGTTTACTAATAGCATCACTGCAATACCATGACCACTATAGTTTGCAAAGCGGCATTGTAATCCCAGATGTTTGTGTACTTCAATGGCAGTTATGGTGATATTTGGAGAGTAAACATTACACAAACCTGAAATTTAAATTTCCATTTGTACAATAACAGGACTGACATGATGTGGATCTAGTGTGCTAGTTTAAAAAGGAAAAACCAACAAAAAATAACTTTTGTGAAAGTATGAGCTTCACTTCTCTATTCACTTTGTTGTTTGCCAAAATTTTTGTCCAACTAGGAAACTACCTTGGTGCTTCACATCGATCCAGCTTAGACTTTGTACACCATCACTGACTCTCAAGTAGTGTTTCATTTTCAGTCCTGTAGAAATGTTTTCTCCAGGGATTCAGAATAAAGATTTCATGCCCTGTGGAGCAACAGGAGAAAGCTCCCTGCAGTTTGAAGAAAGCTGGTTACTCTACATACGAGTCACTAAACAGGAAGCACTTTGACTAAATTAAGTACTGCCCTGAGTTTGCTTTGACTTAATTCATTTTCTTCCCAGGGAACAGGGCCTTGTTATATTGGTAACTCCCCTTGCTTCTTTAAATCAAGATACTGTAAACCTTTGCTATAAAGTCCCACATGTGTGTAATTTTAAGCTTTGAGAGACATATGTTCTCTGTTACAAGTACTTAACTCTGCCACTGTAGCAAGAAACCTGCCATAGACAGTACAAAAATGAGTGTGTATGGGGTAGCAGGATGAATAATGGTCCCCTAAAATATCCAGGTCCTAAAACCTGGAACCCCTGAACATTATATCTTATATGGCAAAAGGGACATTGCCAACGTGATAAAGTCACAGAACTTAAAATGGACGATCTGCATCATCTAGGTGAGCCCAAAAGTCACCCCAAGTGTCCTCAACAGAGAGCAGCAGAGGAATATTCAATCTCAGAGACAGAAGGCAATGTAGCAACTTGGGTAAGATGGTATCTGCTCAAGTCCAAGGTGGAGGAAGGGACTATGTGCCACGGAGTTCGTGTTTTAAACTTAGAAGACATAGGGAATGGGTTCTCCCCTAGATACTCCAGAAAGAGAGTAGCTCTGCCACCACCTTGATTTTGTCCCAGTGAAACTGATTTTGGACCTCTGAAACCCCCAAGAACTGGAATGAAATAACGGGGTGCTGCTTTAAGCCTTCAAAGTTTATAGTACTTTGTTACCGTAGATACAGGAAACCAATTCAACCAGTCACAAGGAATTTATTTTAAAAATAGGAAGGAAGCCAGGTTTGTCCTTGCGGGCAGCATAGCTGCCCATTATCATCTCTAATAGGTTGGTTCTAGCATCCTGACCCATCATCAGGATCATACCAAAATCATCAGATGCTCACATCCCTATATAAAATGGCACTGTATTTGCATGTAAACTACACACATCCTCCAGTATATTTTAAGTCACCTCTAGATCCATTATAGTATCAGATACAATATAAATGCTGTGTACACTGTGTAAATCATTGTTGCATTGTATCATTTGAGTAACACTGAAAACATTTAAAAATCTGTACATGTTCGGTGCAGATGGAACCATTGCAAGCCTAGCTACACAGAACACAAGTGAAGAGGAAAAAGCTCAAACAGGTAAAGCGGGGGCGACTGGGGATCTGGGGTGGTGGGAAGGAGCTGCAGCAGGCTGTGCCTCAACACACGTCACTCATGAGGATGCAGCTCATGCTCAGGGCGTGGCGAATCCAAGTTGTGCAATTTGAAGCATTCTGGAATTTCTTTTCCCTAAAGTTTTTGTTGTACCGTTGGTGGTGTGAATACAGAACACACAGATGTGGAGGACCAAGGGCACTTTAGCAACTCCTGTTATACAGATCAGCATTTCACCATTTAGCCCATCACATTGTCTGAGTTCTCTGTTCACATACCTGCTTCCCCAAACTGAATCTTCTCTAGTGGGCCATGAGATTTAGAGTTGGCAAAATTAGGTTTTGTTTCTGGTTCTGTCCTTATTCACTGTGTGAAGTAGTCATGAACCTCTCTGGGTTTCTGTTCTCATGTTTACAGTGAAGTTGTCTGGAGTGAGTCAGATAATGCATGGAACCCCTCATATCATAATGCTTGACACATGCTCAAGAAAGGCCTCCCCAACCACATACATGATCTGGAATCCTCTTAATCCTTTCTGCACATACATTCTTCCTTAGCACTTATCTAACACATTGTATCATTTACTGACTTATAATATTCAGTGCTGGGGCTGGGGATGTGGCTCAAGCGGTAGCGCGCTCGCCTGGCATGAGTGCGGCCAGGGTTCGATCCTCAGCACCACATACAAACAAAGATGTTGTGTCCGCCCATAACTAAAAATAAAATAAATATTAAAAAATTCTTTCTCTCTCTCTCTCTCTCTCTCTCTCTCTCTCTCTCTCTCTCTCTCTCACTGTCTCTTTAAAAAAAAAGTTTAAAAAAATATTCAGTGCTCACTGCTTGAATAGAAGCTCATAGGGGACCAAATACAGAGAAGGCACATAAATTTGTAGAATAAATTAATGTACACCAAATAAATAAACATGTATTGAACAATTATATTAGTTTTTCATTACTATAACAAAATATCTAAGGCTTTGTAATTTTCAAAAGAAGTTAACTGGAAGTAAAAATTTTGTAGTTACTTAACTCTTAGGCATTTTTAATAATTTTATGTTAATATTGTAAGAATGCAATGTGAAATCTTTCTCCTTTTTTCCACATTTTTTTATTGGTGCAAAACAGTTGTACATATTAGTGGGACTTGTTACATAGGTGTAGATGCACATGTGAAATCTCCTTTCTTAACAAAATTTCAAGTGTGAAATACAGTGTTAACAAAAGGCATAAGTTTGTACAGTAGATGTCTAGAACTTACTTCTCTCAAATAACTGAGATTCTATGCTCTTTGATTAGCAAACAACCATTTTTTCCTAGACATAGCCCCCCCGTTAACCTCCAATCTACCCTCTCATTCTGAGTTGACTATTTTAGATATCTCATCAAGAGGAATCATGCAGAATTAGTCCTTCTGTGACTGGTTTATTTCATTTAGCAGAATGACCTTAAGATCATCCAAGTGTCACATATGGTAGGATTTCCTTCTCTTTTATAGGTGAATGCTATTACATTCAATTGATATACAGCTTTTATTCACTCATTCCCTGATGGACATTTAGGTGGTTTTCATTTCCTGTTATTGTGAACAGTGTGACAATGAATAGGGGAGCCATGCAATAAACACTGGAGAAGTTTATTTCAATTCTTTTGGGTAAATATCCAAAAGTGGGTGTTCTGGGTTGCATGATAATTATATTTTTAATATTTTGGGACATTGCACACTTTTTCGATAGGTATTGCAGTACTTTACATTTCCACCAACAGTGGATGAGAGAGTCAACTTCTCACCCTCATCAACACTAGTCCTTTGATTTTTTTTTATAACAGCCATCCTAAAATATATGAGGTGACACCTCATGGTGTTGACGTGCATTTCTCTGATGATTACTGAGGATGAGTATCATTGCATATACCTGCTGGCCATTTCAATGTCTTCTTTGGAGAAATGTCTACTCAAGTTTTTTTTCAGTTTTAAATTGCATTATTATTTTGGGGATATTGGATTGTAGAATGTCCTTAATGTATTTTGGAAATTAATCCTTGATCTGAAAAAAAAATGGTTTGCAAAGATTTTCTTTCATTTCCTAAGTTATGTTTTCACTCTGTTGTTTCATTTTTTTCATAGGAATATTTTAGTGTGATAGAGTCCCACTTGTTTAATTTTGCTTTCTTGCCCCCTTTAGGTGTTATACTAAGAAACCATCACTAACAACATCATAAAGATTTAATATTTCAAGTTTTACATTTAAGTCTTTAATCCACTTTGAGTTATTTTTTGTATCTAGTAAAAAATAAGGGTTGAATATCAGTTTTGCTTACCTGTGGATATGCAGTTTACCCAAAGCCGTTTTGTGAAAAAATATTTACATACTTACATTAATTTTACCTATTTTAAGACTGTTTTTGTCTTTATGTCAGTACCATACTGTTTTTTAAGTTTTGTTAAGTGACATATACAATTTTATGTATTTATTGTGTAGTTTGAAAGTAACCCTTATAGAATGATTCCTTATAGCTAAATAGCATATGCATTACCCCATTTGATTATCATTTTTGTGGTGATGTTTAATATTCATTCTCTTGGCCATTAGATTTGGAATATATTTTGAAATCATGATGTCTCCAATTTCATTCTTACTCAAGAACGTTTTAGCCATTCAAAATATTTGGTAGATCCATAGGAACTTTAGAACTATTTTATTTATAATTCTATAAAAAATGTCACTGGAGTTTTTACAGGAATTCTGTGGAATCTGTAGATCATTTGGGGTCCATGGGCATCTTAACCATATTAAGTCATCCAATACATGGACATGGAATGCCTTCCCATTTGTTTTTATCTTATATAATTTCTTTAATTCTTGTAGGTGTTAAGTATTCTGACTGTGGAAATATAAGGACAGCATTCCTTTGGTGAGCAAACTCCAGGTGTGGGGAGGTGGGGGTGTTAACAGGCACCCTGTTGCCCATGCTTGGAAAAAATCTGCAGTTTCCCTCAGGAACTAGTAAGATAACTAATACATGTGCAATGCCTAGCTTCTTGGCAATTCCCTGCAGGAGGAGGCTCTGTGCTAGAGTCTTATCAGCCTTGACCTTGATCTCAGTCACATAGCTCCTGGGAATAAAGGAACCCACTTGCCAGATAACTACTATGCTTCACCAAGCTCCTGTGCTCCTGGACCTGCCAGCCTAAAGGTAACTTCAGACAATGGACTTTCTTGAGAGCTACACAAAGCTCCTGACATTGCATATTGTAACTGTAGAACGTAACTGTGGAATAAGCAACCTTAGTAATACAATCAACAACAATGTAGTTATGGCACTAATGTGACCTACTGGCATAAATAAATGTAGCCACTTAGATGAGCAGCCATTTTCTGCCTCTGCATCTTGTCTTCTTTTATTTCTTTACATGTAGGTTTCTTCATAAAATCTTTTGCCCCTTGGTTCAGTTTATTAAAAAGCATTTTCTATATATTGATATTTTCATAAATGGAATTGTATTTCTAATTTCCTTTTTCAGATAGTTTGTTGCTATTTTATAGAAACCCAGCTGATTTTTGTATGTTCATGTTTTAATCTGAAACTTTACTAAATGTTTTCATTCTAACAGTTTTTTATAACCTTTTAAGATTTTCTATATATAAGTTTGTCCCCAGAAAACAGGAACAGTCTTAAATTCTTTCTTCCTGATTTGGATGCTTTTTATCTCTCTTTTTTGCCTAATTGCTCAAGCCAGAAATTCCAGTACTGTGTAAAACAGAGTGGCAAAAATGGTCATCATTAAAATAATGGTAAACGTGTTTTATTCTTAGTTGCTATATGTTTTACAGAGTTCTTTCTACTACTCATAGCTAGTTTAATTCCACTGTAATCACAAAAGTTACTCAGTATGACTTCAATAATCTTAAATTTTTTGTGACCTAATATGTAAATTATCCTAAGGGAAAAAAATATATTCTCCTGCTATTGGGTCAAATGTTCTACATATATTGGTTAGATACTTTTGTTCTATACTATAATTTCAAGTCCTCTATTCTCAATTTATATTCTGTCTCAATGTTCTGTCTATTTTACAAGTGCTATATTGAATTCTCTTACTATTATTATATAGCTATCAGTTCTGTTATAAATATTGAAAACATATTTGGTTTACAAATTAGGTACTTTAATAATGGACACATGTATTTATAATTGTTACATATTCCTAATGTAGTGATTCTTCTATAATTATGAAATCTTCTTTTTGTGTCTAGTGACAGGTTTACACTTGTATCTATTTTGTCTTATGTAAACATAGCAATGCTTGCTCTCTTTTTGGGGGGAAGAGTGGTCACCAGGGATTGAACTCAGGGGCACTCCACTGAGCCACATCCCCAGCCCTATGTTGTATTTTATTGAGAGCCAGGGTCTCACTGAGTTGCTTAGCACCTCACCATTGCTGAAGCTGGCTTTGATCTTGTGATCCTCTTGCCTCAGCCTCCAGAGCCACTGGAATTATAGGTATGTGCCACAGCACCCAGTCCTTGCTCTCTTTTGATTGGCTTGCACAGAATATGTTTTTTCTAATGTGAATTTTTATATGTAGCCTATACTTCAATCTTGTTTGCATTTTTAGAACCCATGCCATCACTATAAGTCTTTTGATTGGAATTTAATTCACTTAATTTAAAGCAAATATTTATAGAGAAGGATTTACTATTTTTATTTTATTAATTGCTTTCCCTTTATCTTTTGTCCTTTTTCTTGTTGTTTTCCTTTTCCTTTCATTGATTTTTTTTTATTCATATGCTTTGACTTGTTCATGTACTTGATGTATTGTCTATGGATATTTTATTTGTACTTATCAGGTGATTTACCTAAAATATAATAATAAGAGTTTATTTTAGGCTGATGACAACTTCAAACACATGCAAAATTTTCATGTTTTTGTTTTTCTCACACATGTACAATTATTATTATTATTATTATTATTATTATTATTATTATTATTATTATTTTATTTGCTGTGCTGGGGATTGAACCTAGGCCTCCCACATGCCAGAAAAGCATTCTACCACTGAGCCATATACCCAGACAACAATATGCTTATTTAGCTCACAATTTACATCATATTTATATTGTGCTTCATCATATTTTTAACTATGGTCATTTTTAACACTTTTGTATTTTAACTCTTATCCCTTTTGTTTGAGTCAAAAGAAGTTCCATGAAACCTTTTCTTTTGGTACTTTCAAAATTCTCTTAGACAACTTGATTATTTGTCTCAGCATGGATTTCTTTGAATTTTTTTGTCTTCATATCATTTGTGATTACTAGATTTTTGTGTCCAATTTCTCTCACAGATTTGGAAATATTTAAATTATTTTTCTTTGACTGTAACATTTAATAGCTTATATCCTTAATCTAATATTGCCATAATGAACATATTGATATACTTAATGGACTCTTATATCCATCTTAAACTTTCTTCATTCTCTTTTTTTTTTTTTTGAGAGAGAGAAAGAGAGAGAATTTTTTTTTAAAATTTATTTTTTAGTTTTTGGAGAACACAACATCTTTATTTTATTTGTATGTGGTGCTGAGGATCGAACCCTGAGCTGCGTGCATGCCAGGCAAGCTTGCTGCCGCTTAAGCCACATCCCCAGCCCTCTTCATTATTTTTCCTGTTTCTTTTTGTTCATCTGGTTGAATAATTTTATTTGGCCTGTCTTTGAATTTGCTGATCCTTTTTTTTTCAATTGATCTAGTCTGCTGTTGAACCCCTATAGTAATTTTTTCATAAATCTCCTTGATATCCTAATTTTATTTATTTAGGATACCATACCCAGGAGTGCAGTAGTTAGATCTTATGGTAGTTCTATTTCTGTTTTTTTTTTAATTTTTGCTGGTGTATAATAATTATACACAAAATGGATTTATTGTGTCATATTCATACATGCACAAAGCAACAAAACATAATTTTGTCAATTTCATTCCCCAGTACCTTCCCTTGCTCTCTTCTCCTCCCTCTTCCTGGTCCCTTCCTATTTTCTTATTTTCTCTTTAGCTCCCACTTAGGAGAGAAAGGCCTATGAGACTTGTTTTTCTATGTCTTGCTTACTTTGCTTAACATGATGCTCTCCAGTTCCATCCTCTTTCCTTTAAATGTCATAATTTCATTCTCATTTATGGCTGAATAAATCCTCATGCTGCATAGACAGCACAATTTCTTTAATCATTCATCTGTTGACAGATGCTTAGGTTAGTTCTATAACTTGACTATTTTAAATTGCACAGCTATAAACATGAGGTGTATATTAAAATAGTATTCTAACATTAATTCTTTTAAGTAAATCCAAGAAGGGGGTATGAATGGGTCATATGGTGGTTCCATTTCCAGTCTTCTGAGGAAGCTAAATACCAATAGTCATATGGTTGTACTGATTTACCATCTCAGCAACAGTGTAAACAAATTCCTTTTTTCCTTACTCTTCATCAGCGTTCATCATTATTTGTTTTCCTAATGGCTTTAACTATAGTGTGATAACATTTCGGTGTGACTTTAATTTGCATTCCTGATTGCTAAAGATAGTGAACATTTTGAATACTTTTTTTGCCATTTATATATTTTCTTTTGAGAAATATCCGTTTAGTTCATTTGTTCATTTATTGATTGTTTTATTTTGTTTGATTTAGGTGTGTGTGTGTGTGTGTGTGTGTGTGTGTGTGTGTTTAGCTTTTTAAGTTCTTTATATATTCTGGATATAAATCCTATTTCAAAGTGAGCAGCTGAAAAATAGTTTCTCCTATACTGTATTCACTCTTTTCATGCTCTTGTTTCCTTCACTGTGCAAAACTTTTCTAATTTGATGCCACCTTATTTATTTAATTCTTGGTATTATTTCCTGAGCCATAGGTGTTCTAT
Source organism: Callospermophilus lateralis (assembly GCF_048772815.1). Taxonomy (NCBI): domain Eukaryota; kingdom Metazoa; phylum Chordata; class Mammalia; order Rodentia; family Sciuridae; genus Callospermophilus; species Callospermophilus lateralis. The sequence goes on along the minus strand of NC_135314.1, from coordinate 15,286,263 downwards.
TGTGGAAATCATTTCCTGCACCTGTATATCGAATGTTTCCCATTTCCTTCTTCTAGCAGTTTCAAAGTATCTGGTCAAATTCTTATAACTTTAATCTAATTTAGTTGACTTTTGTGCATAACAAAAGAGAGGAATCTAGTTTCATTTTTCTGCTTCTGGATATTCAGCTTCCCCAGCACCATTTGTTAGAAAGACTATCTATTCGCCAAAGTGTATTTCTGACATTTTGTCAAGATCAGTTGGCTCTATCTGTGTGTGTTTGTCTCTGTGTCTTCTCTCCCGTTCCACTGATCAACGTGTCTGTCTTTATATCAATATCATGCTGTTCTAGTTACTACTTTATGTTTTTCATACTGTTTCACATAATAGCTGTACTAGCATTTCCACCAAAGGTTATGAAAGTTTTTCTTTCCACTTCCTCACCAACATTTATTACTTTTTGTCTTTTTGATGGCACCTTCCTGAAGTAGGATGACATTTCACTCAGGTTTCGAGTTGGAATTTTCAGTTGTTATATTTTTTAGCCCCATGAATTCTGTTGGATACTTTTGCCATATTTTCAATGTATTTATTGAAGTTATCCTTTATTCATAAGTTGTTCTGACTACTTTTTGAATTCTCTGTCAAGTAATTCATATAACTACATTTCATCAAGGTGGGTTTCTAGAGATTTTTCTTTTCTCTTTGTATGGAACACGTTTTCCTAGTTCTCCATTTTCCATGATTTTCTGTATAGGTTTCTGCACTTTCAATACAGCACCACCTTTCTCAGTACTCACAGACAGCCTTTTCTAGGAGATGATCCTCACCATTCAGCCAGTCTAGATATCCTGTAATCTGCTCAACCTAGCCCTTTTGCTGCTGCAATCTATCCCTTATGTTCTCATTGCTAACATCCAGAATATGCCAAGTACTACCATCTCTCCAAGAAAAGACTAAACCCAGTTCTCCAGGCAGCCTCCATGAAAGCTGGATTGTTGGATGCTCTGTCATTCTCCTTCCACCTCCAGAGAAAACTTGAGAGTTGCTCACTGTGTTCTAAGCCAGAAGAAGTAGCTGTGGTGATAGGGGAGTGCTTGATCTACAGTGATGCTGATCTCACTGACTGAAGATGGCTAGTGCCATGCTAAGCACTCTTAGTGCACTGGGAAAGACCAGACAGAAGCCAGTATTCTGAAAAGATCTCCTCCCCACCCCACCCCAAATCTGGGACCTTTGATGATAGTCCATTACTTTGCCTCCTCAGGGAGAAGCAGAGAGTAGGTTCCTTCCCGACTATATGGGGCTGCCTCAGATGTTCTGGTTATGACAAGAGAATATGTCAAATTTCTCTACCAACTTCAAAGTGGATGATGTTATACACAACCAGGGTGCATAATTTTTTCAACTGGTTTCTGGATTTCTCAAAGAACTATTTTAAACTGGTATAGTCATGTGGTTGAATTTATTCCACTATCTACTTGATGTCCCCAACCTATGCATCTACCACCTATCCCATGTCTCCTCTGCCTAGATTCTCAACAACCACCCTCCATATTAAAAATTTCTGATTTTACTTTCAATCATAGAGTAAAAATTAAAATACCTTTTGTACTGTATTATTTCAAATATTGATGATGATATTATCATATTTGAAATCATATGGGAAAAGTAATGTTGTCACTTATAATACTCTTTTATCCAGACATTTTCAATTTTATGAATTCATACTAATTTGAATGTGAAATAAGTTTTTATAGAACATTTATCTATTTAGAGTTTGTACAAGTGGATAAATGGAAACAATCTAAAAGCTCAAAACAAATAAATTGACTTTAAATCAACTACAAAACAATTACTTGTACAAGTAGTTATTGAAATATTAGTAGTCATTAAAATAATAGTACAGAAATGAGTTTATTTACAGGGGAAAAAACTAATTAGAACTGTAGAAACTTCAAAAATTTTTCATAGAATATCATCATTTAAACAAGTATATACAAAAATATATATGGGCACAAATACACATATGGGATTACAAAACAGAGTAAAAATGGTTTCTGTGTTCAAAATTAGAATTTAAGTTTAAAATTAAAGCTTCTGTGTGTGTGTGTGTGTGTGTGTGTGTGTGAGAGAGAGAGAGAGAGAGAGAGAGAGAGATTTGGAGTGTTAAAATTGTTCTACAATGAGCATTTATTAATTTTGTCATCAGAAATAAATTCTTTTAGTGTAGTGCAATTAAGTTTTATGTTTTCAGGCATTTCCTCAGCCTCTGTCCTCAAGCTAAACTAAAAATGTGAAGGATGTTTGTATTGGCAGATTGCAATCTCAATTGTGCATACAAAGGTAGGAAAAGGTGGAAATAATGTTGATCCAAATACCTGTGTGGGAAAGTGATAAATTATGGCATGAAACATCCCTTCAGAGTTAATTAGGTAATTATTAGCCTAAAGAAGCAAAAGGTCAAAGTTGCATAGTTTTAGAGATAAAGCCTAAAAGACTCATTAAAAGGAAATGAGCACAGGAAGTTCCTAAGTTAAACCATGAGTCCCTGGTTGTTATAACTAAAAAGGTCATCTTCTGATCATTTTAACTCATATTCCTCCATCCAAAATGGTGGGGATGAAAAGACTGTTATGAACTCTCACGGACAAGAAGAAAAGGTAATGTTGGAGTAACGAGAATTAAGTAAATTGACTAACATTTCCTAAGTTTTGTTTAATGAAATATTGAAATTTCAGAATCAAGGAGATAAAAGCAAAATGCATAGGAATTTAAGACAGATCATATAAGAGGGTGCTATCAAAATTTACTGAATCTTCTGATTGATGTGTGGTGGTGGCAGCAACAAAAATTAATAATGATAACTATTTTTAAGAAAGAGAGAAAGCCACACTAGCCTGACTGCTGAAGCAACAAGAGTCCAAGGGAACAGGAGAATAGGAGGTTGAGGGACAGACTTTTGGGACTTCTGCAAACTTTTGACGGTTCATGGATCAAAGATTGGGCAGGTAGCTGCAGGATGGAAAGCTTGCTGAGACAGAAACAAGAGAAGAGCATTTTGGGGAATGAAGAAGATTTGAAAGAGAAGCAAATGAGGAAAAACATAAGCATAAAATGAAGAAAAATAATTAAGAAAAATGATGAGGACCCACATAAGAGATATAGCATGAGTTTGGAAAGAAGCTAGGCAAGATGGTTTTAGGACAGTCCCTGGCAAACATCTGAAACCCACAAAAAAGAAGCAAAGAAAGATGTTGGTTTTTTTTAAATTGTTATTTGGGGATTTATTCAAGACTTTACTGAATGAAGATCAGTAAAATGTCAAAGAGTTTGGTTGATGCTCTAGGAAAAAAAAGCATAGTATTAAAAAATAAATAAATAAACCTGTGCTTGAATACTGACCTGAGTGACCCTGTGTCTCTAATCTCTTTGAGCATCATGTATTTTTCTAAGTGAAATAAGGAGGACTTTATTCAGCTCACACATTTATTATGAAATGTTAGTTAATATGAACATATAAAATCCAAAATATGCTGCAGGACACACAGTGGTTAGTCAATAAAAATTACCCCTTCAAGGATATGGGTACTGCTATTATACTCAAACTATAGAAAAGGACATTGTTTATATTGGCCGGTTCTTGCTCATTTACCCATTCAACGGGCATTTAATGAGCGTGTACTATGTGGCTAGACGTGGTTTACAGTGATCCTGCATATATTTTTTTTGGCATGGAAAGACAGATATTAAGTTATATTAAAAATAAGATCAAATAGTGTAAATAGGTACACATCAGATATATAAAATGGAGTTGGTTTGTAGAAAGTGTCTGAGTACCTAATTTGGAATTTGTCAGGAAGACTTCTCCAAAGAGATGGGAAGAAAAAATCAAGTAGCATCATGAAGAACAAGAGTAAGGGTATTTCAAGAAAGATCCACCATCATGTTCAGTTTTGTGGAAAGGATACGGGACTGGTATGTCCTAGGAAATTGGAATATTCAACCCAGCTAAGGGATTCCAGTGGATGCAGGGAAGAGGGGCATGAGGCCAGATCAGAGGGCTTAATGAGCCAGGTGAAGAAGCATGGAGGTCAGTCACCTGCTCAGGTCAGCATGAGTGCTGCCAGTAGGCCAGCTGAATTACCTGATCTGCATTTTGAAAAAAATCACTCTGGCTACTGGGTGAAGATTAGACTTACAGGAGGTAAAGCCAAACAAAGAGACAGATTAGGAGGTTTTTGCAGTTGTGTTTAGAGGAGAAACAGGGTGACTTGGGAAAAGATGGCAGAAGCCAAGATCCACAGGTGTGGTTGAAGTGAGCGTGTGTCTTTGGGGTGTGCATCACAGAACCTGTCACAGAACCTAGACATGAAGGAAAAAGAAGTATCACACACAGCACTCAGATCTTCTTTGAGTACAAATGAGTGTGTAACTGTCAAGTAACAAGACTAGAAAGCATGAAATTAGGGAGTGAGGAGGAGACAGTAGAGAGATGTTAAGTAGATGACTGGATGAACTGCCTTGAAAGTTTGGGAGAGATTTAGAAATAGTCAGCAATTTGGATGGAATTTCAAATGACAGGACTGGATGAGGTCACAGAGAGAGAGAGCATGGTAAAAACAGAGAGGAGAGATCCCAGCATTCCCTTCAGGATCTGTTAACTTTGGGGAGTCATGCATATTCAAGACATAAGAATCTATAAAGGAGCTACGGAAGGATAAAAACAAAGAAGTAGAGGGAAATTTACAAAGATGTAGAGTTAGGCAAACCGAGAGAGGAGGATGTTTCAAAAAAGAAAAAAAAAAAAAACTGTAGTCGCTTATACCCAGCACTAAAGATCAGTTAACTAAAGTAATTTAAAAGTCAAGTTCATTGAATTTGGCAGCACAGAACAGAACACATGGGTGACTTTGTTAAGAACTGCCTCTATGAAAAGATAGGAACTTTCATGAGACCAAATAACATGTCGTATTAAAACAAGAGAGAGGACTTAAAATACCGCATTTATTTTCTCTGGATAATTATCTAAGTATGCATAATTTTGCTTGATCAAAAATGTGACCATGTTCATGTGTTATTCTGAATATGTTTTCTTTTCTTTTTGTGTGCTTTCCCGCCTTTAATGAAACACCAACTTTCTCCTGCCCCAAATTCTAATCTAATATGTAAACCAGTGGTGATTTTTCAACATCTGTATCTATGCCTACATAATCCAATATATGCATGTGGTTGCGCACATGTGTGCAGAATATACAGACTGTATTTTTTGTCCTTTCATTGTGACACCTAATTGGAATCTTATAATTATTCTCTGGATCTTGCTTTTATTATCTACCTATATTGCACAGAAAGCATGAGTCAACCGCTACAGCCCAAATCCATCCTTTTTTAATTGTTGTATAATAGTCTAGTTGTGAATTTGTTGTTATTACTTAAACCATTCTACTATTCACCAGAATTAACTTCATTTCCAGTCAAACACATGATAATTAATGGTAGCAAAATACTCCAATGCCATGTAATTAACATTACCTTTATTTGAATGTTGAAGTATTTTTCATATTTTTATTTTCATAAAAAAACTCTTGCAAACAGTTACCCATAAATATTTCATGTAACTCTAATTATCTTTTCCTTAAGATAGTCCTTAGCAATGCATTTACCTGGCTCAGAGACATAGAAAAAAAAAACTTTTTTACAATATGTTGATAAGCAGTGTCATTTCCTTTCAAAGAATAGATATTTGTGTTCCCACAGAGTAGATGAAACTGCCAACATCCCTGTCCCATGACATAAAGACTCATTAGGCCATCAGCTGAGACAATTATGCTGCCACTAAGGGAAGATGTCTTATAACCTTTACCAAGGCCTAGCTCCAGAGCCCAGCACTGACTCCATGATAAAGCCAATTTGGATAATGTACCCAGCTGCTGGAACACACAATCTAGGGTTCTTCCTATATCTTTGTTATTGTTGCCGTAGTTACCTTTAATTAATAAATGTCCAAAAAGTAAACAAGATACTTATGTCATCATTAATTGGATAGTAAGAAGTCCTTGTTTAATAAATTAGAGTCCCAGGGAAGAATCTTTTCCATTTTCCAGCACCTTTCAAATTTGCAATTGCTATTTCCTTTCAAAACACTGACAGTGCAAAATGATGTATAAAATCTTGAATTGGAACTAAAAATCATTGGGTGTTATTTAAAATCTTTGGAACCCAAGAGAAAGACAGTTATAATTTCTACTAATCATTATCTGAAGAGATTTTAATTTTTTTTTCTAAACAGGCATCTGTTTTGTTTTCCAGATCTGTACTTTATATTTCCTGACAAAATGTTATTTTCCACCGAGTTTACAAAGTCTTTAATAAAAACACGGTCCCATGCCTTCCCTGGATCTTGAGCATCTGAAGTGAGCTTCCCATTGCTAGATTTCCTTTGGAAAAGCCCTCTCGATGAACTCTGCGGAAGAGTTTATGTTTCAAAGAGTTTTGTGTGGAGTTAACTGGCAGTCATTCAGAGCACAAGATAAACTGTTGAGTCAGGCACTTTTGCCTTTCTGGTCATTTTTCAATCTGTCTCTTCAAAATGAGGAGATCTGGAAACTTTTCTTGTCTGTGGCAAATGCCATCATGCCTAAAAGAAACAGAGAACACATTTGCATATATAACACAATTCCTTAGTTGAATCAGAGTTATTTAATAAGCACAATCTGGTTTTAGAGAATTTCTGTTTTCCAGAAAATGCAATTTAGGTATCATTAGAGCAATTAGCTCAAGGATAAACCTTATAATATTGCATTTAACTAGACCAGTTGTAAAATCATTAGGGAATAAACATAACCATGCTCCATACAAGCCCCCTATTCAGGCATTGGATGATTTTTAGATCCGTAGATGACATAATGATAAGCCTCATTTAGAAAGAGTAATGACATAGTGAAAACCACATATATTCTTGCTGTATTATTTGCATTGTATTAATTTAATGCCACCCATTTATTGATGGTGCTGACATTTTAGCCAGTTTGAACACAAGAAGCAGGTGACGCATGTATGACCTAGACACATGACACCAGGAAAACTACCAAGCTGTATTCAGAGGAGCCAGAGTTTACTCTTATTCACTACTTCTGAGTCCTGTAAAAACAAGCAGCAGTAGGTCCCTGAGACATGTCTTTTGAAAGAGTAAATGAAAATATTAATATTGTACAGAACATATGTGGCTTGCATTTCCGTTTCTTGAGCACCTGCCTTTGTCAGGCAAGGAAGTAGTTTTTAAGAAGCCAGTATGGTTAAGATACTCTACCCTTTTAGAAACTACCTTCATTCTAAACCCTGTGGCTTATAAATATGGGATATCATTAAGCTCTTTTCATAAGTGCTAAAAAGAGGTTAAATATGATTGAACAAATTATCCAAGTCACAGAATACTAAGGGTGGGGTCTCAGACCCACATTAAAACTAAGTCCAGACTTCTTTATGTTATCTCTTCCTATGGCCTTCCAAATTATTATCTTTTTATGATGCTGCCACAACTTTTATAAACAATATTTCCAATTGTTCTTTCCATACTCAGTGACTCTTGCATGTAATGCCTTGTGTGTGTGTGTGTGTGTGTGTGTGTGTGTGTGTATGTGTGTCTGTGTGGACTGAATGTGAATGTAAGGCTCTGAATCTGATTCTACATTATACTAATACAATTGAACTGAAAATGAAAAATTCTGCTGCCTGTTTATTTGGTCTATTTCAGGACCAATAATCTGCAGTAAACATGGAAGGTTGGGGTAGCAAACACAGGCTACAGAATAAAGATGTTTTAAACAAAGATAGCTACATCCAAATGTTGGTTTCTTTCAGAGACGAAAACTGCCAAAAGCCTTCTTACTGTGTACCAAGAATGAAGTCAGTACCTAAAGTATTGTCAATAAATATTTCATTTCCAGTTTTCTTCACATACCTTACATACATTTAGGTAATTTTTCTTGATGTTTACAAAGTCATTTTTAAATGATTACTTCATTTATTTCTCACTGTAATTTTGTCAGATAAGTTTGGGACTGGTATAGTTTCCTCATTTTAAAGGACTAAAAATTTAAGTTTTGGAGAATTTAAGTGATCACAAAACTCGTAAAAGAATATGAATGCAGATTTTCTTCTAGCTTTTCTAACTGCAATTTGGAGACACCGGATCATAAAAATGAAAGGGATGTCCTTTAGGATAGACATGAGGTGGAATCCTATTTCTCTCTTGTACTAGTTACTTATTCTTGCAGACTTTTTTTCTCTTTTGTCAAATGGATGTCATGAGAACAATCTCATAAAGTTGTTATAAGAAGACTTGCTCCTTACTGTCTTTGAATCAGCACTAGATAGAGAGCAGATGCCATAGTCAAGGAAGTGAGGTGCTCTTTGCACTAAACCACCCTGAAATCCATCTCTGCACTTCAAAATCACCCTACAGTTCCTAAGCTCATATTACTTACCATTAGAAGTAAAATATTTTTGCTTATTTAGAAATTAAAATCCATGAGAGCCAGGTGCAGTAGTATACACCTGTAATCGACTTGGGAGGCTAGGGTAGAAGGATTGCAAGTTAAAGACCAGTTTCAGCAAAGACTGGGGATGTGACTCAGTGGTAAAGTAGCCTTGGGTTCAATCTCCAGCACCAAAAAAAAAGATTAAATCCACTATCAAAGCCATAAAAATAATTCTATTATTAATAATGGTATATTTAAAAAGACATGAAAGATCTAAAAGCATCTGATACATTAGTTAGGTACATTTTGTTATATTAAGAAAATGTGATAAATAGTTGTTAACACTGTGGATCACATTTCTTTTGCATCTCCCATTGCTCTTGGTTAGTTGCTGATAAATATATGGCAAATAAGGTTATATACAACGACTAGCCTTAAGTATATTGGAAATATATCATGTGACATATGAAGAAAAGTAAAGGATCCTCATCATCCAATTAACACATAAGCAATTAAGACTTACTTCTACCATAAAACTCCAAATGTCCATGCAGGGTTTCTCTCTTTGTAATGCAGAGTAGCATTCAATTTAAGTACAGGAAGGTTTCTAGCATGTCCAAGATACTTTACATTGTCTGAGAGCTTAGATCACTGCATAAACATGCCTCAGTTTACAAATCCAGTGCACAACATAAATTCAGCACTAACAAAAGTAAAAATTGACATTGTATGGACAAGAATTCTTAGGGGGGAAATGTAAAATTTTACTTGTTTTTCAGGAAATTCAAACCCATTTGCTTGAGGCACTCCAACATGGAGCAATCAGCCAGAGGAAGGGGATTCACAAATGAATCTGGGAAAGTAACCAGAGAGGCAGAACACTGAAGGCAAGGAGGTTCCAGGAAGGGAGTGAAGGAACAGTTTCAAGAGGAGTGAGGGTCACCTGTGGAGCAAGAACCCCCTGGGGGTAGGAATGACCATTGCTTTGGACAATGCAGAGGTCACTGGGTTTTTATCACCAGGGAAATTTGGGTGAAAGTTTGGGGATGAAAACTTGACTGTGGAGATTCAAGAAAAGGAAGAAAAACATAGTAGAGCTGATGAGGACATATTACACCTACTAGGAGTTTTGTTCTTAGCAGCAACAACTACTGCATAATGATGGAAATGTCCTGGTGGAGAGGATCTATTATGATATAGGGGGGAAAGGAGATTTTTTATATGAGGAATGAAGAAACGAAAATGTGGAGAATGACCTCTCTATTTCTGGTCTATGCACCTCAAAGGATGGTGGAGGCCTTTGCCAAACCATCAAGTACTGGAAGACAACAGGTTCATAGAGGGGTCCATTAGCTCACTTTGTCTTTTGTTAAGATGAAGGAGCTCTGGACTCATCTAAAAGATACAAGTAGGCAGTATGTGTCTTAGAGGATAAAGTACCTCCAAACAAATAAACATGATAACAAGTTACCTGACTTCATTTTGATTATTTGGAAATGGAAAATCTCTTTTCTACCAATCACCCTAACTGGATGAATAAGAAACTTTAGTTTAAGGATATGTTTTTATGTTATGCATAAGGTATTCTTATATGTTATGAATGTTTTCAAATTCTGAGTTGGCGATGTTAGCCTTATTTTTAGATGAGGAAACTGAAGCTGGGACACATTTGTCTAGGATCTCAAAAAGTCCAAAGCAGTAGATCTGGAGTTAAACCCAGGTTTATCTCAACCAAATGCTTTTTTTTTCTTTCATGTATATGAGTTTTATTCTTATTTCCTCCCATGAATATTATAGTTCCTTTCTAATAAGTTTTATGTCTCACTGTCCTTTCCGCCCCCTTCCCTATTTCCTATAGTTCTCAAGCTTCTTTGTGGATAAAAATCCTTTGTGAGGCATTGCCCTCCCCAGATAAACAACACAGCACATAATCTGCAGATTGCATCACGATGTGAAAGGCTGCTCTAACTGGAGTCTTCATACTGCAGCCACAAGATCCTCTGAAAGGGAAACTAACTGATGCCGCTTGCTTGACTGATAATTGGTAAGGACTCCAGGTGTTCTATCACATGGCCTGGGTCTACACCCTGAACTCTGTGATCCAGCCATGCTGTTTATGTGCCTCTTCCTGGGTAGTACCTTTCCCACTCATGCACTTTGGAAGCTGTGCTTCCACTCTTTCAGATCTCCTACCTCCACCTTTACTGAACAAAACCTTACCTATTTTTAAAGGCACATAAAAATCCATATTTGCTCTAGTTAGAAATAGGACATTTTTCTCACTTACCTAACCGCACCTACTATGTGATTTATCATCTCTTGAGTTACACTTCATGTGAGTACACATTTCTTATCACCCATGCAGTATTACCCTCATGTTTCTTTGAATTCCCCACGGCAATTTTCCCTAGAATAAGTGGACACATTAAGGATGGGTAAAAGAAAAAAAAAAAGTTGCCTAAATTAATCAGTTAGGTGGTGAGTAAACCATAAATGGACATCACTTCCACTAGAATTTGAGGAGGCAAATTGAATATTGAAAAGGAGCAGAAGAAAAATGTCATCTGCTTCACAATAGGGTTTTCTACAGCACTCAACCACACAGATACAAATGTGTGGAAAAATACTTGTCTGCTATAAACTAAAAGCAAGGTTATAATAAAATTTTCCTATGTTTTCTACCAAGCTTTATTGTTGCAAGTAAGCAATTAAGTCAAGTAAAAATAGTGAAGCTGGTATCTACCACATATCTTTTATTACAACCGCATTGAAGACCAAGACATTGAAACAGAAGCAAAGAGACTTAGGGATTGTGAAGACAAAACCAATAATTGAAAGCAGTAGTTAACAATCAAGATGGAAACATGTAGTTTAGCAAATTCATTTTGCAAAAGAGTTCAAGTTTTCCTATTTCCTTGGCAACTGAAGAAGGTTATGATGTTGACTTCTCAGACATTAAATTCTTAGAAGAGCCACTTCCTTTAGAAATAGGGTAGACACTGAAGTGCCCCTGTAGGCTGGAGTTCAGCACTTCTTAACAAAAAACCATAAGTGTTAATGCAATTATCTTAGGTTTAATAACTAGGGGAGATTAATTATTTTTATTTTTCTCTTTTCCTTTTGAGAAAAGTAAGAGTCCACTTTAATGACAGGGATTTCCTGAGGTTGCTACATTGTGGGAGTTTTGGCCTCTTGAGGTTATCATTACAAACTCTTAAAAGATCTTCATTACTATTATTCTTAGAGTGAACTTGGCAGTTGATTAAGGAAACATTTTGCCTTTTGCCTGTAGAACATTGGCATGAATACCAAGGAACAGCCAAAGGCTAGACAAATTTCAAATGACAGAACGCTGCTCTATTTCCCACACTAGATTTTAACATGACAAAGGACAAAAGTCAACTATGTAAAGTCAAAATTACAAATCCAAAGGATGTGGTATAATTTAATATTGGGTAATTCTAGACATTTTGAACCCCCCCCCTCACTTTTTTTCTCTGCTTTATATGAATTTCCTAAAAAGAGACTTTCATTTCTCAGGAGCACAGAGCTCCGTCTTCAGTCTGCCAGTATATAGCTGACCTTATTTAAAAGTTTAGATTTTGTTTTTCTCAAATGCTAAGTTGTATTGTGATGATTTCAGACTCATTCATACCTTGTTGAACACAAGGGTACAGGAAGCCACATATAAAAATTTCCCAATTATTTAACAAATTCCTATAGGTATTATAAGACAATCCTTATCTGAAAATTAAAGTTAGAAAGAAAGAAATAGAAGAAATTCTCTTTAAGGGCATAATGCTATGGGTGTGATATAAAGATCAATCCAATGTCCCCCCACCCCTTGTCTCCTCCCCTCCCTTTCTCCTTTCCCTATTCTCTCAGAAATGAAGAAATGGAAGGAGGGGGAAGGTAGCTAATTTCAAGTGATTCAATGGAATACAGACTTTGTGATACTTTAGAGTCAACAAAAAAATTATTATTTATGAGTTTCTTGGAGTGAAAATGTATTTTCCCAATGACAGGTACTGAAAATACATACCCAGCATGTGGTCAGCTGTGACATCTTTGTCATCTAAAAGAAATCTTCATCCTCTAGAAGGATAGCCCTGGAGAAAATGAAAGGAAAAAAAAATGAGGCAAATTAGACACTCAGATTCATACCTACAAGGCTTCCCAGCTTAGTTTCATCTTCTGCTTTCTTCAAAATAAATTTCAAAGAGGAACAGAAATTTCAAAGAGGCTTTAGAAGGTTACTGGCTTGGTATTCCAGAGAACTACAAGCAAGGAGTTGTCTGAAGAAACAGAAAATAGGCCATATTATTTTGGAGAAAGAGAAACTCTCTCTTCTAAAATAAATCTAAAGGCAAGAAAGACGCCCACAATATAAATACAAAAGTCACTAGATCAGTTAAGATGAGATCATCTTCCTAACAGACTGACATACAACTTGTGGTCTCTGTAAACAATTTCCGTCAATGAGTTGGATGTAGTTTTAAATTCTATAATGGAAAGGATTGCAAATTTACCTTCAGCTATAGGTCTCATCATCCAAATGATTTTACTGGGTGGTTTCCCAAATCCCTGTATTTTCTCAGTATAGGTTAAGCTTGTTTTTCCTTTATTTTTTCCCTTTGGGAGGAAGTATGTGGTTTTCTTTTTCAAATCATTCTTTACATGTCATGTCACATGCCTTTTGTTCACCTTTCTGAAATAAATCCAGTGACTCTTGATATCTAAGATGCCTCATTGTCCTGTCATACATTTTTCTTACTACTTCTTTTTTATTTATTTATTTTTTTAATTTTCAAAAATTCCTCTCTTTTTTTGAGATGGAATAGTAGAAATAGAGAAAGTCTATCTTTTGTGCTTCAAAGAACACTTTCCTAACAATTTAGACTCTTTTTTTTTTCTTTTCTGTTTCTTTCAGGTTAATCCCTCAGTTTGGCTCAGAAGGGCAGTGTCTGATGATGTGAGGTCAGCGTTAACTCCAATCCCAAATGACTTCGGAAGAGACAGAACCTAACCTAGCTGTGACTGATGAATAACAATTTAGCAGAAACTGCTCAGTTTCACACCACAGTTAAACAGCATTTTAAAGGAAACGCCTCTAATGGAGGATCTGTGAGTTCCTAATGACTCACTAGTCCTAGGCATGGGTGCTTTGTTCTGTTTCTAATTTCCTTCAATGCTATTTTATATTAGCAGGGCGTACATTTTTCCCCAACGACTTTTTACTTCATAACTGGTCATGGCATGAGTACTGTAGTAGATTGCCTTGTTGGCACCAATTAATTACCTCATTGTATCTATACCATTTGCAATGTGTCAACAATTCCTCAACACAGTAAGTCTCTTCTCTAATAATTCTTTAAAATAGAGCTGGCCATGTAACTTTCCTTGTCCAGTGTCGTATAGTGCACACGACAGCAGATCACTTCTCAGCAGAGGTCTAAAGGGGGTTGGTTTACCTTCACTTTCCCAGAACCCCACACACAGAGCAAGGTAACAATAGAGAAGCTTTACCTAACCTGCTGGGGGATGAGAGAGCACATAGAGCACAGACCAGTCATTTCAACTGAAGATTTTATCACACAGCCCACTTCTGACCTACCACTTGACCACAATGCAGAGTACACATACCAAGGTGTGTTCACCAAGCTTAACACAGCTTAAAAAAACCACCCAGCCAATCCTGAACTCACTGACAAAAATAAATGTTCATTATTATACATTACTTCAGTCTAATGGAAATTTACGATATAGCATCATTATAGTATAAATCACAGATAAAAATCCACTTCTAGCAAATCATTCTTGAATTCTTCATTAAGTACTACATAAGATTTTTTTAAAGATAACCTATTTTATTATCATGATTGTTAGACATCCTCTTTCCATTTTTTTTTAAAGTTATGATATTCTTACTGATCTTGGGGTGGACAGGGGCTAGGTATTTTGATTTGCATAGGAATATGATCCACAGCCAACCAACTCAAGGGAATATATAAGCAAGACTCATTAATGGGTCATTTCCATGTTGAACAGATTGATCATATTTGTTCTACCTCTCCTGTTTTTCTAGCCAACTAACTTTATCAGGCTTCATTCTGTCACAGAGCTGACCCATGAAACCATTATAAATACTATTTACTCTTTGGTCTTATTTGATTAGTAGACATGTGCTATAATCAAGCCAATCTTGATCTAGATGAATGTTTCTTAGCTACTGAAGTGAAAGTGTACAGGCAAGTGACTGAACAAATTCCTGAAACTCCTATAAGAGACATGTTTAACTTAATCCAATTTTCTGAAAGTAGAGGAAAAAAAAACAGAAAAAGGTCACAGAAAAGTAAGTTTTCTTAACAAAAAGTTGTAAGTAAATAACGTAGAGATATGAGAGATATACTAAAATGCAGATATACATAAAATTCTTAGCCATTTGGTAAAGAAACCAACTTCTTTGAGTAATAAATCATTTCAGTCTACTCTAAGCTCTTTTGCTTGATAATTATCTTCTGAGTTAATGGGAATCAATATAGTTTGAACAAATGTCCCCCCAAACGTCTATATGTTCAAAATATGGTCTCTAGGGTGGGACCCTTAGGAATTGAAGCCTTGTGGGAGGTCCATAGGTCTCTGATGGCTGTGCTCTCAAGGTGGATCTGGGATTGTCTCCATTGTCTCCCTCTTGCTTCCTAGTTTATGAGGTGACCAATGTGTTCCACCACATGCTCCCTGCTATTGCCATCCAATACTCCCCCTAGATGGCCAAAAGAGGGTGTCCACCCAATCTTGGACTGTAGCCTCCAGAACTGTGAGCTAAATAAGTCTTTTCCCTTTTCCCTTAATTTTCTCGGGTAGTTCATTATCAGAATAGAAAACTGAATATCATAGGACCACTCTGGTTATGGGACCCTTGCATCTATGAGAATAACACAGCATGACATTTTCTGCTACCAAGGTCACCAGGTAATCTGTGTCCCATGACTTCCCAGACCACTGCCCACTACACAAGGTGCAGGAATTCAGCACTGAGTCTCATGACCACAAGATACATCTGTTGCTATTTCATAGTCCCCTCTGGCATCTGTTATAGATGAAACATGATCCACCTAACTCACAATCTTTTCCCCTTAAAAACTAGGCCATGAATTAGATGCATGAATAGAAACCATTTCTCAATACCAGGAGGACTGATGAATCACAGACAGTGAAATAAATACTTGACATGTTTTCTCTAAATACAGTTGATAAAAGTTATAAAATCTAAGGAATAAACTCAAGTGTGACATTTTACTCTAAATAGTTAGTTCTATGCCATAATAGATTTCAGTTGCTTTATCTCCTTCTTTTTGCATTATTATAAAGCTATCCAAAAAGGACATCATATATAATGATATGGAAATATATTAAAAACAAAATTTTTGATAAATCTATAAGTGGATTTTATTAACTCCAACTGTTAAAGCATAGTTGTTGGTGTTTTTGTTTGTGTGTTGTTTGTTTTGTTTTGTTTGTTTTTGACATTGCACATAACTTCCTTGCAATCAGAATTCACATTATTGATTTTGAGAAAATTATCTGGTTATACTAATAATCTCATTAAAGAATCTATCTCTTCATAGTATTAGCCTATACCTTTAAAAATACACTTTAATTTCTTTTAATAAGAACTTATATGTTCTCATTATATATGGGACATAAAAAAAAAACTTTAAGCTTTTAAAAAGTCCTTGTTCATTTGATTCTGTTTCTTACTCAACAAGAGAACACAGCTTCAGTTACTAAAGAGAAAGTTAAAATTTTCTCTAGTGTAGTTTCCTAGTTTCAAATCACTTCTACTGGATGGACACACACATACTTCCCAGAGAAGGCTCTGAATCATCCCATCCACAGTAATATGATGTCACCATGGATCTTATTATTTAAAACTTTGTTTGGAAATATGCTAAAGGATATATATGTGACAGGCTACAAAACACTATGTGTACAATGGTTTCTTTCTCCCTTTGCAGAAAAGGTTTAAGTGCATGAAAACTAGAGATACTGAATTACAATAGTCAAAATAACCATTTAAGGCAATTCAGATTTCTGTGGGGTCCTCTATGAAGCCAAAAACCTTTCATCAGTGCAATGGTCTGAGTAGAAACATGCTTTGCTTCAGACCTTTGTGGTCAATACTATTCTTTAATAAACTTCTCCCCAGTTTTTTCTCCAGAATTACGTAGTTGAAATAAAAAAGGCAAAAACTGGGTTGCAAGCTGACCATTGTACAAGTTATTTCTCCATTTGTTGGACGACTATTTCTTGACCTCATTTATTTGGTAGAACATACTACTGAGATTTTGCAAGATGTAGATTGAATTCAATTGATATATTAAAGAGTAAAATTCCTACATGAGTTTATGGTTAAAATGTAAGAATACTGGATTTTTTTTCTAAAATCAGTAAAAAAAATGTTAAAAGAAACTAATATTAAAAATAAAATATTTATCTAAATTATTCAAATGGATATCAATTACTTATGTTTCCATTTGTCTTTTTTAAAAACATCGACATTCTATAGTGACTTTTAAATTTTCAAATTAAGCACTAGTATTTAGAGTTTCCTAGAAATTGATAGAGTCTTCTAAGTATTTCAATATTCCTTGCTTTTATTACCAAGTGATAAAAAAAAAAAATCTAAACTTACTCTACTCAGACATAAGATAAAAATCTGATAGATGAAAGATAGAAAGACAGAAAGAAGTATGATCTTTCCTTTCCTTTTGAAAGATCATACTACTAAAGTAAAGCATGCTAAATACCACACAATCTATATCTGTAAATGAGTAAGTTGTATAACATAGGTCTTCAAGATAGAGTTTGGTGTTATATCCACTATGATCTCATTTTTTAAAAATCTTCCGTTTAATGGCTCAATTTGAACTGGAATGTGTATTAACTTCTATTATTCAACTGGGAATAATTAATCCAAGATTCTTGAGGTCATTCTCTCAGATGGTAAACACATTTATTCCACAAAAAAAAAAAAAAAAAAAAAAAAAAAAAAAAAAAAAAAAAAAAAAAAAATTGGTCATCATCAAAGGACAGGACACAGACCACTTTCTTCTTGTTTCTGATCATAGAAAGACAAAGAGACCCTCACTCACTCCATTTTTGAACTTTCATTGATCCATTTCCATGGGCAGAGTAGTCACTGGTCAGATTTAAGGAGCCAGTATTCTATTTTACTGGAAGGGGAGAAACACAGAAGAAAGTGTCCACGTACCCTGGAGAGAGGAGCCCCTTGTCCTCACTTTCTGCCTCTTGAGTCAGCAATAGTACCAGCAACTTTTCTCACACTCCCAGAGAAGAAGGCCCAACCATTCTCCTTCTCATTCTTATACTATACCTCTCTTCCATATGGTTTAGAGAATATTCTTTGCATTTCAGGGAAGACTGGGGTAGTCCTCTCAGTCTCCTAGCTAAGCATACAGTAGGACACATTAGTAATACCCAACTTGGTTTATTACAACATTCAAAGAGGCTGCCATGTTATTCTTGCTTAAATTTCACCCCCAAAGACAAGCAGTATCTTGACTTCTATTTGGCTAAACTATTTCAACCTACATCACTGCAATATTTTAGAACTCTTAAACTACATTTGATTACTTTTATATCACAGCACCAATGTAACCTGGAATCACTGTTGGGTATATGAAGGTGGGTTTGGTACTTAATTCCTAAAACTCACTCTGCTCTTTCTGTAGGTCCTCAATCAAGGGCTGCAATTTAGACCATAAGGCCTATGTAAAACTTCCCACCCATCTTCTTGTCAAATTTAAAATAGCCAACTGCAGAGCAAAGGTAGATTGACATATCCACAGCCTATGAGAAAGTGAGAATTGCAATGGTAAGAGAAGCAAGATGATCAGATTTGTTCCCCAAAAGCCTTTTTGTCCCCCTAGGTAAAAATTCAAAACCAGAATTTGTCAAACTAGTATTCAAAAAAATCTGAGTTGCTTATCAAAACAACATATATAGTAAGCTGGTTATTGAGGTTATTTTGTCAAATCACAATTAAAGATGAAAAAGGAGTTCTCATTGCTACAAAACCCTCCACTCTCAGAATGCAAAATATATGTCAGAAGGATTGGCATGGCCTATGAAATATCATGAGTCATTCCACTTTGTTGAAGGAAGATGCCAACTGACTGATATTTTGTACAGGTTAGAACTGTCTCTGGATGGACTATAAAAACCAAGTTAATAAACCAGACATAGAAAGGCAAATGTTCATTTATATGTGGAATATTAAAAAGTAGAATTAATTGCAATAGGAGCAAATTGTTAGTTTCCAGAAGCTAGAGTTGAGTGTTGAGGGAGACATTGGTCAAAGGACACAAAATCTCAGATACATAAAAGAAGTAAGTTCATGAGATCCACTTTATATTATGGGGATTACAGTTAATAACAACATACCATATTCTTGAAAACTACTGAGAGTAAATTTGAAATGCTTTACCACAACATAACATATGTGAAATAATATATATCAGAAGAAAAAATGTATCTGTTTTATGTTATTTTTTTCTCAAAATGTATTTCTTACTTTCTGTAATTGCTATGGTATGAGAATCATCTTATACAAATTAAAATAAATTTAAATTCAGTGTTTCCAAAAAAAACAGGAATAGAGAGGGAAAAAAGGGCAATCATTTCTTGGACTGAATCCTGGTTTATTTTGCAGTTATTATTTTTCCAGGAAAATTATTAAGACACTGGGTTTGGAAAATAGTGATAAAAATGAGATATATAAATCAAATATGCATCAAGATTCCACTGTGTGCTGCATGTGGGTGTAATGCACTGGAGAGATGGAAATATGGAACATTAAAAAAAAAGCAACTATTAGATAGTTGTATTAGTTTCCCTCTGCTCTTAGAAATTGCTACAAACTTGTGGCTTAAAACAACACAAATTTATTTTCTTGTGGTTCTGGAGTTCACAGGTCTAAAATGATATTCGCTGAACTATAATCAAATTGTCAGCAGGGTTTATTCCTTTAGGAGGCTCCAAGGAAAAATATATTCCCATTCTTTGTGCAATTTTTAGAAGTTACCTGCATTTCCTTAGATCACAGTCTCTTTCTGCATCCTCAGAGCTAGCAGGAGGGCATCTTCCAATCTCTCTCTGACCCTGTTTCTCCTGACTCCTATAAGAACTCTGTGATCACATTGCCCCTCTCCCAGGAATCCAAGATAACCTCCGCATCTCAGATTCTTGACTTAATAATATCTTCAGAGTCATATTCCTTTTGCCATATAAGGTAACATATGCACAGATGCTGGGGATTAGAATATCGACGTCTTTGGAAAAAAGGAGGGTTTTTATTCTCCTAGTACAACTCTGCACTGGCTACTGCCAATTTGCTCTATTTTTTTGTTATTGTTGTTGTTTGTTTGTTTGATTTATCTCAGGAAACTAGGAATTGAACACAGGGCAAGCTCTCTTACCACAGAGGAATACTCCAGTCCCTAACATTTTGCGTTGGTTAAAGAAATACTCTCTGGATTTTGGCGATATTGAGCATGTTGCCAATATTCAAGCCTCTAGGCAAAACTACTTTTAATTGCATGGAAAGGGCTCTCAAAGATATTTATTTTATTTGTGAAATTTTGCTGTAGTCCAAATAAAATCATGCTGAAGTGGTATTTGTCCACTCTATGGCTGAGAGGTCATCAAATGGCTTAGTTAAACATTGAGGAATCTGTACACACAAAAATAGACTCAGCCACAGGAAGCCCAGCAGGACTAGAAATAAAACAATCTATACATAAATTAAATGTAGATGAAAATCCACAAGGAGGTACTACTTCTCATGTGTACTTGACGTCTCAGGTGAAATAAAAGATATATATATATATATATATATATATATATATATATATATATGTATTTTATATATTATATATATATATATATATTTTTAATGAATCCACTCAAAAGTTACATGATTTGAGCAAACAATCTTGTAATATGATAAGTAGAATCCTAAAGTATTTTCTGAACCCAGTGTCCAGAAATTAAGAATTTGATATAAAAACCAATATCCATGGCACACATCCAAACAGATGGAAATGCTCTAGAAAAAAATAAAATTAGAAGTATATGTTTGTTTTACTACTGCTGTATTCAGTTGAGGTACTTCTGGGTTAACAAAAGTTCTGATAATTTGTTCCAAGTATCTTCTTTAGACATTATAGTGTCTTAGAAACAATGAAAAAGTGTGATGTCTGCATACAATATAGGAGTATCTCACTCTTAATTTGGGTAAGTCACTGGGTAGTAGTAGGTCACTGTGGTAGGTACCAATTGATGCATAAGAAATTACTCTAATATTTCAATCAACAACATTTTATTTTTTAAATATCACACTCTCTGTGGGTCAAGAAAAAGGAAGCAAGTTATCTAGTTGGTCTTTCATGAATCTGTAATGAAGGTGTCAACTAGAGCCGTGGTCATCTCAAGGCTCAACTGAGAAAGGGGACTTTCCAAGCTCACTCTTAGCTGCAGGAGGGGCTGAGAAGATTTGCTTTGATGTTTTCTTCCCTGAACTTCTCTGCTGACTGACTTCAGTCTGAACCATTCAAATATAAGCAAAAGCACAGCCAAGAGGGAAGCCGCAGCTTTTTTATACTCTGATATCAGAAAAGACAACCTATTGTTTCCATCACAGTCTATTTACTAATAATTTATATATTTCAGCCCATATTCAATAAAGAGGGATTAAATAAAATTACAAATGTCAGGAGGTGAGGAAGTTTGAAGACCATCTTAAAAGCTGCTTACTGCCAGGCACGGTGGCTCATACCTGTAATACCAGTGACAGTGACTTGGGGGACCAAAACGTGAAGATCACAAGTCAAAGCCAGTCTCAGCAACTTAGTGAGCCTGAATCAGCTTAGTGAGTCCCTGTCTCAAAATAAAATATTTTTAAAAATTTAAAAAGGAGCCGGGAACATGGCACACACCTGTAATCCCAGTGGCCTGGGAGGCTGAAGCAGGAGGATCACGAATTCAAAGTCAGCCTTAGCAAAAGAAAGGTGCTAAGCCACTCAGTGAGACCCTGTCTCTAAATAAAATACAAATGGGGTGGGAATGGGGCTCACTGGTCAAATACCCCTGAGTTCAATCCCCAGTACCAAAATAATAATAATAATAATTTAATATAGCTCAGTGGGCCTCATACGCGCACACACATACACACACACACACACACAAACACATAGACGCACACACAAAATGCTGCTTCCTGCAATAATGCAGAAAAACTTCTGAATTTACTTTCCTATACTTTGATATTTGATCATTTGAAAGCTATTTTTAAGGATTAATGCTTTATGTCTACCCAACATAAGCAAAGCCAGACACTAATGTGGTAAAGATAGGATTCAATTAGCAATACCCTATAGCCATAGAGAAAAGGGTTTAGTGTGAACTCATCTCTGATTTGTGCAGAGATGACTGGGCATTTTAATAAAGAATTAGGGGAGATACGAGGAGGCTGAGCAGGAGCTCGGGATAGTCAGATGTGAAAAATCCCAAAGATTGGAAAGCATAAATGCCAACAGTTGTCAAAGCTAGGATTTTCTCCTCCCCCAGAGACTGGAAGCATGTATTCATCCTTTCTGATGAATACATTTTAAAGGAATGTTTCTCAGTCCTTGAACATGACAATCCTAAAATGTAGGGGATACATGTGTCTCTCCAAGGAATGGAGGAAGGATTCACATTTTTTAAGACCTTTTTAGTAAATGCTCCATGGGAGACCCACCATCAGGTATTGGCTGAAATAAACAGTAAATCCTTTTGGCAACCTTGTGCTTTCTCAGGAAGGTACTTTTAGATAAGCTGGGGTCCTCCCAATGGGATGGAGCCCTGAGCTATTAGAAACTGTCAGTGTTTAAATCTTTTAATGTGGTGTGAAGGGAATGGATCATGCATTGAGAGAGTAAACAATGTTCTTTTCCCCACAGTGCTGGGGATTGAACCCAGGGTCTTGTACTTACTAGCTAGCATCACTGAGCTACAACCCCAGCCCAGAGTCTGCAGTTTTTAGAAGCCAACCCTCAGAGGAGGGTAGTAGAGTTTGGTCAAGGAGAAAATTGTTGTCCTGTCCATATTATAAGACTTTATAATATTTTTTACAGAGTCAGAAGTTAGCAAGCTCATTAATATACAAGTTCCATGGTACGTTGTTACGTCAGTCAAGGTGAAGAGGGGCATCTTTTCATACAATTCAGCTCTCAACTGGTAACTAGAATCCACAAGCAACTAATTTATCGGCTTCTTCCCTTGCTCCTGTGTTGGCTGACCATGGACCTCTTTGACGCTTGGTCATCTCAAACGCAGAATCAATTGATCTGCCAACTTGGCTGGATGCAGGAGCCAGCTGGCCATGCTGACTGTGTTGGGGACTAGGGAGAGCCCAGAGGACAGCCCCTCCAGAGCCAGCCAGCCAAGCCCCAGTAAACCAGCCAGAAATCTTTGAAAATTTCCAGAGCTGGCCAGCTATCCCTGACATCTGTGTTCCAGAGCCAGAGACCCTCAAGCCTCCTTTCAGAACCTACAGGGCCAACTCATCGGAAAATATGGACCTTCCATTTGCCATTTTCAGTCCTCTCCTAATGTCGCTGTAGGTCCAGGGATGGCTAATTGTAAGAGAAACAAACTTTGTTACTGTCAAGCTTTTCTAACATTAGTGTGTCATGCATCTTTCAAACCAGAAGATGTTTGCTAACAACAATTCAGCAGGGTTCTGGATTTTTCCAGCACTCAACTCTACTCAACTGAATGAGAATATAAGTGGGAAAGCATCAATTTATGGAGAAACTGGAGGAATGTGGATAACGTGAAATGTAGTGGCATCAACATTAACATTTCTATTTTTCTCAATGCTGGCATTTCTATTTTAAATGACATGTTGTCTCACAAAAGCTGAACTGATTTTTATTAATTCTCAAGTAGACTTTTTGGAAAAACCAACTTTTAATAATTCGTTTCATAAACCTTGGGACAAAATGATTATGCAATTTCAAAAAGATAATAATGTTGATGTATTTGTCTTTTAAAAAATATTTGGCAAATAAAAATTGCATATGTTTAAGTTGATGGATGTATACATTGTATATTGATTAGCATGGTCAAATAATTAATAGGTGAATCACTACTATAGTTATCATTTCCATGTCTGTGTGTGTGTGTGTGTGTGTGTGTGTGTTTTGTAAGGATACTAAACTCCTGTAGCAAATTTCAAGTAAACAATATAACATGAACACCTATGGACAGGTACATTAGATCCCTGAGCTTATTCATCTTAAAACTGAAGTTTATATCCTTGACCAATATCTCTCCATTTTCCTGATTTTCAATACTTGACAACCCCCTTTTTACTTAACGCATCATATTTTAAAGATGCTTCAGACCTGTTTCTAGGTATCCCTGAGCTTCAATATACTCATAATTAATTCCTCTTAATGTCCTACCTGCCTCTTGGGGTTGATATTAGAAGGAAATGAAATAACCTACATACAAGTTCCCAGAAAAAAAAAAAAAAAATCTGAAAAACTAAATTTGTTTCCCTTGTCAAAGAGATTATTGATTTTTTTTTTTTAGTTCTAGAAGTTTCTTTAGAACAATTGAAGAAAAAGTATGTCTTTGCTTATCTTAATCTTCAAAATGTCTTGTCAAGATAACTGTGCAAATTAGAGGGGGGAATGAAGCCAGATTTAAAATTAGGTAGTCAGTGTAGTTAGGTAAATCGGGTCTAATATCAAGTGAAATCTAAAATGGAGGCCATGCTGGGAATGACTCAGGGAAAACACAGGACAACTCATGGAATGTTAATGAAGTCCTGAAAAGGCCCTAGGCCAAAGTCCACCTCAAAGAAATGTTAATGGAGCCCAGGAAACAGCCCCCAACAGATTTGTAGATAGCCCATCCCAAAAGGTGATAATTAAGCCCACCTGTGTCCCACCCCTGGGGCCTCCAACCTACATTCCATCACCAAAACTATAAAAAGGGGAAACAACCACACTTCCACGGATTCCCACCTCTTGGGTCCCCTTCTTCCTCCGGGAGAAGTCTTCTCTGCTGACCTTTAATAAACTTCTAATTTCTATTCTGGAAAAAAAAAAAAAAAAAAAAAAAAAAAAAAAGATAACTGTGCAACTCAGAATGTGAATATAACCCCTTTGCATAATCTGGGGGAGGCAGTTGCTTCTCTTTGATCTCTTGTTCAATGAATGTCTTGGCCTCCAATCACACTTTTACTTGAAATTCTCATATAGGCAATAACAGGGAAAAAAATTTAGAAACTCCTAACCCTTCAAACTGATCAGATTTGATGTCTTCTACGTAAAAGATCGCGCCGATTCTTTCCAAGATGTCATTAATCCTTTTTATTCCTCTTTCTCTTGTTACTAAATTGTATTAATAATATTTCCAAACAGTGAAGTAGAAAGGAAATCTTTCAATCCATTAAATATATTAGATACTATGCACACAGCACTGTCTCAAATTAGGTGAGCTATGCTCATTGGATTAAAACAGAAGAAGGGCTAAAAATAATTCAGGAAGTTGGGCAAAAGTGCAGAAGAGGAAATATTCAGGGACAAGATTGGGCCCTTTGGGTTTATGTGTAAGAGTGAATGACAACACGCTTCCTTAGTTAGCTGTCAACTTTGTTCTCTCTTCAACCATTCACTGCCAGGCAAAAATCTCCGCCAGTTTCCTCAAATGAATTTTCTACACCCATCACATCTATTTCCGCTCCACCTACTTTCCCCTGTACCCCCTGTAATTTGTTTTCCATTCCCAATCTTGTGCCAAACGCCTGCTCGTAAAAATTACCAAGAGTTTTATTATTGCTATATCAAGTGACCTTCCTTTATTTTTTTTATTCTATAGAATCTCCTTATACTTGAGAATAGTGGATGATTTTCTTAATGATTTTTTTTTTTACCTTGGCTTCTGTGGCACCTTCTCAATTTTATATCTTGGTTTCTCCCTGTTTTCTGACCATTGTTAGCTATTTTTCCTGGTTTTTCTCCCCCAGAAATCTCTGTGTTTATTATTCTCTCTTTCAATGCTTTTCCACATGGAATTTATACCTTGGAATGCAGCCATTCTCCAAACCATAACTAAACCTTATCAAATAATGTTTCTAAGCCTCTTGCTCCTAAAATCTTTCCGTGGTTGATTCCCACATTAACATGACCCATGCCTATGTTAGCCTTTCATGCGTCAGCTACACTATCCCTCCCCTCCTGGGACCTGTCTTCTCACACACCTGCCTTCCTCACCCATCTGGCCCACGTGTAAATCCAAGAGCAAATAAGATGGTGCTGGGTGATTCACGTTGCCTCACATCACATAGACTTTACCCCTGAGCTTCGCTCTACCTAGAATGACCTTTCTGATTCTATGATACATTTTATTATCTTTCAGTCCTTCAAGCCTCAGTGCAAGTTTCTGAATTTGTCTTTCCTACTTCCTCATTTTAAGAGAAATGTTCCTCTTTTCTCTGTTTTGTGTTGATTTGGGAGGGATAGCCTCTTTTCTCAACTATCGATATTTTAAAGACGTTGGTTGTTTTCTTCTCTTCCTCCAATGCCCAGCATAATTTCTATTCTTTGTTGATAATCAAAACCTCTTTGTTCAACAAAAAAAGTAAATAAAGTATACCAGGCAGTTATCTTTCCTAGGTTTTCTTGTCTTGCCCGTGTAACAAATTCTTTGCCATGTGCATTTCTACGAGAGTCTCAAATCTGTTTTTTGTTTTGTTTTGTTGTACCAGGGATTAAACCCAGGCGCACTTAACCACTGAGCCACATCTCCAGCCCTTTTTTATATTTTATTTTGAGACAGGTTCTCCCTAAATTGCTGAGGCTGGCCTTGAACTCTCGATTTTCCTGCCTCAGCCTCCTGAGCTCTGGGATTACAGAGCTTCGACACCGCAGTTAGCTTAAATCTGATACTTTTGATAACTGAAGCAATATGTCACTTCACAATGTGGATCTCCTGAATTAAACTTTACTCACTGAGAGGCTCCCATTTAGATTTGAGATTTTTGTCCAATCGATTGTGAACATCTTGAATGACAGGCTCATTTCCCCCTAGAACTCAATAGTAAGCACATACTACTTAGTAAATTGAGATATATTATTGCGGTTGCCTGGAAAGTGTGGTAGCCCACTTCACTCTCCCTCAACATTTCACTGGCTGAGGTCACAGTTTTCTCATTCTTTAAGAAGGATACCTTGCTGAAATAGACATGTACGGCTATTTGGTTGAACCAAGGTATTAAAAAAGCTGGGACGCACAGACTTCATCTGTAATGGCAGGCACACAAGGGAAGTGAATGGGTCCACAGACAGCAAGGTGGCAGTAGAGAAGTTAGAAAAACAGAGATCTCATCTCTCAAGTCCTTGCCATTGTCAGGAAGGAAGATGGTTTCTGGAATGTTCTCAGTATCTCTGTCTCTTCACAAGAACCCTGCTCCATCATCAGCTCCAAAAGGTCCAGATATAAAGTTGGACTCTGAGCAGCAACCTCAAATCCAGTTTCATGACTAAAATGTTGAACAGACATACTCATTCAAAGGCCCAGGGTAACTTGCCCTAGGGCTTCCTACGGGAACACATCTGCTTAATAGCAATGTAACAGATACTTAGAGCACCAGTCACACAGAGACGGCTCAGCCCCTTTTAAAATTTAATGATAATTACTAGACTAAACAAATCATTAGAAATATGTCCCTATCTCCAATCTGGATTTTTAAATACTTATGAGAAACTTGGGAACTGAGCTTCAATTTAATAAGCACCAGGATACCTAGCATCAAATATTTTAGCTACAACTGATCCTTAAAAGTTTGGGGAATTTTTGAGAAGAACACTGACTTAATTCCTTAATTCTGACTCAATTGTCCTTTAATTATCTGAGGAGGTAAATTAGATGAAGTCTAGGTGTCAAAATAGAACTCTGAGCCTTCATGTAAGTGGACAGATTTCAGATAACTTAGGCAAGAAATGATTATAAATGTTTCAGATGACTTTTTTCACTTAAGAAGCAAGGTAAACAGCCCCCCCCACACACACCATTAAATGAAGAAAGAATAAAGGGGGGGGAGAGGGAGAAGAAGGAGGAAGAGGAAGATGAGAAGGGAGAAGCTGGAAGGAAAGAAGGAAAGAAGGAAGGAAGGAAGGAAGGAAGGAAGGAAGGAAGGAAGGAAGGAAGGAAGGAAGGAAGGAAGGAATTGAATAGTGGGAAAGGAAATTGATTTATTCCTCTTTTTTCAATATGTAAAACTAGGGTCCATGTTTCCTAGATCTGGATAATTGGTACTTAAATCTATATACTAAGGAAATATGTATAAATTCAACTCCCCTAACAATTGATGGGGAATAAGATTAAATACAAAAGGTTTCAAAAGTTGAGTGATATTTTTACCATCAAAGACACATGAAATAACCATTTTTTTCCTCAAAGAATGTTTCACTTTGAGACTTTCATTTCTGTCCTTTCCATAACCTGTACAATATGTTTTTTTCCTAGTGTCATTTTTCCTGGCTGAGAAGCACATTAACAAGTATAGAGTTTTTTTAAAAAAAATAAAATAAAATAAAAAAGAGTGGAGGTGGGGAGAGCAGAGATGTTATGTCACAAGTAACTTCAAATGGAAGAAAAATACTGGTTCCACATTTCATCCTGAGGAGAGAATGGAAACTTAAAGATCATGTTCACTAATTCGCCTTTTGTGCCAACAGTCAACCCAGGATTTCTGAGCTTGGTTAGGCTAGCACTCATTGGACTAAGAAATTGCTCCTTCATAGAAAATACTAACTATTCCAACACAAAATGAAACAGTGTGAATTCTTTCTATTTTGCCATCCTGGATCTGATGCCTCCTTCAATTATTGGAAAACTTTGCTGATCATTCTTTCCCCTAAGGACAATTCAAGGTACATGAATTAAGTAACTCTTCCTCATGCTGACTAATATGTATGAATTCTTCCCATGTTTCAGTATTACATTGAACTATTCTATCTCCCATCTAATAAGGACCTTTTAAATATTTTTGGACCTTTTAAATACGCTTTGAGTTATGCTTGTTATAAATATATTAATTTTCACTTTAGTGACTTTTAGATAAATATATTTAAAAGTTAATTTTTGAGGGGTATAAGCATAAAAACCCACATTTCAAAACCAGAGAGCTTGTTCCTGTGTGAATGCTGTGGTTTTTACCCTTGGCAATTACCAAATAGCAGCTGAAGTGGGCAAAGATAGAATTCAGGGAATATTTTAGATGTACCAACAACTAATGAAAATCAAATATGCATTTCATACATAAAGAAAGTATCAAACTGGTTGACAAATAACAAACGTTCAATCCATGTTAGATGTCATTATAATTTCTCACTGCACCCACTTCCAACACCTATGACTTTATGTTTTCATAATCTTGCTTTCTCTAGATATTCATTTCCAGTTGCCAAATAGAAGTCTCAAACTCAGACTGAAAATTTTAGTCCCACAATGTCATAAGTCCCTGTAAAGATATACAGGGGGCAGGGAGATCTAATTTTTGTTAAATTTGCATCTTTTAGGGCCACCTCTTTACAGTTTGCAGAGAGAAAATTCAAAGAAAGAAATAGACTTGGTTGTAAATATTTAAACTGTGTGCTGGATTTTTAAAGCATTATTGATGGCATTGTTGTAGAAGAAGGTCAGCTTACTTCAGTATCTTCAGTATCCTGAAGAATAAGCACCATTTCTTCTTTCCTCCCGCTGGGATGTTCTCAGGTGAACTTCTCCTATTTTCCTTATTGAAGATATGGAGCCTGGAAATCATGCAGACAATTGGAGTAGGCCATTCCCAGTCCCAGGTCAGAACCAAAGGCTAATGGCCATGTCCTTGTTTTAGAAAAGGTAAATGAGAAAACAAGTGCTAATCTAAAACCAGAAACCAGTCTTTACACTGCACCTGCCAAACTGCAGTCGCATTTCCTGATTGGTCTGACTCAAACATGTTCTCATGTGTACCTATGGTTTTATCATGATCCACCAATAAGTATGTGTTTGTGTGTATAGTGCCAATCGTCATGTTATATTATTAGAATTAATAATAAAGTCTGAAATTCTTTGATCGGTCAGAAGAAGAAAGTTACATACGATTTTGCCAGTTTCTGGTGACATCAAGCGTTTCCCTTCACTGACACTGTAGGCCTTGATTTAAGCAGCAATCCCTCCTCTGGGCTTTAATCACTTTTTGTTCTGATAGTATTTATTCTCATAGTTAGTGTCACTGCAGCACCCACTGTAACAGACACACAATAAATGATCCAGAAAACATTTCCTTCCCTAAACAACCACTTGTAACTCCTAGCAACACTGGCTATGAAATAAACTCCACCATTCCCCATGCCCAGGGACTGGAAGAATGCAGGATGGGCCTGATGGAAATTACATCCCGAACCTCCAAGACATTTAATACGCTCAGCCTCCCCAGTTTCCTTTCCTCCGGTTTACATGGGAACTGTGTTTGTAATGGAGTGCTGAGTTAACCAGCTGCAGATACAGTCCTGGTTGTCTGAGCCTTCCCCATGCCGTGGAACTCCTTTTCCTAATGTTTATCCAACTCAAGCTTAATGCTTTGATATGACGTTTAATTGATTTGATATGACGTTTAATTGATTTGATATGACTTTTAATTGATTTCAGTCTTTTCCTCCTAAATGTCAAGAAGCAATGTTCGGGTGTTTGTTTTGTTCTGCTTTTTGGTTGGTTTTGGTTTGCTTGCTAGTTTTGCTCACATTGTACCTCTGCTATATCTAACAATATATCTAACAATATCTGCTATATCTAACCTTAGAACATGGTAGGTTTTCAAAAATATCTGGTTAATTCATTAGTTAACCTTGAGTTTCCTAACATGACACTCTTTCCTAAAATCCAGCCCTGCACCCCTTCCACTTTCATCCCTGAGCCCTGTGCCCTGGGGCCTTACAGAACAAATGATTTTGTTGGGTTTAACGTGTTTCTGAAAACCACATTTATTGCACACCTTGAGCTATATCAACCGCTTCTAGCACTAAGACCACCACAACCCTTGCCTTTTTGTTAAGTAAACGCCTTGTTAGCTTGGACCTTCTGCTATGAGAGAAACCTTCTGAAGGAGAAATCATTCTAACAACAAAATTTACACGATTGTTTGTTCTTTCCTGAAAGGGAAAATCCATGCCATCTTCAAAGTATTTCAAATGGCTCTGCCAGTCCACTTCTTAATCTGGCTGTGTTTCAAGTCATAGATGAGAAACAGAAAAGATAGCTCATTGGTCCCATACGTAGTTACAGTAGAGCAGAAAGTGTGCACGTGGAGAAAAATTACAACATGAAGGGCTGAGGATATAACTCAGTGACAGAGTGCAAGTCTAGTGAGTGTGAAGCCTGGGCTCAATCCCCATTATCATAAAAAGTTATGTGATGAGAGAATTGCTAAAATGACATTTTGTACAGAGTAGTATGAGCCCATAAGAGACACTGGATCCACCAAAAGAACTCAGGGAAAATGCCACTGGATAAAAAGAACAACCCTTAAAAACTGACAGCTGAATGATAAATTGCATTTGTCAGACAGAAGGAAAAATGTGTTCTAGGGAGAAAAATAGGTAGTTAACAATTGAAGGGGTAGTCTACACAGTCTAATAAGAGAACTTCATTGAAGTGTGTACATGTGTGTGTGCAGGTGTTTATGAAGGAGTTATGTACATGAGTTGTTATGAAAATGCTGGGGTTTAAAAATTAAAGTAAGAGTGTATACAAATATGCTATCCAAATTTCCATTACTATAGCAAAATACTTGAGATAGTCAGATTTTGAAGAAATCAGGCTTAATTTGATTGACAGTTTTGGAAGTTTCAGTCTCAGATAGGTTGGTCTATTGCTTTGGGGCAAGGCTGCACATCACGGCAGGAGTGTGTGGCAGGATAAACCATATCTCTGGTGGCTGAAGATAAAAGGAAGAGGAGACACTGATGTTGCTCCATTCCTTTCAAGAGCATGCCCCTACTACCTAAACCTCCTTCTAAAGTCCCATCTCTTGAAGGTTTCACCACCTTGGGATAGTGCCAAGAAGAGGACCATGCCTGTAGCACATGGCCTTTTTGAGGGCATGGCAAATCCAAACTATAGCAACATCAGTTACCAGTTTGGCAAAATAATTTTTATTCTACCTGTGGTCAATCAGAAGTCACTTTATATATGGCAGAAGGAACTATTTCCAATATAAAGTGGAACTGACCAAGAAAAAGGGATTTTAAAAAGCAGAGAGATTGACACCACAGTTGAAGAGCACAGGAGGTGTCCCAGATGATCAGCTAGTATTGGTAGGGAAGAAGGTATCTCAGAGTGACTTAAACCAGACATGACATGGAATGAATGGGTGCTGGTGCCAGGCTAAGGCATGGAAGGTAATGTCTAGGAACACATGGGGGATGGTGGGAAAGTAAGTTGGAGGTGAGAGGATGAGTTTATTAATGGGGCAGCAGGTGGAAGTGTCCAGGTGGAAACAATATTTTTAGGTGGAGCTCAACCAAAGGATGTGGCTGGAGAAACAATTTGAGACTCATCAGCCATTGAGTGCAGATAAAGGCATGTGGGAGGATGAAATTATCCTCATGGATTCACATAAAAAGACCAAAAATAAAATGCTAGTGGATCTCAATATTTGAAATACAGATGGAGGAAGAAGAATTACGAAAAACATGGAGAGGTGGCTAGGGAATAGAAAAGCTTTCATGTAAAAGTGAAAGTTGGAGGAGGAAGTGGTAAACAATATGAAGTGCCATCAAGATGGTCCAGTAAAAACACAAACAAGATTTCCCATTGGGTATAACCCCTTGGAGGACACTGAGGATGATTTCCAGAGGAAAAAAAAATATTTATCACAGTGGTGGTGTATGAGCCCACAGTGACCCGAGTAGTCATGGCAATAGAAGAGAAGGATAGACATCTAGGGCTAGTGAGGAAGCACTGCAGGTTTCATCTTAAAGAGGAATAAAGAAAACTTTATCAAGACTGGAGATAACATCAGTGGGGAACAAGTAGAAGGTACAAAAATTCCCCCAAGGAGATGAGTTAGAGTATGAGAGAGCACAGAAGGGGAGCATTAACTTGCATGGTGATGGATATGTTTTTTTCTGAGAGTTAACAAAGGGCCAAGGGAAGATGAGTGTGGAGAAGAGAAACCAGAAAATTAAAAACATACCTTACCAATAGCCTTTATTTTCTGGTAAATGCAAATGCAAAAGTAGCAGGGGAGATGGAGTGGCGAAAGCTTGGAATAGTTGCTGGGAGATTCTGGAGGAGAAACGGCCAGAGCTGGGAAAGAGCGTTTTGATTTCACATCTTGTAACACCAGATGACCCTGAGCCAGTGTGATACATTTGGCCTCAGGAGATATAAACTACAGGCTGGTCTAGAGCCAGAGGAGGACAAGTTCTGGCTCTATCTTGCAAGGGGGAAGCAGACAGGAAATTTTTCAGAGGATGCACCTGAGCAGGTAAGGCACGGGAAGCCCTACGCAAGAGAAAGAGCCCAGAGGAGAATTAGGCAGCTCTACAGCGTTTCTGAAAGTAGCTCATTCCTGATATCTTCACTTTTGCCACACTGATAGGATGCTTCTTATCAAGGTCCAACATTTTTATTGATGTCACGCTAAGAACAAGCCATGTAGTTCTTGATTCCAGGAAATATTTCTTCTGGGAAAGTACGAAAGGAATCTGCGTGCTCTGTGAGCTTCTCCAGCCCAGCCACACAGTTGGCTGTGTCCAAAATCAAGAGGATTTTCAGATGTTTCTCTGAAAGAGCAGAGAGATATAGACTGTGTATATCCAATAGTTTATTTATCCAATAAGATAACCACATATTGTCTCTTATTATGAGCATTTTGTCAATTATGAGCATTTTGTAAATATCAGTTAACCTTCAGAGCAACTCTCTGAGGTGAGTATTGTAGCTATTCTCATTTTGTGCATAGGAAGGCCAAAGTCCTCCTGCTAGATCTGTTATCTATAGGCATAAAGGACACAAGGCTCAGAAGAGAAGTTTGAACTAGGACGATCCAGCTGTGGAATCTGGATTCTCACCCACTCTGCCAAACAGTCTTTAAACAAGAAAATGATTTTAAAATTATACTCTTCTATGGGGGGAATTTTCTAGATCTTCTAATGTCTTCCTATCACTGTGTGTTTAAATAGGGTTGGGGTTTAACATGTCAATTTTGTTGACTATGTATGAGGGAATTGTGCTGTATAAAAGTAATTTTTTTAAATATCAGACAATGTTTTTTCCTTTATTCTGAAATATCTACATCTTCGGTTTCAGTGGGTCACAGGGCACTCATGGACTCCCGGAATGCCAGCCCTACCTCACCTCCCTTCATTTCCAGAGCAGGAGACTACACAGTCAGTCATGGTGACCTCTATTTGTTTTGGAACTTTTCTGAATTAATAGAAGATGATCTTCTATTGGCAAGTCTTCTACTTGTATATGTCAAACCTGTTAGAAATATATATATATATATATATATATATTGTCAGATTTGTGTTGATGGGACCAAACAAAACACCTGACAAGAACAACTTAGAAGAGGAAATGTTTACTTTGGGTCTTGGTTTCAAAGGTCTAGTCCATCTTTGCCTGACTCCATATCCCTGGGCCTAAGGTTAGGCAGAATATCATAGAAGGAAGGCAGAGGAAGCTGCCCAGTTCCTGACAGATAGTAAGGTGCGGGGGAGGGAGGCGTGGCGAGCACACTCTACTTATTGAGGACAAAATATAAACTCCAAGGCATGCTCCCATCTGCCTATGAATCATGACTTTCAGCCACACACTATCTGCCACACCCTATCTGCCTTTGGTAACCACCCAGTAGAGTATTCCTTTAAAATCCTTAATCCAGTAATCCGCTAACTGGATTATAGCTCTCAGCATCTAATCATATCGCTTCTGAACATTCTTACACTGTCTCAGACATGAGCTTTTGGAGATACCCCATATCCAAACCAAAAAAGTGTGTGCCTGTGTGTGTGTGTGTGTGTGTGTGTACACATACATATATAAATAAGGAAAATCAAATTTATACATATATATGTATACACACATACATCTGTGTATCTATTATTAATAGCTGTAGACTTCATTTTTCCATCATTTACGTATATGTGTTTATGACTGCAAATGATTATCCTTAGTGCAAAATTCAAAAACATCATTTCTTTTGCTAATAGTTTGTTTTCAGACACAAAGTTCTAGGATTTAGGAAGTTTTGTATATGGTCAAACTCTGACTTTTTTTTTAAGAGAAAACTTCCTTGTTTCAAAAGATAAAGCTTTATTTTAACCTGTACCTCTGCATTTCAAGTCTAAACAGAGGAACTACGTGTAAGCAGCTAATTATGCCTGCTTCTGAATTACGTATCTTTCTACCATTGACTATGAAAAGGCACACAACTCACAAAATGCTATCTCCTAGTGCTCAATCAGTAAGAATCGGTGCATTTTAAATCAAAGTTTAGAATGGTGCTGAAAGAATAAGATTATTACTTTGATAATGGAACAATTAAACTTTAATTTACCAGAAGACATTTTGACTTGCAATATATTTGAGATATAATATCAGAAAAAATAACAAAAGAATAGTTAAAATTTTCATGTTAAACCCAAACAGCAAAATATAAAAATCTTAGAGACAAGAATTTTTTTTTAGTTTCCTCATTGCAGAAAATAGAACAGCTTTCCTAAAGCATAATGTACAGAAATAATTCTAAGTAGTTCTGAGTCTACCATTCTTACCAGATATATTATTTATGCTTTTGATAAGTAAGAACTTCATTAGCAATGATGAATGGTTTATGTAAATGCAATTTACATTTTGCAAAGTCACTCATTCATTCAAATAAAAATTAATTGCTGATAACTTTCTATATGCCTGACACTATATGTTCCCTACCGTGAAAGGCAAAGCATGACATATAATTTCAAATGTAATATGTGTATTATAAAAGGCTAAGTATGAATTGCTATGGTAGCAAATAATGAAACTTACTCTCAGGACACACAGACTTTATGTGCTTATATAACATGGCTTAAAAAAAAAAAAAGATGCTAGTGTGCTAAAAAGCTAAATGCTACTTTGATTTTAGCCATGCATTTTACGTGTCTGCATGTTTATTCTACTAAACACACTTCTTAACTCTGATTGCATATTAAGTGGTCTTCAGGAAAGCCCAGGTGATTCTCCTACACAATCACAATCAAGGACCACCATTCCCTGTCAAGAGCTTCTTAAGGACAGATACATGTCTTGAAGCTCATGCCCAGGGGCTAACGTGTGAACCACACAGATTCTGCATACAATGAATGCTAGCTTGACTAGACTGACTTGATTGAAAATGCCGTAGAAATGTGTTAAAAAATATTTCCCCAGGAAAGGAAATATAACTATTACATACTCTTCCTTCAATTCTAATTTAATAACATTAAATATGATGAAGATACCCATACTAATCTGGTGAAATGTCTGCCTTCTCTCTGGGATTGGGGGTGGACAAGAAAGATAACAAGCTTATCATTGAATAACTACCAGGAATTTGGATTAAGAAATGCTCATTCACTCACAGTCTATTGATGCCAACTGTTGCTAAAGCCATCTTTCTCCTTCCAGACATGGGCGATCCCATCAACCATCCTTAAGGACAAACATTGGCCTGGACAAAGTACACTGAGTCTGTGGTTTTTCACCTGGCCAATCCTATCAGCACTTCACGCCAGCCATACAGACAGAAAGTCCAGTTTAGTTGAACTCTGTGAATGGCTGAACCGATGGAGCTGCCCAGATATCTTGGCCAGGAAGATGTAATCTCAGGCTTCCCCCATAAACACGAATTCCCATGGAAACCAAACCGAGAGACAGAGCGTAATCGCTTTATTTTAGGTCCAGTGATCCCCATGAGACTCCCCGTGTCAGTCTGGGTTCTCGGCGTGCAAGCCAGTGCTTTTCTCCATGGCTGGCAATTGTTTGAGCCATCACTTGAACCAAGCTCAGACAGAGCTTGCTTTGAATAGGCTCCAAGGAGTTTTCCATGGAGAACTTATGTCTATTGAACTGTCTGCTTACCCAGACTTCATAAACCCTTCGTCTGTCCAGACAGGGGGAAAAAAAAAAAAAAAAAACCCTGCAGTTATTATTATTAAATTCATTGAGTATTATTCTGTTTTTTTAAGACCTCTGCATTCTTCCCCAACCACAATGAATCTGGATGTTGAAATTTTGTATCTGCTTTTTAAGACTATTTCAAAAATATTGATGAATCATATCTTAAATAATCTAATATAAATTAACCCTTATTTTTTTAATAATTTAATGCTATAAAATGAAAACGTGCATTTCATTGAACAGATTACTCTATCTGATTTAAAAAGTCAGAATTCTGGCACGTTAGGTATTCCACCATTTAAAGACAGTGAAAGTGCAGGTATAACTTCAAACTGATTATATTAATCCCTATTGAAACTGAGATATAACTTTGTCCTTCCAACATTCACATCCTTATTTGCTTAACTAATGTATTAGGAGGAACCTAGCTCAGTGCAGGACACAAAAATCATGCTAAGAGTTCTAAGCAGGAACAGATTAAACATAGGATATTTACTGCTTGCAAAATTATTGGAAAGGCTCAAGGAACAGCTTTTAGGCTGTGCCTCTGGAATGGTTTCAAGAACCATCAGGAATGATCTATTAAGGCTGCTAGTGAAGCTACGGCAGAAGGAAGAAGACCCACTTCTTCTCCAGTGTCCTCTCCACATCCAGAATGCCACAGGATGGATATTGGGAGCTGTCATTTTGAGACTGAAAGGCCAGATCGAACAGTACCACCTCTGTCCCTGCTTCCTGACTCTGTGGAAAGGACGGTGGGGCATTCACTTAAGAAGGCCTCCTAATCCCGTGATTTCACTAGCCAGCAGCAATAGCCCAAAGCTACAGAAAAGCACTTTCTCCCTCACATCCACCTTCCAGGTGTCATGGAAGTTGGTCTAATTGGTAGATGCTCTTTGCTTCTAAATCTCAACCTCCAGGAAGTCTGGGAAATGAAATTAATAGTTTCTCAACTTTTCAACCAGCCAATGAAAAGAAATTATGACCATATATGATGCCTATATAAGTAACATAAAAGAGACACAAAATAATATCCATAACAGTCTTTTCTTGGTGTATCAGGGGGACTGGTTCTAAGACAACCCTCCCAAATTCTGCACATGCTCAAGTTCTGTATATAAAATGGTGTAGTGTTGGCAAATAATTTATATGCATCATACCATATTTTTTGGTGTTTTTTTATTTTTTTAGATATATATGACAGTAGAGTGTACTCTGACATATTATACATACATGGAGTATAACTTACTCT
Organism: Callospermophilus lateralis; assembly: GCF_048772815.1. Lineage (NCBI taxonomy): Eukaryota > Metazoa > Chordata > Mammalia > Rodentia > Sciuridae > Callospermophilus > Callospermophilus lateralis. Next base: position 15,248,280 of record NC_135314.1, on the reverse strand, counting down.
AATTAGGATCTCATTCTTGTGGTTGTACATGATGTGTAGTTTCACTGGTGATGTATTCATATATGAACACATAGAAAAGTTATGCTCAGTTCATTCTACTGTCTTTCTTATTCCATCCCTCCTCACTTTCCTTCATTCCTTTTTGGCTAATACACTGAACTTCTATTCTCCCAGTCAACACACTTATTGGGTATCAGCACTCACATATCAGAGAGAATATTTGGCATTTGGTTTTTCTGGATTGGCTTATTTCACTTAGCATGATAGTCCTCAGATCCATCCCTCAACCAGCAAAAGTCATAAAGTCATTTATCTTTATGGCTAAGTAATACTCTATTTTGTATATATACTATATTTTCTTTATCTATTCATCTGTTGAAGGGCACCTAGTTTGGTTACATAGTTTAGCTATTGTGAATTAAGCTGTTTATAACATTGATGTGGTTGTGTCTCTGTAGTATGCTGATTTTAAATCCTTTGGGTATGTACCAAGGAGTGGAATAACTGGGTCAAATGGTGGTTCCATTCCAAATTTTCAGAGGAATCTCCATACTGCTTTCCAGAGAGGTTGCACCAATTTGCAGTCCTACCAGCAATGTATGAAGGTACCTTTTCCCCCACATACTGGCCAACATTTATTGTTACTTGTATTCTTTATAACTGTCATTCTGACTAGAGTGAGACAGAATCTCAGTGTCATTTTAATCTGCATTTCTCTAATACCTAAAGATGTTGAACATTTTTTCATGTATTTGTTGACATTTTAATTTCTTCATCTGTGAAGTGCCTGTTCAGTTTCTTTGCTCATTTATTGATTGGGTTATTTGGGAGTTTTAAGTATTTGGGGTTCTTTATATATCCTGAAGATTAATGTTCTATCTGAGATGCAGGTAGCAAAGACTTTTGACAATTCTGTAGGTTCTTTTCATGTTCTTGAGAGTTTCCTTTGCCGTAAAAAAAACTTTTTAATTTAATACCATTACATTTATTGATTCTTGATCTTATTTCTTGTGCTTTAGGAGTCTTGTCAAGGAAGTCAGTTCCTAAGCCAACATGATAGAAAATTGGGCCTACATTTTCTTCTAGAAGGTGGCAGAGTTTGTGGTCTAATGCCTAGGAGCTTAATTCACCTTGAGTTGAGTTTTGTGCAGGGTGAGATAGGAGTTCAATTTCATTCTGCTACATATGGATTTTCAGTTTTCCCAGAACCATTTATTGAAGAAGTTATCTTTTCTCCAAAGTAAGTTTATGATGCCGTTGTCTAGTATGATATAACTGTATTCATGTTCATCCCATTTATTTTATATCATCTCTAGATTACCACATTTTTAATTGGCAAGCAGTTGTGTAGATCTATAGATTCAAGACGTGGATAGAGGATCAGTTATGTATTTTTTTCTGCATTCAAATCATATAGAGAAAAGATGACAAGTTCCAATGAAACAGAGTCCCCTGCATCATTACTTTTGTGGGCAAATCAAGAATACATCCTACACTACTTCAGTCCTAAATACCATGCATTCAGATTATGGGTTCAAGTTCAAACTTTACCTGCAATCTTCACTCACAATTGTGTCTTTAGGAAGACAGCCAAAGATCACCAAGAATAATATTCCCATGTCTCCACTTATTTGACTTTTCTACCATTGAACTTGACTTTGATGTCAGTTTTTGCCTTAAAACTGCATAAACTCTGTCTCTAGAAGTTAATTGCTCTGTAGGAAAACCAGAAATTCACACTCAGTTAAGAAACAGAAGATGAAGTTGCTTTTAACTTGCCCATTCCGCTGAATACATACCACACATAATAATAATAGCTGATGCTTTAAAGCAAATAAAGAATTTTATGATGTGGCTTAGTGGTTTTATTTATGCCTCTTCAGGAAGTCAAGAGACCACAACACAAGTCTGAAGAAGAACTAGGCTCTGTTTCCGATTAAACATTCAATGCTTAGAACTGCAGCAAGAAAGAGAGAGAGAGACAAAGAGTTTACTGCTGATTCATATAAGCAGTATTTTTTTCTGTTCTCTTTAAATAATGAAAGCTATGAGGGTAGTGGCAAAGGATAAAAGAAACTACACACAAGTGCTTCATCTGCAAATGTTTTCATTCATATTCCTTTAGGGGTTTTATTCTGTGCACACAGGAAATGAAATGTATCTTAAAAGGTCAGTTCTTAAAAGTTTATTATAGAGGTGACTAAAGCATGTTTAAGCCAAAATATTGATCCCAGAGTTGTTTATTGGGTAGAAATTGGATAGGTGAAGTTTTGTTAACAAAATAGTATTTCGTCTTTAAAATCACTTTTTAAAATAACAAGAGCATTTCTCAAAGGTTGCTTGTGGATTTGATAATTAGTTTTTGGTCTTTATGAATAAATCATTTCTTTTAAATTCATTTATTTATTTTTATTGGTGTATTGAAATATACACAATAATGGGATTCTTTATGCCATCTTCATACATACACATAATTTAATCCATCTCATTCATCAATACCTTCCCTTTCCTTCCTCTCCTCCCTTCCCCAATCCACTTCCTCTATTGTACTGATAACCCTTCTGTTATTATTATAATCATGTTAAATAGTGTATATATGATTCATATATGAACACAGTTTAATTTGGTAGATTTCATTTTCCAGTGCTTCTCCATTCCCTCACCTCCTCCCTCCCTCTCAGTGACCTTCCTCATTATTTACCAGCCATGAGATTTGAACAAAAAAAGTTTAGAAATGAGTTTTTCATTTCTAAATTTTTTGCTCCTGACTGCTAGATCTGCAATCACATAATACATGGAAGGAGAATTAGATGTTATGCATGTAGTGCAATTCCTTATATATTTAATAAAATATTTTAAAGTATCTCAGTTTACTAAATCTTCATATAATGTTCATAGAATATTAGGATGAATATCTCAGTTGTCAAAATAATTATTTTTCCAGGAATATGATATAATCAAGTTCTTATGACATGCACAGTCAAAAGCTATAATAATTTGATAAGGACTTCAATATTCAGCTTCTAAAATATCAAGTATCCACTTGTACTAACATATTTACATAGATGTGTATTTAGTTTTTGCTGCAGTTTAGATCATGAAGTTTCCAAAGACCCATGTTTAAAGCTTGATCGTCAGCTTTGGTGTTTGTGGGAAGTGGTAGGATTTGAAGATTTGAGGTCTAGGGGATGGAAGCTAGGTCACTGGGGGTGTGCTCTTGAGAATTTAGGACTTGAGGTCTAGAGGGTGGATGTTAGGTCACTGTCGGTATGATCTTAAGGGAGATGTTAGGATGCTGGTCTCTTCTCTTTGATTTCTGGCTGTCATGAGGTGAATAATCGTTCTCTATATGTTCCTGCCTTACTATATTGTGCCACCAAAAGCTCAAAGCAAGTGATAACAGAATGAAACCTCTGAAACCACGAACCAAAATAACCTTTTTCCTTATAAAGTTGATTATCTCAGGTATTTTATTACAGCAATGGAAATACAACTAGTACTATTTCCATCTGGAAGTGTTCTATAAAGACACAATATTAGTTTTCTTAAATGTGTGTGCAGAGTTGTAACTAATAATTTGACTATGTTATTAGTTCCTTCAGTTATCATTTAGTGTAGGAACTCTGGAAAATATGTTCAATCTGTTATTATTGAGTATTAAGACAATCTTACTTTATGTATCACAGTGTAGTTAATGAATAAATTAAACTATGCATGCAACATTAAAGGTGGGCAACCATTCCACTTCTTTCACATATGAAGGGAGCTAATGATGCTCATTTCAGCAAGGCAAGTCTATTCTCTGCATTCATTCTTTGAAAAGGAGTAGCAGGGTTTAAGTATTGAGTCTAAGTACAGTGCTTAAGTATAAGCAGGGGGATATTGAGTTTGGAAGGAGACTCTAAGCATGTATTTCCTTACCTCTTTGTAGACCCTTAATCTAGGAAGTATGAGGCCTACTCAAAGCACACATTCTCATGTGCACCATTTTGCTGTGCTTCAAAAGAACTTCTCTCTATTGAGGAAGACTGAGTTTGTCCAAGGCTGTTGAGATTGACAATCTCATTATCCCAAAACAGATTTAGCAGACTTTTTTGTTTATTTGTTCTGGTGGGTTTTTGTTTTGTTTTGTTTTGTTTTGTTTTTTCTTTTTCTTTTTTTTTAAAGGGTGAGGATTTGGTTTACATCTCTTGAATCTCTTGTCTTTTCAATTGAATCAAGACTTTGGCAGTTCAATAGGATCCTATTTGGGGGACCTCCTTGAGCGCAACATAAAATTTAATTTCTAATTGCCTGGAAGATTTGAATGCTCCCAAGAAGTCTCAACTTCAACAAGTTGAGTTTGCAAATCTGTGCTGTGTTAGTCAATTTCACATCACTATAAAAATTACCTGAGTCAATTCATTTGCACAGATAAAACTTTTACTTAGCTCAGAGTTCCGGGGCTTTCCATTCAAGGTCAAGCTGCCTCATTGCTTTGAGCATGTGCCAGAAATAACTGTACCAGGAAGCACCACTCACATCACAAGCCAGGAAGCCAACAGAGAAAGAGGATGTGCTAGGGTCCCAAAATATCCTTTGTTGGCATTCCCCCAGTGACCTAAGAACCTACCAGGAGGCCTTGCCTAAAGGCCCACAGCTCTTTCCATTAGTGCCACCCTGGAAACCCAGCCTTTAACACAGGGATCTCTGAGAAATACTACCATAGCATATGCACACTAGTCAAAAGAACTCTGACACTTTCTATATTTTTTAAAAATACAGTGAAGAAATAGAAGGGGGAAATTCAAACAATCTATACCATTACTTAAATTGTCCTTTCTAATGCTTTTATCCAAAATAAACAAATAAATGAATTGAAATACAGATTTAGTTATTTACCAGTTCATCTGATGAATGTAGACCACCACACGTGAAAATAGATGCTGGCTGTCCAAACTGATCAAATGAATATATGGTAAACAAATTCCTACTGTAACTTATATTGTTGAGACACAGCCTAGCAATTTACATTAGCTTCACCTCCTCTTCTTCTCCATGAAATATATTAAGAAAATTTTCTAACTATCTCCAAAGCCAAAACTAAAAACCAGTTAAATGGGTAACAGATGTTTATATATCTCAAGATTAATGTACTCTGCATATGGAACTGTCAAGCCGCACTTCACAACCACATCAACCAAAGCCCATGTGGCACACACCTGCAAAGTTCAGGCCATCATCACGCTTGCCATTAAAGCATCTTCAAGGTCACAGGGATTCTCCATGTAAATGGCATGTGCCCACTGTAAATTCTCTTTTAAAGATTTGTATTGTTCTATCTTTACATTTAATGAAAAAAGCAATATGTGTCCATATAAACAAATAGAAATTTAAAGAATTTATTGGCTGAATGCCCTTGGGAAAGCACTAATATTTCACTGAATTTTATATGAAATATGTGGATTTTTTTACCTGAATAATATTATTCAGAGGTAGTTTTCCTAACATCTTGAAATATTAACCTGTGATTTTAACAATGTCACGCTTTACATGTTTTCTCCATAATCATTTACTCATTCCCTCACACAGTCACTCAACAAATACCACTATTCATGGAACTAGGAACACAGTGATGAACAACATAACACCCAGACCTTGAGTTTCATTCTCTTTGAGAAAAGCAAAGCAGAAAAACAACAAATGTTACAATAAAGTATAAAAATTGATATAAAAGCAATGTACATGCAGAGTACGACAGAAGCATAGGAAAGGGTAGGCACTTAAGTCCTTTACTAGTGTGACTGGAGAAGGGGATATAACATCTGCTCCTGATTTTGAAGGGTAAATAGAATAATAGGAATTGGTTAAGCATGTTGAGGAAGGAGTGATAGCAGTGTGAACATAAGCAAAGTAGAGTAAGAAGCAATGTATCTGAAGTACTGCAAATAATTCAGTATATTTAGAAGGGTGGACATAAAGTGTAACTGAAAAGGCATGCAAGGAGCAGTAGTGTGTGTGTGTGTGTGTGTGTGTGTGTGCATGCACACACTTGTTGCCTAGAAGCTTGGACTTTACCCTAAAGGTAATTTGGAGTTAGTTAAAAACTCAAAATAATTGGCAGTTTCTGACAATAGACTAAAAATATAGGCCAAAATCAGACCATGGGTCTAAAATGATTGGCAGTCTTTTGTATGACATTGCAGGCAAGAGTTGATTCCTTGAACCGGGATGGATCACAGGATAGGACCATGTTTGTAGCGGGGTAAGACACATCACTTTAAAGATATTAGATCACCGTCCATGTAAACATGTCCTCTAAAAATGTGTTTATAACTACCTAGACCTTAAGGACATGTTTGAGGACTGTTAAAGCAAGATGACAATAAATAAAACCCTACCATGATTGTTTCCCCTACAGAAACATCAAATTTAACACCTATTCCTACCTTTATGAGAGCTAGCAAAACAAAGTGAGAGAATGTAGTATCTGGCTTTAGCATAATAAGAAAATATATATATATATATTGAAGAAAAAAGAAAGAGTTGGTTATATCACTCCTCCCCAGATTCCAGTGAATTCTGCATGGAGAGCAATCTTTCTTCTTAGGGATAGGACAGGGAACTGAGCATTCCTTAGGCTTGAAACCCAGTACCAGGCCCACCACAGAGAAACCTAGTACTTGCCGCAACCCAACAACTTCTGTCCCCAGGACACTGCCCAAGAACTGAACCTCTGGATTCACATTAGCCACGTAGCTGCCTGCCTGTACTACCTCAACTCCAACCTATATATGGAACAAGATATGGAGCAGTACTCCATTCATAATGTAAAAGTAACTATACAGCCTCACCTTGGAATGTAGTACTGGTTCCACTACACTGAAAACAACCACCAAGCAGAACCCAACAGCCCCTAGCCCCAGTCCAGTGCTCACAGGTAAAACCTGTAAACCTGCACCCTGGTAGAACAGACCAATGTTTAAGGGTTTATTACCAGCCAACACTCAAAATTTGGACCTGGGGCACATGAACAACACTACATCGTTCCCTGCCACCATAAGACTCAGACACAAGCTTAGCATCAGCCTTTGCAGCCAAGGAACATCTTCTACCACCCCTCCCCCAATCTTGTGCAGCATGGCTACAGTCAATCAGAATTCTATTCTAGCCAGCATTGCCTGTGGTTGGCTACATTAATCTCAGGTCACAATTGTATCACAGCAACAGTGATACAATAGCAAAGTGGGGTTTTTTCCAGCCCCAGGGCTAGACTGTATCAATGACTATGAGCACTAGGTATGACCCTGCATTGTGACATTTCATGGCTATAGAACTGCCCATCCCATTGTTCTCTCAACCACACATAGCACAACACACAGGGAGTAATTGTTCATTTTGGGAAATGAAAGGGAAGTAGGCAGTCCTTCCCACAATGAGACCTAGATCTGGACAGAATCTGGAACACAGCCCAGTGACTGTGCATGAGGTGTTTGCTCATGCCCCAGTCCTATGCAGAGGATGGGCTACCCTTTTTAGGCACTTTTTCACTTCATTCTTAATAAAGGACCACCTGTGATTTGAGACAAACTTGGACTTATAGCACCCTCTAGTGCTGAAATATTGACAACACACGAATGTTCTCTAAAAGCACCATCTGGTACTAAAATAATGGAAATGAACTCAGGTTTGGAGAAAATAAGAAGACTGCTTAGAATTTCTGAAAAGATGGGTACAAATAAAGAGAGATAACAAATACTAGGATAAATTCCTAATCCTTCAATGTGAAGGTGATGCCGTATGATAACAAGCTTCAAGAGTTTTCAGGGAACCATAAACTTACCTATTAAATATAATAAAACCCCAGAAACCACCAAATTAATATGTGTAAATACTTGGACATAGAATTCAAAAGAGCTGTTTTTTAAAAAACTCAATATTAACCTCAGAAAACCAGAAATGATTCAGTACTCTATCACAGAAAAGTAACAAAGAGTTTAAGAATGTTTAAAAGTTCAAACAGGATTTTTTTTGAGCTAAAAAGTATGCTAAGTGAAATGAAAAATGCATTAGAAGTATCAAAACAGACCGAACAGAAGAAAAATTGGCTATCTCAAGAAGCCTATTTGAAAACACATAGATAAGAAAAAAAAAGATAAAATGAATGAAGACAACCTATCAGAATTTTAGGATGTCATTAAAACAACAAATATTTGGGTTACTGAAGTTCAAGAGGTAGTTAAGAATGCCAAAAAGGTAGGGATATTTTTTTCAAAGACATAGTAACATAATAACATAAAACTCTACCCAGTACTAGAGAAGAATACAAATATCCAGCTAAAGAAATGTTAAAGGTCACCAATCAGATATAACTCTTTCAAGTCTACTCTAAGACATATAATCAAGTTCTAAAAGGGCAAAGACAAAGAAAGGGTTACCCAAGCAGAAAGAGGAAAAAATATATAAAAGGGTTCCAATTCATTTGACATATAGTCTTTTAACAAAAATCTTAAAGTATAAAAATAGATTCTCACAGTTTGGGGTTGGGGGTGGGGACTGCCAACCAAGATTACTGTACCCAGCAAAGTTTTCCTTTAAAAATGAAGGATAAAAGAGTTCCAGACAGACAAAATATGAGAATTTATTCTACCAGACCTCTCACATAAGAAACACTAAGGACTGAAAGACAGAGATGATAACAATTAACAACATCGGGAGGTATGAAACTTTCTGATGTGAGTAACTATATATACAGATTTTGAGTAATATTGCAAGTGTGAGGTGTAAAGTATTTATATATTTGGCATTAAGACTAAAGAGAAAAATAATTAAAATAATAATAAGTACATTAATACATTAAGAGATAGGCAACATAGAAAGATTTAAAACAATTCAAAATGTGTAGAGAAATACAGTGCAAATATATAGTTTTGTATTTGTATTTTTTGTTTCCTTTCCTATCATTATGACCAATGTTAAGAAAAAGCAAAAAATATACAAATGGTATGATACTGAACTAAAATTATTCTGCACAACAGAGGAAACTGCGTCTGATGCAAAGTTTTTCTCCAAGTGGTCTACATTTTATTTTATTGGAAGTAATTCTTTCAAAACCTTTAGGAGCCAGTGAATTTGTATTATTCTACTGGAGGTATTAATAAATCTTGGTAGTTAACTAACACATTAACTAGTCTAATTAAATTTATCATCTTTCAACATTTCCAAAGAACCAAAGTCACCAAGTATGGATATATCTAGATATTTTTTATTTTATATTTATTTTATATATTTATTATATGTTTTATATATTTAGATATATTTTATTTACAAATGAATCATTAAAGCAGGAGCATTTTATAAGCCATCTTCAAACATCAAAGTGTACAGGAGAAGTTGGACAGATAAGGTCTCACAAGAGGTGTACTTTTGTAGAGTATGCACAGAAAAAAAGGGAGTTAAGTATCCCTGTTTCTGAAATTGTAAAATAATTATCAGTATCTGAAAAGGACAATGTAAAAAAGTTTAATGTTTCTTTTCAGTATCTATGGTCACTTACAGTTTCTATAATCATTTTCCAAATCTTACCACCTCTTGGAATCTTAATTTTCTAAAACATGTGGCCCACAAAGAAGCATTCTGTCTCCTATCATGTTCTTACTGTGTGCTTTTTCTGTATTCCATGCATGAAATTTACCAAAAGAATATATTTTGCATGTTAAAATCCACATTGTTTATCAAAAGGAAGAAAAATTATTAATCCAGAAAACATTAAAAATAAAAAATTGTTTTCTCCAGAAATGACTTATCAAAATTTTTGCCTTTGAGTCCTAAGCTGGATTGTAAAGCAGAAAGTATTCCTCTCAGGGTCCCTTATGTCTTTCTTGCCCCGTCAGGTTGCCCTCTTCTCCTTCTGTCCAGCATGTCAAGAATTCTTAACTTCCAACTTCTGATTTAAATCAACTCTCAAGAGAAAATCCAACATACTCATTTATACAAAACGATAAATTATTCATACACATTGAATGTCATCGTTCTCTGATATTTGTTCACAGTATGGAAATATCATATACTAAAAAAGAAAATCATAACAATTTTAGTAATGGAGGAGGAGCCAACAGGTATCCCTTGAATCATGTCTCAAGTCCTCACCAACAGGTTCCCCACAAAGTACCTTGGAAAGCAACAACTTCATATCACTGGACCGTGTGCAGAGAGAGTGCGTGAAGTTTTGACTATAGCTGGGAGTTGAAAAGGCATTGTTTTCAAAACTCTCCACTGAGGAGAGACGGTGTCTCTGCTGCTCCTGTGACTCAGGAGATCATAGGGGATAGTGGGGTGGGGCGATTTAGAAACAGGAGTCATGTTCATCTATAAGTAGCTTAACTTGCTAGGGGAAAGCAATTGTGAAAAACATCTTCCTGGAAATGTTTATTTATTTTGCATAAATGAATCTCTAAATTTATGGTGCAACCTAAGTATAGGTCAGTAGGACAGGAGGTGAACTGGAACACATCAGAAGATACAGGGGAGGTCTTACACTCAGGAAGACTACATGTCAGAAGGGAAGACAACAGCAATCAGAGAAACATAGGCAGCGTTGAAAAAGGTGTCCCTGGAGAGAGATGAATCTGAAGAGACAAGAATGAATTAGCAACGTCAAACAAAGTGAAAAAGAGTGCAGGTGGTTTTATTTCTTGATATAATAAATACAAAGTAACATAGCAATAAACATGAGGAGAAAGACCATCCTTTTCTTAACTAACAAGTTGTATCCAGAGTTTGTGGATAGATTCACATGTGACACAATTTATAAATTTATAGGTAATATTTCTACTGGATGAATCTATTTGGTCTTTGAGTAGCAGTAATGGTCTTATCTCTTTGGAACTAAAAGACTATACATGTATTAAAAGGCAGTTTAGCATAAAAATGCAAATTGAGCAAGAATATTCCACAATTTTTAATAGTACCAAATATAACAGGAAATAAGAAGAGTTTAATTTGAGTTCAGGAAATTAGGAAAGCAATCTGTTTTAGGGATGAGTATTTTCCTACTCCTGTAAAAGTTGTGGAAAATCAGGACAGTCAATACAGCAAGAAACCAAAATTTTTGTTTCTCCAAAAACTCTATACTTGACGTAAGTTGAGCTTCATTTGTCCTCTCAATGCAGTCACAGCAGGATGAAACCATATAATTCTCAGTGCCAGGAAATTTAGGAGAAATCATAAGCTAGCTTTTCCTTTAAAACAGCTGCTATTTTTTGAGTCTTTATAATTTATTTCACTTCCTGGAAAGAATAACATATACAAGTCTGCAACTTCCAAACTCCAATGTTTGGACTTTTTAAAAATGTTTAAATAAATGTTGAAGCCATTTTAATAACAACAGCCAAACTTACCTTCTTCAACCAACATTGTTTATGGATTCTTTTGTATCACCATATCAGGAAAAAATTTCCCTGAAGGAAGAAAAATTGGAAGGACTTCAAAAATTATACATCACAAGAGCTCCATGTTTCCCAAGTATCTTTAATAATACTTTAAACTGTGATATTACAGTTTAACATGCCACATGATGGTCTAAGAAGATAGATTAGCTACTACATATATGCAAGGACTCTTAGAGGATCCATAGCACCTGACCATCATGCAAGTAGGAGAAAAAAATCCAGGAATCTTCAATCACCTATGTTTCTAGGAAGAAAATAGCCAAAACTGATAAGAGAATTGATCATTTTTTTGTAAACATTTTTATTTAGAGAAGAATAAAATTTCACATCCAGGTGAGCCAACCTTTTCAACCTGAAGCAAAATGAGAACTTCTTACTTATTTCTAATCACTCACAAGAGACATAGGGAAAACATGAATTCATTCCTAATAAGGACATAAGGCAAAAAGTATCCTTTTAGGGATGAGAAATCAAAAGTATTATATAGACAATTATATAACAAAAGAAGAGATAAATTTCCCTGATGATTTTTTTTGAAAAAATTCAAAATATAAAGGTAATTGAGTATAATTATTTTGTAATGTAGGTCAATAACAACAACACAAAAAAACTTTGGTAAGATAGTATTTCATGTACTGGGATTTAATGGTTAAAAATCATTCAGTCTGATTTTCATCCCTATGAACAAAATACCTACCAAAAACAACTGAGAGAAGGAAGTCTGTTTGAGCTTATGGTTTCAGAGGTTCAGTCCATGGTTGTCCAACTCCATCACTCTGAGTCTAAGATGAGCTGGAACATCATGGCAGAAGGGCATGGTGGAGGAAAGCTACTCACTTCGTAGTAGTCAGGAAGCAGAAAGAGAAGGAAGAGTCAGGAGGACAAGATATAATCCCTTCAGAGACCTACTTCCTACTGTCATGCCCCACCTGCCTAAGTTACCACCCACTATAGGGGTCCTTTCAAATTACTAGTCCATCAAAAGGATTAATCCACTAATTAAGTTCTACTTCTCATAATCTCATCATTTTGCCTCCTGCTTTAATGCAGGAGTGTATGTGGGATACCTCATATCCAAACCATAATATGTACTGATACAGGAAATTAAAAAGTAAGTTTAAAACATATGTTTTAATATGAACATTTTTGTTTCAAAAACATCTTTATATCTACATAGAAGAGTCTGGAAAGATGTTATCAAATTTAACAGTAATTTTTCTTTTTATCATGGTAAAAACAACTTAACATCTTTAGTCTATACTTCAATATAGTAGATATACCACAAATGGCTACTAAAAACTATGACTGGTCCCAGTGAGATGGGAGATGTGCTATAATGTTCACCATATTTCAGAGAGTTAATGTAAAAACAACATAAAATATATCATTGCTAGCTTAATAATGATTATATACTGAAATAATCATATTAATGTACTGGAGTAAATAAAATATATTATTACAATTGATTTCACCCATTCCTTTTTACTTTTGTCTAGTAAATGTGACAACTAGAAAACTTTAAATTGCAACAGCAATTCTCATTTATAGTTCACATTTTATTCTGTTTACTTACTTTGAGCAATTCTGATTCAGAATTTGTGCATTTTCTGATCTTTTATAGTGGACATTCATTAATTTTTCAATAAAAATAAAGTTCTTTTTAGAATATTCTAGTTAAAGGTTAGGTAAAAACAATAAAGAAACTGTACACGAAAAGGTAGGCACCTGAATAATAATTCTTTAGACAAACATGCAATAATGTTGGATAGAGAGCTTAATCTTACCACAGCAAAAGTAAATGTGGTTAATCAACTAAAAAAACATTGGTCCATAAAAGTGGTTCCCGAGGTCTAAGGGGTTTACAAATTTAAAATGTTTTTGAATGACTATTTTTTCAACAATGATTTGGAAAAGAACTGATACTTTCTTCTTTTATTACTATCTCCATTTTTAGAAAATAAGAACAGAGACTTGCCCCCAAACAGTCATATATAGGAAATTTTCATCCTTAAGAATAGGAAAATCCTCTAGTAAAATTTCTCCCCGCTTTTCCCTGATGAAAATGCAAAATAAGGTGCTATCCTTGAAGCAGAGTGAGCCCTCAGCAGACTATGAATATGCTGGTGTCTTGATCTAGAACTTCCCAGCCTCCAGAATTGTGAGCAATACATTTGCATTATTTATAAATTACCTAATCTAAGATACATTGTTTTAGCATCCAGAACTGGGATAGGTATTCAAAGACTTGGATATCATCAGAATCTGAAGTCTATGGCCTTCCTGATTAAGATTGCCTTGACTAGTGCAAACTACGGATCAACTCAAACTATTACTTGGACAATACATTATTATATTGATAAAAGGTTTTATTTTTCAAGAATTTGACATAGTATAACTCATGGCAGAGTATGTGGAAAATTGTGCCTTTATTATTGTCTCAGAGAGTCCAGTGAAGAAAACGCTCATTGATGGGTGGAATAGTTCAAGACCACAAGAAAATGAAAGAGAGTAATGAATGATTAACCAGGAAAAAAAAATTCCAGAAAGAAAATTATGGAGTATAAATTCAAATATCTATTATGTGGAATAAAATAAGGGTGTTAGAGAGAAAGGCATCAAAGTTATAATGCTTGGCTTTATCAGACAAAAGTCAAAATAACTATGTACATTTCATTCTTGGCATTTCACTCTTGGTCAATGCCATGTTGGGGATTTGGATTAATTTAAATTCTTTTGAGAAAACTGGAAAAATAAACTTTTTTATTTAGAATTGAGACTGACAAATGTGATTCTAATTGTGGTCATTGAGATCTTCAAACATTCAAGTAAAATAATAATTTGGGGTTAAATTCAGATTTTTAGAAAGAAAAAACATGGAATTGCATTTATTGAGTAAAAGAATGCTTATAAGGGTTTATGGAAGCATATGCTTCAAAGTGGATCAGTTTAGGTTTTTTTTCTAGCAATTATTCCAGTTCTGGGAGAAAAAAGAACTTTGGCCTCTACTGATGAGGTGTAAGACATAATAAAATGAACATTTAGGTGATGCTGGATGATGGACATTTATAAATAGACCAACTTGCCAGATCAACGTGGATCTTCTCTAAGCTCAATAGGACCAAAACACAAAGACCCCCAACTTTTCTGGGAATACTCAAGAGAAGACATAATGGCTACATCTCAGGAGTAAGATCCTGAAGATGGCTCTGAATTCAGATCCCTCCCCGTGCCAGGTAAGTGCTTTTGCACAAGTTAATAAAATCCTCTGAGTTCAGTTTCTCCATCTAAGTAGATGTACCACTAAAGGATATTGATTGAAGGTTTAATGAGATTATTTACCTAAGTAAGAGGCGGTGACAGTTCAGAGACACTACATCAAAGCTCTAACAGGAAATAGATGGTATGCTCTAATAAGATGATTGAGAAAAGTTAACCTTGTCCAGTATTTACAAACAGTGGACAAGGTTAAAGGAGATCAAACAGGAATATTGAATCATCCCAAGCAAGAAAGATGAAAACCTAGGGCTGAACTGGAAGCCAGAGGCAGTGTCCAGAACCCAGAGAGCTGTGGCTTTAGTGGTAGGCATGGGGGAGATTGCTTACCTAGAGTTTAATGGCTTTCGGGAGAAGTGAGAAACAGTCCTATCTTGTGGCCCAGCAGGGAGACGCAGGGGAACCAGCATCTCATCCTTCTCTTCTTCCATCTTCGATCTGCCACTGGAAATTCATGAGGCTGCAGTCAACAAACATCAGAGGGCACTGAGCTCAGTGGATATATCAGGGATGTCACAAAATAGAAGGAGAAGCAAATTGTCACTTTGGCCCCAGTTCTGAAGATCTCTTGTCCCTGCCTCAGAGATACTGTCAGGAAAACCAGCAGGCTACAACAAAAGGTGCCCCCAGCACACACAGCCACCTTTCTTAGCCCACACATTCATTTCAAAATAGGGAATTTGGAAACAGAATTAAACTAGGCAAACTGAGAAAAGAGAAGAAGGTGAAGTAATAATACGGTAGAGTTCGTTCTTCCTTATAGTTGCAATCCTATTTGTTTTTGGCAGAGAAAAATGTTTTAGTAGATGAATTACAGAGACCCAGCTCTTAAAGCCTGATTTTTAACCTTCTCAACTGCCATTAACCCAAAGAGGTAGAGAATCTAATAACATAAGTTTATTGCAATTCAGTGAACAACT
This sequence comes from Callospermophilus lateralis, assembly GCF_048772815.1. NCBI lineage: Eukaryota > Metazoa > Chordata > Mammalia > Rodentia > Sciuridae > Callospermophilus > Callospermophilus lateralis. The sequence goes on along the minus strand of NC_135314.1, from coordinate 15,232,658 downwards.
AAGTTATTTTCTCAAATGATAGTTCTTTCCTGATCTTTACCCTTTTTCATTTTCTCATATTCACTTAGTTTCCAAATGGGAAAAAAACACACAAAAAAAATTATTGAAAGGAAGAGATCTTCTTTTTAAGACAAGGGCCAATTTTTAAAATTAACATGTTTTTCCTTATAAAAAGAAATCAATCTTTTTACTTTATTCTTTTTTCCCACATTTTTATTGGTGCATTATAGTTACACATAATGATGGGATTTGTTGTTAACATATTTGACATGCACAAAATGTAACGATATATATTTTTTCTGATATCACAATCCTATATCTTAAGAGAGTGAGATTTGGAAAATTATAAACTTTGATGAGTGCTTAGCATCTCGTCAATGGCGCAGACTACCTGGCGTTTTCATCATTTGCTTTGTTTTCTAATGTAGATTAATTATAGCTTACGTGTACTGAGTACCTACTGTGTGCCAGGAAATAGGTGACATTTGCATTTTTCATTACTTCTCTTAAGAATCGCATGAGGTGAAATTAAGACTCAGTTTCAAAATTCTTCACTTCAAGGTTGTTGAATAACGTCGCAGACAAATTGTTCATCTCCCCACCTCCCTTCACAAAGGATTGATTTTTGAATTTAAACAAGAGACAGTAAGCTTCATTAGAAAATGTACCTCAAGCCTGCTCTTAACCCAAAGTCAATGTCATTCAATGACTATAGATACAGGGATTTCCTTTTTTTTTTTTTTTTTTTTCTTTGCCCTGTGCTCGATGGTGTCAGGCACTGGAGCATAAAGATGAACAGGTTATCAAGTACCATATACAAAGGGCTTGGGTGCAGTGAAACATATGTCCATGTGCGTGTCTTTTAGATCAATGCTGGGACACCCTTCAATGCTACTCATTCCCTGGGTTACCCCTTCTCTCTCCCACACATAAATTTGTTGAGGTGAACTGAGCTCAACACTTTTTAAATGCATCATCATACATTATATTAGGACTCTCTATCTTAAAAAATGAAACCAGAGCTGATGTAATGAGGAATACCATTGCTATGTCTTATAAGATGCTAAGAAAATTATGGGAACCGAGATCCCTGTCATCACCCTTCTCCCAGCTCAGTCTCTGATTATCTTTTTTTCTACAGGCAGCTTCTTCTTTTCCAGCAGGAAACCTTTGCCAGCAGCTCAGTTTCACATCCTCTGAAATGAGGGTGTTTTCTCTCCATGTGCTAATACATTAACAGAAAAAAAATTAAAAATCACTGATTGGCCTTAATTGGGATGCATGGCAATGCCTGGACGATTATTTCTTCTGTCACATTCTAGACGGCATGTGGACAGGCAACAGAGAGGGCAGAATGGGCTTCTCAGAGTCCATAACCAGAGATAAGAGGGAAGAAAGGAGGAAAGTCTAAAAGCCCGTATCCTAGGCAAATAACAGTGGGAAATGAAATGTTATACTTTACCCCTTATGTTTGAAATCACATCCACTATACGCAAGTCCTGGAAAGTGGTAGGGAATAGAAAAATTGAAAATGAACTAAATAAGGCTTTACTGGGGCTACACTGGAGCACTTGGGAGGTGTATGGGTAAGGGTTCAGGGACTGGCTCCCAAATTTTTGATGAGTAAACCTCACATAAACAAGAAGGCAGTTGTTTTAGTAAGCTTTTTCACTGTGGTGACTAAAAGACCTGACAAGAAGAATTAGAGGAGGAAAAGCTTATTTCAGATGGTTGAAACCATGGCGCTGGGTCCAAGGTGAGGCAGGAAAACATGGTGGAAGAATATGGTGGGGAAAAAAGCAGCTCAGGACATGCCACCATGAAGCAGAGAACTCTGCTTAACAAGGGCAAAATATATTCCCCAAAGGCACACCCTAGGGACCAGCCATACCTTGTCTACCTTAAGTTGTCATCCATTAATCCCTTTTGGGAAATTGATTGATGTACTGCTTAGATACCCCAATCATTTCACCTCTAAACCCTTTTGCATTGTCTCACACATGAACTTTGGGGGGACACCATAGTAGCAGGCTTGTGCAGGCACTTTGTCAGCTCTTGTACATGACCTAGGATTGCTGCACACATCCTCTCAGTTCTTTTCTCCCTGCACCAGGGTTTGCCCTTGACACAGTGATCTGCTCCTTCATGTTGGGTCCATGTGGGCTTGGCTCACAAAAGATGGTAGAGGTACTCCCTAAATCACCCCAGGAAAGTCATGTGTCAATCAAACTCAGGTAAATTGTCCAAGCCAGCGTGACAGGGAATGCCTGGAGGAGAAGCTAGAAACTCCTGAACCTGGTCATTGGTGAAAATATTTTTGTAAAAAAAAATAAACTCATGTTAGGCAGGAAATATAAGTGGGGGAATTAGGGCCCTTTCTTCTCTAAATAAAAAGTAGCAGTGTATCTGCATATCTGAGTTTTAGTCAGTAAATCCCATAATGTTTGGAATCCCTTAAACATAGTCTAGGTATTTTTAGGGAGAGGGGATTCTTTTTTACTTTTTTTGCATTATAAAACATTTGTCAACCGCAAAAAGCCTAATTTTATAAATAGCAATTAAGGAGTACAAGACACGTCAGCAAAATAATAACTCGGAAAAGGGAATGTTTGTGTTGTCGGTATGTGACAACACAAACGAGTTTGTTGTGGGGCAGGGGCCATAAGTGTCAGAGCCAAGGCACCAGCCACAGCCTTTGATCTGCAGTTTCCAGTTTAGTCAGTCACAGCCAAAGGCAAAAGGCAAAGCATGTAAGACCTATCAGCGACAAGTCAGAAGCAGGAAAACGGAAAAAAGGTTTAAAAATATAACAACTTAACATGGATGCCAAGGATGCAACCAGGAACATGGGTCACAGCTAAGAGAAATGAAGGTGGGAAAAGCACGGAGGAGCTGAGTCACAAGGCTAGGGAACAAAAGCCAGGGCACAAAGCGTGGAACACCATGAGTCAGCCATCCTCAGGAAAACATGCAAAGACAGCTTTTCCGTGACAGAGCTGCCCTTCAGAGGCGCTTGACAACTGGGCCTTCAAATCTCAGGTTAGGGCTGGCTGGGGCTGCTGGGGGCCTGTCCCCTAATATGTGAGGGTCTAGTGGACACAAGGATTTCGATGGACATAGCTTTAGAAGGATTCCTACCAAAGAGGAGGAATGCTATTATTCCAAAATGTGTTTATGGGATAAAGGAGCTAGCTGAAATGGTAGTAAGTCCAGATGGCATACATCTAGCCTTTGGAGTTACAGAGTTAGATCAGTGAATTCAAGTCCCAAAGGTTCTTTGAAAGAAGGCCATAACACCACAGAAGAATAATCATGTGCAGAAAGGAAAGGATTTTCTGTTGTGCTTTGAACTTCTGTTTCACTCATATTTCAAATGTCTAACTCAGTTGTAGCATAGTAGTGTTTCAAAATTGTGTAGCCTAGTAGAATTCATAAGTATTACAAAATGCTACAGTAATGCAAAGTTGGTCAGTAAAGAAATCAGTCCTCTCTCCATTTCCCAAGTTGTTTCTCAATTTGTTCATATACATCCTTTCATAAATGGGTTTTTGAGTCTCCTGTATTCCAATAAGTCTGAGAAGTATCAGGTAAACAATAACTAACAGGGTTGTTTTTTTTTTTATATAACCTTGGAACCACTGCAATTTCAATCTCCAAGAATAGTATCTATTTGCATTCTTCTTCAAAATCGTTCAATACTGCACAATTTGTTCTTGATGTACTTCCTGACATCTTTCCTGGAGCTAGTATTCTCTGAAGTATCAGTTTGGTATATTCTGTTTTAGATTACTAGCTTATTCCTAAGAAACCAAGAAGTTTGGCTGATTCTGTTCAGCAAATGGAATAGTTTGGAATAAAATAGCTATTTGGGGCATAATCTAACATCTCCCAAATTGACAAATTCTTGGGATTGTTCCTAAGAAAATGTTTCATGCATAATACACTAAATGTCTTCTGGAGAGAACAACACCCTCCATTCAGGGTTCTAAAGGCACCTCAGAATCGTTCGTGCCTTCTGATAATTATTTTCAAATTCCATGTTGTCAGAAATACACATAAAGCCAAGTTTTGAAACTGCTTCTTAGCCCCTTGTTTCCATATATAGGACACCTATAAAAGTTTAATTGGAGAATCACAGCCTTTGGGACAGGAGTTCCCCTGTGTTTCTCCTTGGCTAGGAAAGCAATAAACATTCTTTTTCCTTTTTGTCAAAAAAAATTAATCTTAAAATTTTATAAGCCCTGCGATATTTATAGGTTTTCGTAGGTGTCCTATATACAGGATAATGGGACATAATGTGTTAAGAGGTGGACACAAAACTAAAATTTATATATCTTATGCAATAAGATATAAGCACTGTGATATAAGCCTTGGAATGCTTCTTGGTTTTCTTTTAACTTTGGTCATGAATTAAGAAGTTGTGTTGAGCTCAGGAGTCCTACTCTACAAAATGGGTCTAGTAATCTATTGTATTCCTCTAGAGTAAATTAAGGTGTGGAAAGTATATTATGATGTAGATATGAGGTGTCCCTTAAAAGCTCATGTCTGAGACAATTTAAGAAAGTCTCCATGTGAAATGATTGGATTATGAAAGTCTTAATCTAATCCTCCATTGGTATGGATTAATTTGATAATAACAGCAGGCAGGTAGGTTGCAGCAAAGTTGCAGAAAGTCACTGGGAGCTTAACTTTGAAGATCATACTTTGTCCCTAGAGTGAGCAGAGCTTGCTTTCTGGTTCTTTCTTTCTTTTTTCTTTCTTGCCATCTGCTGCTTTTCTCTGCCATGCTCTTCCACCATGATGTCTACCCACCTCCAACCCAGAACTATGGAGTCGGCCAACCATGGACTGAATCTCTGAAACTGTCAGCCAAAAAAAATTTTTCCTTCTCTATATTGTTCTTGTCAGGTACTTTGGTCACATCAATGCAAAAGTTAACTAAAACAAAGTATTTGGTAAACTCTTTTGTCTATGCAAACACAAATGGCATTAATTAGTCTATTTTGATATAAACAATGTATTTAGCACCCTTGTTTAACTGAATCGATTAATTATCAAAATATTTTTTTTCTACTGAAACGCATACTCTTCAGATACATAGCTACCTTACAACTAAGGTCAATAAATAAAACAGGTAGCCAGACACAGATGCACATGCCTATAATTCCAGCTACTCAGGAGGCTGAGGAAGGAGGATCACAAGTTCAAATCCCGCCTTAGGAACACAGTGATGCCCTAAGAAACTTAGCAAGATCCTGTCTCAAAATTAAAAATTAAAAATTGGCTGGGATGTGGCTCATTGGGTTCAATCTTCCTGGTAGCAAATAAATAAATAAATTAAATGGGCAGCAGTTTTATCATTAAATTTAAAATGCACATTATGTAGATCTGACTAGGTATACATTGCAACAACTAGTCCAGCCACCTTTAATTCCTGAGAAGATGCAGAGATTTTCTCGCTAGATCTTGTTTTCCACTGCATCTCATAAATGTCTTAGGTTACTGATTCATTCCCTGTGTTAACTTTAATTTCTCTTCTGCCACATCCTACTATAAAACCATGACTTGGAAATGGAAAAAAATATAAAAAGGACTGGGTACTATGTCTGTGACACAAATATGGACTCATCATTGACCTAAGAGCAGATTCTGAGTATTTTTATTTTACTCTTATAATTAAAAGCATGCTGTTGACACACACCGTCAATAAATCAAGCACACAAAATCCTGGGTCCCTCCTCATTTATATTTAGTTTACCAGGGTTTCTAAAGAAATTCTCACATTCTAACTTCAGTTCATTGACACCAGAAATCAAAAGTGAGTTTAATCACTGAGCTACGGTTGTTCAAAACACATGCTAAAAGGTTCTATCCATCAAGATTTCTACCTGATTTCTAAGAATGTAATCAGGTTGAGTTTTTTTTTTCTTTTGTTTTGCCTTCTTGTTTTTATTTCAGGTTTTACCTGTTCATAAGACACTCAGAAAAGAAAAACTATAAACATTTATAGTACAAACTTAAAATTCAGCAACACATGAAAACAAGGTTTGGGCCTATAATCCCAGTGGCTTGAGAGGGTGAGGCAGTAGGATCACAAGTTCAAAACCAGACTCAGCTAAGCCCTAAGCAATTTAATGACATCCTGACCCAAAATAAAAAGGTCTGGGGATATAGCTCAGTGGTAAATCACCCCTGGGTTCAATTCCTGGTAACAAAACAAAAAAAAGAAAAGAAAATGAGGTTTGGATCAACTCGCTCAAAAGTAACCAAATTCAAAAAAAGAATCAACAAAAATATAAGCTTTAATCAGAGCTTAATCTATAGGTTTTCTAACCCAGGGGAAAAGAAGCAAAACCAGAATATCCAAATATTTTTCCAACACAACCTAGATATTTCAGTTGGTTCAAACCCCTGATTTATAGACCATTATAAACAATTGGGCAAAGGCTGCTGGAGGTTCTTCAAAAGAATGATGCAAATAGCAGGAAGAAAATTAATAAGCAACAGATGCATGCATGAGCCTTTCTGTAACTGGCTGTGAGTACAGCATGTGCCGCTCTGTTTGCGCATGTGTTCCCTTAGCACATGCACCACTGGTATCTGTAGGCATCACACAAAACAAAGTCACCATCACAAAAGAGGCTTGAATCTTATCCATAACTACAATTTCAACAAAAAGCTAAGTACCCATAGTGACAAAAAATGGCTTTTTTCTTTCAGCTTCATACCCTTTTCCTTTCAAAAAACAAACAGGTTATAGAAAAAGAAAAAAGGAAAGTAATGGTTTGCCAGAACTGCTGTGAGAGGTTTTTTTTCGTTTAGGTTTGTTTGTTTTCGTGTATGTGTCTGTTTTTGCAGTACAGACAGAACCCAGGGGTGCTACACTTTTGAGCTGTATCCCCTGGCTTTTTTATTTTTAATATTGAGACAGTTTCTTGCTAACTTGTGTAGGCTAGCTTCAGAATTCCAGTCTTCCTGCCTTAGCCTCCTGAGTAGCTGGGATTACAGATGTGCACTACCCCTCCTGGGCTAAAAGGAAGTTTTTAAATGGGCAAATCAGTTTCATCCAAGGATTCAATGTTGTTACAAGCCATTTTCTTCTTATATATTGAAGGGAATTTTCCCAAAAAAAACGTCTTCTGATGCCTTCACAGGTTAGGTTTTCACTCTGGGTACACTCTGTGTACTTCTACTTTTTCCATGTCCAGCCACCTACAAAAGCAGTTAAGAACTAAGATGCAATTTAGGCTGAAACATAATCAGATTAAATTGTGCCTGTCTCCATTTTAAAAATAATACTCATAAGGCAAGGTGGAAGATTGAATTATTTCCATACCACATTATTTTCTTTGTATTCTTCATGAATTCTGTGAATATCCAGTGCTCAGTAAGCATCTCTTGAGTTCCAAATACCTGGAACTGGGTTACAGCGATAAGAATGAGAAACACAGCTCCTTTTTACACAGAATTTGCAATCAGGTAAATGAAATATCCAAGAGAAGAATATCCTTGGTAAATTAGTTTTGATCTCTAGCTACTGAATGATCTTACTAAAACATTTCATGTATTTATTCAAATGGCCACGCATCATTTATTCAACATTTATTCTTACCATGTCTGGTTATGACAGGTACCATTATTTTAAGTGCCAAGGTAGACCAAAAGAAGCAAAACTATCACTGCTCTGAAAAAGTTACAAGCCCATCGCATAGACTTGCAAACACACATGGCACAATGTATTAAAAAACAAGCATGAACTAATGCAATGCCAAGCACATAGTAGGTGAGGACAAGAATATCCTTGCTGTAACAGGCCAAAGTGCTACATGGCCTCCAAGGAGTTGACTAATTCTGCCTAATAGAGGTAGAACAGTTTCCATAGAGGAAATGCCATGTACCCGGGATCCTAAGAAGTGAATACACATTTCCCAGATGCTGGAGAATAAAAAGACTGTTACAGGAAGAGGTAAGATCACAACATAAAAGCACAGAAACCCCACTGAAAATGGGAAAATCACTCACACCCAATCTCAAGCTCAAAAACTTTGGTAAAGATGGAGGTATTGGGCACATTATATCCTCAGGGAAACTGATTTCCATGCACATGAATTTATGCTTCTTCCTGCTACAGATTGAGAAATAGGAAACTTGAAGTCAGGAAAAGGATGCTTCAAGCGATAAATCATCAGACAGAGAAACAAGCGAGGCAATGCCATAAAACTATAGGAGAGAGAAAGGGAGCCGAGGGAGGAGGGCCCCAGGGCTGCAACTAAGCTTTTCTGGCTTATGGTGGAAACATCCTCTAGGTTATGGTGGAGAAGGACTTTGTTATGCATTTATAACGTCCTGCACTAGGAAGGGAGAAATAGACCATCCTAAATCTGTTGTCCAACTGAAGCAGCCACACAAATGTCTGCAGAGAAAGGGTGAAACCACGCTGACAAAAGTCAGATTTGAGCCATAAAATCAGAAAAGCTTTGAAAAGTTAAACAAGACAAATTAAATATAGTAAGCACTATATTTAAAATATGGAGAAAGTAGATACTGAAAAGTTATTAGTGACAAATGAAGACAGATGATATATGTTCAATCTATGCTATTAATTACCAAATGAAGGTACATGTGAGGTACTGACATTCTCACTACTTGGTGGGCTGTTTTTATGGTTCTACTTCATTAAACATAAACTATACGCACCAGAGCTTTGATACTCTCACTCATGACCTCATTTCCCAGCCCTATTCTTCTCCATTGGATTATAAACCTCTCACATAAAGGATCTAAAAGTCTAATTGCAAACGTTGAAAGGGAATTAATGCATTATATTCAGCTAAATTCACCAAGTCCCACTTGGCCACAGACATACAGATAGCCTTAGGAGATTTGCAGGAGGCAAGCCTGGCAAAGTGAATTTGGAGAATCTGAAATGTACCCTGCAACTATCAAGAAACCAAGGAGAAGTCTTGGTACCTCTGTCTTGAAATCATTGTTCATTACTGTCTGCTCTTCTTGACTATTGAGAATAGGTTTTGGTTTGGGTTTGTTTTTGTTGTGGCTGTTTTGAAGCCATTTTAAAAATACATACAGTCTTCCTGTGGAAGTTTTATCTTTTTCTGAGAACATATGCTTTAAGGGAAAAGAATTTTACATGTGTAGGAATACAAAATAACCAATGCCCTCAGTATAAAAGTATGAAAGTCTCCAACCTGGAAGATGCTCTACTTTGGGGCTCCTTAACTGCAATGGAGGGAACTTCTTTACCTACATGCATTGCTTGGTGGACAAATACAAACTGGGCAGCACTACTTACCAAAGATTCAGGCCCTCCATCCTGAATCTCAATTCCAAGTGCATTGAAGATACAGAGAGAAGTTGCAATCTGGCTTTACATACTAATCATATGTAACTCTATACAGTAGTGAGCCTCCCAGTGCCAGGAAACTCAAAACCACATGAAATCAATCAACACCATGCTGAGGCTGTCTTCTCAAAATTCCCATTCTTTCATCATCATCAAAACACCAAGGTTAGTTTTTTTTTTTCCCACTCTGTTGCTAATTGAACCAAATTTTATACCAAAGTTATTTTTTAACTTTCATTCAAATAGTTGAAAAAAGAGAGAATGTAGTAGTCTCTTTTATTAGTAACAATAATTAACATTAATATTATTAACTAACTTATAAACTGTCCATTTCAAAAATATTTTAGCTGGGTACAGTGGAGCATGCCTGTAATCCCATGTAGACTGAGGCAGAAGGATTGCAATTTCAGGGGCATGCTGACCAATTTATCCAAACCCTGCTCCCTGAAAACAATTTTCTTAAGGGCTACAATGTAACCCAATGCTAAGACTCTTGCCCAGTCATTCAGGAGTTGCTGGTTTCAATCCCCAGTAAAATAAAAATATACTCACATGATTACTGTGCATCTTCTTTTATGACTAGATCATCCAGAATCCAAGTGGGAAAAAAAAATGACATCCTGGGACTACATGATTTAACTTGAAATTAATAAAATAATTCTAAGGATATGGTTAAAATCAAACATTACACCACAGATAAGAGCAACATCCCTTTTTCTTGAAACCTTGATAGACATGTTGCTATGATTTGAATTTTTTTCATCTGTTCTAATTAGTTATATATGTCAGTAAATGCATTTTGACACCTTGTACACAAATGGAACACAACTTCTCATTCCTCTGGCTGTACGTGGTGAGGAGTCACTCCAGAAGTGTAACCATACATGTGTATAGAATAATAATGTCTGTCTCATTCTACCGTCCTTCCCATTCCCACAGTCCTACCCCTCCTTCACTCCCCTCTGCACAATTATGATTTGACTTTTGTCCTCTCCCAAACTTAGGATGAAAATCAATTGTAATTGCAACTATATTAAAAGGTGGGACTTTTAAGAGGTGATTAAGCCATGGAAGCTCCTTTCATATGTGTGGAATTGGTGCCATTGTAAAGGGTTAATTTGGATCTCTCTTGTTTTCTTGACCTTCTGCCTTCTACCAGGATATAATGTAGCAAGAAGGCTCTTGTAGAAGACAGACCCTCATTCTTGTACTTCCCAGATTCCAAAACTGTGAGTCAATAAATTTCTCCATCTTATTAGTTACCCAATCCACAATATTCTGTAATAGCGGCATAAAATGGACTGATAGTTGTCAATAACCTGACCAATGTCAAGCTTTCCCACTGCATCTGAGACAGATTTTACTGACATAGACTCCAGTAAGAAGCCTTCTATGTGTTTATGCTAGGTGAGTGGATGGTTTTTTTTGCTTTTTGGTGTTTGATTTAGTTTGATTTGGTACCAGGCACTGAAGTCAGGGACACATCCCCAATTCTTTTTAATATTTTATTTTGAGACATTTGTAGAGACCTGTCCTCGTAGATAAGGTTTCTACACCCATAAGGGTGCAATGGAAAAGCTGCACCAAACTTCCTTGGAGGAAAACAAATGCAACCGTTTCACAACATGTTCCTCCTGCCATGCATCGTCTACACAACACAAAGCACAGAATTCTATGACTTTCCAAACATAATGTATATTGAGACTGGCAAGAAATTGGGTGAGAGTATATTATTTTTACACTTATTTGCATATCAGCATCTGTGAGTATGAGTTAGCCTTCATGATTTCCTAGGGAATAGAACCTCTTGTCAAATAAAATGATCTGAACAAGATTTATGGCTTGGTTTCCCCAAGTAATACAAATGGACTATGAAATAAAAGCCAGGGGGCTTTGTCTCAGCAACTCACCACTGAAAGTGAATAGCCACCAAAGGAAGGAAATCCGTGAAAGAAAGCAAGCATTTGTGTAACATTTCTTTAGACTTTTTGCAATCTGTATTGCTTTCGAGAGCATAAAAATAAATATTTGAAGAAAAAGGAACAAAAGAGGGCTCTCTTTAAGGATTGCTAACTGAAACCGTTTCTTCTGTCGTAGGTGCTACTGTAGCATCAATAAAGGCACTGATTCATTGGATGTGAATGCTGTGATGGACCTGGAAATCATCTAGCAACTCACTGGTTTAAAAATTATTTATCTTCAGTATTGAAAAATGTGTTCAAGATCAATAAAAGTCCTATAATTTCCTGCTAGTTGAAGCCCTCATGTTCCTTTCCTCTGCAGCTTTTTTTCTGTAAGTGGCACTTAAAGGAATTCTGGGTGGTTGCTTCGTGAGCTCTGACTTAGAACATCCCCTCTCACATTAGAAGTAGAGGACATAAGGTAGAGAACTATGAAAGGATCCAACATCACTAAGATAGTCCACCACGGATAAACATCTCTTCCTTGCCTTTTCATTTCCTAGATTTATCCTCTCAACTTCAAATCATTTTGCTCACACATAGAGTGAATTTTTAGGGGGGGCCAACTGCCCCCAAATCACTGAAAACTGATTTACTTCAAGAAATCAAAACACCTGGTTGTGAAATACAGTCCTTCCTAAACTGCCATATAATCACAGAATATTTAATTATGGTCCACTTACTGATAGTATCAGTTTTATGTGAACTGCTACACGGCCATTAAATTTCTCAGATTACTATGTTTTAAGGAGTTCTCCCATGTGCGTCAATGGCAAGGGATCCATTTTCCAAACCTGTCTTGTTTCCTTAGTGAGTCAGTCTCTCAAAGCTTATATTGCAGTCATTGTTTGTATTATAAAAGTAATTAATCCCTAATGTAAGAAGAACAACTACATATAGTCTCTATGAAATTCCTAACCTAAAAAGTCATTTTAAATGGTTTGCTTTCTTAAGTATTGCTTAATATTACCCAACTATGACTAGTTCTCTACAAAAATATAGAACACATGGGAGAAGACTATGGCAACAGGGAAGCCTGGGGAAATTTGTGTATTGGGAGGAAAAAACGATGGTGCTGGTGAGCAGTGAAGAGAGTACCTGAAAAAAAGGTGGGGGAGAATATAAGAGTCTGGGATACTGTGCTTTTCCAAACGTAAGGCTTCATTTAGCAAACTTGGGGCAGTCTTTATTTTTTCCATTATTAGTACATGTGCATTAGCAGGCACAGTTTGGCCTTCTCCTTCCTAGGCCTGACACTGAGTCAATGTTTAGTATCCAAACCACACATAAACTACTTTTTTCCTTAGAAAGTATTCATCCAGTGACTTAATAAAAGTCTTTAATGGCTGGAAAGGAAAAAAAAATAAGTGTTTGCTTATTCTGTTAGATTTAAAGCCACATAAGACTTACAAAATACATGGGTATCTATATTCAAAAAGGAAAAAATAAAGAATTCAAAAAAGTTAAAATGGGATGAAATCTCCATACCTCTGTGTTACTCCTATCATTCCATACCTGGAACCAGGGTAATTTCTCCAGACACAGAAGAGAAATTACTGAAAAAGTGTGGCATACATGGCCAGTTCTTTCAGGATGCTGATTGCTGGCTTTTTGGTGAGTTTTCATACCCTGGACTTTGAATTCATCAAATTGTGCTGAGATTAGGAGAGTTGACTACTGGTCCTGTTCAACTTCTGCAATTCCTGTAATAGCAGAGCAAGAAATTGTGAGCGATTGTGGCATTGAAGTCATAAGTAAAAATAATCAGTGGTGATAATAGCAAATGCCTTTTTGTTGCTCTTTTTTGATATAGGTGACAGTGGAGTGTATTTTGATACATATACAACGAATGTAACTTCACATGCTTGTGGTTGTACACCATGTGGAGTTACATGGGTCCTGTGTTCATATATGAACATAGAAAGGTTGTGTCCAATTCATTTTACTGTCTTTCCTATTCCCATTTCCCATCCTTCCCCTTCACCTTCCTTTTCAAATCCAATGAACTTCTATTCTCCAACCCCTCTTTATTGTGTGTCACCACCATCCTCATGTCAGAGAGAACATTTGGCCTTTGGGTTTTGGGGATTGGCTTATTTCACTTAAGCATGACAGTCTCCAGTTCCATCCAGCAAATGTATTTTGAGCATTTATTGTAGTCCAGCCAGTAAAATAAGCTCTCTGTGCATTGCATTCCTTATTCTAACAATAAATATTGGACTCTGTCTCCCCCCACAACCCTTGATTCCAGTACTCTGCTCTTCATCAATATACAATGCCACTTTCCCCTCTGAAAAGAGGGAATTGGGCTATCTATAAACCCCAAATGTTTTCTCTCTTTCAGACTTCAGAGTTCTTATCAAAAATCATCTCCCAAATCTCCTCTAGTAGAGAAACAGAAAATCATCTCCAGCAACACACAGGAGCACAGTTACCAAGAGCTACTTTTCCAACCTCATCTCTCAGAGAAACCTATTCACATGTATCTCAGACCCCGGGGGAACAATTTCCATGGCTTTTTTGCTTCTCTGTCTCTGCAATTTACTATACTTTTTGCTATTTTCAACTATTCATTTCTTGCATCTGCCTATCAAACTCTAGACTGTAATTTCCAGATTAAATGCCACTTCTTCCACAAGTTTTCTGATTCGATAGCATTTGTTGGGTGTACAATTTCCAATCATCTGCAATCTACATCCTGTGACATATTCTAGCCTTCTTCCCTATGGGCCACACAAAGCTCACACATTAGGAAGGAGGAAAATTGTCTAACATCTCTGTTTAAGCATTCACTGAGGAGGCAGCTGTTCTTCCCTCACTCCTCACCCCTACCCCCATACTAATTTAAATAGCCAATAGGATCATAGTAATTTGTAATTTGTTTTCAAAAGACTAAGAACTTACAACATATGTGTAATGATGAATTCTTATACACATTAAAAAAATGAGTGATTTCAGATAAATGCTGACAGGAAATAATTTTGTGCAAAAGTTATGAAACAACAACATAACCAAAGCTAAGTATGTGCAGTCTTTTTGGTGGTGCATTACAACCATACTTCTAACATTACTTTGAACTCTAACATGGTATTTCAATAATAGTTCTTCATCAGGAATTTCATAATCAAGCCAAAGCTATTATCAGAACCTTTGATCTAGTTTCAAAAAAAGTAATAATAGCAACAATGATGATTAAAACAAAAGAACATTTTTATGATACAAAATTTAGTTAAATAATACATCAAGTTTTTACATGCCATTTAAAAAAAAATGTATCTGGACACCTCAGATGAAGGATGCAGTAATTAAATGAAGGCTAAGAAAACAGGGAGAGGGCCATGACAGATGTACAAGCAGAAAAGTAACAAAGTTTGGCAGAAGGATCAATGTGTTCAAATGGCAAGAAAGCACAGATCTCATGTCCGAGAAGCAGTCTCCTCTTCTCTCAACATTCATGACAGACATTCAGTGGATTCAGTCACATTGGGGGACTTCAAAATAGCACCTAGGTTTTCTCTCCCATTGAAAAAGAAACATAAACATACAGCTTCAAAATAATACTAGTTTTTCTCTCCCGTTGAAAAGAAGCAAAAACACAGCTATATTCTCTTTACAAGGAAATTCACAACTTTTTGCAAAATCTAAAACATCTGAAGGAAAAATAAAAACAATAAAGCCAATTGTAGATATGAAATTTATGCCAAAAACTTTTGATTCAAATCCATTGTCTAATTTTAATATGTGAGTTTTTATACTAAACAGCTATACCAATTTATTAGAAAATCAAACTCTTAAAATATTATTGTATTTTCTTTTTTCAATAAATTCATGGATCACACTTGCATGATTTCACTTTACTACACATCTTTTTGCTAATATCTTAGGTTTGATAAACATATTTGGGTTAGGATTCCTCTTTAAAGAGACAGGCAGATTCAACTGACTTTCTTTAAGAGGTAACCTGATTTCTTTGTTCTTTTTAGTTTCAGATGAGCTTTGTTACGGTTTGGATGTGAAGTGTCCCTCAAAAGCTCACATGTGAGACAATGCAAGGGGATTAATTTTCTGATTGGGTTAAGACTCTCACAACCCAATCGTTTCTCTTCTGTGAGAGTCTTAACCCAATTCGAAAAATTAATCCTCTGATGGGATTAACTGAGTGGTAACTGAAGGCAGGTAGGGTATGTCTGGAGGAGGAGGGTCATTAGGAGTGTGCCTTTGGGGTATATATTTTGTATCTGGAGAGTGGAGTCACTCTCTGCTTCCTATCATCATGTTAGCTGCTTCCCTCTGCCACACTCTTTCACCATAACTTTTTGTCTCACCTTGAGTCCATAGGAATGGAGCTAACTTTCTGTGGACGGGTCCTCTAAAACTGTGAGCCCCTAAACAAACGTTTCCTCCCCTAAAATTGTTCTGATTGTCAGGTTTTTTAGTCACAGCAACAAAAAAGCTGACCAAAACAACAGTGGAATCTATTATGATATATTTACATAAACATAGACTATATCACAACATTATTTTGAGGCATAACCTTGGCTATTTTAAAATTTTAATGTCATGCAGTTTATTTCACAAAATATAAAATCTCAATGTCAGATACGTGTCTCCTTTAATATTTGAAACTATTAAAAACTGTGAGTCAGAAGGAATCTGAGGTCTCCCTACAGGAACAATTGACCTCTTTGGTCCTACAAACCACACAGAAGATGAAGACTTTCAAGTGACTTCATACATTCTCTGAGAGAACAAAGATATGGATTAGAAGAAAGGGGAAATGATGCAGAAAAAGATAGAAGAAAAAGGAGTATCTAGGAAAAAAATTTTAAAGGGCACACGATAAGAATGATGGCAAGAAGTCGCAGGAAGAAAAGATACTCAAGGGGACATGAATATACATGGATGTATATTGAGGCATAGTTGTGAGATTCACTTATCATATAAGGAAATAATGTCATTAGAGCAATGCTTAAAATGCAAACCATCACAGTACCTCCCTCAAACACTCTAACCTGGAGAAGGAAACACAAAGGCATTTTAATATAAGGAATGCGTTTTTCAAATGAATGCAATAAGCTGAGTATTGCCTCTGAACTAAGGGTCAAATAACTTAGAGCCAAGACCAGCTCATGGCCATAGTCAACTCTGTTTGGTTCTATACTTATCTCAAGAATTGCCCAGTGATGATTCTGGACACTGGCAACTGATTCCCAAGATGTGCATAGGAAATGCAAAAGTTTTCTTACCCTTCACATTGCTGGGCTTTTTCTTTCTTATGATCTTATATTATAAGCCCCACTTGATAAAGCTAGTTTAATTTTAAAACATCCTACTTTATTATACAAAATAATAAAGAAGTTGATTTGTGTCATTCAAATTATGACAAATTTAATTCTTCGTGAATTTCATATAAAAGCTCTATGAAAAACTCCAAAATATGTATGCTTGAATACAAAGAATTAAACAAATAGCAGTAACATTAGGGTCTAGACCAAAGGTTTTAAATTTTTGTAACAATTTAGAATCACTGAGAGAACATGAAAAAGAACTGATTTGGGGACCTCCACCCTCGGACCAATTATCTGAGTTTCTGGGGATTCGACTCAGACATCAATATTTTTAAATGCTTCCCAAGTGGATTGCAACATGTAGCCAAGGTAGACAACTACTGACCTCATGTTTGCAGTGGAGTGATACAAGGAAATCTCCCACAGATGGGAATTCAAACCAGAACTAAACTTTTATAGATTGAGACACATTAATTAGCCTCTGTATGCTTCATTTTTCTTATCTTTAGGCTGGAAGATAAGCATCTTCCTTAGGAGATTAGAAACCCCTCTGGGATTACGTGAGGAACAAATGGCATAGAGTATCTGGCAAGGTAAACAGGAAATAAACTGGATTGCAGGTACTTTCTCTTTTCCCCTGCCTTAATCTGATATAAATCTTCACTAACTAAATTATTTCCTCCCTTCCATATTAAAAAAAAAAATTGCTCCTTCATGAGCATAAAATGGTGGCTATTAATTCCAAGGAGAATTATAAAATAAGTATTTGCAAAATTTCCTCTTTCGGGAATCAGGTGTTAATAAATTTATTAGCAAATATCTAAAAATATGTCTAGTACTATTAACTATTTCAATAGAATACTTATTGTTAAAACATTGATTTTCACATGAAAACTAATCTTTTGTAACAAAATTTACTTTTTTCATATAAATGATTATTTAAGAAATAAGAATATTATAATACTTAATCTCCTAATATTTTTGTTTTCTTCATTCATGCCAATTTGACAAAGAATCAATTGAAATATCAAATATTTTTTAAAAATAAAAACCTGTTGAAAAGACAGCACAATAAATAAAACTACACAAACTAATAAAGAGTGAGCACTGTATAGTATCTGGCAAGTTAAACAGGAAATAAACTGGATTGTGGGTTCTTCCCCTTGTGCCTTCTATGCATAAAATGTGACTTGCTCGGCATAAGCAATAAACACACCACTTGAGAATAATCCAAACCTAGAGTCATTATGTCTCTCATGTTCTTACCAGAACTTTGCCATTGACACGGCCACCATTTTGCACTGTTTGTCTCAGTCAGTGTTGGACTCAGGAGATATTCTTCAAACAGTGGTATGTCATGTGCCTAGTGGTCAATAATTTCACTACCAGTTATGATGAATAGCAGATGGTGCATGCCTATAGGATCATCTCTCTTGAAACAGTTTACTCATTGAATGAAAAAGGCATCACGTGCCATACTTTATTCTTCTGAGACACCCAAGAAAAATATTCCCATTGCTATTACATCTCCATGTATAAGAAGACATGGGGATGGGAGAGGTTCAGGAAGGGGTGGATGCTGACTCTTAAAATGCTTCCTTATTAGTTCCCTTCTCTGTTTCATAAAAATATGACTTTTAAGAGTTTTCTCAGTATCTGTACCCCTCAAGAGATTGAATGTGATAATCATTCCATTAAACTGCCAAATTTAATTTTATCCTGATCACAATAACCAAAGCCAATTGAGGTTTTTAAAAGATTACAAAAATTAACTGTGTGCTGCTCATTCATTCATGTCTTTCATGTATTTAATGGTTTATTCATTCATTATTCAGACATTAAGTAATCATTTATGAAGTCTGCATTATACACTGGATAATGTGTGAGGTATTAAGACATGAACAGATAAATAAGACATAATCCTGCCTCAGAGACTTTACATACTATAACAAGGCTTCTAAACTTCAGTGCTGTGACATTTAGGGGTGAATAATCCCTTGCTATGGGGCCTACCCTGTGGATTACAGGATGTTTAGCATCACCTTTGGTCTCTGTCCCACCAAATGCCAACAACTCCCCTCACCTTTCTCTAACATCATGACAATGAAAAATGGCTCCAGACATTCATGGATGACCTTTGGGGGAAAATGCCTCCATTTGAGGACTACTGGTGGAAAGGGAAGACATAGACATCACAAAGAACAGTAAATATCATAGGTACAAAGATAGATAAATACATAAGATGAAATAGAGGCAAAGAGAAGTGTTGGGACATGCTTGAGCAGTAAAAATCTCAGAGTGTGATCATGGGCTCACAGACCTTCTTTCTACTAAAGATGCATTTCTGCTGCAACATGGTCTAAAAGACATTACGCATCCCAAATGGGACCTTCTCATTGGTGTCATTCCCACCTTCCCCTGGATTGAAAGAGATAATGTTCAACTCTGTTCCCAGCATAGATGAAACCACTTCAATGCCATGATGCTATGTGCTTCCTGAGAGCCCAGTAAGCTGACGGGCTCTGGCAAATCACTGCAAGCATGATTAAAGCAAGGCCTCTTGAGACTTCATCTACTGCAGCAGGGCAGGAGGATGGAGCAGAAGTCACCATGCACCACGTGGAAGTTTCCCAAGGTAGAAAAAAGAAGACCTGGTGAGACTACTGCATTGGGGACTTCGATAGCGTGTGGCTGAGATTCAGAAGGGTCTGCAGTGCCAGTAAGATCCAAGATGGTATGAAGTCAACAAGACAGGACTTCAGAGGCTCTCACAGTGAGGAGTAGGGAGCAAACAGAAAGCTGAAAGACTGGAAATAAACCTAAAAGAAGTCTAATTATGCAAAAAGCATAGAAAAAAATCTGAGATGACATTAAAGCATGTTAAAATTCCTTACTGAAGAAGGAATCATTGAGGAAAATTCTCTCAGTTATAGAAAATATCTCTTTATCTTCATTAAAGCTCCATATTTATTGTCCATCTGTGCTGTGGTGTGAGGACTTTCTATCCTGATAAACAATGACCTCAAGTTTGGAAACATAAAGTTCTACTGGAGCAAACAAAGAGATGCATTTTAAACAGGTCTGGACACTCAGGGAGAACCTACAGGTGAACAGAAAACTTTAAACTGATACTAAAGGATGAATAAGAAATGAGAGGCTGAAGGTAGAGGGCAAAGGAGAGAGGAAGAATACTCAAGCGGAGGATACCAGTGCAAGAAGTCCCAGCTATGAAAAAAATATCAATTGAATGAGTTTGAGAATTGGATATGATAAACATATAATATTTCAAAAATGAAAAGAGACATAGTAGCAAATAGTTAATTCAGAATCTATTAGATTCCAGGCATTAGGATAAATGCTTTACCAGCATAATCTTTATTAATATTCAAAACTACCAATTAAATAGGCAGTTATAGTCCCCCTGACTTAGCTTTTCTTATTACCTTCATTATCATGATCAGATTTGTTTTTTAGGAAATGTGCAGGTCAAAGGAATGAGTAAATAGATTAAGAAGAAAAACAAAGAGTTAGGAAGATATAGCTGAAGAATAAGAGAAATCAAAGTACCAGACTAGGCCATTAGTGATTACAAAAGAATACAACGGATGGATTCATGAGTATCCTCAGTGGTAGAACAGAAAAGATGTGAACTGATTTTTAGAGTTTGTGAGAGAGGCTAGGGCTTTGACCATGGAGAACA
This sequence comes from Callospermophilus lateralis, assembly GCF_048772815.1. Lineage (NCBI taxonomy): Eukaryota > Metazoa > Chordata > Mammalia > Rodentia > Sciuridae > Callospermophilus > Callospermophilus lateralis. Next base: position 15,212,348 of record NC_135314.1, on the reverse strand, counting down.
AGAAGCAAAAAAAAAAAAAAAAAACAAGAAGTATCTCATGCCACCAACGAGATGGGTCAGCATGAGGAAGAAAGTGGGGCTGAAAGGTGCAAAGGTGTGGAAAGGACAAATCACAACAGGAGCAACTAATGTTGACAGTTTTGCTTGAAGGACCAGCAGGCACCTTGCAATGGGCAACTGGAGCTTCACAGTGAATGATATCTGATGACTTAGTTTAGATGACTTTCATGATGAGGTCACATTTGGAATCCTCTGAGGGTAAAAAGAGAGGGAGAACATCGAAACAGGGACTGAGAGTTGCTACTGGACCAGAACTATTGTGTGTGAATGCACACATTCAGAAATACAATTATCTTGCTTTCTGTTCAAACACGAACAATTTCAAATCTACACTGCTTTTCTGATTTTTGCTCTAAAGGCATCAGGAAGAGTTACCACAATCTAACAACTGATCCTTCTCTGTGGCCTTCCCTGATTCATTTCCCAGGTCTATCCTTTCTCCTTCAGCTTCCTATGCTCATAATATGGATTTCTTAATATTTCTTACTATTTCTGGATTTCTTACTATTTCTCAGATTGCATGTGGCATCAAGTGGAGGCTTCAGGAGACGAGTTGGGTGTTTTAATGTTCTTAGGGGTAAATCATATAGTGACCTTCCACTGAAGGACATTGAGTTTTTCAACTTGGTATCATTAAAGGAGTTCAGACAGGTTTATTGAAATGCCTCATCCTTGTCTGTCCTAAAAGAAACTAAATAGATATTCAGAGGAATACAGCAAGTGTTTAAAACAGTGCCCTTCCCTTGCCATCTGTCTTTGATTCTTAAGTTCCATCCTTGTATGATTACTTTCATCTAATATCTTTTAACCATCAAAATCCCATCTTTCAACCTATAGCTCCTATAGGAAACTGTGCCCCTAGCACTCTTTATCTTCATTAAAGAATTGTTTTCTTTCACATTTTAGCAATGTGTTTGTATGTGTGTTTTTTTATGTAATTATGATTGGAGTTATTGAAGCAGAAACATGGTCACGTAAATAATAACAAATAGAAGGTTTCCATGAAAATACAAGCCACAAATGTTTCCCCTAATTCCATAATTTCAAATTGAAAATAACACTTTCAGTAGGAAAATCCTCCCTGGCAATAGCAGCAATGTAATTAGCCTCCAATTTTATTTCCTTATTGTTGATTCAGATATTCTCCTTTCCACACAATGTGAGACATTGTCATAAATGGACATTTGCATAATGGATTGGAAAAGCATATAATCCAAACATCTGGATTCTTCCACATATGGCTCATTAGCTGTTGCTGCAAAAGCTGATATGAACTCATATTGATGCAATTAAATGTGACTGGAAAAATACATGCCTCTCACATTTTCAGTTATGCATATGTATGTATTTGGCATACAATTCAATATAGTCACAAGAATTTAAAAGAAAAAAAGCTTTCTGCAGCTGTGTCTGTTAACCATCATCATGCTACTTCCTGAAAAATGAGCAGTGCTGGGCTGCTGGCCACTTCACTGCATTGCCATAGTGGGAGAATATCTAATACATAAATAAATTCAGTCAAGGACCAGGGTTTCAAACTTGTTCTTCATGATGTTTGAAATATGCTCTAATTTGGAATTGGCCAGAACGGAATAAAAATTGGTATCTTATCCAGCTTTTCTTAATTTGCAAGAAGACAAAACAGGTGATTACTTTTAACTCTCTCTCTCATCACTCTCATTCTAAACCAGCCTGAAAAGTGTGTGGCCTGCACTGAGTCAGAACAAGAGCACAGCTTATTAGCTTCATAGGACTGGGCAAGCCAGCCTGGAATGAAATCCACAACCAAAGCACTGAGACAGGAGCAGGCTCATGCTTTCACTTTCACTCTTGCAGTTCCAATTCTGCCCTTTATATGATGAAGACAGAGTAGTCCTTACCCAAGTTGGAATGGACTTTCCCCTTCAAATTTTGGGCTCACCAGAGGCTCAATGGGGAGAGCAGAGGATGGAACCCTCCCACAGTCCTTTTAATAACTAGTCAAAAGCAGAAGATGTAATTTCCTTTGCCTTGATTTGATTATCTACTCTGAAAAAATATTGACTTACAAAATGTCTGTATTTTTTCTTACCTGAAAAATCTCACCTTTGTTCCAAACTAAATAAATGTTAAACTAAATGTGGTATGCTATTATTAATTTAGGCTCCCCAAACAGTCTTACAGGGAAATATATTGGCATGTTTTCTTTGATCAGATTTTCTAGATACAAACACTGAGATAACAGTGTTGGAGGTTTATCTTCTCAGGAATGGTGCATTTAAGAGAGTAACAGAAGCAAGATTAAGCAGAGAGAACAACTGAACTGTGGTCAAAGATACATTAAAGGCCTTAATCCTATAGAGAGGATGAGATTAAATTTGGGATGACCCTTTAAAAGATCCTAAAGTGAGAAAAGGGGCCAGGGTCTGTGAACCCCCAACTGAGCCATCATGGGATGCTAACTTCCCCCAGCAAAGAAACATAATCTTGAATGAGGAAGTGTCCTTCCACCAAGGGCAACTCCTAGAGAAACACTAAAGTAGTAGCCATCGGTTGCCAATATATACAGAGTTGGAAAATGAAAACCTTGGCTCTCAAAGGGGTGATTGGGTGACACGCAATAATATCAGCTGCAGCCCACCTTCATTTAATATGCTTGGTTCTACTTTAATAAGTAGCACCAATAATAATAAGTCCTTCTCATTGAAAGACACCTTATTTAGGATTCTATTTGCCCTTATTTTCTAATGAAATTTACAAGGATGAATTAGAGCCCCCCCCCCCCCGAGTAGAGCTACCTCAAGGCTGACGGTGATGCTCACCAGTGTCCCCTTTACCACTCATTCTACATTCTGCACACTCAGTTTGCACCTCTGCTGGCCTAGGTTGTTTATCTGCTGTGGTCACCCCTGCCCATCTCTGAGGAGTATGGCCTCCTGGTCGCCATGTAATTCTTGGGTCAAGGTTGCTATGCTTGTCGACCATCTCCCCCAACTTGGGAGAGAAGCTGCAAGAAACACACTTGCAGATAAAGGGTGCAAATATGTTCTTCTCTGCCCCCAGTGTAATACAGCAACCCTTTCTCTCCCTAATGTCGGAGGTCAACTATCCCACCATGATCTCTCTTTTCTTTCCTCTCTTTTCATCTTTTGATATAAGGAGCCTGAATCACCAGGTAACAATAATTGCTTAAAATTAACAGGACTTACATCAGGTCCCTGGTGAAAGCCTTCCCTTCTGAGAATAAGGTCCTCTGGATCCACAGAATCTAAAATTGCAAAGAAGTTAAAATTCCTTCAAGTGAACTGTGGGAGTGGTGAGAAGCTGGGACACTTCACCTCCGAGTTCCTAGACCTATTTATTCCACACACTGGGAAAATAACATCATATAATTATCCTTGATTTAAGGTATTTAACATATCCTGGAGGATGGAACCTCATCCTTTCGGACTATCAGCAGTAAGTTGGCATAATAGTGCACCACAAAGTGAATCTTCCCTGTATCCTCATTGGGGCCAGCACTTCCTCCATATACGTGACAGAATATCCATCCCAATTATACATTTGGAGACATAATTCAATGACTACTGTGACTCTGGGGAATCAGTAGAGCCACTGGGAGCCTGACCTGAGCTGCCATTCCATTGACACTTGTCACCTATATAAGCCCACTCTATCAGTGGGATATAATTGTGCTTCAGTTCCTGAGAATCAAAGTCAGCTCAGATCCTAGGCTCAATCATCCTTGAAATGTTTTCATACTTATTTCCAAACTTATTACAATGCAAATTCAACGTGTTTTAGTATCTACCTTTCCGAGGACCACCATCTCTTCAATAAGTTGAAATCCCAAAGCACTGGCCTCTGTATGTATCAGACATTGGTCTCCTAAAGGAAATCTTTCTAGAGAAAACAAATATAACCTCTCTATATGTTGTCTTATTTTAACTTAATGCAAATAAAACATATATAAGGAAACATTACTAAAATGACAGATGACAATAATAAAATCACGTGCATCATCTTTACCAAGAACAAAAGTTCTATTATATATCTACATTTAACTTTGCCTTAGATTGTGAAACTAGAGTTTTAATGGGTGAGGAAAAAATATTTCTCTAACTTGGTGCAAGGGAAATATCAGTATTATTACTTCCATTTTTGATGCCCCAAATTCTTTCTGCCTCACAGCTATGGTAAATGCAGTACTGCACTGATCAGAAACCAGCCACCTTTAGCTAACCACACTTCTCATCCACTAAAGAAATGCCATCGTTCTGCTCTGTCACACCAACAATTCAACAAGAGAGTCGGTGCAACATAAGCACAGAGAGGGCCAACTGTGCAGGTAGACATCTACAATGAGCAGCTTTCACGTAACTTGAGCCAATCACTCAACATCCTGATGTTTCTGTTTCCTCACATATAATAGGAAAATATAACCATATCCATGGCAAAGGTTCATAAGGATGAAATATACAAAATATTTCAAAAAGTATCAATCACAGAGACTCTATGAATATTTGTCATTATCTTATTTAAACTTTATCATTCTTATTATTTGTTAGCTTAAGGTTGATTACAGAAGGACACATTTAGTAAAAGACATTGGCTTGCTTATGGTGGGATACAAAATGATAGAAGGAATCGATTGAGCCTGGGCAATATATATTCCAAATTTATCCCTAAGTGTATTTTTTAAAGGGACGGCATAGTAATACTAAATATCAATTTGAAGTAGCCTGCCATGATCATCTATAAATTTTCAAGGCTCAGTAATGCTCCCTTTTCTCCATCACTTTGCCTGTAGAGCTAACCCCCCCTCCCCCGCTGTGCATGTCCTCGGGCCTTTGTCTATTACACTATTCCTTCAACTCTGACCAGGAATACTCATCCTTCAAGTTCAGGTGCTCCTGGCCCTGGGAAGCCCTCCTCCGTCTCCCAGTTCTAACCAGGCTTCCCACCCTCTGCCTCCCCAGGCAGCTTTAGTACCATGTTCCCTGTCCAAGCACTGATCGTGTAGTATGACAACTTACATGTCCACATCTGTTTCCCTGGTTAAACTAAATTCCACACTGATTGTTTCATTTTCATCATTTAGTAAAGAGTCTGGCATAAAAGTGACCTTTATAAAGTAACCTTTAGTATAATCAACATATGACAGAAAGAGCAATATATAAATAAATGCATGAGCAAAGAAGAGCTTTAGAAAAAACTTGGCAACTGGGTTATATACACCCAAATATGACATCTCTGAAAAGTCACTTGATTTGCTCATTTCTGTCCTTCATTCCTAGCACTCCTTAGTCTTGAGGTGAGTTAGACTCACACACTGCCAGAGCCCCACTCCTGGGATGTGAGAGCAACATGGGTGTCGGTTGCCATTTCCTGACCCCTGACCATCCTGGGCTCTCTCTGGCGTTCAAGCTTTGGCTAAGGCTGAGAAGCCAAGTTCACCAGCTCCATCCTCCTTCCTAACAAGGAGAATCATTCTGCTGCCTGTGGCTGTCCCTTTGAAATTTGACTCCAACCACACTCTTCCTACTTGGTTCTGCACCTCTCCTGGTACCTGGAGGACAGAGCACCAAGAGTGAAATCTGAGGACATAAGCAATGTGTTCCCTTAGTTATCCCACGGTTCACATTTTACTAGAATGTGATTATAACCCCTAAATGAATTTTCATTATGTGTAAACACAATTGCAATATCTGAAAGTGAGCAAAAAACATTTCAGAACCTCTATCTTATTTCTCAGTGCCCTGCTCCTTGTTTCTCACTGCCGTCCTCTGAAGGTTCTTCCCACGGAAGATCTCTTTATGAGCCCTAATTCTCTCCAGACGGCTTCCAAACCCACAATGCTGAGGGTATAAAGCTCAGGGCAATGTTTTCAAAAGTGTGGTCTTTGCATCATCTGGATCATAATCTGGAGTATGTATCTGCAACTCAACGCATTGGACCTGATTACCTTGGAATGGGGGCTCTGAATGTCATTTTAAATGCTTCCAGCAATTATTATGCACCCTCTATATGAGATCCACAAACTTGACTCCTTCCAGATATGTCTTTTTTTTTATTTTCTTTTTTTTTTTAGAGAGAGAGAAAGAGAGCGAGAGAGAGAGAAAGAGCGAGCAAGCGAGAGAGAGAGAATTTCAATATTTATTTTTCAGTTTTCAGCGGACACAACATCTTTGTTTGTATGTGGTGCTAAGGATCGAACCCGGGCCACACGCATGCCAGGTGAGCGCGCTACCACTTGAGCCACATCCCCAGCCCAGATATGTCTTTTAAGTATTTTTAAAAGAATAACCTTCAGATGGCAAAGCAATGCATTTGCTATATGTATCTGATCTGAAGATCCTTTGCTTCCTGGTATGAATGCACCTGGCTCAAGCAATTGTCTATGTAGTGGTTTTGTGCTTTAAGATTAAGTGGGTTCATGAGGCCATGAGGAATCTGCAGATCACATCGATGTAGGGGGTTATTGACTCTGGCATCTGATATCAGTTCAAACCTAAAGCCAAAGTTTATGAACTGCTTAAGGATATGTTTTCAACTTCTAGGAACCTAATGTCCCCATGGTAGCAAATGCATCTGGATGCCTGAACAGACTTAGTGCATCTGCTAGCCTGGGCAGTGGATCTGAATGGCTACCTGCAACATTGGAGAAAATGAGAGGAAAGTTATTGATGCTGAAGAATTCAAAGATGTAGGATGTGGCTATGTGCTGCATTTGAATAAAACCCAGAATTACTAAGTTGGTGAGCCATGCTGTATGTCCAGTGGTACAAAATAAAAATAATAGTGAACAGATAATATTATTTCCTGTATAACAAAAATTTTAAGTAAACTCAGAACAGTTTTCTTAAAAAACAAGCCATTATTATCCTATAAAGACAATTCTCTTACTAACAGAAACCATATTTAATTCTTTTTTTTCATTCTTTTTATTTATACATGACAGTAGAATCTATTTTGATATAGTTATACAAGCTTGGAATATATCTTACATATTTAATTCTTGATCAAGATTATTATACTATGCTAAACTTCCTTTTGAGTTAACATTATATATGAAAACAGGGAATACTGCTTCTTTCTAAATAGTCTATTAACATGCTAGTGAAAATCTCCAAATACAATCCTTGGACTAGAAAGTAGCTCTTAACTTTGTGCTGGGCATGGTGGCGTCCACCTGTAATCCCAGCGGCTCAGGAGCCTAAGGCAGGAGGATGGTGAGTTCAAAGCCAACCTCATCAAAAGCGAGATGCTAAGCAACTCAGTGAGACCCTGTCTCTAAATAAAATACAAAATAAGCCTGGGGATGTGGCTTAGTGGTCGAATGCCCCTGAATTCAATTCATAGTACCAAACACCCCACCCCCCAAAACGTAGCATTTACTTTGGGACAAAGGTTGTAAGTTCTTGCTTCATGCTGAAGAAAAAAAAAAAAAAAAAAAAAATATATATATATATATATATATATATATAGAGAGAGAGAGAGAGAGAGAGAGAGAGTCAATTCATTCTCTTCCTACTATGTGGTTGAGTACTAAGACTCCAGAGAGTCAAAGAGACACATGATGTCTGTCTATCTCTTGATACCCCCAAAGGTCTCCATTCCAAGTGAGCTGACATCAAAGTCTATTGAGACTTGAATCAGAGAAGCCCATTTCTCACTTTGGTTATACCAAAGACCTTTAAAGGGATAAGAGACTGAATCACTCTAAGAAAGCCCATATGGACTTTCTGACAAAAGCATGTAGCAGCATAGACTGTAGACATAAAGTAGAATTGTGTATATTTGTCAATGATAAAATATTAAGTATCAGATATTTCACAGACTGCACACTGACCTAAATACGCTTTTGTCTTCCCAGAAGATATTTAATGAAATAATAACAAAAGTAGTTAAAAACCTGAATATGAGGTACATTATATTGAAAGAAATGCTGGCCTTTGGCCTTTTAATTTAGATTCATTTTTTTCAGTGGATGTTTATTAACTATGTCCATGGGCCTAATAGCGCATATAATATCAGCAACTCAAAGAATAATAATAGAAGATTATCATTCTCCCACATATATTCATACTCAATAGGGAAAAAGCAACCACATTAACAAATAAATATAAATCCGTGTGGAGTTAATTGTCACGAAACATGAGTGAGTATTCACATAAAGTCTTGGAGTCCTCATAAATATAATATCTGAGCTTAACCTTCAAGAATGAGGGGGGGGAGAGCATTCACACTGGGGAAGCAGGAAGTTCAAGGTCAGACTGACTGAGCAGAGGCAACATATTTCAGTACTAGGTACCATAGCTACCGCCTAGAATGGAGGAAGAAAAGTGTTAGGAAACAAGGCAAAGAGGCCATAAAAAAAAAAAAAAAATCATCATGACCCTTCACAAAATAAAACTGTTTTCTAAATGAATAACTTTCAATTTCTCAACAAAAGTGGAAAATACAAAACTTTCCATCAAAATAAGAAGTATTTGTTGAAAAAGAATACGATCTTATGACCACATTCCAAAGTGAAGCTTAAAATTCCGTTTCAGACAATCGTAAACATTGCTTTTTGAAGTCACAGGCAGCTGTAATAGTTCATAATTACAAGGAAACTAAACAGAAAGAAGACAAACTAGGTCAGCAATGTAGGGCACTGATCATCTGATCTTCTTCAGTCTATTTTAAAATTCTGAAGACAAATTCTTCCAATATGTTCAAAGTAGAAGGTTGGCTTATTTTTTTTTTCTTTTTTGCTAATCAGTGAACGACCAAGAATTAAAAATATTTGGAACTGAAAGAGTATTAAAATATTGGACCATTCTGCAGTCAAGGTCAATCTTCTACACTATGTCTATCTTCTACACTATGTCTTTGATATCATGGAGCATTTCAATATTGATGGATATTATACAAAAGTAATAATGATAATAATCTTATAGTAGAGAAACAAGGTATGTTTCACCATTCTTCTGCCTGTCTTACCTCAACCATCTCAGTCTAGGATACGAGATTTCTACAAAAGAAGATTCTAAAAAGCACTCCACTAGTTAGTTGAAGAACAATATATTATAAGTTCTCTTAGATAATTTTTGGAAGATTTTTGTATGTCTTTCTCCCCTTTACACAGACAATCATCATCTGTAAGTATTAAGTGTTAAAGTCAAGCAATAAAAAGTACATTATCTTCATGAAGAAACAAATTACAATGACCTTTTAAATGTGTTGCTCTAAATTTCCAGAATGAGTGTTCTGATCCTTGGCTTTGTCCTGTTGCTAGAAGGCCCAAGGCAGGACTTGTAGAAACCCACATAAACACCATCTGTGCCTTGAGTCATCAAAGACCCCATTTTAAAAGTCTTTTACTATGAAGTAGTTAGCTACTCTTAGGCTTCCAATGGTATCACTACATTGAAAGTTTTAGTTTATAATTTAATATCTTTATATATATATATATATTCATGATTTAACAAAGAAATTCCTGGCTTAATTTGCCACTTGATAATTTTCTAGCTCATATCATTCTAACCATCCCACAGAAAACAACTGGAAAAATAACAAAATATCATGCATGCATTTAAATAGCTTTGAAGGCATTAAAGAGGTACTGAGAAAGGCCAGCCCTGAATCACCACAATCTGATAGGAGAAGGGTAAGAAATTAAGCCCAGCAATTCGGTCGTTCTACCCTCTATTGACATTGGCCAGATTTTAAGTAAAGCAAGAGACAAAGACACCAAACTGAAGTTGGTAAGCCAGGTAGAATTTCAATTGTCTCATGGGCTATGGAAACAATAACAGCTTGTATTACGGCCCTGGAAGGATTGTACTCAAGAGGCAGATACAAACTGAAAACACACCAACTTTTCTAAAACTAAACATCAGCCTCAGTCAGCTCAGTCCCACCTTGGCTTAAGGTGATCTTCATCAAATGTCTGTCAAAAGCTGAAAGAAATCTCTTTGGGGGAAAAGATAATACTAGTCAGACCCACAGATAATCTCTACAATATTTTGTATAAAATATCTGGCATTAAACCATAAATTACCAGGCATAAAAGGAAAACTGACCAAATAAAAAAAAATGAAAGAAAAATCAGAATAAATCATATCTAAAAATCTGAGTTATTAGAAACAGACTTTATAGTAATTACACTTTATCTTTTTAATAAAATAGACGACAAAATGCAACATTTCAGCCCCCCCCCCAAAAAGTGGAATCTTTTACAAAGATTTAGTCCTAAATAATGGTACTAGAAAATGAAAAGTACAATTATTGTATGAAAGATATCAATGAGTGGGTTTAATACTAGACCATCTAGAGTAGAGAATTAGTAAGTTAGATGACAGGTAAAGAGGAAAAAAAGCAAAAGATAATGTGTGGTACATCAGGCTAATTGCTATATTTGGGGGACACGAATATAGGAACTAAATGTGAACACTTTCCGATGTTGGCAACGTGCTATTATTTAAAGAAAATAGTGTTGATGAGAGAAGAGTCACCTGTGAACAGTTGTAAAACCATACAGGTAAAACTTTAAAACTTGGGATTTATGGACGCTGTTAGTCTGTCTTCCATTACTGTAACAAAGGTCTGAGAAAATAAATGTACAAGAGAAAAGGGTTATTCATCCCCTGGTGTTAGAGGTTCCAACCATGATGAGGTGGACCCCTTATTTTTAGGCCCCTGTGGGGAGAGGGCAGCTCCCATGACAGGAGTGTTGTGGTCCAGGGACGTATCTCACCCCAGGGCTGGGATGCAAAAAGAGACAATAAAGGAGATGGGGGTCCCACAGTCCTCTTAAGGGCACACCCTCAGTTACCCAAAATCTCCCACTAGGCTTCACTCTGAAAGCTTCCACCACCTCTCAAGTGTGCCAGTCTGGGATGCAGCCCTTCAACACAAAGGCCTTTGTGGGACACTCCAGTTCTCAGCTAGAACATTCTTCCCCTGCCTCTGCCAAATTCAGTCCATCCTCCAGGGTCCCCAAAGTTTTAACCGTTCAAGCATTGCTCCAAAGTCCAAATCCAAAGTTTCCCCAAGGCAAACTTTGCTCTGAGCCCCTATAGAGATTAAAAGGAGAAAATTACATAATTCTAACATACATAGTAAACATTCTCACTCCAAACGGGAGAAACAGGAAAATAGCAAGAGGGGATCCAATAAAAGCAAGACCTAGACCCATCAGGACAAACATGAAATCCTAAATCTCACATCTGGCCCCTGGGGCGCTCTGTGTGGGACACAGGCTCTTGGTGGCTTGGGTAGCTCTTGCAGCCCATGTGGTCTCTCTCTTTGCAAGTTTCCTGTTACTACCCTTGGTCAGTAATCCATGTTCCCGGCACCTCTAATTTAACTGGAATGTCCACTATAGTGAGAGTGGAATTTCACAACTTCACTTTCACCCTATCAGAGAGGTTGCTTGCAGGAACACCCACCCTAATACACCTTGGCTGCCCTTCCCCAAGTTTTCCTCTGAATTCTCAGGGGAAGCCTACATAACCCCAGAACTCTTGCATTCCTCATGCCTGAAAAAACGGCACTGCATGGGCAACACTGAAGTTGGCCAATGCCCTGAGCCACTGCTCCTACTAAACCACAACTTCAGCTGCCTCTGAGTGCCTGGCCAGCAATGGGTCTCTAGGAAGTCCTGGGTGAGCACCATGTTCCAGGGCTCTCAAAAGACCCTGCCCTGGAAATTCTTTGACACAAATTTGCATTTTTACACTTTTGAGACTTTGACCAGTGGCATCATGCTGATTCCTGAGACACCCTTGACCTATCTTTCCTATTGTGTTGGTTCCAAGCACTTGGCTCATTCTTAATGATGTTAAAATCTTTAGCAACTATTTATTTTTTTTTTGGCAATGCCTTTAAACATGCTCCTTTTCTGGACAAACTGCAAATTTTCCAAATTTTTCTGCAGTGCTCCTCTGTGCTCCTTATTCTCACTAAGGATTTAACTAATTAATGGTGCCCATGCCCTTGCCTGAATGCTGTGCTGCCTTGAAACTCACTCTGCCAAATAAAGTAGTCCATCATCTTTCAGCTCATCTTCCCACAAAGTCTCAGTTCATGGACAAAATGCATTCAAAATTGTTTGCCATGATGCTTTTACCCCGATTTCCAATAGAATACTGATATTCGTCCGAAAGCTCATCAGCATAACCTTTATGGTCCACATTTTTATTAGCATTCTGGTATTCTGACTCCCCTCCCCAATCACACAGTAAGCTCTGATTACAACATTCTAGACTTTCTCTACTCCACTTCTCCAAACTTTTCCAAACTTCTATAAACCAATTCCAAGACTTTTCCACATCATTAGTTTTAGTAACGTCAAAGACCACCTACTCCTGATGCCAATGTTCTTGTTGATCATCTGTTACTATAATGAAATACCTGGAATAATAAATTTATAAACAGGTTTATTTTGGCTCACAGCATTAGAGACTTCATTCCATGAACAGTCAGACCTATTTCTTAAAGGCCTCTAGTGGTGTGGGTAGCACATCATGCTTGTAGCCTGTGGTTTGGTAAATACATTTACCTCATGGACAAGACCTAAAAGGAAGAAAAAGAGCCTAGGGTCCCAAATCCCCTTTAAGGACATGCCCCCAGTGACCTAAAATCTCCCACTAGATCCTACCTCTTACTGTTTTCATCACCCTAGTAACACAGATTAGAGATCAAGCAATTAACAAGTGAGCCTTTGGGAAATATCTCATATCCAACATATAGCATATACTTTTCTATCTGTATATTTCACTAAGTTTATTCAACAACAAAAAACAACTTTTGATCTTGGAGTGAAACACCTTGAGCTAAGTTATCTCCATTTCTATAGAACAAAAACCTCATGAGTTTACTTAAAATGGTGTATTAGAGAAGCAACTGAAACAAACTCTCCCCTTGGACTAAAAGCATATCCATGAGATTTTGTGCACCTAATAGTTATTCCCTGCATATACACTCTCTGCGTACCACCTTCTGGGAAGGATTTTGCCACAGAGAGGGCTCTGTGGCAACTGTGGGAGCATCTTCCCAGTCATATCTAGTCTTAGCCACAAATGCTTTTAACACCAAAGCATCTAAGACCATAGTCTTGGAAACATTTTTTTTCCTTCCTCTAGAAAATGCTGTGTACTAAGTATAATAAAATGATTTGCAACTCCACTCACTAAACAAAGGGTCAGTAAACTATTATTATGGGACAAATTCAGTTCATGACCTGAAATTTTACAAATCTAGGGTTGGATGATTTTTAGAAATTTTAAAGATTTTTTTCTTTTAAATAAGGGATAGAGAAATTTTTTACTATCAGGTCATTTACAGAAAAAAAAAATGCCCACTCTTGCATTAGATCTTTGGTCATTTTTTCTCAGCACATTTTCTAAAACATGAAATAGACCTTTAAAATATCAAAAATTTCCTGTGAGGCTTAATTTTATGTGTCAAATCAGCAAGGCCATAGTAGTCAGATATTTGGTAAAACACCAGTCTAGAGGTTGAAATGAAGGGTTTTTTTTTTGTTGTTGTTGTTGTTTATTTTTTGTTTTTTAGGATAAGATTAATATTTAAATCAGTAGACCTGAACGGAGTAGAACAAGTAAATAAAACAGAGATCAAAAAATAAATAAATAATCAGACCTTGAGTGAGGCAGATTATCCTTCCTGATGTGGTGGACCTCACCAATCAACTCAAAACCTTAAGAGAGAATTAAAAAAAAAAAAAAAATGAAAAACGAAGATCCCATGAGGAAAAGGGAATCCTCTCTCTGGGTGTCTTTGGACACAAGTTACAACATCTGCTTATCTACCCTATAGACTGTGGATTTTCCAGCTTTCTTAATTATATGAGCCAATTCTTTGAAATAACATAGGAGATTAATAAATAAGTCTAGAAATATGTCACATACCATTGGACTATAGTTTAACAATATTGTATTATATACTGGAAATTACCAATAGATTTTAGGAATTTTTACCACACACCGAAGGGTAATTATGTGAGATAATGAATATGTTAACCTGCTTATTAAAAAATCTTTTATCTCTATCATAAAATCTCTCTTCTTTTCTCCCTCCCCCTCCACCACTCCCCATTTCTCTCTCTCTCTCTCTCTCTCTCTCTCTCTCTCTCTCTCTCTCTCTCTCTCTCATTAGTTTTGCTTCCATTTCTATTCCTCTACTGGCTGTTTCTCTGGAAAGCCCTAATACATCTTCAACAGCCAAATTTCAGCCAAGTCTTTTGCTTCCAATGACCCAAAAGTCAACACATATGAGAAGTAGTAATTATAAAGACATTAGGAGAGGAGTCAAGTAATACTAGCCTTCCTCTGGGAAAAAAAGAATTGAGCACGCGTGATGGATTGCTTGCAAAACATAAAAAGTTCTCTACTCCTTTCTATGTCCACTCCCTTCAGAGCATGGCATAGCACTGCCTCTTCTCCACCCTATTTCCCCACCTCCAGAGTCTGTGCTGATCTTGTGACTTGTGACAATTCCAGCTCTGGACCTCAAGAGGCCTTGCTGGCTTCGATTCTCTTGTTCTTTACCTTGTTTTCAAGACCAAGTCTAAAGGTTGCCCTAGAGGTTGAGAGACAATGTCGGGTAGAATCTAGTTTTCTCATTCACCAGCTCACAATCTATCCTGCAGCAAGCACCACAAGCAAGACCAGCCAAAGTAAGCAGAACTTGACCCACATAAGGAGAATTACCCAGCAGACACAAATGCTTGAGAACAGTAAATGAATGTCATTCTAGGTAGTAAGTTTGGGGGGCAGTTTATTGCATGCCATTATTATAGCAATACAAATCAACTGCTATATCCTCACTGAGCAACTGAGCTTGTTTCATCTGTCCCTTCATTTCTCTTATTTTCCTAATAGATAGTAGTCCTGTTCACATGGAGGATGCCAAGAGTGCCTGATACTGGGGATTGAACCCAGTAAGGTGTTTTTATTACTGAGCTATATATCCCAACCCCATTTATTTTTTATTAAGACAGGGTCTTTCTTAGTTGCTTAGTGCCTCCCTAAGTTGCTGAGATGGGCCTCGATCCTGTGATCCTCCTGTCTCAGGCTCCCAGATCACTATAATTACAGGAATACACCACAACACCTGGCTAAGAATACCTTATTTCATCATGGAAAATGGAAAGAAATCTGTTTCAGTAGTCATGATAGCCATATGAAATATTTTTCCTGGAAAATAATAATCTAACCCATATGAAATAATCTAATTTACGTGACTAGATTGAATAGTATTTATTTTCTAATAGAGCCAGCATTCAAAATGTACTAGGGAAACCAAGGGAGAATTTAATACTACAATAGAGGCCAAATTAAGAAAAAAACACATGATGAATTCTTTGAGTATGCATAAATATTAACAGTGAGTAGCTCTTTGTTTAAGTTTTATTAGTACAACATCTTGACAAATTCATAAATGTATGTAACACAGTTTGTTCCATTTCAATCCCTAGTACTTCCTCTTACTCTCCCTTGCTCCCTTCTCCTGATCCCCTTTCTCTTCCATTTATTTATCTTTAAACTGGAGCATTACAGTGATATATAAATTTGGAATGCATTGTTCCTACTCTTTTGAAGAGACCATTGTGCAAGCTGGATTGAGTTGCCTAAGGAACAAATGATTTGATTTTTTATTTAAAAAAATCACAAATACAAAGAAAAGAAATAGGAAATTATGTGTTTAATTATCTAATTTAGTATCTGTCTCACACTTGTTTTTGAAAAAATCTTAACATTTTTGGTGTAAAAACACCTAAAATTTTTGAGAAAAAGTAAAAAACAGCAATTCAACATACAAAAAGTAAATATATGTTAGTGCTTATAATTCACAACAGAAGAGTAAAAAATTTAATTCATGTATATTTTCATGCTTAACTTGCACATTAAAAGCTTCTGCCAAAAATATAACATGTAACTTAAGTTTTTTTTTTTTTAGCTAGACTAAATAAATATCTTCATGAACAAAGTAAATGCAAGAACTTTAAAATGCATTTTTATTCCGACTGATCATTTGGATAGCTCACACAAATAATGCCTTACCTCAACACAACTTTATTCTGAGGAGTTGAATGGGAGTTAAATTTTCTTCATGATTATCTTTACTCATATAAAATAAGTTATGTAACTTTCAAGCAAAGTAGGTAAAAATTCCCATGCATGTATTTAATGAAAATTATAACTCATCAATTCAAAAAGAAGTCCTGTTTTTACCTGGACACAATGAGAATGTATTCAGTTTTCTTTTTACAATTTAAGTTGTTGTAATAGTCTTGTTCATTATTAGGAAAGTTTCTAGGAAAGTATTTTGATTGTTTTTCCAAAATGCAAATCTAGCCATATTGTATTGTAATGCATACATCCCAAACTAGAACTCATCATTCTTATGAGTCCAGTGATAAATACTAAATATCAGAGCTTCCTAAGTTTCTAGTACTTTAAAAAGAAAAAATGAAAAGTGAAAGCAAGAAACAAAATGCCCTTTAAAGAATGGCAGGATATTCTCATTTTCTCATTCTTCCCATACATTCTCTGCTTTGCAATCAATGCTGGAGATTGATTGAGCCCAGGGGCACTCTACCACTGAGTCAAATCCCTTACCTTTTTTTTTTTTTTTAGACAGGGTCTCACTATGTTGCCCAGATTAGCCTTGAACTTGCAATTATCCTGCCTCGTCCTCCCAAGTAGCTGAAATTACAGATGTGGGCCACCACATCCAGTATAGCTTTTATGACAACTTAAGGTATTCAGATTTAAATGGGAAGATTTCAAACAGCGTTATAGTCCAGCAGCAGCACGTAAAACAAGCATTCTGGAAAATTAACTCTGCATCATTTTTCATAATTCATTTGGTCTTGGATTAAAATAATCCTGTACAACAATGCTGAACTTCCAGGAAGAGAAAAGGGAAAAAAGAATAATGGGGAGAAAATTTTCCTCAGCTATGGGATTGGCTGTAGAGGTACCTAACTTTATAACAGTCACAATGTCTTACATGGGAAAACAGACTCTATGCTGGGATCTGCATTGGTGTTAACCTCCAGGATAGCAGGTCTGGTCAATGGGTGTAATTATAGATTTATTCATCTTCAGGTTCATCTCTTACCCTCTCCTACTCAACCAACTCTGCTCTATAACCAGGCAGGTGAGAACCACTCCTCAGTCTACATTTCCCGGTCTCTATGCACCTGCCTAGCCTCCTCTTGAGATAACCAATGAGAAGCATCCAGAGATGTAATGGTGGGGGGAAGGAAGGAGCCTGGGTAATCTCCCTGCACCTCTTTATACTAGGCAGAGCATCTATCAGGGACCATATCCTCACCAAGATCCCATGTGCTCTGCACTGGACTGCTGTGACACGGGTTTCTACTGGTCCAACCTCCTTGGAGTTTTGTAAAACTGCCTCCTCCAACCTAGTAGTTTTATTTGAGATCTTATATCTTGATTAGCTTCCCATTCCATTTGGTTTCTCAGTGCCTCCATCATCTACCCAATCAATTCCAATGGATAAAAATTATTGGTTTTAATATTGAATGCAGTTTCCATTTTTTTGTCCTTAAAAAATGATATATTTTTATTTGTTCTAATTAATTAAACATGACAGCAGAATGCATTTTGACTTATTGTAAACAAATGAATGGGAACTTCTGGACTTCCTGAATTTCATTGACAGAGCAATAGTTCCACCTGAAGTGGGCGACCTCTTCTGAGTGGTGTATATGAGGTTACTGTAAGGACCATAAACACAGGATGGGATGCATCCCTGTCCTCATGGGCAAGACTCAGGTAAGGGTCCTAGAAAGGTGGGCTAGAGCAGAGACACAGCCTAAAGAAAGGGACAAGAAAAGATCAGGCTCCAAGGCTCTGGCCTGTTCACACAAACTGTAACAGGATTTGTTGAAGAAGGGAGAGGAGAAGATAAGCCTACCACCAGGGAGATGTGGAGACTCACCCTAGACACAGCAAATATTTTATTTAGGAAACTAAATCCCTCATTAGTCCTAACCTATGCATGGAGATAGGATTCCTAATTCTTTCTGCATTGATGAAAATTGGCCCAGGAACTGAGTGGACCTGAGATCATCATATTTAAGAATTTTAGATGGAACTGGGACAAACATTCCTTGAAGAGTCCAGCAAAATTATTGTTACTGATTTAAATCAAGTCAGTTTCCAACGTTTGGCAATGTTTTCTATTCTTCTAATCATTTAGAATATCCAGCAGAATACTTATGAGTTTCTGTCCTGTTTCTTCTTTCAGAATTCCATGCATCTTAGAGGTCAGTACTCCTTTCCAGAATCTTGCTGCTTAAAGTGTGGTGCTGCATTGATCAAATTAGGTTATATGCATGTATAAATATGTCACAATGAATCCTGCTACTATGTAGAATTATAACACAATTAAAAACACATGTAAATTTTTTTAACAAGTGTGGTAGTAGAATTATAACATTGATATCATTTGGAGATAATAAGAAATGCAGGATTTTGGACTGTACAATAGGTCTTCTGGATCAGAACTTTCATTAGAAAAAGTTATCAAGAGGATTTATGTGCACATTAGAGTTTTGAAAGCACTGCATTGGGGTCATTTTAATTCAATTAAGCAATATCTATGATTAAAATGCTTTTATCACATGGTATTAGAGCACAGAGGACGACTTCTCAAGAAGTAGAGCTAGCAATATACATACACACAATGAAAAAGTAAATAAAAATAAAAATGTGAGGGATTTTATTTTCTTTCTTGCATCTTCCATGAAATTAGTGAGCCCTAGCTGATTCCTCCAGTTCTTATCTATACACTTATATAGAGAGAGTTGGCAGAAACAGTGAAGACTTAATTTGAAGGACTAAGTATTGAATGTACATCAGAGAACCTGGACTTTCCCCATGTTCATGACCAGTGTGTTGTGTGCTGGGATAAATAATTCATCTTTCATGGTTAGCAATGTTTATTCTGATGATAAAGTTTATCATTTTGACAAAGGTCAACAATGGTCATACTGCTCAAGTTTCATGTAAGATTAGAGTCTTGTAGACTTTTGCTCAAATAGTGATGCTAATATTGAATTATAGGTTTATCAAATATTAGAGATAAGAAAATGCTGAGTAAAGTGGTTAGAGGCTGATGGAAAGCAAGAGTGCAGTTTTTCTACTTTAAAAAGAAATCAAGTAAAAATAATTTTTATGTTTAAATCTTTTGGTTTATTGTTTGGTTGTCTGAGCTCCTCCATATACCACCAGGATACATATTTAACTTGTAAAGGGGAGAAAACTGTCTACCTAACATTCTGTGAGAAACTGAGTGATAGAAGATAAGAAGACAGAGGAGTCTACAGAGGTTCTTGAGAACATGGAAGAATGATAATGAATAAATATCTTAAAACTGTGTGTTTTTGCTGCTTTCACTTGGTTGAACAGTCTCCAATATAGAGATGACCATTAAACTTCTGTTTCACTGGAATCTCTTTCCATCTCATATTTTTCTTAAATTTTCCCTGAACAGATCGAAAATATATTAATTAGTGTTTCAAAATTTTAGATATGTATAACATCTTAATTTTGAAAGATAGGCATACATCTGTGGCCTCATTTTCTCTTTAAGACTAAACCACATATTCCTAATTTCTACCATAGGGTTCTAGTTGTTCTCACTGATGAAAATTGGTGTTAAAGTTAAAGAAGAGAAATATTTTTTAGACAGAGGCATGCTAAACCGATTAAATGGAGAGGGAAAGGAGAGGTAGTAAGGGGAGGAATAAAAGAAAGAAGAATGTGTGTTTCTAGAAATTCAATAATTGTACAATTGACCCTCTGTGTTCATGTGATTTACTTTCAAGAATTCAACCAACTGCAGATAAAAGCTATTTGGGGAAAACTTGTATCTATACTGAATATGTACCACCTATTTCCTGTCATTATTCCCTAAATAATACAATATAGTAACTGTTTATATACTGTTTATTTTTGGATATTATAAGTAATCTCGAGATGATTTAAAGTATACAAAAGGGTACACATAAGTTATATGCATAGGTTATAGCCCATTTGGTAAAAAGGACTTTAGCATCATTGAGAAATCATGACAAATATATATATGTCATGTGTGTTATATGCTGGGAAAATATATGTGTGTGTGTGTGTGTGTGTGTGTGTGTATGTATGTGTTTGTGATATATATATATTCCGGCAAGGGAGAAAGAGAGAGAATGAAAGGTGCTAGTTTTAAGGAACTAATGACTATAAAAACTGGTTAGGTCTAAATTGTGCAGGGTAGGCTAACAGGAAACTCAATCTAAGAGTTCCAGTCTACTAGAAGAATGTCTTCTCACTTAGGAGACATCAGTATTTGTTATATTAAGGACTTCAACTGATTGGATGAGACCCACTCATTTTATGGAAACTAATCTTCTGTATTCTTAAATTTACCAACTTAAATGCTAATCTCAGTCCCTCCTCATCAGCCCTCTCCCCAAACACACATACACAAGCACAGACATACACACACACACACACACACACATACAAACACACATGCACCCCACCTTCACAGAAACAGACAGAATGATAGTTAATCAAATATCTGGGATTCCTGTCCCAACCAAATTATACATAAAATTAGCCATCACGCACTCCCTGATGGTCTGAAGTATGTGGGGATGTGCTATCAAAAAATACTAGACCCCATACTATGGTCAGGGAGAATTCCAATTAGTTTCAAAGGAAAATAGTTAAGATGATTAGAACTCACATTTGCTGGAAGACAGAACCCAGAAAGTTAAGCCAAAGAAAGTAATGACAAAATGAAATGTTGATAAGGTGTCTCAGGAAACCAGAAAGGGAATCAGAGAATGGAATTTTCTGGTTCCCAGGAGTGCTGGCTCAGTCAGCACTCTGCTTGCTTCAGAGAGACAAGATTGAGGGTAGGCGGAAGTTACTAATATCTTAGTTATCAATATCTGTTGAAGGACCAACAGTGCCAAGTCAACACCTCATACTATAGTAAACAGAGTGCTAGATATAGTTTAAATGTGCCCATAACTGTTCATGTGTTGGAGACTTGGCCCTGACTGTGGATGTGGTGCAGAGATGGTGAACTTTAAGAAGGCAGGGTCCAATGGGAGGTCTTCAGATCTAGTGGGTGCCCTTAGAAAAGAAGGTGGACCTCAGCCTCTCCCAACCTTGCTGTATTGTGATGTGACCTTTTACTCACATGCATAACCATCTGCCATGAGGTGATGCAACCAAGGAAGCCCTCACCAGAGATTGTGACATGCTGCATGGACTTCAGAATCCAAAACTATAAGCTAAATAAACCTCTACTTCCTTCCTCTTTTTATCAGTTTCAATAGCATTCAGAAAATTAGTCTACCATGAAAAATATGTGCATTTGTCTTTACCACTAGTGTAAACTCCACAAGGTCACGAACCAACACACATGCTGTCTTTGTAGCGTTTGTGGGGAAACCTCACCCACTGTAAAATCTCAGGAAGGAGAATGAAAAAAATATTGAGCAAATTGCTCACTGAGACATCAAATAAGAAAAGTTGACCTAATTTCACCCCCAAGAACTACCCCAAGCAGGCAGGTGTATCTATTTTACTTTGCATACCTTCCCAGAAAAATGACTTACCAAGCAGGACTTCACACATTGTGGTTACAAGAATGCATTTTTTCACTGGCTCCAGTTCACATGGTTTACATAGCATTTCATTTTGCCATGAGCTTTGTTTTCATTTGAAACACCACAAATGTGAAACCATTTGAGTCAAACCAGATGCAAACATTCAAAATGCCCTGCTGGTTCCTTTGGGTCTCACTTGTGAAGTAACTGAATTTCACTTATAGTTAAGTAAAACCTCCTCTAGGATTGTTCTTCTCCTCCAATGCGCTTTTGGACTCTTCTGGTTTTTTTGTTTGTTTGTTTGTTTGTTTGCTTTTTTACCAACTGTTCTGGGAGAAAAGAAAACTATATTCAAAAAAGAATTTTGCTTTTCTACCTTGAAAACTACTAATTTTCTTGGACAGTTCAGTTATTAAATACAGAAATACATGGACAGGAGCAGGAGAATCCATGCGCGTATATTCTTTGCATACTCAACACGCACATGTGCACACACATGCACACACATCATCCTCTTAGTTCACTGTAGTTTATATGGACCTATAATAATAGGCCAGTTCAGGAATGATGTCTGCCTTAACATCAACAGAAACGTGAGAATAAAGTTTTCCACTATCACATACATTACTGTTCAAGTATGTAAGCTTCCAGTGTGGTTGGCATATGAGAAGAGAATAATTCTTGTTCCAGATTCAACTTGAAACTCCAACCTAGACTAAGCATTAAGTGTCTTCTTACTTTTTCAGCCTAAGATTCACATAGATACAGAAAACAAATGGATATGCAACCCTAATGTGTCCCTCAACTATTTCCTGTCTACATTCAAACTCTGCTCAGGAAGATCCATCCCTAACATGAATGACCAAGCAGAGTGGTCAAATCTTGGCCTAGTGACAGAATGTCACTGTTCACCTTTACATATCAGGACAGATGTTCCCCATTATGGTGAGACCTCCTGGATTCCTCCAGAAACACCCACATTGTAAGCATACATTTTATAAATAGTCAAAAGATGGAACTATCTCTAGGTCATCCACCTAGAGAAAGTTATTTTTAAATTGCAGATGTAGCAAGGAATGACGACATACATTAAGATATATGAAAAAAATAGTATTTTTTATTTTAGATCCAGGATGGGAAACCACCCAGAGAAATAACAAAATTCAGTCCCTGTGTTCCTTTACCTCTCTAGAACCATCATGTGGTTTAGGGAGAAGTAGAGAGAGGGGGAGTCTTGCTGCCTGCCAGTAGACTTGGGAATCCTGGGGGGCTCACTAGGTGAGCAGTCTAGGTGGTACTGACAATCGTTCTGGAGTAGTCAGGATGCAGACCCACACTACCAACATAACAAGCACGTTGTCGACTGGATGCCTTCTACACACCACATTCTTTGCAAACTTTGTTGATCCTTCAAACAATCCCTAATTGACTAGGGATCATTATAGTAAACAAAAAAACAGCAGAAGTTGAACAAAAGCAATTAGGCTGCCTTTAAGATGGCAGAAGTGTCAAGCTGAATTGAATTTTAGAACTGGCTTTCTGAAATATCAATGCGTTTACTGCTCCTATATTCTGAAACAACAGGTTGTTTACTGTTGGCTAATAATCCCACCTTACTACCTCTTCCCCAATTATCGCTGATGTCTGCACATTTCCTGACCTATTATAAATTTAAAAATGCTTAGTTTCTCATATTTCAATTGTTGATCAAAATAGAAAATCTATTTATGGGAAAGTTAATCAGGAAAGAAAAAAAGTCCCACATTTTCTAAAAAAAGAGACAATAGGCCTCTGTTTTGGGTTGAGTGGTCCCAAAAAGATATGTCAAAATCCTAACCACTATAATTCAGAATATAACCTTACTTACAAATACGATCCATTTGTTTGTTTGTTTTTTGTGGTGCTAGGCACCAAACCTGGGAACTCATGCATGTTGGACAAATGTTCTACCACTGTACTATACCCCACTGTGTTTTTGTTGAGACAAGATCTCTTTCTGTTGCCCAGGCTGGTCTTGAACTTCTGGACTTAAACTGTTTCCCAGAGTGTCTGGGATATCAGCACACACCACTACACCTAGCACAGATGGGATCTTTACAGAGACAAGCAAGTTAAAGTGAAGTTCTTAAAATCAACTGCAATCCAGTATGAAGGATGTCCCTCTAAAAGGGGGGAATTTGAACATCAGACAACACAGAGGGAAGGCAATGTGAAGGCAGGTTGGGAAAGACGGTCCTGTGACTGAAATGAACCACCTACAAACCAAGCAATAACAAAAATTTTCTGGGAAACCAGCAGAAGCGAGGAAGAAGCAAGGAAATATTGCCTTACAGGTTCAGAGGGAGCATGAGAACTTCAGGTCTCCAGATTCATGAAACAATAAATTTCGTTATTTTAAGTCACTCAAGTTGTGGTACTTTTCAATGACAGTGCTAGGAAACTAGTACAGCCTCCAAGGAATGAAAATAAAGAAGGATAAAGCCTTGCATTCTCCGTGTGGTCCTGAGATCAGCAGCATCTGCAACACCTGGAAAAATGGTGGGCACAGGTCAGACTTACTAGTCATCAGCCTCTCCAGGTGGTTCACACACATACTCAAGTTTGAGAAGCACTACTATAGAGAAGAGGGATTGCAAGTGGGTTGGACAGTAGTCCTTGATTTGCAGCTCAGAACAAAGAAGAGAACATGTCTAGAAGGCCCTTCTGAAATGCTCTTTCTGGAGAGCTTGTCTCCAGAAGGTGCAAAGAAGAGGGAGAAACCTGTGCCCCTATTCAGAAAGGGAAGATTTACACTAGCTAAGACCAAAGTGATAACTCCCTAAATGTGCAGGTAGCTAGAATGACCACGTAAGAGGCACCAAAAAGAGATTCCAAGTGACTCTGGGAAGGAAAAGCTATGGGTGGATTTAAAACCAGAAGAAATCCAAGAGTGAAATGTGGGACAAATGTCAGCAGCACAAGAAATGTAGGTAGTGCCAGGGGATGCAAAGTGTGTCCTCTGGTGCCTGAATCTCCAGAGAACTTAGGAGAGGGCTAGGGACAGAGCAGAACTTCCTGGTCATCGATGTTTGTTGCAAAGTCCCAATAAGTAAATTTCATCTTACTAATTTATTTTTCCTAAAAGTATGGAGTTAGGAGTGCTTACCAAGGGAGCCTTGACCTGTGAGTGGCTTTTACCCCAGGTGCCAGAGGTCAGGGTGCAAGCTAGATGGTCTCCCTCCAAAGCTCACAAACTGACTCCAGGTGGCTCCTGACATTTACGGCATTGTGGGCACTTGCTCAACACACATGAAGAGATGAATGACATGAAATAAGGGAGAAGTGATCTGTCCCAGCTGAGATTTGGAACCAGGGGTGAAAATACAAATAGTCTGTTCCAGATGGCAAAGGTAGAAAAAAACACCTCAACCTGAGCGACAGTTTAGAGATAGCTTTGGAGAAGAAAAACACAGAACCACGTGCCCAGAGACAGAAAAGGCCTTGACAAGGGGCTGAGATGTATAAACCTTAGCAGCTGCTATTTTTTTTTTCAAGAAAATCTGCAACCCACTCAGAGTAAAATGGTATTCAGCATAACAAACTGTCCTCGTAGGTTCAAACTAGGATCTAAAGACTCTTTGTCATCCTCTTTTCCCATTTATGGACATCATTTCCCAAAAGTCAATAGAATACAGTAACGATGAAAGGAAATCTGAATCTCTACCTGGAAATAATCCAAATCTTCACTTTTTCTCCAAATTCTGAATTTTAAATAGATCAAGTCAATGAGTCATATGCAAGTTAAACTCTCACAAAATCAACTCCTCGCTTTTTGTAGCAATTAAAATATTCTCTTCCAGATGCTAAATTTCAAAATGCACTCCAACAGAAAACATGCAACAGTAAAAGCATTTGCTTTACACATTAACGCGATTGCCGAAAACAGTTGTCTAGAACTATTGCCTGTGAGTTTATTTGGGTCTCTTTTTTTTTTTTTTCCTGGAATAGCAAATTGGGGTGGCCAAAATTATCTGTTTAATTGTTGATTCCAAAGAGCTCCACTTCAGGAGTAGATGAGATTGACCTGTCAGCAGTTAATAACTATAACATGAACTGAAGAAGGTGGGGGGGAAGACAGAAAAAAAGGCCCCTGGAAATACCATCTCTCACTACCTTCCCCCACACATATACAGCCAAGAGTCTTCTCATCTTTTTTAACACAGGAAACACATTTGTTGGACAAATGCACACTAGGAAGAATGGGATCATGCTACCAAATGGGTTAAATTCAAAATGAATCAAAAGTTCAGGTCACAGAAGCCTTTGTCCTGTTTCTTCCTTTGTATCATTTTTTAAGGCCCAACTCAAAAACCACAGCCTTCCAGGCTCCTTCTTCCACCGAATTTCAATTATGTTGATTTCTAATCTACTCATTTGTTTCTTTTTATTGTTGTACACTGTAATTCACATGCTGAGCATGGAGTCTTCAGGTTAAACCTGAACTACTAATAGTACATGCAAGTTGGTATTTGAAATAATTGGAATCAAATTATCTGAAGGAGTTGAAGATCAAATGATGCATTTTAAATGGAAGTTTAAATGAAACTGAAATGATCCGTAAGCATCAGCCACATCCCAACTCCAAGGAGCCAACCTTATAAAGGAATTCCACACCTAACAATTCCTGAACTTTGAACAGTCTCCAGATTCTACTGGGTTTGCTTCAGAGTTTGGCCACCACAAATGTGTACACTCCTCTGTTGAAGTTCATTTCCCAAGGAAACTCAGGATCACTCAGAGTGTTGAGATTTCCTCATAAAGGTGGAGTTGAACCCAATGGGTGTCATAAAGGAAGCTTCCAGGCTGCCAGCCTTCCCTGAGCTGAATGATCCTGTGCAACTGTGGGCTCACAACTTAACATCCCCTTATTCCACATTCTACAAAAGACTGGAATGAAGCAGGGAAGATATTACACGGGATGAAATAATGTGATGAACTCCCTTCATATGTATCATGCAATAAGCAGACATCTCACTCCAAATAGACTCTGTAGACTCTGGAGCAGCCTAGGATACCACTTCCCATTCATCATGACATCAGCACACCAGTGTTGTTCAGCCTCCTTCTCTCTCTCTCTCTCTCTCTCTCTCTCTCTCTCCTCTCCTCTCCTCTCCTCTCCTCTCCTCTCCTCTCCCCTCTCTCCTCTCTCCTCTCTCTCTCTGTCTCCCTCCCTCTCTCTGAAGCAAAATTGTGCATGTAACACTTTCACAAATGTTAAAAACAGAGCTATGTGTTTTGTGATTTTTCTGGCACTGATTCACACTGCCAGTCATTCCTTCTCTTCAAACTTGATGAAATCATAATGATTCATAAGCTTTGGTTGGAATGGCTACATGATACACTCTTGTAGAAGTAATGAGCCTATTATATTACTCAAATAAATGGGCTTAAAAATAATAGAATAGTTTCATCCTTAACTAAATCTAATATGTCAGAGACTTATACAAGATTTTAGTCATATTTGACACAATGGAAATTAAGCCTGCATAAATGCATAGAGCTTTGGAACTAACAGGCTCTTTGTTCCTGGAGATGAACAAGAAGGATCAGATGGCAATTTGTCATGGACGTTTTGGATAAAAGGTGAGACTCTGACCTATTCGTCAAATTACATGACATCAGGATTCTCATATAGGTTCCAGAATGACTGGAAAGAATAATATGGAGGGATGAGAATTCTGTGGTAAAATGACTTAATTTTAAAATGTCAGTACATGAAAAAAATGGCCTCCTAGAGGATCTAAAATAAAGAAAATGAAGGTAGACCCAGAGTCATGGTCAAAATAAAACACAGAATTATATTGAGAGGTAAAAGAAAACTTAGAAGTCTCTTAGCTGTATAGATAAGAAAATTGAGCAAGAGACAGAGGCATGATCTTTCTAAAGACGTCAGTTATGAGTAAAAACAAAGGCATACAAAATATATCGGTCCTGGTTCAGTTCATTCTTCTTCATGGATAAAGCTTCTCCACCACATTAGTCAAGTTCTCCAAACAACATGGTCACAGGGCAACATCAAGACGTCTCACGGTCATTAGATTTCACTTAGGAAAATGCATCTTTCTTTGTATTTAATTACAAGTATCCCAAAATAGATAAATGAACCTTCTCACCAAATGCACTCCATAATTTTTCTTTCTAAAATCTTTTTGATTAACAAGTAACACATGTACACATTTATGAGGGTACAGTGTGATATTTCAACATTTAGGGGCATATATTTCAGCTCCATTATTTAAAGGAAGTTCTTTTTTAAAACAAAAATTTCTGTATCATGGACTTACTGGATTTAAATACAATTTTGTCTTGCCCTGGAAAACAAAGCAGAAAAGTACATAATTCCCACTTGTTAAAATGGTGCCATCAACCTAAGGGGTCCCAATTCCAGTATCTTTCTAACAACATTCAAGGAACAAACTGATTTTCCATCCCAGTCTCCCCCTTTAATTATTACTTGGCACAAAACAAGCAGGCGGAATTTCTTCTCCCTCCCAAGAACTTCTTTGAGCAAGAACACAATGTATCATACAAAATATCATATTGACTCCATTCTAACTGGAAACGGTATGGTCCTGACATTTGCTGCTGTCCCATCTTCTCTTTGCTAGTGCCGTGTCCAAAATTTATAATCTGCTGGAGAATATTTACAGTCCACAAATTTGCTCTACTGACACTCTAGTGGCAAGAAACCTCCTTGGAGATATGATTCTCCAGTTCTCACAAAGCCAAATTTCTCTTCCTGGGGAAGCTTGTCAGCACCCGGGCTGTGCATGTCCAGGCCACATGAGATGAAATGGGGGTGGGGGTGGGGGTGGGAGAATTGGTCACAGGGAAGCAAGGAGAAAATGATAAGAATGTAGGAATTACCAAAATAAATCAGGCCCATGATCTCTTATTTGTCTAAGTGCCATTCTCTCTTTCTCCCTCTTCCCTTCCCCCTTACTCTCTCTTTCTTTCTCATAAACTAAGCAAGAGAAACATGAATATGAAGAATACACTCAGCATCTTCTGAATGCTTGTCCTTTTCATTTCTTCTGACTACCTGATGTCCACTCCAGATGTGCCCATCTGTGTCCTGGTCATATTGGAAATACCGCCCTCCGTGCTCACTGCTTTGCTCATCCATATGCAACACCTTTCTGTACTAGCAGGCTATCTCCTTGTTAGGAGAAAGACATTCTCCTAAGAGATTTTTTTCTAAAAACCCAAGAGACTTAGGGCCAGAATTAGCCTGAATACCTGCCTCCCCCCTATCACCTGAATTCAAATTACACCTTCAGAGAGGAAATTGTGGATCCACAGGAATACATTTCTAATACTGAGATTTTGATCAAGATGTCTGGGCACTCAAGGTCTGTCTCAGAACTTTGGAAATTCCACTAGATTCGTTTCTCCATAAGTAGAAACCCTCAGCTTTAGGGTAGAATCACATTAGTGGAAACCCCTAGGCTCAGGATATTGGAGTCCTGGATTCAGTTCTCCAAAGTGAAAGCCAAGAAAATTGCTTCAGCTCTCTTCCTCCTTCCACTCATTCAAGAAATAGGGACTTGAAATATCTACCTCAAAGCCCTTTTAATTGATGTTATTAGGCTCACCTTAGTTATTAAAATTTATCATTTTTCTTTGATGCCAAACATTAGGGAAGTACCTCCGAGTGATTGCACCTTTTTAAAGGATAGTGTTAAAGCAGGCATTGGAAAGCTTCTTCTGTACAAAGCCAGATAGTAAATTACTCTGGAATTGGCAGACCAGTCCCTGTCAATTACAAAACTCTATTGTCATAGGGGGAAGAAACAATAGGCAGTATTTTAAGAAATGTACTTGAATAAATTTGGCCCATAGGTCACAAAAGAGTGACCCTGGTTCCAAAGCACATAGTACCAAAATGGGATATATGTGTGTCACAAAATCAAAGAGCCAACACATGTACTAATTGGAAACTAACCATTCGTTTTTTCCACCTCTTAGACCAAAAAATACACTTCCCAGTACCTGTTCCCTTGACTTTCCCCCTAGCTACCATAAAAATGATTTCTCCAGCAAGTGGCTTACAAAGCAAGCTGTAAAAATGATGCAGATTCTTAAATAAATGTCATATATTATCAATCATGTGGCCCCACACATTTGCTGGCAGCCTTAGGTGATGCCAGAGTGCCATTGGTGGCCCTGATAAAGGAGTCGCTTGCTCATGGATTCCCCTGGCACCCTCTCTCTGGGAGACTAATAGCAGGTAAGGCTCCTGTGGGAGGAGAAGGAGCCACCTTTGCAGGTTTTTCTTATACAGAGTAACCTCCTGGCTATGGCTTTCCTATTTCACAGTATTTTGATTCCTATTATCACATGGATATTTGTGATTGTAACTCCTCTACTTCCCACATCTGATCCATCTTTCTCAGGGTTCCATTGACTCAATGTTCTAAATCTCTCGAGAATTCCTCTCCCTTCTCCAAATTCACTACTACACCAGGCTCATCAACTATCACATGGACCATTATTCTTCTAACTGGTCTCTCTTGCCTCTCAGTTTTCCCTGCTTCAATGTCCACTTTTAGAGCCTCATATCCAAATGGACAGCCTGGTCTTTCTTTGGCAGATGTGTGGACTGGGATTGCCGTCATCAAAGCAGGCTTGGGGACTTGTTAAAGTACAGATTCCTAAGCTCTAATTTTAAAACACAATCGGAAATACCATCTCCAGGGGTGGAATCTGGAAATCTGAATTTCATGTCTGCATCTTCCCTCTCCCCATCCAGTAACTCTCTTTCATATTGAGAAGCACTGACTTAGAGATAAAGAGTCTATCTCCAATGGTGAACTTTTCCTCCTGCTCCATGTTGACCTGGAGTCACACTGGCCAGCTCACTGACTTGCATGCCTATAGACCTGGAGAAAAGAAGATAGAAGTGGTTGTCATGGTAGATGATTGTATCTCCAGATTTTCTCTGGAATCACAGCAGGGAGTCTCAGGGGTGCTATTTGTTTCCTTGATGCTGGAGGAGAGATTTTCCTCCCACAACTCTATGCTCCAGTCTACCCACCCCCATGCCACAAACAGCCTCCAACGCGTGGGTGACTGGCTGTGGGAAGGACGTGGAATGTGAGTCATGAACTCTTCCTCCCTCCAGCCAAGCCACACTTGGATACCTGGCACTGAATAGGAAGGCTGAGGCTCAGAGGGACAGCTTCACCAAAATAATGCAAGTCCTCGGAGGACATAGGCAGGCATCTGTATCCCCAGGAACTAGGTTGGTGACTGGGTCAATAAATATTTGCTGAATGAATGAATAATGGAAAGAAGTAACCAACTGATAAATGAACAAATGCATAAATAGTTCAGACCCAGGATGCAAGCACGCTGAATATTTTAAAAGGCATTTTTGTTATGCACGGGCAAGATTTTTGACAGAATAATCCAATACATCTGCTTGTTGGTTTGCTGTTTGGGAATGAGATTTTGGAAAAGGCTGAGTGTAAGAAATAGTATGAATTATACTTTCTTTCTATGATTATTCCCTCTGCGATTCCACTATTAACCAAAGCCAATAAATAGTAACCTTCTAATTTATTCATTATTCCTACTGTTGAAATCATGACGAGGCTCCAGCATAACTGTTTCCCTCTATCATCATTTGGGACAAGCAGAACATTCTTTAGAAGCATATGGGTGTGTGGGTGTGGGTCTGTGGTACGTGGTGTGGGGGAAAGATCATAGAGGCCTGGAAAAAGTCATGCATTCAAGCTCAAAAAGCAAATTGCACCTATTTCAGCAAATTGGAAATTGATGGTGTGTAACTCTGAAAGCCTAGCAGTGGCCATTATTTCCATCCAGGCTATTATTAACTGGTAATATTTTCTCTAGTAAACATTCAGTTACCCATAGCAACAGGAGTCATTTCATATAGACACAAGGGCTCCCTGGCTTTGCCAGAGAAATGGATGGTGTTTTAAATGAATCTTAGAAAATGCAAAGAGGCTTGCCAAAAACAATATTTTTGAAACACTAAACTCAATTTTTATTTGAGATAGAGGAAAGAAGAGAACTCTGATAAAGTGGAGACTGATAGATTTTAATGGGCCCCATTTCTGCTACACTGTTCTTAGAGTCTCCCTAGCAAGCATAAAGGTGTCTTTTCTCTTATCCAAGCCAAATACTCCATTGTGCTCTGGGTTAAGTTCCAGGCCCTCCTTCAGGTACCCAATGACAATGTCAACTGCTACTTCTAAATCTTCTAATTTCATTCCTTTCCCTCACTATATCTTCCCATCTGTACTTTTAAACATTTGCATTGGTGTGTAGCATGCATATGAACAAATGCACAAATTATATAAATGCAACTCAATTAACTATTTCAAAGTGAGCATACCTATGCTATCACCACACAGTTAAGAAATAAGAATATGACAGGACTCAGGTCCTTTTAAGCTTTTCTAAAGGAAATCACTGTGCATTTTCTTTGAATCTGAGATTTTATATAAATGGGCTTTTATAGTGTGTCCTCAATGTCTAGCTTCATCTATTCAAAAATATAGTCAATAGACTCAGTCATCTTGGTCAGCTCATTTCATTGGTGTATTGGTTTACCAAGACACTTGTCACAAGGAGCCACAAACTGGGTACTTAGAGAGCAGAAATGTATTTTCTTACAGTTCTAGAGGGCAGAAGTTTGAGATTGCAGCGTCAGCAGAATTGGTTCCCTCCTGAGGCTGTTAATCTGCTCCATGTTTCTCCCCTAGATTCTGGTGGCTTACTGGCAGTTGTTGGCATTCCTTGATTTGTGGATGCCTATTGCCATCTCCTGACTTCATGTCCATGTGGATGGATCTCTCTGATGGTGCATTGTGTTCTTTTTAAAAGGACACTAGTCTTATTGAATTACAGACCCACCTGCATTCCATTATACCCTCATTTTAACTAAACCAATTATATCTGCAGTGACCTCATTTCCAAAAGAAGTGACTTTCAGCAGTATTCAGGGTATTCCATTTTATGAGTAAATCACAGTTTATCAATTCATTCTGCCATTGGTGGATATTTGGTAATTCCTCCAAAAGGTAAGGAGCATGACATTTATCTTTGGTGTTGCTCACTTCCTCATTCTGGGCTCTCCACTGTATATACTCCTCCCTCTCACTACTCTTTTCTCTGACATATTTTATCCTGTTTAAGCTGTTTAACAAATAATAACACTTTGCCATTCATTGACTTGATCTTTGGAAGTTGCTCTCTTGTCCAAGTTTCCCTTTAGAAAGAGATTCTGCAAGACTGGCAAACCATTAAACTTAGTTGCATGAATCTCTAAAATTTGAGCTCCAGATGTAGAGAACCTTGGGGGAAGCTTGGTGTGAGGGTTTGTTCCATTTCAAACAAGATTTACTGACGGAGACTTTCATTACACAATCTGACCCAGACACAGTATGTTAATAGATATCATAGAATTAAGTGATAATACATGCAACAGCTATTGTCGCAATAACGTTGCTCACATGCGAACAACCGCACACAACCGCACACCCCCCCACACACCACTTTGAATATAGTGCTTAAAACAAAATTTATTTTGCAAGTCTAAAAGTCAACTACAAGTCAGCTGAGCCAGGCTGAACTCCTGCTTTGTGCATTAAGATGTGCTCAATTTGCTTCAATGTGTGTTTGTTCCATGGCCCTAAGAAACGTGAAGCTATGTGCAAATATTTCTGTTTGCCTTCCATCTGCCAGCACCTGGTTGGCTACAATAGTCACATGACCAAGCAAGCAGCCGTGGGACAGAGCAGGGAAGTATAGTCCTACCATGGAAATGAGGGGAATGAATAATTGTTGAGCAATAAAGTAGTCTACCTTAGAAAGGATGAGAAGAAGGTTCTACAGTTAGGTAACATCAGAGAGAGATGGAAAAGAGTTGGAATTTCTTTGGTTTTCACCTGGTGATATTTTTTTCAGATCGGTTAAGCATAGGATGGACATCTTTTCTCTTTAAGGGGAATGAAACGATATAATGGTGGTTGTATTAATCTGCGAAGGATAGCATAACAAACACCACAGACTGCTTTGTTGAAACAACAGAAATTATTTATCCGACAATTTTGGAGGATAGAAATTAAAGATCAAGGCATCAGAGGGTTGTTTTGTCTGAGGCTTCTCAACTTGTGAATGACTGCTTTCTGTGTGTCTTCCCTCAGTCAGCCAGCGGCGTGGTCTGTGTCTTGATCTCTTCTTCTTAGAAGAACACCAGTCCAATTGGATTAGTACCCACCCCCAACGACCTCATTTTATATTCATGGGTACTGGGGGTTAGAATTTCAACATATGAACCTAGGAATAAAAAAATTCTTAGGCAAAGAGTGACCAAGAGCAAAATAAGAAGGGTTTGAATCTAATATCTGCCACTTAGAAAAGGGATGACCAAGTTTTCCAAACTCTAAGCTCTAGTTCATCTTTAAAATTGGAGATCACAATATCTGCTTAGCAGAGTGCTTGCAATTACTTTTAGGAGTGAACAAGATAATTACACAAAATGCTTATCACAGTGTCTAAGAATAATTAAGTTCACAAATAATTATTGCTATTATTATTATTATTATGCTATTAAATATTTAAAGAAGACATATTCTATGTCAAACCCAGAGACACTATATAATAAGTGCCAATTATAAAGTAGCATAACATAAAAAAAATCTCATAGCAGTTTCAAAGAAAATGATAAAGCAAATCCTAAATATTGTGCCTTTAGGCATAAAGTGAAGTCTTTCCTTGGGATTTAGCAACTTATTCTTTGAAAAAATTAGACTAAGGAAAA
This sequence comes from Callospermophilus lateralis, assembly GCF_048772815.1. Taxonomy (NCBI): domain Eukaryota; kingdom Metazoa; phylum Chordata; class Mammalia; order Rodentia; family Sciuridae; genus Callospermophilus; species Callospermophilus lateralis. The sequence continues at coordinate 15,177,819 of NC_135314.1, read as the reverse complement.
GTTTTCTTAATCTTTCCCAGAGAAGATCTTCTGAGCTAGATATTCATGTTATTGTGTTGCTTTTTCAGCTAAAGAAACTGGGACACATGGAAATTTTGTGATTTGACAGTCACCTCACTGAGGGGTCAGGGGACCATAAGCTACTACTAGAATGCAGTCTTGTCCTACTAGCATGGCTCACAGATCTACGCTGAACTGACTTTCCTTGTGTCTTTGCTTTGATGATCATATACAGCTTGATTGGAAAGTTACACTCTATAATTTCACAGTGATTACATGCCCCTGAAGATTATTTTGTAAGTAAATGTTTTGAAACCAAAGATAATCATTGTTATACAACCATAACCCTTCTTCTTATGCCATATTCTCCACCAAAAATTGAACCAAGCTAAGGTTACACTTCAGAGTCTCAATAGCTGGCTGACCCTGGGTTCTGTTCTACATTCCTGGACTTCAACTCCATCAGGCTATCTGGAGATGAATTACTGTCCTCTGGCCTCTGGGATAACCTCCATCCTTGCTACAGAAGGATATGTGCACAGAAAGTTGTCATGGTGTTCTCAACATGAGCGCTGGCACACACAACAGGCTAAGATGAATCAGAACACAGGCCTTGCATCATAAGAAGATCAAAAGTGGGACATCCTGTCCATAAGCTATGAAATATGCTCCTGCTTTCTGGATATCACAAAAGTCATCTCTCTTCTGAAAAGCTGCGTAATTGCTTTGCTATATTATCTCCGGGAACATCCCAGCCTCAAAGGTCCTTCACTCTAGGTTAGTAACTCAGAGCTGATCCTATCTAATAACCCCAGAAAGCAGCTCATGATTTTGGCCTTCCTTAGATTTCTATGCACAAACAAAGAAATAAGATACGATATTAAACAGGTGAATAGTGTGACTTGTTCTAGCTAATCTACATTTCTTGCATTTTCAAATCTGCCTGAAATTTTTACATAGTGATAGAAATCCAATCCCAAGGCAATGATTTCCTTATTTCATGCACACACACACACACACACACACACACACACATAAACACACACACCAGTTTTGACTGTGTTGGTGGAACAATCTGCTGCTGCCCTCCTTAAATAAGGAGTGGCTAAATAAAAAATACTCGATAAAGTCTTTCCTTGAGATTTAGAAAGCAACATAAACTTTGAGAGGAGCAACTTAATTATTCAGATGCAACACTCTGACAAAGTTATCAACAAAATATTTCTTTCTCTCAAGATCCTTTTCCTGGATCTTGCCTGGTTCCTGGTATCTGAAGAACCAGGTTCTCTAGGATTACCTTCTCTGAGCCAGATTATCTAACATCCTTCAGCAATAAGTTTGTGTTACTTTTGTCTAAATAAATCTGATTAATACCAAGGCCATTCCTTCCCTCTGAAGTGTCTGCAAGCACAGCCAAGTGCAAGTTTTATAGTGTCACTCACTGCCACTCCATATGACCTCTCACAGTACATTTATACAAGTCAGAACCTACAAAAACCTATGCTTCACATATGGCTAACTCAAATGACAACCTCTAATAATCACATTTATAAGTCTCTCATTTTAAAAAGAAATGTAAATCAGAAATGTAAATACCTATCTACAGATTAACATGCAAACTCAGAACAGATCTTCATCCATATTCCTGTACATATCAATTCATCCAATTTGGATACTTGGGGACACCTTCAGTACTTTAACAACAGTGAGTATGTGCTTTTCCTTCACAGTCACAAGAAAAGGTAATTTACTTTTAATTTAAGAAGTCATAAACTTAATCCTTGGACAAAGAAATCATCCCATTAGTATTTTGGTGGTTTTGTCTTCCATCTCTCCATAAAACTATGGCCATGAGCTCCATGATCCGTGAACTGTGCATCAGGTACTCAGCCTTGGAGAAAAGATCAAATGTGGCTCCTCTTGGTATCACAGGTCATTACCCAATTTAACTAAACTCTCCTTCTCCAGAGAACTACAGGAAAGAAGACCTTCTATATGTTTTTGTATCACAAAATCTTGAAATTGAGAAGGATTATGGAAGTCATATTATATCTGGAGTTTTACTTGTCAAGCTACTTTATTCCGCATCAAAGTTTCTATCTATGTCTAAATTGAAAATCAAGCCAAGTAATCAGTCAATATGGGCCCAAAACATAGCTCAAAGAAATGCTAAAAACAGAAGATTAAATCATATGCAATAGAGCTGCATGAATTATGGAGATGGTAAATGATGGTTTAGATCATTTTATAGGGCACAACTGGAATCACCCATGTGCACATCATAGTGATGCATGGGTCATGTCTGTTTAAAATAAGACATAGACAAAGATGGATGACTGATTGCAGAAGATTGCCATTGTGTTGTCCTTTGTAATGAGTAAAACATCAAGATTTAGGTACGCCAATTTGTCACTTAGCATGGCCCCACTATATCATGATTTAAATATCTAAACATAAAGTCTGCAAAATTTGATGGGCAAAGTGATGAGACTAAATAAACTATAAAATTTTTTTAATAGTTTATGGATTTCATATTTTAGAGATTTCATTTAGGGAAAAATACTTAAGAATAGGCTACTGACAGTTCTGATCCTTAAAATCTGTTACACAATGATATACAAACAAGAAGTCAGCGTTGGCATTGAATCAATACTGTTTGCCTTTCAGATTGGTCTGCTTAATAGAACTTTGAATTTACAAAATCACTTGTGTACAATATTTCATGTGTGTTATCCTTATATCACATTATCCTATTTTAAATAGTCTTTAAATTATGATTTATACTCTAAGTTTCTATGTACTTGTGAACATAATCCAAAGAAGATGTTTAAGGGGTTTATTTAAGAAAATATGCTAATAGCTGGTAACAATGAAGGCAATTTTAGTAGATAAACAATGAGACTGAGCAGACTACCATGGGAGGTCAAGCCCAGATCCACCCACACTGGCTTCACCCTCTGTGGGGCTCAGATGCACAGCAGGCCTGGCCCACCCCTTCCCCAATGGGGCAGACATCACTGGAGCATAGCCTCTGGTGCAGGACCTGCCCCTTCTGACCAGCAGACCACTGTGGAGATTAAGCCCAGAGGCTCAGACCCGCCCTCTCCAACTTATGCAGGTCCCAGATCCAGGATGCATTGAGGGAGACCAGCAGGGTCTGGAAGCCTAACATCAAGGTGAGGTACAGACAATCTGCACAGGTAGTACAAGAATATAGGGAAGGAACTGTAATATCTCAGATCCACATCGCAAGAAAAGAAGACACATAGACAACAAGAAAAAACAAGGAAGGAAAGTGCCCCCCCCCAACAAACGAGGTCACTATAATATAAGAACCCACAGACAGCGAAGTTGATGAAATGTCAGAGAAGGAGTTCAGAAGGTTCATAATTAAAGTGATCTGTGAATTAAAGAATGACCTTAGTGCGCAAATACAGGTGAAAATTGATCACTCCAACAATGAGATAAGAGAACAAATACAGGTAGCAAAAGATTACTTCAAGAGAGAGATAGAGAATCTGAAAAAAAAAAAAAAATCAGAAATCCTTGAAATGAAGGATACAATAAATCAAATAAAAAACTCAATAGTAAGCATAACCAACAGACTAGATCACCTGGAAGAAAGAATGTCAGACAATGAAGACAAAGTATACAATCTGGAAAATAGTTGATCACATAGTGAAGAAAGAAACAGAACGTCCAAGAATTATGGGATAGCATCAAAAGACCAAATCTAAGAGTTATTGGGATAGAGGAAGGCACAGAGTTTCAAACCAAAGGAATGCACAATCTCTTCAATGAGAGAATATCAGAAAATTTCCCAAGTATGAAGAACGAATTGAAAAACCAAATACAAGAGGCTTACATGATACTAAATGTACAAAATTACAACAGATCTACACCAAGGCACATCATAACAATGAGACCATTAATATTACAAGTTAAAGTCAGATCCTTGGCTTCAAGTATGTAAGATAAATATGTCTGCATATATTTAATTCATAATAGATATCAATATATGAGAAGATATATATATATAACAACATAAAACATGTAATATATAAAAATATAAATAACAATATATGAAGCAAAAACTACTTTTAAAAATATAAAACATGTATAAAAGCGTAAAAGATTTTTCTTACTATAAACCACTACTCCTACTTAGGTACCGTGTAAAAAATCATTTGGAAACATAGCGACCTTCCTACAATCATATTATTGTAAGATAATAGAGGGGAGATTTGATTACCTTTTTAAAAAACATGCGTCAAGGCCAATTTCTATTCCCACCATGGTAGCTGACACTGTTTTGTCCTTTCAGAATAGAAAAAGTCTGTGAAGAACGCTCTTCTGGTTCCACCTACTCAACAGAATTCAGAGCAAAGGAATTTCAGTTGTAAGAACTCCCAGTTGGAGTCAGGCCAGACCGATGGCAGGGAATGGTCTAACAACCAATTCTGTCGTATTTTAATACAGAAACCTAAATGATGGCTCCCACAAAGATGTCCAGTCTAATCTCTGGAACCTGTGGGTAGAATAATTTATGTAACAAGTTTCTTCGTTGCAGGGGAAATTAAGTATATTGTGATGGAGAGATTATCCAGGAAATCTTAAGGAGGCCCAATATAATCACAAAGGTCCTTATAAGAGAAAAGTGGAAGGATCCAGTTCACTAGAGGTGAGATATGGGGGAGAGATTTGAGGATGTTGCACTGTGGATTTTAAACATGAAGGAAGGGACAGGAGCCAAGGAAAGCAGGCGATCTGTATAATCTGAAAATGTCCAGGCAATAGATTCTTCCCTAGGGCCTCCAGCATGAATGAACCCTGATGGAAAACTTAACCCGGTGAAACTGACTTTAGACTTCTGATCTCCAAAAAATAAAGAAAATAAATTTGCATTTCTTTAAGCCACTAAATTTGTGGTAATATTTAGATTATGGTACAATAAGCTTCAGATTAACTCATTTCCCTTCACCAACACACACACACACACACACACACACACACACACTGTTCTCTCTGCCCCTTGACATAGAATTTGCCCGTGTGACTTTTTGACCAATAAATTGTTGCTGATCATAACAACTCTAAGTTGATGAATGTTTTCTGAGTGACTAAGTTTGCCATCTTGTTCTGCCATCAGTACAGTGGAAAGTGGAGTCTCTGGTTAGCAGCTGATCCCTCAGCCATGACCCCAGGACAGTCAGGCACACAGCAGAACCATCCCCACAAAAGCCCAGCTGACACAGATCTGAAGTTGAGCTGCCCCTCATATCCAGCCAGAATCAGCCAATCTCCCAGACAACTCACAGATCTTTAAAACTGATATTGTTAAACCACTGATTTGTGTGGCAATAATTAGGGACACAGAGATCAGCCTTCACCAAAAGAAATGTTAGGTGCTAAGTATATGTTCCTCTCTGCTCTGTCCATACAACTAAGAGTGAGTACACAGGTGCTAATAGAAATTCTCTCTGTGAATATGCAGACCTTAAAGAGAAGCAAAAGTGTGAGGCTCTGCACTCCCTGGAGAGGGCTATAGTTTCTGAAGGAACACATTTAAGAATGCAATATTCATCTTTTGGGGGATGATGCTCACGTCTGGGCTAGTCTGCCAATATCCTTGTACCCATCTTCTCAGCCTTCCTAGCATTTTTGTTTTCATTGAATTAGGAGATTTTTATTCCCAAAGTCAAGTTATTCAAGAAGCTTAAAACAATAGCTTACATTTAAATATCACATTTTTAACTTTCTCCAAAGTTCTCATCAATTAAGATTAAAAAAAGTACCTCCTACGTTGTAAAGGCATAAATACATACACATTCTGATATCTACAGTGAGTAGATGCACATGTACCAACTGTGCATTATATTTCTTATATTTTTTAAATTTGTTCTAATTAGTTATACATAACAATAGAATGCATTTTAACACATCATACATAAATGGAGTATAACTTCTCGGTTCTTCTGGTTGCACATGATGGAGAATCACACCGGTTGTATAGTCATGTATGCACACAGGGTAATAATGTCTGATTCATTCTACTATCCTTCTATTCCCATCCCCTCCCCTTCCTTCATTCCCCTCTGTCTAATGCAAAGTACGTCTTATGTTCCCTAGCCCCCCCACCCCGCCTCATTACTGTGAATTAGCATCCACATATCAGAGAAAATAATTGGTCTTTGGATTGGGGGGATTGGCTTATTTTACTTAGCATGATATTCTCCAGCTCCATCCATTTACTGGCAAATGGCACAATTTCATTCTTCTTTAAGGTTGAGTAATATTTCATTGTGTATATTCACCGCATTTTCTTTATCCATTCATCTGTTGAAGGGCACCTAGGTTGATTCCATAGTTTATGTGTTGTGAGTTGAGCTGCTTTAAACATTGATATGGCTGCATCACTGTAGTATACTGAATTTAAGTACTGAGGAGTGGGATAACTGGGTCAAATGGTAGTTCCATTCCAATTTTTCTGAGGAATCTCCATAATGCTTTCCAGAATGGTTGCACCAATTTGCACTCCACCAGCAAGTTACGAGTGTACCTTTTTTCCCCGTATCCTCAACATTTCACATATATTATCTCCATTAATCCTTGCCACCATTTATCTGGTGGGTATTATCATCCTCACATCTTACAGAGGAAGAAGTGTGACCCCTCAGGAGATGGGAATCTTTCATTATTTCAGCAACCCATGTGCTTTCCTACTCACGCCTTCCTACGTTTGGAAACCGAGGTGCAGAGAGTTAGCAACTGCCATGGCCAAACAGTGGGCCAGTGTGGTGGAGTTGGGAGTGGAACCCAGATCTCCAAACACAAGGCTGTGATGCTTTATGCTGTAGACTATCTGGCCAGCCCATAATTCCCAGAGTCAAGAGCAAAAGAGAAACAGCTTGATAATCACAACCACCTTTGGCATTTGACAGTAAATTGCAATTATCAGCTACCATTTTTCCAGGGTCACAAGATAAAATGTGACATTCTTTTCAGATAACACAATGAAGGTTTTATAGCTTGAATTTCTCCAAACTTTGTCCCTTCTTGCTCAGAATCCTGCCTCACTCTTCTGTGGTCATGTGGTAAAACTCATCTGGAGCACATAATGTTTGTATTGACTTGCCTTTTTATTCCATTTTCACTTTTCAATGTAAAAGCACAGCTTTTTGGGGCTCCATAATGTTTTTTACTCTTTTTTATGGCAGTGATTTTTAGAGACAGAAATGATAGCTGTTTCCATATTCACATTTCCCAATAAAACTGTCATCAAAAGTTCTGAGAGCTTTCATTAATCACGATTAGTCATTTCTTCCATGCAAATGAGGAGCCCTTGAAATTATTTGTACTGTGCTTGCTGTGGATTCAATCATACAATTAAAAATAATGTTGTATTTTTTTTCAAAAAATTGAATATATCTCTCAATAATTCCTAGGCAATGATAACCCTAGGAGATGAGTCTTTCCTCAAGATGGGAAGAGAAGAAAAAGGCCCCTCCTGTTTGGAACAGGAGAAAAGAAAGAAGGAGGAAGAAGAAGAAGAAGGAAGTTTCATTTAAAGCAGGAAAATAAATGATTTAGGCTTAGTAGTTTATCTTGTGCTCATATGATTCTGGTGTATATTGACTAGAACGTTCTGTTGAAATAAGAAGATAAACAATGGAGAGAATCAAAATTCAAAGTGACGTTTTTCCACGTTTGTGGATGTGTATTTCTGTGTGTTTTCTTCGAGTGGGCAAACCAGTTGTCGTTTCTTTCTTTTGAAATCTCTGGCACAGAATTGCCCTTGCAGAATTCCGAAAAACTCCTTAGGTGGGACTTCTGGATTGGTTGCTGGAAATGTGATCTCCATCTGCCCCTGATTTCCTGTGTAATCTTGAGAACTTAATCTCCGTAGCCTGTTTCCTCATCAGGAACTTTATTAAAATATGTGTGTGTTGGGAGAAAGGGGTCATAAAGAGGCCAGGAGGGCAAAGGAGGAAATATAAGGGATAACTTTTTTTAAGAATAGTAATGCAGATTGCCTGAATATCTCATCAAGTCTAAGTGGGCCACACACTTTTTATTCTTAAAAGCAAAAGCAAGAGGCAAGAGTATGTTAAAGTTTTCACTGTAAAGAAATGGTAACTATTTGAAGATACAGATATGTTTCACATTACCTAAAGTATAAACGTATCAAAACATTCCATGTTACCCCATTAGTATGCACAATTTTTATGTTTTTCTGAATCAGTTAAAATGAATTTGTTTAAAATAAAATTAAATTTAAAAAATATACGAAAAAAATTCATTGTGAGCACGTGTATCTAGATGTTCCCAAATCATTGTAGCTCTTCTTTAAACTTAGACTCTAAAAAAAATTTAGAATGGAGGTAGTGGTACATATTTCTATATATTCATGACTTTCTTCTCAACTAAAACACCTGGTCAATCAGTTTGTAAGCAGAGTAGCCCAGGGAAGATGTTATGTAAGTCAGGTGAGCTTTCTTCATATGACTACGAAACAATGGTGTTCAACCCTGTTGAATTCTGCATCAGAATCTCATCTATTGCTTTTTAAAAATATAAATGTCACTCCACATTATGTTCAACCACAAGAATGAGATCAAAATTGTAATGGGTTGTGCCCCATGTATGTATAATATGTTAAAATATACCCTAACAGTCATCTATATCTAAATAACAACTTTTTTAAAAAATAAAACTTAGAAAAGTGTGTGTGTGTGTGTGTGTGTGTGTGTACACATACATGAGTTGGAATTTCAAATAATACTTGTAAATGTCCACAGGTAATTCTGGTAAGCAGCCAAAATTGAAAAAAAACATTTAAGGCCACTGTTTGGAAACATAGAAAGTACATCCTAATCACTATAATTTTTCCTTGCTCATTTTCAAAACATTAAGTAAACATAGTCTGAATTGACCATTTGTTGGTTTTGTGTTAAATATTTATAATAGGAGTTTTTCTAGGATGGATGGTCAAAAAAGTTATTCTATTTTTTTAAGATCCTCCACCCACTAGATGGATTGGTTGAAACTTCACCCTTAAAAATACCTTCCTTGGGCTGGGGTTGCGGTTCAGAGGTAGAACACTCGCCTGGCATGCATAAGACACTGGGTTTGATCCTCAGCATCACATAAAATAAAATATTGTGTCCACCTATAATTAAAAAATAAATTTTTTTTTTAAAAAGGAACCCTTCCTCTAGCTCAGAATGTCTCACTCCTCAGCCACTGAAGCTGGGGTGGGTGATTCTTTGTCGTGGTGCTGTTCTACAGTGCTTGATGTAGCAGCACCCCTTGCCACTGCCCACTAGATAAGGATTGCACAAATCACCTCTGCCATGACACCTAAAAAATGTTTATTTTCCATCACTGCCAAGTGTTCCCTAGAGGAAAAATTTGGCTACAATTAAGAGCCACTTAATTTGAAAGAAAGAATCACATGACAACTAAATTGCATGAACTATTATTCACCTGTCAAACCATCTCTGATTAGGGTCTCCCAGATCACAGAGGCACCATGTGGATGAAATGCTGTGGCATCCATGGGAGTGTCTTCTCCCTGCTCCTACCACCATCTCATGCTCTCCTGGCTCCTCTGCTCTTCCTGTCCCTGCCACTGCTGCAGCCATGATGACTGCTCCACCCCATCTCTAGGGCGACAGCAGAACTGTTGGAATGGCTCTTCTTTCATGGACTTCTGTGAATCCTCCTGTCCCTGAGTCATTGTCTGTCTCAGGAAATTAATTGCAGGAGGCTCTCGGTGTCAGCCATCATCTTCAACTTGGCTCAGAGGTTTTGTGGACCCAGAGGGAGAGTCGGTTGTCCTCCCTCTGAGGAAGTGTCTATTAATTATTTGTCACTGTGGGTTTTCATTTACTGTGTTATACCCTGAACTATTCAGTAGCATCGAGGTATCTCTTTACTACTATTCTAGACAGACAGAATCTGGGACGATGAGTTTACTTATAGCTTTTATGTAGATTTTATAAATCCTCAGGAGCAGCAAATAAATATTTTAAAAGCCCAAATGACACATAATCCCATCCTGGGGCCCAAAATACTTTCAAGAAATAAGGAAATGAGAAGATAGTCTCTCAAATTGACAAAAATCGAGGACTAAATTAATCAATGTAAATGCACAGTGGATTATGCTAATTTGGAAAATCAAGCTTTCCTTCACAGAAAGGAGTCTCATATAGTTGGAGTTGGGTACAGAGATGTTATTTTAATTTTTTCATAAGATTTAGAAACTGTTTTAAGTGTTGCCTGATTTTAACTCCCCAGATGAGTTAAATGTATTTTTGTTTCCCTTCACTGTATCAGCAAATTGAATCCCATGTCATTTTGTTAGTTCTCAAAACTAGCAAATCCACCACCTAAAGTGTTTGATTTCAAAATTGCCTTCTTATATATTATCTCCATTTTATAAATAAGAAGCCAAACAAATTTGCAGTCATTTGCTGAAAGTTAATAAATGACAATCTCAAAATCACATGCAGATCTGTTGATGCCAAGCCAAGTGTACTTTGTAATGTTCTCTGGCAGCTTCCATGTTGTCCTTTGGTTGACAGAAATAGATTTACAAATATCTTAGATTGTATGATAATCGAAACAGAGGACCACCTTTTAAAGTCTATTAATTTTCTCTAATAATAGCAGAGAAATACTTCAAGGGCGCAGGTAGAGACTAGATTAAACCTCTTTGTGTACAGAAAATCTAAGGCCTGGAGTGGAAACTCATCTGCCTTAGAGCCTGGGTGGAGCTCACGCCTTCCTCTGAAATTCAGAATATAATGGAATCATTATCGCTTATGCTCAGAGGTGAATAGCGTGTTCAATCTCATATCCCATTCTAGTGAACACAGTGCATACCTGTCCTTCCTCTTCCTGTCCTCGCCCTTCCCAAGGACCATAAAAACGGAGGGGACAGGTGGGGTTTTCCCTTTGCATAAATTGGCTTTCCTGGAGTTTTCCATTGTTTCAACTGGGAACAGCTTACTAATGAGCAATTAATATTCTAAAATTGCCATTTTTTCACAGAAATTTCCAAATCCTTTGTGATAAGTAGAAATCATTTTCCAAATATATGAAAGGAAAGTAGAAACACCCTTACCTTCTTATCCTCTTGTCCAGGAACATCTAGGCCATCATCTCTTGTAATTCACATAAATATCCACCCAATACAAATGACAACTGGTTAATATTAGCTATGGTTGGGAAATCAATTATATTATTGTTACATAAAATATAAAATCAATTATATTATTGTTACCTTTTATCATTTGAATATTATTCTACTCCTTCACTGACACCTATTTGTGGAAACTTAAGTGCAGATAAATGACATAAACACAATAATTAGAAAAACAAATTCTCACCCTGGCCCATGGAACAGGCCTGTAATCCCAGTAGCTCCAGAGACTGACTTAGGAGGAACACAAATTCAAAGCCAGCCTCAACAAAAGCAAGGCGCTAAGCAATTCAGTGAGACCCTGTCTCTAAAAAAATGCAAAATAGGGTTAGGGATGTGGCTCAGTGGTCAAGCGCCCCGAGTTCAATCCCCAGTACCTCTACTCACATAAAAAAAAAAAGAAGAAGAAGAAGAAAGAAAGAAAAGAAAAACACATTATCTAAAAATTGTCTAGAAGATTGGGTAAAGGAATGAATAAGAAGAAAAAGGAGGGGCAGAGAATGTGGAAGATGGAAAGTACATAATTATCATGTGTCTTAGTACCAATGTAAAGTCTTATTTCTGGATGGGGCTTCCCTCAAGTACTACAGGTTTAACAAAAACAAAACATATGGACATACACAAAATAACACAACAACAACAACAACAAAAACACTACAGTTTTTCTCCTGTGAGTGTGTTAATACAGTGTGACTTGTTGTTCCTATAAAAGCCTTTTGAGATTAAAGATGATGGAATTGTTGTTGTCTAGGCAATCCACCACCACTCTCATCTTCTTCTTTGGCTCTCCCACATCCAAAAGTCAGCTGGCGTTCAATTCTCTCCCTTGTTCCCCCCCCCGCCTTTCCCCTCACAACCTCTTATATGTAATTTTGTGTAACATTGAGGGTCTCCTACCATTTCCATACAATTCAGCAGATGAGGTAGAGAGGGAAGATGGGAGGGGAGGGGAGGGGGGATAGTAGGGGATAGGAAAGGTAGTAGAATACAACAGTAACTAATATGCCATTATGTAAAAATGTGAATGTATAACCGATGTGATTCTGCAATTTGTATTTGGGGTAAAAATGGGACTTCATAACCCACTTGAGTCAAACGTATGAAAGATGATATGTCATGAGCTTTGTAATGTTTTAAACAACCAATAAAAAAAAAGTCAGCTGGACCTCTTTGCTCAAATGTTTCAGGAATATCAGAACCTCCTGTGCTCAAATTGAAGCAATTCTTCAATAATTTAAGCAAAATGGTACAGACATCTGAAATTCCTAACTATGAGATATTTTGTGTCTATCCAAAAGTACTTTTAATAAGTGAAAGCACAAATAGAATAGCCTACTTTTAAAAAAAAGTCTAAATAGCTACATGAGGGTGTGGACATTAAAATATTTAATAATATTTTCTTGTCTTTTATCCTTTTTATTTACTTTTTTATTTAGGGGTTGTAAAGATCAGTTAATTCAAAAGATGTAATTAGTTATCTAAGTAAATTTATTTAACAAGATATGAATTATTAGTAATTCTAAAAATTTGAATATATATCAGAAAACAAGCATTTTTTTAAAAAAAAAAAATTATTTTTTAGTTGTTGAACACCTTTCTTTCTTTCTTTCTTTATATGTGGTGCTGAGAATCGAACCCAGTGGCTCACACATGCTAGGCAAGTGCCCACCACTGAGCCACAACCCCAGCCCTTTTAAAAAAAAAATTCTTATTTTATTTTTTGGTTATTTTTGAAAATGGACTTATCTCACCACCATGTTTTTCATAACTGCTTATAGTCTAACAGTTCACAGAGATGCCATGCATATACTTTTAAACAATTGCATAATGCTGGTAGTGGTTGACATTTTTTACATTTTGTTCATCCATAATAATATCTACATGAAATAATAACTTAGCATCATTAATAGTTAAACCCTAAGCTCATAACTCAATTAAAGAGAGACCTCTGAAGTTTGAATCAACTCTTTTCATAGATAGATTCTATTTTTAGAACAACTATATAATGTGTGGTGTGTCTGGTGGGGTGGATGTGATGAAGTGTGTAAAACCTTACAAGCAAGAAGTAGGCCCCCGAGTTAAACTGTGCCTTTAATCTGTGTGGGCATTACATCATGAGTCATTTAGAGGAAAGGGTAGGGTTTCCTCTTGAATTCATTACAGCATGAAAGGTAACATTTAGTAGGTAGGGTGTACAAGATGAAATTGTACCTCTCAGGTAAGAGCATGTTTTCCATGAGAAAGTACACCTTCTTTTTTAAAAGAGACCAATAGCATTCTTTCTCTGTTTCATCAAGTATAAGTGGCTGGAAACTTCTGAGCTCAGTAGTAAAATATCTTGAACTTCCAATGCAAAAAAATAAAAAATAAAATAAAGGCAGTACAAATCAAGGCTGTGCACATATTTAACAAAGAGGAATGACTGTATTTAAGGAAATGATATAAATAGATTTTTTAACTTGAATCTAGTCATCATCCCTCAGCAGTATAAAAATCAAAGCATTTTTCTTGAAGAGCACAGTATAACTAAAACTTCTTGTCTCACATTCTTACCAAGATGTATATATTTGTTTAAACATTAAAATACCTGACAAAGTTTTTATGTAATTTTCTGACCTCAAATTATTTCCACGACAAAACTTTTTCTTTCTTACAATCATAAAGTTTAAAAAGAGAGAGAAAGAGAGATCAATGAAAATGGTATACAAGGTAAGTAGTTATCAGGTCTCCTCTCTTCCAAACAACATCTTGATACTTTAGTTTTCTCATTGTAAATATAGTTTTACAAGTCCTTAACAATTTTACAAGTTACCTTGAGAATAAGTTATAATGACATATGTGCAAGTATTAAAAACCTAATCCATATCAGGTTTATGTAATGTAACGAATAGTTAAGAGAATTTGAGAATAGTTAGAAAAGAGAAGACTGAGATGAATAGGACCAATGTCATTAACTATTGCAAGTCTGAGTCATGGAAATGATTAGAACTATTCAATACACACACACACACACACACACACACACACACACACACACACAGCCCAATTACCCTTGCTATTTCACCAAGGTAGAAATAGCAGAAAAGTAGATTTGGGCTTACTGAAAGAGGAAGATGTTTCTAATAGAGCTTTAGAGGCTGTGAGTTTCTTAATACTGATGATTTCCAAATCTAAGTCAGATGGCACTATGATGGGAATGCACAGGAGAAAGTTCATACATCAAGTTAGCAACTGAGCTATATGATCTGCAATCTTCCAGAGTGAACAATCTGGTATTTGCTACATAGATAGTATAATTCTAATTGCATTGTGTTTCAGTATTCTTTGTGTAAGTGTAAAAAGGACCCTCTGCCTGGGTATTATGAAGCTATGAGTTTCTCTTGTGGGGCAAGCATCCAGCCCCTTTACCATCTCTATAGTAGGAAGAAAGTGAGGAAGCAGAATGTCAGCAGGGAGCACACCAAGAATATGGCCAAGCAAGGAAGTGCAGGCAGGCCAGGAAGGAGAAGCCCAAGGAGAGGGAGAGGGTACTTGGTGGTGTGACTTTGTTCCAAGCCTGTACACAATGAAAAAGTAGACACATTATTTGTATGGCTGGAGTTGAACCAAACTGACAGAATTTATGATGTCTTCATATTTACCTCTGGGTAGACAAAACTCATCTCAAAAACAAATCATGAGATTATCAAAGTGATTTACTATAATTACCAAGAAAAATAGGAAACACTTAATTAAATAAATTGTATAAAGCCTGGTTAACTCAGGCCCTAACCCTTTCTGTCAGTCAATATCAGTGTTCTTATTGTTATTTTGCTTTGAATGAGCCAAATAATTTCCTTAAAGCTCTATGTCTTTGCCTTTCTGAAAACACCCTGGATATGCTGTGAACACAATTCCAAGACTGAACATGTTTTGAAGACCTTTCGCAGCCCCCAGCCTCTGTGTGGGAAGCCTGTAGCTCCCCTGTTAGACCATGTCTTTCACTATCAAATTCAAAGCATACCAAATATTAAACTAATTATTAAAGGAACTAAGATTTTATTTAATAAACTTGCTGGGGTGTGTTGTTGCTAGGAGTCGGAGCTATAAACATCACCAATGAGATCTTGTGATCTAACAAATTCATTTTCGATTTCTTTCATAGCCACAAATATGTGTGTGTGAGTGTGTGTGTGTGTGTGTGTGTGTGTATAAATTCAGACACATCTAAGTTGCCTGAGATAATAACTTCATGAATAAAATAAACTCTAGTTCTAAAACCTGTCAAAGTATTACACACATTAATATATTTGAGTCTGATGCAAATGCTAATTCTATTAAGTCGATTGTATGTAAAAACATAAAATCCAGTATAGAAAAATAATTTCACACCAGGCTCAGTGGCACATGCCTGTAATCTCAGTAAATTGGAAGACTGAGGCAGGAGGATCAGAAGTTCAAAACCAGCCTTAGCAACTCAGTAAGGCCCAAAGAAACTTCACAAGACCCTGCCCCAAAATAAAATAGAAAAATGGGTGGGGATATGACTCAGTGGTTAAGTACCCCTGGGTTCAATCCTCTGTACCAAAAATTAATAATAATGATAATTTCAACTATCATTTCTTAACAGAACATTTAATTGTAATTATTCAAAAAAGTTAAATTTTTGTAGATATGGTAACATATTTAAGCTGTGGTTTGTATAAAAAGCTGAGAATTCCCATCAGTGTTCAAACATCTCACCAGAAATGTAGACTCATGATATCCAAAGTCCTTGAAGTATTCAAAAAAGTCATCCTATCATAAAAATAGCAGTCTTTCATTCCTCATTTTTATTTATTTTTGACACTAGAATCAACTAAAGTAATTGCCCAGGCCATAAATCATTTCAACAGAAAGCAAAGGCTCAGGGGAAAAAAAAAAATCAAACATAACTTTAACTGGCTGGAAACCATAAACCAAACAGGAAGTTCAACCCCAAATTCTGAACTTATAAGATAATGGCAGTTATTTGTGTTTTATTCAAATCAGAAAATATTTAATTTGTTGCCACTAAATAGAGTCCAGATGAAGGCAAAGAAATAAAAACCCATCTCTTTCCTGGTAGCTCAAACTGATAATAAGAACACAATGTGAGAACTCAGCTGGAAACCCAAGTCAGGAAAGAACACATGTGCGTGACTCTTCATACTTCTTGTTTACTTTTCTTCTTTTCTTCATGAATCTTGATTCTCTTAAAATACCAGCCCAAGGCTGAAGGATCTTGAGTGAGTGGAGGTTTCTTCTCCTCCCCAACATTTTCTTTCCTGGCAATTTTGCTTCCCCCCAGCTTCCGACCCCTATATGGCTCTTCCTCTTCCTCCCTTCTATTTCTTTATTGTCATTTTAATTTAAGCAGCCAATACAGCTACCTTGCTCAGAAAGCTACTGTCATAGATTGTTTACAAACAGCACAGTGTTTCACTTTCACTGTTCCCGTTCCCCCATTCCATGGGTACCATCTTGTAGAAAGAAGCCTGATCTTTTAGATTCCTAACTACCCAGGACTTTGGTACAAAGATATACGGTAAATATTCATAATGGGATCAATGTTATCTCCCAATTTTCCTGTTTTTGACTTTCTTTTCTTCTTCTCATTCTTTCTCTTCCCTTCCTTTCCACCGTTACTCTATTTTAGCATAAGACTTCCAGAAAGCATAATCCATTGCCAACACATCTTTTCTAGATGAGTGAAGCCATCTTTTCTATGTGAATCTAGGAAAATATGGAAAGCCATGGGAATATCGGCATCTGAAGATAAAAAGACCTAAGGAATAGTCTTTCAGTTCACAACTCAAAAATTAGTAGGCAATATTTTTTTTTCTGTATCTATTATGATCAGCCCAGTCTTTTAATTTTTTGGTCTGGATTTGTTAAGAAAGAAACTAACTCAAGAACTCCTATGTTGAATTAAAATTCTGAATTTTCTGGCATATGAACCACTTGAATTAGAATTACTCTGCATCCTCATTATATATACAAATCTCTGTATCTCAACCCAGATGTGTTAGTCAGAACTCTTTGCAGGGCAGGAGAACACGTGAACATTGCCTTTTTATTGATTTTCCAAGTGATTTATTAATGCACGATACAATTAAAAAACCACCATTCTAGATTATCTGACCCAATTTATAACTTTCTGAAGCTAAACATTACCAGAATGCCAGGAGGAAAGGTTTCTACATCTTTTGCTCAAGGAAACTTTTATTCATTTATTCACATTCATGAAGGGTCTGGGTCAGACTTAAGATTCCAAAAGAAAATTAGCCTGGGCTTAAATATATTAGAATCTTTAACTTCCCACAAGAAAGTTAAGTGTTTAATTAAGAAATTAACATACTCTGTAAATCATGGATTTTCAAAGTCGTTTATTACTTATCCCTTTAGAATAATTTTTAACTGCAAAATAGTTTATTAAACATTTATTTGAATCCATCACTAAAAACATTAATGGTTCCATTTGAAAGGTTGCCAACTGGAAATATTAATAAATACTTTTTTATTTGTTGTTTTTACATTATATGACAGTCAGATGTATTTTGACTTATTATACAAGGTGCAACCCATTACAATTGTGATCTTGTTCTTCTGGTTGAACATGATGTGGAGTCATGCTGGTCATGTATTCCTATATGAAAATAGGAAAGTTATATCCAATTTATTCTACTGTCTTTTCTATCCCCATTTCCCCTTTCTTCCCTTCAATCCCCTTTTGTCTAATCCAATGAACTTCTATACTTCCCCTCCCTACCCTTCCTTGTTATGGGTTAGCATCCACATTTCAGAGGGAACATTCAACCTTTGGGTTGAATCTTATTTCTCTTAGCATGATAGTCTCCAGTTCCATTCATTTACCGGTGATGCCATAATTTCATTCTTCTTTTTAGCTCAGTAATAGGGAATATTAATAAATACTGAATGGTTTATTGAATTGATAATAACATGAAACCAACTTGGAAGTGTAATTTCTATTATAAATAAGAGCATAAATTACTTCAAGGGTGTTATGTTAGTGTATTTACTTAAAGTAACTCCAGAAAGAACCAGGTTCTTGGTTTAATGCTCGTTATGGTCATCTGGAAATTTTTAATCATCTTGTGTTTAAACTTGTGTCTTGTAAGTTTTGTCCACATTAATGAAGCATGCGCGTAAGTGAAGGAGACTCAATGGGAAGCAGCCTGTGCATGCACAAGTTCAGGCCTCATCACTGCTGGCCCTTGGCAGCAAGGAAGCAAGAACACTGGGGTTGGCCAGCTATCGCACATGCCTGGAGTAAGTCCCAAGCACCTTGCAGCCTCAAGGAGGCAGCCTTAAGCCCAGATTGTCATAGACAAGGATGACAGCAGCCAAAGCAGCTAAGTGATCTGCCAAGGTCCTGAGGAAATAAAAGTGACGCCTGTAATCCCAGCAGCACAGGAGGCAGAGACAGGAGGATCACAAGTTCAAAGCTGGCTTCAGCAATTTAGCAAGGTGCTAAGCAACTAACTCAGTGAGATCCTGTCTCTAAATTTAAAAAAAAAAAAAAAAAAAAAAAAAACCTATATGCAAAAAAAAAAAAAAAATAGGGCTGGGGATGTGGCTTAGTGGTCTAATGCTCCTGAGTTCAATCCCCAATACCCCAAAATTAAAAATATATATAAATAAAATAAAGGCCTTCCTTGGAGAAAGGAAGGTCAGTGTGAGACCAGCTGACCCATCTATTCCTGGAGCATCTGCATAAATACTAATTCTCTGGCCTATGTGCAAGGACAGGCACTTCCAGTGCTCAGGCAACATATTTTGTCAGTAAATTGTTACAAATTAAAAGTGTGTACATGGACATTGCAACAAAATATATCAAATAGCTACTAGAATTAGTTACAATTCAAAATGTCTGGTTTTGAAAACTGCTAGAATATTGTTACCAAACCTCCACAGGCTTAGGAGAAATCAATGTCATTGTATTTGGTAGAGAAGTGTACACTTTTCATGTGATGCTTTGGATAAACTATTAATAAGTCATTAATAAATCTGTTTTCCTTGTGATTGAAGACAGAGTGATGAAATATATAAAAAGTATTGTTAATAATACACAAATCATGAAGCCATTTCCAGTTTTTCTACAATTCCCCTAAAATACAGAAATGTCACAGTAATCATTAAAATGTCATTTCATAAATGTGCAATTAATTTTGACACACACACATAATTAACTTTTATGAAATTGCATCGCTCTAGAAAAATTGCACCGCAAGAATTATCAGCTCTAGATGTACTAAAATTTAGTTTCCCAGAAAAATGAAGCAATTAAAAGTAAATTTGGAGAATGGGTATAACTCAGGGGTAGAACACATGCTTAGCATGTGCAAGGCCCTGGGTTTGATTCCTAACATCAAAGACAAAAAGTACAGATAAATTTTGATGCCCTAATATATAAATTTGCAGAATAGTATGCCAGAAGATTCATATAATGAATCAAGACAACATATCAATAAAGGAAATATGATTTATTATGTTATGAGAGCAGAAATGTTTTTTCATTTATAATTTTATGTTGTTTCTCATTTATCATCATTACCCTTATTACATTTTATAACTAATAATATTTTTTATTTATTCATTTATTTATTTATTTTGGTACTGGGGATTGAACCCAGGAACACTCATCCACTGAGCCATATCCTCAGCCCTTTTTTGTATTTTATCTAAAGACAGGGTCTCACTGAGCTGCCTAGTGTCTCACTTTTGCTGAGGGTGGCTTCAAACTCTCAGTCCTCCTGTCTCAGCCTCCTAAGCCATTGGGATTTCAGGTATGCACCACCTCACCCAGCTAACAACATATTTTTAAAGACAAGCCTTTTTATTTTAGTCCCTCTAGCAGAAACTTCTATGTTCACTTTTTGAATGAGGGCCATTTTGCATTTTTTTTTCCTGCAAATTATGTAGCCAGCCCCATGTAAGAGAAAGACGGCTGAGATCATTTTATGATCCAGAAGAATGAAATCCTGCAGGGTTAATGGCTTGACTATGGTCCCCAAGCCAGGGAGGGAGACCAACTTTCTAGGCTTCAAGTTTGAAAAAGTAGAGTATGAGCCCATCAGCAACTCCTTAGAACCCTCCAAATTATAAGAAGATTTAAATGTGCTCTCTAGCGCTAGCTTTTCTGCTCAATAATGACCTCTGGAAACCAGAAGCTGGTGTGGACACAGGGTAATCCATGGAAGCAAAGTAAACTGAAGAAAGGATGTGCTCCATGTTTGTGCTTTCCAATGAGTCTTCAGACTTAGCCCAAACTGCCAGCTCTTTTTCTTCTCTGTGAAAACCTGCAGGGAAAAACAAAACCAAACCTCAAGCAGGGATGGTCTAGACAAACCTTGATGGTGAGGATATGGATAAACTGTAATCCTCGTGCATTGCCATGGGAATATAAAATGATACAGCTGCTTGGAAATCAACAGAGTGGTTCCGTGTGGAACTGTCATATGATCCAACAATCTCACTTCTAGGTACATAACCAAAAGAATTAAAAGAAAGAGACTCAAACAGACCAATGTCTATTCATAGCATCATTATTCAAAATAGCCCAAAGGTGAAATAACCCAAGTGTCCATCAACAAATGAATGGAGAAACAAAATGCAGTATGTTATATAGAAAATGAAGTATTAGTCATATATTAAAAAGAGTGCAATGTTGATACATGCTACAATATGGACAAATGTTGAAAGAATTATGCTAAATGGAATGGCAAACTTGAGAGAGCAAACACTGTATGGGTGCACTTTTAACAGAATGGTCAAAATCATAGAAATGGAGAGTAGAATACAGGTTCACCAGAGACCTAGGGAAGGTGGGGAATATTGTTCAATGTGGATTTCTGTCATGATGATGAAAAAGTTCTGGAATTGAATTAAAAAGTCCTGATGATGGCTACACAACTCTGTGAATCTTCTTAGTGTTACTGATTTGTATAGTTAAAAATGGATAAAATGGAACATTTTATCTTTTGTATATTTTATCACAATAAAAGGAAAGAGTGATAAATAATTGTTTTAAAATTTTGAGCTCCTACAAAGGGGGTCCTTGGTTGTTTTTATTTTCTTATCAATATAG
Source organism: Callospermophilus lateralis (assembly GCF_048772815.1). Lineage (NCBI taxonomy): Eukaryota > Metazoa > Chordata > Mammalia > Rodentia > Sciuridae > Callospermophilus > Callospermophilus lateralis. The sequence goes on along the minus strand of NC_135314.1, from coordinate 15,156,505 downwards.
AATTTTAAATTTTCTTTAAAAAACTTCAATTTCTTGTCATTTGAAAGCCCAAAGATAAGAATGAATCTAATAAAGGATTTTGAGGACAAACTTGGGGGAAATCACAACCAAATCGGCAATTTTGGAGTATTTATTTCAGAATCATAAGATTTTAGAGTTGATGATAACTTCAGAGACCATGTAACTCAATATTTCTCAAAATGTACTTCTCTGACCATTCATCTCTCACAATATGTTCCATCGTCACAAAAGGTTTCTTCTGTGCCAAGTCAGTTTGAAAAGGCTACACTTTAAATATCACTTCTTGGTAATTGTCTATGGCCATCAGCAAATAAAACCCATGAGTTTTAAATAAATCAGGCCTGGTTTGTATAACAGTACGTCTCAAATGGCAAGGTGCATGCTATCCACCTGAGATCTTGGAGAAATGTAGACTCTGATTCAGGAAGTCTGGTGTGAAACCCAGGAGTTTGCAAGCTCCCCAGGAGCTCTGGTGCTGCTGGCAGGATCACATTTTGAAAGACTATGTCAAAAAAGCTTCTGTGCCCTTAGGCAATGCAGGTACCCAGAATCAAGCCAACAGTGAAAATACTGACAAGCACCCAAACTGACAGACACAGAGCCACTGAACCAATGCCCATTCTCCCCAGACCTCCCCAGGATCCAGAAGCAAATGGCCAACTCCACTGGAGGCAGCTTCAACTGTAGCCAACATTTGTTCTGATTGGTCAGTGACAGGCTGACCAGCTGATTTGAAGTTCATTATCCCAAGCGAAGGTGTGCCAGATAGGAGATTCTCAGTAAATCTGTATGGAATGACATGTAAAATGTTCAAGAATGAATGCAGGATAGATCCCTGTTTATCTTTACCTACACTTTTCCCAAACTTAAATTACAAGTCTTTTTTTCTGTGTGTGGGGGCTGGGAGACATCAATTTAATTCAACCTCATTTTGCTAATGAGAAAACTGGAGATCACAAGATCTCAAGGTCAGATCTGGAGAGAATCCAATGGAGGGCCAGAAATATGTTTTCCTCATTCCCAGAAGCCAGGTCCAATTGAAAGTTCCTAAAATAAAAGATTGTTCAGTTCAGCTCTCAGAGTGGTGACAACCTATGAAGTTTATATTTTGTTAAATTATTTGAATTAGCATTACTGTAAAGAGAAACTATTTGTTTAACTACATAGCCTCAGCCTTGAAATGGTCATATCAAGGTTACCATGATATTATATAAAAATATTATTTGTATCTAAAATCTCTATGTCCTGCTGTCTAATACCCTCAATGGAAATGAGGAATTCAGCTGGTGACTTACTTAATGTCACTAATCACCTGGGGATCTTGAGGAGATGCAGATTCTGACTTGCTCTCGTGTGGGTCACCAAAGTTTGCATTTTTACAAGCTCCCCTGGGATGCTGGAGCTCCTAGGCCAGGATCATGGTCATGAATAACAAGTCCAAGACCAGAATCAAATCTCTTTACTCTTACTCTGGTACCTTTTCCTCTAAACCACAGCCACACTGACTTTTGTTTTTCAGGGAAATGTCTGCATGAATGACCAGTGTAGCACAGCACAAGCCACTCCATAATCAGGTTGCTGACTACAAGTTTACTTTTCTTAAGGACAAGGTGTGAACAACCACTGAGAAATGAGCCAGAGGCCTGTAAGGCTGTGCTATAGGCTGAAGGAAACTGCCCTCTGCTGGGATGTGGAGATGTGGGCTTCAGGCCTTTCATAGGGAGGCTGAACTCTTAAAAATTCCCTGAGGTTCAATGAGAAATGAAAGAGTCTTATGGAGATATTGGTACATGGAAGCAAAATGTTTTGCCATATGCCGTCAGAGAAAATTGTTTTCCAGCTGCAGTCAAATTCACTTTTACAATGGTATCTGCAGTTGTAACCCCACTCAGCATCCGGCTGCTCCAGGACAGCCCTGGGGCATATCTGTTACAAGGCTAGATGATCTCTAGTGAGAAATCTGGGAGCCATATTCCTTGCCTGTCACCCACCCAAACCACAAGGACACAGCAGTTACCATTGTGTGTTCCCAGATAAGGTTACAGCAGGGAAAAGAGAGGTGCCTGTGATTCAGTTTAAGGCCAAGGTAATAGCTACAGCATTAACACTGACGAGTTTGCAAAGGAAATAGCACCATCAGGTTGCAATACTGATTTTTTTTTTTTTTTTTTTTTTTTGGTCCAATCCTAAACCGGAACTGCCCTCGATAAATCATCTTCCTAATGGAAATGACAGAATTATTCTCCCAGGAGGACAGCACAAACCACACGTCCCTCTCAAGGGCAGTAGGAAGGAAATGCAGAGACATAGTTGCCAGGGAGGATCTAAGTCTTCCTAGCATTTGCTCCCGCTGTGTCCCATTGAGGTAACTCCAAACAACTTTTTAAGTCATTGTTTACACATAAAAGATAGAATCCTTCACAGTGAGTAAACTGTCTGTTTAAACACTACTCTATGGTTAATTAACCAGGAAAAGGAATCATCATACATCTTTGTAAAAAGAACTGATGTGATTCTGCAATCTGTATACGGGGTAAAAATGGGAGTTCATATCCCACTTGAATCAAAGTGTGAAATATGATATATCAAGAACTATGTAATGTTTTGAACAACCAACAATAAAAATTAATTAAAAAAAGAAACAATATCAAAAAAAAGAAAGTTGTAATTCTGTAAAAGGTACCTTTTTATTAATAATGCCAAAAATTAGATGCAAGAAATCAACTGTTAATAGTGGTAGCATTTGGAGAGGACCTTGGGTGATGATCTTTCCATCTCTGTGCTTTTCTTAGTTTTAAATTTTCTATGCTTTTATAAGTGAATTACAAGTTACTGGATATTCAAAGTAATTTATTTTATAATATGTAATCTGCCATGAGTGCTTGGATGCATGTCAATATTGAAACAAACAGACCTGGATAATATCAAAAGATTTAAAATCAGAACTAATAATTCACACACATTCACTTCCTTCATTCATTGAATTGTTTTTATCAAGAATTTGTAATGAACCCTGTGTAAGGCATTTGGCAAAAAACTTCAGCTCATTCTTTTGAAAGTGAATCTGTTAGAACTCAAGGTTTCTTTTCCAATCAAAATGTTAGGAAGTGCCACTCCCAAGCTAGCTTTTGATTTCTGAGAAATTCTTGCCCAGGTCACCAGGGAATGAAAGGCCAGCTTTGAGGGAGAATCTCAATGAAACTGGCTAGAACCTTTTGGGGCGGGGGGGCGGGGGAGGAGTGGGGGATATCCTTTGACTAAAGCAAAGGGAGTATGGTCACAATTTTATCAAATTCACCTAGGCTTTTGGCCTAATCCTTTGAAACTTTTTCCCATGACTAAAATTCTTAGTTGCTGTATTTCTGGCATGATAGCTAAGATTTCTGAGGCACTGGCCCAAAAATCATAGTGGTTTTTGTCGTCGTTGTTACAACAAATTAATAAATTAGAGGAAATCTTTTCTTTTTTTCTTTTTGACATTCACATTGAATAGCCCACTTCAGGTGTGTGGGGGCAAGTCAAGATTTGTTATATGTTAGTTTTGTCTTCCAATTCTTTCTCTGAAAGTTGCCATGATAAAATCCCAAGGGTCCCCAGGACTCTTTCAGGGAGTCTACAATTTCTTCCCTTTTCTATCTAAAGATCTTCATGAAGTCAAAGTTTCTTTGTATGTTTCAACTAGAACAATATATTGTAACAAATTGAATGCAAATGCAGATAAGAGAACTTATCTTCTATTAAACCAGACATTAGAAAAATTTGAAAAAAAATGTAAAACAATAACATTTTTCAACTTTTCATTTGAAAAATATGTTTGAAATATTATTTATGTAAAAAAATTCAGTGTTTTTGTTACTTTTGTCTATTATTGTTATATCTAATGTATTAATAGATTTTTTTAATTTATCAATTTTAATTTGTAATGTAGTAAATACCAACAGATGTAATGAAAGACAAAATATTTGAGAATGGAGAAAATAAAGAAACCTTATGCTATTTAGTCTACATACAGGTCAAGGAATAGAAATTTGAACTATATTTCTTCACAACTCTCAGAGCCATTTCTTCAAACCTTTGAGACTTTAAATAGCATATTAGAGTTAGTCTCCCTGCCTTCAACCAACGGGCAAGATCTACAGCATTGTCCTGAGGAAAAAAGACACACACACACACCACCACACAGGAGTTTAAATAACATGTATGAGTACATGTCTACATTTTATTTGATGGATTTATGATCCATTCCAGATAGGCATTCTGATTCACACTAAACAAAAGCAGTACAGTCCCATTCGAGCAGCTTAATACACGCATAACTTTTTATTACATAGTGAAAAACCAGACTCCATGTCCCCATTATTCTCATTCAATTGTAGCTTAATTTATATTCTTCCCTCTATCATAAATTCATCTTATACTGACCTTCAAAAGGTCAAACTAAACTGTACCTTCTCCTACCAAGATTTTCTTGACTGAATTCTATGAAAGAACAGATTTAAAAAATTATCTACAACTCCCTATACCCCTGCCCTTTTCAACATTTTCATTCTTCATTCACAGATAGTGGTCACCAAACTTTTTGTATAAAAGATGATAATAGATACTTTAGGTATTGTGGGACATGTGGTCTCTATTCTGGCCCTTTGACTGTATCATTATAACTTAAAATAAGTCATAGACAATACATTTTAAAAAATGGGTCATGGCTGTGTTTCAATAAGACTTATTTTACAAAAAGAGGAGGGAAAGAGGCTGTATTTGATCCATGGATATATTTTACCAACCTCTTTGATAGAAGATAGGTAAGCAAAAATCAATCCATAGCTCCTTCCCTAGAGTATCTGATACCATATCATCATGATGTTTGCTGAGGTTGAAATTCTAAACTGGTTTCACTCTTGCATCTGGTGCTTCACCCATTGTGACTCAGCTCAAACTTCTTGACACGGTACTGGATTCCAGAAGTCAAACATAGATCCTTCAAGGATCCTTAAAACCTAGGGTTGGAATCTCATGTTTTCTTCTCTATTCTACCAGTCAGAATAATGCACAAGTTCAGCTCAGGTTCAGTAGAAAGGCAAGTAGGCTTCCCCTCTGGAGCTTGGAGTGGCAGGTAGCTGCAGACATGGGAAGAGTCAGCAGCCATATTTTCAGACTCCTACCATAACCATTCACATCTTTCTTATATTCACATCTTTCCTTTCACCTGCCTCCCACTCCCAAACCTTCCTGTATCTTGATCACTGAGTGTTACTGAGTACTCATGGGAAAATCTCTACTTAGATGGAAATTAAGAAGTTTCAATCTAAGTTGAGAGTTTCCAGGAAAACTTTAGCAGGGGTGAGCAGAGAATAAGTTTGCTAGGACAATGTCAGAAGTGTTCATGTGAGAGAACATGGGAAGGGCGTAAGATGAGTAATGGAAGCTAGGCAGTAAGGAAAGAGTTTGTATGCTGTCATCCCTTAGATGAGCTCAATCACCTCTTGATGACTGTTCCCCTTCCTTATCCACTTGGTCTTAATCCAAGGGAGTAACAGTTTCCTGTAGAATCACTTTCTGTAAGCCGCTGCTTTAAAAAAATAAAATAAGACAAAATTTAGCACCTGTCTCTCAAAAAACAACAGCACAAAAGTAATAATCATCGTAGATGTTTGTTAGGCCTTCATCATCTGCATTTCACAATCATCCAGAACATATAATTACAGCTCCTAGCAATTTTTGTTCCATTGGGTCAGGAAATTCAATATTTTGTAAAAGCAAATAAATACATCGTAATTTGTATATCACACATGGTCAATGTAGTGAGAAAGTTGTATAAATCTCAATGCAATCTACACAAGAAATAAAACACTAATGAATAAAAGTGTGGCAAAATTGTAAGAGAAAGCCTCAGGTTTAAGGCTAGCTGGCGTTTCCAAACCTTCAAAGGCCAAGGAATTTTAAAGAGCAAGTATAGAGAGAAGATAAATATAAAAGGATTATTTGCTAGCACAAAACAAAAATGTATCCTCTCCTTTACCCCCTTATTCAAAGTGAGAGTAAGTGTGAAAGGGAAATATTTTGGAAAAATGAGTAATAATAGAACAAATAAATACAAGTGAACTTCCAGGGAATTTTTTGACTTAGTGTTTTTTTCTTAGCCTTTTCATGAAGTCCTCTTTCATTTACGATATTAGAATTTATGTGTTCTCACTTTTTCTTAGCCTGGTTAAAGGTTAATCAATTTTATTGATCTTTTAGGAAAACTAGCTCTTGTTTTTCTTGATTATCTATGTTGATTTCCTATTTATTATTTCTTTTCTTCTGCTTACTTTGATTTTAATTTACTCTTCTTTTCCAAGTTTCCTAAGGTAAAATCTTAGATTTTTAATTTCTGAAGTTTTTTTGGTTAATCCATGCATGTAATATCACAAATTGCCCTCTAACGCATAGTTATCACTGTAGCCAACAAATTTTGATAAGTATATTTTAGTTTAGTTCAAGATATTTTAAAATTTCCTTTTATAATTCTACTATGAGCTATGAATTATTTAGAAGTGGTTTGTATAATCCCCAAGTATTTTGAGGTTTTCCAGATATCTTCCTGTTATTAATTTCAAGTTTAATTTCATTGTAATTTGAGAGCACACATGGTATGATTTCTATTATTTTAAATTTGTTGTGTTTTATGGTCCAAAATGTGGTGTTGACTGCTGCACATGAACATGAGAAGAATGCGGATTCTATTTGATACTATTTGCTGAAGTATTTTATGGATGCCAATTATATACAGTTAATTGATGGTACTCTTGAGTTCAACTACCTGCTATATCAGTTTATTTATGCAACAGAGTGTTGAAGTCTCCACCTATAGTAGCGGATTCTACCATTTTTCTTTTCAAGTCATCTGTTTTGGCCTCAGATGCTTCAACACTCAGTTTTTAGGCACATACTCATTAAAGAACTTCCATGTCTTCTTTAAGATTGACTCCTTTATCATTATAATAATGCCCCTCTTTATTTACCATAATTTTCCTTGCTCTAAAGTTTTCTCTGTCTGAAACCAATATAGGTACTCCAGACTTTTTTTTTTATTAAGGATATTATCTGTCATCATTTCTCTAATTTAATCTATACATATCTCTATAAGACTTCTCAGATTGTCATAAAAAACAATAAGCCTGGGCAAATGAAACAACAGAAATTCATTTTTCATGGTTTTGTAGGCTAGAAGTTCAAGATCAAGGTTTTGGTGAATTCACTTCCTGGCATAAGCTATGTACATGACTCCAAAATCAATCTGCAAAAGATGGTTTCAAAGAAGTTCAACTTGAATCTCTGTCTCCTCTAATCACTAGTAAACTTAAAATTATTTTATGATCTATCTTTTAATATTTGTTTATTAAATAAAGGCAGATGCACTTATTTGTGATACATTTGTATGCCTCAATTTATGTAGCATACACTACACACTTGATTTTGATTCTTCTATTTTCAACTTAATTATTGCTCCAAGTTAGTACATGCTCCAGAGAAGTGTATAGTAGAAATTGTTTGCTATTGATGAATTTTTTACATTGAGTACTCTCTGTAAGAGAATAAAATTAATTTATATATTCTTCTTCCCCTTCTTCTCTGTCTACCTCACCACTTGGTTTGAAGGATTATCTTTTGCTTTCAACTGATAACAATAAGATGAAAGAAATCATGTCTATATTTTATATGATTTCCCCACTTGCCCCATTTTTATATTTATCATGTACCTACATTAACAAAGGATATAGTTATGGCATGTATCTGCTGCCTTCTTACAGACATCATTTATTCTAAATCCTACAGGTAAGCATCTATTTTAATCTCACAACCAATTTTGTTTTTAGTACCTCTTTGGTCATTTATGAGAAAAATGCTTTCTGGTTAATTCATCATGAGGGTTCATAGCAACAGTATGACCTGAGTTCTAACATTCTTTAGTAGTTTATCCATAGCTTTATATTTTAAAACCAGTTTAGATGAATAAAAAGTCTTTGGTTCAACATTCATTTTTTTCCTGATCTCATGATTGTGTTACTCAACTACTTTCTGGCATAAAGAAACATTGAAGTAGGTCAATTTGATAATTTGATTTTATTTGCATTACTAAATAAATTAACTATTAGACTGGATTCCAAAGTATTGTGGGTTTTTTTTTACTTTAAAATTCAGTAATTTTACTAGAATATATTCCTATGTTGGAATATCTATGTTGATTTTCTTTATGTCAGCAACTTAAAACAATACAATGTATTATCTTACAGTATCCACAGGTCAGGAGACCTGGTGGAGGTCAGCTGGATCCTGTACTCGGAGTGGGACCAAAAGTCAAAGCAACTGCAATCTTTTCTGAAGCTCATGGTCTTCTTCCAGTCTCACCGGTGATTGGCAGAGTTCATTTCTTCACAGTTGTGAGACTGAAACCTGGCTTTCTGGCTGGTTGTCAGTTGGAGGCCTCTCTCAGACCAGCTTGGAGAAACCACCAGCCATTCCCTGCCACGTGGGGCTTTCTGCAACACAGAAAACCAGCACAACAGCCTTGCTTTTAAAACCCACTATCAGCATACATCTTTCCCCGAGACACTTTTCAGAAGTCACTTTCTCTGTGTACTACTTGCTGAGTTATACACTTAGTCTGTGCTTAATTCTAAAAGCCATAATATTATATATTACAAAAAACAGAGTGAGGAAATTGAGGTAATGAACAAGTAATATCCAAGGTAAAGTTTAAACCTTAAACTGCATAACCTAAAATCCTATTTATATAGCTCTTCCGCAACTGCCAGCTAAGCTTCCTAGTTTATAAAGCAGAGTGGGAAACCAACATTCCCTCAGAAAATGTTTTTTTACAATAGAAACCTAAGACTCCTCATGAAAAGGACCTATGGGTCTCCATGAAAAGGACACCATGTGGTGTAGAGAACAACTTCCCAGTCCAACTCCCTAAATAATTCTGATGGCATAATTCCAACACATAAATTATATAAAAAAATAGTCTTATGAGCAAACAAAAATGCAGTTTGATTTGGCATGATCTAGGGATGAAATTGAAAATGTTTCCAGAAACCCATGGATAACAAATTCTTTAGTCATTTTCCTATTAATACTATTATCCCAAACTGAGTTTTTGATCAAAATTGTACAGAAAAGAATTGTAAATTATATTCTCTGGCTAAAAGCTGAAGGTTACATGTGCCATGTAGGAGGTAGTCAATGGATCATTATGATCTGACAATCAAGTGAGTCTATTGGGAGACTCACATCCCCTTATTAAAATAAGGATTCTACCCAAAATTTGCACTTGAATAGACTATTCAGCTACTGCATGGAGATGATCCAAGGTAGTGACTCTGAACAGAGCCAACATTTCCCAGTTCTACGGTTGCTGTAAACACAGGCAAATGAGCAACTGAGGTCCCTAAGTTCTACGATAGAGACTATGGTTACACACAGTTTATTAAGAAAAATGTTGTGAAAAGGTGTTACGAATCTCCACCAAGCCTGTTCATAATGTCAGTCTAATATCCATAGAATAGTGACTTGTAAATCTAGAATTCAAACTATGTTTGCCTTCCAGTGACCTTTTATAGTGACTCAAAAAAGCCTACTTGTAGATGTTTCTTTGACTTGTCAGAAGCCAGGAAGTAAGAAAGGTTGTTAGATTGGCCCATGGTTTGTCATTGTCAAGGGGTCACAAAAGACAACCATAAATTCTGTGAATAGTAGAAAAGAAAATGAAACGTAGAGAATGACATCAGATCTGGAGAACACAGCAGAGATAAGGGGTTGACATTCATGGGAAGAGCTGAAAGATAAGAAGGAGTGAGAAACTTGGGATGATAAAATAAAAGGTCCTGAAATAAAACAAGCAAATTTCAGTTTTCAGTTTCCTAAGAAAATAAGTTCTACTTAAAACTCCCAAGACATGGTCACATAAGTGAATTTGCTGATCTGAAATAAAGATCTTTTTATTTTTTTTTAAATGCGGGTCAACCCAGGCCCTCATGTATCTTAGACAAGCACTCTACCACTGAGCTACATCCCCAGCCCAAGAAAAATTTCTAGAGTAGAGAAAGTTAAGAATTGTGAGCCTAATGCTGCAGAAAAAAAGACTCTGTCTAATAAGCCTATCTGAAAAGAATTATAAGCTGAACTTCAGTGATTGGGTAATTAATGTTCCCTACTCATTTATGTAAGCTGCTTAATTGAATGAATTGGTTCAAAAATGATAGCCAGAAAATTATGTTCAGATAAGTAATCCATTTTGTCACGCTAATGGAACTCTGCCCATGAAGGACTTTGTCATCAACAACGATGAGTAATGACTGAGAAGAAAGATGAAGAAAAGTTAATGTGAAGGAAAATGAAATTGTAGATTTATCGTGTGGTCCTGTTGACTGGAGTTTCAAAATAACATTGACACATTGATAATAAATGGAAAAGACCAGAGGTGGAAAAAGTGGTTGAAATGTCCAAAAGAAATACTATTTTAGATTGCACATCTTCTAAATGAAATGTTTACGATGACCATTTTTATTAGACAACTTCATTTCCATTATGGTTACTAATGTGTCTGAGTCACTTTTACATTTTTCTCTACTATTATGTACGAAAGGTCAATGGAGAGATAAATCACTCCAATAAATAAACACCTGTGTCAAAAAGGATCATATGAAGGTCATCCTGAAAGACCACCTGGAAGTCTGCTAATTACGACTGCAGTAAAAAATACATTGACTCACCATATGGTTTTGTGTAAAATTGCCAGACTTAATTTTCCAGCAACTCCATTTTCCTAGAGTGGTGTATATTGGTAGCTTCAAGCTGATCTCTGTACCAGAAATGAGATCCTTTGTCTCTTGAGTTATTTCTCTACCCTCCAAATTATGAGATTCTCTGGCACATGTCTGCTGACAGTTCCAAGAATTTGGGAAGTTAGGGACATGTTATTTTCTTTAAACGCTAGATCTGGGACTGTCTGAAGCTGAAGAGACAACATGTCTCGCTGATATGTCATCCCCAACACGAACCTCTTTGTGACACAATTCTTGGCTGAGATCCACAACTTACAACACAACACTCCCGAGCAGACACTCGTGATGCCTTAAGGAGTGTGCCTGATGTGGTTGGACATCATCAAATGAGTAAGTCAACACAGTAGAAGGTGAAGGACAGTCTCATCAAGTGACAAAACAGTGGAACCGAATGCCTGAAATATTTCACATTGTGAAATGTTGTGTTGTGTTCAACATCTTATACATATTGTTCCTTTAATTCCTTGTAAAACACTGTGTGTGTTCAACTGTATCTCCCAGAAATTCTTTCAATGGGGGCCTAGCCTGAGTGCCTCAAAATCTGACCTTGCTTGGAGTTAAGATTGTTGCAGATATAAATGGTTAAGAACATATGGGAGTGAGATGGGCTCCTAGCCCAGCATGACTGGTATCTTTGTAAAAAAGGGAAACTTAGACATAGCTAGGCATTAAAGGAGAATGTCATATGAAGGCAGAAGTCAGAGGGATACCTACAAACAAGGAAAACAGCATTGCCAACACTCCTCCAGAGGAAGTGAAAACAGAACCTGAAAACAGAACTAACTTCCAGAAGCGAAGCACAGTGAATTTCTATTGTTTAAACCCCTCATTTGTGGCACTTTGTAATGGCGGTCCCTACAACCTAATGCCTATATTATCAGGTAATATTTTAGTCATAGAGTGGATTAAAAATCTTATTCATGGGGTTCATACCTAGAAATTACAGCAAATCTCTGAACTAAATAAGATATAGTATATACAGAGAGAGAGGCAAGAAGAAGGACATTTTTCCATTTTTCACGGATCTATGGCAAATAGAAAAACACTAGCACACAGTGGCAGTCTTGTGTGCTGCTTCTCAGCTCCCATAGCAAGCTTAGACTTCAAGAATCTTCGTTAACTAACTCCCTGCACCCATTCCAAGGCCAGTGACAGATTTCTGACTTGTTAAGAGAATTTTAATTTATTTCAGCAAGGTAATAAGCTGTGGGCCTCTCATCAGAAAGGGCTCCACAATGAGGGAGGGATTGCTGAATAGGCAGAGCACAGAGGATTTCTAGGGCAGTGAAAGTGCCCTGGAAAGTGCCCCGTGTGATAGCATAATGACGGGTGCCATTTACTATACCTTTCCAACCCCACGGAATCTACAAAACCTAGAGCAGAACCTGGTGTCAACTATAGGCTTCCGTAATAATGGTGTGTCTCACCTGACAAAGGAGCCCCCTGGATGGGGGCTGCTGATATGGGGGCATCTGAGCACCAGCAGGTGGGGCCCTGCATTTACAGGAACTCTCTGTACCTTCCTCTTAATTTGGTTGGAATCCTAAGTCTTTTCAAAAAACAAGTAGACTTTTAAAAAAGAAAAGACTATGGTACCCATTGCTAAAATCCTTTGTTTGGGGTCCTTTCTTCATTGATGGATTGATGCAAGGAGTGAGAAGTTGTCTACAGCAGGCAGTGGAAAACCAGGGGTTGACAGATATTACCATCCCCATTTGTTAAGTGAGAAAGTGTTCCTGTCGAGTTAAATAAAAAGCACAATGGTGTTTGGAGAGAGCTTTTCCACACTGAATTTTCCATGAGAAAAAAAAAAAAAAAACCCGATGTATGCTTATTGTAAGAAAATAAATGATAGTGAGTCATCTAAGGAAAAAGGTTATGTTCTCAAATTCCACCTTCTTATTCATGATCTCATTGCTTTGAAGTAATCAATATCAAAACATTATATCCTTTTGTTTATCTACATTCATACAAATATATCATAAAAACACAGAGATTTTGATTTTAATCTTTTATACAAATAGGAACTTTTCCCCTACCACTCGGAATTGAGAGGTATCCCTAGCTCAGTTGCATTTCCCTTATCAAAAGATAAGATCCCTTTGGCCATTTTTACAGCTATATGATTTTATGTATATATATATATATATATATATATATATATATATATATATATATGTTGAGAGCCACAGCCGAAGGGGCTCCAGCAAACTTTCAGACTGCCAGCTGATGATTGGCTCACAGCGGCCCCAGCAACACCTAGCTGATTGGCTCCTCTGTGGAGATGCTCATTGAGCTGTTTCCCTGCCCTTTCAGACTACCAGCTGATGATTGGCTCACAGCGGCCCCAGCAACACCTAACTGATTGGCTCCTCTGTGGAGATGCTCATTGAGCTGTTTCCCTGCCCTTTCAGACTACCAGCTGATGATTGGCTCACAGCAGCCCCAGCAACATCTAGCAACATCTAGCTGATTGGCTCCTCTGCGGTGATGCTCATTGGGCTGTTTCCCTGCCCTTTCAGACCACGGAGCTGCTCATTGGGGGACTTTTTTGACTCCGCCCATGCGACCCAGCCAATCGGCCTCAAGAGCAGGAGGATTGTGGGAGGAAGAGGTTGTTGGGGTGTGTGGCTTGTGGGAAGCCAGTGGTGGCAGTTGGGCTCTGAGGGTTTTTTCCTGAGGAGCTGTTTTGTTTATCTTGTGTGGTTCTAAAAATAAAGTTAGTTTCTTTTGACAAGTGGCTCCTGAATTGTGCCCAGCCAGACTGCGGCATTTGGTGGCTCGCACGGGGAGCGACTGAGGGTAAGTAAACCGCTCGCCCCTGAGGGCAGGGTGAGAGGATGGGGAGCCATTTTAAGATTCCTCTTTTGTTTTGCTTCATTTTTGTTTTAAGTTGCCTGTCCCTGGAGATGAGTGAGACGGAAGAAAAACCGCTCACTTCTGAGGAAAAACTATTTACGTCTGAGGAACAGATAGGGAGAAAGGACGGATGCACATATAAGGAGGATAGAAAGGCTATAATGAATTTTTGTTGTTCCATTTTTATTTCATTCTGTCTCGGTTTTGTTTGGCGTCATCTTGTTGGGTTGTATTATAGTAGAAATACGGGATCAGAAATTAGTAAAAAACAAACTGAAAGAGTGTTAAGTAAATTGTTAGAGGAAGAAGGCATCCCAGTAAAATCAAGAGCAGTCAGGGCATACGTTGATACAATGCAAAAATGTAGCCCATGGCTTTTTAAGGAGGAGTTGTTAAATATATCACAATGGAACCATCATGGTGAAGATTTAAAAAGAATAGAAAAGAACAGCCCAGGAACTCTGCCAGCTGGCACATTGGCATTGTGGGCATTGGTATCTGGTTTTCTTAGTCCAAAACCTTCAATTCAGACAAAGGTAGAGGAAGGAGAAGACATATTGATTCAAGTAAATGAGGAGGTCTCTCAAGTTAGTCAGAAAGAGGAAAAGATTCAAGTAAAAGAGAAGGTCTTTCGAGCTAATCAGACAGAGAAAGAAAGTTTAGAGCATAAAAAGCCATCAGGGGGAAAGTTACAAAAGGAGACTGCTACTAAAACCTTTCTATCACCAGAGGGCTTAAGTGTCCAACCAACAGCACCACCTCTACAGGAGACTGCTACTAACACCTTTCTATCACCAGAGGACGTAAGTGTCCAACTGACAAGGCCACCTTCATATGCTGAGAGGCCCCCAACCCCCGCAGTGGATAGTTCAGATCCTGAGACAGGATCTCAAGTATTAACATGCCCTGTATTTGAGGTAGGAGGGCAGCGAATTTACCAGACTTTAAATTTCAAAACAGTGAAGCAGCTAAAAGAGGCTGTAACAACCTATGGTCCTCAAGCACCCTTCACTGTAAGCTTGGTCGAATCCATTACCAACTTGAACATGACGCCAGCAGATTGGGCTAATATGTGTAAAGCTGTGCTAAATGGAGGACAATACCTGTTATGGAAGGTTGCCAATGAGGAATTTTGCAAGGAGACGGCTAGGCGAAATGCAGCAGCTGGTTATCCTCAGAGAAATCTAGATATGTTGTTAGGAAAGGGACCTTATGAGGATCAGCAGCAACAAATTGCATATGATCCTGGTGTATATTTACAAATTGCTGTAGATGCAGTTAAGGCATGGAAGACTTTACAAGGACATGGAGGTTTACAAGGTCAATTATCTAAGATAATACAAGGAACTAATGAATCTTATGCTGAATTTGTAGATAGGCTTATTCAAACAGCTACCAGAGTTTTTGGGAATACAGAACAAGCAATGCCATTAATAAAACAACTGGCTTATGACCAAGCGAATCGTTGGTGCAGAGATATCATTAGACCATGGAAACATGAAGATTTAAACACATATATTAAATTATGTAGAGACATTAATGAACAAGAGCAAGTCATGGCAGCTGCAGTAAAACAGGCTTTAGATGCCAGAGACATTAATGAACAAGGGAAAATTGTGGCAGCTGCAGTAAAACAGGCTTTAGATGCCAGAGACATTAATGAACAAGGGCAAATTGTGGCAGCTGCAGTAAAACAGGCTTTAGATTCCAGGCCAAGAACATGCTACAATTGTGAACAAACAGGACATTTTAAAAGGAATTGCCCCATAGGAGGAGGGTTTAACAAAACTAGGTATCAAAGGAGTAGAATACCGGGTATTTGCCCACGATGCCGTAGAGGGAGACATTGGGCTAATGAATGCCGTTCTCAAACCACCATAGAGGGTACTCCATTATCAAAAAACGAACAAGGACCAAGTGTTTATCCACGATATCGTGGAGAAAGGTACTGGGCTCCATTGCCAAAAAATGGACAGGGGGGCCCAATGCTCCGGGGCCCAAAACCACAAATATACGGAGCACTGGAGGAACCCAGCAACCCCATCAGGGTAGTGCCCAGGACACATTGTCCATCAGATCCCTCATCAGACAAACCAGAGGGAGCGCAGGGTTGGACATCTGCGCCTCCGCCAGATCAGTACTAACTCCAGAGATGGGAGTTCAAATCATTCCCACAGGGGTGAAAGGACCTCTTCCCAAAGGAACAGTAGGCTTATTATTGGGACGCAGCTCTTCTACTCTAAAAGGACTTATGATAAGTCCTGGGGTAATTGATCCCGATTATGAAGGTGAAATAAAAATTATAGCCAGTTCTCCAAATGGTATATCAGTAATTTCACCAGGAGATAGAATAGCACAGTTACTAATAATACCAAGCCTACATGATAAATTTTCCAGTCGTGCTACAGAAAGAGGTTCCAAGGGATTAGGCTCCACAGGTGTAGATTGGGCTATGCTGTCTTTAAATTTAGATTCTCGCCCCATGCTAAAACTAAATATTCAAGGACATGAATTTAATGGGCTACTGGATACAGGTGCAGACCTTAGCATCATCTCTCGTCAAGAATGGCCAAAACATTGGCCTTTACAACAAGCCACTCAAACGCTTCGAGGCCTAGGAGTGGCGACTAATCCCCATAGAAGTGCAATGGTATTAGATTGGAAGGATCCTGAAGGATGTGAAGGAACTATACAGCCATATGTATTGGATTATCTTCCTATAAATTTATGGGGACGAGATGTCCTAGATCAATTAGGTTTGACATTAACAAATAACATCAACCAAAATGCACCCACTATTATGACTAGACAAGGTTTTAGGAAAGGAAAAAGATTAGGAAAACAAGAACAAGGTATAGCAGCACCAATACAAATAGATCAAGGAACAGACAGACATGGGTTGGATTTTCAGAAAGGGCCACTGAGACAATAAAAATTACTTGGAAATCAGAAAGACCAGTATGGGTTCCTCAGTGGCCCCTGACTAAAGAAAAGATACTAGTAGCCCATGATCTGGTCAAACAACAATTAGCAGAAGGACATATACAACCTTCTGTATCTCCCCATAATACTCCCATTTTTGTCATCAAAAAGAAATCTGGTAAATGGAGATTATTGCAAGATTTAAGAGCCATTAATAATGAGATGGTTATTATGGGACCTGCTCAATCGGGGATTCCTCAATTGTCTGCTTTGCCAAAAACTTGGTATGTTTTAGTTATAGATATTAAAGATTGTTTTTTTTCAATTCCAATTCATCCTGAGGATAGTCCACGTTTTGCATTTACTATCCCTGCACTGAATCATGAAGGTCCTGATCAGAGATATGAATGGAAAGTACTCCCTCAAGGGATGGCTAACAGCCCAACTATGTGTCAAATTTATGTTAACAAAGCAATCCAGCCACTTAGAAATCAAAATCCTGAACTACAAATATTTCACTATATGGATGATGTATTATTAGCACACAAAGCTAAAAACACATTGCTAGACTGTTATGCCACACTTACAAACTTATTAAAAAATTATAATCTAGAGATAGCAATAGATAAAGTACAATTAAAATTTCCAATTAATTATTTAGGAGTTCTATTATCCTCAACCATGGTCCGTCCACCAAAAATTCAAATACGAGTAGATCAACTCAAATCACTTAATGACTTTCAAAAGTTATTAGGAGACATAAATTGGATAAGGCCTTATCTAGGTATACCAACAGGAGAGTTGGGACCTTTATTTGATATCCTAAAAGGTCCATCAGATCCAAATTCACCCCGAATGTTAACGCCTGAAGCAAGAAAGGCATTAAAAATCATTGAAACATATATGGAAAATATGCATTTGGATAGAATTGATATAAGTTTGCCTTTATTATTTATTGTACTACCAACAAAAAATATTCCTACAGGAGTATTTTGGCAAGAAGGCCCATTATTATGGATACATTTATCTTATTCTCCTAACACTATTCTTACTAGGTATCCTGAGGCTGTAGGACAATTAATACTCAAAGGAATGAAAGCAGCACAGGGAGTGTTTGGAATTTCTCCCAATAAAATTATTACTCCATATACTATGAATCAAATTGATGAGTTAGCTAATGAGTTAAATACTTGGGCAATAATCATGTGCAAATCTAATGTTTCATTTGATAACCACTTACCATCTAATCCTTTATTGTCTTTTTGGTCATCGCATCCTGTAATTTTTCCAAAAATGACAAGAAAAACACCTATCGGGAATGCTCCAAATATATTCACTGATGGATCAAATAATGGTACAGCAGCAATAGTTACACCTGATCGAACTTTTACATTTTTAGTACCCAAACAATCAGCTCAAAAGGTAGAGCTTAAGGCAGTATTACAGGCTTTTGTGATGTTTAAAAATTCTGTATTTAATTTATTTTCCGATAGTCAGTATATAGTTAATGCTATAGTATCCCTTGAAGATGCTGGTAGGATTTCCCCTTCCTCTACTATTTTCTCTTTGTTTTCCACTATACAAAGTCTAATCTGGGACAGAAAAGATCCATTCTTTATAGGACATATCAGGGCACATACAGGATTGCCTGGAGCCCTTAGTTTGGGCAACGATTTAGCAGATAAAACTACACATGACATACATATTTTCTCTACACTAGAAGAAGCTATAAATTTTCATAAAAAGTTCCATGTCAATGCTAATACTTTACAAAAGCGTTTTAAAATAACTAAGGAACAAGCTAGACAAATAATAAAACAATGTCAAAATTGTGTGACCTTTTTACCACAAGTTAATCTTGGAGTCAATCCTAAAGGATTGATACCTAACCATATTTGGCAGATGGACGTCACACATTTGCCAGAATTTGGAAAATTAAAATATTTGCATGTTACAGTTGATACTTCTTCTGGATTTTTGATGGGCTCCCTTCATGCCGGAGAAAAAACTAAAGATGTTATAGCTCATTGCTTACAAAATTTTGCCACTGTGGGCATTCCAAAACAGTTAAAAACAGATAATGCCCCTGGTTATACTTCTACCTCTTTTAAACAATTTTGCTCATCATTTGGCATTACTCATATAACAGGAATCCCATACAATCCACAGGGACAAGGCATAGTTGAAAGAGCTCATCAAACTATTAAAATGTACTTATTAAAGCAAAAAGAAGGAATTGGGAAGGGGTATATATTCCCCAAAGATAAACTTAAAATAACCCTTTTTACTCTAAACTTTTTAAATTTGGATTCATCAGGGCTTAGTGCTGCGGAAAGGCATATGTGTCCAAAAAATGTATATAAGCCCAAGGTACTTTGGAAGGATATCCTAACAGGACAATGGAAAGGTCCTGACCCAGTAATTGTCTGGAGTCGGGGGTCTGTTTGTGTGTTTCCACAGGGAGAACAGCAGCCGATTTGGATTCCAGAGAGATTAACTAAGGTCCTGACCCAGTGATTGCCTGGAGTCGGGGGTCTGTTTATGTGTTTCCACAGGGAGAACAGCAGCTGATTTGGATTCCAGACAGATTAACTAAAGCGATTTCTACAGACCAAAAAGAAGATGTGATATCCAGAACTCCAGTTTGGTTATTCTTACATCTGCGACAGAACCAGAATGCTTTTTTCAATATCTATTTTATTATTGCCCTTTCCCATATTTTTTTTTTTTTGAGCTCATACAGACCTAGGTTAATGTTTTGCTGATCAGTTCTATTTTTTGACTATAGAGTTTTTAAACATTGCAATGGAGATTTCACCTGTAAAAAGTTATAAGGCCTTTACTATTATGTTATGTGTCATATGTATTATGTGTGCACACTTGTGTTTTGTGTTTGAATGTACGTATGTCCATATGTCATATATGATGAGCGCTCATGAAAAAATGGATCCAAATAATTTCTTTTTTTTATTCACGTGATTTAAATGGTTTAATTTAAATTGGGTAAACAGCTGTTGAAGATTGTTTTAAAATGTGAACAAAATAGGAGTTTAACAGATCTGTTTGTTTACTTTCACCTTTCCTTTTCATTATATTTAATAATTCTCTTAAAGATAATGTAAATTGTTAAGAAAATTGTTTTCTTTTAATGCCTTCTGGGACGTTACATAATTTTTTGTTCAGCCATTATTGCCAAAATTCCTATCTTCATCCCAGTGCCGGTGAAGACAATGTAAATTGTTAAGAAAATTGTTTTCTTTTAGTGCTTTCTGGAATGTTACATAATTTTTTCTTTAGCCATTATTGCCAGAATTCCTATCTTCAGTGAAGATAATGTAAATTGTTAAGAAAATTGTTTTCTTTTAATGCCTTCTGGAACGTTACATAATTTTTTCTTCAGCCATTATTGCCAAAATTCCTATCTTCATCCCAGTGCCGGTGAAGACAATGTAAATTGTTAAGAAAATTGTTTTCTTTTAGTGCTTTCTGGAATGTTACATAATTTTTCTTTAGCCATTATTGTCAGAATTCCTATCTTCATCCCAGTGCATGAAGACAAAGATAAAACCAATCTACAGCTTCTGCAATAGCCATCACTGAACTGCTTGCAGAACTTGCCTGGACTATGTTTCACTTATATGCATTGTGAACTCACTTGTATGCATTGTGAACTATCTGTTGGTGCAGCAACTTCTGGTAGTGTTGGGGTATTTATGCTGATGGTGTCATCGGTGGTACAATTTTTCCAAAAGGAGCCGTCAGCTGGCTTGGTGTATCTTCCTCCCTTCTGTTTGTCATGATCGTTCAGCTAAAATTTGGGGGCCAACAGAGGTGAGGCAAAGAACCTCACCCCCCCGCTGGTACGAAGACCTCTACACAGGTGTGGCTGTATACTGGACTGGTAGTCAATGACGGGTAAGATCCAATTACTATGGTACCAACCTAAGACAGGAGGCTGATGCCTTGAGGTCAGCTCATCCAATAACGGGTAAGGACCATATGTACTATTGGACAACCTAAGGCAGACACGGTCCCTAAGCCACATGCTTCTTGTTTAAACAGAGAGGGGGAGATGTTGAGAGCCACAGCCGAAGGGGCTCCAGCAAACTTTCAGACTGCCAGCTGATGATTGGCTCACAGCGGCCCCAGCAACACCTAGCTGATTGGCTCCTCTGTGGAGATGCTCATTGAGCTGTTTCCCTGCCCTTTCAGACTACCAGCTGATGATTGGCTCACAGCGGCCCCAGCAACACCTAACTGATTGGCTCCTCTGTGGAGATGCTCATTGAGCTGTTTCCCTGCCCTTTCAGACTACCAGCTGATGATTGGCTCACAGCAGCCCCAGCAACATCTAGCAACATCTAGCTGATTGGCTCCTCTGCGGTGATGCTCATTGGGCTGTTTCCCTGCCCTTTCAGACCACGGAGCTGCTCATTGGGGGACTTTTTTGACTCCGCCCATGCGACCCAGCCAATCGGCCTCAAGAGCAGGAGGATTGTGGGAGGAAGAGGTTGTTGGGGTGTGTGGCTTGTGGGAAGCCAGTGGTGGCAGTTGGGCTCTGAGGGTTTTTTCCTGAGGAGCTGTTTTGTTTATCTTGTGTGGTTCTAAAAATAAAGTTAGTTTCTTTTGACAAGTGGCTCCTGAATTGTGCCCAGCCAGACTGCGGCATATATATATATATATATATATATATATATATATATATATATATATATGAATTGGAAGCAACCTAATGTCATTCCCCAAGGTATGATGGGTGAGTACGTGTAGACTCTCAGATATCTGAGAAACATTCTCCTGCTGAACTCCAGAGCTCACTACAACTAGTTGTGTTTTCATGATCCGGCTGGTATATATTGCAACCACTGGGCTGGCTCTCCATTCCAGATTACCTTTCCCATATTAGTGTTACGAGTTGGACCACAAGAGGCATCTTATATGAGATTTAGAAGAAAAAAGAGATGTAGCAACAAAATTATTTTTACTCTGCAGAGATTGGAGCTCAATATAAGCTGCTATAAATACATATCCGTGTTCTATCTACTGATTCATTTGTTGGCAGCATTGAGCTTTGTGCCTGCATAATCTCCAGCTCCTGCCATATCTCTCTCTTTCAGCATCTTTGACTCATGGATCAGGTGAATGACAAAGTGTACCAGCTTTTGTAACAGAACACCACTGCTATCATAGAAGAGTAGAGGAATTAGGAGACTGACATGGATTCCAAATCCATCTTCACAATTACACTAATCTAAGATGTTCCAGCTTAACCTCCTGGGTTTAGCTTGGCTTTACAGGTTCCATCTTACTTATGCTTCCTTTTTCGCAGCAACTAACGCAGAAGAGCTTCCCATATACTCTTGAGCCAGTATTCAAAATTACATAAGGTTGACTCTCTACAGAAAATCCCTAAGTTCTGCTTCTCTGATAGAACCTTGGCTGACACAGCAAATATGTTGTCTAGAGACCTCTTTGTCTTTTTTACACAGATTTGCATGCATAGTCAGTCCTCTAGACACTTTGACCCCTGCAGAAAATGGTAGGCAGTTTTATTAGAGTTTGATCAGCCTTGGACACTGTCTATCAGTCAGTTAGCCTAAAACCAATGCTTCATTTCCCCAAAGCCAAAAGTCATACATAAAATGGATGGACTGTTTAAAGAAGTTATTGTCAAACATTTTATGTAAAGACCCAGATAGTAAATATGGATGTCTACTAGATCTCTATTGCAACTATTCAGCTCTTATCATTGAGTGCAAACAGCTATACACGATACATAAATTAATAAAATATGGATGCATCCCAACGATGCTTTACTTCTAAAACAAGGGCATTAAATTTGACCTCTATCATGACTTTCCAATGGGTAATTTAGACAAAATAGTACATGTTCTTTTCCATACAGGTGCACATAGAATTGTGCATTTAATGAAAAGAAAAATAAATAAATTCAGATTCAGACAGCCTGGAATCTAATCACAACCCTGCCACTCTCTCGTGCAAATACGTGTTATGAATGTGTGAACCTGACTGTTGAGGAGAGCTTCCCAACAATCCAAAGGGAGGACCAAGGAGATAACCAACCAAAGCCACAGACAGAACCGATGACATAATCTGGAATTTGGCACAAAGTCTAGGCTTGACACCTCTATCTCAAAAACAATCTCCTGGGACTTTTCATGAGCCATCTAGATCAGGACTGCAGCCCACCCAGCTTTATGGGAAATGGACACGCCACAAACTAACGAGCCAATGGATTTTGAAAAGGAAACACGGCTTTTAATTCATTTTGACCAGAGCACTTTTTGATATAAGTATAAATCAAATTTTAAAACTGTTTCCTAAGACACATGGATTGCCTCCGGTCAGTTATGATTGGTTCATTTGAGGTTCAATCTTAAATTTAATATAAGATGGAGTCTGGAGTTAGAGAAAGTAAATGTCCGTACTCTCTAATCTGAATATTGGAATAAAAGAAAATATTGACCAGGATGATTCTTTCATTAAGACTTACATGATGATACTAAAAGAGAAAAGAGAGAGAATAAACCTAAAATCATGAGTGTGTTGTTTCATGATATGATGTTGTATTCTAGGTATCAGGAAGGAGCGTTTGGGTTGCATAGACAAGTAGTTCTGGTTGAATACAAACATGGAAATCGTAAGATAAACCTCAAGCAAAAAGAAATACAAGAAAACCCTTCAAATTTATTTCTTTGCAGCATCTTATTCCTTTCCCAAGACCACACACTTTAATGATATTAACCTATTTACTCTGTACCTAACTTGCTATTCTTTTCCAAAATTCAGTAACCGCCACTCAAAGATACTTTCCTAGAACATCCTCAGGGAAGTGTTCTGGAATGGGAAAAAAACATGGGGTCACACAATCCTGGATTAAGAAATCACATCTTCCCCTAATTAATGATAACAAACTTGAGCTTTTGTTCTTTGTGACCCTAGGTTTTTAAATCTGTAAAATGGGGACACAGTATCACCCATACAGAGGTTATACAGCGCAAATAAGAAAATATTTCTATTTACCACAATGCCATAGGTTCCATAAACTTCAGTCTCCCAGAACCCGTGACTGCTAGGTGACTCAGTGATGCTCCCCAATCCTGATGCACTGTCACCTCCTCCATGAGATCCTTGCCAATACCCCTGAGCAAGAAGGTGGGCTTCTTCCCCAGGGTTTCACAGCACCTCAGCCACAATTCGCTGTCTACATATCTGTCTCACTCCATGTGGATTCAGTGCTTTATTGATTCCTTATGTGTTTTGTACCTTCATAATAATAGTCTACAAACTTGTGTTTTGCAATAAAGGCATCCATAAGCATGGCATTAATAAAAATTAGTATGTGCTATTGGAGAGAGTTGAAATGTGAATTACTCAGTATTTGGAAGTGTTTTAGCTGGTGCTGTAGAGGCCACCTCTCCCTCATCTGGCTCCCACTTGCCCAACTGTTGCCCCTTATTAGATTTATAGATGTCCCGCTCTTCTGTATGACCTTGCCTCTCATATTCTCTCCAGTTAGATTCTTTTTGTGAAACTGTACCTTATTAGTGAAATATGAGCAGTGAAGGCTAGCAAACACTCTGGAAATGTGTGAATCAACGGTTATACTCTCCAAAGAAATAACAGAAACTTCAAAGGATGAAAAAATTACTCCTGCAAAATTTACTGCTAGAATGCATTTTCCTCCTGGGCAAAATGTGACATTCAAAAACAGGATAAACTCTGATCATGTTACTTCAATCTATATAGACCTAACTTCTAATTTTCTAAAAATAATTATTATAGTATAGTTAATGCATCTTGAATATTTACACAGCATCAAACTAGGAACTATTAATATGTCAACTCATTTTTATCACTATGTCAAACTTTTGAAAGAAATATTACCATTCTGTTAATTTCACAGATGATGAGTTCCATCTATCTTAAGACCAATTCTATGGACCACCTGACTTGAACATACTATGCAATTTACACATAGCAGAATTAGTCACCACCTAAAGTTCATAATATTTTCATTATTACTTTTTCTAGCATTTGAGTACATAAAAAGTTTATGTTAAGACTTCATTGTCCATCAGTAAATTTGGTTATCTGATTGTCTTCTGCTATCTTAACAGGACTCATGTGAATGGGAAACCACATAATTATACTTTATTAAAAATTGGATTCAGAAATAGGAAAAGTGAGAAAAATGCTTAGAAATAGATGCTTCTTACTGAAGAAGGGGGCCCTGAGTAAGTAGAGGGTTACATGAGCTCATACAACTTCCAGTAGATAAAATATTCAAGTAGGGGGCTGGGGATGTGGCTCATACGGTAGCGCGCTTGCCTGGCATGCATGCGGCCCGGGTTCGATCCTCAGCACCACATACAAACAAAGATGTTGTGTCCGCAGAAAACTAAAAAATAAATAATAAAATTCTCTCTCTCTCTCTCTCTCTCTCTCTCTCTCTCTCTCTCTCTCTCTTTAAAAAAAATATTCAAGTATAAACCAAGGCTACTTGGGTAGTCATATTTATTTACCTTTAGCAAAGCTACATGGATATAAGAACTACAATAACCTGCTGATTGTTGCATTTATTCTACTGATTTTGATGTAATAAGCAGAAAGCCAATAATCAGTAGCATTTTCAAATTACTTATATTTTGTGTAGAATTATTCTGAAATAACAAAGAATTCTCCAGAATAAAGAATCTTTGTGATCCAAATATTCTTGTTACTATGCTTAATGTGTAAATCAAATTTTAACATAGATGTATATATAGGCAGAAACATTGTATATATAGGGGTCAGTACTAGTCAGTTTCAGGTATCCACTGGGGATCTTGAAATGTATTCCACCATGGATAAGAGGGGACTACAATAGTATAATATACATCCTACAATTTTATGTAACTTTAAACCTTATATATGATTTATACTATCATTATAATGTATTATTTAGTATTATAGTTATTATCATACATTATTACTCTATTTTTCATTTCATCTTAGTTGGTCATTTGCTTTAATCCATAATAGAACCTGCAGATGTTAATATTTTATATCCCAAAATGTATGCGTTTGGAATGAGTTAGATAAATGTTTGTTTTATAGGAAATGAAATATTAGCCTGGAAGAATTGAAAAGTTATTTCATCTTATATGGACAGAACTCACTATGGGAAAAAAATGCAGTCCCCCCAAATTGTCATAAGCATCACTTTTTGAAACTGTTTAGCCACTGGATTATGCTGGGCCTCACTGGATGGACCAGAATACTTGAAAATGTTTGGACAAGTTTGCTAGGAAGGTTTAGTAGAAAGCCAGGTGAGTGGCTATAAACAAAAAGAGACACTCTGATAGTTTTCAATATAATTTTTCCATATTTTCTATGAGCTGAAATTTTTTTCCTTAAATGAAAATAGGTTACAAAAAGCATCCAGAATATCATCGGTGACCCATTTACTCAAGGAACCCAGAGTTCTTTATGTCATATGGAAAAAAATTTCCTTCTGCATTGTCATGGAAGTAGAAGGGTTGAACCATATAGAGTTGTAAAAGCCAAAGAGATTGAAAGAATTAGCCCCAGCTTTTCAAAGCTGTGTACGTTCAGTTGATTTTCAAAGAAGTGATGAATTATGAGGAAGGTACTGGAGTGATGGAGAGGAGATCCACAGATGGTTAAATATATTTTTATAACTTAAAGGGAAATAATCAAACCACATTGTATAATGTATTTGAACATGACATTGAAGCCAGATAAGGGTGAATTCCTAACCCAGCTTTCAACTGCACATAAAACTTGGTAATGTAGTATCTCTAAACCTCAATTCACCCATTGGTAAACAGGGGATTTAAAAATTGCCTCCCTCATTGAATTAGCATATGCAATAAATGAGAAAAAAATGAAAATCCATAAGCTATTATTATTGGTGTTTAAACAGAAACATAAAATATGCAAGATTTTCATTATGTTTCATAAGCATAATAAATAATAACTTTTATTATAGCTGAAAACAAAAACACTAAATAGGATATTGCTTTTCACCTCCCTGAAATTTTTCCTACTCATCCTACATATAATTGCACATTTTCTCCCCCAGGGCAAAAAACTTAATATATTACTGCTTCTTTTATCCTTCCTTTTTCTTTTCCCTACTATAAACAAGACAACTCTATTTTTCTCCATAAGCATGATTAAACTGGGACAAGATAAATCTAGAAAAATCGAGTACCAGCTCCTAACCTGATATATTTTGCAGCTGCTAGGAGAAAAAAAAAAAAAAAAAAGTACAGGAATGCTTTTTTTGGCCATGCTGTGGCTCCCAGGAAGGAAGAGTCTATGTGCAATTGTTTTCAGCCATGGTTCTGCCATTCCTAAAAAGTATGTGCTTCCATCAGCAGACTCATTCCTATGTGATTTTTTAAAAGGAGCAAACATTTCCTGAGCATCCACAATATTCCAGAGTACTTTATAGAGGCTGATGGTGCACGCGCGCACACACATCCATGAATAAAACAGTCACTGTCGATAAAGGAACACATGATCCAGGTTTCAGACAGGAATATGTTATATTAACCAGTTTATTTTGACTTTATATTGCACACACTGCTTTGTTCTGCTCCACATTAATTGAAATATAATACAATTATAGTTTTTTATGAATAAAATTGAATTGTGGAATATGTTATAAAATTTAAGATCAAATTCTTTTTCTGAATGTTTACCTTAGCCATCTTTAAATACTTTATGAAAATAAGTCAAACTAAAATAATTCAATATCTCTGTTGAATTAATTGGGTTAACAAATTCATTCACAATTATATGATCATGGAATAAATTTAAAATATTATCAAAGGCTACCTTCCAAAGATTCAGACAGTGGGCCACAGGTGAATTTTTTTCAAATGTTCTATAGAGAATGCTTGTATAATTCAAACTGTTCTTTCTCTTACAAAAGGAAAATAAATTAATCATGTAAAATGGTATTAGCAGTACAAAATTTTACATTTCGGCCATAAAAGTAGGTAACTAATGAACATGGATTTTTAAATTCTGAAAAAAGCCTGCATGGTGGCACACACCTGTAATCCCAGCAGCTCAGGAGGCTAAGACAGTAAGATTGAGGGTTCAAAGCCAGCCTCATCAAAAAGCAAGGCACTAAGCAACTGAGTGAGACAAAAAATAAAATACAAAATAAAGCTGGGAATGTGACTTAGTGGTCAAGTACCCCTGAGTTCAATCCCTGGTACAACGCCCCCAAAATTATAAATAAATAATGTTTAATAAAATTCTATAGTAAAATTTACAAGTATAATTTATCACATTTATAAATCAAAGAGGAGAAAGCAGATGACATTGTAATAGGTACCAAGAACTTAATTTGTAAAAAATTGACTTCTATTCTTGATGAATTTCTTAAATTTCAGATAGAAATACATGGGTATTTAGTTAATATTAAAGTAAATATGTTCACTGATGTGTGTTCATATATACATATATATATATATATATATATATATATATATATATACACACACATACACACACACACACACACACATATATACCCACACACACATATTCTCTTGTTTATATATGCATTTGTATAAACAAAAAAAATTATGTAATGGTGAAATTGAGAGTATTCCTATTTAAATTGAATAACAAAGACACTATAATATCCATAATTATTTAATATTTTACTGTATCTGTCAATGCAATGCAATATAAAAATAGTAAAGTATAAAAATATTGAAGAAAAGGAAACACCACTGCAGTTAGTACCAGGATATGATTATAAATACAGAAGCCTCAATTGAAAATTGATGAAAAACAGGGAGTGCAGAAATGATGAATTGTAAAAGTAAAATGTCTGTAAGTACACAGTTAGTTGGAATGTTGCAAACTCTTGAAATCTAGTTAGTATGAACGAGCCATTGTATATGCTGCACAAGTTCAAAGCTTTCCTCAAGATTTCTTTTTAATTTCCAAGAGGATTATGGCTTCCTTGCCACTTTCAGCTCTGGGCTCTTTTTTTGCAAGTGCCTTGTCACTTTTCTTGCCATATTATTTTGCTTCAGCTGGAAGATCACATAGTTTGAGTATCCCTAATGTGAATGTCAAAATCCTAAATGCCTTTTGAGCACTGACATGAAACCACAAGTGAAAAATTCCATATAAAATTATTAGCAATATTGTATGAAGTTACTTTTAGGCTATGTGCATAAGATGTATATGAATGAATTTTGTATCTAGATTTGAGACTCATCTCCAAGGTATCTCATGAAGTATATGTAAATGTTTCAAGATCCAAAAATTTCTAAAATGTAAAACACTTCTGGACCCAAGCATTTCAGATAAGGGACATTAAACCTGCATAAAATGTTAAATATATAGACTTTAAAATAGAAGCACATACAGAAATAGAATTTATAAAATTTATTCATTTTTAATTCATGCTAAAATCAGATAGCTTGCATAAAACTATTAAACATAAAAGCAAAACGTATTTTTCTTCTTCTTTTGGCTATTTATTGAAGACAAAATATATAATATTTTAAATCAAAATAGTATGTCCTTATTTTTCATTCAGTTGAGTGATTTTTTTGTAAGATTTAGATTTACTAAAAGGAAGAAATTCATCAACTCTGTTAAATAAATAGTTATACCACTAGAATTTCTACAAGACAAGATTTTATTTTGTTATCTCTTAGAAATTCTTTCTGCAGATGTGAGAAATATTTGAATTGGATACTTGAGCTGTAAATAATATGATCATAATTTCATAAATATATTAATGTTAACTGAATATGAAAAAACTCCATTTTCTAAAATTTTTACTTCATTTTGTTATCTTAATAAACTGATGTGACTATCTCAGCATTCTTAGAGAAGATGTGAATATTTTTAACTACTAAAACTATCTTTAAAATGTCTTCCACACAAAGAAGAACAAAAATTTATTCTTGGAAAAGATACTTTATAGGAAGAATATTTAAGTAGCTCTTACAAAAGAAATAATTTTAGTAGCTCTTTTTTTTTTTTGTAAGACACTCCACAGTGGTTAAGATAGCAAAATATTTGAAAATGGTGCAATATAAGTTTTTAAAATAATATTTCTCTCTTAAAAATGAGTAAATCTTAAGATTCTTTTTTGTTGCTATGAATTGGCTCTTTGTGACTAATGTCCACCCTGTGTCATTTGAACAAATTCTTTAGATTAGTTAACCAGTCATGACTCAGGATGGTAAGGCAGTGAATGAGAGTAAACAACAGATATTTCCTGAGTACCTACTAACAGTTGGGCTTCTACTAAGTGTTTTCACATATATCATTTAACCCACATTGTCATAGAGAGGATACTTAGTTTAAGAAAATTGGATGACATCAAGTGAAGCCAGAGTACACCCTCAATCTCTTACCACTGGGAGTCTACTTTTTTCTGATAGACCACTTGTACATCCTTTGCATTTTCATCTTTTCTTGGCAGAAAGGGTAATGAATGTCACTTATGCTGTTCATAAACAAGAAAAAGCAATATCACTGCAATAGTCAGGTTTCTATAGAGAAACAGAACCAATGGGTTACACATAGATGGTAGATGATAAGTAAATGAAGAGATTTGTTACAAATTATTGAAGCCAGAATTAGACAGGCAGATAGGCAAGGGTCAGATCCAGAGAACAGAGAAACTGAAATGTTAATTCCTTCAGATCCCTTCCTCCACCCTTATCAAGAACCTGCCCCTGCTCCAATCTGTTGCTAAGGTAACCTGTCCCATGAATTGCCCCTCCCTACAGGGAGTTATAAAGTTGTTAATTAATGTGTCCTGGGCTGCTCCATCTGGCCCTTCTCCCATCCTTTTGCTTCTCACCTTTTGGCCATCCCTAGAGCATCTCCTGGGCCTAGTCACAAGAAAGCAGGAAGGAGAGAGATCAGGGGAAGAGAGCAGAACAAAGGAAGCCTAGAACATATTAAAAAGGCAGAATGCTTAGCTTCTTGGGATACCAGGATACCAGCTATGGCTCCCTTCTCCCTCCCAGGAGAACTCTATGTTACCCCTTTTTGATTAAACTCTGCTTTGTGTGTTTGCCTCAGCTTGCTTCTCTAACGTTATATTTCAACAGGTGGAGAAGCATAACTCGTCACAGATAACCGGCTTATCAATATTGACTCATCTGACTATAGATGCTGAAAAATCCCTTCTGCAAAGTGGAGATAAGAAAGCCAGTGGTGGAGACTTGGAGACCTGGGAGCCAGAGAATCAAAGGCAGTTCTGTGTCCCCTACCAACAGGAAGCAGAGAGTGCATTCAACCCTCTCCCTCCTTTTTTTGTTCTATTCTGGCCTTCAACCATTTGGATGTTGCCAAGGATGCACTAAGTAAAAGCCACCTGATTTACTCAGTCCACCAATTCAAATGCTAATCTCTTTAGAAACAATCTCAGGGACACAAACAAAAACAGATTATTATCTGCTTAAACAGATAGCTGGCATCTGGTGGCCCTGTCCTGCTGATACACAAAACTAAGTATCATAATCACTGAGAAGTTTTTATGTTTTTAATTGAAGTATAATTTATATCCAATAAAATACACAAGTTTTAAGTATACAGTTAATTTTGACAAATATATGCACCTACACAAGGAAGATGCGAAAGATTTCCATCACCCCAGAGAGTTCCTATTGGCCTTTTCCAGTCATTCCCACTCCACTCCATCTTAGAGTGAACCACTCTTCTGATTTGTCATCATTTTTTTTAAAAAAAAGCCTCTCATATATTCTCTTTTCTTTCTGGCTTCCTTCACTCAACATAACTTTCTGAAATACCTCTGTGTTGTGTCATGTTACAGTAGCTCATTCCTCTTTTCCCTGAGAGTTGTGTGTTGCATGATCAGACTCCACCTTGTTAAACCATCACGGGTTGGTGGATATTTGGCTTGCTTTTCTCTTTAGAGGTATTGTGAACAAACCTGCAATAAACATTCTTATATCAATCTTTTTGTGGATTTATATTTTGATTTCTCTGGTATAAATACATAGGAAAGGAATTGCTGAATTTTATGAGAAATTTAATTTTATAAGAAATTGCCAATTATGGTCCAAAATTGTACCATTTAATCTCCCCCCAACATATGTGAGCTCCAGGCTCTCCACATCATTGCCCATATTCCCGGTGCCTTTCAAATTATGACCATTCTAGTGTTAAGTGCTATCTGTGGTAGAATTCAGGAAAACATATTTTTCTGAACACTAATGGCATTGATTACCTTTTCAGAGTCTATTGATTATTCATATATTTTTTCTTATGAAATATCTCTTTTATCTTTTGCCTTTTAAAAGTCAATCTTGTCATTTAATTATTGAGATTAATAAGAGTTTTTAAAATATTCTCAACAAAGTCCTTTGGATGCATTATTTAAAATTTTTGCTCATTCTCTGGCTTGCCCTATCATCTTCTTAACAACGTATTTGATACATAAAATTTTAATATTTGCAAAGTCAAACTCAGAATTTTTTTTTCTTTTATGGTTTTCCCTTCTGATACTCTATTTTAGGAAATCTTTGTCTATCCATGATTGTGAGGATATGCTCTAATGTTTTACTCTCTAAGCTCTCTAGGTTTAGTTTGTAATTTTGATCTATGATTCCTCCCATATTAATTTCTCTGATCTATAACCCTGAGGTGGTAAGATTGGATATCCATAGTGTTACTTGTGCTTAAAAAATTAAGAAGCTCTGCCACAGTGTTGAGAACACAGCACCTTTCTTTAACATAAGGCTCAACTCACATACAGCCATAATGAAAAGCAGGGATGTGCCTTACTCTAGTCTCCTGACATCAGAACATCCATGGTCAAGCCTTCTCCCCTCAGACCCTCCTCATCTCACTCCCTGCCAGGCATGCATGTGCTAGGACCTTTGTTCTATCTTCTCTTTCTTCTTTTTCTGATGATTCTCTTTTTTCCCTTCCTCAGGAAAAGAAATTTCAAAGCATACCATTTTATGAAGGAGGTAAGAATGCAAACTTATTTTCAGGGACTGTGTTTTGATAAGCTGGATATGTTTCAATATGTCATTCAGTTACTACTGAATTTCAGTTAAACCAGAATAAAATAAATAAATGATTTTTAAGTAAAACAACTATTTTAAAACTATTTTATTGCAAATATTGCAATGGAGTATATTTATAATTTAAAAAATTGGCAATTTTCTGAAATTCAAATGTAACCAGACTTCCTGTATTCTTATTCACTCAATCTGACAACTCTTCCCACATCTAATTCATCTCCAGACTCTTTAAATCCTAGTTACTCAGTATTTCCTGAAGCCCTCAATTTCCATTTCTAGTACAAAGACTCTTGAAGCAGATATCACATTTGCATTCAGATTGCTTCAACAACCTCCTAATCCTTCTTCACATTTTAGTCAAAACACCCTTCACCATCTGCTAAAGTCAAAAATAATTCTTTTAAACAACAATACCAATCATATCACACTCCTTCAATTGTTCCTATTGCTTTTAAAAATAAGCCTAAACCCCTAACTTGGCAATCATCACTGTATCTTATCTGTCTAGCTTATCTCTAAATAACCACTATCTTGGACTTTCCATACCTCTGGACATTTTTAGTCTATTCAAAGAGTCAAATTCTATTCAATGTTTTTAATATTCAGACATAATTTTTTTTTTAAACTCAAACTTTTTTTTGAGCCCATGTTGTGAATCTCACAAGCCTTTTCTGCTGGATCTAGTCTGTTTACCCTCAAATATTCTTCTCTGTTCTGCTCTGACTCAACTGCCATAATAATGCTGTCATCACCTCTCATTTTTCTCTGGTGCTAAAAGAAGGATTCCTATCATCTGGTTATAGGGACAGATGAACATCTGGATGAATAAGATTGACGGTAGGGAGGTAGCCATGTATACTTACAGCCTGTGGACAAGCACATTGCATGCCACATAGGGTTGTACTTAGGAGCAGAATGACCAATTAGGGACATTAGGAGAAAGGAGAATGTGATTCTCATTTTGAATTATCCTGTGAGCTGGCAGACTTCTAAAACCCTCTATGGAGGGATAAACAGAAACTGTGCCTGGTCTTCTTGATAAGAAGGGTCATTTGGCCGACAGACATTATCTGTGGGAGCAAAGAAGGGAGCTTGTGGTTAAATCATTTGAGGGCCCCCCAGTGGCACCAGATGTCAAGGTATTACAAAATACTCAACCTTAATCTTGAGGATAATAACACAACTAACGGATTTGTAAGAACATGCAGCAGTTCATGCCTCCTTCCAGAAAAGCATCTAAAAAGTTTAGGTATACCTCTCACCAAATTCAGAAATTAAGTGTAATGTCAGGAAAACATCAAAGAGTTGGAAGTGGAAAAGATAAATTACTGGATGTCCTTTCAATGCAACAATAGGCTCCAGGGGTTATCTGATCCTATTTAACTAAGTACCTTCATTGTATTTGTAATGATTAAGCCATTTTAAAATTCAGTGGGTGTAGAAGTTGGTGGTAAAGAATTGGTAGTAATGCAAATGATTCTTGCCCATATCTATGCAAATTAATTTTGCTATTAGAAATATTTGTTCGCACCCTTTTTATGAATCTAAATGTACATTACTACATTTTATCATTGGTTATAATCAATAAGATAGTAACTGTTATGTTTTAGATATGAGGTGTCTCCCAAAAATTCATGTGTGTGACAACGCAAGAATGTTCAAAGATGAAATGATTAGATTATGAGAGTTGTAGCCCAATCAGTGGATTAATCCACAAATATCAATTAACTTGATGTAACTATGGCAGGTAGGTTGTGACTTGAGAAAATAGGTCACTGTGGGCATGGCTTTGGGGTTTACATTCTTTTCTCTGGTGAGCATAACTCCCTCTCTGCTTCCTGGCTGTCATGTCCTGACCTGATTTTCTATGCTATGCCCTTGTGCCATGATATTCCACCTCACCTTGGGTTGGAGCTGTGAACTGAGACGTCTGAAACTGTGAGCCTCAGATAACCTTTCCCTCCTCTGAGTTGTTCTTGTTGGGTCTTTTAGTCACAGCAGTGGAAAGCAGACTAAAACCAAAATTGAAACCTAGAAGTGAGGTGATTGCTGCAACTAACCTGACCATGTGTTTCAGAAGTATTTGGAACTGGTTTGTAGGGGGAATTTGGAAAAGTACAGAAACAAAGATAGAAAAATTTTAGAATTTTGTAAGCTTACCAAAAAAGAAGCTTATTGAGCAATTTGGGTAGAAACTCAGAAGATCAGAATGCCAATGGGACCGAGGACAGTAAAGATTGGGCTCATGAGATTTCAGAGGAAAAGGAGAACTCTTGAAATTTGGACTAATGGTTATTTATGTTACATGGCAAAGAAGATGTCTTCATTTTGTGTCCTAAGACTTTTTGGGAGGCCAAATTTAAAAGTGATAGACTAATTAATCTAGTAGAGAAATTTTCAAGGCATAACAGCATTCAAGCAGTTGTATGGATATTGTTGGAAGCCAAGTTCATTGTGGTGATCAGGAGTAAAAAACAAAACAGAAAGATTTGAAAACTTGCAGTGTGGCCAGAAAAGTGTGAGTAAAACTGGAGCTAAGAAAGCTGTAGTTGTTAAGAGATTATAACTACTACAGATATGCTAAGTATTCTGCACAAGGAGAACAGGTAATATGGCTTGACATCATCAGAAATTAGCAAGACTACATACACTCATCTCAGACTCAAAGGTGTAAACATAAAAATTCCTTTTATAAGTAGCTTGCACAGGGATATCTAGGAAGTTGTGCTCATATGTCCAGACACTCA
Organism: Callospermophilus lateralis; assembly: GCF_048772815.1. Lineage (NCBI taxonomy): Eukaryota > Metazoa > Chordata > Mammalia > Rodentia > Sciuridae > Callospermophilus > Callospermophilus lateralis. The sequence goes on along the minus strand of NC_135314.1, from coordinate 15,121,051 downwards.
TAGGCTGCTGCAGCTATGGTCAGAAGGGTTAGCTAAAGTTCAAGATGGCATCAGACTGTGGCAGCAGCCACAGGGTGCTGGTTCTGCAGAAATGCAGGATGCTAGAGTTAAGGAATCGTGGAGGTTCCACCAATATTTAAAAGGGAGGCCTGTGAGAACAAACAAAATGTGACAGGTTTGGGATCCCTGCAGATAGCTCCTAAGAGAGCAAAGCATAAAGATGTGAAAAGGAAGCTAAAATTGTAGAGGCCACCTCTGAAATCAAGAGATGACAGTGTCATGGAATGTCTGCAAGGAAAGCTGCAAGAATCAATCAGAAACAAGCCAAGAAAAAGGCAATGTGGGCTGCAATCAGGAAGGTCATAGAGGCTGAGATACAAGAGCCCTTTGGAGAAAACATTATATTACCATGTGCCCCAGATGCTGGACATGGAGCTACAGGACTTATTTGCCTAGCTGGATTTCAGTTTGCTTTGATCCCATCTCTTCTTTCTATGTACCTATTTCTCCCTGTGTAATGGAAATGTTTACTCGGTGCCATTATATATTGGATATATTTAACTTGCTTTTGATCTTGGCTCACATCCAAGGGTATGCCTTCAGACTCAGATAAGATTTTCAAGTTGGACTTTTGGACAATGCTGGAAATATTTGGAAATGAGCTAAATGAACTTTGCATTCTGAGATGGGCATGAGTTTTGGGGGACCAGGAGCAGAATGTTATGGTTTAGATATCAGGTATCTCCCAAAAAGTCATGCATGTGACCATGGAATAACATTCAGAGATGAAATGATTAGATTATGAGACCTAAGACCTAATCAATGGATTAATCCAGTAATATAAATTAACTTGATGGTAACTCTCAGATACAGGCTGTGACTAGAGAAAGTAGGTCACCATGGGCATGCCTTTGGAGCTTACATTTTGTCCCTGGTGAGCAGAGCTCCCTCTGCTTCCTACCTATCATATCCTGAGCTGCTTTCCTCCTCTAACACACCCTTATGCAATGATGTTCTTCCTCAATTTGGGCCCAGAGTTTTGAGTCGGCTCTCTATAAACTGAGACTTTTGAAACTATGAGCCCCAAATAAATTTTCCCTCATCTAAGTTGTTCTTGTTGGGTCTTTTGATCACAGCAACAGAAAGCTGACTAAAAATAGAAATTGACTCTGCACCATCTAGCAGCAAATTCATTTCAGTCATCTTTATATTTTGTGTGTACACACAATGCATACATGTAAACACACATATTGTATGCATGTATACATGTCTATACATATATTTAATATATATAATATCTATACATTCTTCAAGTTTTCCTTTGAACAGGTTTGAACATCTTATTTTCCTCATTAATTAAAGAGCTTAATATCATCTTTAATGCATGTTTGTATTTTCATGAATAATAATCTTACCTTTTTGAAAATTATACTCCAGTAAACATAACTTAAAATAATCCACAATTTAAAATAAGCTCATAGAACAAGAATAAAAATATACTTCAAAATATAAAGTAACAAAACTGCTAATGTTATTCCATTTTAATAATATGCCTTTATTAATCTGTAAATTAAAATGATAAATGTTTAAGACAGCAATGTAAACACATTGCAATACAAATGGAATGGCACAGAAATGACAGGTGGCAAGAAAATGTGACAGTTTTTATTCCAAAGTAGGCACATTTGCCAATCTCATTTAACACTAACAACCTTAGCCTACTTATTTGCTCAGTAATATTGAAAAGCGTTACCAACAGGGAATTTAAAAAGGCCTACTTTTGCTCTCCTTTGCAAAGTTTGGTTGCTCACTTTGGTGACTAAACTTTTCTTTAAAAAGCTTAATTCCCAAGCTCTCCTTATCCTATAAGTAGCTTAGATCATGCCTAAAAATTTGAAATGTCATTTTGTGACTGACAAAGCATAAAAGAAGAAAGGCAGGAAGTTTTCTTATACAAACAGTTGCTAGATCACAATTCTGAATTTCTAAGAGATCATTAAGAAATCTCACAGTAAACAAGAAGAGATTTTCTTGTGAAAAGTGAACATCATCAGTTTCTGAAGATACTTTATTTGTGACTTGGCTTCTATCCCTTTGTGAACCTCCAATATAAACGAGCTTGGTGAGGATCAGTGTCTGTAGGAAATAGGTGAGCAGAGAAGACCTGCTGAGAAGTAAGCCTCCAGGACAAATGTGAGAAAGAAGTCTCTAGCAAGGTACTCTCTTCACTTCTCTTGGCGCTTTCCCATCATGATGTGGCCCAGTGAATTCTTTTCCACCTCAGGACAGGGAGTAGCTCTGCACAGGGCTCTGCCAGGTCAAATGGTTCAGAAAAGGAATATTCACCCAGGGGCAAGGCTAGGATGGGCAGGAAAGAGCTCTCCAACAAGTTACTTGCTGAATCTTGTTTAGCATCATCACCCATTTTAGCAAAAATGACAGCATTCCCTGGCTTCTGGTGCACCATCCCAGTTATTTTTGCCAAGTTCAACTGACTTGTAAAGACAACTCTCAAATGAACTAAAAAAAGTTTTAGCTTGCATTATTAAGGAGTTTTCCCTGTGCCCTGTTAAACCAGTAAAGAAAAAATGTCTACGACACTCTCCACAAAAACTTGGCCTCCTTCATAAAAGTGTCTTGAGCCCAACAGTTGACAATCACTGCATATGCACACACACTTACACACACTCACTATCAGGAAGCATTTACCACCATTACCATTTATTCTGCTGTGCCTATGGTGTATGTCCTGTCCCTGTTGTGATTCCCAAGTTCAAGAAAGTAAATTAAGAAAAAATAAAAAAACATGAGCGATCGCTTTCAGATCCCCAGTTCCTAGTATGGCCTTGATCAGGATCTGTACTTAAGTAAGTGTGAAGTCAATAATGATAACTTTTACCGCACCTCTCTCCCCAATGTAGATGACGGCTTTTGTTTTAGAGCCCACAAGCCTATAGTTATTCTGTAGAGCTAAAAGCAATAAGGGGGGAAAATAGGTTGGTCCAAGGCTACCTGAAGATCTGTCCTGCTCTTAAGTTATTCCAGTCAAAGCCAAAGAGAAAATTGAGTTTAGTAGTCTTAGTAATTTCTGAAAAGCAACAAGAAGCTTGCAATAACTAATAGATTAAGAAAAAGGGAGGTATTTTAAATGCCCTAAAGTCATTATTGATAACCTATTATAGACAGACCTAACCCTAAAGAGTAGAGAATGTATTTACAAAATGTATAAATTACATTTGTCTTGTTTTTATGCTTTTCCTTATAAAATACTGTAACCAGCAGAAAAATATCAAAATTCACTTAAGAACAGTCATGGTCATTGCAGTGGTTAGTCCACAGTTGGGGATTAGTTTATTGCTGAGTGTAACACAAGCTGGAGCAGCAAAGGACTGAGCCATTGGGTTTTCCGCTTGGGGACCACTCAGTTCATGTAGTTTAAACTAAAGTTGACACTTTAAATGAATTTATTAGCCTCCCTTTGTTCCATGACCAGATGGTAGCCCAGCTCACACACAGACATCTTTGGGGTTATATAACCTAATCCAAAAGGGACATATTAATATCAGATCTTTTTTCAAATGGTGAGCTTTCCAAGGCCAGTTCTTTAATTTGATGTCATGTTGTAACTTGGAATTAAAACTTCCACTTAAACCACCTGGGGCATCAAGTATGTTTTACCAGTAAAAGATCATTTTGCGAATTGTATATTATGACCTTCAGGGTAAGACTTTATAAGAAAGAGGAGCAGCCTTTGGCAGGGTACTCAGTCCTGGAACTAAACATCTAAAGTAAAAATGAAACCTTCCCAGAGGACTAAGATAATCAGGTTAAGAAGATTATATAGCAGAGAATAAATTAGAAAATACTAAGGGGAAATATTAAAATCAGTAACTTTTTCCACTTGAAATACTACATTTTATTAACCCTAATTAATGCTATTTTATAATCATTGGTAGCCAGGACTTTTTCTTAATGTAGTTATCAGTGACTGCATATGAATTGACTTGGTTATTTTTCCTGGTGGTATAAAAATATCAGCCAGTGAACCATTTATTTGAAATATGAATCCTTCATTTAATGTTGGTTCATAAGAACAAAAAATAAAAGCATCAAAATTTAGAGAATGAATATCATTGGAAGAGAATTTCAGAGACAATGGAGGAAGCTTTTCAAGAAATACTGTCCTATAGTGGGAAAAAATGTTTGCAAACTATTCATCCCACAAGAGATTAATATTCAGAATTTATAAGAGGCTCAAAAAATAGAACAGCAAAGCACAACTAATCCAAGTTTAAAATGGGCAAATTATCTGAACAGACATCTCTCAAAAGAACCTACAAATAGCCAATAGTATATGAAAAAAAAATTGCTCAACATCACTAATCATCTGGGAAATGAAGATCAAAACTACAAAGAGACACCATCTCACCCTGGTTAGAATAGATATTACCAGAAAGACAAATGCAACAGATGTTGGTATGGATTTGGAAAATGGGAATTCTTACTCATTGTTGGTGGGAATATAATTAGTATAGTCATTATGGAAAACACTACAAAGGATCCCCAAAAACTTAGAAATAGAATTACCAAATGATCCAACAATCCTATTTCTGGGTACACAGGATAAAAGAGACATCTACGCTCTCATGATTATCATAGTATTATTCATAGTAGCAGTGATAGGGAAATGAACTAGGAGTCTACCACACTGGGAAGATACATATATACAATGGAATATATACCTTTTAGCCATAAAAGTTAATTAAATTCTGTGATTTGCAATAGCATAATTGGAAATGGAAATCATTACACTAAGTGAAATAAGTCAGGAACAGACAGACACGATGATATTGATGGAAAAACATTAGTATCAATGACACTGAGTCTAAAAGTATGTTTGAAGAGTTGCTAACTAAACGTACAGACTTTTTTTTTTTTTTTTTTTTGGTGGTGCTAGGGATTGAACCCAGGGCCTTGTGCATGCTAGGCAAGCACTGTACCAACTGAGCTTTGTCCCCAGCCCCAAACTTAAAAACATTTTAAGAAAAATATCATAAACAGTTTCCTCAATGTCTTTGATTTTACTATAGCTAAAGAATAATATGAGAAAAATAAATCTCTAAATATAAAAGAGATATTGTAATGACTATAAAATTAAAACTCTAGAATAAAAGGAAGACATTATTGCATGATTCAATTGGCAGGATTCTTTATTAGTAATATACAAAATAATAGAGTTTTGTTCTTGATGGTATCTTAGTTTAATGAAATAAAATAGCTGCAGATTATGAGCTAGAAGCTCCTTCAGGAAATCTTTCTCCTCAGTCAAATCAGGAAGCCCTCAGGAAAAGGGCTCTCCACCTTCTTCTCACCACTGGATGACAAAGTCTGAGATGGCTGATGAAACTACAAAAGAAAACAGACCCTTGAAACCAGGACTGTGGCATCAAAAGGAACATTCAATAGTTTTTTGAATGCATCATCTCATATTTTGCATAACAGAACCCAAGGATGTTTCATTATTTTAATTCTATTAAATAATTTCAGAGGCCACGGCTAATCTTATTTCAGAGCTGTCAGTTTTGCTAAAAAAGACATTGTTATACCTCAGCTGTGGTGTTAACTTCCCTGAACCTCATTGTCTTCGTTTGCAAAATGAAAATATGTGTTAGGAATGTGAAAATACAGACTTAACCAAAAGTGTTTGATCCTTATGTTTTCTATTTCTCTGTATATTATAGTCAAAAGTTCCACGGGGGCTGGAGTCGTGGCTCAGTGGTAGAGTGCTTGCCTGGCATGTGTGAGGCCTGGATTCGATCCTTGGCATTGCATATAAATAAATAAAAGATCCATTGACAACTAAAAAATATTTTTTAAAAAGTCCCATGAAGGTTTGTCTGGTTACCAAAGTTGGAATTACCTACTCATCCTTATTAATTTGTTTGCACTCATTTCACTTCACCTCATAGTACTGGTTACATTTCTTTTCTCTGCAATAAAACAAGAATCCATATGTGAGTCTTTGTTTTGCCAAGGATATGTAGGTAATATTTGTTGAGTATGTACTAAAAAAAAAAAAAAAAAACACAGTCTGAAGGCCTTGTTTGTGTGATCAAGGTTAAATAACCTTTCTAGAATCAACATTTGAGAAAGGCATGAGCTGGGATTTAAACCCAGGCTGCATGAATCTGCATCTTCTACTTTACACTACATATGCCATCTTCCACCAAAGCCCAGTGCTTACCAAGGAGTGGAGGTGCTGAGTTTATTTATTTTATCTTAAGCTAATCCTTAGAATAGCTATGACATATTGATATGATAGATTATAGATATGACAGGTAAATTGATTGAAGTTTAACAATCAAATCCTTAGAAGTATAGAAATTAGATAAAATTATTGTTAGAAATTTCAAAAAAGTTATTATTACAAATTGTCGGGACATTCATCAGTAGCAGGTGACTTAAAAATTAATTTTTTACATGTTTAAACCCTCTTCTCCCTTCTGACATGGCTATTCATTCTTTCTCTCAACAAGCTCCTAATTGTGGTTACTAATGGGTGTGTCCAGCCCATTTCTTAATAATTTACTGTTAGCCCCATTCAATGACATTTACAATCATCTGTGAATGCCAATGGGCTTGGATTGTTTTAATTTTTTTTTTTTTACAGAAGCTTCACTTACAGTCTCACATGTTTTTACCTACTATATAATGAACAATCCAGAAATTCAAAATGCATACTGCTCAGAAACTCTTCTCCACTTAATAAATAAGCAAATAGTCCAAGTTTTGTTGACCATCACAAGACCCCCTCAAGATGATTCATTTTCTCTCAGAGATTTGACATGGTGTCCTTTGTTGATACACACAAAGAGCATTTTGGTAAGAGGATGAGGAAAAGTGGGATTTTGCAAGACAGGCTACATGCCAACTTCAACTGGTGCTGCCAGAAAAATCAGGACTATTAAATGCAGGGGGTATTCTCTCTCCCTCCCCAGTGAGCATCTGAGATTAATAGAAGCTGTCAAACTGCTGAAAGTTCACAGATTTCAAAATACAACTCCTAAATCTTTGAAAGGTGGACTCATAAATTATGTGGCAAATAAAATTTTCACATTGTAAAAAGGGACTCTCCACTTTCCGGAAGCAATATTTAGGTACAGTGAAAAGGTGGAAGAAGCAGAAGAAAGTTGAGTTTGTGTACCAGAAAGACCCACTGGGCTTCATTCCCACTTATTTCTCCATTTTATGGGAAACTGTCATTCTCACAACACAGACCCTGCCAAGGAGACCCCTGAGGGGCTCCTGATGTAGAGATGACTTTATTCTGTAACATCTACATAGATTTTCAGTGGCCCAACACACCTGACTGAGCCAGGGCAGGGCAGGTAAGGGCTGAGAATCCCAAGGCCCAGCAGGTAAACAAAAAAAGCTCTGATTCTGCCCAATCAGGAATGATGACATTCGACTTACCTGAATGAGTATTTTCTAGGAGAGGAGAACTCAAATCAGAAGTACAAGAGGAAATTCAGCCAACTGGTAAAAAGTGCAGAAGTTAAGACCTATGGCAAAAAAAAAAAAGAACAACCTTAATGCCAAGATGCAGTTGAAGCACAGATGAGAAAGAAGAAAAGAGCTGAAGGGAGAAAAATTCATAGTTGAGAGACGGACAAAATGTCCTAGTAATAAGAGTGTAGAGAAAGTCCAGCATATTGGAAGAGCATCAAGCTCCCCGTTGCTGGGGAAATGAGCTCCCCTGTCAGTTAGAGGAATTGTGCTGGATGCCTCCACTTCCTCAGCCACCAATAGTGCAAACTGTGCACTATTTTTGTGGGAGCCCACAAACCCAGCATGACGCTGATTCCAGCCTCCTCTATCTCCATTCATCTCCTCATTTTATTTTTTTGATTTGATATAATCTGAATTATCCTTGCCTCCAAAAGGCTGATTTCATGCACCATAAAGACCCATTGAACTTCAAAGAATTTTATTTGCCACATAATTTATGAGTCCACCTTCTTCTTTCTTTAGGACACAAGAATCAACTGGCACTCGATTGACACTTTGTCTCATTGCTGTATCATTTTTCTCTAATGACACAAATGAACACCAGTTATCTATCTTAACTGATTGAAGAAGAAAAATCTCACTATAGTTACAACTTGAAAATTTGAAATAAATCACAATTCTCTTGTGTTTTTTTCTTCTTTCACCCAATGTTTATTTTGTAAAATTTCAAAGAGAACAGATAAAAGGTTTCTATGAGGAACATTATATATTTCTCACTTGAGTTCATCATATAAATTTTGCTACATTGGAAATGAAGATGCAGGCAATGACATTTTAACTTGAAATACTTCAGCAAGTATCTAATATAGATAAGGACATCATTCTAAATTATTAAAATAGCATTATTACACCCAGGAGCCTGACACAAACAGTAATGTATATGAATACATGTGTATGTATATATATGCACAAATATAGATCTTGCACATATGTAAAAGCTAATGCAAATTAACATATACACATATATAGTCAGACCTCCATATTCTCAGGTTCTACATTCACAGATTCGACCTTCTGCAAATCAACAGTATCTGAAAAAAAATATTGCATTCTTACTGAACATGTATAGGCTTTTTCTTGCCATTATTCCCTAAATCATCTAGTATAATAAACATTTGCATAGCATTTAAATTGCATTAAGTATTTAAATCATCCAGAGATTTTTAAAGGTATACAGAAGAGTAAATGTTGAGCATCTATAGATTTTGGTATTCACCAGGGGTCCTGGAACCATTTCCTCCCAGATAATGAAGGATGACAGTGTATATATAATCAAATACACATATGATATACTATAAATAAACAATATGACTCTCTTTTTCTTTTTTCAATCCAAGTTATAATCAAATGTCACTCGCTGATAGGGTTGGTAGGTCCCGTTTTATATAGAACAGTCCCTGAAGAGTCTAGTCCTGTTGTCTTATAAAATACCCAGTTTCTGTATTTGTCTTATTATTTTCCTTTGGAATCCTTTAGCTTGTACCTTTATTTCCTATAAACAGAAAGTTAGGTCTACCTCATTTCATGTTTCAGGTGAGATAACTAGTATCTGTTTATTTTTACAAATAAGAAAATAAAGTTCATTAAGGAACTTGCCTGAGGTCACAGAAATATGCCGCCACCTAAAGTCCATGTTCTTTTTTCACTTTACCCAGAGACTTACAGAGAGGCATCCACCATAGAGGTTGCCTTGGTTTGAAACTCCCATCTATATGGACAGTCAATGTCCAATTATTGAGTAAGTAAGATACTAAAAGAATCTTTTAATAATAAAAGTTTAAAGTTTGTAATAAATTATTTATTTAAAAAGCCAATGACAGAATATTATTATCTAATAATGTATACCTCTGCTTTAAAAATGTAAGCCCCCATAAATAGGAAAACTTCCTTCTAGAAGGATCTAACCAGCATTTGATTTATATTGGAATAAATCTATACTAGTGAAAAAAAGTGTTTTATGCCTCATTTAAATTGAATAGTTGGTACTTTTGACCATAATTAAATAGAAGAGTTAAAAATTATAGTATAAATTGCACTACATAATTTTCTAAAATGTTTTCTAAAAATATAGTGACCACACTATCTTAATTAGGCTAGAATTTCTTAGGCATGAAAAGCCATCTAATACATATGCCTATAATTAGAATTATTGGTTCAAACCACCAAAGCCTGATTGTTAGAAAGCCATGACCATAGTAACTACCACTGGTCAATTTCTGCAAATATGACCAATATGACCAGTAAGACCATTCCCGAAATGCAGGAGGAAAAAAAAAAACTCCTATGGCCCTCACACTTCACAAGTCTACAAACCACATGTCCCTAGCTTTTAATTGATGCTTTTAAGAACATTTGTTGGAACGTAAATTTTAGGATTGCTGAAAAAAAAATTGTCACTGGAATTATTTAATAGGAAATGTGCTAATCTGTAGATTACTTTCAGTAGTGTGCATATTTTAACAGTACTAATTCTTCCCATTTGTGAACATAATGACTTTCTATTTATTTATGTCTTTAACTTGTTTCATCAACATCTTTGTAGTTTTTTCGTGTACACATCTTTCACCTCCTTGGTAAGTTTTCTCCTTACTGTTTTGTTCTCTTTGATCCTATTTTAAATGATAGTATTTTCTTCATTTCTTTTCAGATGGTGCATTAGTGTACTGAAACTATTTTGACTTTATGTCTTGCAGCTGCTTAATTCATTTATTAGTTTTAAAAGTTTTTTGTGGAGACTTTTGTATTTTCTACATTTACAACCACACCACCTACAAATAATTTTACTGCTTCCTTTACAATTTGCCATTTATTTATTTATTTATTTATTTATTTATTTATTGCTTAAGCTAATTGTTCTTGCCTCACAGCACTATATTGAATAGAAGTGGCAAGAAGCAGCATCCATGTCTTGTTCTGTGTTTTGGTGTTGAGAAACTGGATATCCACATGCAAAAGAATGGAAGCTTAGAAGGAAACTTTCAGTTTTTCACCATTAAGTACAATGTTAGCTTTAGGCCTCCCACATTTGGCCTTTATTATGTTGGGGCAAATTCTTTCTACCCCTCCTTTGTTGAGAGTTTTATAATGAAGGAGTGTTGGATTTTGTCAAATCACTTGTCTGTATCTATTAAGATGATTCTATTAAAAAAAAAAAAAAACAGACTTTCTCCAAAGAAGACACACAAATACCCATTCAACATCACTAACCATCAGAGAAATACAAATAAATACCACAATGAGACAACACTTCACACCTGTTAGTGTGGACAGCATAAAAAACACAACAATAACTAATGTTGGTGAGGATGTGGTGAAATTAGAACTTATCTACATTGTTAGTAAGAATTTAAAGCACTGCAAGGAAAACAATGCTGCAAAAAATGAAGGTAAAACTACTAGATAATTCAGTAAGATCCACTTCTGGGTATATATCAAAAAGAAGAAAAGCAGAACTCAAAGGGAGATCTGAACTCTCATGTTCATTGAAGCATTATTCAATAATAGCCAAGCTATGGAAACAGCCTACTGTTCATTGCCAGATGAGTGAAGAATTGAATATTCTTCAGCCCTAAAGAGAAGGAAATCTTGCCATGTGGGACATTAATGAACCTACAGGATATAATGCTAAGTGAAGTCAATCGGTCACAGATGGGAAAATAGTGCATAATTCCACTGATGTAAGGAATTTAAAACAGTCAAACACATAGAAACAGAAAGTTGAATGGTTCTGCCAGAGGCTGAATGAGGCATAAATAGGTAATCAGTATTCAATGGGTGGGTCTTATATTTCACTTAGGCAAGATGAAGAAATTCTACAGATTCATACAACTTTGTGTATGTAGTTAATAATATTGTGCACTTAAAAATTTGTGAGGATTTGACTAAAGGGATAGCTCCGTGGTCCAGCACAAAAGGCCCTGTGTGTTATCCTGAGCACAATGCAAAACACACACACACACACACACACACACACACACACACACACACGGAGATGTAGGGGATTAAGAATCATTGCACATTTCTGAAACCCTTATGAGCTATTAAGGAAATTTAAAAAGGAAGATATTTCTACCAGCTGCTGAACCAAGAAAGGATTTTTAGGGTAAAACAGCATTTTCTCTGGGCTGAACTTTAAAAGGCAAAATTGTTAAAAGTTAGGATAAATGGAGGCCCAGAAATTTAAAACAAAAACTAGCTTTGGATATGAAGACTTCACAATCCTGCTGCAGGAAAGTGAGGAATGCTATATAGCAAACTTTCAGAAAGCTATTCTAAAATGCAAAGCTCAGATGTTGGATACACTTGAGGGGTTGAGGTGAATTTGGAGAGGTTTAAAATGAACAATTATTTTCAGTTAACTTCAGGCCATTGTGCATTTTCATTTTAGTGAAATTATTTCTGAAGGAAAAAAATTTTTCTGAGCATTTAGTGTGTACCAAGTACTATACATAAGTCAATAACCATCATTTTCCAACAACCACCCAGGACATCCATTCTGTTACATCCCTATAAAAAGATGAAGCCTAGAGATGCTATATAATGTGGCCAAAGCACATAGCTGAACAACTATCCAGGGATTCAAAACCAGACAATCTTAAAACAATAAGTTACTACTACACACCTATTAGAATGGTTAAAAGTCAAAAGTACTAGCAATATCAATTGCTAACAAAGATGTGAAGCAAAAGCAACACATATTCACTGCTGGTTGGAATGAAAAATGGTACAGTCATTTTAGAAGACAGTCTGAAAGTTTCTTACAAAGCTAACCATATAATTCAGCAATTGTGCTCCTAGATATATTTACCCAGCTTATATGAAAAATCATGTCCTCACAAAAACTTGCACATAAACATTTATGGCAACTTTATTCATAATCACCAAACCTCAGAAGCAACCAAGATGTCCATCAACAGGTGAGTGAATGAGCAAACTGCTACAAAAATACAATTAAGTGACAAAAAGCTATGAGTTATCAAGTCATGCAAAAATATCCTAAATTAAAATTGCTAAGTGAATAAGATCATAGGGAAAGACTACATATCATACATTTCCACTTATGTGTAATTCTGGAAAATGCAAAACATTAAAGTTGACAAATAGGGGTGATTTCTGGGCACTGAGAATGTGGAGGGGTTTAAAAGGTGAAGTTCAAGGATTTTTATATTCTATTATCTATGATTGGTAATATTTTTCTGTAGTGGTAGGTACACGGCATTTTACAATTTGTCAAAACTCGTATAACTGTATAGTTCAAAGAGTGCATTTAAACACAAGCATAATTTTTCAATCATCTAGGAGATTACATAGATGACATAACATCCTAACTATATTACATTAAAAACAATCTCAAGCCAAGCATGGTGGTGCACACCTCTAATCCCAGCAGATTTGAAGGTTGAGGCAGGGAGATCGAAAATACAAAGCCAGCCTCAGCAACGTAGCAAGACTCCAAGCAATGTAGCAAGATCCTGTGTCAAAATAAAAAATCAAGGGTGGGAATGTGGCTCAGTGATTGAGTGGCCCTGGGTTCAATTTCTGTTAAGAAGAAAATCCTCAAATAAAGGGAGTTGGGTAGTTGGGTAGAAGCATACTAAAACATACTAACCCAAGTAATTTTGGAAATGAGTAGAGACTAAAGTCTTACAACAAAGAAACTATTCACAGGCATTACATTCTCCTGAAATTGTTTCCCAAAGGGATACAAATTAATGTTTCTGAAACTGAACAATTAAGTAACGGGCAGTGGCTAGTAGGAGCCCAGTTCCTCAGTGATGTCATGGGAGATCATAAACAAGCAGAAGTTAAGCTAAAATGACCCATGTGGTAAACTAGATTAGAGTTAGAGATCTCAATAGCCTTATGTGTAGGCTAATACAAAGATGGATACGTACAGAACTTTTTAGAGACAAGTGTACATGGATAAGGATACACACATGTAGTTCCCTGCCTTGATGAGTTTAGAGTTTAGAAACAATGAACGTCACATTAGCAACTAGGAAACCAGAGACTAGATCTTGATTTCTAATACTGTTCTCCAGATTCTGCGGCCAGACTGAGAACTATCCAAGATGAGTGGAGGAGTATCTTTAATTCCATAAAGTCGGAAAGTGCTCAAAAAAGAAAACTCATAATTTTGAGGGTACATCAAGGGAACACAGGGGCCAACTGAGTCTGCACCCACAGAAATAAATGAATAAACAAACAGACAAATCTCTCTTGCAGAGGAAATCCAAACACTTCATGGAAGTATTGGACCCTCAAGAAGGTGGAGAATTACTCTCTACTCCTGATGCATGCGCTGTGCACAGGGACTTCCTTCCACAGCGGATGGTGTGAGAAAGGGGTAAGGAGAGAATAACTTTGCTGTAGAGACACTTGGCCAGAAATATTTCAGCCACATGATCAAGGTAAACTTCAACAGTGATAAACCTCTGTGGCAGTTAGTGCTGGTGTGAGCAGATGACAGTGGCTCTTTACCTCTGTGGTCTTTCTCTCAGACACCCCAAATCTCTTTCTAAACATGAGGAAAACCCATAAGTCAAGTTTAGGGACATTTTACAAAATGCCAACACTCAAAACCATCAAGGTAATAAAATAACAAAAATAAGGAAACTATCCCAGCTAAGAGGTGTTTAAGGAAACACAATGAATAAATATAATGTAGCATCCTGAGTGAGATCCTGGGACAGATAAAGGACAGGAGGGGGAAACTATGTAAATACAAATAAAGTGCAGAATTTAGTTAATAGGAATGTCCCTGGATTGGTTCATTAATCTGAACCAATGTATCATATGTACATGATGATATAACATATTAAAATAAGGAAAATGATATTAGAGTTTTATAAGAATTCTATGCTATCTTCACAATTTTTATGCAAACACATAACTTGTTTAAAATACAAACTTTAGCTTTTAAATGCTCTCACTTCGGAGCATGTAACTTAGGAAGTTCCAGGTGGACTTTAACATATGAAATTCACATTTGAATTTCAATAATTACCTATTATTCCAAAAGCTCAGAGGGTTCTAATTTTTATCATTTTATAATTTCAATAAAGATGACTAATTTTAAGCAATTGATAAGAGATCAAATTTTTAAATGATAGATCTATTTCTTTTCTTAAAATAAGCCATTTAGTTGTTTTTGTATCACTGAGTAGGAAACCTAAACTCTAGAACTGTTCTATAATTAAAAAGCCATCCAGGAAAACCTGGGGACTTCAATTATACTGCAGTATTCTGCATTGTGGTTCAGATTGCTGGGATTCTCTCTTCCTGTTGGACCCCAGACTGCCAAAGTGCCCATTGGCTTTGAAGGAGAATATTAGGCAGCAATGAGCAATTATTCTTGTTTTCTTATAGGCAATATATTGAAAAAATATAACAATCACTTTTTTATTTTTTTACTTTTAAAATTTTTGTTATTTTTTTAAGTTGGCACATGATAATCATACATATTTATGGGGTACAATATGATTATGTTTTTTCAGAACCTTCTCTTTCTAGACTAGGCAAAGTTACTTTTTCTATAAACCTTCTGGTCTTCTCAAAATTACAGTTATCCCTCCTTATCCACAGTTTTGCTTCCCACCCTTTTGAGTTATCTGTAGTTAATAGCAGTATAAAAAAATGAAATGGAATGGAAAATTCCAGAAACAAACTATTCATGAGTTTTAAATTGTTCTGAGTAGTGTGATAAAATCTCATACCATCCCATTCCATCCTACTTGGCACATGAATCATTCCTTTGTCCAAAATGTCCACGCTTTCTATGCTACCTGCCTGTTAGTGACTTGGTGGCTGTCATTGGATCAAGTTCAACTGTCATAGCCTCAAGCCACTTGCATTTAAGGAACCCTGATATAGTAGCCTAACACTGACACAATGCCATCATTCACCTCATTTCATCTCATCACATGAACATTGTGTCATGTCATAAGAAGGGTGAGTAGAGATTAATAAGGTATTTTAAGAGAGACCACAGTCACATAATTTTATTACAATGTATTACCAAATTGTTCTATTTTATTATTAGTATTGTCATTAATATATTATTATGCCTAATTTATAAATTAAATTTTATCATAGGTTTATATGTATAGAAAATATATAGATAATGAGACATATTATATATATATTATATATATATAATAAACAGATAAAGAAAATGTGGCATATATACACAGTGGCATATTACTTGGCCATAAAGAAGAATGAAAGTATGGCCTTTGCTTGTGAAAGGATGGAACTGTAGCTATCATCCTAAGTGAAATAAACCAATTCCCAAAAATCAAAGACCAAATGTTCTCTCTGAAGTGTGAATTCTAACACACAATGGGGAGGGGAGGGGTGGAGAATAGAAATTCATTGGATTAAACAAAGGGGAATGAAGAAAAGGGATGGGAAATGGGATTAGAAAAGACAGTAGAATGAATCAGACATAACTTTCCTATGTTCATATGTGAATACAAGACCAGAGAAACATCACACAATGTAAAACCACAAGAATGGGATCCTAATTAGAATAAGTTATACTCCATGTATGTATATTATGTCAAAATACAATTTAGTGTCATGTATACCTAACAAGAACAAATAAAATTAAAAGAAGTATGAAAATGCACACAGCACCCCACACTCCAGATGAAGCAGTAATCCTGGGAGATTATAGAGCCCATAGCTTCCCACAACAATGAATAATTCAAACTAAATTCCATGGTTATATTTTTCGGAGCTATTATACAACTTAGTAGATATTCTCCTTGTGTTTTTTCCTTCAGTTAACTTTCATCTAATTACATTAACCTATATGGTTTCCTACTCTGTCACTCACCAAACTTGGGAAATCAATAGACCACTTTCCTTAAATGAGTTCACTCTGTTAAAAGAAAAGAGGCAAATGGAATGACTTTTGCACAACAAGAAGTAACCGGTGAGAGAGAATAGGACACAGGGGAACAGGCTTAGCAAAAGCTTCACAGACAGACATTCAGCCAGTCCAAACGAGAATACACAAATGCCAATTTACAGATGTGTAACAAAGTGTTAAGCCTGATGAGGACCTGGACTGAGATCTCATCACTGTTCATTATTTGCTTAATCCTCTGCGTGATCCTCACGGCTCTCAAACTCTACAGCCACATTTTGACCCTGGTGAGAGCCACAACTTCTCCCTAGGACCCTGTCCTCAGCCGGCCATCAGCTCCATCCCAGGAGAAGCCTGCCTTGGTTCCTGTGAGTGAGTGTGCATCTGCTGGACTTAAAACCTAAGACTTGAGACTTTTGAACTTAGCACGCAGAGGGAATTTCTGTCACTAGCCTGTCATGATCTAGTGTGTTTGCAGTGCTTAGAATTAATCTAGAACTGTTTGCTGTGAATTGATTATGACTATTGCAGTGCCCAGCATTAAGGATTGTTGTTTTCTTGATTAAGAACCTGTAGAGTGAAACTGCATTGAGTGATTTGAGTGAATAAAGCATTAAAAGGGAAAAACATGTGGACATTCTTTATTTCTCCCCCTCGACTGCATACGTTGCAACTTTGCCCCTCGAGACAGGAGACAACTCTGGTCACCGAGTGTGATCCCCAGTGTAGAATCTCTCATAAATCATGCCAAACAGCTCTATGACTTTCAGTGGACAAAGGCAACTACTAAAATCTTTTAACAATTCAGAGAAGTGATCAAATACCTGTTGCGACAGTTTTCATGGAAGAATGAGAAACAACACCATTAGAGTCAGGTTCCTAGCCCAGTGCCTTCTAGGATGAATTGTAAGCTAGACAGTACTGGTGGAAATGAAGAAGAAAATTCTGATTGGAAAGACATTTGAGACAAGGAATCATTAGAACTTATGCCAGTGCCATTTCAGGTTAATGATCAAAAAGGAGGAGTATTTTTAGATGGGAGATGAAAATATTTGAGACTGATGATAGGAAAGAAATCACAGGAGGTGATTCTTTTTTTTGAAGTTACAAAGACAAAGGCAACCACAAAGTACCCAATAAAATAAAGAAGGTACAAAATGTGATGAGATAAAGAACAAATGGGACATGACCAGCCCGGTGTGGAAATAGGAACAGCTCTTTCCTGGAGACAAGAAGGAAATATGGATCCTGATAAAGACAATTTGAAATTAAGGATGGAGGGAAACTGTATAGAAATGAGGTCTTTTATTTTTCCCCCCAATGGTGATAGGAGCAGAAAAAGAAATATGGTCCTACATGGAGAAGTGAAAGCTGACAGTAGCACTGAGGGAAGGAGACAAAGCAGGCCCGGATGATGAGTTGCAGCAAGAAGGAAAAAAATCATAATCATCGTGTTCAAAACAAATGCCAATTTACAGATGTGTAGCAAAGTGTTAAGTCAGCACACCTGGGTTGCTCAAATCTTCTAGATTTCCAAAAACGCCTTTCTTCAGGGTTGGCCCTGGAAGATGAGCTCTGAGCCTTTGGAATCTTCTGCCTGATAAGAGAGTTTTGAATGCCTAGGGCCATGGGGTGTGCATCACTAGTTTGATCTGAAGGTTTATGCTGACAATGTGATATGTGCCAAATGACTATTTTCATTCTGCTACAGTAGGAGTAGCTAAGGTCCATCCAACAGGTACATGCCTTTGTGACCCATTGTGGATAAAATCCCTGTGTACCATGACTCAGATGAGCTTCCCTGTTGGCAAAACTTCTCCTATGGCATCACACATTGTTGGGAGAATTAAGTGAGGGCATCCACACAATTCCACTGGCAGGGAACACCTGGAAGCTCGGGTCTGGTTTCTCCTGGATTTTACATTATCGACCTTTTCTCTTTACTGATGGTAATTTTTATCTTTCTACTGTGATGAACCATAACTATGAGTATAACATATTTTCTGAAAAATCCTTTATGAATTCTGAGTCTGAGAGTAGTCTTTGAGATCCCTGAATCTATAAGCTTACTCATTCTTCAACCCAAAGTCAAAAGTAATAAGTAGAAGTTGATTTGAAATTGTCTCCAATGGCAGAACAGGAAATGAAAAGAGTGGGGAATACTGGGTTTTGGTGACTGTTCCCGTGGTCCAAAGAACTAAAGCCAGACTCAGGCACTCAACAGATCCAGTGCTCATTGAATGAATAATGTTTGAAGAAGCAATGAAGAATGCAGCATAACTTATCACTTTGTAATCATCGGGCTCACTATTAAACAAAACCTTGGAAACAACCTGCCATTATCTCATCAGGAAGAAAAAAGAATGAGGACCAAGAGCCAGCTTCTTGAGAGAGCACTGAACTTCTCCACACGAAGTATGTAGTATTCCAGCCCCTTAATTCATCTTATATTGCCATCAAATAAAGGCTTCCGCAAGCCCAATATTTTTTTCCTTGTGAAGAGAATTTTGGAAAAGAAAAACTTTTTCTTAACATTCTTCATTAGTTGTCTTTGGTAATTTAAGTGTATGGACTGTATTTTGTTAAAATTCATTGCAGACATCTATGCATATGTTTATGGAGCACCAATAATGTGTTCTTTATTTAATCATCAAATAGTTAAGTGCCTATGAGCCCCCCAAAATTGTACTAGACAACTGAATTAAATTGGCAAGTTTATTTTACTGGACTTTTAATTTTCATTACAATAAAATTATATCAAATAAATTAAAAATCTGGAAAATAATTTTTACTCTACATTTTGTGCTCATTGAACCTGACAGGGAATTATAGTCCATGGTATGCCATCCTAAGACTACACCTCCAGGTGCCCACTGGGAGACATTTTAATGCTCCCAGGCTATTTTTACAAAGAATGGGTAATTGCACTATACCCTGAAAAAAAGAGTAATAATCAGGAGCTGGTCCCCTCAAGAATAAAGATCTGGGTCACATCAGGAAGCAAGCCTCTTACCAAAGGTGATGGAAATGTGGTAGGTGGGTGGTAAAGAAAGAGTGAGAGCCTACAGTCCAAACCTGGGGAGAGGAATAACTAGAGCTCATCCCACGAGCTCTCCAACTGCCATACTGCAGAATTCCTGACTGCAGGGAGCATAAGCCTCACTGCTCAGAGAGAAGTGGCCTGTAGAGTACCCCCAGTGCTCCCCTAGATCTCCTTGGGTCCGTTTTACTCTGTGCTTTGGTGTGTCTTTTCCCCCAATGGCCAGCAGCTAATACTCTTCTGTGAACAATTTTCTTAAGAGTTCCTGGAGCCCATTTGCCTCCAGGCATCCCAGAGAGCAGCAAGGCTGAGGAATTCTCAATCCAACCAAGAAAGCCCAGCTCCTTGGCATTCAGTGAGACCCAATCCACATCCCAGCGTTCTCCTGTAGAGCCAGAATGAGGAAATTCCCTGCAAGTGACTAGCTGCCTCCCATCAGTGTCCCACTTCTCTTACAGATTCCTCTTACACTTTCTTCTATGAATACTGGCCTAGAAAACCATTTGCCAACAATATTGTCCCAAAGTCTGCTCTTAGGGAACTCAATCTAAGTCATCCTTCTTAGCTTCACTTTCAGGCACCCTCCATGGACCACTGTATTAGTCTCTGTTTGTCACTATAATAAAATCCTAAGAGGCTACTTTATAAAGAAAAGAGGTGTATTTATTTAGCACACAGTTCTGGAGATTCAAAGGCATGGCACAAGCATCAGCTCAATTCTGGTCCTTATGGCCGAAGGTGTCACATGGCAAGAAGATATGTTCTAGAAATAGGAAGCTGGAGAGGCTAAGGTCCCACAATCCTTCTGAGGGCAAACCCTCAATGACCTAAGAAACTCGAACTAGGTTCCACCTCCAAGTGGTTCAACACTTCTTACTGACATGGAGGACAGGACCGAACTTCCAATGCATGAGTCTTTCAAACCATATCCATGCCATAGAAAGCCCCTTTCCTTATCTTATGGTGATGTAGAGAATTCATGGGCAACTCCTTTAGTGACTCTTAGCAAATCACAGTATGCTTTCCAGGAGGCAGCCCACAGATCTTCTCTCTTCCATATGTGTATGTGTATGTATATATATATATATTTTTTTTTTAAACTGAGGAAACATATACATGTATTTGTGTATGTTTTAGGTTGAAAGGGAAAAAAAGTGATAAAATGTCTAATTGATCTAGGAAGAAAATATTTTTATTAGGAAATTAATTTCCTTTTTGGATTTTCTTCTTTCTACTTATTTGACTGCAACCACAGGAACATTCCTTTGATCTCACTCTTTCATTCTCTGAGTGAGCTCATAAAGCCATGATATTACTCCCTCTGTGAGGTTTAGTTTTGGCAGCTCAGTTGGAGGCTGCTCTTGTGTAAAATGTACTTTCCCTCTTGGCTCAAAGAGGGGGTGATGGCAGCGTTGTCCTCGCATTCTCCCCTGGTTCACCACAAGGTGTGTGTCTACCCCGGGATAGTGCTGACAGGTGACCTGTCTGAACTCGTCATGCAGTAAGCTCTGTGCATTCATCTGGCCCAGGCAGGCCAACTGTCACGGCAAGAGGTGAACACAGTCCTTAGAAATCAAGGAAGTTGTGGCTGGTGGATCATGCAAGCCATCCTGGCCCAATCCCTACACTCAAAGGAAAAAACTGAGGTTGCTCAAGGTCACGCTGAGTTTTGCACCAAGTCTGAGATTAGAATCAGAATGTCCAGATTTTCAGTCTACCCTGCTTCACATAGAACTAAGTTTTGTCTCTTTCCATTAAAAATGGGCCCTTCAAGTTTCTGCCTGTGAAAACAGTGGTTTTTACCACTCCCTTTATGGGAAAGATGAATGGAGACTTCCCAGGTAACTCGCAAATTTAGCTTTGCATTCAGCAAATATCTAGAGTAGGTGAAGTTAGACATGTTCTTTATTTACCATGTTGATCAGTAAATGACCCAGTAGACAATTCTAAGCAAGGGGATGGAAATTGGAAGGCATTACTATCTGATGTTAGGAATGGAAACTCTTCGCTTCTAAGGCATTAGTTACGTGGCCAACTACACTCTTATGACAGGAATATTATTATTAAATATTTCAGAAAAACAAAGTTATAAATATAGATAACTCAACTGATTTTTATTATTCCAAGTTTTAATTTCCTTAACTTTGAACAGTTACTTTTATTAGTAACAAAAAGTTATGAGTAAGTAATAAAAATAAATTACAAATATTCTTCATCTAAATGAATTGAGTTAAAAGATTTGAATTTCAGCAGAATTTTAATTAAATACAATGGATACATGCTATTGTTTCTATTTTTCTGGAAAATCCTTACTAACACAACACTTACCTAATGTATGCCATGAGCTATTGTAAATTTCACAACAAAGCAATGAGAAATTTAGTTCTCCCCACCTTTCAGAATAGAAAATATAAGCAATGTAAATTTTAATAACTTTAAACCATGATTATATGGTAAAGACTATTCCAGGGCTCAATCCCTGGCCTGTCTGCTATCAAAGTCTGCACTCAATAGTCTACTCTCCACCCCTAGCAACCCATTGTCTTTCCAACTTTGCACAGACCTTTCTAGAGTGTCTCTGTCTCCTGCTTTGGTGATACAGTGGAGTTCAGAACCAAAGCCTTCTTTGATGATTTGAGACCATGCTGTGCCTCAGATAGGTATTTCGGAACCTTACTTTTTTCTTGTACAGGTCTATAGGTAGAACTGTTTAAGGAGGATCTGTACTGAATACAGGGCATGTCTTTGAATATTGCTTTTTCCCATATTTTAGGCATAAACCATGTATGATCAATCCATGAAAAGCACAGGTAATTTTAGACATCCAGTTCTTATTTTGCTCTTGCTCATAGCACTCAGCACCTCCATAGAGCATTAGGCAAGGATCTTCTGGTTCAGATTGGGAACCAGAAGCATTGCAAAGGCATTTCACTGGCATGAGGTAGAGTGCAAGGACAGTTTGCCAGACACAAGACCTCACCGGACTCAATTGTACACAGATACTAATGCTGAGATCCAAACACAATGAAAGCAGAAGAGGGACATATTGCTTCACTGAGCAGTGATTTCATTCTGAAGAATGCTCTTTGAAATCAAGTAGATGGATGCCTGGAACTGATGCGGAAAGCAGAGTGCATTTAAGAATGGTGCTCATGTGTCATTCATAAATGCTTTCAACTTGGCTGTTGTTCAAGTCAATTGTCTTGAAATGTCTCAAAGGTATTTCTTCTAATTAAGAATACAGACCATGGTAAGTTGTTGGAGTTTTTTGTTTGTTTGTTTGTTTTTAACTAAACTCGTTCTTTAGTTCTTTAAACATGATAGAATATATCTGGAAGCTTTTTGTTTAATTACAAAAATCACATTTTTCCATCTTCACAGCTGATACAAATGTCCTGTTGTTTAAATATTTTATTATATTAGTACATATGTAAATACATAGTCTGTATAAGTGCATCTGTGTGAGTTAATGTAGGTATTGTGTGTGTTTGTACATGTATCTGTGTACATCAGGTATGAGAAGTGTTCAACTCAAGGCCAACTTTGAATGAGAAGTTCTATATGCTATACAGCTAAGTGCCATAACTAGGATGTTTATATTTTGATACCAAAATAAAACAACAATAAAATGCAGCTGAGTTTCTTAATATGAAAGCTATCGTTTTATTAAAAAAATGTGTATAAGAAAATTGATGTCATCACTACAGGAAAAGAAGAGATCAACTAGGTTTCCTACCATCCAAAACTAGGTGAGGTTCACCTCATACATTTGAACATAGGCCTCTATTCCAGTCTTATACTTACTTCTTTTTTTTCTGTCTGCCTTTGCCATTAAGACTATGAACTTCTTGGTTGCATTAAGTTTTGGAAATTGTGAATAAAGCTGCTATTTTAAAGGGATTATAGACTTCAAAGAAGCATAAACACTTTCTTATTTATCACCATGGCTACTGTATATATTGTCTGGCATACAAGAGCTGCTCAATATATAACTGAATGAGTAATG
The DNA here is from genome assembly GCF_048772815.1 of Callospermophilus lateralis. Classification (NCBI taxonomy): domain Eukaryota; kingdom Metazoa; phylum Chordata; class Mammalia; order Rodentia; family Sciuridae; genus Callospermophilus; species Callospermophilus lateralis. Next base: position 15,097,564 of record NC_135314.1, on the reverse strand, counting down.
GATTAAGCTATTACTGAATACAAGTCCATGAAATACTGAAGTTAGAACTGAAATTACAGTCATGAAAAGAAAGGAAGAGATGCTGCTAACATCTAAAATTAGATTAGCATGATTTTAGATGGAAGATGCAAGGGAGAGGGAAGACTGATAACAAAAATATTGATACCATATATTGTATTAGATTGTTTCACAAACAAAAATTATGAGAAAATTTGCTCCATGTTTCCAATTCTAGATAGAAAAAAAAAATGTGTTGACACCATTGACAGAATCCAAGAACTGAGCTGTAGCACCAGTCAGCTGAAGTCAGATTACATTTAAAAAGAAGGGAAAATATCATAAATGTTCCAGTATTGGGCTGAACACATGGACCACGAGTGTTAGAGTAGGAAATAACTGCACTAGTCAATTTGTACCCAAATAAACTAAAATTGTCTACTGGCTTCAAGTCTTGAACTTTTTTTAATAGGAAAGAAATAAGGAGTTAGCAATATAGGTAATATCCTCAAGCCCAAGGTGCAGTACTCATATGCCAATGAAGTTTTCTGATTACTATCTACATTTTTTATTGTAAAGCATTACTGCAAAAGTACACTTTCCTTAGAGAGAAAGATACTCTTGGTTTTCCTCCAGGAGTCAAGAGCAAGGCAGTGTTTTCTTCATGGTGAGAACATTTTCAAGAAGAAACAATAAACTAATATCTCTCTGGCACACACACCATGAGGCCCTATTAAGATAAGTGCATGATGATAGAAATAATATCTCTCTCTCTCTCCTCCTCCCATCCAGAATTGAATTCACAGCATCATGGTGCCAAGTATACAATTTTCTAACCAATTAATAACTTCAAAACAAATGAATCATGTATAGTTTACAAGCCTGAAACTACCTAAGATGTCTGTTCTTCTCTATGAACATATATATCCTTATATCCACTAAATTCACATTCTTATAACCTAATATTTTAAAATTTCTTCTATAGTGATTTTCTTTTCTTTCTTTCTTTTTTTTTTCAACTTTTGACTAGGAAGCATATTTTGGTTAGGATTGTTGCTTACAATTCACTTTACTGGTTTGCACATACAGGAAAAAAAATTGAAACATGTCCATTAAACATTTTGCAATTTAACAGAATCTTAAAAAGTTTTCCAGAAGTTTTCAGAGGGCAAAATATAATCCAATAGCTTAAGCCAAAGCCAAGATTTCAATTTGAATCTTCACCATTTTCTTGGGCTCTAAGGCGCATTAGGAAAAACATGATAGGCAATTTGTAAAACTGAACGACATGTTTTTTGGAAGAAGTTCTTATAAATTGGATTACAGTGGCATTTTGCTGACATAGGATCCCCTAGAATATGGAATTTAATAGATGTCATCTGACTTAAACCCCATCCAAGATGTTTGTTATCGGAAATAACACAAATGACTCCACAGAGCATGTGGCACAGACTCACCTAGAGAAGGAGCTGATACAGCAGCCTCTGAGCACAGAAGGAAAACAGAAGTCCAAGTAGTCACTCTTGTACTATGAATGATATTTTTCCGTCTCGTAAACATTGCTTTCCCACTGAGGTCTTTTCCCAATCTACTAAGCACTCCATGTTTCTTTCCCACCCTTTGAGAGTGTCTCAGAATACATGGCTCAGAATGCCTCTTCTTGCTGGGCCCCATGGTACACACCTGTAATCCCAGTATCTTAGGAGACTGAAGCAGGATAATTGCAAGTTCAAAGCCAGCCTCAGCAACTTAGCAAGGCTCTGAGCAACTTAGCAAAACAAGTCTCAAATAAAAAATAAAACAAAATAAAAAGGGCTGGGGATGTGACTGAGTGATTAAGAGCCCCTGGGTTCAATCCCCACTGCAAAAAAAAAAAAAAAAAAAGAGAATGTCTCTTCTTGTCTACTTGGACAGAAATCCACAGTGCCCCAGCACAGTGAGATGCACAGGAAATAAGGACCCTCTCTCCTTCCTCACTAAAGTTCCCACCAAAGTGATAGGTTCTTGGAAAGATCTGTAGTTCACAACCCAGAACTGAGGACAAAGATGCTGAGAGGAAAGAAGGAATGGAAAATACCTTTTTCAGGATTCTCCAGAGTCATCTCTCTTCCCCCTCCTCCCTCCCTTCTTCTTTCTCCCTCCTCCTTCTTCTATCATTTTTTCCCTTCTTCCCCTCCTTCTCCTCCTCCTCCTCTTCCTCCTCCTTTTACTACTACTTCTTCTTCTTCTTCTTCTTCTTCTTCTTCTTCTTCTTCTTCTTCTTCTTCTTCTTCTTCTTCTTCTTCTTCTTCTTCTCCTTCTTCTTCTTCTTCTTCTTCTTCTTCCCTCTCTCCCTCTCCCTCCCTCCCTCCTTCCCTCTCTCCCCCTCTCTCACCCCCTTTCTCCTTCTCCCTCACCCTCTTCTCCCTGATTCCCCTATTTGTAGCCATAAAGTTAGAAGAATCAGGACAGCAACAGGGCATGTTGAGCCCTAGAACTGTGGACCTTGAGCAACCAGCAGTAACATGAGCACCAAAACTCAGCCAGAGAATGGGAGTAGACTGAGTTTGAAGATGCTGCCATTTCAATAAATGCTTGCCAAAAAAAAAAAAAAAATGGTACAGAGATTGTATTTTCCCTTTTGGTTATTCCAAAACTGGGAGCAAGGACATTGTTATTTGGTCCCTTGTTTGAATTTTGTACTAGAAGACCCAGAAACACTAGATGCATAACTCACTTGGTGTGGAATGTCATATTTGTCTGCCTTCTGCAAGGCTGGAATTATACTTACTAGTCTTTACAACTAGGTTCAGAGTGACAAGGTTTCACAATTGCTTCTGTATTTTTAATACTGAATAGTGTTATCTAGGACCTTGATCAGTGATCTCCAAAATAGGGCACATAAATCATAAGAGGTATAAGATAATATATTGGAGTATGAGACCAGTTTTAAGAAGTTACATTGATTTTTATATCAAAATGAAAAAAAAATAATCATAGCTGATTATCAAAAAATTCTTTTTAACGAGTTGGATACTGTTTTTTTAGCTTCTCTCTTCTATTTCCCGGTTATTCAAATGTTTTCCAGGTTGGTACAATTTTATATGCATTATGATTCTGGTTTCTCATCTCTGGGTACTTCCCAGTTCTCCCTCTTCAGTTCCATAAACTCAAACATCACCTGTGATAGGATCTAACCAGTGTGGCAGGCAGAAAAATAATGCTGTTTCTTGCTCACTTATTCCACAGATATTAAATGAGAAGTGACTATGTGCCACATACCTTTCAAGGCACTGAAGTTACACTGATAACAAGATAAATAAGATCTTGCTCTCGTAGATCTTAGACTACAGTGAGGTGGCCACAGACAATTAGCAAGTAATAAACAGGTTAGGTATGACATAGACATAGAATCAGGCATAGAAGAACAAGGCCACAGAACAGAGGTACCTCATGGCTAACTTGGATTAGGTGACCCAGAATAGCCTCACAGAAGAAGATTACATTTATATCAAGATTCAGAAGAACCAGTCAGGCAGTGGTACAGCTAATGCGAAGACCCTCCCCACAGTGGGAAGGAGTTGAACACTGAGAAATGGAAGTAGGTCTAGCAGAGAAGGAGTAGGGGGAGGAAGGTTGAACAGTACAAAATGAGGCTAAAGCAATTATCAGGGATGAAATAATAAAGGACCTTTATGACATGTTAATAATATTATTTTATACTGGTTTTATATTGAAGAGCCTTAACAGTGGCAAATAATGTGAAATATTTCACTACTTCTCTTTCATAGTCCATAACTGCTTACTGCTAGGCTCCCAATCAGCCAACCATATGTGGGAGATCTAGGATATATTGCCTCTAGTCCCACAACTTCCTCTTCTCACCCACTCTCCCTCTCTCCCTCCCCCCCACCTTCTCCCTGTCTTTTACAAAGTATTCAACCCTTGCCATATGGTGGTATGCAAAAGTCTTCACAATCCAGAGTCTATTGATTCTTGTCTTGATTCTTGTCATCTTATCAGCCCATGATGTTGCACTTCTTTTTTCAATAATGGGACAAAATAATATTTCTAAAGTCTCAAATTAAAAATGTAGCTTCCCTTCTCCACCTCTACACTTTTAAATTAAGACTTTAGAAATATTATGAGAAGGAAGATAGAATGAGACAGATATTATTACTCTCTCTCTCCCTCTCTCTCTCTCTCTCTCTGTCTCTCTCTCTCTCTCTCTCTCTCTCTCTCTCTCTCTCTATATATATATATATATATATATATATATATATATATATATATATATAATTATGCTACTGGTATGACTGTGCACCATAGACAGCCAGAGGAATGAGAATTTGTGCTCCATTTGTGTACAATGTGTCAAAATGCAGTCTACTATCATGTGTAACTAATTAGAACAAATTAAAAAAAATAGAAAAGAGACCAGAGTAGAATAGAAGAAGGGGGTCAGGGGGAGAGAGGGGAGAGAAAGGGGAGGTACAGAGGAATGAAATTGTCAAGTTATACTGTTTTACTGTGTGCATGTATGAATATATTATAACAAATCCCACTGTTATGTATAATTATAATGCACCAATAAAAATGGGAGAAAAAGTGTAGGCTATTTCAGGAAATGGCAAAACTAGAATGCCTAAAGTCCAGTGAATTGAACTGTTGAACATCATAAGATGAAAGAAAAACAAGAAGAGTAAAATCATAAAGTACCAAAAGTAGGAATTTTAATTTTGTAGTATCCGTGGTAAGAAGAATATTAAATTTAATAAGAATATTAAAATTAGTTTTGCTTGAACTGCCACTCAAGAATTCAAATCCCTCATGGTCTCCCCCTCTGCCACCTCACTTTTCAAAATAAAATGTTCAGATTTTCATGACTTGCAACCCTATATCCACAAAAACAGAAATGTTTTCTGCATGAACTTCTTACAAAAGGAATTCACTGACCTATTTTCTCTTAATTACTATGTACTTATTATTTGATTAATAGCTTATAGGTGGACACAGAGATCACAGTTTATTTTATACTTCTAAATCATTCTCAACCATAAATAAAAGATCTGTGTCAAAACTGAATTTGCAATCTTGTTTTGAATTAATCATTGAAGCCACCCTAGGTCCACCAGTTAAATACTGCTGAGTTACAGGTGAAACTCATTTAATTGTATATTTTTGAATTGATCTCCCTTTTCCCAAAACAACTATGTAAATAGATATTATTGGGACAACAAGGTTTTGTTATGTCAGTGGTCCTATAAAACATCATTGCATAACCTTTCAATGCATCAAAACATGTATCCTCAGGGGTTTTTACTCCTTGACAGCACATTGGCACATGTCTCACTCAAGGCTAAAGATCATTTCTAGCGCTTATTAATGTTAACTGTGAAAATTAGGCTTCAGTTCTTACATTTTCTGAGCTTAAGTTTATTTGTAGTAATAAACTAACTTCTTGGTGGAGCAGGTAATTACCAATGGTTGTTATGGGATGGATCATCCTAAAAAATAGATGTGAGGTTCAATTCCAGTACCATAGATGGTAACCTTATCAAGAGGTAAGGTATTTTGAGTCTTAACAGAGTGATTAAGTTAAAATGGGGTCCTTAAGGTGGGCCCTAATCCAATATAACTGATGGACTTACAGGAAGAGGAAATTTGGACACGGACATACAGAGAGATGATGTGAAGATACATCATCTACAAACTCTAATCTACAAAACAGAATCGATCCTAGTGTTAGAGGAACCAACCCTGTTGACACCTTGATTTCGGATTTTTTTCTTTCAGAACAGTGAGAAAACATGCTTCTGTTGTTTAAGCCACCCAGACTGTGGCATCTTGTTATGGCTGCCTTAACAAACTAACACACTGGTTTCCAATAGAGAGTTCATCAAGCTTAGGCAGCCCATATAATTTTATGTCTTAAAAGAAGTCCCCTTCTGGTTACTTTAAGAGCAAATGAAGTAAATACCATAAGGCAGCATAAGGGCATTGGAAATAACAGACTGATGCCAAAGCAAATTTACTGTTATTTTGTAAATTGATTCCCATTTGCCAAATCGCATGATCCTATAATTAATGGCACTTGTGAAGCATTCATTTTACCACCCATTGGTACTTTTCCCAAAGATACTGAAGTGAACTAGTTAAAAAGCTCTTGACTTCCTCACCATGTCCAGGCTCCTTAATACTCCTTAATACACCTTCTTTTGAAGCCCTTTATGTCATTGTATACACAGACTGTGTCCTCATCACAAAAGGGCTCAATAGAACTATTGACTCAGTGATTTCCTTTCATCTCCATTATAAACAATAGCTAATGTTCCTATTAAAGTAATATGGCTTTAATTTGACTTTGGGTTGCTAAGGACTAAGGATAACATGCAAATCAATAGAACATTAAGGAACTACCATCCCACAAACCACAATCTGAGATAAACACCATATGACTCAGTAAATCTACGGAAATGTCTCTTAAAATTCTGACGCCAATTTGCTGTGCCAAGCAGATGCCAGCAGTTTCACACTCATGAACAAGCAAAAACTAGAAGTCTATGAAAATCAGAAAAAGTTACTGTCTTATCAGAAAAACTATTTTAATTTGTGTTTCGTTAGTTACATTAACTGAAATGCATGAGCCTTCTTTGACAATAGCCAAAAATGTTCATTCCTAGTCTTTAGAAAAACAGAAATACAGGAAAGAATTACATTAAGAATTTACTCAAAATTTTAGAGAAAATTTATGCTAATGGTTCAGGAATTTTGAGTGCTAGATCAAATAACCCCTTTCATCCATTGCAATATCCCATCACTGTATCCCAAAACTTCACTATTTGATACTCTTTGAAACCATTCATCTCTTTTTTTACTTTTTACTTTTTAAAATTTTAATCAGAACACTATAATTTTACATCATAGTGTGATTCATTATGCCATATTCATACTTGCACATAATGTAATTTGATTAATCTTATTCTCTAGTACCTTCCCTTTCCCTCCTTTCCTCCCTCCCCAGATCCACTTGCTCTACTTTGTTGATCTCCATTCTCTTATTATTATTGTTAATATTATTATAACTAGTCATTATAATCATCTGTATAAGTGATCTAAGTGGGATTCATTTTGTAGGAGTACATATGGACACAGCATAATGAGGGAGATTTCATTCCTCAGTACTTCCTCATGCCCTCCCCTCCTCCCCACTTCTCGATCCCCTTCCTCTGTTCTATTGGTTTCCATTCCATTTTTTCACTTCTTTTTTAAGATATAAGAAGGCACATTCCTCCATTGCTATCTAAAACAAAAGGCAATAGAGCAAAGATAAAAGCAGAGCAGTGGTCTCTGTTGCTGACATCCAAGTGAAATGCTAATCTAGTAAGAACAGGGCACAGCCCAGGTGTCCCGGTTGTGACAATGCTCAGTTATGTGTCTGGCACCTTTCTTGTTCCAAGTCAACAGTCTGTTTTTTCTCAGATTCCTAAAAAATGACTCTGATTATCTGGAACCTAAAGACTTTAGAAAAGGACTCAGGAATGAGCTGAGAAGACTATCAAATTTCTGGCTCCAGGGGCTAGGAAATGGAACAGGATTCAGGGAGGACTATGACCCTCCAGCCAGGAATCCAAGGCAGAAACCTGATCTACCAACTGAACAAACATGGTGTTTTTATGGGTTTTCTGCAACAGGAGCACTCACACTGACCCACGACTCCGTATGAGTACACCAAGGACCAAAGAGCCACCTATAGACCTCACACTGTGGTGGACCTGGGTTTATTCTGTGTTAAGCAGAATAATCCCCTAGGTGCTAAGACTCAGCTGAAGTGGGGAGAAAAGATAAGGTCTAACATGCAAACCTAGTAGGTGACACAGAGAGAGTTAACTCTTTGTATCCATGGATTATGCACCCATGGATTCAAGCAACCCCATGGTTGAAAACTTTGGAGGGGAGGAATTGTATCGATACTTAATATATACAGACTTTTTTTTCCCTTGTCATTGTTCCTTTTTACTTTTCATTATTATTCTTACTGCTGTAACAATATATGATAACAACTAATGGCATGAAAATTACATTGCACTTGGTATTATAAGTCATCTAGAGATGATTTAAATTATACAGGAGAATGTGTATGACTTATATGGAAATACTGCCTCATTGTACATAAGAGACTTGAGAACAGGTGGGGATGGCGTGTCCTGGAATTATCCCCTGTGGATACCAAGTACCCTTTTTTGGTTCTGTATTGAAACAAGCCTCTACCTTTTCCAAATCCATTTGTTAAGCTATTTGCCCAACTTACTAAAATCAAGTAAGGATGAATGACATCACTACTGAGCTCTGGTCATGCTTCAGCAGAAAATGATAAAAAGAAAGATAATATTATAAACCAAACAGGTATGTTTTTACAGAGCTGTTTCCAGAATACAGTTTTATCTTAGAGGAAGAAATATCCAAGAACAATCCACAAAGACAAAAGTTGTTTGTTCCAAAAGAGAGACGTTCTTCATGGACTCTTATAGATCTTATATTAAAAGAACCTAGCAATTAAAATATAATTTTGGAAGATTCTGAAAAATGCTACAACATGTAGGAACTTAACACATTTCAGTATAATCCTTGCATGTTGCTTAGGGGAGAGCAGAAGTTCAAAGAGATATTTCTATTACCTTGTTTGGTAAGGAAATCAGTTAAGGTAGATAGGGAATGATATCACATGGAAATATGGATTTACCCAGACTAATGAGGATTATCAGAAATGTAACCACAGTCACATAATTTTCTATTGAAAATATCCTTTAAAAGCAAGGATTAAAAGTCATTTTAAGATAAATGAAAACTAAAAGAATTTGTGAGTATCAAATATGCAGTAAAAGAAATGCTGAAGGATATTTTACACATTTCAGAAAAATAAATGCTGCCAACAGAACTCAAATCTGCAGAAACTGAAGGGCACTAGAAACAGCAAATAACTTTTACAGTTACCTGAAAAGACAACAGGATATTTAAAGCAAAAGTAATAGCATTCAAAGGTGAATTTTTAACTTTGAATATAAAAGATACCTCAAAAATGACCCAAAGGATGGATTGCAAGGGAAACAAAATTCTTCAGTGGTAAGATTATTGCAATAAGAAGTGGAAAGTAATAATTAGGACCTGGGAAGTGTGGAGTAGTATAGCCTTAATTCTAAATAGACTTTGATAATAGTTAGCCCTAGAACAACTACTAAATATTATTAAATATAAGTATAGCTAATAAGTCAATAGAATACATAAAATGAATACTAAAAACAGTGTTCAATTCATTATTTTCTTAAAGCAATGTAAGACAGACACTGGAAGCAAATATTCTTAATACATGTACTTTTTAAAAGGGCTTATAAATAAAAAAATAATAATAAAGACTATGTATGAAAAACCCAGGAGTTTTCAAGATGGTGCAATAGAGGAGGTCACTTTCCTGGCTGCCCCATGGCATGAAATCAAAAAAGAAGACCAGCAGCTTCTCAGCAAGCGAGATACTGGAAACCTTCAGGGACTCAATAAGTCCACAGGGTAGAAACTCTACTGCGTCAGATCCATATTGTTAGATACATAAACAGCATGAAAAAGCAAGGTAACAAATCACCTCAAACAAACCAGGATACTCCAAAACAGAATCCATCAACACCACAATGAAAGAAATGTCAGGGTAGGAGTTTAGAATGTATGTAGTTAAACTGATCCATGAAGTAAAGGATGATATAAATAGTGAAATCAAGGAGGAAACATAGGAATTAACAAGCACTTCAATAAAGAGCAATTTGGGGGAAAAAAATCAGAAATCCTCAAATTAAAGGAATCAATAAAACAAATTAAAAATTCAATTGAAAGCATCACCAACATACTAGATCACTTGGAAGACAGAGTTTCATGAAGACACAATATATAATCTTGAAAACAAAATTGACCATGGAGAGATGTTAAGAGACCATGAACAGAACTTGCAAGAAATAGGAAACAACCTGAAAAGACCAAACTTAAGATTCATCAGGATAGAGGAAAGCTTGGAGATATAAACCAAAGTAATGCACAATCTTTTCAATGAAATAATATCAGAAAAATTCCCAAACCTAAAGAATAAAATGGAAAATCAGATATAGGAGACCTACAGGACCTTAAATATGCAAAATTGCAACACACAATTTTAAAGGCTGCTAGAGAAAACTGATAGGTAATATTTAGAGGGAAACCAATCCAGATCTCAGCTGATCTCTCAATCCAGACCCTCAAAGCTAAGGTGTCTTGGAATAAATAATATATATCAAGCTCTGAAATAAAATGGATGTCATCCAAGAATACTATACCCAGCAAAATTAAGCTTCAGAATTGATGGTGGAATAAAAACCTTCAATGATGAACAAGTTAAAAGAATTCACAACTAGAAAGCCTGAACTACAAAGCATATTCAATAAGATTTTTCATGAAAAATAAGTGAAAATAAATTTGAAAACCAGAAAATGGAGGTACTACACTAAAAGAACAGTAGATCAATGCAGAAACTAATGCAAAGTAAAAACAAAAAATAAATCAAAATGACATGGAATAAAAATCATATCTCAATAATAGAATGGAGTATAAAATAGCCTAAACTCATCAGTCAAAAGACATAGAATGTTTAATTCAATTAAAAAAACAAGACCCAACAATTTGCTGACGCTAGGAGACTCACCTCATAGGCAAAGACATTCACAGACTTAAGGTAAAAGGTTGGAAGAAAACATATTATTCACAAAGATCTCATAAGCAAGCATGGATTTCTATTCTTACATCAGAGAAAGTGGACCTCAAGGCAAAGATAATCAGAAGGGACCAAGAAGAACACTTCATACTCCTTAAGGGAATTATACATCAACAAGACACAATCATAAATATTTATGCCTCAAACAATGGATCATCTACATACATCAAATAAACTCTTCTCAATTGCAAGTATACAGGCCACAACACAATAATACTGGGTGACTTTAACACACCTTTCTCACCACTGTATAGATTCTCCAAACAAAAACTAAATAAACTATAGAACTAAAAAATACAATTAATAACTTAGATTTAACAGATATATATAGAATATTTCATCCATCAATGACTGAATAAACTTTCTTCTCACAGTACATTGATCCTTCTCTAAAATAGACCATATCTTATGCCACAAAACAAATCTTAGCAAATACAAAAAAAATAGAGATAATATCTTGCATCCTATTATGTCATAATGGAATGAAATTATCAATGATAAAATTTAAAAAAAGAGAAGCTACTCTAACACCTGGAGGTTAAATAATATGCTATTGAATGTAGAATGGATAAAAGAAGAAATCAAAGATAAAATAAAAAATACTTAGAGGTAAATGAGTACACTGATACAACATATCAAAATCTCTAGAACACTATGAAGGCAGTGTTAAGAGGAAAATTCATTGCATTGAGCTCATTCATTAAAAGAAAACAAATAAATAACCTAATATTATATCTCAAAGATCTAGAAAAAGAGAAACCAATCAACATCAAAACCAGAAGACAGGAAATAATAAAAATCAGAGCTGAAATTAATGAAATTGACAGAAAAGAAAAATATCCAAAAAATCAACAAAATGAAAAGTTGCTTCTTTGAAAAAATAAATAAAATAAAATTGACCTTAGTGAAGCTAACAAAAAAAGAGAGAAAACAGAAATTATTATGAAAAAAGAAATATCACAACAGACACTATTGAAACACAGATGTTAATTAGAAACTATTTTGAAAATTTATACTCTTAATAAAGTAGAAAATCTGTCTTCAATATTAACAAATTTCTGAAGACATATGAACTACCCAAATTCAGTCAAGAGGACATAGAAAATTTTAACAGATCAATTTGAAATTGAAGATGCTATCAAAAGCCTACCAAGAAAGAAAAGCCCAGGACCAGAAGGACTTTTAGCTAAGTACTACCAGACCTTCAAAGAACTAACACCAATTTTATATATATATATAAATTTTTTTTTCTTTTGTGTCAATTTCATTAATTTCAACTATGATTTTTATTATTTCCTGTCTTCTGGTTTTGATATTGATTGGTTCCTCTTTTTCTAGATCTTTGAGATATAATATTAGGTTATTTATTTGTTGATTTTCTATTCATATATATGAATATAGAATGTTTCATCCATCAATAACTGAATATATATATGAATAGAAAATAAATAAATAGAAAGGAGGGAACCCTTCTAAACTCAATCTATGAAGCTAGTATCACCCTGATACCAAAACCAAAGACACAACAAGTAAAAAATAAAAATCAGACTAATGTCTCTGATAAGCATAGATGCAAAAATTCTTAATAAAAATTTGGCAAATTTCATACAAAAACATATTTAAAAGATAGTACACCATGATCAAGTAACATTCATCCCAGGGATTCAAGGTGGTTCCCAACATATGGGAAGTCAGTATATGTAATTCATCACATCAAAAGACTTAAAGACAAGAATCACATGATTATGTCAATAGACGCAGAAAAAGCATTTGACAAAATACAACATCCATTCATGTCCAAAACACTAGAAGAACTAGGATTAATAGGAACATACTGGAAATTTATAAAAGCTACATCTGCTAACCTCAAGACCAACATCATTCTAGGTGGAGAAAAAAATTAAAAGCATTCCCTCCAAAAACCAGAACAAGACAGAGATGCTTCTTTTACCACTTCTATTCAACATAGTTCTTGAAACTCTATCCAGAGAAATTAGACAAAAGAAAGAAATTGAAGGGATATAAATACGAAAAAAAAAAGAACTAAAACTATCTCTATTTGCTAACAACATGATTCTATATTTAGAAGACCCCCCCCAAAAAAAAACTCTACCAGAAAACTTCTAGAACTCACAAGAAAATTAAGCAAAGTAGCAAGGTATAATAAATCAATTGCATTCCTGTATATTATTGATGAATCAACTGAAAGAATAATTAAGAAAACAATCCCATTCGCAATAGCCTCAAAAAAAAAATACTTAAGAAACAACCTAACAAAAGAGGTGAAAGACCTCTACAAAGAAAACAAAACACTAATGAAAGAAATTGAAGACCTTAGGAGATGGAAAGATCTCCCTTGTTCTTAGATAGGCAGAATTAATGTTGTCAAAATGACCATACTACAAAAAGAACTAAATAGATTTGATGCAATTCCTATTAAGGTTCTGATGATGTTCTTTATAGAAATAGAAAAGACAGTCAAGAAATTCATTTGGAAAAATAAGAGGTCCAGAACAGCCAAAGAAATCCTCAGCAAGGAAAGTAAAGCAGGAGGCATCACTGTACCAGACTTTAAATTATACTACAGAGAAATAGAAACAAAAATGTCATGGCATTGACAACAAAACAAACATGAAGACCAATGGTACAGAATAGAAGAGACAGAGACAAACCAACATAAATGCAGTTAGCTCATACTAGACAAAGGTGTCATAAACATACATTGGAGAAAAGATAGCCTCTTCAAAGTACAAAAATCAATAGCCTTTCTATATAAGCAACAATGAATCTTCTGAGAAAGAAATCAGAAAAACAATTTCATTCATGATAGCCTCAAAAAAAGAAGAAAAAACTAGATATTAAATCTAACCAAAGGAAGTGAAAGACCTCTACAATGAAAACCATAGAACATTGAAGAAAGAAATTAAAGATGACATCAGAAGTTGTAAAGACTTCCCATGTTCATGGACAGGCAGAATTAATATTGTTAAATTGGTCATACTACATACTACATACATATTTATTGCAATCCTCATTAAAATATCAATGACACTCTTCCCAGAACTAGAAAAATTAGCCCTAGAATTCATTGGAAGAATAAAAGACCCACAAGAGCCAAAGGATTCTAAGCCAAAAATCAATGGTGGAGACATCACAATGTGTGACTTCAAATTATAGTTCAGAGCTTTGATAACAAAAACTACATGGTACTGGCATAAAAACAGACTCATAGACTTATGGTACAGAATAGAAGACACAGAGACAAACCTACATTTCTACAGTCATCAATCCTGGACAAAAGTACCAAAAATACACATTGGAGAAAAGACAGACTTTCTAACAAATGGGTTCTTGAAAAATTGGTAATCCATATGCAGAGGAATGAAACTAAGGCCCTCATCTCTCACCCTGCACAAAAATCAACTCAAAATGGATCAAAGGCTTAGGAATTAGACCAGAAACTATGCAACACTCCAGCATATAGGCACAGACAATGACTTTCTCAGTCAGACTTCTAAAGCTAAAGAAACAATGACAAGAGTTAACAAATGAGATGGCATCAAATTAAAAAGCACAGCAAAGGAAACAATTAGAAATGTGAAGAGAAATCTCACAGAATGAGAGACAATCTTTGCTAGGTACTCAACTGACAGAGAATAATTATCTAGAACACACAAAGAACTCAAAAAACTTTTCACCAAAAAATCAAATAACCCAATTAATAAAAGTACAAATTAATTAAATGGACATATCTAAAAAAAAGGTATACAAATGGCCAACAAATATATGAAAAAAAATGGTAAGCATCATTAGCAATTAGGGAAATACAAATCAAAACTACACTGAGATTTCATCTCACACCAGTCAGAATGCTGTCATCAAGAATACAAATAATAATAAATGCTGGAGAGGACGTGGAGAAAAAGGAACACTTTTGCACTATTGGTGGCATCGTAAATTAGTACACCAACTATGGAAACCAGTATGGAGATTTCACAAAAAAATAGGTACAGAACTATCATATGAGGGGCTGGGTATATAGCTCACTTGGTAGAGTGAATGCCTCACAAGCACAAGGCCCTGGGTTCAATCCATATCACCACAATAAAAAAAGAGAGAAAACAAAAGTCAGAGAATGATCTTATGACCCACCTATATAACTTCTTGGTATTCATCCTGAAAAGTTAAAGTCATCTTACTACAGTGATATATGCATATCTGTGTTTATAGCAGCATAATTCACAAAAGCCAAATTATGGAACCAACATAGGTATCTATCAATTGGTGAATGAATAAATAAAATGTGGTGTATATGTACACAATGGAGTTTTATTCAGCTACAAAGAAAAATGAAATTATGTCATTTACAGGAAAAAGGATGGGACTAGAGGTCATCATGTTAAGTTAAATAAGTCAAACTCAGAAGGTAAAGGGTCATATTTTTTTCTCACATGTGGAAGCTAGAGAGGAAAAAGGAAAAGAAAGTTAGAGGAGGATCTCATGAAAATCATAGGGAGATCAGTAGAGGAAAGGCAATGAGGAGAGAGAAGTAGGAAAGTAGGGGCAAAGTACTGAGGAATGATATTGGCCAAATTATATTGTTATATGCACGTATGAACACAAAACAAGTATCATCATTATATACAACTATACTAATGCACCAATAAAAAATGTAGAAGGGCTTATATCCTAATAAATAAAGAAGTCATATAACTGAACAATAATAAGATAAACAAGTCATTGAAGAAATGGCAAAAGATTTAAGAAGTCAAGAGAGACATAGAAATGGCCAACAAGCACATGAGATGTTCAACACCACTCATTATCAGAGAAAGGCAAATTGAAACCACAGTAAGATACTATTTCATACCCACTCATATAATTATCACATGAAGCCACAATTCTGCTCCTGGGTATTTAATCAAGAAAGATGACAATATATACCCACAGAAACATGACACTAATGTTAATAGCAGCTTTACTCATATGAGCCCAAAACAACAAAACCAAATGTACTTGAAGAGGTGAATGGACAAGCCAATTGTGGTATACTTACTCAATAAAATGCTAGTCGGCAATAAAAAGGAACAAACTACTGGAATGTACAGCAGCATGAATTAATCCCCATAATGTGCTGAGCAAAAGAGTGCATAATTGTATGATTTAATTTGGATGAGATTCTAGAATAGGCAAAATGAACTTAGAATGACAGAAATCATAACAGCAACTGGCTGAAACTTAGGGTGCAGGTGATTGACTGTAAAGGACAAGGAAAATTTGGTGCATGATGGAAACATTACATGTTTCAATTAAGGTGGTATTTACACAAATGTATGCATTTGTCAAAACTCATTGAACTGTGCACTTAAACTAGGTGAGTCTCTCAAATATAAATCAAACTTTGAGGAAGTTGATCTTAGAGAACATAAAAAAATGTGCTCTCAAAAAAGCAATTACTTTGGCAGTCTTTATCTATGCTCTAAAAAAAAAACCTCTGTATCATCTTGGCCTCCGCACATTTCAGTGTCTCAATGGTAAGATAAAGCAGTTGAAATCAATTATATGTAAGCTTACTTCCATCTGAACAGTTTCTAAAATTAACAGTGTCAAATACAGACCATAAACTTGTGATAGCTTATTTTATCTGTATAACTATACATATAAGAGCTGTTTACCACTTGTAAATATACATATATACAGTACATATATGCACACATACATACATACAGCTTATTTTATAGAGAGACAGAGTTTAAGAAGCTTGCTTCCTTTTTATTTGGCATATAATTTAATGGCATTTATACTTTATAATGCCCCAAATTTGGTGGGTAGTTTTTCAAAAGGGCAAGATATGTTGTTAGTTCATCTACTCAAATACTGTGGGTTAAGGGGCTGGGGATGGGGCTCAAGTGGTAACACGCTCACCTGGCATGCGCAGGGCGCTGGGTTCGATTCTCAGCACCACATAAAAATAAAATAAAGATGTTGTGTCCACTGAAAAATAAATATTAAAAAAATTCTCTCTCTCTCTCAAAAAAAAATACTGTGGGTTAAGAATTGCTTATTGTGGGCCAGATGCAGTGGCACAGGCTTATTAATCCAGCAGCTCAGGAGGCTGAGGCAGGAGAATTGCAAGTTTAAAGCCAGCCTCAGCAAAAGTGAGTCACTAAGCAACTCAGGGAGACCCTGCCTCTAAATAAAATACAAAATAGGGCTGGGGAGGTGGTTCAGTAGTCGCCTCTAAGTTCAATCCCCAGTACCCCTCCCCAAAAAAGAATTGCTTATTGTTACTTTGTTATTATAAATGAGACCAATTTTGTTTCCTAAATTACTCTTGTGGGTTAGACTCCATCATGGATCCTGTAGACGGTTATTAAACGGTCTTCCTGCTTACAACAAGACAGCCTCACATGCTGGGATTGGCTTTTCAGAATTACAAGTAACATTTATCATACCTCACCCTTGTATTCTGGCAATAAGTCACTAGTCTTCATTTATTGAGCATGCAGTATCTATAAGGCATCAGAAGAAAAAAAATGCTAACGCAGTACTTAAAGTAGGGATTCTTGAACATGCTATTCAAAAAATTTACTTGCCTGTTCATAAAATTTACTTTAAGAGACCTGGTAAGTAGAAATCCCTGCCAAGGCTTGGGATTTACATTTTTAAATTAATGTCCCCAGTGCACCCCCTTCACAATGATTTTCAAAGTCAGGCAAGTCTGGGAACATGGACACAATGTGATCATTTCCCAATGATATTTGACGCATTTAGTGTGCTTGGCTTTGAATTATCTCTTTTCCTAAAATCTCACTGATAATTAGAGAGGAGGAGGTGGATTTCAAATTGTAACCAGACAGTCAGATTCTGGGGCCAGGGGTGAAGTCATTGTGTTGGTGTCTTGAGTTGTAAGTGTGCCTAGGCCTATTATGGTTGAGCTATCACCTCTTCATCCAGCAAACATTTTAAACTGGGCCCTGAACATCAAAATAAGTCATGCATTTCTCATTCAAAATAACTATAATGTGCATTTCCAAAGCAATGACACCTATGTTAGCAAAGGTGCAGTGGGTATGGGGTATATAGCTGGGAGCCAAATGTTAAAGCCATGCAGAGAAGCTATGAGAGTGACTATTCCATTTAAAATCATTTTGAAAATCTGCATCCTTAAAACCTTAAAGACAAAACTGAGATCCGATCCAGCAATGACTGTAGCTGTCATCTTAAATTTAAAAGGGAGGTGACAATCTCATTTTCCAACTCTCCCATTCTATAGATCCATAACCTACCAGTGTCCTGGTTCCTTCAACAGTCTAGAAGACATATAGGGTGCTAGCAGATAAACCAGATGAGAGGGTTAGAATAAAAACTTAGTCCACTAGTCCAATGATAGTCAATACAGTTTAGTTAGTCTCTTCAAATTCCCATTGCTTTAGTTGCCCAAGTTAGATTAGAGTAACTAAAAAGTAATAAGTCTTTCCAAAGAAAATATATGTACCCCTCTAAGCAATTTCAGTGAATGGAACAGAGATAGACTGATTCTCTCAAACTGACACAGGGAAATTTCGATCATAATCTAAGCTCTGTCTTCCTGGTTTATAGATGGACTGTTTTAGAGGTACAAGCTGGTCCAGCCCCAAGAAAACTTCAGATACATCATACCAGGAAATATAGACAATATCCAAAAGATTATCTGTAGAACCAGCTGAGGATTTTTATTATTATTGCAAAAGTTCTGGAAATTCTTTAGCAAATGTGTTAGTAACATTTTTAAAAGAGCTAAACCTGTTGAATTTTTCCTAGTACTATAATCCTGGTTGGCCCATCAAAAATCTCTAACTCAATAATTTCCAAGCATAGCGGATTGCCAGGTCTTTAAAAATACATATTCCAAGCCCCACCTTAATCCAGTGGTCTGGGATGAGATCCACGAATATATGTAGTAAAAGCCCTGACAAAATTATAACTGGCATTCAATTTGTTTAACGAAATTCCCATAAAGCAAAGAATCAGAAAAAATACTGCACATGCACATCTCTATATTGATATTAAAATACAAATATATCCACTCATCACACTTTTGATATAGATTATGGGTCTCTTTTTTTTCAAATAAGTCTACTGATTAAACAGTAAAGCCATCTTTTTTATGTAATTCACACCTGCCAGGAAAAGGCATATAATTTCCGGTTTTGGTTTCTTTGAAATAGAGAAAAGAATTATATACATTTATAAAGAAACTAGCATAACCTTAGATTTTTATAATGTTTTTAATCCTTCACAGTTGCTTTGTCAACATGCAACAATAAACAAATAATACCACTCTCTTCCCACTCAGAGTGTATCACTGTTTATCATTATCAGGTGTAAGAGCAACATAATAACTTCTGGTACCCAAATATATCAAGCAGTGTGCAGAATGGGCTACAAAGACAGGACTAGTTAGCATCTTTCACTGAAGTAAAAGAGAAAGTTTGTTAAACCAGACAGTGGGCTGACTCATAAGTAGTCTCTCTGTGATATTTCTTAAGAGCTACAAACGTTAAGCAAATAGGATGATTATCTAAGTGTGGAAAACATTACCCTAAACCAGGGCTTCTCAAACTTGAGTGTGCATACAGATCCCTCAATAGTCTTGTTAAAATGCAGAGTTCACTACATGCCAAACAGAGCCCAAGAATCTGAATTTCCAACAAACTCCCAGGTCTTAACAGTCTGACTAAGAAGGTGAAATCCTTACTATGTCACATTCTTCTCAGTTGTCGCAGCTAAATCAGAGTTAAAAGTGGACTTTCTTGCTTTCTCATCTTTTAAATTAACTAACTTGTATTATTTTAAACAGAAGTTTATTTGCTAATCATTCTCATAACAATGGAAGACCCTTTTTGCTGCTGTTGTTTTTTCCAACTATTTTCTAGAATAGTTTCTGTTCAGTAGAAAGAAGTTTTAGGAAGCAACAATGAAACAGAACATGTTTTCATTTTCTGTTGATGTCAGCATTACTAATTCTCCATTTCTGTCCCAGCAGTGAAATAGGAATTGAACAATTTGTTCTTGTAACTTTGGTTTACAGGGAAGGAGATTATATTTATAGAAAATTTCAGGATACCTTCTAATTCTCTCTTCCAATACCTGCTGTACAGTTCAGTTTTAGCCAATGAGACTAGCTAAGAGAAAGCCAAAATAAGTGATTTTTGGCAGCAAATGTCTCCTTCATGAATCACCATAGGAGAGCTAACAGTGAAGTTTGACAGAAAGATGGAGAGAAAGTAGAAACAGTTCTGACAGGTTTTATCTTGCTGTAGGTACCTTGTTTCAGTTGTCAGCACATGGCAAAAAAAAAAAAAAAAAAAAAATTAAGTCAGAGTCCTATTTCTTCCCATTCCTATGGCTTCAACCATGATTGCCACTTGATGTGACCCACTTTGGGCAATTCAGGACATTGTTGTAACAGCGGCAGCTAAACCCTAATTATGGTGTGTTCATGCTTGGGATGAGATTACGGGACTGGCATCACTATAAAAGAAGTGTTTGCCCCAGGAGGCCTGAGGAAGCAGGTCTGGATCTGTGTGCTAGGAGGGCAAGGCGGGGTCTCTAGAGGTTAGTAATGCACCCTGCAATGGTTGGAAAGCCCGCTGGCACCAGCATACATAGCCATTCAGAACAAGGGAGTGTCACTGGGCTTTCCCCACAAGCCAGTAGGCTCGACAAGTACCTCACCTTTAAAGGACATTATTTTCTATTGAAAATCCTCAGCCCTGATTTCAAACTCTGACTTTTGATGGAAAGTAATATTCTAAAGTCATCCAGAGCTTTTCTCTTGGTCCATTTACCTTCAAAATCATGGCGAGCTTTTTAGGGAACAGAAGAGTCTGAACAGGAAGGGTACTAAATCAGTGAGCTGCCACTGGCCAGATTGCAATGACAGGCCACATTCCTGGGTTTTTTTGTTTGTTTGTTTTTGTTTTTGTTTTTGTTTTTTAAATACCAACTCATGAGAGCTTTGATTGTTTTTAACATTGAGAGGTGAAGATGCAGTTCACAATGGATTCTGCCACTTGACCAGCAGAGTCCAGCTTTACAAATTGTACTTCATTGCAATATGTAATAAAGGTTTATTTATGACCTCTGGACTGTGCAATTATCAGGACCATGGTTCTAATTTTTTAGAGGCCAGAAACCCCTTTGAGAATATGATGGAAATGGTGAACCATTTCTCCAGGGCATAAAACCAAAATCTTATACTCAACTTCAAAAGGTTCATAGAGGCCCCAAAGAACATTTTACTTCTATATCTGTAACTAGGTTACAAAATCGCATTATAATATAATATGAATATTCTCTGTGCCATTTCAAAGACAAAGATGTATGTTCTAAGCAATGGATACTCTTCTCTGAATAAAAACCCCAGCAACTTCAGATTATCTCATATAAAAAATAATAATAAATAAATAAATAAATAGCCTATGTATTATCTGTCCTTCACTCCAGGAAAACATAGGGGTGGTAACAGGAATTACCTACTGTGAAGTTCTGATAGCCACCAGCTTCCTGTGCCTGGGCCAGTGAAGCAAGCTTCACTTATCTAATTCATTTGGTGCCAACTACAGTGCCCATTTGATTGTTCAGCATTTCCATGTTCTGGAACTCCTCCCCAGTGACTGATTGCCTGTGGCGTCACTGCCATTCTGAATCATGCAAATGAGGATGTCATATCCTCTGACTCAGGAGGCTTTATTTCATTGAAAATTATTTTAAGAATTGCAAGCAGAGAGCAGGTCTTTGCTTAGATCTAACTTCCCAAATACATCACTTTTCCTTTTCTCACAGGGATCCAGCTAATGTGAAGGGAGACTGGGAAGCAATGCAGAGGGAATCCTGTGATCTGAGCTGAGAAGCCCATGCATTCACTGGGAGGGAAGTGCTCCTCCTTTGCCAGGAGGCTGTGATCCATGGTCCTTGCCAAATTTGGTACAACAGCAAACAGAACATTTCCATGTTTGTACTTTTCTCCCTGATTTCCCCAAGGAAAGGGCGAGTCAGGATATGTATGCATAGCATGCAGAATTGAAATAGCCTAGTTTAAATAGTTCAGTAACTATTGAGTAAACTTCCTTGGCTTTGTCCGTTCTAAGCACCTGTAACCAGTATCTGTTTTGCACTAGTTAGGCACCACTGCCTCAGTAGGCCAATTATTTGTGAACTCCTTTACTCTATACCAAAAGGCAGTGTGTGGACTTTATGAAATCAGACATTGGAAAAAGAATTTGAGTCCAAAAGGGCTGGTTGTGTGACTTACTAGTTGTGTGAATTTGGGCAATTCACTAAACTTCTGTAAGCCTCAGTTTACTCATTTGAGTTGACATTAGTACGACTCTCAGAGTTATTCTGAGGATTAAATTAATTCACACAATATACAAAAATTTCCTAGATCAGTGTCTGGCAGATATAAAGATAGTAAGAATATATTAGGTACAGTGTAATGGTTAACTCTTATTGTAAAGTATTCCCAAATCATTTCCTTAACTTAAAATAAACTTAAAACCGAGAGAAACATGCATTTTCTGTAGTTGAAAGGACAAGACAGTATGGCATGGATTTTTAGGTCTTTATACTGCAGTTAAAAGTCAGCCAAGTTGAAAGATCATCTCTTAGTTGATTGACCTTTGGACTCATATTTTCATCTGCTGAGTAATAATAATCATGGATTCTTAATGGCATTTAAACCAAACAAAGCAGATAAAACACTTAGCTCACACGGATTAAATGTGTACTTTATGTTAGTCATCATTACCACCAAATAGCAAAAGCATAAGTATACACAAAGAACAGAATATAAGCAGCAAACATCCATCCCCTTAAAACTACTGTCATTGCAAAATTACGAGTCAGGCATAGCTCCACACACTCTAAGAACCTCATTTATTTAATCCTTGTGACTACTCCAGGAGGCAGGTGCTCTTACCCAGTCTCATTTTACATATGAGAAAACGAAGTCCATGCCATTATCAAGTTGCAGACTCAACACAATCCAGACTCCTGACATAATGCTCTTCCAGCACTATGAATAGAACCTTCTCCAATAATGAGGAATGTATGTGTGGGTGTGTGTGTGTGTCCAATATGGTAGTCACTGGCACATGTGGCCATTGAATTCTTAAAATGGAGTGAATATGCCTGAAAAAAAATGCAATTCTTTGCCTTATATGATTCTAATGTAGTTTCATCTAATTTAAACAGCAACACGTGGCTAGAGATCACTGTACGGAATGGCACTGCCTACAACATGTTGTATTGCTTTACTAAAGGAGTTAGTTCCACTAGAGAAGCTGATGAAGACCCCCCTCCACGCTGTTCTTATTCCATGCTTGTCAACTTTGGCTCCAGCTCCTTCATGCAAGACCTTGATCACTATTTTCTTTTTTAAAAATGGCCTTTTTATCATACTCTAATTATAGTCAGTGAAAGGAGATTCCATCTCATCTCATAATATTCCACCAGTAATATTATTGAACTACTAGTATTGCTTACGTGTTTATCACTTACTCCATCCAAGAAGTACATTATTGTTGTTATTGCTTGATATGAGACACCAATCCTCAGCTTCAGATTACATGGACAGTTTTCTGCAAAGGCCCACAGCATGGTTCTCTGGATAAGGCAAGAGTTCTACCTTGCTCTACCAGCAATTTTTTTTAATTGTTGTCTGAACTGAAAATGGCATCTTGAGCAGAATCAGACATGAAGATAATTTCTGGACAACACCATCAGGTTTGGCTTTCTTTGGAACCATGTCCTGAGTTAATTTACATTGTAATCAAGAAAATAATTTTATTTGAATGACACTCAATGCCTCTTACTGCTCAAGCCATTTTGGCTTTATCATTAGTCACTTAGTCACCTCTGCTAGGATGTTCTATGCAAAGAAGCACCTCCCTCCTTTGTAAGAGGCCATAGAGTATGACTCTGTCACTTTTACCCAAGTCCCTAGTATAATGTCACATGTAATTAACCTTTTTAAAACTGCACTTCCAAAACAGCTACTGGAATAAGAATGCTTAGAAGCTACTTGAGAAAACCCCATAGATATACTGGTAACCCCAAACAAACTTTAAAATCATGGTATTATGATTACTTAACAATTTCTAAAAGTGAAGCCAATGGCATCTAGGGATAGTTCAAGGTGAATTGCAGTGCTGAGAATGGACAGGGCAGTTCATGTGAAAATCTACTTGTAGGTCATTTCCTGTCTTTGTTTTCAGACTGGATTTCCAAGCAGAATATTTATATCTTTTTCTGTATATTGACTGACTCAGCCTTGCCACAATTTTTTGACAAAGGTGGACATGTGTGTTCTGTGCATATCTTTTTTAAAATGTATTTTATTGTATATATTATCATTTATATTTCATATATATTAGACTGGTGATTTTGAGAGATTTTAATTTTCACTGGGTTCTTACTTCCCACCTTCATTCCTGTGAATGTGGGAATGTGTTCATAGGTTATCACTATTGCAATTTGTGCAACAGAGTGAATCACAGGGATTAGCAGATCTTTTTGATACATGATTTTTTTTTCATGAATAAAATAGAGGACACTGGACTTAGTACTCAATAGATATATACAAAAAAATGAACTTGCTTTTCTTTCAAGTGACTAGAAAATTCCACACTTATGGGCATTAGCATAGTTTCCATCTGGCTGTCACAGACCTCTTCTCATGCCACAAATGCTTCATTTCTCTATCTGAAGTCACAGAGCACATTCAGTCAAAAATCTCATTTGCAGCTCATAAATGTTGAGGGTTAAGGAGCCTCCCTGCTAGGCAGGTTAATGTGGGTAAGACTAATTATGGAATTTGTTCAGAAAACCAAGATAGATAAACCCACCAAATACAGGTTCAGAATTATGAAAGGGTAAGATACCAATTTTTATCTCCAAGTCTTTAATTTTGAAGCGTTTTACATGAGCATAATAGTTTGCAATTGCTTTGAGTGAAAAATTTCTACAGATTCTTGATTCTTGCACTAACCAAGTTTATATGGGTTAGGAAGCAACTCCTTAGATAAGAGAAAAATAAAACTCATAGATATGGAAACGAGGAGATTTAAAACCATGGGGTCTTACTATTGATCTTTAGAAAATAAAAAGTAGCTACAAACATACAATTTCCTGACACGTTTTACTCATTTTTATACTCCTGAAACTTGGTGCATGCAATTATTTAATAGACATTTACCCTGCTAGGTCATGAGAATGCAAGAAGAATAAGAAACAAACCTTGGCCTCAAGGAGCCCACAGTCTACTTAGAGAGTGTGAACATAAGTTTTTTAAAGGGAAGTCCTTAAGTGCAATGATATGGTTAAGAATAAAGTACCAAGAGGAACAGAGGAGAAACAGCTAACACATTAGGTTTCCTAAAGGAGGTGGAATCTGATCTGTGCTTTGAAGCATCCATAGCTAGTAGCCATTTGAAATGGAATGCAAAGGAGAGCAAAGGGACCCGAAGAAGAAGCCTGGTGCACAGTGAAAATTCCAAGTGTTTCCACAGTGCTAGTGAGAAACCCATGAAGTTGGGAGAGAGAAGCCCAGAGAGGTGAGCAAAGATCAGATCTTGTGGGCTTGATTTATACTAGGCATTAGAAGGCAATTCAAGGTTAATCAAAAAAAAAAACAATTAAGCAAAAAAGAGAAACTATTCTTTTTTATGATTATTATTTTAATAGTATGTCGGTAAACTTGTGCTGCATAACAAACGATCCCAAAACCTAGCGGTTTAAAAGAACTTTTATTTAGTTCTGTTCTGAGGACAGATCTTTCTATCAGGCCAACTCAGATGCTTCTGTTCAGTTTTCTCATGGATCTGAGGTCACCCAGCAAGTTAGCTGACAGCTAGATCACCTGGGATGGTCTCATTCACATGATGGTAGGAGGCTATCTGCTAGAGTGAGTGGTTTCTTCCATGAAGTCTTGCATCCACTAGCAAGCCAACTTGGGCTCCTTTACTTCATCATTCCAACCACAGCAAGCGGCCTGAGCTCAAAATGTGGATCATACCATCACCACCACACTCCATTTGTCAGAGCCAGTTATAAAACAGCCCAGAAGAGATAAGAGAGAAGCAGAAAGAAATGGATTTATTTTAGAAAAACTACATGCTTTACAGAACAACTACTGAGAAATGCACAGAAACCAGAAGGGGATATTGTAGTAATCTAAAACAGAGACAATGCGACTAACCTGAAGAAATGATGGCAATGGAGAAAAGGAGACCAATCTAAGAAACCCTAGTGAATAAAAGGCAGGATTTCATGACTGATTGGTTGGGATGGGGAACAGATCTCCAGTTTGGCCAAAAGCAAGATAGAAATAACTAAATATTTGGGGGTTTAGTGAATTATCTTGGCAACATATTGCCAAATGGTCAATCCTTTTGCCAGAACCAAGGCGTGCGTCAAGAAAGTAGAGAGGAATGTGGATCAATTCAGTTTAGCACATATTAATTCAACAGTCCCAGTTCTACTGCCAGCAATGACCTTGCCCTCAAGGAATTAATACTTCTTCAATTAAGAAAACAAAGCACACATGAAACCTGACAACAATAGAAAATAACACTTGATTAAATGACAAAACGTCTAGTAAAGATGAAAAATGATCTAAAGCTGAGAAGGAGCACCTTGAGAATTCAGGAAAGCTTAATGGAAGAGGCGGGGACATAAGGAAGGTGGAAATTTTATAACCAAATAGTCTTATTAATGCTATATTAATTTATCTGAGCATGATCTATATGACAAGTAGACATGATTTCAAATGCCTTGTTTTCAACACTCCATTGTTGGGAGAATTGAGAACATGGTTATTTAAATCATGTTCTATATGCTGTGATTCAGATGAAGAACCTTGATTAATCTGGTTTTCCCATTATTTCTCAGGCTCAGAATTCTAGTTGTTACAAAATCTGTCAAAACTTGCCCAGCAGGGAGCCAACAATCCACCACAAAGGTATGCTAGGAGCAGAGCCAGACTAAACCAAGACAAAGTATTAGGAAACCAGCAGGGATCTGACAAGGCGCGCAGGGGAAAAGCAAGGGAACTGTGTCCCTAGAGACAAGATCCTATTAGCAAACAGAGGCCCAGGGAACATTCACTCCATGACAAGGCAAGAGAAATCTCTGGCACATGATAAATAACAACGCTTAAATGAATGAACAAATAGATAGTTGAGCGTAAACCAGGGAATGCAGAGGGGAGATATTAACCTGTCTTTCTATGAATTCCATACAACAGGCAATAGGAACTAAAAAAATCCATGGTGAAAATCAGCAGGAAGCCCTTCTTTCCAATGTTTCAGTGCCTTGGAAAAAGATGAAGCCACAATAGAGACCCAAGACCCTTGGGACAGATGTGGCTAAGAAGGAGGGTCCCCCACCTAAGAGTCCAAAAATGCTTGGAATGTGGGTGTGCGGGCACAGGACTCACTGAACTAACTACTCTAAAGTTTTCAGGCATCCAGCAAGGGAGTTGTTTCTACAGCGATTCAGTGAGTTTGGGGGGAAATCCAATTGACAACAGAGATCCTGGGAACAACTGGAGGAGGGCTAGAGTGGGCTCAAGCCTACAAGCCCTGGGAAACATTTCCACTCTGGAAGTTATTCATGAATCTCGGAAATCCCTGGGGTTTCTGCTTTGGTTTGGTTTTAGTTTTTGTTTTTGTTAAACTAACTGAACGGAGAGTGTCCTTACCACCACCACCACCACCTGGTAATTCTGGGAACTCTAGTAGGTGTTCCATCTGGACTCAAAAACAAATCCAGCCATCTTGGACCTGGCATCCATCAGATCTTTCTTCCTCTCCTGCCTCAGATTTAAGTTATATACTATTCTCTTGTGCCCTGGCCTTTTGTTCTGATCTGTGTATTTCTAAATGGCCTGTCACCTTAGGCCTGACATCTTTCATCTCTGCTAGAGATCATGGCTGCTATCAAGAGCAATCTCAAAGCCCAGAGTATCTGGTGTTCCAAGAAAAGTGAGGAGAACAGATCTCCTTTTTTTTTTTTTTTTTTTTCATATTCTGAAAGGGGATACTAAAGGAATAATATATTCCATCTTCAAATATTAGCAATGTTAGTGAAAAGATGCAATGGAATATACTATTAAGAAAAACTGACTTGCATCTCATTTGTTCTTGTTTTTTTTTGTTTTTGTTTGTTTGTTTTTCTTTTGTTTCACTGCTTCAAACTTAAAAAGGAATAAAATCCTCCTTTTCCCCCTACTTTTCTCCCAGATAAAAGATACCAGCATTGGTATATTTAAAGTCCATCTTCTCCCTCAACCATAACTCCAGGGGAGAGCCCATGGCTTCTGTACTTCAGATCCATACAGGTAAAATAATTCAGGAAGAATAAAGGATGTGATGTTTCAGGAGGAGAACGGGGGTGATGCTTTGAACTGAAGAGAAGTAGTGACCCAAGCCCTGGGCTGGCTTTTCTGTGTTAGAAGAAGGCATTTCTGACAGACTCCTCCAGGAATAGGAACTGTGCCCTCCTCTACCCATATCCAAGGGCTGTGGGACTCTGAAAAGGGGCTGTGAGACTTGCTCACAGATCACTTAGAATCATCTTACCCAGAGAATCGAGCCATCCACTTTCCAATGGAACAGGAAGACCTAAACAATGGGGACCTCAGTAGGAATGATGACAGACTGAAGGCCAGAGGATCTTCGCCCCATCCTTCTGGATTGGGAAAGTTCCTTGTTGTCATAAAGACCCTAAGTGGGGTGGGCGCTCATCAGAATCAAATCTGAGTACCCTATAAACTTTGATGGGCAGGTACTAAAACACTTCACTTAGGAAAATATAGTGGTTTTTACACACAAATAAAGCAGAAGCTGAGATTACACACAGTTTTTATTACTGTAATCACCACCACCCCCCTTTCTTGCTCTCTTCCATTCCCTCCTAAGATACAGCTGGAACTGGGCCAGAAGTGAATCCGGATACAAACAATGAGCCATAGTCACAGCAACCTAGCAACCACTACCCTCAAGATACCACTGCTGCTAGGCACAATGGCGCATGCTTGTAGTCCCAGCAGCTCCAGAGGTTGAGGCAGGAGGATCGAAAGTTCAAAGCCAGCCTCAGCAATTTAGCCAGGCTCTAAGCAACTGAGCAAGACCCTGTCTGAAAATAAAAAGGGCTGGAGATGTGGCTTAGTGGTAAAGTATGCCAGATTCAATCCCTTGTAGAAGAGAGAGAGAGAGACAGAGAGAGGGAGGGAGGAAACGATACCTCTGCTTTGTTATCCCAAGCTTATATTCCTACTTCTCATCCCTGAAAATAAATTCTCTCTTATAAGACTGAAAAACATCTACTGCAAATAGACCTCTGCTCTACTTGCTACATTAGCCAAAAGCAGAGACGGTTCTGAATTCCAGAGGTAGACCCATGAAAGACTCAAGCTTCCACTTTGAGGTTCAAAAGAAATATATGTTGAAAGAGTGAGGTCTCCTAACATATTAGTAAATAGCCCATCTTCGGGAATGGTATTAGGAACCATTAAATGCTGAGATTACCCCCCAAAATCTCGGTGCATAAGCACAATAGGAATTTATTGTTTATTGCAATAGACTGAATGTTTGTGTCCCCCCCCAATTCTCATAGGTTGAAATTATAACCCCCCAATGTTTATAGTATCAAGGCCCTTGCAAGGTGATTATACTTACTGTAGTCTGAGGAGCTACTGCCCCATTGAAATAGGTACATGTGTAATCCGCTCTCCACCCACTGTTACCATTTCATAACACTGAGTATATCAAAAGCCACTTTTCATTGCACTTAATCCGTACAAAGGTCTGAATGTTCATGATCCCCTAAAAACATATGTTAAAATCTTCACCCTTAAGGGCTAGAGTTGTGGCTCAGTGGTAGAGTATTTGCCTGGCATGTGTGAGGCCCTGGGTTCGATACTCAGAACTGAATATAAATAAATAAATTATTTAATAAAATAAAAGATCCATTGACAAGTAAAAAATATTTTTTTAAAAAAAATAATCTTCAGCCCTAAGGTAATGGTGTTAGGAAACGAGGACTTGCAGAAGTAATTGAGTCATAGAGGCAAAGCCTTCATGAATGGTACTAATGTTTGTGTAAAAGAGGTCTGAGAGAGAAAGACCACTTTATTCCTTCTGCCATCTGAGGACACAGTGAAAAGATCCCCATCTATAAACATGCAAATGCAGCCTCACCTGACACCAAATCTGCTGCTGCCTTGGTGAATTCACTTCCATCAGAACTGTGAGGAATAAATAAGTGTTATTTAGAAAACACCCGGTTTATGGTACTTTGGTGTAGTAGCCTGAATAGACAAGACACTAGCTCCTGTGACAGTCAGATGTGCTCAGCAGGCTCTGCTCCATAGAGTCACTCAGGGATTTAGTCTCCTACCATCTGGAGGTAGCACAGTGTTCTAAAATTTCATTCTCCTCTGCATTAAAGCCAGTGATGAGACGAGTGCTTGAAGAATCAGGTTTAACAGTGATTGAATCATAACCTATTCTATAGATACTATTGGTGTAATCAGTTCTTTGAAAAGCTGTTGTAACATATTTGATACATTGTGTTCTTCTCATTGATATTTGGGGAAAAAAAGAATCGCATTTGAGAAGATTTCATGGGCCTTGACTTGAAGATATATGTAGCAGTTACTTCCAAATTCTCTTGATGTGAATTTAGTTCGTACCACCTCTATCTATTGTCCACTGCAAAGAAATCTGAAAAATGTATCCCCAAGAATTAATAGAAATTCATCTGGTAAATATTTAACCCACCTCAAGCATTAGCCACAGAAAATCCATAGCTTTTCCTCCCTGCTTATGTTTTTTATTATTATTCTGGATTAGATGATCTAATAATTGAAGAGCTCACGAAAGACTTCATTACTTTCTGATTACTTTCCAGTAGTCTAAACAACTCATAGAATCTTAGGTAATCTTATGCAAGCTAAATCCTAGAAATACTTAGGTGGATCAGTTCTCCAATTTTAATAATTATTTCATAGTGGATTACTAACTTTTTCTGGTGGTTATGGTGACCAGAGAGTTTGTACAATACCTGAAATGTAATTTAGGGTTTCTCAAAAAAGTACAAATAAAAAAGAAAAAAGGTACAAATACTGCCCCTCTCCACATTTTTACTAACATTATAAGTGATTGGCATTTGAGCACAAAGCCTCTCCCAATTGATGTTCTGGGCACTGGAGACTTGGCTTCGAGAACTACAGACCTGAAAGCTTCCTGAGGAGTTATAAGAATAGAACCCTAATGTGCACACCCTCAAGGTGAAAGGAGGCTATGAATCTCAACACACTGGATGCCTGAGAAGTGGTTTGTTGAGACCACCAGGTAACCATCTGTTTTTTCTTTGGGTGTATCAGAGACACAGAGCACACTTGCCCACTCAATCCCTTTTACAATATGCCACATCCTGCTCTCATTTTACTGACTATATACACTCCAGATCTATACCAGGAAATTACTGATGGAGGCTCTTAGATAAGATCTCTCTTACTATCTAAAGATCAGTCTATCTCTCATACGGCTAATGAATGCCTTCTATTCAATATATTTCTTTCATTTATCTCACAATTTTTTGTCCAAGATCTTATTCAACTAGAGGCTGAATATCACAAGATAAGAATAACTCAAAAGTTTCAGAGACAGCTAAAAATGTTCAAGGATTCATAAAAATCAACACAAATTTCAAAGGAAAAAGAATCAAAAAGATTGTTGCCATGGTATGCTTCCCAATTTTCTGTGCAACATCACCTGAGCTTTTTTTTAACACAGATTCCCAGTCCCCACTTTTATGGTCAGAATATTTACACTTCCCTGAAATTTATGTTTAAATCCAATCACCAGTGGCCTGATATAGAAGGTAGGAGGTGATTAGATAAGGAGAGAGCCCTCACAAATGTGACTAGTGTGTGAATCAGCTTTGCATTTTTCTAACCAAAATACCCCAAAAAGAACAACTAAGGGGAGGAAAAATTTCTTTGGGCTCAGGGTTCCAGAGGTTTAGTTCACCATCAGCCACGTCCATTGCTCTGGCCCTAAGGTAAGGTAGAACATCGTGACAAAGGGTGTGGTGGAGAACCACTGCTCCATTCACGGCTGGCCAGGAACAGAGAGAGGAGGGGGAAGGGGCTTCAGGGAAGAGAACCCTTCCAGGGGAGGCCCCCCGTGACTCTCCTCCTCCAGCCATGACCCACCTGCCTTCAGTTACCATCCAGTCAGTCCATTCAAATTAGGATTGGCTGATTAGGTTACAAGACTCATAATCCAGTTATTTTGACTCTGAATATTCCTGTAGTAACACGGGAGCTTTGGGGGAGTGGGGGCAGAGACACTTCCTATCCAAACCATAACAAGTCCTTATAAAGAAGACCTGAGGGAGCTGTTTTTCCCCCTTCCACTATGAGAGGACACAGCAAGAAGACACCTTCTGTGAACCAGGAAGGGGGGGTCCTAACCAGAGGCCAACTCTGCCTCTGTCTGATATTATACTTCCCAGGCTTCAGAACTGGAGAAATTAGTTTCGGTTATTGATAAGTCACCCAGTCTAAGATAGAGCAGCTTGCAAGAACTAAGACAACCACTCTAGACCTATAAATTCAGTCTCTAAAGGATGGGTCTGGGATTCAGAATTTTTAAACAAATTCCCCAGGTGATTCTAATTTATATTAAAGCTGAGAATCACAAAAGAACGATTAAGTATCAAAAGAAGACTGTCTCTTGATCAAATATACTTATCTAAATAATGAACATTAAGCACATATTTAGGGAGGATGGTTGTCTGTATGTTGTCATTATAATACAGTTAACATAGGTTGACTATGAAGGAAAAGTATTAAGCCTTACCCTTCCAGTACCTCCCCCTCACCCAAGGAATGCCTCAGGTACGCATAAACAGTGAGGTGGTGGTTCACTGAAGCACACCCTGAAGAACATCTTTATGCATAGAAGATTGTGGAGAAGGAGAGGAGGCTATTGTTCTTAACATTTCTCCAGGAGTGGGAACATTGAACTTCTCATTCTTCCTCCAATGGTATGGCCCAAGAGACTCTTTCAGAAGGTTTGAGAGTTTTCCAGTTATATATTTCTATGTAAAAATTCACTCAAAACTTAGTCAATAAAAATAACAATGTTATCTCCGTTGTTCTACCAGTTGACTGGGTTAAGCTGGATGGTATTATTTTGTTTTTCTCAGATAGCATTCATTGGGTAGAAGCTGGGTCTGCCAGATCTCTGAAGATTCATGGGTCACTGTACAAAATGGCTCACTCATATAGCTAAGAAAGATGCTCAGTGTTGGCTAGGAACTCAGCTGGGTATTTCAACCACAGTACTTGCATGTAGCCTCTCCATAGGGCTTGAGCTTCTCACAGCATTGACTGTCAAATATGAAAAGAAAAAAAACTGACCCAAGAATGAGCACTCAGACAGAAGCTCCAAAACTCTCACAAACTAACTTCAGACATCCTGAAACATCCTTTCTCACTCATTCTCTTGGTCCAGCAAGTCGCTTAAACCAGACAAGATCTAAGAGAATGAGTAGAAAATGGTAAAGGCACACTTATGGGAAACATTGGGGATGAGAGCTATTGGAACAGCCATCTTTGGGAAAATACGATCTTCCATAGAGTGTGGCTATGAAACACAGTGCAGAGCTTGTTTCTGTTTTGCCACCAAAGGGACTTGGGAGAGAATTCAGAGGGTACCCAAGATTCTAAGAAAGATTAAAGAAAGGACCAAAAGAAGGTAGAGAAGGTAATATTGGGGGAGCCACAAATTCCACCCAAACTTGCTATGCCTTGACACTTATAGCAAAGGGAATAAAGACTGGGGGCATTTCTGTCTCTAAGAATTTCTCAGGGGTAAGGCTTGGGGGTTGTAGAAGTACACCTTGCATAGCTCCATTATGGAATAAACAGGTAACACCACCATATGCACACATGCCCCATGCTGAGAGCAAAGACCAGGAAAAAAATGTCCATCTCCCATTTACACTTAGGCGCGGTGAGCATGAGTACTGCCCAGCACATGCACAGCCATGGACAATAGCAAGAAGGAGTGATGGAGAGACAAAGATGGGCTCCTTTCCTTCTCTGCCAAGTTCCCTGAAGATGAGCAGAGACCATTAAAGAAGGCACTATTTCTTGAATGTCATTGAATACAGCATTTATTCTACTTGAAACTGGAATTGATCAGCAGGAGCTGAGATACTTAATCACGTTTTATACTTTCACCTCTTCTTTGTAGCTCCCCACTACTCCACCCGGCCCCTCAAAGCAAGGCCAAAATGTTAAAAACTTGAAAAATTGTGATAATAGATTTCAAATAACCCATTTCATGTGTATACATTACTAAGAAGCTCAGATTGCTCAAGAAAACTTCCTATATGTAAATACCTTTGAAAGAAAACATTTGATTCACTATTTAATGGGGAATAATCATTAAAGTTAGACCCAATAGCTGTACCAAATGTGAGTTTGGGCCAAAAATAAGTAAAGTATAAAAAGCATGTAACATGTGGAGTGTTTGGTTCCATAGAAACATTTATTGTGTGCTGAGAACAGAGCTGTGTGATCATTTGTAAATATCTGCACCTGAAACTAGGGTGTAAGTTTCCTGAGGGCAGGACCGAGATCTGCTTTGCCCAGTATTAATTCTAACACTAAAGTAGATCTTCTCACAGGGAAGGTATTCAATAAATACTTCTTGCCTGGTGATTTAGTTAGCTTGATGAGTCAAAAAGCACAGAATTCTTGAAATGGTTTGGTTCATGCTTAACTTCTGAGTTATGATTCTGAGATCCACAAGTGTTAAAGAACCTACTCACCATGATGGCATATATCAATGGCAGAGAAAGGAGTAGGTCTCTGAATCCAGAGAATTCTCCACCATAATACATTTCCTGATCCTCACTGTGGTGCACAAGGAGAGCTAGATATTAAAT
The DNA here is from genome assembly GCF_048772815.1 of Callospermophilus lateralis. Taxonomy (NCBI): domain Eukaryota; kingdom Metazoa; phylum Chordata; class Mammalia; order Rodentia; family Sciuridae; genus Callospermophilus; species Callospermophilus lateralis. The sequence continues at coordinate 15,062,784 of NC_135314.1, read as the reverse complement.
GGATGGATCGGATCTGGCTCTATATCCAGACTCATATTGACAATATTTCCTTGCTTTTTTTTCTGGCCCTTTTAAAGTCATGTGACTTAACTAAATTTTAAAAAGAGACTTATAAGTAGAAAACAATTTTTACAAAATTAATCTCATATAGAAGGCAGAATAATGGTATAAAGGAGATTCTCCTCTGGTATACCAAAGAATCAAAACAAACAGGCTCCATGAACAAAACCCTCATCATTTATTCATTCATTCCTGAAGATTCACTATATGACAGTGTTTAAGGCACTGAAGAGCAATAACAAATAAGACAAAATCCTTTCCTGCAAGTAGATTACATCTCAGCCTTGTGGCAGAAATAATCAACACAAATGGGAGAATTTCTCGCAGTAGTAATTCATTGAAAGGAAGAAAGTGTGAAGCTGGGATATGAGATAATGGCTAGAACCAAAACAAGGAAAAGAAGTCTGTCATGCTAAGCACTAAGGAAATATTGTTCCAGGTGAAGGAAACAGCAGGTACAAAGGAGAAAAGCAAGGTAGCAGAAATAGTTCAAGGTAGCAGAACTAGCTCACAGAAAAGAAAAGTGATAATAACATTAAAACTGCAAAAGCATGAAAGTACATGGCATATTTGGAAACAAGCAGTTCTGATGTGGCCCATACAAGCATAGAAATGATGCTGAAAACCAAGTCTGGAAGACTGTGCAGGACATTTGGGGATGTAGACTGTATTCTTTAGACAATGGAGAAATCAAAAGATATGTTAGAATAAATGAATGCAGAAAATGGATTGGAGCATAAAGAGCAGGATGTTCAGATAAAAGATACTGCCATGGTCTAGTTAACATTGAGGAGCACAGTTAGCCCAGTGGCATTGGTCATGGAAAGAAATCAATAGAATTAAGAGACATTTCATAATTGGCATCATAATGGAGTGCAAATCAATTAGATATAGGGAATGGGTAGAGAGAGGGGATGGTGGTTTCCAAATTGCAATGGGGGAGTGTGGGTACCAGAAGCCAACGTGTGGAGGAGCAATTTTGTGACAGGAGTTCAGTTAAGGTCATATTTGAAATTTGTTTTAGCCAGAGCCCTCGAAAAGAACAAAGCAAACAGGAAAAAAAAACACACACACATACACACACACAAAGACACACATACACGCATATGGAGGTTGATTAGATTGACTTACATGATCAGTGGCTAGATAGTCCCAAAATGGCCATTTTCAGGCTGGTAATTGGGGAAAATCAGTAGCTACTCAGTCCAAGAAACTGGAAGCCTCAGAACAAGAGGGATCAATGAGGCAGCCCCAGAGACTGAAGCCCCCCATAGAGTCACTGGTGCAAATCTATGTTCAAGGATGAAAAATCTGAAGTCTGATGTCCATCAGTGATGGCAGCATCAAAACACATACCATCTCCACAGTGTCGAGCATGCACATATATGTGAATTTCCCCTTTCTTTTGCATTTTGTTCCTCCTAGGCCCCCAGACTATTAGATGTATCACCCACATTTAGGACAGTTCTTCTCTACTCAGTTCATTGGCCCACATGCCAATCATCTCTGAAAATACCCTCAAAGACACACCCAGGAGTGTGCTTTGCCAATTTTCTAAGCATCTCTCAATCTAGTCAAGTTGACAACCAAGATTAATCATCACAAAGTATTAGACATCTGTGAAAACATCCAGAGAGAGCTCTCTTGCCAGCTATTGAGAGCGGAGGTCTAGTTTTAAGAAGGAAGTGGTAAAGAAGCAGATTTGGAAGTCCTAGGCATGGACATAGGAGTTGGATCTATAGGAATGGATTAAGCTACTCAGAAGGTGAAAAGAACTTGAAAAAACAGAATGTGGGAAGAGGTTAGGAAAGATAAATAGAAGAGAACCTTAGGGAATGATTTATTTTAAGGGGTTAGAGAACAAGAATGAGCCATAAAGGGTTCAAGAAGTGAATACAGAGTACTAGGAGGGAAGTCAAGAAAAAATATTATGTTAGAAGTGATTGAATGAGAGCAGAAGCAAGGAGTCAAGAATGTCAAAAATACTGTCCAAATGAGAGTTGCCTGTATTTGGGGTTGTGAAATTATTATTTCTGTGGATTGAGTAAATTCTATTCAGGAGAATATTTGAGACAACATTCATGTTCTAAAAATAAGTATAAGTTGTACTGGTCAAAATGCATCATTTTCTGATCCAATAGAATCCTTGCCAGCTGTCAAATATCAGTACCTTTAAGACTTAATAGGAACCTACTTCATAGTTAGAGGTATTCCTTTCCACCCCAGATTCATGTACATAATGAATAAAGAATGTAGCAACTTAATAAATCCCTGTACCTTTGAACTTAGCTATAGTAATAATCTACCAGAAGAGTGCTTTTAGAGGAAAAACTATAGAAAACATTTAATGATGAAATAAGGTTTTTAGGGAAATAAATAAGATAATAATTTGTTTAAAAATAAGGTACTTGGGGCAAAATAAGAAGTATCATGCTTGTGTATACAATTGATAAGAATTAGTGTTATTTTGGTGTCCAGGCATTGCTATTTGAATAGAAGATTGCCTGTAGACTTAATTGCAAGTTGCAGCCTGACCCCAATCAAAATCAATACCTATCATGGCCATAAGTTTCACCTTTGTCTACACTATATAATTACCAAATTCATCTAATATCTTGCATAAAACATTATCAATAAAGTTCAGACCATGCCCTTTTGAAACAAATCATTTTCCTTGGAATCTCTCTTACATCAACTGCCTTAAAGAATCTCTGCTAATGTCATTATGGAGAAATAAAAAATGAGTCCTACCACGCAATTAATATGACATTATTTTGCAAAAGAAGAAAAGTCTAACAGGAATTTAAAGAAAAGGAGTAGTTGGGATGGGAAGGAAAAACATATCAAAATGTGAAAATCAAGTAAGACAACTTATTCAAATTCCAAGAGTTCACAATATACACATTATACCTGTCTCACAAGATTTCCTTTAGCTTGGGGTAGAAAATTAAATTACCACATTCCTATGATTTAAGATATTTGAAGTTAATTCGAATAGCTGTGTTTCTAAAAATTCCCTTCACTACATTTTTTTCTGACAAAGGAAAAAGTTGTTAGTATTTAAAAAATTATTCATACCAGATTTTTTGCTGTGAAAGATCTTAAAATGCAGACATAGTTTGCTAATTTTATTAAAACATGAAAACGAATATTAAGTAATTCTTATAGATGTTGTTGATTACCTCCCCAATGATATTTCTTCCTTCCTTCTTTCCTTTTAGAACCCTGATTTTATCCAGTTATTTACCCTGTCCTGTTCACTGGGGAAATCCTAGTAAGTCTAACCCACTCTTGAGTCAGGAAACTGACACTGGTCCCAGGATGAGCCTATGGCCTTAACTGGCCCGATCATATTGGCCAAAGGGTTCCTTCTCAGCCCCCTCTTTCTTACTAGACATAGGTGACATATTTATAATTTAATTGAGAACATAAAGGCCTTCTAAGGGCAAATTATATATTAAATATTATCTAGCCAAGTTATGACTAAAACTTCAGGTCCTAAGGTAAAAACAACATAGACAGTCCCACAAGATTGCCCTGTCCTTATGGCACTGGTTATAAATTTTTAGTTTCACAATCAAGGATATTCAACATGCATTAGTATCCCAAATTCCTCCATCTTGCCACATTCCTCTGGCATGATCCAAAGCAAGTCACATAATTATTCCTCACCTAAACTAGCTTCCGCTTGGTGTCTCTGCTGCTGCCTCTAAAATGTATCCTTGCCACAGAAGCCAGAGTAATCTTGTTAAAAAACCTAAACCAGACTATATGCCATGTTTAACATCCTCCAATGTCTTCCACCAGACTCAGAGGAAAACCCAAATCACTGGCCCTGGTTTACCAAGCCCTACATGATCTGTCCCACCTATACACTCTGACCCATGCCCAACCATCCCCTCCCTCACTCACTGGATACCCACTAGTATCTCTTCCTCAACACACCACTTTTACACCCTCGGTCACCTAAGCTAAACTAGTTCCTTAGTCAACTGAGCCTAACACAGCCTTTCTCATCTTCTTACCAATAATTTTCTTGTTTATTTATCATATCAACTGTCCAAATGAATAAACAAATGCAAGCATCCCTGCTCCTGCAGACATCGCCGATCCTTGATAAATTCACTTCTTCATGTATTTTTGGAAGGTTCTTTTCTGTAAGGTTGTGTATTTTCTGTAGCTGTGTAATCCCAAATGGCATTGAGAATAGGTCTAATGCATGTACTAACAACAGAATCACATATTGATAAATTGTGTAAGCTCAAATGATGACTAAAAATATATCTATCTCTTGGGGCTAGAAGTGTGGTTCAGTGGTAGAGCGCTTGCCTAGCATGCATGAGGCACTGGGTTCAATCCTTGGCACCACATAAAAATAAAATAAAGGTATTGTGTCCACCAACAACTAAATATATATTATATATATATATTTATTTATTCATCCTGACTATCAAAAACAAAACACAAACTAGCTTGACTTTGTAGTCATTAGCTTTAAATCAGAAAGAATTGTCAGATCCTACAGGTCCAACCATTGACCTACATTCAATCTGTGTTTACCAATTGGAATTATGGTTGACCAATGGTTTTTAAAAGTCATTATCCCAAATGAAGTGACAGATATCAAGTAAGCAGAGAGCACTGCAACCATGAAGAGGAAAGTCAGGTGAAATTCTGAGAAAATATGTGGGCTGAAGTGGTAAAACACTGCAGTGTTATCACTGTCTCCTCGTATGCCAAATCAGAACAGCTTCTCATAATGAGAGAGGATTAAGGAAGCTACGTATCATGATCTGTATCCTTATAGGTCACTAATTTAGTAATTTTAAAAAGGCAAACTTTCATGCAAGCTGGTACACTTTCTGACCACACAGTCTAGAAAGTGGTCATGTCCACTAATTGCTTTCATGATTATCTCCAGCATTTTTTTTTCTCTGCTCAGTCACTCATTTGGGAAGGGAAAGAGACTCAAGTTTGGTTTCCAAAAAGATAAGGATCTTTTTGGTGGTGGAATATGCACAAAAGTTAGGAAGCCATACAGCTATTTTTCCACCAGTTCTGAGGTCAAGAACAGCATGAGAATTATTCCTGAGCAGATCTTTCTCTCAAGTAAAACTTGTTAGTACCATGTCCCTGCTACTTAGAAGAAATAAAATATATACATTTTGATAAACTTCTCTTAAATCCCCATTTTCTTAGAATTCCAATACTCTCCAAACAAAACCCTGTCTATAGGTTCAGATTTATTGGAACAAGTAAATGAAATCTACTTGCAATTCATAATTTTAGCATAAGTACCCAATTTGAGGAAAGTGGTTCTACACGTTAGGTTAGTACGTTAAATTACTTGCTCTTTACAACAGGAATACAGTAGGTTTCTGAAAGCTCAAGTTCGGCAGCCAAGAATTCCTGAGGCCAAGGATGGAAAAATGCTAAATATAAAGCCAAGTTCCTTCTGCTTACTCAAATATCATTTTGTTGAGTATGTAAAAGGGGGCTTTTGCTAAAAACACTATCTTCTCTCACCACTCATTCATTTCATACTACATAACTTTCTATCTTTAAAGTTTAGTGGACTCACCTAGAAGCTAATTAATTTGGAAATCAATATTTTCCAAAAATTCTCCATTCTTTAGACAGATACTATAGAAGTATATGTGTTATCAAGGCACATTTTGTGCCTAATATCCTTAGAAAAATCTTTCTTTTTCTATTGAAATATTATAACAAATGCTCCACTGTTAGAGAACAACCAAGTCCCTTACCTTCCTCTATTTTTCTGTTTTTCACCAGTTTCAATGAGTATAATAAATTTTTGATTTGGAATTTATTTTCAACAAATCAATATAAGGGGAAAACTTAACAAATGAAAACTATGTGGTTAGCTACACGAGGCAATTGCTTGTATCCATGACTGTCTAAATACATAAAAATTGCTAAAAAATGAGAGTGAATTTGACTCTGAGTAGCTTTTAACAGATTCCATTTGAAATCATCAAAGAGAAGAAGACATATGTTGTCTTTTCTAAATCAATTTCAGTTGAATTAATGACTCTTTGAGGGTAGGAAGTAGCTCAGAACAGTAGATAGAAAGAACATAGGAGATTTGAAATCAGACAAGTCAGAATAGTAGTTCAGATACTGGAATCATTTTGTGACTTATAATAGTCTCTCAGCCTGAGTTAAAGATCTGAACCTCTAACTCATAGTAAACTCAGTAAGGATAAGTTCTCTTTGTATTTTCAAGTATACCTAGTTTAGGGCTTTTCATAATTGATATTCAATGGAAGTTTTATGAATAAGATGAAATTACTGTATGCACACTACAAATATATGCTTTTATATAAGGGATAATTATAATTAGTGGAACTATTGACAGTTTAGATTCTTCTAAATCTTAGATTGTTTCTGACTGCTCATTCTTATTTCTCCTATCTTACTCCTCACTCCTAAATCAAAGTGAAATGTTGGTACCTGGTTACAATCTATTTAAATGTATGAAAAACCATACAATATATTAATCTGAGTTTAGTCCGAAAAATAAAATGCATTATGGTGAAAATGGATGGAATATAGAGGTCCACAAATATGAGAGAATGCAATAGGCAAGGTGTGAATAGTGGTGGCCGGAACTTTTCTTAGTAGAAAGCTGTAGATCCCAGAGAACCAAGAAACGGACACAACCCATGTCGTGGACTTATGGGAAAGTCTGGAAACCACCTTCTTGGCCACAACCTAGGGAAAACCTGGTCCAGTGAAGCCCAAGAAAACTCTAGAACCACAAAGTAGAAGCTTCTGGAGATGTCTGTAAGCCATAAGGACCTTCCCAGCTTCCATGTCACTCAGATCTTCCAAATCTCACTGAAATTCTCTCAATGGCAAATTCCAACCCAGCACCAAACTGGGAAAGAGACGTAGGGGAATGTGAACTTCAGCCTGTTGGTTGGAGCTAAATTGAAACAAACCACACGTCACAATGTTAAACAATGCCCTTGTGAACTTTAACTCAGTATACATCCTATTACCACAAATATCTTTAATATCCAATAAAGACAGTGACAACATCATATTTCCACCTAAACTAATGCAAGCCTTCACTGAACCAAAGGTATTGTCACTGCTATTTCTTAAAATACAAAGCAAGATAAGTCCATCCTCAAGAGACAATCTGGTACAAGGACCTCAGTGTCAAAAAGACCAGGATTCAAATCCTAGCTCTGCTACCTGACCAATATGTAACTTCTGATAAATTACAATGTCTCTGTGAGCCTTAATTCTTCAACATACAGGTCAAAAAAATCTACCTCTAATACTACTGTGAGGATTAGCAATAATGTTTGTGAATTTCTAGCTCATAGTAAGTGCTCATAGTAAGAGCTTTTATCAGTTCCCATTTTAAGTAGCACAGATAAGATAAACTTTTTTTTTTGCTGATATATGTTGTTCATGTTCAACTGTCTATTAAATTGCTTCTGTATCCAACTGTGTATGTTTTCATATTGCATAAACTTCCTAAAGTTGACATTGAGTGAAATGACCACATCTAAATGAGCAATTTCTTGACCCCTCTTAAGTCAAAGGAGCTTCTGCATAAAGATATGGCCAAAAGTCGGCAGCAAAACCTAAGAGAACAAAAAAGTAAAGACAAAGTTCCTGAATAATAGGAAATTAACTGTTTATCAAAAAAAAAAAAAAAGCAGAAATCCTGTTATATCTACATGATGCCAAGGGTAACTTAGGGGAGGAATCAGCCGTTTCTTCTACAAAGATCTAACCCATGGGCTTGTAACTTGAATACTCTGACTTCATGTCAAGGGAAAAAAATCCCAACTCAATTATTCTACCAAAAAACACAAATTTGTTGATTCTGGAAGATTAGTGCTGCACCATAAAAATTATAAGTGTAGAAAAAAGATTTTAAAAAACTATGAAAGTTAAAATACTTTAGATATATCTCTTCACAACTTGGATGGCTATTCTTTTATTTGGACAAAGCATACTGGAGTTTTTTAATTGCAGTTTGTACTGCAATTCATCCTTCCATATTTATGACATAGTATCCAAGACAACAGCCAGAAAACCCTACTTTTAAGGCTGCCAACCACAAAAAAATTACTTTGTACAACAATGATCTTCCTTAACCATAAATGACGTTATCTTAGGCCAACCTTCCTAGATAGACTTGGATTGAAGTATCTCTTTACCCTGAGGTTATTAACTGTATAACGTGTATTGAGAGAAGGAAGTAAAAAAAAAAGTACATGTTCACTAAGTTAACCCTTAAAATATCTCAAATTTTGTATAAATATGAACATGGACTTTTTGAGTTGTAATTGAAATAAGACATTTGCTTTTATGTATGCAAAAATCTTAGAAGTTGTGAGATGCTTGTAATTATGTTTATGACTCCAAAAATCAATTGCACATGCCAAATTAGTTTGTGTGGGCAGATCTCCACTAATCTACAAGGATTTGGCTCTAACACCAAAATAAATGAATTTAAAAGCGAAATAATATCAAATGTATACCATTAAAACAAAAAAAATTTGTAACTCAAGTACTAACAAAAGAATAACTAGGACCTTTAGAAATTGCTGCATAGACAGGCAGGCACCTCTGCTTGGCTACAAGCTACCTCAAAATATATTAAAAATACCCAAAAATAATAGACTAGAAAAGTCAGATTATCCATTGCAGGAAAATGCATAGAATTGGAGTTTGATTCAGTGAGCTGACCTTGAGGCAGACAGAGGAAGAATTGCAACCTGTCTCAAGTCAAGCTGCAATGGACATGATCATAATAAACTGTCATAAAATAGAACTGAAAGGCTCTTGCTGTTCAAATGTCATGCTGAATGGCATTGCCTTCCTGCAAAAGGCTGTGCTTAGTCCCTCTTCTGACAACCTGTGCTGTGCTGGCACAACATCAATGTCAGTTACCAAACACATATGAGCTAATTTCCTAAGGCTGAATTAGGTTTTAAGCAGACATGCTGCATCATTAACTTGTCCAAAACTCATGACTGACACATACTCCTAGTCCTTTTGTTATAAATTAAGGTTGAGAAACTTCTTGTTCACTATATTTGTGCATTTGATTTTCAGATTCTTTGAGGCGATTTATATTAATCCCTACTACATTCCATCTTGTGAAACCTGATCCTTTATTTCAATATGATTCTAAATCTCCATTCTGTCATCCAATATACTAGCTAAACCTCCAAAGTCCGTGTTAAATCCATGTTTCCTAAGGACACCAACATTGTTCTCAAACACCTGCTGCACATAACCAGCAACTTCCTGAGAGTCAAAAATGTTAATTTTTAGGCACAAACTGTCACTCAAAGTTTATAAATCTCCTAAATATGCACTATCCTGACCACATTTCTCTTTTTTTGTCCACAAAGATAATACCTCTACAACTTAGCATAACAGTCCAATCCAATGGATTTCTATTTTTCCCTTTTCTACCCTCCCTTGATAAATCTGTAACATTTTACTGATCAATCTGCCTTGAAGCTGGATTAAAGTAAGGAATCTGGGAAATTGAAAATGTCTTGTTCTAAATGAATTAATGATAACTCACAGGCAGCACTTTTACATTTTCAAAAGCCTAAAGATATGTTTAATTAATCTGTTGGAGTTTTTTGTTCCAAATTGATAATCAAGTTTGCCCTACTCTCTGTTCACGAGAAAACAAGAACAGTATTTCAGAAAAGGTTTCCTTCTATGTTCACACACAATGGACTCAACATTGTAATGTAGTGAAGATTGAGAAGAGTTAGACTTGAATATTTAGAAGATATTTAAAAAAAACAGGCAATGAAACATCTGAAGCTCAAATAAGAGAATAACATTTTTCACAATCCATGAACTGAATTACTCAAGCTTTGATATGGAATCTGATATCTGATAAGGTAAGTCCTCTAACCTAGTTATTCATCTTCAGAATTGCCTATGCTATTTTTGGTTTTTTTTCCATGTCCATAAAGTTCAGAATTGCCCAAATAAGTTATACACACATATGTAAGTGCATTAAAAATGCTTAAATTTTCACTGATTTAAAATCAATGGGGAAAATGAAATATTAAATAAAGTATACCTTTCCATTAATCTAGAGCTTTTAAAACTTCCTTCAATAATGTATAGAGGTTTTGCACATCTTTTACTTTAATTTGCTCTTTATATATATATATATATGACAGTACAGTATACTTTGGTATATCATACATACATACGTGAAGTATAACTTATTCTAATTAGGATCCTATTTTTGTGGTTGTACATGATGCGGATTTACCCTGGTCATGTATTCAAATATAAGAAGAGGAAAGTTATGTCCAATTAATGCTACTGTCCTTTCTATTCCCCTCCCCGCTCCCTTCCCTTCATTTCCCTTTGTCCAATCCAATGGATTTCTATTTTTCCCTTTTCTACCCTCCCTTGTTGTGAGTTATCATTCACATATCATAGAAAACATTTAGCCTTTGGTTTTGGGGGACTGGTTTATATCACTTAGCATGATAGTCTTCAGTTCCATCTATTTACTGGCAAATGCTATAATTACATTCTTCTTTGTGACTGAGTAATATTCCATTGTGTATATATACCACATTTTCTTTATCCATTCATCTGTTGAAGGGCATCTAGGTTGGTTCCATAGCTTGGTTATTGTGAATTGAGCTGCTATAAACATTGATGTGGCCACATCACTATAATATGCTGATTTTAAGTTCTTTGGGTAGAGATCAAGGAGTGGGATAATCAGATCAAATGGTGGCTCCATTCCAAGTTTTCTAAGGAATCCCCATACTGCTTTCCAGAGTGGTTGTACCCATTTGCAGTCCCACCAGCACACATCCTCCCCAACATTTATTGTTACTTAATAATTTCTCTTCTGCCAGGAGTGAGATGGAATCTCAGTGACGTTTTAAATTGCATTTCTCTAATTGCTTGACATGTGAAACACTTTTTAATATATTTTTTAACCATTCATAGTTGTTCTTCTGTGAAATGCTTGTTCATTTCCTTTGCCCATTTATTGATTGGGTTATTTGGAGATTTTTGTTGTTGTTGTTGTTTTTGGTTTTGGATTTTTTTGATGTTAAGTTTTTTGAGTTCTCTGTATATTCTGGAGGTTAATGCTCTATTTGAGGTGCATTTGGTAAAAATTTCCTCCTCTACTATAGGCTCTCTGTTCACATTCTTGATTGTTTGATACAAAGAAACTTTTTTCTCTCTTTTTTATTCTAATTTGTTATATATGACAGTAGAATGCATGCAGAGAAGATTTTTAGTTTGATACCATCCCGTTTATTGCACATCATTGATAGGTTTATTTCTAGATATGTGACATTTTGGTATTATAGTAAGTAATACCATTTCAAACTATTACCTTCCTGATTTGTCTTTCATCAACATCTTGAATTAACTAGAACTTCCACTGAGATGTTGAAGAGTAAAGGGCAATCTTTATTTGGCCCTAATCTCAAAAGAGAAAGCTCTTACTAGTTTTACCTGTAAGTAAAATATTTGCTGGAGATTTTATGGTAAATACTCTCAGATTAAACATGTTTCCTGTTTAAAGTTTTTACTAATTATTTTTGATCATTATTTCTCAGATTATTTAGATATCTGTAATATTTTGTCTGTTGTTACTTAACATGATAAATTATATTTATTTGACTTTACAGGGTATTCAATTTGCATTTCTAGAATATGAAACAGTTTGTCATGAAGTAATATGTTGCTTCATTTGTCCACTGATTTTTTTGTATAGTTTGGGGCCATTTTTAATGTTAGACTACTCTGTAAATTTTCACCCTTTATAGTTGTAGGATCAAGGTTTGGAGAACTTTATGAGATGAGAGGGACAATTTTTCTCCTGTTACTACTTTCTAAACAATTTGTAGATGAATTCTACTATGCCTTTTTAAAATATTCAGCCAAATTCAACTGGAAAGCCATGTGAGCCTGAAATTGTCTTTGAATGAAGGAAAACATTTAATTATGAAGCAGTTGTTTAATAATTAAAGAATTTTTCTACCTTTTCAGCATGAGTTTTGGCAAATTATTTTTTCTAGGAATATATCCATAATTATCTAAATTTTCAAGTTTATTGGATGTGGGCTGTTCCAAATATCTTCTCCTCTTTTTCATCCTTGCTGTTTCTACAGCAATGTCCCCTTATAATTTTCTAGAATTTGTGTCTTCTGTATTTTTTTCTGGATCAGTCTTTCCAAGGGGCTTACCAACTGTACTCATCTTTTTTAAAATGACTAACTCTTGTCTTTGTCTGTCTTCTCTGCTCTAGTTGCTATATAAAGAGTTTATACTATTTTTTATTTTTTTCATTTCCACAATCTTTGTGTTTCACTAGTTTTCTCTTTCTTTTTTAATGTAAATTTTAATTGACACATAATAATCATATATATTATGGGCTACAGTGTGATATTTTAATATATGTATAAAATATGTGTTAATCAGATCGATTGGCACATCCAACATCTAAGATATTTATCATTCCTTTGTGTGGAGAGCATTCAACACTCTCTCTACTAGCTGTTCTGAAATATATAATTAGTTGCTGACAACCATAGTTATCCAAGTGTGCATAGAACAGTGGAACTTATTTCTCCTAACTGCAGCCCTGTACCCTTTACCTATCCTCTCTCCATAACCCTACCTCCCACCCTTCCTATTCTTTTTTTGCGGGGGGGGGGGGGGGCAGATACTGCAGATTGAACTCAGGGGCGCACAACCTCTGAGCCACATCCCCAGCCCTATTTTGTATTTTATTTAGAGGAAGGGTCTCACTGAGTTGCTTAGAACCTGCCATTGCTGAGTCAAGCTTTGAACTCTCAATCCTCCTGTCTCAGCCTCCAGAGCAGCTGGGATGATAGGCATGCGCCATCAGGCCCGGCTCTGGTAACCACTATTCTGTTCTCTACTTCTAAGAGATCTACTTTGTGTTTTCTGTTCTCTAAATTCTTGAGTTCAAATGTTTGACTTACTAGCCTTCACACTTTCACCTTTTAGAAAACATTTAGGAGAATTTATGGTAAATACTCTCAGATTAAACATTTTTCCTGTTTAAAGTTTTTACTAATTATTTTTGATCATTATTTCTCCGTCTCTCAATGTCTGTCTAAGCACTACTTTACTTATAATTTTCAACCTAAATATGCAATGTTTCACTATGATCTCATTGTCATAGCATTAATTTTCAAATATATGAGTTTTCTTTTTTCTTTTTTATTTCTAACTTAATTGCATTGAGACCAGAAAACCTCCCTGGAACTTCCAATCTTTTTAGAGAAGGGCTCAGCCTGAGTCTCTTCACTTCATTTTCTGGTTCTAATGAGGATCTCCATCTCATGTTTCCCTCTCACGTCGGGGGCTTCTCATTCTTCCTGCACAGCACTGTCTGATGGGAGGTTCTGTGATGACTGAAATGTTCTATGTCTGCAATGCCCAGTACGGTAGCCAGCAGCCTCATGTGGCTATTGAGCCCATGAAATGGGATCAATGTAAATGAGAAATTGAGTTAGTTAATGTTACTTACTTATAGTTAAGTTTGTGTCTAAATAATCAAGGTGACTAGTAGCTTCCCTAACAGACAACACTCCTGGAATCAACCCTCTCTCTGTTAGTCACAGCCCCGTCAGGAAGGAGTTATTTGAACAGAGATGAAATATCATAAGTACCTGTAAACTTTGTATAAATTAATTAACTAGAGGAAAAAGAGGACTCTCAGGCATCACAAAAGTATCAACTGCTGGAAGTAGCTGCCAAGCTCCCAAGTGGAAGGAAAAGAAAAGAAAAGAAAAATCCAGACTATTTAAATTTAGAAACTGTATCAATCAAACATATTTAAACACGAAAAGAGGCTCATGGAGTTGGGACCCAGAACTCTGAAGAGAGGAATGAAGATTTTCATTGAATCAAGTTTGTCCAAAAACTGTCTACACATATTTTAAGTCCGGCCTAAAGATTTCTCAGTTCATAATAATCTGGAAGCTAACCTGATGTGTGTACAGACTGTTACCCACTCTTGTACCGAGTCACTGGTTCTCAGCCAATCACAAGCCACCAGCTGGTCCATGTTCAAATAAGACAGACACAGGAGGGAACCAATCACCCTAGACGTCACTTCCATTTTCTGTTGCCATAAATATAACCAGTCCCTGTGGCGGGAAGGGGCATTCTGAACCATTTTAGTCTGAGTCCACTGCCCAATTCTAGAGTCACAGAGGAAGCCACTTAGATCTTTAAAACTAGGTTTGTTATGGGTTTTATCTTAATAGGGAAGAAGAGGGAGTCGCCTGAGGAAGCTGGCTTTGCAAATGAAAATGAACTGCCAAACTGCACTGGGCTTTCCTGTCCTGAAAGCATGGCTGCTGCAAAGATGAAGGAAAGTCGCTGGGTGATGCTGATGAGAACCTCAAGCAATGAAGAGGCTCACAGGAACCAACCAGAAGGAGCGAGTTTCTTCATCCTCTTGAGCCTTGCAGGCTCCCTCTTGCACGCTCTAGTGGCAAAGACCGACAGGGAGCAGCTGGTAAAGCAAAAGGGTGACTTGCAGAGGCCAGACCCCAGCACTAGAAAGCACTATACAAGGGTGGGTCTGAACTTCAGAACCCCAAACTGGCACATTCTCTCGTTTCTCCATTCTTTCTACCTTTGTCACTTTTCCCTAGCCTGGTCTTACCTGACCTCTAGGAGAAAAAGCAAACCAGCAAGATGCCTCTGAGAACCCTGCAGTACATACACTGATCAAGAGTTCCTTGGATTTTCATTTAATGTCAGTTGGAGACAGGGTAGTGAAATCGTCTCTCACTGTAGACAAAAGAAAAGGAGAAGAGATGCACAAAGAATAATCTGTTTTAACAATTTAACTCTGCCTTGTGTTTACCTATGTCGGATAAAGACACTGGTAGACACGCGGGATTTACTACTAAAAAAGAAATAGAGCAAGTGCAATTCTGGTGTTGTGAAGCACTCAGAACCGGTGGGGACTATGGAGAACACATGCCAGTCTAAGGGTCGATGGCTACCCAGCAGCCATAGATGGTTGTGTGGTGATGTGAGTTCAGTGTTCCCAGAGCTTAATTTTTTCAGAGGTGCCAGAAATCTGGATTTTTATGTGAAAACTTCCAATTTCAAAATGTTGGCTCAAAAATATTTTAAACATTGTAAAAGCCAAATGAAACACTGCTGTGAGCCAAATCCAGCTTGTGAGCCTTGGTTTGGGACTTCTGCAGGGTAGCATGTGGACAAAAGGGGATCTAAGGCAATAATGTATGTACTTCACGGATCCCATCACATGGCCCAGGGAAGGAACACGAGGTCAACATTACATGACAATCTTATTCTTAATGAAATGTTGGTTTCTTTTAATGACCTTATTTTTGTTGTTCCTTTGGTACGCTCCCTCTCTTTTTGTTATTGTCACTGATGATGTTAAGACAAAGTCAGCCTAACCTAAGTCTGTCAGCCAACAGCATGATCACTCACTTCAATGTGGAGTTAATTTAAAATAAACACTTTGGGGGAAATAAACTGTATAAATCAAACATATAATAGTTATTCTGTGGGTTTGGCACTTGCTTCAAGAGAGTCGGCATCTCTAGTTTCACTGTGAGAGCAAGAGTCCATCAGCGGGGCATCTACTAGGGCATGCAAACTCAAGGCAAATAGAAACAGATTAGCACGACCACATACCAGTACACATATGTACTGTACATGCAGTATGATCATATATAAAACTCCAGGGGTTTTAGCAAAAACTACATTTCAAAGTAGTTGTGAAAACATCAAAAACAGAATTTATAAGTTTTATGGTATGTGCTATTTGTCAAACCTTTCAGTACATGCTTTGATGCTTGATTCTTTCATTCATTTAGGTATCGAAAAATCATTTTCCCATATGGAAGCTTTATGCATATTCCTAAACCACATGGAACAGATATTTTGACTCATACGTAAAAGACTTGTGGTCTTTGCAAAACCATTATAATTTCTTTTTTGGTACAGATGAAGCCATAAATAAATATATATACAAACACTGTATAAATTGTGTCATATGTTTTTGAGTATTTTACTTGTTCTTACTCATCAGAAGTAAATCAGTACATGTGCCTACACATTAAAGGAGCTATGAACAATGGGTTTCATCAAATGCAATATTTGTTTTTTTTTTCTTTCTCTACCTCCATCCAATTCAAATAAACACTTTATCAATACTACCACCAACTACCTGTAATACAGTTTATTCTTATAAAGGTGGGGCATTGCAGAGTATGGAGGACACAAATTTTTTTCTCCTAAAATTTTGCCTTTTTAAAATTGTATTTATGTAAACTAAAGAGGAGAGGCAACCATCTCTGGAAATGTAGCAGACTAGACCTTCAGGTCTTTGTCTACTGTTACGGTATGGATATGAGGTGTTCCCCCAAAAGCTCCTATGTTAATGCAGGAATGATCAGGGTTAAATACAGGTGGGGTTTAGCTGGAGAAGGTGGGTCACTGGGAGCATGCCCTGGGTTTATTGGATCATAACCCCTTTGGAAGTTGAGTATCTATATAATAGATATAAATTTCTCTAAAAGTTTCCCATATCATTGAGAAATTTCAATCCCTTTGACCTTGAAATTGCAAGTCTAAATTGAAAATGCAGACTGTATATTCTAAATTAGAATCCAAATCTAACATTATTTTAACAGATGACGGTGGGTTTTACATCCAGTAATTTACTCCCTTCCTTCCGTATTCACGGTATGAATGTACTTTCTTGTCCATTGATGTCAGACTTGGTCGCACATCTTTTTTTTTATTAATTTTTTAAATTTTTTAAAATTTATTTATTTGTTCTAATTTGTTGTGTATGATAAGAGAATGTATTTCAATTCATAGTACACAAATGGAGCAGAATTTTTGATGTCTCTGATTGTACATAAAATAGTCAGGCCACTTGTGTCTTCATACATATACCTAGGGTAACAATGTCCATCTCATCTCACCATCTTTCCTACCCCCATGCCCACTCCCTTTCCCTCCCTCCCCTTTGCCCTATCCAAAGCTTCTCCATTCCTCTCATGCTCCCCATTTCCACCCCCATTATGGATCAGCATCCACTTATCAGAGAAAACATTTGGCCTTTGGATTTGGGGGATTGGCTAATTTCATTTGGCATGATATTCTCCAATCCATCCATTTACCTGCAGATGCCATGATTTTTTTCTCTTTTAATGCTGAGTAATATTCCATTGGCCACACAACTTCTTTTGGCCAATAATTGTGAACATAAGTGAAATATGTGGTCTTTCTTATCAGAAAACTTTGAAAACCAATGCTGTGTCCTCTTCCAGACATTGGAGCCTCCTTTAGTCTGTCCCTAATGAGGACAACCAGACCTCCAGCCTATCACAGAGCACAAGCAGAAAAAACCTTTAGGTCACCATGATTTGTAGGTTATTTGTAATCACAATCTAACCAAGGCCATCTGGACCCATACATACACCAAATTCTCTCAACTATCATCAATATTTACAATACCAATGCACATACATAATTCTCAAATGCAATGCATAAATTATTACTTTTGGAGATTTGACACAATTAATCATTTCTATGCTTGATTCTAAATTTTCCTTGAGGTTAAAGATGATTGTCTACTGCATCAGTAATCATCTCAAACAATCTTGAAATTATGTCTTGCTACAATTTGAAAGTTTATGTGCCTCCCAAATTCATATATTAAAATCCCAACACCTAGGGTGATGATATTTTTAGAATCTGGGGCCTTTGTGAAATTATTTGGTCATGAGGGCCCTTCCATGAATGAGAATTGTGCCTTTATAAAATGTACAAAAGACTTCATGTGATGATGCAGAAAAGGAAATGGGTCTGCACCAGGCGCTGGACCTACTGTCACCATGACTTTAGAGTTCCCAGCATCCAGGATGGTGAGAAAAAAATTCCTATTGTTTATAAGATATGAAGCAATATATAAGCTTGAATGGATTAAGACATATAGTGATACAATATTTAAGATATTTTTCTTCACCTGAAATAGTGAAAAGGAAGTAAAATCTGGAGTAGGAAAACTCTTCCTACTGTCCTCAATGCCAACAGGCTAATAAATATCTTTCATGTAGTTACCATGTTGTAGGCTCCAAAATTTAAAGAAGACATTAGAAATGGAGTGCATGAAACTGGTTTGAATTCTATCATCTAATTTTCTAAACATATTAGTTAATGTCTGCAGTTCCCCACCTAAAATTGAGCCCATCTAATGTAAGTGTATTCTGTTCCAATTTCTTTTCATATCCTTCCCATCTCTTGGGAAATCCTTTCCTATCTCCTTCATAAAATAATAACCCAATTGCATTTGGGTGCTACAAGAAATGATTGACTCTTACGTCACAGCTTTTAAAGATAGGCCATTGATGGCTGGCAGGTATTCATACAAGAATTTTATAATTTGTCAAGTTTTGTAAATGTGCCTCTATGGCCTTCTTCCACAGAGTTTGTGGTAGCTCAGCGTAAGTGGGCACCACTGCATTGTCTCACACATACCAGGACTGGCCACAAACTTAAACTAGAAGATTGGATCTCCAGAGTCTCCAGCCTTCCAGCCCACACTGCAGATTTTGGAGTTGCCAGGCTCCACAATCATGTGAGCCAATTCTTCACAATGAATCTAATCTTTTATATATGACATACATGCATACATACATACATACATATCCTATTGGTTTGCTTCTCTGCAGAACTCTAACAAATGCACATTGCAATTTTTAAATTGCTACTTCACCCTGTGCAGGCTATTATCTTACTGCCAGGAGTTTACAGAATAGTTAAAATGTGTTGTTCTGGTGGATTTTTATTCCAGTGAAGTCCTTTGCTAGAAATTGCATAATCTATTGTCAGGTTTCTTGGTCAAAATGAAATGAAAAGCCATAATTTCTGTTTGTTGATGAAGGAATTAGAACATGGAAAATACAAATGTATTCTAAACCAAAACCATGAGAAGGGGCAGAAGAGAGGGAAAGAAGAAAATATTGAAGCACATTGTCATTCAGACTCAAGGATGTGTTGTACATATATTTTGTCTCTGAGACCTGGAATCTTTCTATTGTAGATGAAAAATTAAGGAAATTTTCACGTTTATAGTAGTATTTTTGTTGTTTAAAAAAGAGGGAATGAAATGCATTTTAAAATATCTATTCTAGAGGCAACAATCAAAGATTCAAGAGGAGGGTTTTTGAAGTCATCTCCCAGTGCTTGTGTCTTACTTGTTGTATGATCTGTGTGATTTCAGCTCTTCATCCATAAACTGAGAATAATCATAGCTCCTACCTTATGAAGTTATTGGGAGAACTAAATAACTTCATACTAAAAAAAGTATTGAGGATGGCACCTGACATGTGTATTTGCAAGTATTAGTTGTTCTTGTTGCTGATCAACCGAGTGGGAAAAAGCCGAGACTACTAGTCTGTCTAGGAAAAACAAGCTCCTAAGGGTAAAAATTTAGAATGAAGACCAATCTTAAGAGTGTTCTAGGCCCCCAACAAATCTCATTGTAAACCAGATTTTCCTTCTCGATAGCATTTTCAAGCAGATTCAGTCAAATTAAAACACTAAAGATAGCCTCAAATCAGTCACTAAAAAGCATCTTGAAATCTGATAATAGTAAGTGAAAAGAGATTCAGAATGCCATATTTATCCCAATTTTGGTTGTGTTATGTTAATTACTGGATGTATATGTCAGCTTTTGCTCAATATAGTGTATAGGAAACAATTCCAAAATATCCTTGGCTTATAACAATTAAAACTTACTTTTCACATAATGGGTCTATTAGGCAACTACAGTGACTATGCTCTGGGCTGTCTATCTGTCCCTTATTGCAGGAGACACCACATCCCTCACAAAGAGATGCAGCTGTAGCTGCCTGGGATAATTTTTTCTCATAGCAGATGACAGGGACACAAGAGATGTGGCACGAACAAATTTAAAACCCTGCTTGAACATATCTCCTCACATTCCATTGGCCAAGATGAAGCACATGATCAGGCCCAACAGCCAGAGAAAAAGGACATACATACTTGCTGTGGTGGTGTGGTAGGCGGGTGTATGCTGAATATTAATACAATCTGTACACTTGCCAAACTACCAGCATTCCCTCAAATTCAAAACCTAGAGTGACCACTTCTATTCATTTTGTTTTTGTTATGTGGGTCTCATGTTGAAGTGCATCAAAATCACCTGAGGCACTTTTTAAAAATACAAATGACCAGGCCTTCCATTCTGGTTTGGATGTGGCTTAAGTCTATGTGTCTCACCGTACCCTACCCAAATCCAAAAAAGGTTCATGAGTAGGAAGCTTGGTTCCCATGGTAGCAGTGGTGGAAGGTGGTGTGGACCTAGTGAGAGGGTACTCCACTTGTGTCAGTGGAGGGAACACGCCGAAGAGATTGAAATATTTCTTATGGGACCCTTGTTAGTTCTTGCAAGAGCATTGTTATAGAAGCCTGAGCCTAATGCCACTCAGCCTCTCTGAATTCTTGTTTTATAAAGTAATCTCTTTCTCCCACACAGGGGTCCCTGATCAAAGCATGCACAGCCTCCAAAACTGTGAACTAAATAAACTTCTTTTCTTTTTAAAGCTAGCCTACCTCAGGTATCTCATTATACTAACAAAAATAGACTGATGTACCACAGTGATTCTGATTGGACAACTGTTTGTCTGAGGAAAGCTATGCCTAGATATCAGAATAAAGCACTTCTGACAGTAATTGCCTCTATCTTGTGACTTAGTTCCCTAGTGAAAGTAGACAAACACAATGACAACATTCCTGCATGTAGAAAGAACAGACTGAATCGAGTTTTCTGATGAATTGAATTATTGGTTCCTAATTCTTCTCCCCTCCATTTTTCCAGGTCTCTGACAATTGACTTTGTAGTTCTTCCTACTAAATTTATCCACTTTGCTGATTGTTAGACTTAGCCATGAGGCATGAGTAGAAGTAATATTCTACTTCCAAGCTTAAGGCCTATTCCTGCTTGACCGCTTGAATCTTACCTTGAGAAGAGCTCTCCTTGGTAGCTTCTGCCTGTGCATTCTGGGATCAAAATTTAACACGTATTGATAGATCCAAATCCAAGAAGCCAAGCCCAGCTGGACCCAACTTGAAGTGGAGCTACCTGACTGAAACCAGATAGATCAACCAATCTCCATCTGAAATCTGTATGCATGAAAGAAAAAATGATTGCTACTTTAAGCCAGTAAATGGTGGGATGATTTGTTTTGCACCAAAAGCTAACTCATACAAGAATTTAAGGTCACTCTCTAAGATATTCTGCTTCTCTATCTCTACTTCCAACATCATTTGGGAAGCATCAGTGGAAGCATGTGCTTTCTCCATTGAAATGAAGCTCAGACTTTAAACAAAATAATTTCTTTCATTTCATAAAACATTAAAAGATATAAACCATAAAGAAGAATTTTTATCTGAAATCATACCAGGCCATTTATTTGAGTTATACCTGAAAAAGCAAGTGCATGAATGTAGAAGAGTGAAATAAGGGTGGGGGGGGGGAGAATATTTAGGTCATACAACAGTACCAGTATTTTTTTCAAAATAGAAACAAACTATTGTACAAAATCCAGCAATTTTGGTGGAAATACTCTGCAATGGAAGCATGTTTTCCATTAACTTAAATACTGTGTTAACCTCAATCAAAAATACACTTTCTTAAACTGAATACAGAATTTATAGTTTTGAGAAATGGTGCCTGCATTCTAAAAGCGCAAAGGATCCAATGCAAATTGACTCTGTCCCATGTGATTTTAAAAGTCTTATTTTGTAAAAGCAAAATAAAAACAACCTAAAATAGCACTTATTCCCCCACTCAAGGAAGCACTTTAGCCACATGTGATATCTTTTAGACCGTATTTTCCTCTTTTTTTTTTTTTGCCTCTGTGTACTGTCTTGAAGTCAAAAGATATGATTTCTCTCTATCAGTTAAACTATTCATGAAGAACTTCACACACACTGACAGCTTCCATCATCCCAAGACTCTTGGTGGCTGGCATTGCAGTCAGTGATCTTTGCTACACTAGTGAGTCTATGAAATATCACAGAAGACCCATCCTGTTACAACATCAGGCAATAAGTTTGCATCTAAGCTGCCCTCTGGGCTTTGGGTTCATAGATGCACAGAGCCATGGAAGAATGCATCCTGTGGTGCAGAGAGGAAGCTTTGGGAAGAGACTTAGGCCTCAGAGACTAAATCCAACTTGGGGTCTTACCATGAGTTGCATGTTTCACCTGTACTTGAACTTTGCCCTTTGAGGGTCCAAACAGATGAAGGAACTATTAATCACATTTTGGAAAGAAGGTGAGGACAGGCAGTGGAGGCAAGGAAACAAAGCACTGGGAAGTAGAAAGAATAGAAGTCCAAAATGGTCCTGTCTGAAAACCTGAGGTCAAAAAGGGAGCCCTACTTCTGAGAGAAAGCTTTTGGGTTAATGTTAGCATGCATCCTCCTTCTGCCAGAGAACTCTTCTGTTGGCTACTGGGAAAGGTAGACCAGCCATCCTTGAAGGTGGGCAAAGACCAAGCCTATACTCATTATTCATGAAATCAACCATTTACAGGACTAGATGAAGTCATGTTCCAGCCCAAAGGGCTACAAAGATAAATTCAATCTTTTTGGCAAGGGGTGACTTACCTACTGTTTACCATGCATTTAGAAGACTCACAATGCTTAATGCTATTTTCCAAAATGCTGACTTGGTATAGCAACATGAGGGACATCATTATTCCACAAATCTCATGTTCACTTTTAGTCACTAGGATGCTTGGCTTCTTTAATTACATCTGACTGTTACTTCCACCATTGCAAAATAATCCTCTGAATCATTTCCACTCTTTGGAAATGTTGATTGTAATGTTACACATAAATTCTGCCATAATACTAATATTCATAATCTAATTTTCAAAACCTTTAAGCCAATATATGGTCTTTCCTGTCATTTTACTGGAAAACAAAAAATTACTAAGTCTGTGACTTATTCATACGACAGTGAAGCATGACAACTCAAGGCCCATGGATCATGTGATCAGTCATACCCTATTTTAAAGTGCGTGTTGTTTTTCAAATAGGAGAGCACATTAACTAGTAGGCCCTCTTGCAAAGCAAACTCCCCAGAAAGAAGCATAACCTTCAATTTTTACCATTCTCATTAAGCATTTCTCCTGTTCTCTTTCATGCTTTAAAAGATATTTCAAATAATTCAGAACTTCTGTTTGCTGAGTTCTCTCTTCCACAAAGTCTCTGCCCTTATCTTTTCCCGACCCTCTGTCTCACTCACATTAACAGTTGCCTCTGTGCCAACTATAAGGAACGTTATGTATCTCTGGGCTGATAAATTTCCATTGGAAGTTATCAAGATGGAAACAACAGTGTTTACCATCGTAGCGTCCAACACAAGGACAGCACGTGTTAAGGGGGAGAATGTTAATTCATTTGTAGTCAAGAAGTCCTCAGGTGAATCTAGAATAAAAAATAGGTTCTTAATCCACTGCCTGGCCAGGAGTGCAGCACCCTTGTCTAGTAGAAGAAGACTTGCGAGTTTGTGACCAGATCTGAGTCCCTCCAACCACAGAGAAGAGAATGGGCCTCCATAAGTGAACCTCTCCTCATTTCTCACACAATGTGCAGCCCCTCCTCTAAATAAATGTAGGACAAATATTTAAAGAAAATGGTTAAAAGTGGTGCCACATTAGGAGGCTCTCCAGAGCACCCAGGAATCTCAGAGCACCCAGATGCTTTCCTCTCTCTCTCTTCCTGACTTCTGCTCTCCCTCTACATTTGTTTTAATTAAATAAATTGTAATACAAAATTTCCCTTATGGATGTAAGCTAAGCCTCACCTGATTCAATAAAACAAAACAAAACTTTTTAACTATATGTAACTCTGCTTTATAACTATTTAACTTTGTTCCATTTCCTCTTAGGCCTGGTGAAAGGAAAGAAAGAAGGAAAGGAGAGAGGGAGAGGAGTAAGAAGGAAGAGAGAGTGTCTAGAACAATGCATGTTTGGTGTTTACCTATCTTTTAAGTAAGATCTTTCATAACTATTTCCTCAAATCAGAAAATTGTTTACACTATCTCTCTTTGCATTATTGGAAATAGATTTTGATCCACTTTGTTACTCCAAAAATAAACTTCAGATATATTGGAATTCTAAGCAGCAGTCTTTATCCAAACACTTAGCTCAGATATAAAACATATAGTTATATGATTACAGGACTTAAAAAATGCATATGTAAAAAAATACATAAAATTGCTAACACTTCTCTTGCCTTATAACTGATAATATTCTTCAAGATTTGAGGACAAAACATTCCCTAGGCTTAACTGTGGGGAGTGGTGACAGCAATTGGGAGACCCGTGTCTGAAATTGGGGTCCCTGGTGACTTTATGGCTTTGGCATGCTTGGTGACTGGGAAAGTTTCTGTGCAAGGGTACAGGAAGCCCTGTTGCTATGGCAATGCTCTCCATGGAGAGGCTCTGTGCTAGAGAATTACTGGTTTCAACCTTGCTCTCAGGCATACAGCTCCTGGAAATGAAGGAACTCTCTTGCTAAGACAACCACCACCAAATAGTAGCTTTAAATAATGGTCTTTCTTGAGAGCTGTACAATGTTCCTAATATTGCACAATGCAACTGTAGAATGTAACTGAGGAAATAGCTGCATAATGTTGCTAACTCTGTAACTTTCATGAATACAAAGAATATTGCTTGCATAGTCTTTAATGTGATAAATGAGACATATATAATAAAGATTGCTGGCATAATTCTTTAGACCTGCTTCTCCATCAGAGACCAGCAGCGCTCTACCTGATCCCAGCTGTTTTACCTTCAAGATCTGTGTGATTCTTATTTCTTCCAATCTCCCACCACCCCTTGCTGGAACCTGCTAGTTTGACCACGCTGGTTGCAGCACTTAACCATTCAGATAATTCAAATTATTGCTCTGGCTAGGAATCTCAAATATAGAGTAGTCATAAGACTACAACATATGCAGAGGTAGAGCAGAATTATTTTTGGAAAATTGTCTTGCTCCTCTGGAGAGTAAGGGCAGACACTGTCTACTATGTAGCTCATTGCTTATTCGTTTGCTGGTATTTTTTTTTTTTAAGGCTTATTTCATTTCCAGACCACAGCACCAATTCTTTACCAGACTGAGAATCCTAGGTCATCCTGGCTGCTATAATAAAATATCATAGACTAGATAAATTTTTAAACAACATATACTTACAGTTCTTGAAGGTGGGAAGTCCAACATCAAGGCACTGTTAGCTGTGGTGTCTATTGAGTGCCTGTTCCTCATAATAGGTGCTTTCTGTCTCATCAAGTGGCAA
This sequence comes from Callospermophilus lateralis, assembly GCF_048772815.1. Taxonomy (NCBI): domain Eukaryota; kingdom Metazoa; phylum Chordata; class Mammalia; order Rodentia; family Sciuridae; genus Callospermophilus; species Callospermophilus lateralis. The sequence continues at coordinate 15,037,289 of NC_135314.1, read as the reverse complement.
AAGGGGTAAGAAAATGACCTTCAACCATTATTCTGTTTTGTTTTCTTTAATTTTCAGTACTGGAGTGTTACAGTTTAGATGTGAGGTGTCCCCTAAAAGCTCACGTGTAAGACAATGCAAGATGGTTCAGAGGAAAAATTACTGGGTTTTGAAAGTCTTAACCCAATAAGTGATTAATTCCCTGGTAGGGATTAACTGAGTGGCAACTGAAGTGGTAGGGTGTGGCTGCAAGAGATGGGAATTGGGCCGTGGCTTTGGGGTATATATTTGTATCTGGCAAGTGGAGTCTCTCTCTGCTTCCTGATGACCATGTGAGCTGCTTCCCTCTGCCACACTCTTCTACCATGATGTTCTGCCTGACGGAGCTAACCTTCTATGGACTAAGACTCTGAAACTGTGAGCCCTCAACTAAACTTTTCCTCCTCTACAATTGTGGTGGTCCAGTCCTTTAGTCACAGCAGTGGAAAAGCTGACTAAAACATGGGGATTGGGCTGGGGATGTGGCTCAAGTGGTAGTGCGCTTGCCTAGCATGAGGCACTGGGTTCGATTCTCAGCACCACATAAAAATAAAATGAAGATATTGTGTCCACCTTAAAAAAAAACTAAAAAATAAATATTAAAAAAGAAAAACCATGGAGATTGAACACAGATGCACTTTACCACTGAGCTACATCTCCAGCCATTTTGATTTTTTTTTTCCCAAGACAGTGTCTCTCTAAATTCCCTGGGCTAGTCTTGAACTTGTGATCCTCAGGCCTCAACTTCCCAAGTTGCTGGGATCTAGACATGCACCACTGTGCCCAGGTCTTTAAAACTTTTTTATTAGGACACTATTGCCATTGCATAAACGCCCCTGTTTCTTAATACTATTGCTTTGGGAATTAGAATCCAACATAAAAATTTGCATTTGTGTGTATGCTGGGGATTGAATTCAAGTCACTGCACATGCTAAGCACACCCTTGACCACTGACCTGTAGTCCTAGACACTCAATATATGATTTTGGGAGGATACCAACATGTAGATCATAGCACCTTGTAACTCTGAAAGATTCACCAACTACATAAAACCCTAAGAGCTAAAGAGATTGATGAATTATGGTAAACTTATACTTTGTATACAATTTTATCACATTTTTAAATATTCCGAAACAACTGGCTTCTTCCTCCACATCTAACTCCTGTAAGAGAGAAAAGAAGTAAATGAATTCTTGTTTTATAAGGAAAGTTCACAGAAGTTAAATAGTAAACTTTTGCTGTTTTAAAAAATGTATTTATTTACATGCAATGACTCAAATAAAAAAAATAGTGTCAATTTCAAAGGAGGCAAAACTGCTGGGTAAAGTAACACTGCTGAGAGCCATAGCCAAGTAGGAATGATGCATGGCATTTTGGGGTTGAAAGGTGACCATGCTCAGGGATTAGGGTGGCTCTGGGTTTAGGGTGGATCCTGCTGGGAATAGGGCGGCTCCAGGTTTAGGGTGGATCCTGCTGGGAATAGGGCGGCTCCAGGATTAGGGCGTATCCTGCTGCCTCAGGTGCCCGCTCTTTGGAGTTCCCGTTGAGTTCTCGAGGGGTTCTGAGAGAATTGGTGCGCAGAGCCGGGTAGAGGAAGGGTGTTCACGAAAAGTGTGGGTAGAGTGTCGGTGAGAGTTCGGGAATAAAGAGTTGCTGTTTGAATCTACAAGCTTTTGGTGGTGGCTTGGTTATTTTGTGCCCAGCCAGACTGTGGCATAACACAAGACTGTAATCCCAAAGACTCTGGAGACTGAGGCAAGAGGCTAATAAATTACAGGCCAGCCTGGGCAATTTAGTGAGAGCCTATCTCAAAATAAAAAGTAAAAAGGATTAGGGATGTGATTCAGTAGTAAAACACTTGGTTCAATCTCTAGTACTAAGAGAGTATTCTATGACCAAAAAAAAAATTCATCAAATGACAAAAAACTAATAGAAAACAAGTTGGTATGGTCACAAAGTATGGCAGGCAGAGTACAGCCAGATTCATTCCATCCCATGTCCCTATTTCATAAAACCATGATTTATTTAACCACTTTAAGTGTCTTCAGATACCCATAGTGACTGCCAACCATATCATTGGTGATGAGGATGTCGTCTTTCATTGGCAACAGAGGGTAAGTCAAATCCAAATATTACAAGACAGAGACATGGGCATGACCTCAAACTATAAATATGGAAGGTACATTTTGAAAGAAGTGGATATAATGTTCTCCTCCCAACTGCAAGATTAATTTTATGTCTTAACTTTTCAACTGATGCAATAGATTTTCAAGGATTTGTTAGAAGCAAGAAGAGGCACAAACAAACCCTGGGTTCAGTCCATCTCTGTGATTGAAAACACGGTTGAGGATTCATCTTAGTTCCTGCAGTATTGGAGACGTGGTTTTTTTTTTAACTTGGAGCCAGAGAGAATTTTCTTCACCTGCAGAGGGAAGGGAAAAAAAAATAATCCAGAATGCTACATCTCAGTTAGCTCTTCTTAGCCGAGCTTAGAGCTAAAGGAAGTTTCTCATTTGGGAGTATGAAGTTCTTTCTTTTCTGAGGGCACTTCCTTCTTTAGGGCCAAGCTGGGCAGTACGCTGCCTACTGGAATTTATTCCAATAGAACGGAATTTTATAAGGCACCCCCTGGGCTTAATCTGACTCCAGTGTGTGAGCCTTCTGAGTCAGAGCCGGTGCAGCAGCAAGATAAGGAGGGTGGGAGAGATTGAATCTAAAACAAACTGACCTGGGTATTAGTTGTATTTGTTTCCTATGACAAAGGCCACAGACTGGGTGGCCTCAACAGAAATTGATTTTTCTCACAATTCTGGCTTTTAGAATTCTGCGATTCATGTGTCAGCAGCATCTAAGTCTTCTGGGGCCAACCTTTCTGGCTTGTAGCACTACACATAGTCTTCCCTCCTGTGGGTCTGCATTCTAATCTCTTCTATTAAGGACACCACTCAGCCTAGGTTAGGGTGCTCCCCGAGAGCCTCTGGGTTTTTTTGTTTGTTTGTTTGTTTCTTTGAATATTTTTTTAGTTGTAGATGAACACAATACCTTAATTTTATTTGTTTATTTTTATGTGGTACTGGGGATCGAATCCAGTGCCTCACAAATGCTAGGCAAGCACTCTACCACTGAGCCACAGCCCCAACCCAAAAGCTTCCTTTTGACTTAATTCTTCTCCAAATACCCTATCTCAAGACACAGTCACATTGCAACATACGAGCAGCTAGGACTTCAGTATATAAATTTGGAGAAAGGAGGCAACAATGTATAGTCCATTGCACTTGGGAACTCCCTTGAAACACTGACCTCCTTGTGCTCCAAGCCCCCAAATCAAATATCCAACTTACTTACATTGATGGCCACATCCCTATGGAGCCAGCTCTATTCTTTAAAAAAAAAGAAAAAGATGATGCCGGGGGATGACAGATCATGAACCTTTATGTTCCAAAAGCATTTGTACCAGCAAGGACAGGAAGTCAAAGGACAGCAAAATAAGCACTTACCAGGAAGTCACAAAGAGTCACAGCTGCGTCTCCCCCTCCCCCTTTATTGTGTTAGCTAATGGCTGTGGTAAAAGGAAGAAGGGAAAACATGTTAACAGAACAGAAGATTTAAGGCCTCCCTCCCTTTGAAATTAGATTCAGCTTGTAGCTGCAAACTTAAAGCGCAAGCCAATTTGGGCATGCGCGCTTAGATTTCTAGTTGTCACCAAAGGCTGAGCAGCATCAAAAATAAATGGAACTGGACACCGTTACAGAGAGAAAGACAGATTTTGGTCAATAATGTATTATTACAAAGGGGGCTGAACTGAACTCCACTTGAATTTGTAGATAGGTGACTAGGCATTTTAAAGGGTGAATGTGGAGAGTAGGGAAGGGCACGCAGGGGCTCAGTAGAGGTAAGAAAGTGAAAAAAAATCCAAACAGCAGAAAGTGAGAGTTGGTCCATGTGAAATCCATCCAATGAGATGTCTCAACTTTGTATAAAGAATTATTACAGTCCCTATAATTGTAACCATAGATCCCTACATGTGTTACCTGGTTCTGATTGAAGTTAGGCTCTTCCCCTCCCACAGAGACTGGGAGACCAGGGCCTTATAATCAGTTGTTGGTGGAACAAACAGTAAATCCTTTCGACAGCCAGGATTTTTCTCATGGAAGGTACTTTGTGAGGGAGTCTAGGGTTATCTTAATCTGTTAGAAACAATTTTAGTGCTCATTCAAGTCTTTATAGGCCAAGTTTGTGCCCTAGTTGAGAAGGGGCCTCAGAGGAGCTTAACTAGAATTTAATCAAAGGGAGAATCTTTGCTAATGATGAGAGTCTATTACTCTGCAGTAACTCACTGTTAGTTGTTTTGTTTGTTTGTTTGGGTTTTTGGGGTTTTTTTGGTACTGGGGATCAAATCCAGGAGCACTTAACCACTGAGCCACATCCCCAGCCTTTTTTATTTATTTTTTATTTTTTATTTTTTTTATTTTGAGACCAGGTCCTGCTAAATTGCTGAGGTTGGCTTTGAACTTGCAATCCTCCTGCTTCAGCCTCCTGAGCCACTGGGATTACAGATATGCACAACCACACCTGGTACTTAGTTTTTAAGGAAAACAAACAATGGCTCAAATTCCATCACTCGGTAGACATGCAGGTAGCATTAAGAGTTCATACAAACTGTTCTAAACAGTGAATAAAAACTTTTAAGTTGTCCAGGTGTGAAAGATAATAGTTTTCTAAACACACAGAGGGGTCCCAAGGCAGTATTCTGGGCCTAGATGACACCATAAAATGGTCGACAATACACAATCAGGAATTCTCCTGAACCAGTTTCTGGACTGCCAACAAATGAGGAAATCAAACCATGACTTTCATCCCTAAGAAGGGCAGTAAAGAACCCCATGGATGGTCACGCCCGGTTCATTCAAAGGAACAAATGTCTCTAAACTGTTTTAGCCAATTCACAAGTTTGAAATATGCCTGATTTCGTCAGTGAGAGCCAAAGCCTATTTCTAACATCCGTCATACTAATCAGCACTAAATGCAATAATGGGAGACTAACTTTGGAATCAATATGCTGATTCAGAGGATCAGCAGTTGAGCCAGGAAGGTCATGTAGCAGCTGTTTCTAGAGTGGGCTCACTCTAAAGTAACATGACCTGCCATCTCTGGGCCCTGCTGCCCTGTCAGTATCATTTCTGACCTCACATAAAGTTAGAGCCCAAACAGAGTGGCCTGTACCAAATGTCACACAGGCTGTTAGTCATTTAAAGTCAACCAAAGAGATGGTAGCACCTGTTTCATAAAAAGTTGGACAATAGCACTGAAGAGTGCACTGCACCCAGGGTCAGGAATCCTAGGTTCCAGTCCTGAGAAGACATCCCTTTTCTCTGAATTTCATTTTTCTCATCCAGAAAATAATGGGATTAACTTAGTTCAATTTGTAAGATTCATTATACAGAAAATTTAGGATTTTGTAAAGGCAGTCAAGAAATCCTACAGACCTACAATTTGCATTTTATATAGTTAATTCGTAAAAATGTTTAAAGAAAGAAAAAGAAAATTCCTTGTCGCTCCAAGCATGCCCACACCCACCAAGATTCAATAGAGTAGAGATGAATGCTCCAGGACTCACTTGTTTTTATTCAAATCTCAGAATCAAGTTTCTCAGACCATATCTGTAATTGGTATATAAATATATTGTAAGTGTGATTGAGGAGGCATGTTGTAACTCAGCATTTATTTCGTATTTAAGCCTATTCATGTTGACTCATGTAAAACTACATATGTGAAGCACCACAGGACATAGGTAATGCACCCAATTTAATGCCAGCAAAGGCTTAAGGATGGATGCTCTCATCATGACATAATTGTCAGTTATGCAATGGAAGTGAATGCCGAAGACTTTGTGCACTTATTGCACTTTCAGGATAAAGTTTGACTTTTTTTTTTTTTTAATGGTAGCATTATTTTAAGTCTTGAGGTCTTTTGTCTAATTTCTCTTCTCCCTATGCAAGCAGAACAAATTCCTCTAAGACTGAAAATGGATTTGAATCACTGGTTAAAAATAAAGTTTCACAAAGATTTATTGATGGATATGGTGAGTTGATGTGACTCAAGTTAAACGGAAAAACTGTCCAATTATCACCAGCTGAGTTTTCAACTAAGATTGCTTCTATTCCCAGCAGCATAAAAAACGAAAGCAATGTCTCTGAAACTCGCACAATATGATTTGAAGATAATCAAGGGCAATAGCACATTGTTTGGTCTCAATGAGTTTTGCACAGTAAAAGTTTTCAAAATAATTTTGATTCCTAACAGACTCCATTGTAAATCTGAAACAAATCATAGGGCACATATAACAGAATTTCAAATGTTTTCAACAGTAATTGAACAATTTGTAAAAAAATGTGTGCCAACAATATTTAAATCCAACAGTAAATAGCATCTCACATGTGACTCTATTTCAAGTCAGGGAGAAGCTATTAGGAAAATCTTTTCATCTCCTGGACTCAATATCCACAGGCCAACTAGAGTGTGCATTATGATGGCAGGCAGGGTTTGCTTAAATGCTTATCTCTAGGGCCTAAGATAGTGCCTATGACCTACTAAGCACTCAATAACATTTGTTGAATGAATAATGAATTGAGTGAGGAAATGGATACAGAACTATAATTAGCTTTCTTATCAGAGCTCAGCCAAGAAACCAGATGTGCATTATACACTTTGAAAAAAATTGTTTCTAAGACTGCAAAATCTGGGCTGGGGTTGTGGCTCAGCAGTAGAGCGTGCGCCTAGAACGTGCGAGGCCCTGGGTTCGATCCTCAGCACCACATAAAAATAAATAAAAAATAAAGGTATTGTGTCCAGCTACAACTAAAAAATAAAAATATTTTTTAAAAGACTACAAATTCTTTATGGTACAACTGAAGAAGAACATGGATTTTTGTGGTTGCCCTCATTTAGCTTATTGTCCCCTTTAGTTTTGTTTATTCCAGTATTCATTCAGCAAATATTATTGAGTGTTTAGTATGTGCCAAGCACTATTCTGGGTCCTAGAGATAAGCAGTTAATCAAACAAAACCCCTGTATTCATTATGCGCTCACTCTGGTTGACCTGTTGATGTTAATATAATTGTAAAATATTTGCAATTGAAAGATTGTGTATTAACACAATTTACAAGTTGTACAGTTATTAATTATTTTATAATTATGACCATAACAAAAGCAGCAAGTTGCAGTATTTACCTTTTTATACCTATGGTTTTTGCTACTTATAGCCAAGGTAAAAATATAATTTATTTCAGCTAAGAAAAATCTTTTGCCTCTGTTTTGGGACTTTTTCCTCAAAAAAAAAAAAATAGAAAGAAAGAAAAAGAAAAAGGTAAGCATCTTTGATCATTAGCTTTCATATATCATAAGACAGTAGTAATTTATGGTCCCAATGATTTCTTGGCCTTATAATTGTCAAATAAAAGACAAATACAGAAAAGAATACAAGATAGGATCCAGTCTCCTGGTTATTCAGCAAATAATAATCTAGGTATTACTACAAAGGAATTTTGGAGATGGAATTAAAGTTACTAATCAATTGATCTTTAAACAGGGAGTTTATCCTGGATTGTCCATGTAGGACCAGTGTATTCACATGAGCCCTTAAATAAAGCAGCAGAAGAAAGCAGAAGGAGAAATCAAACACATTCAAACACAAAAAGGACTGCAGCTACTGCTGCTGCTTGAAAATACAGAGGCAGTATGACCAGGAATGTAGTGACCCTAGGAGCTGAGAGAAACTCCAAGACGATCCCAGATGATAGTCACCAAGGAAACACACACACACACACACACACACACACACACCATACACAGTTTCTGTAGGGAAAATAAATATAATAGAATATAGAAGAGAATTCTGTTTTGACCAAATTTATTCTTTCACATAAAAGCATTATTAAAGTAATCAGAAAGGTCTAAAAGGATAAAATGAAATGTTAACAGTATGGTTTTATGTACTTTTAATATTTTTGTATTGTAGTTCTTCAATAAAATGTTTTAAATGCCAATGATTTTAATGTTAATAAGATATTTATTTTTTTCTTTCTTTCCCACATTTTTATTGGTGCATTACAGTTGTACATAATCATGGGAGTTGTTGTTACATCTTTATGCGTGCACACAATATAACAATATAATTTGGCCAATGTCAACTCACCAGCACTTCACCTCTCCCTCCACACCTTCCTCCTTTTGGTCCCTTTCCTCTACTGATCCCCCTTTGATTTTCATGAGATTCCCCAACATGCAATTTTCTTTTCCTTTTTCCTCTCTAGCTCCCACATATGAAAGAAAACATACAACCCAATAAGATATATTTACATGCATGTGTTCTGCATAAAGATTTGTACTTGAATAATTTATAGCAATATCATCCATTATAATCCAAATGTGCCGTCCATCTTAATATCCAGCAACTCATGAATGGTTAAACAAAATGAGGCATATTCAAACAATAGAGTACTATTCTACAATAAAATACCGCAGCAAAACACTGGTACACACTAAAACAGCATAAACTTTGAAAACGTATTGCTGAGCAAAAAGTTCAGTCACAAAAGGCCACATTCTGTATGTACTCTTCTATTTTTATGAAAAGTCCAGCATATGCAAATTCATAAAGGCAAAAAGTAGATTAGTGTTTTACCAGGGGCTCAGGGGAGGGAGAAATGGAGAGTGACTGTTAATGAGTACTGGGTTTCTTTGTGGAGTGATGAAAGTGCTCTGGAATTATATAGTGGTGATGATTGCATAACTGTGAAAATACTAAAAACCATAGATGTGTAGATTTTAAAAAAGAAGATTCTGTGGTAGGGAATTGTATCTCCAATAAAAATGAAAGCCATATATATATGGATATAGATGTGGATATGTATATAGATTCATTAAATAAATATTTTTTTCTTTTTTATTTTCTTTTTTATTGATTTTTTTATTGATTTTTTTAAATGACAGTGGAATGAATTACAATTCTTTTTAAAAATATTGTTTTAGTTATACATGGACATAATATCTTTATTTTGTTTATTTATTTTTATGTGGTGCTGAGGATTGAACCCAGGGTCTCACTCGTGCAAGGCGAGCACTCTACCGCTGAGCCACAATCCCAGCCCTGCATTACAATTCTTATTTCATATATAAAGCACAATTTTTCATATATCTGGTTGTATATAAGTATGTTGACACCAATTCGTGTCTTCATACATGAACTTTGAATAATGATGTCTATCACATTCCACCATCCTTGCTAATCTCCTGTCCATTCCCTTTCCCTCCCACCCCTCTGCCCTATCAAGAGTTCATCTATTCCTCCCTTGCTCCCCCTCCCTACCCCACAAGGAATCAGCCTCCTTATATCCAAAAAAAAAAAAAAAACCATTCAGCATTTGTGTTTTTGGAATTGGCTAACTTCACTTAGCATTATCTTCTCTGATGCCATCCATTTACCTGCCAATGCCATGATTTTATTCTCTTTTATTGCTGAGTAAAATTCCATTGTGTATATATGCTACATTTTTTTTATCCATTCATCTACTAAAGGGCATCTTGGTTGGTTCCACAGTTTAGATATTGTGAATTGTGCTGCTGTAAACATGGATGTGGCTGTGTCCCTGTAGTATGCTGATTTTAAGTCCTTTGGGTATAGAGATAGCTGAGTCAAATGGTGGTTCCATTCCCAGATTTCCAAGGAATCTCCATACTGCTTTCCATATTGGCTGCACCAATTTGCAGTCCCACCAGCAATGTATGATTGTACCTTTCTTCCCCACATCCTCACCAACACTTACTGCTGTTTGTCTTCCTAATAGCTGCCATTCTGACTGGAGTGAGATGATATCTTAGAGTAGTTTTGATTTGCATTTTTCTAATTGCTAAAGATGAGGAACATTTTTTCATATACTTGTTGATTGATTGTATATCCACTTCTGAAAAGTGTCTGTTCAGGTCCCTGGCCCATTTATTGATTGGGTTAGCTGTTATAAAGATCTCTACAAATGAGAAAGTGAAATGAACCAGAAAAGTCTTTGGAAAGAAAGTGACATTTGCAAAGGGTCTTAGGCAAAAAAAGTGTGTCTGTATCTGCCCATGGCCCATGTTTTAACAAGAATGGCAAATTACTAAAGTTAATGTTATCATAACAATAAAGACTTACCTACATTAATATATTACATCATTAACCCAACAATAATTCACCTTAAGTCCAGGTGTACTGGAAGCCAAAATTTTCTGTCAAATGTTAGATATTGATAAGCCCACAAAAGAACATTAAATTTTGCAGGTTTTTCATGCATTTCTTAACCAAAATCTCTAAATCTCCTTCAATATTTTCATTGCTGCAGCAATACTGTTAAAAAGAGACCTCTTAGGCATGCCACAGCCTGCCACAGATAAATACCTTTTTATCTCTTGGAAATCACATCATTCTGCACTTGCAGAACGTGCAGAATAGCATGCCTGCTTCCTTATCGTGTTCAATACAGAAAGCCCTCATCAGTCCAGTTGGTTTACAAAACACAACTTGCCTTGAGTGTGGCAATGACACATCCGCAATCTCATTCATCTCAGATACACATCTAACAATCATCTTTTATACACTGTCAGAAAGAATGAAGAAAATGTCTAATTTGGTCTTTCTTAGTTAATGTTTACTGAATTAAAATTCAATATGAATTTGACAATTTCCTTTTCAATTAAAAGAAAATTTTGTTATCAAAATATTTTCAGAAAATGTTTCCACCTAAAGATTTATTTACAAACCTAAGAATAGTGGATGGTATAAACAAAGCTTTGAATCATTACCAAATCTTTAAGCTAAGCTATTACATATAATTACAGATGTACTTTTAAAAGTAGATTGTCAAAGGACGGGCACCTCTTGTAACCATTAGCCTGGTTAACATGGCTTGGACAACTGCATTCCTTAAATACATTGGGCATTATACCAGATATACTATGCAGCTCATTGCCTGTTTTTTCTATTTTTTTAATTGTTAATGCAAATCCTTGCCCTGAATTGTAGACCCTGCAACATACAGAATGTTCTCTGACCCAATACACAGGAATGTTTAATAGATCTGTGCACAACTATCCTATTCAATTAACATGCACATCACCTTTGAAGGCTCTAAGAACTGGAGAAAAATTATAAAGGGGCAGTACAAGAAATCTTTTAGTATAACAATAGAGATCACCAATGTTCTTGGCATAAAAGCAGACATGTACACCAATGGAAAATATAGTCTGAATATTGACAAAGGAACCAAAAAACACATGGGAGAAAGGACAGACTCTTCAAGAAATGGTATGAGAAAGCTGGATATCTGAATGTAAAAGATTGAAACTAGATTCCTGTAACTCATGCTGTGAAAAAAATCAACTCAAATGGAATCAAAGATCTTAATGTAAGTCCTGAAAATTTGGAACTGATACAGGAAAACACAGGAAGATCACTGCAAGATAAAAATTTTCTGAACATGACTCCAATAGCTTAGGAAATAATAGCAAGAATTAACAAATGGGATTATATCAAATGAAAAAACTTCTTCACAGCAAAGGAAACAATCAAAAGAAGAAAAAGTCAGCCTACAGAGTGGGAGAGAAGATTGCCAGCTATTCACATGAAAGAGGATTAATATCCAGAATAGATAAAGAACTTAAAGGATTTAGTGACAAAAGAACACCTGATCTAGTCAATAAACTGTCAAATTACCTGAACAGACACTTCTCAAAACAAGTACAAATGGCCAATGATTATAGGAAAATATGTTCAGCTTCTTTAGCTTTCAAATAAATGCAAATCAAAACCACGTTAGGTTCTATCTCACTCTAGTCATAATGGTTATCAAAAAACAAAAAATAACAAATGCTGGCAAAGATGCAGGGGAAAAGAACCATTATACACTATTGATAGAAACGTAAATTAAATACATGCACTATGGAAAACAGTATGGATGTTCCTTAGAAAAGCTAAAAGTAGATGTACCATGTGAGCTGGCTATACCACTCCTGGTTATATATACCCAGAAGAGTCAAAATCAGCATACTATAGAGATATCGGCATACCCACATTTATGGCACAGTGCACAGTATCCAAGTGATAGAATCAGCCTAGGTGCCCTTGAACTAATGCATGGATAAAGAAAATGTGGTATCTATACACAGTAGAGTATTATTCAGCCATAAAGAAGAATGAAATTGAGTTATTTATAGGGAAATGGATGAAACTAAAGATCATCATGTTAAACAAACTAAGTCCAACTCAGAAAGGTGAGTATCTTATATAGAAGCTAGGGGAGAAAGAGGTGACAAGAGAGCAGGACTATTAACAAAGGAGAAGGGGATTCTGGGAGGGGAAAGGGGTAAGAAACAGTGGCAGGGTGATCAAAGTAATTATAGGCAAGTATGAAAATGTCACTTGAAAGCCATTTTTGTACATTACTTTGTGCTAATTATTCTAGTATAAAAGAAATGAGGAATAGTATAACCAATGCAGTAAAACAAAAGCTGTAAATAAGAACCCAAAATTGACATTTCATGAAAGAATGAAGTATTACAAGGCTAATGAAAATCAATATTTCATATTTCATCTTCTAGTAACCTTAAATAAAGATATTTTCACATATTAGATTGTCAGAGATATAACCTCATTTTTTTAAAAAAAATCCACTGAATCTTGAATACCTATGCTAACAAAACCCCACTACCTGTGTGGAGAATGAGAGACAAAAATGAACAGAACTCGTGTTACCTCCCATGGTTTTGTGTATTTTTTATTAAATCAACCAAAGTGTAAAAAATCCAAGTGAGTTTTTTTACCTCTGAAATCTTCACTGACTCATATTATGCACATATTTTAATTTATGCAACCGTTGCTCAAATCATTGTTAGAAAATATCTTTTGAAATTGCCTGCATGATTGATGCATAGGCCACAGAAGAAAGTCTATAGTTTTTAGACAAAATCAACTTTTTATTTAAATATATGACTGTGTAAGAGACATATACATTTGTGGTGCTATAATGAAGTGCCTTAGGCTGTATAGTTTATAAACAACCGAAATATATTTCTTATGGTTCTGGAGGCTAGGTGTTATGGTTTGGGATTTAAATGTTCCCCAAAGTCTAATGTGTTTAAATTTTGGTTCCCAGGTGACAGTGCTGTTGGGAGGTAATGAAACCTTTAGGAAGTAGAGACTCCTTGGGTAAGGTTGGATCAGGAGGGGCATACCCTTGAAGGGGATATTGAGATCCAGTCCCCTTCCTCTTTCTCTTTGCATTCCAGCCACCATGAGGTGAGCTACTCTGCTCCTGCATGCACTTCTATCATGATTTGCCTCACAACAGGCCCATAGCAATGGCATCAAGCAACCAAGGACTGAAACCTGGCACCATGAGCCAAAATAAATCTTTCCTCCTTTTAAGTGTATTTTCTCAGTATTTTGGGATTTTTTTATTTGTGGTTTTTAGATATACATGAGAGTAGAGTGTATTTAGACATATTATACATACAGGGAGTACAACCCGCTCCAATTAGGTTCTCATTCTATGTTTGTACATAATGTGGAATTCCACTGGTCATATATTCATAGATGAGCAAAGGAAAGTTATGTCTGATTCATTCTACTGTCTTTTGTATTCCTCTCTTGCCTTCATTCCCCTTTGTCTAATCCAATGGATTTCTACTTTTCCCCTCCCTACCCACCCTTGCTGTGGATTAGCATCCACATATCAGTCAGAACATTCAGCCTTTAGTTTTTTAGGATTGGCTTATTTCACTTAGCATGATAGTCTCCATTTTCATCTATTTACCAGCAAATGCCATAATTTCATTATTATTTATGGTGGAGTAATATTTCATTGTGTATACATATCACATTTTCTTTACCTATTCATCTGTTGAAGGGCACCTAGATTGGTTCCATAACTTGGCTATTTAGTTGCTGTAAAAATTTAGTTGCTATAAATATTGATGTGGCTGTGTCACTGTTGTATGCTGATTTTAGGTCCTTTGGGTATATGCTGAGGAGTAGAATAACTGGTTCAAATTGTGATTCCTTTCCAGGTTTTCTGAGGAATCTTCATACTGCTTTCCATAATAGTTGCACCAATTTGCAATTCCACCAACAATGTATGAGTGTACCTTTTGCCCCACATCCTTGCCAACATTTATTGCTACTTATATTCTTAATAATTGCCATTCTGAATGGAGTGAGAAGAAATCTCAGTGTAGTTTTAATTTGCATTTCTCTAATTGCTAGAGATGCTGAGCATTTTGTTTTCATATATTTGTTGACAATCATATTTCTTCTTCTGTGAAGCACCTGTTCAGTTCCTTTGCCCATTTATTGATTGGGTTACTTGTTTTTTTATGTTAATTTTTTTAGTTTTTCATATACACTGAAGAAAATTAATTAATTAATTAATTTAATTAATGCTCTATCTGAGGTGTAGGTGGCAAAATTTTTTCCCATTCTGTAGTCTCTCTTTTCACATTCTTGATTGTTCTATTTGCTATGGAGAAGCTTGTTAGTTTGAAACCATCCCATTTATTGATTCTTAATTTTACTTCTTGCACTTTAGGAGTCTTGTTGAGGAGGTCCATACTTAAGCTGACATGATGGAGAGTTGGGCCTACTTTTTCTTCTGGTAGATGCAGGGTCTCTGGTCTAATGCCTAGGTCCTTGATCCACTTTGAGTTGAGTTTTGTGCAGCATGCAAGATAGGAGTCAATTTCATTCTACTACATATGTTTTTATTGAGGGTGGGGGTTAGCAGGGTTGAACTCAGGGGCACTCGACCACTGAGACACATCCCCAGCCCTATTTTATATTTTATTTAGAGATAGAATCTCACTAAGTTGCTTAGCATCTCACTTTTACTGAGGCTGGCTTTGAACTTGTTATCCTCTTGCCTCAGCCTCCCGAACCACTGGGATTATAGGCATGCGCCACCAGGCCTGGCTCATTCTACTTCATATGGATTTCCAGTTTTCCCAGCACCATTTTTTTGAAGACGCTCTCTTTTCTCCAATGTATGTTTATGGCACCTTTGTCCCAGTATAAACTGTATTTATGTTGGTATGTCTCTGAGTCTTCTGTTCCATTGGTCTTCGTGCCATTTTTGTTACTAGAGCTCAGGAGTATAATTTAAGGTCTGGTATGGAGAAAAACCGAAAGCATTCCCTCTAAAAACTAGAATAAGACAGGGATTCCCTCTTTCACCACTCCTATTCAACACAGACCATGAAACCCTTGCCAAAGCAATTAGATAAAAGAAAGAAATTAAAGGAGTATGAATAGGACAAGGAGAGCTCAAACTACCCATATTTGCTAAGAACATGATTCTATGTTTAGAAGAGCCAGAAGACTCCATCAGAAAGCTCCTCAAGCTCATAAATGAGTTCAGCAAAGTACCAGGATATAAAATTCACACCCATAAACTAACTGTGTGCTTATACATCAGTGATGAATCAACTGAAAGAGAAATCAGGAAAACTAAATCATTCACAATATCAATCTAACAAAAAAAAATGCGAAAGATCTCTACAATGAGAACTAAAGATCACTAAAGGAAGAAACTGAAGAAGACCTTAGAAAATGGAAAGATCTCTCATGTTCTTGGATAGGCAGAATTTACATTGTCAAAATTTACAATGGCCATATTGCCAAAAGCACTATACAGATTCAATGCTCCAGCACCAGCATTCATCTTCCGACCAGCAGATCCCTGATGGAGCTCAGGCCTAGTCCAGATTCGCCCTCGCTCACCTGAGAGGGACCCAGGCCCAGTCTGCCCAAATCTCCATCATGTTGGATCACACCCTGACTTCTTTAATAATAAGACTCCTAGAGTGCAAGAATTAAAATCAAGAATCAATAAATGGGATGGATTCAAACTCAAAAGCTTCTTCTCAGCAAAATAAACAATCAGTGAGGTGAAGAGAGAGTCCACATTTGGGGAGCAAATTTTTTTTTTCCATTTTATCTTTTCTTTTTTTTATTTTTTTATTTTTTAAATTATTTTTTATTGTAGGTTGTTCAAAACATTACATAGTTCTTGATATATCATATTTCACACTTTGATTCAAGTGGGATATGAACTCCCATTTTTACCCCATATACAGATTGCAGAATCACATCAGTTGCACAACCATTGATTTACATATTGCCATTCTGGTGTCTGTTGTATTCTGCTGCCTTTCCTATCCTCTACTATCCCCCCTCCCCCCTCCCCTCCCCTCTTCTCTCTCTACCCCCTCTACTGTAATTCATTTCTCCCCCTTATATTTTTCCTCCTTTTGGGGAGCAAATTTTTAACACAAACACACATGAGATAGAGCACTAATGTCAAGGATATATAAAGAACTCAAAAATCTTAACACCAAAAAACCAAACAACACAATCAATAAATGGGCCAAGGAACTGAATAAACACTTCTCAGAAGATGATATACAATCAATTGACAAATATATGAAAAAATGTTCAATATCTTTAACAATTAGAGAAATGCAGATCAAAACTACTCTAAAAAGTCATCTCACTCCAGTCAGAATGGCAGCTCTAAGAGTACAAACAACAATAAGTTTGGTGAGGATGTGGGGGAAAAGGCACACTCATACTTTGCTGATGGGACTGCAAATTGGTACAGCCAATATGGAAAGAAGTTTGAGATTCCTTAGAGAACTGGAAATGGAACCACCCTTTGACCCAGCTAGCCCACTCCTCAGTCTATACCCAAAGGACTTAAAATAAGCATACTACAGGGACACAGCCACATCCATGTTGATAGCAGCACAATTAACAATAGCTAAACTGTGGAACCAAACTAGATGCCCTTCAGTTGATGAATGGATAAGGAAAATGTGGCATATATATACAATGGAATATTATTCAGCATTAAAAGAGAATAAAATCATGGCATTTGCAGGTAAATAGATAGAGCTGGAGAATATAATGCTAAGTGAAGTTAGCCAATCCCAAAAACCAAATGCCGAATGTTTTCTCTGATATAAGGATACTGATTCATAATGGGGGTTGGGGGAAGCATGGGTAGATTAGATAAACTCTAGATAGAGCAAAGGGGAGGGACGGAAAGAGAAGGGGGCATGGGGGTAGGAAAGACAGTGGAATGAGATGCACATCATTACTCTAAGTACATGTATATAGACACAAATGGTGTGACTCTATTTTGTGTACAACCAGAGATATGAAAAATATGTGTAATATGAATTATAATGCATTCTGCTGTCATACATAACAAATTAAAACAAAAAAAATATGTAAAAAATTCCAATCACATTCTTCACAGAGATAGAAAGGGCAGTCATGAAATTCATTTGAAAAACAAGAACCCAGAATAGCCAAAGCAATCCTTAGCAAGAAAAATGATTCAGGAGGCATCACAATACCAGACCTTATTATCTCAGTATTTTGTTACAGTGGTGCAAAGCTGACTAACACACTAAAAAATCCACAATGAAAGCGATGAAAGAGATTCATCGTCTGGTGAAGGATTTTTTCCTGGTTCATAGATGAAGCCTCTTGCTTTGACCTCATATAGGGAGAAGGCCAAAAAGCAAAGGACTAGGCAATTCCCTAAAATCTATTTATAAGGGCACTAATTCTACCCATGAGGATAGAATGACTTAATCACCCCCAAAGGCCCACCTCTTGATACTATCACAATAAATTTTTGGTTCCAATATGTGAATCTGGGGGGAACACACACATTCAAACCATAGCAGTGACTCATTCTCCTTAGCAGAACTGACTGCAAATGAGTTATAATAATCATTTCTGAATCTCAAACCAGCCTCAAAGGATTGAGGATATTGAAATAATATTCACAAGCCTTTGAATACTGTTGGAAAAAGTTTTTCTAAATTGCCAATGGGACATTTAGTCTTCCAAGGTAAATAATTCTGATGATTATTTTAAAGAAACTCATGCCCATTATCTTAAGTAATGTTTATAGATGTGTGTCTCTGTATATATACAAGGAGTCATTTACAAAGATTAGAGAGTAGATTGAATTTTTTTTAATTATTTGCTGGTCTTCTGTACCAGCTCCTCCCTACTATAAATAGAATTTTACCACTCACTCCATCAACAGCAAGCTTGTGACTTGCTATGCACAAGGAAATGTGAGTGGAAATTACACAGGCCACTACTGAACAAACCTAAGAAACTTTGTGTGATTCAACCACTGCTCAATGCCCTCTGATTTGAGAGTAAAGCATGGAACAGAGTTATCACCAAGCTAAACCCAATAAGCTGTACAATAAGAAATACACCTCTGTTCTTGTAAGTGGCTGGGATTTTTAGAATTATTTGTTTCTGCACCATAACTTGGCCTAATCTGACTGATCAGGACAATACTTATTGGGGGAGACAAAAAAGAACTAAAGTAAACAGACAATTTGAAAACCAAACTAATTTCATTGTAGCCTTAGTATTTAGGATCCTTAGCAATAATTTTTTTAATATTTATATTGTTTTCTTATATTTAAGTATTTTATCTATATATAATAGAATTCACATTAATACTCTGAATAATTTTTTTAAAAAAAACTTAAAGCAGATGGCATATCATCACTCTAATAAATTAATGCTATGGGAAGTGAAAGGTAAAAACAAACACCAAGCTATATCAAGCATGCTGATGTAATTGTGCAATGAAGCTTTTGATATCTAAATGGAAGAGTGAATCAATTAGATCTCAGATAAAATGAACTCAGAAAAATATGCTTGCTCATTAGGAGTATGCTTACTATAATGCAAGAAATATTCTTTAAAAATTCTTTCCCAAAGCTGAAAGAAACTTAGGAAGTTAAAGTCACTGAAAATTTACCACAGCCAGTCCTGAATCACAGTAAAATAATGACAAATTATGGTGACAAGTGAATACCTGGATGACCCTACAACCACATTTAGGAAAAATACCAATTCACTGAAATTGTCTAAGGACAATTCTGAAGGTTGTAAGTTGGACCAAAATTCACAGCTATTTTATCAATCTACTGAGTTTGAATATTTTTAAGAAAAAAATATTAATATGGAATCAAACAATAATGAGAAAAGCATACATGATTTTTTAAAGGTTGACTTTGGAGTTTTGAAAATGGTAAAAATAATATTATTATTCAGCCATAAATAAGAATGAAATTCTTACAACAAAATGGATGGAGCTGGAAGACATTATGCTAAGTGAAAAAAAAAAAAAGCAGACATAGAAAGACAAGTACTTTCTTTCATATGTGAAAGCTAAGAAAAAAGTCAATCTGAATGTAGAATAGTGATTACTAGAGGTGAAAGCAGGGGAGGATGGATTTGATCCAATCATGCTGCATTTCACATATTGAAATATATCACACTGAATACATAAATATGCACAATTAATACTTGTTTTCCAAAAGTAATTTTAATTGCATATGCTGAACTTCAGTTCCATTTAAAGTTTTATCAAACTTAAGAGAAATTTGTTTGCCAAGAAGATATGATCAATAAAAGGATAGAGTGCCAAAGGCAGGCATGTAAGTTTTTCATTAAACATATTTAAGGAAGAAGTTTGCAAGCACAGCCATGTCTGTGCGCTTTTCTACTGAGATTCTTAACACTGCAGGAACAGATGGTTCAGATAGGGTTTTGCCATGCCCAGTGAAATGGGAATGTAAACATTCAATTTCTGTGCCAAGAATTCTCACCCAAATTGTTTTCATAGAATTTTACCACCAAATCACTAAAATATTAAACATGGTATCCATATTTTTAGATTTATTCAAGTTTATTCAAGTTTACCAATTTTCTTTCTCCAAAGAGCATCTAAATGCCAAATAAGCTGCCAACTGTTCTCAAAGGTGAGAAAGAAGAAAGCAGTAGCAACAGCCACTGGCCACCGAAGTCTGCACACCTCAGTCAGGCATCAAGGAGGAGATGACTGTCCCAAGTGTCCCTGGCCCTTTTCCTCTTTCCCACCTCTCCCATCCAGGGGCTGGCATTACCTCCCTATGTAGCTGGTCCTACTCTTCCCTGCCTCCCCAACTTTGTTCTAACAGCTGTGGCTCTATTTTGACAACTGTGCTCATCATAATCAATGGTATTTAAGAATTGATTGCCTCAAGAGAAGTCAAATCCATTTTTAAATAGTCACCAAAATATTTATATTTCTCAAAAAAAGAGGGGGGGACTTTTCCTGAAGGATCTCTTTCTGAATAGAGGGAGTGCTTTGGGAAAGGAATAAAATAAGCATTTTATTCTTGTTTTACAGAGTAAGGCTGAAAAAAAGAATAAAGCCAATGTCATTAAGCACCAGGGTCTCACTGGTCTCTGTACTGGAGGAATTAATACCTGTTTTCAATATAGTCTTTACAATAATGCTCAGGGTAGGTGTTGTTGATACCACGTTACAGAATAAGAAACCCACGTGAAGAATTATTCAGCCTCTCACTTATCCCTTAGCTAAGGATGAAGACAGGCCGAAACCCAGACCCTCTGACATCTGTCCCTGTGCTGTGTCCAGGGTCCAAATCAAAGAGAGCCCTTCCCTGTGGCAGCTTCTACTATACTTCTCTCCTAACCGTCCCATTTCCTACTTTTATCAGCATCTTCCTGCACAGGAAAGAACACTATTTTTATAGAAGTACATTCATCCTGTGTAAAATGTACTAAATGATCTGATTCAGAGTTAGTCACAAAAAAAAAAAAAAGGTTCACAGTGTAATGACATTCTATTTAATGAAGAGTGTATGTTTCCCCATCATTTTCTTGGCATTTTAGACATTAACCTCCTAAGTGAGAATACCACGGGTTTGCAGTGGATTTGATCAGGGAAAATGCTATAGATATCACTCACCTATGAACCAGCGTCTGCTCACGATTCCTCACAATTGAAAGACTGTCCAAACTATTGGCTTTCAAGAACTGAAGAAATAGACCCCCTGATGTACAAACACTGCCTGGGAGGTCACGGTGATGGAACCTTCTGTGCCTTAGAAACTGCTGCATTAGTGGAATTTTCCCAGATTGGTAAAAGGAAGCCAGAAGTAGTTCGATGACGACTTTCTATAAGCTAAACCCAGTTGGAGAGCATAACGCAGACCACATGGAACCATACAGAAAACCTTTTCCTTCCCATTTTGATTCCTTCTCAGTCCTCCTAGTTCACCACTCTTGCAATTAAACCTTCTTATACTCCTGAGGAATCCCCAAACGTGCCCTGAGACTTCACATAAAATGCACATCTGGTGAAAGGTTTGCTTTCCGTGTGTCCTGATAGGATTTTACACTGGGTCTGAGTCAACACCTGGGTGAGACACAGTGATTAGGGTGTTAGTTCTAAA
Source organism: Callospermophilus lateralis (assembly GCF_048772815.1). NCBI lineage: Eukaryota > Metazoa > Chordata > Mammalia > Rodentia > Sciuridae > Callospermophilus > Callospermophilus lateralis. The sequence goes on along the minus strand of NC_135314.1, from coordinate 15,015,900 downwards.
CTCCTTGCTTAGCAAGTTTTATTAGATGTTATATTCTTCTTACCTTGGTATTCAGCATGTTTTAAGGTGCTTGGCAAAAGAACAGCATTCCCTTTCCACTAGGGTTATGAAATGCAGCTAGGTTTCAAATGGACACAGAGGAAAAAACATGTCTTAAAAGTCAGATTACTCTCTGGCAGCTGTCAAATTTCTCCTCAGAAAACCATCAGCCTTAAGATATGCTAAAATTACCCTGAAAGTAATTGAAAGCCAACCATTTAAAACAAACGATTGACATTAAATTAAAATCAGTGACAAAATGTTCAAAAATCTCAAAATAAAAACGCTGAGTACAAACCCAACTAAGCTGTTTCCCAGTCCCTGGACAATGTGGAGAGTGTGAATGCAGCTAGCCCTGGGGTCTCTGACGTCCTCACTGCCTTCAAGTTGTTGTCACCTTTCTGATTTTATCTTCAGGTGTCCACCTGGTTCCCTCCTCACTCTGTCCTCGTGTGAGTATGGCCTCTCCCTCAGCATCTTCCGTCCAGTCAACAAAATCTCCTGAGAGGAAGAAACAGAAACTTTTCTCCCTAAGCATCTTAGGAAATGTCCATTTTCTTTCTTTGTTTCTTTCTCTCTTTTTTTGTTTTTGGTCCCACCTCACCTTTTCCCCCACTACCACAGGGGGAAGGCCTCAAATATTAACAAATAATTTTAATATTTCACCAGGCTCATTCTCTTCTACGAACTAACGTTTTTTTTACGTCTACAGATGTTACATGACCACAATAAGTTATCTCATCAATTTAAGTAATTTTTAACTTTTCCTTGCAACTTTTCTTCCTTTTACCCACCCCAAGAAAAGGCAAGATTTAGAATGATTTCTCCAGATGACCTTCCTAACTCACTCACCACTAGAACCAAACAAAGACTTAGAAATTGTTCCACATGGTCCTCAAAAAAAAAAAAAAAAAAAAAAACCAGCAACGTGTGCTTCATTGAACCCCTGTTTTACTGCGTGACTATTCTAGCTAGTGTATTACAAGTCCTGACTACAACACTTGAAGAGAAAATGAGGGACTAAACTTTGGAATGTTGACTTCAACCTTGCTCTATTTATTTCCCACCAGAATTAATTACCACCAGTTTAGAGGTTTAAAGCAACCCAAATTTATTATCTTACAGTTCTGTAGGTTAAAAGTCCAACAAGGGTCTCACTGGGCCAAAATCAAGTTGTCTGCAGAACAGTGTTTCTTTCCAGACCCTCGGGGGTCAACCCTTGACCTTTGCACTTCTAGACACCTGCACATTCCATGACCCTTCCTCCATCTTTAAATCAAGTCATGTTGCATCCTTTAACCATTTTGTTTTAGTCAGGTTTTTCACTGTTGTGACTAAAAGACCTGACCAGAACAATTTTAGAGGAGAAGTTTATTTGAAGGCTCACAGTTTCAGAAGTCTCAGTCCACTGATAGCCAGCTCCATTCCTCAGAGTTCAAGGTGAGGCAGAACATCATGGTGGAAGAGTGTGGTGAAGGGAGGCAGCTCACATGATGATCAAGAAGCAGAGAGAGCGAATCCACTTGCCAGATACAAAATATGTACCCCAAAGACATGCCCCAATGTCCTACCTCCTTCAGCCCCACCCTACCCACCTTCAGTTACCACTCGGTTAATCCCATCAGGAGATTAATTCACTATTGGGTTAAGGCTCTCATAACCCAATCATTTCTCCTCTGAACTTCTTTCCATTGTCTCACACGTGAGCTTTTGAGGGACACCTCACATCCAAACCACAATGTATTCATAATCATATCTCCCTTCTTTTACCATGGCTGGGGATTTTCTGTTTTTAAGGATCTGTATGATTGAAGTAAGCCCATTTGGATAATTCAAGAAAATTTCTTCATCTTACAGTCTTTAATGTCATATCTGCAAAAAAAAAAAAAAAAAATGCTGGTTTTGTTACTATAGCTCTGTAGTATAATTTAAAGTCTAATATTGTGATACCTCCAGCATAGCTCACTTTGCTTAGGATTTCTTTTGCTATTCTGGATTCCTTATTTTTCTTAATGAATATTAGACTGTTTTTCTCCCTAGTCCTGTGAAGAATATCATTGATATTTTGATGAGAATTTCAATGAATTTGTATAATTCTTTTAGTAGTATGGCCATTTTCACAATGTTAATTCTGCCTATCCAATTATTTCCATATTCTTAGGTCTCTGATTTCTTTCTTCAGTATTCTTATGTTTTTCATTATAGAAGTCCTTCACCTCCTTAGTTAGATTGATTACCAACTATTTTATCTTTTTTTTTGTTGTTATTATTGTGAATGGGATTGTTTTTCTAATTTTGTTTTTCAGCAGGTGTAGTTTTTTAAAATGTTGGTTCTTTTGGAAAGGTAAAACAAAAAAAAAATTATGCTAAACATCAGCAAAGAGGATGCTGAAAGTAAATCATGCAAGGCTCTCATCCCTCATACAAAACTGATTGATAGCTGAACCTGGAATACTGTGAGCAATTCTGACTGCTGTATCTCCAGGAAGACAAAGCTGAACTGGAGGAAGTCCAAGGGGTTAATTAAAATGCTTGAGGGATTGGAGGCATTTCTCAAAGGCAAAAGATTAAAAAGAAAGAAAGGGGGTTAGAAGAGTGAATAGAATCTGTCTTAATTCATTCAGGCTGCTAAAACAAATCAACATACATTGGGTGGCTTTAAAATAAAAAAACAGAAATTTATTTAGCACAGTTTCAGAAGCTGAAAGTTCAAGATCAGGGTGCAGTATGGTTGGGTTCTGATGAGGGCACTCTTCTGAGTTGCAGACTCCCATGTTCTCTCTCTGTCTTCACGTGGCAAAAGGAGCAAGAGAAAACTTTATTGGGTCCCTGTTACGGCTTAGATGTGAGGTGTCCCCCAAAAGATTATGTGTGTGACAATGCAAGAAGGTTCCAAGGAGACATGACTGGGTTGTAAGAGTCTCAACCCAATCAATGATTCAATCCCCTGATAGGGATTAATTAAGTGGAACTGAAGTGGTAGGGTGTGGGTGGAGGAGGTGGGAATTGAGGCGTGGCTTCAGGTATATATCTGTATCTAACAAGTGGACTCTCTCTGCTTTCTGATCATCATGTGAGCTGGTTCTTTCTGCCACACACTTCGGCCACGATGTCCCACCTCACCTGGAGCCCCTAGGATGGAGTCTGCTGTCTATAGATTGAGACCTCTGAAACTGTGAGCCCTTAAGTAAACTTTTCCTCCTCTACAGTTGTGCTGGTCAGGTCATTTAGTCATTGCAGCAAAAAAGCTTGCTAAAACAGTTCCTTTAATAAAGGTACTAATCCCCTTCATTTGGACTCCAGGCTCATGGACTTACTCACTTCCCAAAGTCCTCACCTCCTAATATCATTACATAGAGAGAATGTCAATACATGGATTTGGGGAGGAAACAAACATTCAGTCTACTCCAAAACCTCTGAAATTGTGAAAGGTATAGAGAAAGTATAGAGCTTATATACAGGTAAATATAGTTATTTACCTTGAGAATTCTCACCCTGTCTTTACTTGTGGAACTTATGAGAGTGGCACAAATTTTAATGTAAGTAGGCTCAGAAAGGATTTATGGAAAAGTCATAAATGACTTCAAGAAAATGTCCACTGCTATCAGATATTTTCCTATATCCTTATCTATATGCAATGGTACTCACTTATTACTGGCTTGACCTTCCAGGTCCCTGTGGTCAATTGTGGTCCGAAAATATAAAATGGAAAATTCCATAAACAAACACCTTTCAAGTTTCAAATTATGCACATTTCTGAACAGCAAGTTACAAGTCTTATGCTGTCCTGCTCCATCCTACCTGGTGCATGAATCATCCCTTTGTCCAGCATATCCACTTCATATATGCTACCCACCCGTGTGTCACTTAAAAGTCATCTAGGATATCAGATACACTGTATCACAGTACTTGTGCTCAAATAACTCATATAGTAACCTAACACTGTGTCTTAATGCCTACACCATTCTCCTCACTTCATCTCATCATGTAGACATTGTACCATCTCTCATCATCATAAGAAGAAGGGTTAGTACAGTACAATGAGACATTTTGAGAGAAAGAGAGGACACATTTACATAACATTCACTCCAGTGTTTGTTACAATTGTTCTGTTTTTATTTATTGTTATTAGTGTCTTACTGTGCCTAATTTATAAATCAAACTTAATCATGTATATATGTATAGGAAAAAACATAGGATATAGGGTTTAGTACTTACTAATCCATAGCTACAGGCATCCTCTGAAGGTCTTAGAATGTACTCTCTTGGGTAAGGGAGGACTGCTATACTTTAAGTGAAAAGATTATCCTATTTTATGGACTTGCCATCATTCAATCTGTAAAGAATGATTCTAGCTCTCCCTAGTCTGTCTTATTTTCTGCCCTCCTAGCAGCTCTCACCTTGGCAAAACTGATTCTTTTTTTGGGGGGCGGTGGGGCATTTTAGGCAGAATTTGGCAGTCAACAAGGGAGAAAAGCGTGGGAAACTAGAGGTGTGGGGTTGGGGGAGAGTTTTCCCAGGTGAAGGACATTTGAAAACAAAGTACAACCTCAGAGAATGGCCACAATGGATGAGAGAGGCAAGAAAGGAAGTTTTAAAAAACATGGCTTTTTGAAAGCCCTCAAGGATTTAAGTTCTTTCAAAGCTCATTTTGGTTTCGGTGCTGTGTTCTTTTGACCACGATATTGCCCTGACTTAACCACACCAGTCAAGGCTGTACAAACATTCCCCATGTGGGCCCGTCCAATAATGCCCTTTGGGATTCCTTGTGAAAACACCTAGCATTCCACTTGATATTCCTGCCCCACCACATGACACTTTTTAGAAAGTGGTTCAATTAAACTCCTTGGAGAACCTCATAAGTTAGGTAATTGGAGCACCAAGCAGAATCTGTCAGCAGACGCCTTTCACTAAGCTAATTACGGATAAAACCAGTATGAAGTGGTTTGAAGCAGAGATTAAAATTTCACCCAGCTGGACTTTGGTTAATAGTGAATTAAACTGCTGGACTGCAGTGGCGTTCTGCTGGGAATATCACTTGAAACAGAGGAGCCGGCCAATGACTGCTCTGATTTTGTTCTTGAAAATAATATAAAAGTAACACAAGCCCACCAAGGCTTTACCTCCCTTTCCTTTCAAAGCATTATTTGTGAGAGAAATCATGAATAAAAGAACCCATCTGCTTTTTGTCAAGTCCAGATACTTCCTCCATATGTGCAGAAGGGGGCCACAAGTCACCTGAATACTTTCTAATAGGCACAGTTAGTGCTGATTCATTTCTCAAAACGTAATAATAATGAATGAATATACTCCACCCATTCAAAAAAAAAATCACTTCACCTTAAAAAGCAGCCAGTCCTGGGAGTGGGGGAAGAGGAGCAGAAGTACAGAGAGATTCGAGAGAAAATGACTGGAGGACAGAGAAGCACGGTGAACCTGTGAACTGGGACAAAGAGGGCCCACGTTTTCCTTCCTCTACTGGAGAAAACCTACAAGGACCTGCCTCAGCGTGTCTGCTTCCTGCTAGTTTTTAAGACTCCAGAAAATACATTCCTAAACTGAAACCCCATCCAAATTCCATTTTCTTCATTAAACAGGCTTCACATCACACCAATCGCGAGACCATTTCTCCTATTTCCAGCGTGTTCCATAAGATGTTATGACCCCTTACTTCTGTGGCTGCTCCCGTGTGCTGCAACCTACCGGGCTCCAGGGTGTCGTCAGTTTTCACTTTACCTCTCCTACAGCCCCTGTAAATTCTAGACCATGACTTTTAATATGTTCAACTATTAAAATACATGAGCTAGAAACTCTAGGTACATTTAATAAAAACCCAGACCCCTCCGACACTCTCCTCTGGTAGAACTCTCTTTTCCCCTCCAGGTACCATTTCTTCCCCGTTGTTTTGAAGGTAGAAAGAGAAGCTTTCGTTATTGTCTATGACTGAGAAATAAGAAAATATTCTATGGATATATGGGAAGTTGCAGACACAGTTAGCGCCTTTTTTACTTCAAATATCTGCAGCTCGCCGCTTGAGGCCCCTCTGCCTGGCTGCTGCATTTGGCCTGGGAGCAGACCAGGCCAGCCAGGCCAGAAGTGCTGGAGGGCCAAGGTCTCTTGGAAAACCATCAACCACTGACTGACTGATGGAGGATGTCTTTGTTCAGATTGTTAAATAACTCTCAGATTTGGTGTTTAAACCACACATAATTGTTTTCTCACAGTTCTGGAGGCTGGAAGTCTAAAAATCAGGGTAGCAAAATGGTCAGACTCTGGTGAGGGCCCGCTTCCAGGTTGCAGATTGCTGCCTTCTTGCTGAGTCCTCATGAGGCAAGAAGAGGGAAGGAGACCCTGAGAACACTGTTAAAAAAGCACTAATCCCATTCTTAAGCGTTCTGCCCTCATGGCCTACTACTCCCTAGAAGCCCTCAACCTAGTGGACATCAACATAGTGTCCATAACAGACATCAACATAGCTTCCATAACAAAGGACAATCTTGCCAGCAGCTTTGCCTTCGGTGGTGACACTCTGAGGCATGCTCTACACAGCAAGAATGAGTGCTAGTGGCCGACAATTGTCACCTGCTTGTTATTACTCCACTCCCTGGGTCACCTCCCCACTCAGATGACCTGTGTTCATCTCCTTCTCTCAGGGTCTCCTGAGGCCAGAGGGTAGGCTCAGCAATGTTTACTAATAGGGAAGAAGGTTCAAAACAGTTCCAGAAACTGTTGATCTAGAGGAGGAGGCTGATGGGAGCAGCTCAAGTCTCTGCGCTCTAAACTCCCACTAGAACAAGGCACCTGAGACACCTTTTCTCAGGGATCCAGAAAAGCTTCAGGAGGTGAAAACATTTCGAGGGGACCTGGAAGAACAAGTAGGACTCAGAGGGTAGAAGTGTTTAGAGGAATCGGAGCAGAGGGACCAACAAAAACAAAGCCAAGGAAACACAAAACCCTCAGCAGGAGGAGGAAAGTGACTCAGGGCCTTGGATCCATGCTACATGCAAGAGCATCATTTCACTCCACAGGCTACCAAGAGAAAATAAGAGATCAGGGGAGTGATACATTACAGATGTTTAGAAACCTAAGCGAGGAAAGCACATAGACAGATTTTTAGGGAATAATAAGAATTATTTGCAAGTGACTTAAATTTATCATAAAGCTAAATAAAGGTTTGGATGTAGCTTAAACCAATCAGAGAAGCTATATTTGCATAGGTACATGTGATATATGAGTATTAGTGCTCTTTTGTGAATGAAAGTAAGATTTTAGGCAAAATATACACTCTGGTTTCAGATTTGTGAGATACATTTACAGGTGAGGAAGGACAAAGCTCCTGTTCGATGTTGGTGCTTTTTCAGTATTGCCGTTGCAGGGAACAGCTCCACCATTCCTATGCTGAGGTTCCAATCCGGGACCCGGAACTCATCCTTAATACCTCCCCCCTCTTCAGCTGACCCTAACGTCCATCAATTTTGCCTCCTACATATCTCCCACTGCTTATCCAGCGACTGCCAGGTCATCTGTCATGGAAGGTCAGAAGAGGAGACAGTCACCCAGGCCCTCCGCTCTGCTCTCATCAGAAGCTCCACAGCTGGACCTTCTGTCTTGGCTCCCCACTGCCCTCAGGATGAGATCCTCTGTGATGCAGCCTCTGTCCTCCCACTCAGCGGACTCCCTTGAGTCTCTCTACCTCATTCTTGACTCCACAGCCACGAGGCTCAACCCTTAGCTCCCCAAAGGAGGACACAATCCCCTTGCCCTCAGAGACTCTGCCTGAACAGTTCTTGTTAGGATTTTTTCCCAGGCCCCCTCCCCTTTGCCTACCTAACCCTTATTCTTCTTTTGCTTCCCCACCCAACATTACTTTTTCAGAGAGCCTGGCCTGGCCCCCAGCCCAGGACAGCTCCCTTTCCAACTTTCCCAGTCTTCTGCAGTTTTTCTTCATGACCCGTGTGCTCATCGGATGGTCTGCCCCTGTCTCTCCAGAGCACAGGCTCTCTGAAGGTGGCCCAGAACAGGGCCTAAGAAACACATGTCTGAAGAAATTATGTTCCTGACAATTTCACTTGCCCTGGTATCCATTCACCGCTCTGTAGGCTTTAGCTAGTTGTTCCCATATGCAGCTAAAAAAAGTAAGACTGAGAGATGTGTAAGCAACTTATTCTGTCAGGAATCATGGACCTAGAATTTATTTTTTATTTCTTATTTGTTCTTTTTAACTTCACCTAACAGTAGAATATATTTTGACATATCATGCACACATGGAATATAACTTCCCATCTTTGTGGTTGTACATGTTGTGGAGTTTCACTGGTCATGTGTTCATAAATGAACCTAGGAAATTTATGTCTGATTCATTCTACTGTCTTTCCCATTCCATCCTCACCCTTCCCCCGACTCACCTCTGTCCATCCCCATGAACCTACACACACACACACACACACACCACCTATTGTGAGTTAGCATCTGAATATCAGAGAGAACCTTTGGTCTTTGTTTTTTTTAGGATTGACTTATTTCACTTAGTGTGACAGCCTCCAGTTCTATCCATTTACCGGTAAATGCCATAATTTCATTGTGTATATATACCACATTTTCTTTATCCATTCATCTGTTGAGGGTCATCTAGGTTGGCTCCATAGCTTGGCTATTGTGAATTGAGCTGCTAGAAACATTGATGTGGCCACATCATTATAGTATGCTTTTAAGTTCTTTGGGTATAAACTAAGAAGTGAGATACCTGGGTCAAATAGAGGCTCCAGTCCAAGTTTTCTAAGGCATCTCCATACTGCTTTCCATAGTGGTTGCACCAATTGCAATCCCACCAGCAATGTGTACGTGTACCTTTTCCCCCGACATCCTCACCAACATTTACTATTACTTGTATTCTTGATAACTGCCTTTTTTGACTAGAGGTGGAATCTCAGTGTAGTTTTAATATGCATTTCTCTAATTGCTAGAGATGTTGAACATTTTTTTCATATATTTGTTAACCAATCATATTTCTTCTGTGAAGTGTCCATTCAGTTTCTTTGCCCATTTATTGATTATGTTATTTGGTGTTTTTTGTTTGTTTGTTTGTTTGTTCTAGTGTTAAGTTTTTTGAATTCTTTATATATCCTGGGAATTAATGTGCTATCTGAGGTATAGGTGAAAAAGATTTGCTCCTATTCTGTAGGCTCTCTCTTCCACATTATTGATTGTTTCCTTTGCTATAAAGATTTTTAGTTTAATACCATACCATTTATTGATTCTTGATTTTACTTCTTGATCTTTAAGAGACTGGTTAGGATTTCAGCTCCTGAGCCGACATGATGGAGAGATGGGCCTACTTGCTCTTCTAGTAGGTGCAGCAGGGTCTCTGGTCTAATGCCTAGGTCCTTGATCCACTTTGAGTTGAGTTTTGAGCAGACTGAGAGATAGGGTACTAATTTCATTTTGATACTTATGGATTTCCAGTTTTCCCAGCACCATTTTTTAAAAAGGCTACCTTTTCTCCACTGTATATTGATAACACCTTTGTCTAGTATGAGATAACCTTATGTGAGTTTGATGGACCTAGAATTTCCTGCTAAGATTGACTTAAGCTAACATTCCTGACCACCAGTACTTAAGTAGAATAATAGGTAACATTTGTAGTTGTATTAGTGTCAAGAAGTAAGAAATCCTTTTTTATTTTTAATTTCCCAAATTTTTGTTCTATATCATTGCCATGATACCTGTTCAATAAATATAGTCATTCAAATGTTGGAGACATTTTTCTAAGCTTTTCTCTTTTTTTCTGTCTTATATATATTTTTCTTTTCACTTGTACATATTTTTGGCGCACAGCATGATATTTTAATACATATGTAAATTGCAGATTAACCACATCAAAGTAATTAGCATTCCAATTTCTTTGTATTGAGAACATTCAAAACCCTTTCTGGAAGCTATTTTGAAATATGTAATTAATTATCATCAAACATAATTGTCCTACTGGACTAGAGAACATTAAAGTTACAACTTCCATTAGAATTTACTTATGTACCTGTTGACCATCCTACTCCATCCCCTCATCCTGCTCAGCCTTTAGTAACCACTATTCTACTCTCCACTTCTCTGAGGTTGACTTTTTCTAAGCTTTGCCTTACCTAGATTTTAATTTATTTGACTTCTTAGCACCCTTTTCCAACTCGGTTACTTGTCTTCCCATTGTACCATATTACATCATTCCAGGTATTATCCTTTTCCACTCTTTGCCTATGTTATCCTCTAATTTTTGCAAAGATTCAATGAAATGGGAAAATATGCCCTTTAGGACCTGTTTATGGAACTCCTGTATGGGTGGAGTTTAGAGAGTGTTCTGTAATAGTGTAGGAAGAGACAATAAGATGAAGCTGAGCCTTACATAGAATACAGAGTAGAAAAAACAGCTCCAGTTTGGAAATGGAGCCAGAGAATGACTCCCAGTGAAAAAAATAAAAGTCATTAAAGAATGTCTACCGTGGAATGCAATGAGTAACATGAAAAGGGGAAGCACAATCTCTATTTCAAAAAAAGAAATTTCATTGCTTCAGAAAATTTACCAAAAGGAGAATTCTATGTAATAGATCAATTTAGATCATAACAGAATCACTGTATATTCTAAATATTCTGCTGTTTTCTTGATGGAACTAGAATCATTTGTAACATATATATTTTTTTTCTTTGCTTCAGAACAAAAAATAAAATGGTTTGACAGAAGAGACAAAGGGTGAGGTCCTAGCACATTTAGAAAATTAGGTCAACTTGATTAATGATGAGACTACAGAATATTCAATGAAAATATCAACAATTCTTGCATAATCTACTATTTATTGTGTGCAGCAAGATGAAGTGTGAGCCAGGTCATGTCTTCACTCAGTCTTGTGCCTTTTTCCCAGAGTAATCCAGTATGCCCTACATAGCAAGCTCCTCAAAAGAGACAACTCTGGGCACCTTGACTCAGTCGCCAAGAGCCCTGGCCTTTCCTACTCATTCCTGGCTCAGGTCTGGCTCTCAGTCTGCACTTGGAGATTTTTCACTTTTTCTCCTGGTGCCTGAGCGTGCATTACCTTGGAAGACATGATGCTTTGTGTCCCTCCACTTTTGCCTTTTCCCAGGGGAGCCTTGCTCATTCTCTGGCTCTCTGTTTCCCGTTGACTCTGCGCATCCAAATCTGAGATAACCTCCCTTGGCTGCTGTACTCCCAGGGTGTGCAGCTCACTGCATGAGCATCCATGTGATGGAGCTTGAAGGAACCCAGTGGCTTCCCAAACGCCTCTCCCCCGAGTACACTGGAAGCATCTCTGAAAATACAGATGTTGTCAAAAAGCGGTACAGCTGATCCCGGTTATTCACAGATTTGCCTACTCACTAAAATTTGTAACTCCAAAATCCATACCCTTGGTGCTTTCGTGGCCATTCACAGAAATGCACAGCACCAGGAAAAAAAAAGGGGCCTGATCGACACATTCCCAGCTGAGGTCAAAGAAGTTTCAATCTCATAACGCAAAACAAGTGTCCTTTAGGGAGTCTTTTACTACCATGTTTTCAACATTTTTATGCTTTTGATTGACAACTTTACGGTTAAAAGGGCCCAAAGAGAAGTATGGTCTAGTGTATATATATTAGATAAGCTTCCTGAGGCATGAGTTACGGTGCTGTTGGTTGTGAGCTCCTTACTAATGAACTGACAATATAGTAAGGTATATTTATAGAGAAACACAAATAAAATAAGGCCATATATTGTTTAGTTGCCGGAAATATTGTGATCAGAAGCTGACAGGATCCTGACCTTGTATTTTCCCTAGGAGCAGTGGTTCAATATTTGCTGATTCAGTGTTTGCAGCAACTTTATAGAGTATACTACTGTGATTAAGGAGAATCGCCTGTGACTTCATCAGATAGGGTCCTGAGGGAATGGGAAAGACAGTGATGTGGAAAGGCAACGGCCTGTTTGCATGGACACCACTTTAGGACCTTACTGTGAAAGAAGTACTATGCCAAGCAGGAGGAGAATCCTCAACCAGAGCTGGAGGAGCCCCAGCGAGAAGCCTCTAATTCCTCTCCATACTTCTTGAGCCTGGCCCTATTCCTGGAATAATGGTTCCACTAAATAGTCACAACAATATCACATAAACTGTCTATGGAAAAAGAGGCATTATGTCAAAATCTTAATCATGTTTCACCTTCTAGCTTTTTACTTTATAATATAGTAGCCACCAGCCAAATATGGCCACAAGCACTTGAAGCTGCTAGCCCAAAATGAGATGTACTGCAAATGTAGCACACACACAAGATTTCAGACAGAGTATAATAGCAGTAGTGTAAAATTCGTTGTAAATAATTTCATTTTGATTGCATATTTAAATAGCTCTATACAATGGGTTAAATGAAATGTATTATTAAAATTAATTTCATCTGTTTATTTTTGCCTCTTTTAAATGTTCCTATTAGAAAAATGTAAATGGTACAGATGGTCTTCAATAAGATAGTGCTGTTCTATAACAAATAACTGATTTGTGAGAACTTATGGTGAAAATAGTGAGAACTTTTACTACTATGTAACAGCAAACACACTGAGCCAGACATGGATTCAATTTCTTTATATGTACTGACTTGACTAGGCCTCACAATCCCACAAGGTGCATACAACAGTGTCCTCCCACTTTATAGATGAGAAAACCAAGGCAAAGAAAGGTTAAGTGATTTATCCAAGGAGCCAAGGGTCACTAGATTTGAACCATATTTGACCCAGGTAATCTAGATCATATTCTTAATCATCATTATATACATACACACACACACACACACACACACAGAGAGAGACATACACACACACACACACACACGTCCATTTAATGCAAACATTGAACCTCAAAATAAAAATTAATTAGTAGAAAGAAAACATGGCTTTAAGGCTTCAGTTGTATTATCAAAGATAGAAACATACGTATCTATAATGGATGATCACTAACTTCCAAAAGTTCTTTTTTGTTTGTATTAGTTCATTGTAGTTATTCATAATAGTACACGTATAGAACATAATTTGTTCCCTTTTCAGTTCCCATTACTTCCTCTTTCCTTCTCTTCCTCCCTCCTTAGTTCCCCTTCCACTATTCTACTGGTCTTCCTTCTATTTATTTATTGTATTTTTTTAATAATTGATGCTTTATAAGTATACATAAAGGAGGAATTCACTGTGGTATACTTGTATTTGTGAAAACACATATAAAATGTACAAAAAAATGTACAAAAATGTAGCAAAACTTGATTGAGGATATTATTTGAGGATCTAAAACAAGATTAAACAGTGGGAAGAAGGATTTAGAAGAGAACTTAAAAATAATAAAGTACTAAAAATACTTAAAGACAAGCACTTTGGGTTGATTTTTAGATAAAAAAGTCTCACATCTTCAGGTGAACTAAACATTTCTACATAAAAGAAGAGCCTGATCAGCAGAATAGGAACTTTATAGAAGGGGCAGAAAGTTGTTAGATAAATGGATTGGGGATCTGTAAAACAAAACTGCCCCAGATACCTGTATGAAACTGCTCATTTGTTCTAAAAATCATCTGAAAATTCTCTGGGTTAACAATGTGGACTTTGTTCCTGCACGGATTACTCCTAGTAAAATCCAGGAGAGTAAAAGGGGCTTGCCTTCCTTTTGTTTGCTTGTTTTTGAGATGGGGTCCTGCTGTGTTGCCTGGGCTGAACCAAGCCATTGCCTAGATTGAAGTTACTGTCACTTATTACCCTGGGGATCCTGGCACATGGCAGAACTTCCAGGGTTCTTGTTTCTGAAGTGGAAGGATAGAATAGGAGGTATATGTTTGCTTCGAGATTAAAAATCCTAGCAACAGAGCTGAACTCCCTGGTCTTCAACTTTTAGTTTAAGACCTTGGCTACATTACCTCTCTGAATAGACCCGTGAAACAAAGGAATGAGATCATCTTTGCAAAGGGTTTAGCACACTGCCTGGCATATGGTGTAAACCCCTCCAAAAAAAAATTATTTTGGAAAAAATTAAATGATAACTCAGCTTCCTTACAGCCCACCCTGGGATATAACAGCTAGGGTTGCCTTCCCAGGCTGTGTCTCTTTTTCTGGCCCACGTCTGTTTCCTATTAAAATGCTGCAACTTGGTGGTGAAGGAAGAACTTATTCAGTAATTTTGAGCATCAAACAACAAACCAACTGATACCAATGCTCCAGCAGTGATTGAAAGTATTAAAGATTGCCTTCATCTTTTCAGATGGAAAAAATGAGGACACACTTACTCAAGGTCACATATGTCCAGGAATCATCCAACAGAAACCAGAAACTCAGTCTCCTCTCCAAGTCCTCTGGCTCTACTCGTTAATAACTTGTGAAAGTTATTAACATGCTTATTATTTCTCCCTCATTTTGGTTTTCTCCACCGATGGCTATAAACATAACTCCCTGCTCAAAGCTCAAGGTTGAATACTGGATGGGACTTGTATTCTTACTGCCAGAAGCCTGTGATTTAAACACATCTCGAAAAATTAGAGCCTCGTTCATAAGCTTTGGATCATTGGTGCAAAATGTAATATAAAAATTAAACTTTTTATAACACTACAGCTAAATAATAAAGGCAGCCCTTGAAACCCAACTGGGTATTTGCATAAACGCATTCCTAGCATTTACATGGATCTTAATGAAGGCTAAGGGGGAAAATCTTGCTTATTTCCTGTTAACTCCAGAGGAGAACATGATCCTCATTTGCTCTTACAAACGAAGGTTAACTTTGTTAAAAAACCAGACAACTACAGTTGAGTTCTTTTACAGTTCCTGGTTATAAGAAGAAAGCATTAGAAATTTTAATGAGAAGGAAAAAATGTCTAATGAAAAATGACAGTTATTCCAAAAGAATTGCCCTAAATATTTGAGTTTATTATGCCTCTGTATTTGCTTACTGGTATTTGACAGAACCACTTCTTCTCTACCTGAATTATTTCCTTTAAACATAAATTTCTTCAAGGTTGTTTTGTTTTTCCCAAATTTCTTTATGCATACTCAATGGAAAGAACCAGCTAATGATCTGACAATTCCATACTGATCAATTAATCAATAGGTTGGCCCTAGGGCAAACCTACGGTGCACCCAATATGCCCATGCTCTGCTGAACTGAAATTAAATTCCATATTAGAAAGTAATTGAGCACATGCATCTTGGTTTCCGGGCCCTCAAAGGCAAAGCCTGTGGTTTAACTCAGGTGCAGTTAGTTTATTTGGGAAATGATCCCAGGAAACACAAGCAGGGCAACGGGGACCAGTGAAGCAGGGAAGAGAGGGAAGCAAAAATGAGTCCTGTGGGCAACTGGTCTTCAAACCCAGAGGGAAACCAGGGGGACAGCGTGGATGGACCATCTAGACATGTGTCCCACACAGCCACCTCTGCTCTCCTGCTCCTATCCACGCATCCACAGCTTCCCAGGGGTTCCAGACAAGAGTGAGGACACAGGTCCTGCCAAGTTCTATCATAACCCAACCCTGGGCTCCAGTTACCATCAGAGAAGAGCCCACCGTCTGGTGGTCTCTGAAGCAATGCTCCTCACCACCCTCAGACCTCAGTTATTAATCTCATTTCAAATCTTGCTTTTTAATCATATGGATAATTTCTATAATCTGGTCTTCAACACTCTTTTACTCGTCTACCTCTTAAAATAATTTCAAAAGACATGGTACCACCTAACACATTTTTAGGTTGACATCTAAAGGTTTAATTGGTTCCTAAAAGTGACTTTTAGTGAATGGTAAACATCGAAACCCTAGGGGCTGTGTAGTGGCTCAGTGGTAGAGCACTTGTCTCACATGTGTAAGACACTGGGTTCAATCCTCAGCACCACATAAAAATAAAAATAAAAATTTGAAAGTCTAGAACAAAACTGATACTCCACTCTTTTAAATGTTTCCAGTGCAATTCCATATCACTATAGTCCATTTTAAAATGCATATGTAATGTTCATCTTGTTTTTAATGCTCCTTGAAGATTTCTTTCAGTTTCATTTCCCCCATACAACTTTATCCTTATGTAATAATGTTTTATACTTGAATTTTATTTGAAAAGTCTATCATAGTTCACTGAAAAAAAAAAGGACATCAACTGACATCTTATTAATTTCCTATGTTATATAGGTTCAAAAGTTTTTTTTTTTAAGTTTTCTGCTGATCACTATCATAAAATTTCTCATTTTAGTACATGATTAATCAAGACATTACAAATATATCAAAACACTAATAATAAACATAAAATGGAAATTCTTTTCAATAAAATGGACAGAACTGAGGTCAGCATTTATGTTGTTCCCTGCTATAATGACTAGTATTAAAAAAAAGACTTTTCTGAAAAAGAGATTTAGACAGAAATAGAATAGATTTTTCTCTGATAATGCCCTTCAGTTCTTTGAAGTTTTTCAGAGTTACATCCTTTTTAAAAATTTTTTTAGTTGTAGATAGTCACAATAACTTTATTTTGTTTAGTTTTTTCATGTGGTGCTGGGGATCGAACCCAGTGCCTCATGCATGCTAGGCAAGCACTCTACCATTAATCTACAACCCAGCCCCAGAGTTACATCTTAAACATACACAGTGGTATATCAGCAAAGATCATTTTGAATAATCCTGCGTAGGTCTTTAAACTTTGTTTAGAGCAAAGAATTAGAAATGATCTGATTTAGCTATTACACTGAACCACACACTGTACCCCAAAAACCCATTAAAGTGATATAGGTCATTACAAACAAAATTTTTAAGAATACATATTATTTAAATATCATACAAGTTACAAATATATGTGCTTCCCAGCTATCAGATAACTCTGCCTTCTCAATATTAGTATTCAGCAGGGTCATTTGTTTGACAGGAGTTTTTCCATGATAGCAAGATAAGGCATGAATAAGGGAAATACAGAAGGAAGACAAGTTTTTACAAAATCAAAAAGAAAAACTGTGATCTGTCAAGGTGCTTGTAAATGGATCCCTTTGAGAAAAGAAGAGGTATTACTTTCATGTAAACTTTCCAGGGACTGGTTTAGATTCATGCAAATCTAAACAAAATGTATATGCAATATGCCTGTATTTTACCTTCAATGTGTGTATAAAAGCATAGAATTATTTGAAATAGCTTGCTGCTGTTTAATTATAGTAACACAAGGGTAGTTTCAGGTGGTCTGCACCAGTCAGTTCCTAAACTAATGGTTTCTCTATTGAATTCACGGTGATTCCATCTATAGTAGGGAAAGTTGACATTTGACATAATGATGAGGGTTTGCAGACTTTGGCATCATCCTAGCCCACATACCAACAATCAAGTGGTTGAAGCAGGAATTCTTCTGAAAATGCCTATGGTAAGGAACATAATACCCTTCTCATCACTAGAACCTGGGTACATGTTACCTCATGTGGCAAAGAGAATCTGGTGAGGAATCTTGAGATGAGGAGATTTTCCTGAATTATCTGAGTGAGGTTAAGGTAATTGTGAGGGTCCTTATAACTGAAGAGAGGAGGTAGGATGTTTGGAATCAAGGAGGAGATGTGGTAACGGAAGCAGAGACTGGAGTGATCTGGGGCCATGAGCAGAGAACACATCCAGCCTCTGGAAGCTGGAAAGGGGAATGCCACGATTTCTCCCCTAGGACTTCCAGAAGAAACACACTGTCATTTTAGCCTAACAAAACCCATTTCAGACTTCTGACTTCCAGAACAACACAATAATAAATTTGCTTCATCTTTAACATGAAGCATGCAGTAATTTGTTTCAGCAGCAATAAGAAACTAATACACTGCCCTCAATGAAAGGACAAGCATCTTCACAATTAACTATGTAGATGTATCTTATAATCATCACACATTAAAATATAAAATATTTTCTAAAAAAGTCCCATTTTAATTATTATCACCTATGACTTTTGATCATCCTAGGTGATAAGACACACATAAAAATGAATGTACCACCAAGATAGGCCAGGCCCAAAGAAAACTGAAGGTGACGGCAGAAATCAAGAATTATTGAAAATCGTAAGTAGCCCTAAAGGGTGAGAAATGTTTCAACTATGCTTCCCTTTCCTATTCAAGTAGTTTTGTTTGCCCAGAAATCTGTGAATACAGAAGAACTCTGAGTATGTCTTTAGTGGGCAAATACTTTTTTTTTCCCCTAAATTCGTGATGTAGAGAGCAGGATTAAGGGCCAGAGACCACTGGGGGTAGAAAAGTATTAGTTTTGAAAAATATGGATACAATCCAAATGTCATGGGCCAGCTTGAATTCTGGTGAGCCTAATGATTTTTGAAAAATATCTGTTAGAGCAGCTCTCCACCCCAGACTCCAGGGCAAAACCACAAGTAGGAATTGATCTGTTGTATTTTATAAAATCCAAATGCTGTTTTTATGGTCTAAATTCTTTTTTCTTAACAGAATCTGAAATAGGTTGCAAGGGAAGAAGTTTAAACAGAACATTAACCTTCTCAAGCTGCAGATCATGACCTGTCCCTCTTTCCCTCCTGAAGGGGTCAAGCAGTGCCTACTCCCACCCCCCAAGTGGCTGTGCCTCCCAGTGAGAGGCTATTTATACCCTGTCCATTCCTGGACCATGTTTGAAAAACGTTCAGGAATGACCAAAGCATTGGAACTAAACATGAACTCGTTTGGTTTCACTGAACTGAGAAAGAGTAAGTGGGAAAAAGCAAAGAATGCCCAAAGGCTTGTCGCCTTGTTAATGTTTTCCGGAAAGTCTTAAGCATCTGTTTCCCTCTCTGCTTCTCCCCAGAATAATAAAGGCATGGTGGTCGGCTCAGGCAAGAAATCTGTTATCCTCCAAAGTGACCTCAAAGGTCATTGGCTATATAAGCTCCAGAATTTCTCTTGAGACTTGAGACTTCCCTCCCTAAGATTTGAGTTTTAATTGGAGAGTTTTTTGATAGGAGCCAATGAGAAAGCCAAGACAGTGGCCTTGGAAAAGCTTGTGAATGGCTTTGGAGGTACAGGAATTTCCATGCACATAAACTTCTGCTGAGACCTATAGAAGTACCTAGGAAAAGCATTTGTGTGTTGATTAACAGCAGAGACACTGGAAAGGTGTTGTCTTGAGTAAAGCTGGGTCCTGAATACCTGACTTGTGGCGTCCCTAAGGCAGTTCTTGAAGGAAACTAACAATTATGGAGAGCCTTCTGGTGCAGGTGTTGGTGGGTGATCATTACCATACATCTCCCTTACCTGGTTTTCTAATTAATAAATGATTGATAAATAAAACAAAAAGAAAAACACAAATGGGGAACAAACTCTCATCATTATGACCAATATAGGCCAGGCCAGAGAATACAGGTACAGCTGAGGGCAAAGGGCTTCCTAAAACTGACCATAAGAATCAGCCAGAACCACTCAGCAACATAGTTATCCCTTGCTGTATGACAAAACAAAACAAAAGATAACTTAGCAGATGACAACAGCACACCTTTATTGTCTTATCGTTTAGTTATTATCTCACACATGTATCGACTCCTGACCTTTATCAGGAAGCAGGGTGACCATAGCTAGGTCCTCTGACTCAGGACTTCTCATGAGGCCACAATCAAGGTGTCCGATGGGGCTGTGGTCATCCCAAGGAACACCTGGGAGAAGACCAGCTTCTGAGCTCACTCCTGTGGCTGTTACTCAAAAGCTGTTACACTGAGGGCCTCCACTGCTGACTGGCCATTGTCTGAGGACATCAGCAGCCACTAAGTGGGCTGTCCACTAAGCTCCTGCTTCCTGCTCTACCAAAATCCCCAAGCGGAGGGAGGCAGAGAGGCCCACAAGACATCATTTCTCAGTCTCTTTTAACCTAAGCTTAGAGCCAAAATCCCCTCATTTTTGCTATATTCTGTTTGTTAGAATGGAGTCACTGGCCTGGCTCACAATCAAGAGGAGGAGACTACGCAAGGGCCTAACACCGTAGGTGCCCACCACCACAGACAGGCAGGCAGTGCTGGTGGAGGGCCACAACCCCCACCCTGCCCCCTGCCAGCAGAAGAATGTCCTGAACTGTATAAGAAGCTTGCCCCCAGAAGAAGCAGTAGAGGCAGGGTACAGTAGATCTGCTCCTTCATACCGCCTGCCTGAATAAATAAATCCTGAATGAGTGAGGAATACTGAGGGGCTGCAAGCCTCAGGCTCATAAAGTGGGGAAAGGAAATGAGGAAGAGATTCTTCCAAACTGCAAGAAACACCAGGAGTAAGGAATGAGCTCTCCCTAAATACTGCCCTGCTTCTACTATGATGTCTAATCTGCTCAGAAAGAAACTGAAGTTTAGAGACACTGAGCAACCCAAGGTCACACAGATACAATGTGATGGAGCCAGATCTATAAATACCCGATTCTTGGGAAAGTGCCCTATTCTGTATTATAATTACACTTTCCCATATTCAGAATTTGCTTGGAAGCAACTACGTGATGAAGACATTTACACTTGCCAATGAAAATATCTCATTTCAGGAATGATGCTCCATTGTCCCTCTGTGTCCTTAAATGTCTCCTAAATCTGAAGTTTTATGACAGTGATGAAATAATGACTCCGCCAGAAAATAAAATACACACCTGGCTTAGAAGCCAGCAGTTACTGGAGCCAACTGCCAGCCGCCTGCGGAAGCTGCAGACGCCTCAGAACTTCACAACCAACATGCTCCCTAGAGACACGCCAACACCTTATAGCCCACACAGACTCCACAGGACGTTTGTCCAGGGTGAGACATGTCACTCCTAAACACACAACAGGAAGGAAAAGCAGGAAACAACAATCCATTTAATAACAAAAAAAAGTTATGAAGTAACAATTGGGAGGGGAGTGTGTACATTGTGGATATGCTGGACAAAGGGATGATTCACATCCTAGGTAGGACGGAGCAAGACATCATGAGATTCCATCATGCTACTAAGAAGGCTGCATAATTTGAAAGTTATAAATTGCTTATTTCTGAAATTTTCCATGTGTTCTTTTCAGACTGAAGTTGACCATGAGTAACTAAAACCACAGAAAGTAAAACTATGGAGAAGGAGGAACTACTATAGTATCTTGCCTAAATATTTCACTGAAATGGGATCTCATCACTAGGCAGATCAAAGCTTCACTTTTATTTATTTATTTATTTATTTATTTATTTATTTATTTTTGGTGCCAGGGATTGAACCCAGAGGTACTTAACCACTGAGCCATATCCCAGCCCCTTTTATTTTATATTTTCAGACAGGATCTCACTAAGTTACTTAGAGTCTGATTAAGTTGCTGAGGCTGGCTTCAAACTTGTGATCATTCTTCTTTACCCTCCGGAACCTCTGGGATTACAGGTATTTACCACCACACCTGGTGCTTCACATCTTAAGAATAGTCAGTTTCATCTTTTCTACAGATAACTATGTACATGCTCAGCACTGAATGAAGATATCAGAAGTGTGGTGCCTGCTTGTGTAACATCAAGATATCGCTGTGCAACAAATCACCCTGAAACAGAGGGGCCCAAACAATGATCATTAACTAACCCATGACTATGCAGGCCAGCAACTTAGACCAGAATAGCTGAATGGTTCTACCTTTGACTGGTCTCCCCAATCATCTAAGGCCAGCTGTGGGCTGCTGAGATGGCCTTGCTTCTGGAAGTTGGCCAGTCATCAGCAGGGGCACCTCAGCTCTGTTCCACGTGGTCTCTCATTCTCCAGCAAACTGGTCTGGGCACAGCCTCCTCAGCATGGTTGAGGAGAGAAAATAGAAGGGCACAAGGTCTTTCCTTTTCATTTTTTAGTTGATTTTTTAAAAAATAAATGTCAGTGGAATGCATTACAATCCTTATTACACATATACAGCAAAATTTTTCATATCTCTGGTTGTATACAAAGTAGGTTGACACCAATCCGTGTCTTCATACATGTACTTTGGATAATGTTGTCTGTCACATTCCACTATCCTTGCTAACCCCCTGCCCCCCATTTCCTCTCCCGCCCCTCTGCCCTATTTAGAGTTCATCTATTCCTCCCATGCTCCCCCTCCCTACTCCACTATGAATCAGCCTCCTTAATATCAGAGAAAACATACGGCATTTGTTTTGGGGGGATTGGATAACTTCACTTAACATTACCTTCTCCAACTCTATCCATTTACCTGCAAATGCCATGATTTTATTCTCTTTTATTGCTGAATAATATTCCAATGTGTATATATGCCACATTTTTTTATCCATTCATCTACTGAAGGGCATCTAGGTTGGTTCCACAGTTTAGCTATTGTGAATTGTGCTGCTATAAATTGATGTGGCTGTGTCCCTCTAGTATGCTGTTTTTAAGACCTTTGGGTATAGACCAAGGAGAGGGATAGCTGAGTCAAATGGTGGTTCCATTCCCAGTTTCCCAAGGAATCTCCATACCAATTTTCAATCCTACCAGCAATATATGATTGTACCTTTTTTCCCCACATCCTCACCAACACTTATTGTTGTTTGCCTTCATAATAGCTGCCATTATGACTGGAGTGAGATGATATCTTAGAGTAGTTTTGATTTGCATTTCTCTAATTGCTAGAGATGATGAACATTTTTTAATATATTTGTTGACTGATTGTATATCCTCTTCTGAGAAGTGTCTGTTTAGGTCCGTGGCCCATTTATTGATTGGGTTATTTGGGTTTGTTTTGTTTTGTTTGTTTTTTGTTTTGGTGCCGCAGTCCGGCTGGCTGGGCAAAATAACAGGGGGGTGACAAACAACTTGTGTACATTGATACAGCAGGAGTGGGAGCCGTTTATTGTAGGACAGGAGCGGTATTTATACATTCCACACAGCTTATCTAATTACCATAAACTAGATACAGCAGTCAACCAATAAGGAATCTCCACACTTAATGGCTCGCTGGCGTTACTTCACAAGCCACTCCCTCTGGCATTTTGCCAGGCACCATCTTGACTTGTTTACAGACCCTAACATTTCTCTGGCAAAATGCCAGGTGCCATCCTGACTTGTTTACAGACTCTAACATTTTGGTGCTTAGCTTTTTGAGTTCTTTATATACCCTAGAGATTAGTGCTCTATCTGATGTGTGAGGGGTAAAACTTTGTTCCCAAGATGTAGGCAAGGTCTTTAAAGGCTGTACAGCTCTTCTGTTACAGCAAAATAGCTACTGCAAACTTTGCACCTTAACACAGCACTTCACTTCTCAGATCTCTGCTCTATAAATTAGACATCTAGTCCAAGATTACTGAGTTCTCTGAAATGGGTATCTTAAGATTGAAATTGAGGTGTCAGTTCCCATCTGAAGGCTGTACAGGGGGAAAATCTGTTTCCCACCTTATTCTTGGTGTTGGCAGAATTCAGTTCCTTGTGGTTATAGGACTGAGGCCCCCAATTCCACTGTGGCTTTTAAACAGAGACCACTCTCAGCCATTAGAGGCCACCCATGCTTCTTATCACAAAGCTCCCTCTATCTCCAAGCCAGACAGGGCATGCCCCCTCCTTCAGAAGCCTCTATCTCTAACTTCTAAGTCCTCTAGACTGCGAGTGCTCGTGAGATTATGTCCAACCCACCTGGACCACTTCCATATCTTAAAGACTGATTATTAAACTGAAATAAAAGCCATCATCTGCATCCACAAGACTGGAGCCCTAATAAGAAAATGATATATTCCAAGCATGTATAATTTTATCAAAATGGACCCTACTGCCAGGTATAACTAAAAAGAACCAATTTAAAAAAGAAAGAGAAAAACAAATCATGACAACTTGGATTTAAAAAGTTTTTCAGAGCTTAATTAGTTCATAAAGTGGTAACAGAGATGAGCTGCTATGTGATTCATGGGCAGACTTGGAAATGTGCACCAAGGGTAGAAGGAGAGCTTGTGGAGACACATTTTTCTTTTGAACTTTTGTAACACTGTTGGGATCCACACACTTTCCTATGTTCGTCACTTTGTTGCCCTTGTTTCTTGGCTAAATGGGCCAAATTTATCAGATTCTGTGTAATTTCACAAGCCAGGTCTGCCAGAACTCACAGAGGCTTCCATTGCTGATGGGACTTAAGCCAGTAATACTCACAGAGAATCCAAGAACTGTAAGGACAACCACCGATGAAATAATTGTTTTCAACAAAAAACAGAGTACAGAGCAGGTTGGGGGGAAACACTGGGAAGTGAGGTGCCCAGTGTTTTACCTGGTTTGTGGACACCACTATTGAAGGGCTTCAGAACTGTTTCTTAGGCTCCTCATTCAACATTCAGGTCAATGTTGCGATGGAGAACTCAGAATAGCAATGATTTGCCTGCATATGTGCCCCCCACCCCCGTATTTTGTCACCTTCCATTCATGTACATGCTATTGAAATAACGCTAGACTTGTTCAACTTTCTTTTTAAAAAAGCTATTAGCTTAGCTGGTGGTCTGTATTATTTCCACATTTAAGCAATAAAGCAGCATTTCTTTTTTAAAAAACCTGATTTTTTTTTCAGTTAAGTTTGTTGCCAGATCTCCCAAAAAGACAGCTGAATTCTATTAAATATGTTGATCGCTATGATTTGGAGAAGGTGTTGGCAAGATTTTGAGCAGGGTGCAATGTTGCTGATGGATTTTTCTGACAATGTAAGGATGAGACCAGACAAAGGGGAAGAAAGGGCGCTGGATGTGGATGAGGGTGTAGGAGGGTTCCTCTCTGGCTGTCACCCTGCTCTCCATCAGTGACAAAGTCAAGTGTCTTCAAAGTATGATACCAGCTGGGACAGTTATATCTGCCTGACTCTCAATACATGAGTCTGCCTTTTGGAAACCTTTCTGTGACATGGGGCATAGGCCCACGGAAAGGCCAAGAGCCTATGTCTTTTGAGGGGCCACTTATGCAAGTCCCTGGCCAGCTTCTTGGATCCCCAAACCATAGTGCCTGGGAAATTAAGCAGATAGACCTGGTCCCCAGTGTTTTTGCAGGGTAACATTTCCTACGACATAACAATAAACAGACGCTCACAATTAAATGTGTTCACTCCATAAGGGCCCATTGTGGCATTCCTGGGGACATTTGTGAGGCAGAAAGATCAGGTTGCTATTCCTGGGAGCTATTTCCTTGTGATATTAATGCATTTTGCTTTCAGTTAGTTTTCCTGATAATTCTATGACATTTTGAGATCATTAGAGATATCCTGATATATACCTATGCTGGGTTATAAATCATGATAAAAAAAAATATAAAGTTCTCATTTTCTTTCATGTGTACTTAGAGTGAGATTGAAAAAAAAAAAACTTAAATTAGATATTCACAGTTTCCCTTTCAGGAAATTACTGAGAGCTGCAAGTATATATATTATATGTACATATTTCTGAAGTCACTTGATGACCTAAAAATTTCCTCCCTCTTACTTTGCTCTTGCTAAACAACAGCATCTTCCTGTTTAGCAAAAGAAAGAACACATGTCTTTCTCTTTTTTATTTTTCCCACTGAGAAAATGAAATTATCTATTTGGTTATCACACTAAGGATTAGTGAGGCCATTTTAAACACAAGGAATTAAAGTGTTTCCAGATAATAGTATGTTTTTGTTTAATCACATTAGAAGGAAATAAATATAAAATACTGTGGATAAAAATCTAATTACTCAGGACTGATGGTAAAAAATTTTGAGCAACTCTGATCTGCATGAAATGGCATTCTTTTTAAAACTTTATCAGTTTGAAGAAAACTGAAGCTTCACTATCAAAAACAACTCTGTGAGCAAAAATTACTGATCTTGAGTGCAGAACACTGTTTAAGCAGAATTTTCTGTGATGATGAAAATGGTCTCTATAATAGTAGTCACTAGCCACAGGTGGTTACCCAAATTTAAATCAACTAAAATTTGGTAAAATTAACAATTCAGTTTCTCAAGTGATAGTAGCCACGTGTTAATTGTGCAACACTGATACCAGTACCAACTAGATTGAATAGCACAGTTCTGGGCCTCTGGAAAGTTTAAGTACGCAGTAAAAACACACACCCAAGGTTTTCCAAACATGGGTAGAAATGGGCAATGTTTCCCAAAAGAACTTTATGAAGCATGAGAAAAAAGGCCCACTTTGTATCACCTGGAGGATTTTTTTTTTCCTCTTTCCATCAAGTTCCAACCAATAATTAAAACACTTCCCGTACTTTTCATCCCAGCACTATGAGCAAATTCTCAACTCTCTCCATGAAGAGTTCCCCTGATATGTGTTTTACACAGCCCGTCTATAGAAAGCACACTTTCCAAGTACCTAGTGTATGTTTCCATGTAAAATCACTTTTCTGGTCTTTTCTCTATACTTATACTGGAAATTCCCCCTACAAAGCCTATCTATACCTTAGCAACCACACTTTCCAAGGCTGTTCCGGAAAGCAGGTTTCTCTATTTACTTTTGTCTATTTCTACAACCCAGACCACGCCATCAGATTTCCAGACTGGCAAAAAGGATGAAAATAGACAAAGTCCTTTATTGGACAGATAAACCTTTATTTTTCTATGAGAGCAGACATACATCAAGGCTTCAAATGACACCTTGGTCAAACCCTGAGGGCCAGCCACAAATTTCTGCCTATATATTAATCAACTGAGTATCACAGTTCACATATGAATAACAGAGATTATTCATAAATTAATCCTTACAAAATGTATCAAATCCAGTTTGAAGGGATTCTCATGAAAGAAAAAAAAGTATGCTTAACCAGCCTCAGTCTCATGTTACAGTGTTTTACAGCTACAATGTTTAGTGTGAGCTTAGAATTCAAGTGAGAAAAAAGCCATAACTCCAACCTTCCACCTCTACCTTCCCCAGTAGAAGTTTACCATGGGGGAATTCCTGGAAATGATTTATGTCATTTTTCTGGAGCCAGCTCCAGTCTGGACAGGTGGGAAGGAGCCCATCATATCAATGTGCCTCAAAGAAATCCTCTCAAAAAGCAAAACAGTCCACTAAGTCCTTGGCTCTGCCTTGAAGAAGATCCCAGGATTTAATTTCTTCTAATCTTCATAGGTAAATTTACTTACTCATCATTATTATCTACACCTGGACCATCTCCAGGTGGAGATTAGACATCGGTAAGTGCCGTGAGTGAACTGTATTCAGAGTTAACCTCCTGGGGGAACTGACTATTGGTAAATATATTACTAAATACACCACCTTTTTGAGAAATACTAAACGCACTGATAAATACAGGAGATTGTTTATAACTATGTATGTGCTTGACTTCTAATATAATAGCATCTACTTTCTAAACTTCTAACAAATAGCATTTACTTTCTAAACTGCTGGTTACAGACACGTGCTTCAGCCCCAAGATGCCTGAAGAGCATCTGCTTATTGCATGCTCACCTACCAGGCCAGTTTGGAGCTAAACACAATGCCAAGTGTAAACCCTTATTCCTAAGGTGGAACTCAAATCAAGTGGATCCAATGAGAGGAAATAAGACAAAATGAGACACCCTCAAGCCAACATTAGGATGAGAGTTACCTCCAATGTTGCCCTCACAAGTCAGTTCCTCATTTTGGCCCAACCTAACATTTTAACTACCCGCCACCCCCCCCCCCAAAAAAAAGACACAGCATCATGTTTGGAACATATGTGGAAAGTGGCAGCAGGATCTGTGAAAACAATGTGAAGAAGAGAAAAATGTCTGTGGAGACATTCAAATTGAAATCAGAAACAGTCTTCCATAGTTGGAAAACCAGCCCAGGTTTGGAGCAGAGTTCAACAAGTTACAGCCCAGGACCAAATGTACCACCTGTTGTTTTGTTGTTGTTGTTTTTAAATAAAGATTTATTGGAACACAGCCACACCTGTGTGTGTGGGGGGGGTGTTGTCTATGGCTGCCTTTAGGGCATATATTAGAGTTGACTAGCTGTGACAAAGACAGTATAACCCATAAAAGTGAAAATACTTACTGTACAGAAACAGTTTGCTGACCCATAACTTAGAGTTATATTTTACCAGAAATAGTAACTATTTCTGTTGCCTGAAGCAGCTCTTTGGAACCACTTCTTCACGTCCCTTACAGAGTAGCATTTATACCTCACTCTTGAAGTCAACTCTCAATCTCTGCTCAGTTTCCATAAGTTCTGAGAATAATTGTTTCCTCATTAACATTTGGTAAATTTATCTTTAGGAACTTAAAAGGTGATTGGAAACATCTTTGATTTTGATTCCAAAATATGTGAAGTCTGACCCTGGGATTCTTCAGGGGCTGGTAGCTAGGATAACAATGCAACTGCTAGAGGCTTTTCGGGGGTTGCCTGCTGCCCAGGACTTTGTAGTACAGGCCATGGGAGTGAACTTGAAAGATCAGGCATAATTACTTTTCCAAGTTTTCACCATAAATAATCATTTTTAAAAGATTCCAGTAACTTACCCACTAGGAAAAAAAAAAAAGTGGGGTAATGACGCAGTGGCACTGCTCTGAGCAGCCATGTGCAATGTCATGCTGCCATCTGCAGCATTTCGACGTTTTCACCATGCACTGTGATTTTTATGACCTCTGCAGACACGTGTGATCTACTGAAGGAGGAAACTTTTTTTTACTACGCAACAGTAAGAGAAAGGTCTAGAACAAAATTTTCCTTTTGGTCGGTCTTCTTTCTTCCACACCCATACCATTATTTTCAGGTTGACTCCATTTCCTGATCATTTTTTAGGCACTCATGATGATGTTAAATAGCAATGTGAATCAATGTGCTATATATCACAGTGCAATGGAACTGACTGGAAATGCCGTGGTTGAACATCTGTGTACATTCACACAAATGCTGTCAGTAAGCATCCTGGGGGGGGGGGGGGATGTAACAACAAGGGCAAGACCTAAGAGCCAGGAAAGCCCATTTTTAATAAAATCTTGGTAAGTTGGGGGATTAAAGAATCTAAAGGGAGTGCTTGCTTCAGCATTGCAGACACTAAAACTGGAGCGATTCAGAGATCAGAACAGCCCGGCGCAAGGATGGAAGGCACATTCCTGAAGAGTCATGCTCCAGAGAACAAAAGAATCTAAGGGGTTGCATCACTGTGCTTCTCTAAAATCCCTAACTCCAAATATAGTGACATTCTGAGGTTCTGGGGTTGGGATTCAACGTACGAACTGGCCCAGGATGGAGAGGACTGAGTTCAGCCCGTGATAGGAAATAAGATAAAGCACCTGCTTCTAATGTTTGTACCTAAACTTCACAGAAGACAATAAACAACAAGACATTAGGGTACCTGAAGAGAGGGGAGGGAGAGAGAAAGGAACAAAGAAAGGAGGTGGGAAAGAGAGAGGGACTAGAAAGAAAAGAAAGGAAAGCTCAAAGAATGAGGTCTAAATTCATACAAACAAGAGATCTTGTCTAATTAAGAAATCCATCCCACCTGTGCTCCTAATAAGACAAAGTCTAGAGCAGAGGAAGACAGTGAAAGTGAGTGATCCCAGCCATTAGGACAGCTGTCTTTTCCTGCAATGCCTGTATCATATGCATAGTGTCTTGAAGCTACAGTGTCACTGCAGTTAGTGGGAGTTCTGAAGTCATCAAAGAAACAAAATGCATTTTTAAACTGTTTGATTCACAGTTTACTCTTTTTTACTTCCAATATCCAAGTTTTTCTAAAAAACATTATGCATTTTTATAAAATGTGGATTTAAAAAGTTTACACATTTTATAATCATTTCTGCCTAAAATTGTTCTTGGTGAAAGTTTCAAAAGATGATCATCAAATAAAATAACATACATAATATACCTACCTCCACTGTCGCACATGGCAGGAATCATAATAAATGAAGGCTGTTGGTCCGTGTATTAAATGAAAAGATGGATGCAAAAATCCGTGACAAGTGTGGGACAGGAGAAGCCAAAGAGTGAAATGCCCGAGGGCTCGAGGTACCTGTCCCTAGTAGAGTGAACTGGAGGATGACTCAGGGTCTGCCCTTCTATGGACACCTGAGGTTAAAGTGTCTGTTAATGAGACACTGATACCGTTCATAATAGCAAAGCCATGCCTTTCTGCTTTCCTCAACATGGATTACCCTCTAGTGCTCTGAGAGCAGTTTTGACTTGATCTTCCTATTAACTTGTTTCTTCGATGGCTTCAGAACCCTCAGTAGCCACAGGGACACTGTAGCTTCAAGACACTATTTATATGATACAGGCATTGCAGGAAAGACAGCTGTCCCTAGTGACTGGGACTTCTCAATTTCACAGCCTTCTCCTACTTTAGTAGCATAGGTGGAATGAATTTCTTA
Organism: Callospermophilus lateralis; assembly: GCF_048772815.1. Taxonomy (NCBI): domain Eukaryota; kingdom Metazoa; phylum Chordata; class Mammalia; order Rodentia; family Sciuridae; genus Callospermophilus; species Callospermophilus lateralis. Next base: position 14,985,630 of record NC_135314.1, on the reverse strand, counting down.
ATTAAACAAGATCGCTTATTTGTATGAATTTAAACTTCATTGTTTTTGTCTTGCAGTAGTTGATTGATTGTGGCTGTAAAAAATACTCAGGTGTTGGGTTGGGGATGTGGCTCAAGCGTGCTAGCCTGGCATGCGTGCCACCTGGGTTCGATCCTCAGCACCACATACCAACAAAGTTGTTGTGTCTGCCGAGAACTAAAAAATAAATATTAAAAAATTCTCTCCCTCTTTCCCTCCCTTTCTCTCTCTCTCTCTCTCTCTCTCTCTCTCTCGAAAAAAAAAAAAATACTCAGGTGTTGAGTTTATCCCCCACCCCCATCCCACTGATAATTTCTAATCATAGAACAGAGTAAGGGACAATTGAACTTTTAGGCAACCCTCTTTGCAAAACAATAACCAAAGAATACCTAAAGCAGCCATTATTGACAAAAATGTATTCTTAATTAATGGAAAATTTTCAAATAAAGAATAATTGCTCCTTATAAGCAAAATTCCAATTACCGCTGCAAATGGAAAGCACAGGTGATTTTAGATCTGAATCTTTACATGAGGACGTTCTTTCCCAACATTTTGTGGTGCAATCCTGCCATCTGGTGGTCAGTGTGTGCTATTTCACATTTAGTTGAACAAAGTAACTTGCAACCTTTTAACAATGGTCCTCCTCTCTTTCTTTCATTTTATTATTCCCCAGGTCTCTAGTAGACACAAAGAATCTGATTTTTACTCATCTTCATTATAGAATCTGCTTGTTATTTAAATCATGGATGAGGTTACTTCTGGAATTCTCTACTTTCGACGGCGACAAAAAGGGATCCTGCCCTGACCCCTCCACAGAAGACTCATTTCTGGCCTGCACCAGCTGTGCACTCACACAAATCAAGGTGTCCTGGGCCCAATGCCCATTCCCACCCAAACCCTTTTTTTCCTGCTACCTGCCCTCCATCTCACCCCACCACCAGTTCCACTTCCCTGCCTTTGTATAAATGCATGACTGCTCTCGTTTTGCCTGAGGTTTTAATGAATAATAGCAGACTACAGCTTCTCAGATATCATTTGCATTTGATCTGCTCCCCGACACTATCATGACCTGCGTCTTCTCAGCACTAACAATAATGAGAGGAATTTTAAGATACAAAAAGAGATCCGTGGTGTAACTTTCATACAGAGTCTGGCTGTCCACAAGAACACAGGAGCATTTTCCAAACCTTGGGTTTCTGCTGCCACCTTCAGGAAACTCGTTGTAACAATTTGTGATACTGGGGCTGTTTACTTTAAGGATACCCTGCTGGGCCAAATAGAACCAGGTAAGAAAGAGTGGCTGGCATTCAGCTAATGGTATTTCACAAAGCCTTATAACATTTTATTTGCTGCTCACCAAAATAGTAGAAACACAAAAGTAGCCAACACTATATCTATACCGTATCTATGTGCAATGAAAGTGTATAATGTTTTGTTATTTATAATGAAGCTATATGGAGATAAAAAAATATATATAGATTAATGCTACTGCTACATTGAGAACAGCTGACACACATGTGTGGCCATCGGTGTTCTGTGTGCTTTATCGTGGTTGGCATTTTCACATTCTTAATCACTTCAATAATTCCATGCCGTGGATACTTCTATTAACCCCATCTATTTTACAGAGGAGGAATCAGTTACCTAGCAAGCTTGGGCTTGAGTTATCTGGCTTCAAAGCCAATTTTTCTTGCCATTGAGAGAATCTTGTCTTTTCAGAAGATATCAAGAAAGCATGATTCTGAGAGAGAAGAATGGACATAGCATTGTCCCCTCATCCATTCAACAGATGGCACAGAGAATGCACAGATCAAGAAGACAAGCAAGGACTTTGCTTACTAAATATGAGCTAGCAGAGAGGGCTATTTTACACTGGGCAGTCTGAGAAGAGGGCCCAATCTATGGGAACCTAAATAAATAAATAAATATCTATATGAAGATCTATGGAGAGTGTTCCAGATAGACATGACAATCTGAAAGCAAAACCCTGATAGGGGACACATCTGGACATGTCTGAAGAGCTCAAAGAAGGTCCTTTTCATGGGTGAAGAAAGGAAGGGAAAGGTGGAGGAGGCAGACCTGAGAGCCACACGTAACTACAATGTGGAGGGCTTGGTGAGCTGGATCATGTGTGGGGATTGTAAACTAGGTGAGAACAGCCTTTTGGAGGTCCTAAGAAGATGATTCTGGCTGCTTATATGGAGATAAGATTATAAGGACCCAAGAGTGGAAGCAGGATTACTGGTCAGAAATCACTTGCAATAGAGGATGGAGAGACCAAGATGCCCTAGTGGTAATGGGATGGAAAGATGGTTAGGAGTACCAAGATTTTAGAAGTTAACTTGGTACTCCTAACCATTTTTGGTTTGGATTTTTTCCTTTTGTGTGCATGCATGTGTGGTACTAGTGATTAGACCCAGGGATGCTGTACCACTAAGCTATATCCCATCGCTTTTTATTTTATTTTGAGACAAGGTCTTGCTAAGTTGCCCAGGCTGACCTGTAACTTGCCTTAGCATCCCAAATGGCTAGGACTACAGGTGTGTGCCACTATGCCTGACTTTGAAATGGACTATCATGTTATATAATTCTCAAAGCCTTGGTGTCAAAATGTCCCTTGATAACAGAATTATCATTCTGCTTATAGAGTTATATTGTAGATTGGAGTAATGTTTGTTTTTAATTTGAAAATAACCTTTTTCCTCATTCCAGTTTTGATTAAGTATTGGGCCAATAGGTTCAATTCTCCTCAAGTTATTCTTACAAAATTTTGTGAGGTTTGAGAATATCTGGGGTTTTTTTAAAAGAAAATTCCATGAAATCAAGAAGATACTGGGTGCAGAATGCATGAACTGGAAATATAGAAATGGAAAGAAATGTTCCATCTTCTGGGAAAACATGCAGAATTATCAATTACAGGGAGCTAACCTACACTTAAAAACCAGTACATCTTTCCACTGTCAGAGAGACACTGTAGGGGTTGGGAATGTTTCTGCCTTGTTCCCTAGAATTTTTATAGAATTTCCATTTCTAGTTCACTTTCTCCAAAGACTTGGAGGACAGATGAATTACTCAAATTCACTAACCACCAAGACACATGCTCCACTAAATGATCTATATTTGAGCAAATTGTTCTATAATCTTGATAAATCTTACTGTATAATAAACATTACATACTTTGTGGTCTATATGAGACATATTATCAGACACTGTAGACATAATGTTTTACATTCCTGAAGCAGGGTTTTCTAGTTAACCAGTGGTGAGATGTATTCATATCTTCAAGTTTGCTCTACTTACTAACTTAGCTATTGTTGGGATTCAAGCATCAGAGAAGAGGTTGGACTACCAACTGCTTAAGATGCCATGGAACCCTAAAGCCCTATGAGTCCTTGCCACCATCAAAAAAAAAAAAAAAAAGATGATGGTCCTCTCAATCATAAAAAATAATGATAATATTTTTATAATCTCAATAGAATAACTTACATATTATTTTATTTGTGCCAGGCACTATTCCACATTCATATTAACTCATTCAATGCCCATAAGAATTTGGGTGACAAAGTGGATCTAAGCATTAGACCAGAGACCCTGCACCTACTAAAAGAACAAGTAGGCCCAACTCTCTATTATTTTGGCTTAGGAGCCAAATTCCTCAAAAAGACTCCTAAAGTGCAAGAAGTAAATCAAGAATCAATAAATGACATGTTATCGAACTAAAAAGCTTCTTCACAGCAAAGGAAACAATCAAGAACATGAACAGAGAGCCTATAGAATAGGAGAAAATCTGTGTCGCCTGCACCTCAGATAGAGCATTAATCTCCAGGATATATCAAGAATTCAAAGGTTTAACACCAAAAAAAAAAAAAAAAAAACAACCACACACACACAATTAATAAATGGGCAAAGGAACCAGAAAGACACTTAACAGAACAAGAGTTGGAGAATGTCATGCTGTGCAAAGTAAACCAATCCCAAAAAACCAAAGGCTGAATGTTCTCTCTGATAAGTGGGGATACTGATCCATAATGGGGACAGGGGGATGGAGGAAATTTGATGATTGGACAAAGTGGAGGGAGGAGGCAGGAAAATGGTGGAATGAGATAGATGTCATTACCCTAGGTATAAGTATGACAGCACATATGGTGTGATGCTAAATCGTGTACAACCAGAGAAATGAGAAGTTGTGCTGAAATTGTGTACAATGAATCAAAATGCATTATGCTGTCATATATACCTAATTAAAATTAATTAAATATTTTTAAAAACCTAACAACCAAGAAAAGCCTAGGACAAAATGGATTCACAGCTGAGAGTTCTATAAGACCTACAAAGAAGAATTAATCAATATTCTTCAAATTATTCCATGAAATAGAAAATGAGGAAACCCTTCCAAACTCACTCTAATAACATAACCAGACAAAGACACATCAAGGAAAGAAAACTTCAGACCTATATCCGTAATGAACATAGATCCAAAGACACTCAATAAAATGGCCATACTACCATATCAAAAAAGATAGTGCACCATGATCAAGTGGGGTTCAACCCAGGAATGCAAGGGTCGATTCAATATACAGAAATCAAAAATGTGATTCATCACAGCAATAGACTTAAAGACAAGAATCATAAAATCATCTCAATAGATGCAGAGAAAGCACATGACCAAATATAGCACCCCTTTATGTTCAAAACACCAGAAAAACTAGGGATAGTAGGAACATACCTCAACATTTTAAAGTTATCTATTCTAAGCCCAAGGCCAAAATCATTCTAAATGAAGAAAAATTGAAAGCATTTCCTCTAAAACCTGGAACAAGACAGGGATGCCCTCTTTCAACACTTGTATTCAACATAGTCCTTGAAACCCTAGCCAGAGCAATTAGACAGATGAAAGAAATTAAAGGGATAGGAATAGGAAAAGAAGAACTCGACTATCACTGTTTGCCAACAACATGATTCTATACTTACAGGATCCAAAAAATTTCACCAGAAAACTTCTAGAACTAATAAATGAATTCAGAAAAATATCAGGATAAAAAATCAACACCCATAAATCAAATGCATTCCTGTACATCAGTGATGAATCAACTGAAAAAGAAACTAGGAAAACTACCCCATTTACAATAGCCTCAAAAACAAATAAAATATTTGGTGATCAACAAATAAAATGAAAAACCTTTACAATGAAAACTACAGAATTCTAAAGAATAAATTGAGGAGGACCTTAGAAGATGGAACAATCTCCCATGCTCTTGGATAGGCAGAATCGATATTGACAAAATGGCCATACTACCAAAACCCTTATATAGATTTAATGCAATTCTTATTAAAATTCCAATGACATTTTTCATAGAAATATACAAAACAATCATGAAATTCATTTGGAAAAATGAGACCCAGAATAGCCAAAGCAATCCTTAGCAAGAAGAATTGAAGCAGGAGGCATCACAATACCAGACCTTAAATTATATTGCAGATCAATAGTAACAAAAATGGCATGGTGCTGGCAGCAAAATAGACATGTAGACCAATGGTACAGAATAGAAGACACAGAGAGAGACAAACCCACATAAAGATGGTCATCTCATACTGGGCAAAGGCACCAAAAACATACTTTGGAGAAAAGATAGCCTATCCAACAGACAGTTCTGGGGAAACTGAAAATCCATATGTAGCAAAACAAAATTAAACCTCTATCTCTAAACCCTGCACAAAAATCAACTCAAAGAGGACTAAAGACTTAAACAGTAGAAAAGAAACCATGAGCCTAATAGAAGAAAAACTATGACCAAATCTCCACCATGTCAGCTTAGGATCTGACTTCTTTAACCAGACTCCTAAAGCATAAGAAGTAAAATCAAGAATCACTAAATGGAACAGATTATAACATGAAGAGAGAGCCTATATAATGGGAGCAAATTTTTACCACACACACATCAGATAGAGCACTAATCTCCAGGATATATAAAAAAAACTCTAAAAACTTAATACCAAAAACAAATAACCCAATTAATAAATGGACAAGGAGCTAAACAGACACTTGACAGAAGAAGAAATACAATCAATCAACAAACATATGACAAAATGTTTCACCTCTAGCAATTAGAGAAATGCGAATCAAAATTACTCTAAGATTTCATCTCACTCCAGTCAGAATGACAATTATCAAGAACACAAGCAACAATAAGTGTTGGTAAGGATGTGGGGGAAAGGCACACTCATACATTGCTGGTGGCACTGAAAATTGGTGCAACCACTATGGAAAGCTGTATGAAGATTCCTCAGAAAACTTGTAATGGAATGACCATTGGACCCAGCTATCCCACTCTTCTGTTTATACCCAAAGGACTCAAAATCAGCATACTACAGTGACACAGCCACATCAATGTTTATAACAGCTCAATTTACAATAGCTAAACTATGGAACCAACCTAGATGCCCCTCAACAGATGAATGTATAAAGAAAATGTGGTACATATGCACAATGGAATATTATTCAGCCTTAAAGAAGAATGAAATTAGGGCATTTGCAGGTAAATGGATGGAAGTGAAGAATATCATGCTAAGTGAAATAAGCCAAACCCAAAAAACAAAAGGCTGAATATTTTCTCTGATAAGCAGATGATTATCCATAATTGGGGCAAGGGGATGAAGGGACTTTGGATTGTACAGAGGGGATTGAGGGGAGGGTGGGGGTGTGGGGATGGGAAGGATAGTAGAATGAGACAGACATTATTACCCTATATATGTGTATGATTACACAACCAGTGTGACTCTGCTCCATGTTCAGCCAGATGAAGAAGAAGTTGTGCTCCACTTATGTACAATGTGTCAAAATGCACTCTACTGTCATTTATAACTAATTAGAACAAATTAAAAAGTAAAAAAAGGAATAGAGAGATTGATGAATTGTTTGATTGATGATTAGTTAGCCATTACTCTTATCCCACTTCCTTAGAGGAGGAAACTGAGATACAGAAAGTTGCAACAACTTCTTCAAGGTCAAAGGATCCAAGGTGCCTGCCTCCAGAGTCCATTTTAAGATAATTTGAAAATACAAACCTGACTTATAGCATGAAAGACACACAGACAAAATTTCACACAAGATCTGTAACAGCTATGTTACCCTTTAAAACGTTTTAAGAATCCAATCAAGAAGTGTGAATGCCATATTGTCAAGCCCATGGTAACCTTGAACTTGATCTTCAGAGGATGAACCTCTAAGGGGTGGTTGTGCTGTTATAACATGTTCTTGGCTCACGGCACAGGAAGATAGCAATTTCTGAAGTAAGATGAGCCTCGCCCACTGAAGGCCACCATCATGGTTCTCAACCAATTGACTTAAACTGATCAGAGAGATCACGATGATGCAGTGTCCAGAGGTGTTTCTGTGGCTGAGTGACATTGGCATTCTCTTCCCAAAATCGTCATCATCTCCAAAAAGAAAACTGTTCATTTACATCCCAAAACAGCTAGTTGAGAAACACAAATAATCAGTCTTGAAGTCAGTTGTTTCATCATTGCTTTTTTCCTAATCTGATTAAACAGGCATCATTCAAATCTTACAAGTCCTTGAATATTCCTACCTTGAAGGTAGAAAGGACTACTGGCCAAGGAAAGGTTTCTGAAATACACAAAGGGTTATGTAGGAATTCAGGCATAAATGTGGGTTAAATTAAGGGGGAAAATATCATAGAATGACCTTTGAGAAAAGGTGGAGGGGCAAAATCTTGCAAGAAATTAGTTTCTCTTAAGATAGTTGTTCATCTTTAGTTCTAAGATAAGGCTATCTTCATATGATCATCATGTAGAACATCATAGTTTGATAGTCTGGTTGAACAACTGTGAAAATAACCATAGGCGTTGACCAGGCCAAGCCTGGAGCAAGCCCCCACTTTTTTTTGTGCCAGTTCTGCTGGCTCCCAGGCTCCCCCTCTACTGTTGACCATTCCTGACATCCTCTCCCTGGACCCATGCCCACCTGAACCCTACTAGGCTGCCTTTCCCAGGGGGTGGAGAGGCCTAGCCTCCTGCACAGCAACCAGGTGATCCTGTCTGTACCATCTCCAAGTCAGTCTGGGGTCTGCAGGTGCCCTCCCCGCCTCGAGGAGGGTGGTCCTCTCTTCCCCCAAACACAGTGTTCAGATGGACAGACAAGCTAACATCTCTGATGCTGGTAGAACAGGGGGTAGGCCTGGCCACTGGACCCTCGGTTCTGGCTTTGGAACCCATTTCATAGAAAATGAAGCCTCAGAGAAGGTAAGGGAAGCTCCCAGGTTCATCCTGCCCAGTAGTGTCAAAGCCTAGGTTAGATCTGGTCCATCCTGCTTTGCAAAATATGAAAGAAGAACTTTTTGCAACAAAAAATGCAGCTGGGCCTAAAACATTACATTACACAACCTTTCAGCCAGATCTACCCATCTTACCACGTTTAGAGACTTCAAAGAGCACTAAGGGGGCCTGGGGCTGTAGCTCAGTTGGTAGTGCTTGCCTAGAAAGTGTGAGGCATGGGGTTCGATCCTCAGCACCACATAAAAATAAAACAAGGGTATTTATTGTGTCCATCTACTATAAAAAAATATTTTTTAAAAAAAGTACTAAACACTTTAGTTCACTACATGACCCAAGAAAATCCTGAAACATCCATTACTTAACACATCTAAGCGTTGTCGCCTTCCTGTCAAACCTTTGAATTCTCAAACGATCTTAAAAAGAACCAGCTGTCATTTTCGATTTTTCTTGTAAATATTTCTACTATTCGAGGTGTATTTGCTGAGATTAGAATGATTGAAATGGGAAGATGTACAACATATCAACTAAAAACTCCACCATGGATTATTCTAAAAACAGCAGAATAATGTTTTTCCCCTTTTCTTTTTGAAATCATGTGTCTAAATCTAGCAGGTGGTTAGGTACAAGAAGAGATGTTGGGGATGCCCAAGAGGAAGGTCAGCTCTGGGAAGGCGCAGCAAAGGAGGAGCCCAAGCGGAGGTTGGTCCACCTGCCGGCCAAGCCTGCTCCTACCAAGGCAGACACCAAGACCAGGAAGACGGCGGGCAAGGATAAATCATCAGTTCAAAAAGGGAAAAGGGGAGCAAAAGGGCAAACAGGCTGAAGTGGCTAACCAAGAAACTGAGGAAGATTTACCTGCAGAAAATGGAGAAACAAAAAACGAGGAGAGTCCAGCCCCTGATGAAGCAGAAGAGAAAGAAGCCAAGTCTGATTCATCACACACCATGTCTTTTCAGTGATCCCGTCTCCCTTCTGGTACAATCCAGAGGAATGTTTTTATCAACTATTTTGTAAATGCAAGTTCTTCAGTAGCTCTAGCAACATTTTTTAAAAGAAGGGAATCCCACCTCATCCCATTTTTTAAGTGTAAATGATTTTTTTTTTTAGAAGTGAAATCATTTGCTGGTTGTTTATTTTGGGGTACAACCAGAAAATAGTGGGATATTGAATTATGGGAGGCTTGGACTGTCTTTGGTGTCAGCTTAACATTCCATAGGTGGGGGGTTAGTTTTATATCCTACAATACAAAGCATATTAAATGGCAGTTTGGAGTCACAGTATTGCATTTAATGTCTCGAATATTTTAAATTACTTCTATTCCTGTGTTTGTTAGTAGAATTGTTTCCTAAAGAAAACCACTACTGGATCATTGCTGTCAGAATCGTATGTATTCTGTAACATCTTTGGTTTGGAAATCTAGTTTTCCTAATATTTTTTAATGTGCTCTGAAAGATGGAAAATTTGAGTATGTTGTGTGTGACGAAGTTTTGAACTAGTGGAACCTTAGTAAATCAGCACTCAAAGATATTGGTACTTGATATTCTATTAAGAAAAAATTGCCTCCAAATTAGAAGCTGGAAAGTCACTGGAATAACTGAAAAAGAATCACAGTATAAGGCTTCTTAGATTTCCAGTACGTGTGTTAAGAATTGTGTAGAAAGTGAAATGTCTGTGTACTGATTGTCAATACAGCCAATAAAATCTCAAACACACACACACACACACACACACACAAAGATATTACCAATTAAGATTTAGACAGAAATTTCTAAAGTCTTTAAAATTAAATTGTTGCATTTCAGACCTGAAACCAGTTTTTAATCTACCTTTTATCAATTCATGGAAGGCAGGTAATTTGAATTCCCATCAGAAACTTCATCTCCAGGGTAGCTACTCACAGACCTCATAGAAATGATCATATAATGTGAAAAAAAATAGCACTATTTCAGAAATACAAGTTATGTAAATTTTTTCTATAACTTCTCTATACACTCTATTTGTCTGGACAGAGATTCTGTTCTTTCAAACAAACATACATACATACATACACACAAACACACACACACAATCCTGTTCTCTACATTTTTTTTTTTTTTTTGGATACTTCTGCATCTAAAAAGTCAATGGAATTCCAGAGGTTACTAAATATGTTCTGATGTTTTTATGTAGTGCAAAAATAAAATAGTGCTTTTTTTTTTTAAGGTAAAAGTACCTTTCAGAAAGAAGACAGTAAGACTCTTGGATATTGTTAATTAGAATTTTCCAAGATCAATCAGTACTTGTTTGGAGTGAAGATCTGTCCACTTTCATTTCTACAAATCCCATACCAGAAAGTTCTAATGCAGCCCTAGTCCTTTGTGTAACTTCCATTAGCGATAATGCCAGGGAGGCCCAAGGGCCCCTCACAGAGCTGTGTATAACCTCATGAATCCCCTGGGTGAAGGAGAATCTGCCTCTTTTGGCAGGTTATTTCCCTAGTGAAGAAAAGATGAGACATTCATGATCTCCCTTGTATGTTGATTCTAAAAAAAATCTATCTTGTAGAAGCAGAAAATTGAAAACTGGTGGGGAGAGGGAGGAATAGGTAAGGGGAAGATACTACTCAATAATATGCGGTTGCAGTTATATTAGAGAACTGTGTTTTAGTAATATTTTTTTAAAAAATCTTTTAGTTGTAGATGGAGATAATTCCTTTATTTTATTTTATTTTTTCTCTATGTGGTGCTAAGGACCGAACCCAGTGCTTCACACATGCTAGGCAAGCACTCTGCCACTGAGCTACAGCCCCAAACCCTTTAGTGAACTTTTTGAAGTACATGAGGACCACCACTGTAATAGTATGCTGTATATTTCAAAATGACTGAAATAGATTTTTAATATTCTGACCATACACAAATTGATAAATTGGTGAGGTGTTGGGCATGCTAATTAAATGATTGAGTCTTTCTACAATGTATATATAGATCATGACACCATATTGTGCCTCATAAATATATACAATTATTATTTGTCAATTAAAGATTTTAAAAGAAGAAGAAAGTCAATGGGCCAGCAATCTGTCAGTTTTCCAGTAGCAAACAATAAATGCATAGATGCCTCCTAAAGTTCTGGTGAACCAATGAAACGGAGGATATCGTTTCTGAACTTGGCTGAGCCTACCACTTGCCTTGTAAATGTCAGTGTGTGTCTGAGCATCTGACATTGCTCAGCAGCACATACCAAAGGCCAGGAATTTGGCAGAGCTGGGCCGATTACAGTGCCTAAAAATAATCTGTTTTATCAAAGTCTATTCTGATGCCTTTTAGCATGTGGGCAAAATGCTAGAACAGCAAGATCTTTAGGAAGTGGAAATTCTGAGATGTTTTCCAAAGATTCCAAATGACACAACCTCATTGTGCAAGAAGTAACCCTTCATCTTCAGTTCTTGTGGCTTGTTTATTTTTATCTCCACGAAGGTTTTGGGGATTTTTTTGTTTGTTTTTTTGTTTTGTTTTGTTTTGTTTTGTTTTTTGTTTTTTGTTTTTCCAGCTATGTAAGACAATGCTCTCTTGTGGTAAACATTTATCAAGTATAACCTAACTTAATTCAACAAGTCCTTATTGAGAACCTATTATACACAAGGCACTTTGTTAGGCCCCGTGAAGAACAGAAAGCCAAGCAAGTAAATGTCCTTTTTTGTAATATGCTCACAACGAGAAGAAAATAGACCTTTCCTGAGAACAAGCCATTCTGAGCTAGACAAACCACAACCCAGACTTCCAATGAGGAAAAACCAAGAGCTAGGGGAGGAGGAACAAGGAAGAAATTAACTTTGGTGGTGAAGATTAGCAACGGTTTCTTGAAAATGTTGGATTTTAACCCAGGTCTTCAAGAGGAAGTAGAGTAGGCCAGGCAGAGATGGGGAAGTGCTCTGAACAGAGAGTGGCAGAGACAGAAAGTGCAGGGATTAGAGAAACGAGTGTGAGTCTTCAAGGGTTTTCATTGTCACAGGCAAGAGGGTCCTCCAAAGTGAGAAGGCTAATGGCACCAGGAAAGACAACACAGAGCTGTGGACTCTAAGCAAGAGGAAGAATATCATTTCTTTAAAATTGCCAAATCCACAGAGTGATGCTGCGTGCTGGAGATGGGATGGGCACAGTTTGGGCACCTAATCTGATGACATGCCAAAGTTCTACCCTTCTTTGGCCATCATGTTCATGCTCACCCAAACTCAAGGCATGCTAGCTGGTGGTTTTTCTTTCTTTTACAGCAACTTGGTTCTGGATTTTAGCTCGGGTATCTCCTGTTACAGATTCCATGTATTGAAAGAGATCTCAGTAAAATCATTCCATTATTGAAAGAGATCTCAGTAAAATCTCCATCCATCTCAGTCATAAATCAAAAACACGTTTATTTTATTCTTCAGCTCATATTTGAGTCTTATATTGCTATTGCAAAACACTTTAAATAAGCATCACTTCACTTGACTCTTTGAAGAGCCTTTGAGCTAGATTTCACCTATTCCAGTTTACAGAGAAGAAACACCTTGTGTCTGGTAATTGGAAAAATAGATCATGAAATCCAGGACGTCTGATTCCAAAACACTTGTTCCTTACAGGGCAAGACAATGTTACAAATGGTCTCTGTAACATAAAAAAGGAGACCTTCGGGGCTGGGGCTGGGGCTCAGTGGTGGAGCCCTGTCTTGCACGTGTGAGGCACTGAGTTCAATCCTCAGAACCACATAAAAAATAAATAAATAAATATGTTGTGGCCATCTAGAACTAAAAAATATTTTTAAAAAAGGAGACCTTCCTCATTCTAACATAAAATTAACATCATAAGAAACCAAAACTTCCAATAGCAAAAATACTTTGAAACTACTCAGAATTCTCCTTCAGAATCCAGACCACATTCTGACTCAGATAACTTTTCCTCAGAGTAGTTAAGAAAAATACAGTGGGTGCTATTTTCTACTGATGTGATTCACTTTGTAACTGTTTTTGTTCTATCATTCCATGCAGGCACAGTATTCTAGTTTCCTCGTCTTTTCAATGGAATGTCCTGAAGTGTGAGTATTGCATTGAGTCATTATACATGTTGCTATTTTTGCATTAATTTATTCAGCAGATGCTCATTAGATATGGCAGATGCTCTGCCATGCAGGACTAGGGACATCAAATTACCACAGAAAGCTATAAGGAAAGGGGATTTCAATCTATTTAGAAGGTATCATCTACATTGAAGGCAGTTGTCCTGAGGGGTTGAAGAAGATACACAGAGAGAATCCAGTTATGCTAAAACTGTTAGAACAACTAATGAAGCCAGTTGGCACATTTTAATGGATTTGTAAAATATTTCATAATGGGAGCAGAATAGAAGAAGAAACAAAGTAGAAACAAATTTTAGATCATCTTCTTAAAGGAATTTGTCTAAGATTTCCTTATTCTTGTTGCCCCATTTCCCCAGCTGTTGAACAGCATCAACGGTAGCAGCAGCCTAGAAGCCAGGAGACCCTGTCTTAATCCATTTTCTGCAGCTGTAACAATGTACCATAGACTCCATGATTTACAAGGAAAAGAAATTTATTTGCTGTGGTTCTGGAAGCTGGGAAGTCCAATGTCAAGGTGCCAGCATCTGGTGAGGGCCGTTTTAGCGCATCAAAACATGGCAGAAGGCAGAAAGAATCAAGTACAAAAGACAGAGAACAGGAGCAAAGGAAAGCTGAGAAAGTCAAACTGTTCAACAACACACTCTTGAGGATAACTAATCCATTCCCTTGATAGTAGCTTTAATCCATCAGAAAGGTGAAGCCCTCCAGACCTGAACACCTCTTAAAGGTCCATTCCTCAATACGTTACTTTGGCAATTAAACTTAGACATGAGTTTTGGAGGGGATGTTCAAACCACAGCAGACCCTCTGGCCAAATGCAGCTGCAAGAGCAAGCCCAGGAGAAGCCAACAGAGGAAATGCCCAACCCATTCACAGATGTTTGAGAATAATAAATCATTATTGCCTATGACAGTAAACTGCAGGGTAGTTTGTTGCACAGTGATGGATAACTGAAACAAGACAAGAAAACTCTCCTAGGAGCTGTAGGACCAAAAGGATCACGTTGGTCAGGCATCTTAGGGCAAATTGACCAGGATAAAGGTAAATTTAAGACCAAGAAGGAGATTTCCACAGAGGAGAGTGGCAAGAGAAGCATTGTGGGAAAGATGTGTTCAGAACTTCTTCTAGGTATAGGAAAGAAAGTGTAAGCAGAAGAAAGGCAGCTTATGTGACTGCATCCCGAGTGAATTCCTCCAGTGTATTATTTTCTCATGAAATTGAGTCAGTTTCTCAATTTCTTTCAGTTGTTTATCCTTTTTTTTAAGAAAGAGAGAGAGAATTTTTAATATTTATTTTTTAGTTTTCGGCGGACACAACATCTTTGTATGTGGTGCTGAGGATCAAACCCAGGTCGCACGCATGCCAGGCGAGCGCGCTACTGCTTGAGCCACATCCCCAGCCCAGTTGTTTATTCTTAATGCAAAGTTACTTTGAGATTCATTTAAAATGTTCAATCTCAGAGCTGTAATTCTTCTTATTTCCAGGAATAAAAATGAATGACATAGAGAAGGACATATAAATTAAGTTAGATTTTAAGAAGATAGGAGGATTGATACAACTAGAATGTGGTCCTAAGACAAAAAGAAACTAAAGTATTCAGACTGGCCAGTTCTTTATTTCTGACACTTGAGCAATCTAATGTAAATAGAGATAAGGACACAAGAGAAGGAGAGGCAGAATCTATGATTAAGAATGAGTTGCAGTGTGTAATCCGTTTGGTTTGGACAAATAAAGACAATCCTTAAGATTTTAAATTCTAGAAATAAGGAGGCGAATGCAATTAGAGCAAAGGAATAAAAGTAGAAAGGAGTCTGGAAAATACAGGAAGGAAGCCGGCAGCGACGCTAACTCGTCCACCGTGGAGAAGCAGAAGGGCTGGCAGCGACTGAGGGAAAGGAAATCCGTGTGGCAGTGAGGGGCTCAGGAACTGGCATGAGAGGGAACTGTGAAGTTGGAGAGAACTGAGTCAGGAAAGGTAATGAGGAGAAGAGAAAAAAAGACTAAGAATAGAAACCCTTAATGGTAAGGCAACCCGAATAAAACCAACGTGCCCTTGTCAATGTGTGTGAGTTGCATTGAATTAAATTCTTTGAAACATTTCCTGTGAAACCCAACCCTCAGGCATGAAAATTACACGTCAAACCTCTCCAGTCCGCCCTAAGTCCCCTAAAAATAACTTCCAGGTATTAGGGAGAGCTGGCTGGTAGGCTGGAGCTGCGTGGCTCACGGAGCCAGATATGCTCTTTGGATCCAGAAAGTACGCGGTCCAGCGGCTCAGGCCAAGTGGGAGAAGCACGCTCCCCGGTGGGGCCCCCTCTAGGGCGCCTGGCGGAGCTAGTTTTCAAAACCACTCTGTCTCAATCAGTGAGCAGGTGCCTTCTGACATCCCTCTGAGCTCCAAAGCCTCAGGATCAGGGCCTGCTTCCTGGAAGGACAAGCTGTGCATTGGCGTGGGTCCCTGTGCTATGCCCTGCACTGGGATCAACCTAAGTCGGCTGTTGCTGTTCTGCTTGCAAGGGTTCTTCTTTACCAAGAGCCCCACTTGCACTGGACTCCACATCCTGGCAGCCAGTTGTGCCTGGGAATCTGTTGCTTCACTCAGGAGGACAGGGACAAGTATCATCAACACTGGGATCATGTGGGACAGCCTCCTTTCCGGACTTTTTTCCTTGGAGCATAATCTACCATCAGTATCTATTTGAGCTCACAACACCTCATCATCTAAGCTGTGAGGAGGATAAAAGGTTGCAAGTATAACACCCCCTCAGCCCTCACTTCCGAGCCAGGAAGAGGGTAGAAAAGAGAATCTTTGTACATGGATGAGTTTCTAGGAAGTTTCTGAAGCTTCAATCAGGCATTGTATCTAGAATCAATCATGAGAAATATCAAGTCCACAGAATTCAAGGCTTTTATCACCTTCTAGATTAAACAAATTTTTTTAATAAATGGCAAGAGGATAACTATCTAAGGATTTGTTTCATACAATCTCAATCACTAATGAGCTTTGCCTTGATAATGGGAACGCTGGCAGATTGTATGCAAATGAATGGGCATGTTTGTGTTCTAATAAAACTTTTATTTGCATACACTGTGTATCCATGTACCACTGATAGTAACACTAAAATAAAAAAAATGATAAATATAGATTTTTAAAAAGAAGAGTGTTTGAAGCCAACAAATGGAGAATTCAGCCCAATGAGACCTGAACATTGAGGTAGGTGAACCAACATTACAATACACTTCTAGGTATTTCCAGCCTGGGCTCATTAGAAATAAAATCTGTACTGTTGTGTATTCTTTATACCCCCAGATAATTTGATACTCACTCTGGCATTTGATACTCACTCTTAGCTTGCCCTAGGAAAAGATGTTGCCTTCAGATTGCTGACACCTGCAGGAGCTCATGCAGGAAGAGAGGGGTGCCATGTGATGTCATTCTTGGAGGTGCCAGCATTACTACATCACGCTCCATAGCCCTTGGCATAAATGGCCCTAATTAGCCACACCCCTTCTGTTCCCATCACACTTTAATCTTTACACACTTTTATACACACACACACACACACAAGAACATAACCATGGATATTTTGGAAGTTTCTACAGTATTTTCTGCTTGTCATAAAAAAGCTATATGTATTAGGGTTCTCTAGAGGAACAGAATCAACAGGCAGTATGATTATAAAAAGGGATTTATTAGATTGGCTTACATGACCAGAAGCTGGATAGTCCACAATGGCCACTGGCAGGCTGGAATGCTGGAAGCTGCTCAGTCCAAGAGGCTGAAGCCCCAGAACAAGAGGGATCAATGGTGGTACCCCAGTCTGAGACCAAAGGCTTCTGGAAACTACCTGGAGAATCACTAGGAGATTCACTTTGGAAGAGTGAAGGAGCAAGATCCAATATCCTCATGTGATCGAGACAACAATCAAGAAGTCATTCAAGAAGAATGGAGCTTGCATCTACTGCTGCTCCCTTGTTCTTCCAACTTTTATTCCATCCAAGTCATCATCCTACTGAACGGTGTTGCCCACACTTAGAAAGGGTCTCCACTTCAGTTGCTATCCCACATGCCAATCATTCCTAGACACATTCTTATTGACACACCCAGAAGCCTCTTCGTCTCTTAATCCAATCAAGTTGAAAATTCAAATTCACTATCACACTATACAAACCACTTTTCTACATTGAAAATAATCAAGACTGGGTTTCCCCTCATTTGTTCATATCCAATGCACTACAAAAAGCAAGTTGTATGTCACCTGTGCCACACTGCTAGTGTTCAAAGAGCCCACCAAAAATCATTGAATGAGAAAAATAAGCTCTAGAGAGAGTATGTGTTTTGCATACAGTTCTAGAGCCAACTGGAATAAACAACATGGCAGAGGTTCAGGAGACTTATTTTACCATCTATGTAATTATTGAGATTTAGTTCTCTAATTTGGGCTTGGAAAAATAGGAAGCCCAGAGAAAAATGCCACTTAATGTGACTCCACCAGCCTCAGGTTAGGTCGTCTGACTTGGCAAAGTCAGAGCTTCTGCAAGCCAGGCTGCTGTAGGCTCTTTCCACCTCTGGAACACTCCTCTAGGTGGAGTAGTAGAAAACCTTGTCACTCACTAGCTATGTGGCATTGGACAAATCACTTGAACATTCCCAGTGTCAGCTTGCTCATCAGAAAATGAGGATAATCCAGGCCGAGAGGAGGTGACATTTGAAAGGATGTGAAGAGGGGAGCTGTACTGACACAAAAGTTGACAAGTGTAACAGAGGCAAACTGAGACACAGTTAAATGGGTGTGATAGGTTCTCCCAAACCTGTGCTTTCAACGGCACCACCAACCCCGAGTTACTCCATGTTATAAAGCAGTAGTTTTCCAGGAGTTACTCCATTTGAGTATACATGCCAAAGCAGAATAACTCCACACCTTGTTTGTCCAAGTAAACAACCACCATTGTCCCTGCACACTGATAAATAAATTAATCGTTCTAATAAAAATGGCCACCTGTGAACTCATCAAATTAATCAGAGGCACATGGATACATGGATGTATCAAACCCATATGGGAAAAACTCAGGCCCATGAGCTTACTGAACACACCAGACCATAAAAGGAGGAGCACCCCAAGACTGGATGTGACAGTACACTGACCCTGTCAGCAGGTCACTACTCTCGAGCTTTGCCCGGGAAAATCACCACAGCAATGAACCTCAGAATCTCTATCCTCAGGCTTCACGCAGCATAGTTTTTCCTGCTCATAACTGTGCATGGCCCACTCCAAGCAGACCTCTGAAGCTGACACACCAAGCTGACATTCTGAAACTGCCATCTGTCCAGACCCTGACCTGGAGTGAGTTCTGGGCTCTGACAACTCGGTGTTCTGAACAAGTTCTTCAGCCAATGCCTAGACTAATCTGAGTACCTACAGTGGGTCTTTGCCCCCAGTTCAGCTTCCTAAACCCTTGTGGCTGCCTTAACCCTTTCTTAGCCTTTTTGTTATGTATGTCCAAATTTGCATAAATGTGGTGTATGTTGTGTTTCAGACCTTAGTAATTAAGATTGGAATAAAAGAACCTGTGATTGCCCAGCAGATGATCATCAGGTGAACCATGAGTTATTCAGTGAACTATAACCTCTGAAAAGTGGTGTATCCTATGAGTTTATTGTTGTTCAATAAATTCTCACATTGTGGAAAGGACACAAATAAGTTTGATCGATGTTAGTAGCACAGCTCACTCATAACAGGAGTATGTTCTATAGTATCCCCTGGTGAAACTAAACCCCAGGTGCACAGTGCAATAATCAATTTGATACCACACTCTTTACTAGCTCCCTTTTCTTTGCTCCCTCACCTATCCCACCCCTTGCTGCTGCTTCCTGAAATCACATTCTGATAAATACAGGCACTCAGATCCATGTCTTACAGTCTGCTATGGCTGGGTCCAGCCTAAGATTGCCAAATAGAAACACCCAGAAGGTGGTCTAAAATGCAAGACTAGGAGTTGTGTCAGAATAATGAACTATATCTGCAAGTTGTGTTTGCTGTGTGGAAAAGAGCACTTAAGGTGGATTTAACTTTAATTATAAAAAGTTAAAAGTGAAGTCAAATTTACTAAGAATAAGAGATAAATTAAGCAGGAAATACTTCCACAGAGGATCACTAGGAAGCAAAGGGAGATGAAACTAGGCAGCTCCTTATAATAAGTAAGAAACACGGGGGACAAGGAGACAGTCTACCATGAAACCTATTTATCTCTAACATGCCTAGTCTTATCAGGAAATGCACAAAGAACACAAAAGTCCTATAAAACATAGAGAAAATTTTCCTTTTTGTAGACTACCAATTGAACTCTGCATCCAGCCCTCCGGAAAGAATGGAGAGGGCATTTCGTTTCCTACCCAGGATTGCCCTCTCCTATAAATACCAAGTAGATGCTTCCTCTCATACAATTTAAGGTTAAAGCTGTCAGGGAAAAAAAGAAGACAAGTTCATTGCCAAATGGGCCATCCGTGAGTGGATGAGGCTCAGGCAATGTGATCATTGCACCTCCTTTCCCAAGTACTCTGACAGTGTGTAAGTGGACAATGACAGCTATATTCACTTATAATTCTGGTCATGAGTATGAAGTATTGCTAACTGGCAAACAGAGAGTTGGTCCTCTTGATCCACCTGATATGCATGGTATCCTATTATTCAATCTCTTATGTGATTGAGTATTAGCAGGACCTGTGACTTGCTTTTATAACTAATAGAATATGACAAAGATAAAGGAATAAATATAATTCTATTATATCCGATTATAATGCCCTGCCTGCATGGAAACTGTCTCCCTCGCTGCTTTAAGAAAACAAATGGAAAGTTCCATGTGACAAGGGCGAGAGTGGTCTCTAACTAACAACCAGCAAGAAATTGAGACCCTCACTATAACATACCACAAGGAACTGAGCTTTACCAACTACCACATGAGTTTGGCAGCAGATCCTTCTTCAGTCAAGCTGCAGATGAGACTGCAGCCCCTGTTGACATCTTGATTGCAGCCTTGCGAAGGTGAAGGCCAGAGGACCCAGCTAAGCTACACTCAGACTCCTGAATTACAGACACCATGCTGCAGTAAATGTATGTTTATGAGCTGCGAAGTGTGCAGTAATATTTTATACAGCAACAGATAACTAATAAGCTAAATATAATCTTGCATAGACTTGTTCACTCTCAGTTCTGAGAATTTTACTTTTTATTTTTAATAAGTTTTGTCAATAAACCATATGATTTGGCAATCATTGAATTTGTCATTACCTTTCAAAAACCTATTATAGTGAATGTGAAGGTTACCAAACTGACCCAAAAGATTTCCACTAACACACAACTCCTTAGTAATAAGAGGGACTGATAATGATCAGCTCTGGGGCAGAACCAGGGAAGCCCTGTTGTGCCTGCTGTAGTCAGAATCAACTTCAAGGGGCTGGGACTGTAGCTCAGGGGTAAAGTGCTTGCACTGGGTTCGATCCTCAGCACTACATAAAAATAAACAAAGATACTGTGTGTCTATCTACAACTAAATAAATATTTTAAAAAATTAACTTCAAACAAAGAAAATATTTGCTGTCCTAATCTTCATTTTCCTCCCACCTGAGCTTTAGGAAAAAATATAGAAGGCTAAAACTGTAAGTAATGTCTAATTAAAGAGCCATGATTTCAAATAAAAGAGGCATGAGATTTTAAAAGAATCATGTTCTTGAAAAATTGATGAGACTATGATGTGGAAATATTCAGGAATTCAACCTGTACATTGACCTACCTGAAAAAGGAGAGTTGTCAAAGAATCGCCAAGAGCAATAATATGTTAATTGGCATAAAAGACCCTTAATAATGAAAGAAAGAGTTTGTTAAGATTCACTATGAAACATCTTTATTGTAGTCCTTCGAACACACATTCACACAAATACACACACACACACACACACACACACACACACAGAGCCTACATCAGTGTATAAACCTGGCCTTTACTACCTACTAAAGTCAGGTCTCCTAGCGTTGGTGTGCATGTGAGTGAACAATGGTTTAGAAGGATCCAGAGTGACTTCTTTCTTGAATTCTTCTTGACCAAGTCCTTGACAGGCATGGGTCTTTGACAGTGGCTCCTAAGAGTTCCTCTCGTGGTCTCCCGCCTCATGGCTGGTAGGGAGAAATCTCTTCCTCAGTCCCTTTAGTTCTTCTGTGTGTCCTCCCCAGTGTCTTCCCTTTTTTTCACTTTAACCTCTGACAGGGTTGCCCCATAGTCTTCTTCTGTGAATGAGGAATGAGAAGCCAAAGTGTGGAAAGTTTGGGTAAGAGGGAGAAAAGGGTCTGTCTCTTTGTATCCCTGAGAAACCAATACTTTTTCACACTGACAAATGGCCTCTTTTAGAGGTGTTATTTCTCTGCTCAGATAGCATGGGCTTCCTTACCTTGAATTTCACTTTTACACATGCACCATATCATGAGACCATTGGAAATTGGGGCAAGCAAAGGACCATCCAGCCACACACTCTACCTAACCTGCCTCTTAGAGACTGTCTAAAAGACGAGATCCACTTCTTCCCCACCACAGACACAGAATACTGGAGAAACAGTGGGATTTGCTGTTACATAAACACAAAGCAGGAAGCATACAGTCTTTTGGGAGTGTCCTCTCTGCTTGCATCCAACTTATTTCATGGATCAGACAAAAAACGCAAAGGATTTCTAAGTGTGCCTTGCATGGAAATATCACTTCTCCACCTCACAGCCCCACCAGCCCACATCCCCCTTCCCTGCTTAGAGGTGCTTTGGACTTGATCTCTCTCCTTCACCAATTTTTATACAAGAAACACACTTTTCCTCATGTTCAGCTTACCTCCTACTCTTCGACATGGAGAAGGAGGAAAAAATGCTGCTTCTCTACAGTGCACCTAGTGAACAACCAGTATAGAATCTCATGGGTACCAATATCAGTGCAGTGGGGTCCTTCCTTACCCATGAGCTTCTTGACAAATTAAAGTCCTTGCTCTAAGATCCTGTCATAAGACTGAATTGTACCTCCCTAAAACTCATATGTTGAAGCTGTAGCCCTCAATGTGACTGAATTTGGACATAGAGTCTTTAAATAGGTAATTGAGATTAAGTGAGGTCATAAGATTATAGCCCTAATCAAATAGAATTGTTGTCCTTATAAGATTAGAAGAATAGAAGAGAAAAGGATCCAGGGGAAGGTAAGAGAGAAAGGGAAAGATAGATACCAGGGAATGAAATTGAGCCAATTATGTTATGTGCATGTATGAATGTATCACAATAAATCCCACTTTTAGATGTAATTACAACGCACAATTTCAAAAATATATATAGAAGCAAGTCCAGTAGAATAGAGGGATGGCACAGGGGTAGGAGGAGAAGAGGGAAAGGGGAATTACTATCTAATGAAATTATTCAAATTGGGTTTTGTTCATGTATGAAGATGTCACAATTAATCCCACTATTATATATAATTATAATACATCAATAAAAACATATAAAGAATAAGAGAAACCAGGAATGAGTATGTACAGAGAAAATGCTATGTACAGACACCCTAAGAAGATGACCACCTCCAAACCAAGGAGAAAGACCTCAGAAAAAAACAACATGGCTTCACCTTAACCTTGGACTTCTAACTTCCAGAATTGTGAAAAAAATAAATGTCTGTGCTGGTAGGACTGCAAATTGGTGCAGCCAATATGGAAAGCATTATGGAGAATCCTTGGAAAACTGGGAATGGAACCACCATTTGACCCAGCTACCCCACTCCTCAGTCTATACCCAAAGGACTTAAAAACAGCATACTACAGGGACACAGCCACATCAACATTTATAGCAGCACAATTCACAATAGCTAAACTGTGGGACCAACCTAGATGCCCTTCAACAGATGAATGGATAAAGAAAATGTGGTATATATACACAATGGAATATTAATCAGTATAAGAGAATAAAATCATGACATTTGCAGGTAAATGGATGGTGTTGGAGAATATAATGGTAAGTGAAGTTAGCCAATCCCCAAAAAACACATGCCAAATGTTTTCTGATGATTTAAGAATGCTGATACATAATATGGTGGTAGGGGCATGGGAGGATTAGATGAACTCTAGATAGGGCAAAGGAGAAAAGGGGAGGGAGGGGAAAGGAGGAGCATGGGGGTAGGAAAGATGGTGGACTGAGATGGACATCATTACCCTAAGGACATGTATGAAGACACGAATGGTGTGACTCTGCATTGTGAACAACCAGAGATATGAAAAATTGTGCTCTGTATGTGTAATATTAATTACAATGCATTCCACTGTCATATGTATGTGTGTGTCTGTGTGTGCATGTGTGTGTGTGTGTGTGTGTGTGTATAATTAAAATCTAAAAAATGAAAAAAAAAGTAAATTGTTGTTTAAGCCACCAAGTAGGCTGGGATTTTGTTATGGCAACCCTAGGAGATTAATACAGATCCAACTGCATATTGCACACTGGCAAGAGTCCTGACCTGTTCATTAGCAGATATGAAATGCCTTCATTTATCATAGATCAACCTGGAACCTCCTGTTTCCAAAACGAGACTCAATCCCTGTCCTGCAGCTCTAGTATTGCCTGTGGACTTTTTCTATTGAAAAAGTTTTATGCTGGGCTATGGGTAAGCTAAGCTAAGTTTGGAACTTATCTTTCATCTCAATAACGTATGGAAAAGTCCCTCGTTATCTTCCCCCAATGAAGGTCAAGGTTCCAACCAGAACCTACAAGAAAGCAGAATGAAGCCAGATATTTGGCTCGAGCAGCACCTTATAAATGTACTATGGTACCCATATTTGGACTTCATTATATTATTTATTCCAGATTGAAATTTCTTTGCATATTATTAAAGCAAGGTTGTGGGTTCCCTTGGAGATGATACAAATTAATCATAGATATTTTTAATCTTCCAAATTTAAATATTTCACATTGGAAGAGATTCTCTTGCCTCCCACTCGATCATGACTCAAACTGGGAACCAGTGAACTTAAAAATTTCTCCACAAAATCTATAAAGGGAAGGATTTATCATCTTAAGCCTGCACATACTAAAATTATCTTGTTTGCTCATGTTCTAGCTGTCTAGCTCCAAGGATAAAAATTTATGGTTTTCTAAGTTTTCTATTTAGAATCATCTCAAAACAGGCTTCCATTGTAAGCAATAGTTTCACTGAATGAATTGCTTATAAGGATCCCATCCTCTGCCTTTGGGCTAATGGGTTTTATCATAATTAAATCTGCATTCATCAAAGTTGACCCCTAGCACGCAGGACACCATAGTTCAGCACCTCTAAGGCAATAGCAAATACTGTTGGAGCAGTGAATTTATCTGTAAAGAACACCACAAATATATGATTTTTATTTGCCATATCTACAGCAAGGCTTTTTTGATGTTGAATTTGTCCCTTCAACTTGTATTTTCCAGCTCTTAAGTATTGCAAAGGAAGTAGGGAGAATGGTATCTCCACTCTGGTACTATCCACAGTCCTCCCCATCCACAGTGCTCACATCCGTAGAGAAGAAAAAAGAAAAACTTTCCTTTAGAATATTCCCTCCTGTCTACACTCCTTGACTGTATAGTCTCCTTACACACCTTTCTTCCCTCCTCTCTGAGCTCTTCTTGGGTTTTCCTCACCCATTCAAGTATGTACAAGTCATAAGACCTTTTCAAGCATCAAGATAGTCTCACAGGGTATCTCTTACCTCATAGGATATCTCCTTTATCAACTGCTTCCGTCAAACGCCACTTCTCTTCACTAATTTCAGCCATGACTTGGGACAGAAGAATAAGATTAAGAAAATCACAAACACACACAAACACCCCTCTCCAGAATTTATATAAAACTACATACCAGACACTGAGAAATGCTTCAGAAACATTATGTTGATTAATCCTCAAAAACACTACCATTCCCATTTTTTACAGAAAGACTTTGAGACATAGGACACTCACATTAACTTGTAAATGGCAGCTAAGGTTTAAACCCCAATTTACAATCAATACTGTGTTCATGAACAGGATTGAGGACACCAAGTATTACATTACAATATTGGGGCTTAGAGTCCCTGCAGCTCTAACTTAGGGAAAGATGAGGTTATTTGGAAGTATAAAGTCAGATATTCTATTGCATATCTAGGACACATATTCTCAACCAGGGGTGATTTTCCCTCCAGGGGACATTTGGCAATGTCAGGAGACATTTGTGGTTGTCACAACTAAGGACTTCTACTGACAGCTAATGGGTAAAGGCCAGGAGCACTGCTAAATGTCCTACAATGAACAAGATGTCCCCTCAGCAAAGAATTACCCAGCCCAGAATGTCAACAGTGCCAAGGTCCACACACTGGCTTTAGGGCAAGGGTCTGGTTGGCATATTTCCCACATCCTCCAACCCTGGGCAATTCTCTGGGGATTTTGATTCTCTGTGTCCATTCAAATCTTCTTATTTTATGTTTATCTTTTACTGTGAGACACCTTGAGTCCCTTTAGGAAGCAGAGAGAGTGTAGCTACAGGACAAACTGACTTTCAAAGAATCTCTTAAGGGACAGCAACTTGCTTGGGGAAAAAATGCCTCAGGGCACTCTTTTGGGGACAGAGACCCAGGAGGCCACTGTCTGTCCTTTACATACCCATGATTCTCAAGGTTGGGGCTTCCTTGGAATCCTGTCTCAAGAAAGTGGTTGGGGGTAGGGAGAGTGGTTACCCTGGAACATGCCATTACAGTGAGGCATCTTGACAGGGAAAGAAAAGCAGAACAACAAACCTGTAACCTGATGCCAGCCTCAAGTGTTCCTCACTAACCATAAGTCAAGAGAAGTGCAGGAGTTTCCATCAGACTCATACGGCATGTTCTCTGGGGTTTGTAGGAACCAAGGAGACAGCGTGGAGGACATACATAGCTCCATAGTTCTAAAATCAAAGCCCAATTAGTCAGAATATAATTTAAACAGGTTTCAGCAATAAAACATATGCCCCAGCCATGCCTATATTGAGCAATTCCAAAGAGCCAAATAATGATAAGGCAACTGTAGTGGAGAACACATTTGTTTCCAACACAGGACCCATACACAAACTTCAACAGCATTCTATGGACTAAAGAAAATGTTTTAATTGGCCTTTAAAATATTCTTATGGGGCAAGACCAATTTGTCTAGAGTGTTGCCTGACTGTTCTCTGGTTTTGGCAGCTCATTACACTGTCTTAATGCCATAAGAATTCTTAATCTTTATGTCAGTTTCTTTAAAAAGCATTCCAGACTTTATCCAATTCCAAGTAAAGGTTACTTATACCTATGAATGTTCTTGACTGCTTCATGTCAAAGGAAAATATGGAATGAATTATTCCTCATTTAATATCTTTTTTACATTGCAATGCTTGGGAAAACTTTACACGTTTGCTCTTTTGAGTCTGAGATGTCTCTTATTTCCTTCCCAGTCTAATCGTTCAACATCAAACTCAGATACAAATCCCGCCATGAACCTGCCTCTGGTTCCCCATAACTGTCAGCCAAATGTGACTCTTCACTTCCAACTATATTACTTTTTCCTTCACTAAGTATTTCTAGTGATCATTTGGTTTTCATTGTAATTACTTGTCTGTGTCCATTCTTTCTGAATTAAAACACTTTCAGTAGGAGAGATAACATCTTACACATTTTTCATCCAAAGAAATAGACAGGGTGGCTGGAATTAGTAATCATCCAACAATGATTGGTGAAATTACATGAAATCATACAGGTGCCATCAGATAGAAATTGCTTTACATTTTGTTCTCTTGGTTTGTTTAAGCAGTTTGCTCACTTCTATAATCATGAGAACCAAACCTCCATCTGTTAGAACAAGTCACTCTAGTACCTTCCCTGCTGTAGACGTCATTTTGAGGTCCATTTTGTGCTAGGAAATGAGTAAAACATGTTCTGATGTATATACTGTCTCAGATCAGGACCACACCAAATTCCGTAGTCCACCCAATGAAAAACTGTGTTGAATATTTCACCTGTCAGTGCTTACAAGCAAACTATCTAATAATTAATTAAAGTAAGGTCTTCTATAAATATGTTGTTTCAAAACTCTCCCACACATTTTGTCATTCAATAACTCCATTTTTTTTATCAGCTGACATTTAAACAGTAAACATATACTAGACATATTTAGCAATTAGAAATACAGAGCTCAAGTTCAATCCACAATAATAAAGTTCCAAAACCAGCCTAGGTGTCCATCAACACATGAATAGATTTAAAAATATGGTACACACACACACACACACACACACACACACAATGATGTTTTACTCAGACATAAAGAAGAATGAAATGATTTCGTTTGCTGGTAAATTAATGGAACTAAAGAACAACATCATGCTAAGTGAAATAAGCCAGACCCAGAATGTCAAGAGTCAAATGTTTTCTCTCATATATAGACACCAGAGAAAGAGAGAAGGAAAAGGGGGAATAAAAAAAGGAATTTCTTGAAAATAGAAGGAAGACTAATAGAGTAAAGGAAGAGAATCGAGAGGGAGGGAGAAAGGGAGAACATGAGGAAATACTGAAGAATTAAATCTATCAAATTATTCCATGTCCATGTGCAAATACACGACAATGAATCCCATTTATAAATATAATTATAATGCACTAATAATAATGATAAAAGGGATATCAGAAGCGTAGAGAAGGTAAAATGGGGGGAAAAGAGGAGAGGAGGAAGAGTAAAGGTGCCAGGGAATGTGACTGATAACATTATGTTATGTGCATGTACAGACATGACATAATGAACCCCACTATTATGTATACTTGTAATGCACCAATAAAGATAGAAATACAGAGCTCGTTAAAGACATTGAATTGATCTCAAATAAAGAAATGCAAGAGCATATTAATAGAAGTTTCTCTCTTTTAATATCTTCAAATCTAAAAGACGAAAAAGATTATTTCAACAGAAAATATTCACCCAGAATATGCCCTGGAATGATGTTGTAGTTTGGATCTGGAATATGCCTCAAAGGCTCATGTGGTTGAAGGCATGGTCCCCAGTGCAGCAAGTTCAGATTTGGAGCTTTAGGGAAGTGACCGGATCATGAGGGCTCTGATCTCATCAGTGGATTAATTCACTGATAGCTGAATGGACTACTGGGAGACAGTAGAAACTGTAGGAGGTGGGAGCTAATTGAAGGAAGCAAGTCAGTGGGGATGTACCATGGAAGGGTATATCTTGTCCACAGCCAATTTTTTTCCTTCTTTCTCTCTCTCTTTCTTTCTATATCTATCTATATCTGTCTCGCTCTTCTTCTTCTTCTTCTTCTTAATGCCATAGCTGAGTAGCTTTCCTCCACCACATCCTTCCACCATGATATCCTACCCTACCTCAGGCCCAAAGTAATGAAGCCAACTGACCATGGACCAGAACCTGTAACTATACACCAAAATAAGTCTTTCCTCCTCTAGGTAGTTTTTCTCAGGTATTTATCACAGCAACAAAAAGCTGACTAGCACAATGGATGACAACAGATTGTTTTGGGAAAGACAAGGTTCATCTTAGTAACTGCATTTTGAATGTACACAATGTGAACTGAGATAACGTAAATTATGCAGACCAAGATCATCAGCCTTGTGTGGGGAATGGTTTAGTCAACTTTTTGTCATTATGAGAAAATATCTGAAAAAAAATAACATAAGGAGGAATAATTTATTTTTGCTCATAATTTCAGTCCATGGTTAGTTGACTCCATTGATTCTAGGCCTGTGATGAGACAAAAACATCAAGGCAGGGAGGAAATTACAGAGCAAAACTGCCACCCCATGTTGCAGGGAAGAAGAGAGAGAAAGGGGCCAGAACAAGGTATAATCCCCAAGAGCACATTCTCAAGAATTCACTCCCTCTAACTAGGTTTCACCTCCTGCAGTCTCCACCACTGCCCAATAGTCTATTCAGCTATGAATCCCTCAATGGATTGGTCCATTGATGAAGTCAGATCTATCATGATTCAATCACTTCTCCAAATGTCTACTTTCTAAACATTGTTGCTGAGCAGCTGGGGTCCAAACCTTCAGGCGAGCGTTTCATATCCAAATCATACAAGGAGTCATTGCCAAGATTAATCCAAAGCCAGGGATCATCTCTGAGAAAAATCCCAGCCATCACGATGATCTACTATTCTGCACCAGAGTCTTGGAGATCTCAGGCCCGCCAATCTGGTTATCTGATTTAATTTTGCTTTTTTATGACCTGATACCTAGTGCCCTATAGCAGGAAAACCTCTCCCAGGCTGCAATCTGTAGCTGGGATCTGCTTGCAAATACCAAGTGGAGGAAATCTTCCAGAAACTGTGAGTTTAATTTCATAAAGGAAGAAACAAAGTACAGTTTCAGAGTAGATTCCTAAGTCTGCCTGATCATTCTTTTTTTTTTTTTTTTGTAGTTCTTTATAATCATTTCATTTTTAAGCCTTCAACTCTGGCTGGAAACTAGAGATCAGGGTTCCAGAGCTATCTAGTCTTTACACAACTTGTGTGAGCATGAGCCAGTCACTTGATGTCTCAGACCTATCTTCTCATCTTCAAAATGAAAGAGGTTGACAAGGTTACACCAAGTTCCACTCCAAATATACAGGTCCATGACTCTTGGTTTTTAAGTTCAGGTGTGTCAGCTTCCTTCTGCAGTATACTTTTGAGACATCTGGAGAATCTAGTACACCTTCTAGATGTGGTGCCAATATTAAGAGATGTCCATACACATTAACATTCAGACATTATTTGAAAATTTTATAAATTACATTAACAAATTAAGTTTTGTTACTTCTTCTAATAATATAGTGATCTCATATGGATATTACTAAAGCCACCAAGAGCAGAAACATTTCCTTACTTCAAGTCTATTATTGAAGACATAAATACTATTTCCTCTGTTCCTAAATCATGTGTATTTCCAAATGGTGTGTGGTAATTAAAAGTAGAGCATCTTTGA
The DNA here is from genome assembly GCF_048772815.1 of Callospermophilus lateralis. Lineage (NCBI taxonomy): Eukaryota > Metazoa > Chordata > Mammalia > Rodentia > Sciuridae > Callospermophilus > Callospermophilus lateralis. The sequence continues at coordinate 14,955,218 of NC_135314.1, read as the reverse complement.
AAATTCATTTGATTTTGATAAGAATATCTTTTCAATTTATCTTCAGAATGCAGCTAACTTGGCTCCACCTTGCCTTTAATAAAGAATTTCATGAGGAAAATCTGGCAAAAAAAAAAAAACAACTTCATAAATGGTAAATAAAATATTCCAGAAAGGAAAAGTTCTGCTTCAGTAAACGGAAAATTTTGATCATAATGAAGAAGGATCTGAAGGCAAAATTCATCTCAAATCCCTTCATTTAATTTTTATTTAATATTTTACAAACTTGTAAAGCTGAAAGTAACATTAGCTGTGGTGGGCTGCAACCTCTTATTTGGGAGGTTAGGAAATTGAGGCCATGGTTTATGGCTTTGGCATTTGGGTGACTAATATTGCCATTTACCATAATTGGGAGCCGAAGAAGATGACTGAGGGTTCAGGGTTGGGAGGAGAGACGATGAGTTGAAATTTGAACTTGAATATAACATGGCTGCACAACATCCAAGCAGAGATGTCAAGAAAAGAGATTTATGCACAGGTCTTATGCTGAGGAGAATTTGAAGCACCTGTTTGTGTTTTGTGTGTGTGTGTGTGTGTGTGTATATATATATATATATATATAGAGAGAGAGAGAGAGAGAGAGAGAAATGTGTGTACAAAATTAACAAATTAATTTGTGACTAGCAAACAAATTTAAGTTTGTGAGTAGCAAACTTTAGCCATATCCAAGGATGAGAGATTGGTAAAAAGAATTTTGAAGAAGGCAGAAAGGATGATCCCAAGTGTCAGAAGGAAAACCCAGAGAAGGGAGTTTCCATGGGAGTCAAGAAATGATTTTTTTCAACAATATCAAATTCTTCTGAAAAGTTGAACACAAAGGACAGTAAAGAGTATTTGAATTTGAAGTCAGTGGCATTAGGTCCACTATTGACACTGGAGTAGTTTGAATGGAGTGATGAGTTAAGATCTTGAAAGGTTGAATGGTGAGTGGGAGGGAAGAGAATGGAGACTTAAGTATACACGATTCCTTCAAGTAGCTGATGAAGAGAAGAGAACTTGGGCAATGCTGGAGAGGAAATGGAGGTGGAAGAGGATTTTAAGATGAGAGAGACTGGCTAGGTTGGATTGGAAAGGATGCAGTGGAGAAACAGATAAAGAAAGAAGAAGAGGGGAGACATAAACATGCAACGGAATGATGGCAGAAGAGGTGGCTGCAGAGGGATGATAGCTTCTATTTCATTAAGTCCTCAGGGGCAATGGGTACCTTTTTATTCAAGGAACCAATAGAAAGTAGGAGTGGTGGTATAGCAAAGATAGGCAAAATCAGGAAGAATTTTAGACCTCTGGGAGTTTCCGTGGTGACACCCAAAGCCTAGAGGCAGGGGAAACAGCCTGGATTCAAATTTCTTTTCAAAACTTGGGGCTATTAAGGAAATAAGAAGAATCTACTATGCATCCTCTAGGCCACCTGGCCACCAACAACACATACACAATTTTTTAACATAAGCATGAGTTCCACGGGGCAGTAGCATATCTGCCTGGTAGTTCCGCTATACCAGCCCACCTCACAGAACACAGGATGAGATGAAATCCAGAAAATTCTTGCCCCACTAGTAGGCTGCTATGTCTAATCCTGTTCTGAGAGAAGTTTGCACAGTTGTGTTAACAGTAGAGGAAAATACAACCAGAAGAATGAGAAATTTTACTCCATCTATGTATGATGTCTCAAAGTGCATTCTATTGTCATGTATAACTAATTAGGACAAATTAAAATTTTTTTAAAAAAAGAGGAAAGACTGTGAACAGTACTTATTGATTCTTTACCATGTTTCTCCCCACACCATTCATTTGGTTTGCTATAAGCGCTAGGTGTGCCTGTTAAAATGTTTTTCATGCAAGTTATAGAATATCTAAGTGACAAGCAGCTTGTGAAGGCCAGAAAAGGGTCCTTTAATTTAGTGGATGAACAATGTCATCAGGGACCATAGTGCCCTATCTACTTCAGTTTTGTCACCCTCATGTGCCCTCATATGTCACGTGACTCCCTCTGTAGTCCAGACATGGCTGTAGCAACAGTAACAACCAATAGCTCCAGAAACAATATCTAGCAAAGAAGGTGAGTTTCCTCCTGTGTCTCAATTGCTTTTAGCAAGGAAATTTCCAGAAGCTCCTCAATTGTGGTCTCCTCATGTCCTGTTAGCTAGACTTAGTCACATAACCAGGCTCAAATCAATATCTGCAAAAGGAATGGGCCCATCATTTTTGCCTTAGATCAATTATAATCCACTCCCTGGGATGGATACCTGAGCTCATTGAAGAGGTGACAACAGGACAAAATTAAGCCTCAGGAGAAAGGAAATGGGATGATTCAGGGAAGGAAAATAACTCTCGCAGAGGACTTAAGAACACCTTTGGCATGGGAAGATATCTGGTTATAAATGAAAGACCCTTGTGAATAGAACATAAAACAGTGTTGACTTCCCAAGTATCAAGGTCACCAAACAATGTTTGGTACCAAAGAGATTTTTTAAAAGCCTGGCTAGTGAATTTGCTTGTTTATTCAACAAAAGTAATCAGGATTTTGTATCTATGAGACATTATTAAAGTTCTAAAGAAAATTCCCCAAATCAAAATAGTATTTTACTTATGAAAAGACCCACAGAGTTCCACACACACAAAAAAACTTAATTTTAAAAAATAAAAGTTTAAGCTTGAAAACATTCTCAATAGTACAAAAGAATTGTTCTAAATCTTTCTTCCTATTTTAATTGACAAAAAATGTATAAATTTATGGTGTACAGGATGATGTTTTGATATACGTATATATGGTAGAATAGCAGAATCAAGCTAATTAGCAGATATATTACCTCTATTTATTTATCATAGCAACACTTAAAATCTACTTTGTTGGCAATTTTCAAGTACTATACACAATGCATTGCTATTAACTACAATCACCATGTTGTACAATATATATCTTGAATATATTTCTCCTAATGAAATTTTATGTGTTTTAATCTATATCTTTACTACCTCCTAGTAACTACCATCCTGATCTATGATTCAGAGTTCAACTTTTTTAGATTCTACATATCATGTGGTGTTTCTATTTCTGTGCCTGGCTTGTTTCACTTAACATAATGTTCTCCAGGTTCATCCACATTGTACAAAGGCAGGATTTCCTTCTTCTTATGGCCAACTTATATCCCGTTGTGCATATATGCCACATTTTCTTTACCCATCATCTGCTGATGAATACTTATATGGGTACTGACTTCAAGATTTATGGGTACTGACTTCAAGATTTTTCACATTTTTTTAAATATATACCCAGTATTCGGATTGTTGGATCATATGATTGTTCTACTTCCATCATAGATCTCTAAGCTTCAAGTAATTTTCTTGAGTGACAAAGTTTCAAGGGCAGAATGAAATGTTCCCTGAAGTCCACAGGACAAATGGAAGGTGAGAGTACTTTAGCTTGTTTTATCAAACTTCTCTCCATATTACCCCATCTCACACCTTCTCAACACATTCTCTCATGTCTCTCATTGATTCTTTCCTTCTCCTTATCTCTCTTCTTTGCCCATCAGTCACTGTTATGATTTGGAGGTGTCCCCCTCCCAATGAAAAGCTCTCAGATTAATACAGGAACGTTCTGAGGTGAAATGATTATATTGTGAGAGATATAACCTAATCAGTCCATTCTAGTTTGAATGGACTGCGTGGTAATTGTAGGCAGGTGGGGTGAGGCTAGAGAATGTGGGTCACTAGGGGCATGCCATGAAAAAGTTCATCTTCCCTGCAGCCCCTTCCGCCTAAACCACCACCCTGTTTCTTGGTCACTATGCATTGATGTAGCTCTCCTCCATCATGTCCTTCCACTACGATGTTCTGCCTCCCTTTGGGCCCAGAGAAATGGAGTTGGTCCATCATGGATTAAATCTGAAATCATGAGCACAAAATAAACTTTTCCTCCTCTAAGTTGTTCATTTTAGGTATTTTTGCTACAGCAATTAAAAACTATCACATTCATCATGTGTCATAATGATTTTGTGTCATTTTCTCTCTTCTCTGAATCCCATTTTCCTATCTGTTTCTTCTTTTCCTTTTTTTTCCTCCTCCCCATCCTCATTTTCACTTGGGTGGTCTCCTATGTCAAGCAATCTAAGTGTCCTTGAACAGGGAAAGTTCCCTACTGCCACAAAAACTTTTTCATGTTTATTAGCTGTGTCTTGAACACATTGAATGTGTCCATGAGAGCCTAACCTACATGTCTAAGCCTCATCAAAGACAGATGAAGGGCTGAGATCATCTTCTCTCCACCTAGTCTTTCATCATTCAATAATCAAATTATAGCCCCTTTACAAATGATTTATTTCCAAGAAGGAAAACATAGAGACTGCAAAACTTCTTAAGGCCTTGACCCAGAAATCATACATGCTTTTTGCCCACTCTGTTGGCCAGTACTAGTCACAAATCTGGTCCTTATATAAAGAGCAGAGAAACTGATCCTAATTCTTGATGGAGGAATAGGAAAAGGTCATGCTGGATAGGCTCAATCGTAGCCATTTTGGGAAATTACCTTCCACGGGTGATGAATGAAACCTCAAAACTGACATGTATACATCATCCACATTTCAGAAACAGCAATTTGAAAATCTCCATGCGGTTTAGACAAAAGACCAATAAGTAAAAAAGAGTAGAATATCCAGACAAAAGCACGAATGCATAATGAAATTTAAAATATTTTAAAAGTTGGAATTTCAAATCAATGAATAAAAAAAAACATTTTTTCATTGAAATTTTTGTAAATTCACATGTAGTTATATAAAATAATTGAGTATCACTTGTACACTTTTGCCTGTCTAATATCACAATCACAATGCTGACATTAATAAGTCACTGATCTTAAACAGACTTCCCCAGTTTTAATTGTGTGTATACAGGTATGTGGGTAGTTTCATACAATGTGTTGCCTATGCAAGTCTGTGAATACAAATATGGGCAATATTCTGAAGAGTTTCTAGACCTAAAGGATCCCTCATGTTGCTTTTACATAAAAATACTCACACCTTACCCCACCTCTTCTTACATCACCAGCCACTGGCAATCACTGGTTAACTTACAATTCTAAAATTTGGTAATTTTTTAATGTTGATGAATTATACAGCATATAACCCATTGAAAATGAATTTTTTTCTCTCAGCATAGTTCCTTGGAGATTCACCCATGTTGTCTGCATCAATCTTCTTCTTCTTTTGTTTTTGAGTAGTTTTCCATGGTATGGATGTACCACAATTATTTAACCAACCACCTGTTAAAAGACTTCTGAACTGACTCTAGTTTGGTCAATTACAAATGAAATTTCCATAAACATTTTTCAAAATACATGTTTCGCTTCTCTGCAATAAATGTCTAACAGTGCAATTTCTGGGTTCTATAGTAATTGCAGGTTTTGTTCATAAGTAGTTACTATACCAAACGTCTTCAAAGTGACTGCTCCATTTTACATTACCATATGCTATGTAGTAGTAGTTGAGAGTCTCTGAATCCTTGCCAGTACTCCATGTTGTCACCATATCTTAGCTATTCTGATAGGTATGTTGTGGTATCTCATTGTAGACACCAATTTCAACAAATGGCTTATGATTTTGGAAATCTTCTCATATGTTTGTTTACCAGCTTTATGTCTTCTTCAATGAAATGTTTCTTCATGTCTTTTGTCATTGTCTAACTAATTTTTTTTTACTTGAGTTTAGTTTTGACAGTGCTTTATACATATAAATCTTTGGTTAATATGTGACTTGCAACTATTTTCTCCCAGGTTACAGTTTGTCCTTTATACTCTTCAAACAGGTATTCATAAAGCCAAGTTTTTACTATCCCTGGGGTCTAATTTACCAGTTTTTTTCTTGCATGCATCATGTTTTGGTGCCTGGGCTAGGAACTCTTTGAAAGACATTCTTATCATACAGGATATCTCAAGGGTTTAAAAGTTGCCTCCCAAGAGCAAGGGTCAATCTTTACTCAGAATGTGCAGGGTGTGAGCAATCTTTTGAGAAAAACCTTTACTATATAGTTTCATTAGAGTCAACTGGGATTATTAAGATCAAAAGGCTGCTCAAAGATCAGTGCAAACATTTATCATACCCTAGCCATTGTCTCCTTTGACTTTATGAAATTGAATTTTCTGTTCTTTGCAGAGTTTTCTTAAGGGAGAGTGAGTTTATCCTTGGGGTCACTTTTCTTCTTCAGTTATTTTACTTGACACACAGAGAAAAGAACTATAGTCAAGGTATTCCTGATAATAAATGTATTCATAATATTAGAAAAGTACTTGTGTTCAAAATATTTCAATTTGAGCCTCCATATTTATATCCATTTAATCCAAAGAAACGGACCTATACATTCATGAAAAAATCAAGCCTAGGTTTATGCCTCTCCTAGTTGAATATAATACATCCAGTTCATTCAATGTATACCTATTAGTTTAGAAAAGTAATCTACAAATGCATTGTTTTGTTTGCCTGCCTACATCAAGTTACACCTATTCAAAAAAAGAACTATAGAAATTAAATAAAAATTAGAAATTATGTATGTCATAAATAGAAATGAATAATCATAAAAAACTTGGGTAATAATTATAATACACATCGTAGGAAAGAGTTTAAATACCCTTGACATATAAAGAATTCATAACAAGAAAGTTGCTTAATTTTTTAATTTTAAATGCTTATGGGGATAAATGGAGAATAATTGCTAATAAAGTTTCCTTTTTAAGTAATAAAAATGTTCTAAAATTGATCATGGTGATGGTTGCACAAGTTTGTGAATATATTAAAGAATATTGTACACTGTAAGTGATTTTATAGCACATGAATTGTACTTTTAATAAAACTGCCATTATTTTAAAGAATCCAACCTCTTCATAAATTAAAGTTGACCAATGTGCAAATACTATTTTTACAAGTGCTGGTTCAAGTATAGAATAATGGATCCTTTGATAAAAAGACCTGATAATGTAAATTAATATTTTTTAGGAAGACAATACAGTAGTATGAATCAAACCTTAAAATTAGGCATGTTCTTTAACAACAATTTTACTTCTGGCATTTATCCCATGATAGATTGCAAATATGTTCCAATTCCTCACCTCTTCTTATAGTCGCAGCATATGCCATGTAGTCTGAAATATATTTTCATAACTCTTGTCTCAGCCATGTTACTTCTTAGAGAAATGAAATACAAGAAAATGTTACATAAGATGATTGAAAAAGTGTACATTTCTGCTTCCATTCTTGCAACTCTGTTATCACATGCCAGGGCTAATCTGCTAGAGAACAAGAAACTTGGAGCAAGTCAAATCATGCTATGACCTCAACCAACAGCCAACTCTGCCCTAGACATGCAAGTAAGCTGGTTCGGATGTGAGGTATTCCCCAAAGCTCATGTGTGAGACCATGCAAGAAGGTTCAGAAGAGAGATTATTGGGTTGTGAGAGTCTTAACCCAATCGGAGATTAATCCCCTGATAGGGATTAACTGAGTGGTAACTGAAGTGGCTGGAGGAAGTGGGAATTGGGGTGTGGCTTTAGGGTATATATATGTATCTGGCCAGTAGAGATCTCTCTCTCTCTTTCTTTCTTTCTCTGCTTCCTGATCACCATGTAAGCTGCTTCCCTCTGCCACATTCTTCTGCTGTGATGTTCCTCCTCACCTTGAGCCCTAAGGAATGGAGCCTATTGTCTATGGATTGAGACTTCTGAAACCGTGAGCCCTCAAATCAACTCTTCCTCCTCTACAGTTGTGCTGGTTGGGTCCTTTAATCACAGCATTGAAAAATCTGACTAAAACATAAACCCAGATGAGAACAGAAGAACCACCCTCCTGAGCCCAACCTAAATTGCTAGCCTAAAACTCACAAGATTCTCTAACACAAGGTCTCTTACATATAGCAATTTCAATCCCTTTGTCTTAAATGATGATTCATGATTTCATATGACAACTCACATTCATACCTTACATGATCCAAGAAGCCTTTATAAACTCCTCTACCTTGTGAGATATTCTCTTTTTCTTCTTGTTTATACTTTCCCTATTGGTCTTCATGCATATTGTGTTCTTCTATCTCTGGACAACAAACTCCATGCTGTCAAGCACTTTGCTTTATCTCTGGTTCACAGTGCTTAATTCACTGACTAGATGCTTGTTAAATGTCTGTTATATTGAAAACTGAATGGGCACTAGACCAAGTCCTATATTAGGAGATCTGAGCTCCACTTCTGGCTTCATCATTGAGACAAATCATGCCTCCTTGTCTCAGTCCTCTCAGTCCTGTGAAATGGTATAATATCTTATCTCTCAGCCTCACAAGGTTGTTGGAAGAACCACAGGATGTAATTATAAGTATTTAATAAAGTATTAAAGTATTACCATTCACATTTTATGCATGGGTGTGGAGAGCAGGCTGTGCCCAACTCTGTTATACCATGACAGATAGAATATCAGTTTTCAGGCTGTGTCTAACCTTAGTTACTCCATTTTATGAAGTAGCAGTTTGTCATTATTTACTCCCTTTTGAGTACAAATGCCAAGGTAGAATAACTCCACATGTTTTCTATACAAGTTAACAACCACCATCTGTACAGGACAAATTCACAAACTGATAAATGAATTGCGCTAAAAAAAAAAAAAAAAAAAAAAAAAACACCTGTGAACTTAACCAAGGAAATGAGAAGCACATGGATACATAAGCATATCAAACCCCTATCATTGAAAGTGGGCCTATGAGCTTATCAGTCTCTTACCTGAAGTACATAAAAGGAAAGTCACCCAAGACTCCAGGGACACACATGGACCCATCATTGAGTCACAAAGTTGACAATCTCCTGATTCTGCCCCTGGGGCTGTTTGGCCCAATGACCCCACTTGATGTGACCCCTTCAAAACTGCCTGCCACTGGGACCCTGTAACCTATATAAACCATTGTGTAAATGTGATGTGTGACTTGAGTGTTACCAATATTAATAATTAGGATTGGAATAAAAGAACCCATGATGGCCCAACTCATGCCTACCGAGTGATCCATGAGTACCTGTGAATTACAACTGATGAAAGTAATGTAGTTTGTGAATTTACTGTTATTCAACAAATCCTGACACCGACATGCGGAAAGATACAAACATGTCTGGTCTGTGTTGATGGCATAGCTCACTCATGACGATAGGACAAATTAGTTATCTTCATTAAAATTTAGTCCAGGGGCTGGTGATGTGACTCAGTGGTAGAGCACTTGCCTAGCATGTGCAAGGCACTGGGTTAGATTCTCAGCACTACATAGAAATAAATGAATAAAATAAAGGTCCATCAACATCTAAAATAAATATATAAATAGATAGTCCAAACCTCATTATGGAATTATAATTCTCTAGAATTACCAATGTTTCTGTTGCCAACTATGTTACTTTGACATAACAAAGACTGATAATATTATTAAAATCAACTTTCAAAACTTTGCTATACAGACCATAGCAGTAACAGTCTTTTCAAAAAGGAAAGTTTTGTAAGTTTGTAACATAGAGAAAGGGCAAATAACCCTCTAGCCTCAATTGCTTTGGGCTGATTTTAAAAAGCACTATTTTTGAAGGTTGCTAAACAATATGTTCTTAATCTCCCACCTAATGGGTTAAAAAATGTTCTCTGGAAAATGTTGCTTTCTGCTATCTTCCCCTGTTCTTTTTCTTAAATTGCAGGTTAGCTTTCTTGACAGAAAAGGGACTTTCTGATCAGTATATTATCTTTAGAGTTACAGAACCCAGAACTTTAGTGTCCTTCCGATAACCACAGCACATACATCAGAAAAGCAGAGCACTGAGGAATTTCTGACTAACCCAGCAGGCACCTACCTGTCCAAAACTGAAAGCATATCTCCCCAAATCTCTATACAAGTTCTGCGCCTGCAGCCCCCTACGTTTGAAATCCCCCATCCTTCCAACTTACCAGCTTGTTGCCAGTAAAGCTCTTCCCCACTGTCCTGTCTCTTGAGCTACTGGGTTCGTCAGGGAAGTGGGACCCAAATCTTGATGTTTAAAAGGCTTTTTAGGGCTGGGGATGTGGCTCAAGCGGTAGCGCGCTCGCCTGGCATGCGTGCGGCCCGGTTCGATCCTCAGCACCACATACAAACAAGGATGTTGTGTCCGCCAAGAACTAAAATAAATAAATAAATATTTTTAAAAATTCTCTCTCTCTCTCTCTCTCTCTCTCTCTCTCTCTCTCTCTCTCTCTAAAAATAAAAATAAAAGGCTTTTTAGTTGTTAATTGGAGCAGCTTGGATAACAAAGAAAAAAATCAAAATTAAAACACATTGAATATTTGTATGGACTTCTTTCACTTTATACACTGAATTTAGGATGGGAGAAATACAAAATTTGAAAGGGAAAAAAAAGTATTTTCCCAGATGGAATTTGAAAAAGCCAATGACTTAACCATTTAAAAAATATATTGTCACAAAAAATTATTGTCATGAGGAGGTTGAGAAAAACTGAACTTAACAGCAAGCATGGATAGATACACTTACATGAGCTAAGAGGAGAGCCATTGTATACCCTCCCACCAGGCAGCCAAGCCTGCTTCTGTTTGCAATGGAAGCTGCTCTAAGCAAAAGCATCACAGACACAGAACCAAGGAATGACTCCCTAAAAGACAGTAGTCCATCTTAACAATTCCTGGAAGCCAGCGTCATGAGCTTAAACTTCTTTAGAGAAAGGAATGAATACAACTACAGATGGAAAAGTGGACAGGCTGGCTTTTGGTAACTTCTAATTAAAAAATTAAAAAATTAAAAATCCAAGTTTAATCTATGAAATGAGAAAATGAACCTTCTCCTCGAAAATGCACGATAAAGCTGGCAATGACTCTTGGTAATTGAATGTATTGACCAAAATTTATAAAGATAAACAACCCTCAATCAAAACAAATAGCCTAGAGTAAGTAAAAGAAACGTGCCAATAACATCTTTAACATCACGGATATAAATATTGCTGCTAGTATTATATAAAAATAGTTTTCCATAAAGCTCTTACTTTTCCAATTAATGAAACATAGGTTTAATCTGGAATTTTCCTAGGGGTCTCATAATTTAAATGTGTTCTGCTTAAAGGGAACTCTATTGAAAACCAAATTAAGTGTTAGTGTAATTTTCTACAAAGCAATCAGAGATAAAATTGAAAATGTAACATGCTTAAAAATTGAGAAGCGCCTAGATAATCAGATGACAGAAGAGATGCCGAAGGGCGGGGAGTGCACTTCATTGTCTTTGGAATTACAGAGAACTAAGTAATGTAGATGAGACCCACAGATAAAATAGCTCAGAATCTCTGGAGACCAAGATGGTTACAAGGAATACATGACAGTGGAAAGGATGAAGAATGGGCCCAACCACAGGCTGTGGGTTATGGCTGCTCATTATAACATCAGTACAAGAAGGATCACTTTCCAGTGGAAGAAAAAGAAATTAATTTGAAAAGCAAGAAAATGTGTTGGGTTCTCAGAAATATCTGAGCAAGAAGGAAGACAGCTCTGGTTTTCAGGAAAACACATCACTGTGTGAAGTGGAAATGGAGGGGGGAAAAAAGACAACTACATGGTCCAGACTCAGAGCATGGAATCCCCACACACTCTCTCATCTGTCCTCACAGCAACCTTGGTGATCTCATTTTACAAAAATTGGATCTTTTTTACAATGCAATAAGTGCTTCTCATGCTCCAAGAGCTGCACTGAAGTCTTGGCCTGGATTATCTCATTTAAGCCTCACAACAAGTTGATTAAGTGAATGCCAATATTCTCCCATTTTACAAAGGCAGAAACTGAGGTGCACGAATGTTGATGTCACTAATCTAGGACTATATATGCAGTAACTGTAGAGAGGGGAGCAGACACAGTGGTCTAGGTCTGTAATCCAGCTACACAGGAGGCAGCAGGATTGAAAATTCAAGGCCAGCCTGGGCAATTTGTCGAGACCCTATGACCCTATTTCCAAATCAAACAAAGGGGGTGGGTCTGCTGATGTAGCTCAGTAATACAACATTTGCCTGGCATGTATGAAGCCCTGGGTTCTAGTAATATTGCAAGAAAAAAAAAAGTGGAGGGGGACCGGGATTCTAAGAACCTGGGCTCCTTTATAGCACATGCTGTTTCTACTACACTATATAGAAAATTTTCAAATGAAAATATACAGTTGAAAGCAAATAGATGAGGAAACTAACACAGGCAATTTTTCTCATCCGGGAAAGAAGAACTAAAGGAAGTCATTAAAGAAATATTTTAAGAGTTTGTTTTTTTTTTTTCCTAGCAAATTAATCAGATGCCCAGTTGGTAAATTGTATAATGCTCAATATCTTTAACTAGCATATGTCAAGCTGCCTAGGCCTGATGCAGTCCAGGGCAGGGGGCTACCATTATCAGATACTGTTCAGTCCCAAAGGCACTTGTGCAAATAATCACAAACCCAAATCCTGATAGCATATGCTACTTCTTTTCCCTGTTTGGGCGTGGGCAGAAGTCATTGAGTGTGCACATCTGAAAAGAAACAGGTCAATCTTCCTTGAGAATTACAGTGAGCAACAGAGCTATCCACTGATGATTAGTATGAAGTAGGAATATTCCTATGAATATTGAGAACAGAGATCAAATAACTGAGATCAGAGCTCCCACAATTAGTCCCACAACCACTCTGTGGTCATCTAGTGTTGGGATGTATCCTCCTTGTAGAGGTTACCTAGCAAGCAAGGAAGACACTGAATGAATATAAACAAAAGTGTCACGTGTGAGAAGTTAGGAAGCATGGGGTACTGACATAAACAGAGGCCCATGGGCAGGGGCAGGTGAACATTTCAGATGAAGGTTGAGAAAGCAGGCACAGATTACCAGTGTGTGTGTTGAGGGAGGGGCGAGGAGGTAGAATGGGGGAGGGACAGGGTTGATGGAAGAGCACATCCTTAGAAAAGATAACCGCATGTCAGTATATGCACAGGGATTCAAGAGCCAGGGACATTCAAGAAGCCAAAGAAAATTTCCCTGCTTCTTGGAAAAGAAGGAACAGTGAGCAAGACTCTGGGAGAGGCTGGGAGAGGCGGGAAAGATAGGCGGAGTCATTCAGATTTCACTCCTCAGCCCCCGTGAGCTTAATTAACAAGTCCACTCATGAGAGACCATCTGCTCTCAGTGTTCTGCCAAAATCCAGTTTCACATGCCTACAGAAGGCCAGGCCAGGCCAGGCCAGGCAGTGAACTCTACCAAGGCAAGGACACCACCCAACATGTTGGCCTCATGTGGAACAGCCTGCCAGCCCTTCACCCCAGAGGTGGCTTTATGGCTACAAAAACATGTTTTGAGTTTCTCTTGTGTTTAATCACAGCTTATCAACATATAGACAAAGTAACACTTTGTTCTGATTTGTGAAAAATAGCACAGTGACTCATTTTAGTAGGAACCTAAATATCTACTTGTTGCTGGGATTTTACACACTGGCCAAATATTCGCCTCTTTAATCAAAATTGACATTGTAATGGATCAAAATAAGTTTCTTAGCTTCCCAAACTCACTCAATAGGATCCTTGCTGAAATGCAGAGCATGCCTAGATCACAAGTTCTGGGCCTCGGATGTCAATACTTTCAAGTGGTAATTACTAACATACTTTAACTTAGTGATTCTGACTGTTTATGTTGAGCCCTCATAAGAATTCAGACTATCACTTAAGGAGATCTGGACCAAAGTCCTCTTCTGAAAGAAAAGCTTATGAAAACCTTAAACTCAATTTTTTTTTTCTGTCTATCTTGCCAAAACATCTGAACACAAGTCTGAAAAGTAAGTTGCCATATCTAATGATTACAATTTCCATTTTCAAAGACAATACCAGAAGCAGCTGTTGCCCCATAACATGTTTCAAATGTTTCTACATTTACCACATATGCAGTGGTAAACACTGAAAAAAAGAGCCCAAAATTGATATCCAATATCCAAATCTTAAGTGTCTATAGATGCACCATCAGCATTCTCAAACTAAATTTTTCAATTCATAAATTGGTATCCTAGGATTATCCAGACATATGCAGAAAGTCAGAGATTAAGGCAGAGCAAGAAGAGAAGAACCACTGGTGTGAGGGGCTCAGTCCACACACAGGGAATATTCCTCATGACATACTCTCACTTCAGAGCCAGGTCAGATTGCATGGGTCCAATTTTCAAAGAATTTGATGAAGAGCAAACAAGATAAAAGACTGCAACTTGGTACTAAACATGAAAATACTAAAAACCAAAACCTTAGCCTGACTCATTTCATTTAGCATGATGTCCTCCAAGCTCATCCATGTTATTACAAATGGCAGGATTTCCCATTCTTTTAAGGTTGAAGAGTATTCCATTATATGCACACAGCATCACATTTTTTTTCTTATCCATTCATCAATGGATGCTTGGGCTAATTCCATGTCTTGGCTACCATGAGCAATATTGCAAGGACATGGGAGTACAGATCTCTCCTTGATGTGCGATTTTCTTTCCTTTCAATATACACCCAGACACAGGATTGCTGGAACATGGGCTCAGGAAAGGGGATTAATGGGATGAGGGCATTTGGGTCAATGCATACAAAGTTTCATTTAGAAAGGAGTAAGCTTTTGAGATCTGTTGCACAACATGGTGACTATACTTTTTTATTGTTATTGTTCTACTTAGTTGTACATGACAGCAGAATGCATTTCAATTCATCATACACAAATGGAGTGCAACATTTCAAATCTCTGGTTGTACATGGTGTAGAGATGCACCATTTGTGGAATCACACATGTACCAAGGGTAATGATGTCCATCTCATTCCACCATCTGCCCTACCCCCATAGTGACTAAACTTTTAATAATAATGTAACGTTTACTTCAAAATTGCTTAAGAGTAGTTTGAAATGTTCACCCCGCCCCTAAAGTGTATGAGGTGATAGGTGTGTTAATTAACTTGATTTAATCATTCTACAGTGTACACATATACCAGAACATCCCACTGAACTCCATAAATATATGCAATTATTATTTGTCAATTAAAAATTTTACAATAATGCAAAACCATATCTTGGGGGGAATTTTGATGATAATCATCAGTTTTTGCCTCCAGTAAATCTTGAGAATGGAAGGCCATAAAAACTGAAGGTGACAATGTCAGGCAAAACATAAATGTGTTTGGTTAAACATCATATTAGTTTTTGGGCATAAAAATGCCCCATGCAATATTGGCAATATTTTTATTTTTCAAATGTGACAACTCTCATGAAAGAATATTAGCTGTTCTGTTTTGTTCTGTTCTGCTGTTTTTGAATGCCCTACTGCTTTCTAAAGATGCAAGTTTGGCTGTCTAGAGACAAAGCTCAATTGCTCTTCACTTGGAAGGAAGAAATGAGGATGTTCAAATGAAAACTGGGAAGAATAGAACCTTCAAGGAAAAGTGAAGAAGATGAACTTCTTGGCAGAGGCCAAGGGGTATGGAATAGAGGACATGAAAAGGGGACATTTCATGAAATTTCATGCCATTTTTCTGAGGTGTAAAATCATCCTGTTTTTTTTATCCTCTACAAATGCATCTGTAACATCTACTTTGCTCACTAATTTTTCCAGATAGTGATAAGTAAATTCAAGATTGAATTTTTTCCTTGACACTAAAAGTTGTCAAGTCCTAAAATTTGGCACATAACATGCCACATATGGATTAGATGAATAATTGAGGAAGGTCTTACAAGCAATAGCAAGTCCTTATACATTTGTTACAGTCTATAACAGGCAGGTCTGCAAAAACACCCTGAATAAATGTGAACCAGTCACTCTGTAAAGTAGTATGGAGATGCCTCAAAAAACTAGGAATAGAAGCACAATATGATCCAGCTATCCCCCTCTACTGTATATATCCAAAAGATCTAAAATCAGAATACTAGAGTAACGCAGCCATATCAATGTTTATAACAGCACAATTCACAACAGCCAAACTATGGAACCAACTAGGTGCCCTTTAACAGATGAATAGGTAGAGAAAATGGGGTATTACTTCATGGGGTATTACTCAGCCTTAAAGAAGAATGACTTTATGGAATTTGCTGGTAAATGAATGCAGCTGGAGATTTATCATGCTAAGTGAAATAAGTCAGTACCCAAAAGTCAAATGTTTTCTCTGATATGCAGAATTTAATACAAAATAAGGGGTGAGAAAAAGAGAGAAAGGAAAATGACAGAGGGAATATCATCAAAATTGAGGAAAGATACCAGTAGAAGTAGAAGAAGGAGGGGAAGGAAGGAGGGATGGGAAATGGGAAGAATAATGGAATTAATCTGACCAAACTTTCACATGTACATTCATGAATATGTGAATCCCAACATCAAGTATATTCACAAGATACCATTAAGAAAACTGCAAATAAAATGCAGAAATATAAGTAGTGTAGAGGGAGAGGATCAGGGAGAGGGAGAAGAGCTCAGAGTGCTGAGGAAGGTATTAGAGCAAATTATATTCCATGCCTTTGTCATTATGTCAAAATGTATCCTAATGTTATATATAAATAAAAATAATCAATAAAAAAATAGGCATGGCCTTGCTTAGTAAAGACAGCTCCAGAGCAACTAAAATTGAGGGTTTGTACCCAGAGACTAAACTCACTAAATTCCACACTCTTGAACAGGAATGATAGTACCCTGGAAGACTATTTCAGAACCAAAATGAAGCATTCTTATCATTATTGTTAAACATGGACCTAATGCAATAAAGGTCACATACCAACACAGCACTGTCAAACCACTGCCTTGTGACCTACTTTTAACTAATGTAGTTAACTAACTTAACTAAGTTTTTAACTTAGTGTTTCTATTTCTATCAACTCGACAAACTTGACCATTTTACATTTTGTGGCTAATCATTTTACAGTCTAATACATTTGCATAAATTAAATATATTGCAGTAACTTGAAGCAATGAACTATACCACAAAAATCTGAAATTTTTTTGAATCCCTGAAATCTTTTTGAATGCCTGCTTTTAAAACAAAAACTTGAAAATGTGATTCCATTTTGATGATAAACACCTGCAATACACCAAGAATATTTTTCCAAACCATTCTCCCAGTTCCATTGCTCATCAAAGTGCTATTTGGTAAAGTTTGGGGTAGAGGATATTGTTGTTATTTTAAAATGCTTCATATTTTTCAAAGAGAATTTAAATCAGTGAATTTGCACTTGTCAAGTACCATGCAAGCAGTTACAGAGGCACCAAAGCTCAGGTGTTGTGCTGATCCTCCTTTTGAACATTGCATAACTGTTCTGAGCTTAACAGTTTCCATATTTGGTCTCAACTTTGGCAGCAAGGTAGTATTACCTCAGTTGCTTTAAAAAAAAAAAAATCCCAATTCCCAAAAGTACCCAAAAGTCATTCCCTATGAATCTTCTGTGTCTGGATCTGAATGCAAGAATTGGCCTGCAGGTCACTGGTCGCTTTCAGCGACAGTGGGAGGACTGGTCGACCCGCTGTGCTCAAGTTCCCAGATCCTCCACAGATAGGAGGGATGCTTATAGGGAAAAACTCAGAGACTCCAGAACTACTCAATGGAGGTCCAGGGTGCTCTGTTCTTGTGGTTGCAAGAAACACAGTTCCTCGGGCTGTCCCACGTCATGAGGTCTTGCTGGGTAGGTACTTGGGACAATAAGAGAAGTGTAAATTCCACAGGAACCCCCAAATTGTGAGTGGTCTCACAATCTCTGTCCCTACGGTGGCACAGCATTCCCCTCTCTTGGCATCCATCTTGGCATCTCAGCAGCTGCTGCTATTTGCTAATCCTTTACCCTTTCACTACATCTTCCCTCCACTTTGCTAGCAGTACAGCTTCCCATACCCTCCTGTGAACCTTGCTGCTCTTTCTTTATGGATCATTTCAGCATTTGCTCCCAATGTCCAGGTAAATCAAATTTTCTCATGGAGCACCCTGACATCACTATCTTTCAAAGTTTCCTAGAGGATTCCAATGTGCAGCCAAGGCAGAGAATCATTGCACCAAAAAATGGGAACGGGTATGTAAGGTAACTTGGATTTATAATTTACAACTTTAATCCAAATAAAAATTGAAGAAGTTACCTCAAAAGGCCTGGGAGTTGTTCCCCTTAAAGTTTTGTTTAACTCTATTATTCCTTTTTCTTATATGTACTGTAGTGTTTGAACTGGGTTGTACTTAAATAAAAGCAAAAACTGCCTTGTTAAGTAATGGTCTCAGCAATCAATCACTTCCAGGAGAAACCACTGGGCAAGAGATGAGTGCTCTCTAATTAGCCAAGTCTGTCACCTAGTGGTGATTGCCCCTGAATTGCAAGCACCAATTTCTCAACTTTGAACATAGCTCTTGGGGAAGTAGCTGGTCAATTCCAAAATTTTTACAAAATCTGTTTGTAAAAGAAGATGAGCCATTTTAAAATTGTGTGGGCACACATTCCCAGTAGAGATTATTTTTACTGAACTGAACTTATAAAGGGAAACCAACTTCCTGATTTTATTAAATAAGTTTTAGTGCATTTGGAGATTATATGACTAATAAGGTAAAAAAGGCTTTATTGAATAGTTTACATACATTCCAAGTAAAATGATTAGTGATAAAGTGTCATTGTGTAACGTGGGTTGAGTGGTGGCCCCTGAAAAGAATGTCCACATCCTAATCTCTGAAACTTGTGAATGTGACCTTACGTGAGGGGGGAAAAAAAAAAGGGGGTCCCTTCCAATGTAATTTCATTAGGGATCTTGAGAGCAGATCATCCTGAGTTAGCCAAGTGGGCCTTATATCCAATTGTATGTGGTCCTTTAAAAGAGACACAGAAAATAAGACAAGGAGGAGGAGAAAGAAGAGAAGGCCATGTGAAGATGACAGCAAGACCAGACATAATGCAGCCACAAGCCTCGGGAAGACCCGAACCACCAGAAGCTGGAAGGCGGTGCGGAGGAATTCCTACTAGTGCCTTCAGAGGGAGTGGAGCCCTACTGCTACTAGATCTCAGACTTCTGCTCTCCAGAACTTTCAGAGAATAAATAAATACATTTCTGCTGCTTTAAGGGCTAGGTTTGTGATACACTGTTACAGCATCCCCCAGAAAAGTAATACAATTTACTTCTCTTTCTTTTTCAATATAATCTTTCAGAAAACAAAAGTAGCATATTTGTAAATGACCCAGGTACCTAGAGTCTGTTTTACTTTTTAATAGCATACACATAAGTCCATTGGTTTACAATGGTATAGGAGGTTGCCAATTAACTGCATGAACACTTCACAGCCTGCTTATTATTAGCAAAAGTTTTCCAGATGTCAAGATTTTCAAATCAGATATTTTTCACTAAAAAAAATACCTAAACTGAAAGATCAGGCAACTAAAATGCCCCTGTCTGAGATAGAATATGAAGCAGCAAGAGTTTTGCCTAAATATGGATACATGTAATCAGAATAACTGAAATGTCAGGCCCAGTTGGGACAACATAGTGAATTCAACAGGAATGTTCATGGTTTGCCCATCGTGTGGGGTGTTTGAAAGACATGTGAACACTAAAAATAACAATGTCAATACAATTGAATAGAAACATTAATAAAACAGTCATTCAGATCAGCAAATAATCTTGTAACTAAATATTTGGGAATTTGGACAAAGGAAATGTACAAATAATCAAAGGCAGCAAATTCCCTTCAGGAGATGCGGTCTCTTCACTTTGTATCACAGGTTTGGTTTTGCTGAATAATGCATGACAGAGTCTGTTTTGAATTATTCACTTGACTACAGAGTTCACAAGTAACCACAGAACAATGAGACTGGCCACCAGGAGCCTCTATTTTGTGTCAGACACTCTGACGTCTGCTTTTTCTACAGGGAACAAAGGGTTCCATGTAATGTGAGAGTCAAGTAGAAAGTGTGCACCACAAGGTGGTTCCATGACAAACATTGACTAAATTCTGGACAATCTAAACTTCTGTTGATTTCTACCTGCGTGGCTAGCCTGATAGACACCCATCAAACATTCCTCCCCCACGCCCCACTAGTTTTCAATTTTTTGATTGCTCTCTGGAGCACCATGGGCCCTATCATCTTATAGACTTGGGGTCTTCCAATAGCCAATTCTGAGGATTTCTCATCTAAGCAAGTGATCCCCTGTTGCTAGAAGCCATCTCGAGCATTCAAAAACTATTCTTTTTCTGCTTTAGGTTTCCTCCCACTGCTTGTTAATCAGCAACTGCCCACTGCCAGGACTCCTCTGCACACACAGCACAGGAACTCTGAGCAGGTGAACTTCAGCCCGCAGTTTGGGTTAGGTGCTTAACATCACTACCTCCATGAAGCTGAACCTTTCCTGGATGAAATCCAAAAATACGCCTAATAGAAACACATCAGCACCACACTCTGGAGACTGCTATGGTTTGGATATGTTTCAATGTATGTCTCAAGAGTTCAGGTATTGGAAACTTGGTCCCCACTGTGTGGTTTAGAGGTGATGGAACCTTTAAGAGATGAAGCCTAGTGGGAGTTGCTTAGGTCATTGGGGCAATGTCCTTGAAAGGCATTAAGGTAGTTCTCATGGAACTTTGTGTTAGTTCCAATGAGAGTAGGCTGTTATTAAAGACCATCATATGGTCTATCCCTCGTGCACCTGCTCCTACTATCATGACATCCACCATGATGTGATACAGCCAGGTAGGCCTTTACCAATGCCAAGATCTTTGGACTTCCTGCCTCCAAAACTGTGAGCTAAATGAACCTCATTTCTTTATAAAGTACAAAGTCTTGGGTATTTTGTTTCAAAAAGGAAAACTGACTAACAAGAACCCCTACTCTTTTATTTGGCTCTATGGCCTTGGGCAATTTAGTTGACCTCTCTAGTCTTCAGCTTCCTGATCTATAAAATAGGGATAATAAAAGTACTCACCCCACAGAGTTGTTGTGAGATGCTATATGGTCAGTAGTCACTCCATGCTAAACACTGTGCTTATAAGTGGATAAAGGAAACTGATTGTTTTTATGTATCTTATTATCATTACTCCATTTATAAGCAATGAAGTTTGAACTCTAGAACCTAAATGGAAGCCACAATAAGGGGTTGGTGGCCATTCATTGTGCCCTTTTGATTCCCACCTTATACTCTTTGGGATCCTGGGGGGAACGGGAAAACAGTGGCAGCAGAGCTATCAATCATACAAACTAATGTCAATAGGAATAGTGGTCATAGAAGAAAATCATTCCACTATTAGAAGTAGCTACAGTAATAATTAATAGATAATATTTTATGAATGATTTAATGCCAGAAACTGTGTTAAGGACACAAACATCATTGCAGAGTTCATTGCCACTACTCTTATAGCTAGAAACATAGCTGACCCTGGGACAGTTATTTTCCTCTGGCAAAAGTCATCACTGTCTCTGCCCCCAGTAAGTCGAGATGATTGTGCCTTCCTGAGGGTTTTTCAAGATGCTCAGACAACCCGATAAAACCCTATTTTGAGTACTGTCCTAAAATCATAAATAAACATTAAATGGATGAGTTTCAAACTTCATTATTCACATGATTGTCAAGGTATATGGCATGGCCAAAAACTTGGGCTCTAAGACCCAGACCCCTTTTACCCAAAGTACTTCTGCCTTTATCTCTTTCTGCATTGACCTCCCTCACCACCATCTCATTCACAAAACTTGGAAAACAACAGAGCTCACAACATTTTGAAAACTGAAAGAGATTATAATAAAGTTGGTTTCATCATGTAAAATGACAATTCTAAACCCTTTGCAATATTTTGGCAACAAAATCAGTGTTTGATTTGGTTTGAAAAGCTCCATGAGATTTTCAAAATTACTCCCTACGTGAATAGAAAACGCTATTCTTTATTAACCTTCTCATTACTCTGTCTATATCTTTCTTTATGCAAAACTATCTTCATAGTTTAGTTGTGATAAGGTATACAATTTTTCATGCCCACATTTGGAATATTCTTTTATGGTTTACTGTGTGTGTGTGTGTGTGTGTGTGTGTGTATGTGTGTGTTGCAGTGATGAAAAGCAAATGTTCAGATACCCACTTTTTAAAATTTCTCCAAGTAGTAGTATTTTCCAAGAACATTCAACTCTAGCAATACACACTAAGACTCACACTGTAGTTTTGCCATTCCTGTTTTATGCACGCAATGCCACAATGTATGTGCAACAACACTTTCCAAGACAGGGAAACGCCACTGGTCCAGACCCATAATTGACTGGGAAATCAAAACACTGTCACCACATATGACAAATCTGCCTCTTGCTTCCAAGAAAGCCCTCTGCTTAAAAGCAGTGGCACTTACATAAACACTAGCCTGATTCATCTTGTACCAACATATGTGTGAACTCAAACTACACAATCTTGGATTACTTAGAGATGTGACAGAAAAACCAACCCAACCACTAAAAGATCCAGTTAAAACACAGCCTTAATATAATTTTTCTTAATATATTGGAAGCAGGGAAAGGACATAGAGTTCCTGTGTTCAACATGTTTCCAGATCTTGCCCTTGTATGTCTTTTCAATTGGCCGGTCCTAATCTGTACCCTTTATAATCAAACTGTAATATACCCTATATATATCAGACACTTCAAATTATCTCTAGATTATTTATAATACCAAATACAATGCAAATTTATATTTAAAAAAAGGTTCATACATGTTCAGTACAGACACGATTTTTTTTTTACTATTTTCTATCATTGGTGGGTTGAATCCATAGATACAGAATCAGTGGATATCGGAAGCTGACTGCATCTATATATTTATCATAATTATGTGTATGTGTGCATATAAACCACATATATCTGTTTAAATATGTAATATATATCATAAGTGTATGTATACATATTTATCATAAGCATTTATGTATGTGAACACCCCCATTTATATATAAATGCACTGCCGGTTGGAAAAGTGCCAAATGTCTTTGGTACTTTATGTATGTCTCCATATATCAGTATATATATGGAGAGAGAGAGAGAGACAGAGAGAGATTTTCATTTTAGGGAATTAACTCATGAAATTCCAGGGGCTGGCAAATTTGAAATATATAGGGCAAGCCAACAGGTTTGAAATTCAGGTAGAAGTTGATGTTACAGTCTTAAGTCCAAAATCCAAGGGCAAGCCAGGAGTCTAGAGAGAAAACTCAAACAGAATTTCTTTTTTTCCCCCATTTTTTTTTATATTTTTAAATTAGTGCATTATAATTGTACTTATATAATGGTGGAATTTGTTGTTACATATTTATACATGCACACAACATTACAGTATAATTTAGCTTTCACATGTCATTGGTATCCATTAATATATCTTAATTGAGAGCCAGTTTGGCATATCTTTTGAGATCAAAAATATTTATAACCTTTAGTTAAACAGTTCTATTTTGGATAATTTTTCCTATGCTTACACTAATACATTAGCCACACAAGCGCACAGTGTTACTCATTTAAGTCTTGATTATAACAGCAAAAGACTTAGAACGAGCCAAGTGTTTATCAGTAGGAAACAGCAAAATAAATGGTGGGTCGCTGGTATGGTGACTATTTGTGCAGCTTGTGCAAAAGCAACATCAAGATTCTTGTGTGCAGATATGTTTAAGATGCCAAAAATAGGGAAACATAAGGGCAGAAAGTGTGTTTTATCTTTACCTTTTCTTTCAAATAAAATGAAGAAAAATAAGATTACATTCATATTTCCATCATATGCAGAAAGAAACTGGAAGAATACAACATAAAAAACTAATAATGCTGGTTACATGGAAATGATGATGAAACTAGATAAATAGAAACAGAGATGAAAAAACATTTTTTGTAATAATTACATTTTTTGTAATTATTACATTTTTTAATAATTTGAGCATTTTGAACTGAGTAAACGTGTTCAAAATAATTTAGCTTAAAAATAAATTAGTCTTGTGACTGATTAGGAAAGAATCTGGAATAGATATCTGTTTCTATCACTTATACACAGGCTCATCTATATAATTAGTTGGGCCTAGTGAAAATGAAAATACCATATCCCTTGCCTAAAAGTTCTTATTAATTTTAAGAGGGCAACAATACCATTAAACCAGTCCTGGGGCACTCTAAATATGTGGGTCTTCTGAGGCTACAAAGGTCATATAGTCAGGAAGTTGTCCTTGGTTTTACACAATTGTAAGTCTGTACAGTTTGAAATACTATTATAGTCAAAGGAAAGTAGCCTGCTTCTCAAAGGTCCAGACAACCAAATTTTTAAAGAGAAATTCATTTCCCTCAATTTCTAATTTGTTTCATGTTCTTTTGGTTCATAAGCAATTTACCTGAATATATGTATATGTGTATATATATGTTAATATATATTTATGTTATATATATATATATATTTATGTTATAAATATATACATATATATTTATGTTAATCCAAGAGGATTAGCATACACATCCTTAAAACTAGAGCTTTGGAGGCTGCTCACCTTGAATCACAAATTTATCACCATCCAAACTGATAGGATATTTATAAATAGTATTTGTATACATGATCAGTTTTTTTTTTTTTTGAAATAACAAGTTTTAATTTTATTGCATTCAATTAAGTTGTGAAATCCAAATAAATCCTGCAGAGCACTAGAGTCTAATCTCAGCTTTGTGCTGCAGTCAAAGAATCACAGTCAGACAGTTGAAAAGTAACAAAAAGAACTTCCACAGCTTTATTTTGATTTGTTTTGTTTGTTTTTTAGCTGTCAGCTGCTCTCTCAAATTGTTTCCTTGTATGAATTACTCCTTACACCAACCTACAAAGGTTTCTCATTTCTGTGTAGGTCAACTTTTTGTCACTATAAAAAATAATAACTGATAAAAACAACTTAGAAGAGGCAAGGTTCATTTTGGCTCATGGATTGAAAGTTCTGAGTCCATGGTTGGCTGAGTCCATTGCTGTGGCCAAAAGTGAGTCTGAACATCATGGCAGGGGGTATTGTAAAGGAAAGATGCTCAGCTCTGATAGCCAGGATGGAGAGAGAGACAGACAGACAGACACCAGGACAAATAAGTCCAAAGCCACATCCCCAGTAATTTACCAGTTTCAGCCATGCCCACTTCCTACAATTACCACCCAGAAACCCATTCAAATTAATAATGCATCAAATGGATTAATCCACTGATGAGGTTACAGTTCTCATGATCCAATCTTTTCACCTCTGAACATTTCTGCATTGCCTAACACATGAGCTTTTGGGGAGACATTCCTAGATCCAAACCATAAAAATTCCCTACCCATTTTTTCCTATTTTCATTACTTCTCCGTCTTCTCTCATCCATGTCTATTTACTAAATATCTCAATGACAGTAATTGAATAATAAGGGCTGGATTGTGAGAGAAGGAACTGGAGAACAGTGCCAATTGTCTTTCATGAGCAAAAGGAGGTCAAAAAGTTGTACATATTCACAAATAATAATTGTTGTCCCTGATATAGTTGCAATTATCAGCACAGTGCTATTAACAGAAGTCTCCTAAAATAAATGGAACCTATTCTTTGGGGAAATTCATAACCAAAAATTGTTTGGGAGTAATCAAGAGATTTCCTACCAGTGTCTAAAAAATTAAGTCAACATTCTAAATGATCTTCTTAATTAAGAAGTGGTATTTATTATCTTTGTCTCCAAAAGATAACTTCTATCTTTTTACAAATCAGCTTTTTTCCATATCATCCAGAATGAGGACACTCAGACACATTTACTTGATTTTCTATGCTGTTCAAACTAGGCCAAGAATTACCATGCAGTAGTCTACTACCACGTAAGTTTAGCTAGATGTACTCCACTTAAGGAAAAAAAAAAAACAGTTCAAAACAAGATTTGAACATTTTGTAATTCAAAACAGATTTTTTTTTAGCTGTCAACAGAATAATTCCAGTAATCACTTTGAATATGTCATATAATTAAATGTTGAAATCATTTTGAAAGGTAAAATATAGTCCTCCAAAATGACCTACAACACTGCAGTCATGACATGTGGTAGAACAATGGTTCATAATCCAGGAATCCTATCTAAACATGTTCTTTCTCAAAACATTTACTCATTTGGAGCTACACTAGAAGAATGACCCTGCCACTCCACTCAACTATGACACATGACATGAGCACATGCCTTCATCTTTGCATATTCAGTAAGGAAGAGGCCAGTAAAAAGCCAACATTCACTCAAAAGTGCCAATATACCACATGCCCTGTTCTAGGCAGGGTATATACAGCACATAATCTATGTCTCTCTAAGCACCTCAAGAGTTTAAATATACAAAATATCTGGTTGTGATGCAGTACAGATTCCCAGGCCTCACTCCTGGAATTCTAACTTAGTTGAGCTATGTAGTGGCCCAGGAATTGGTTATCGTATGATAAAATTTTGCTTAGTAGCTTGAGCACAGAGAGAACTATACCAGTATAAAGTAAATGGAGTTGGATCAAACCACATGTTGGGGGGTTACAAGTAGGCATTTCTAATCAGCACAGCTTGTCAGGAATTTGGAGGCTGCTGTCACCTGAGTTGTTTCTCAAATAAAACAGTCTCATAATCCCTAAATCTTTTGGCTGGGTAATATCTCCGTAGGCACTTTGGCATGACTTTGCATTGTTTTAAAAGTTTTGCTTTCTTGTCTCTGAAAGGAATGTGTTTATAGGTCTACATGCTTTTAAAGTGTTTGGCTATGAAAAATGATGTGACACCAATATAGGCAAAACCTTAACAGAAAGTAGACACTGAGGTTGTCCCAGAACCCAGCAGAACATAGTGTCTCTGCCCACGCTGATTCCCCAGCAGTGTGGGGGAGCTTTCTCCTCACTTGTTTTTGAGCATAGACATCAGTATGTACACTGTGGCATAGTGTGTTTTCCAAAAAAATCCAGAAGCATGAGTCAGCTGTTCAACTGTTATCTACAAATTTGGTAAAGTACTGTATTCATGGAATCCGGGTCTGATTTCCAGGAATTACATCTCCAGGGCCTCCACACCGACTGTCCTGGTCAGCATGAGGGGCTCCTGAGGTCTTCTGTATGTCCTTTCTGAGGGAACTGTTGTCAAGGTAGAGAACAAGGTAATGAACTCTTATTCATTCAGATGTGCAATGGAATGGTTTAAGGAAGTTAATATTCTGGTTCGTGTAAAATATCACACTTTGGGGCTGGAGTTGTGGCTCAGTGGTAGAGCACTTGCCTAGCATGTGTGAGGCACTGGGTTCGATTCTCAGCACCACATAAAAAATAAATAAAATAAAGGCATTATGTCCATCTATAACTAATAAAAATATTTTTTTAAAAATACCACACATTGTATGTAACATGACTAAATTGTAAGAATATCCTTTTAACCCAGTAAAAATTGGTGGACAATTTTTGTAGGAACCTAATATGGGTTGAGTTGTGCACCTTCAAAAAAGATATATTGAATTTTTAACCCCCAGTAATTCGCAGTGCAACTTTACTTAGAAATACGATTGTTGCGGATGTAATCAGTTAAGATGTGGTCGCAATGGAGTAGAGTGGAACCCCAGTCCAAGATGACCGCTATCCTTATAAATGGAGGATTGTGGACAAAGACAGGAGCATGCAGAGGTAGCTAAGTGAAACGACAGCAGTGTTTTGTGGTTTACAGCATAGAGTTCTTATAGATTTATTTCCAGATATACTTTAGATGTTATTATAGATGCAACCACTGTTTTATTTTCCATTTATTTACTGTGAGTATATGAAATAAAATAACTTTTTAATATTAGCCCTGTGTCTTGTGACCTTGTGGTGTGAGTTCTTGCAATTGTTTTGTAAATCCTTTAATATTATTTATGTAAACAACCAAGTCATTTGCAAATACAGGCAGTTTTATTTCTTCCCCTTGATCTTTATATTTTAGCTAAAAATATTTTGAATTATTCAAAGGTAATATTTTAATTAAGACAATGATTTTATTAATGTTCATCAAGATAACTCATTTTTCAATTCTCAAGAAACTTCATTACATTCAGCAAATTCTATATACACTTTTGCTAGTTTGTGCTCAAACTGTATAATAAAGAAAAATAAGATTTATATCTTCAAAGAACTATCTTAGAGGAATTTGCAATCACTATAGAGGAGACATATACATTGTAACATTAAAAGATGGGAGGAATTGCTGATTGGTAGTATGCAATAAAGAAATCGTTCGAAGAACAAGACATCGAGATTAGACTTTGAAGAAAGTTTAGCATCCAGATTAACACAATAAATGATCTAAGAATACAATAAGCAAAGGTTCAGAGAGAGAGATGAATAAAACATGTTTCAAGTGTAGACAGATAAACTCAGACCCCATTATAAGGAATATAGACACCTAATAACAGACCATCTCCAGGGACAGGTTACTAAATTTCATGCTCTACTTACTTGAAGGGTTTTAAGCAGCAAAGTATGACAAGAGGAAATCTTCCAACTAGATCCTAGCCAGAGAAATCCTGAGGTCTGAGGGGAGATAGCAGGCATGAACTACAGTTGGAAATACACACAGGAATGAATGCAGTTTTCCTACACCTGAACACAGTTTTGCTTTTGCAAAGGCCAATAAATAATTCAAGTTCTTGAAGACACATAACTTCCTTTATGTGTCCCCAGTTGGAAGTCTCACAGCAAGCCCTGTAACAGTGACTTAATACAAGACTGACAGACATTAAGTATTCAGGAAAGAGGAAAAAATTCCTGCTTTTTGGATGAAATTATTACTGTTCAGGGAAAAATCTCTAGTAGTCTATTTGTTTTTGTTTTTGTTCTTGCTTCAAAGTCTTATGCTGCAAATGTAGTAGAAAGCTACTACTGAGTTTCATTCCTAAGGAGTTGCATCTATCATGAGTGCCATCCAAATAAAGTTTCAACTTTCAATTACTCAAGGAAACATTTCAAGGAATGAGTAGCAGTCGATCCAAACCATGAATGATTATTAATATCTTGTTATGAATTTCCCTGAATTTTATCAATGCTTTGATATTCTATATAGTTTTACAGTTCACATGGCTACTAAAATGCTATGTAATAGAGCCCCACAAGTCTGGGTAACCTGGAGCTACTGTGTCTGTGAAGCATGTACTGATGTTTTCAGTATATGTCTGTCTAGTCTCAATGCCCTGTCCTGCCAGAAATGTGCTCCTCTCCATGCAAAAGATCCACACCTCTAATTCCTGGTGAAGCCATCTCTGGCAGGGTGCTAGGTTAGAGTCCACAAATGGTACACACATATTTCCCGCCATTTCAAGAAACAGCCTTTATTTCCCTTTATTTAGTCAAGGTTCCATCAAGAAAACAGAAGCTATGCTAGGGATTTCAGGCAATTTAAAATAACATAACAGAAAGATGTACAAAATTGTGAAAAGGACTAAGGGAGTAACAGTCATGGAAGCATTCATTCTAATAAGTCATAGAAATAAGACTCAAGAAATTTCCACTAGCAGCAGAGGGGCTGATTCCAAGAGGTCACCCAATCAGCACTGCAAAACTTCCATTTCTGTCCTGTGTTCATTCATCTGCCTGCCATTGCAACCAAAGGTCAGTGATTCCTTTTTTTCTGCATTCTCAAATTCATACAAATTCTTCACACTGGGAGAATCAAGACTGGAAATGGCTCACTCCATAAACTGGGGAATGCAATTTTTTGTATTCCAGCCTCACAATGCAAGGCAGAACTTGGAAGAACAAGGATAATGTTTCAAACCAATAAACAATATCCAGCACGTTTTTCTTCCCTTCATGACCCATAGCCAAAACCACTCCTAAGAAATCAAGACTCATGCCTTCACAGTCTTCTCAGTGTGATGATTTTCCTTCAGAGACTCAGTTCAGTCTTCCTACTTCCCTTGTCTATGTTCTTGTTCATACTTCTTGTAATCATAACTGCTCCCTAATGGAAACCATGAATCAATTCCACACCTAATCTGCCAAAGAGACATTTGTCCAGAATTCAAATGACAATGTATAAGCTATTGTTGGTGGAAAGTTGGAGGAGGAATCATAGGAGAGATTTTCACTAAACCCAAGATTAAGTCACTTACATGAGAAAAAAAAAATAAGTTGTGCAATACATACCAATCAGTGTTCCACTGAGTCAGCCAAAACCAAACAAAAGTCCAGAAGTGTATACAGTACTTTGGCATATTCCAACCCAAAGGAAATCCACAGAGTGGGTAGAGATTTGAGAGTGGCTTATGTTCCCCATTCCACTCCTCCTCACATACCCTTTGAGGACATCTCTTCTGTAGTAATTCTATACATGTCTGACTCTCACTGGGTTGTGAATTACTTGGCTGCAAATACAACTGCCTTGCTACTCTTTGAATCTCTAGCACATAATATGACATCAATTAATAGTAGGATTTCCATGAATAAATGGAATGGTAAGATGGAAGTCAGTGTTATGTTCACTGACGTTACCTTTTTCTTTGAACTTCAAATGAGAGCAGCTTTACCTCCACTCTATATATGGTCAGGGAGTCAGAGTCCCTTCCTAGGACTCTCAGACCCAGTGCAGATTAGTTTTGTGCTTCTCTGGTCACTCTGTATTTTTTATTCTCCTTTCATGGAATTAGATGGATTTGGGGGCTACTTGGATGTCCTCCAAGCATCGGCCACAAAGGATAGAATGATAATATTTTTTCCCGAAACTTCCCATAAGACACAGTTATGTTTCTCAGATTGTTAGGAAAGTAAGAGAACGAAGGATGTTTACAGCAATCCCCCAAAACATAAATTAGGTGGAGATTGAAAACTTTTCCACCACATCTCCAACTGGCTGCATAATGTTCCTGTGTTCCTGTGTAATGTTCCACATATCTAAAATAAAATTCATCTTTTCCTTAGAACTTTAGACCCTTAACGGTTAATATTGACATTTAATTACATGGTTTCTTAAAAAGAAGAATAAATCTTAAGATTGATTCAGAGAAGACATTTAGGAAAAGATATAGGACAAAAACAGTAGGATAACATTTTCTATGAAGACAGAAATGAAGATTTGGAGGCATTAGCCAACAGCTACTTGTGGTCTAGCTAGAGGTATTGACAGTATTAAATAGCTAGAGATATTAAAGCACTGCAATACTGGATGGTACTGAATGATAATATAACAGCATTTCCAGGTTCATTTCACATTGATACACATTTTAGAAGGAATATTATAGGATCACACATATATATGCAATTACTCATCCCAAATTTCATGAAAAGCTTAAAAATATTAAAAGAATATAAATTCACTATCATTTGGAAGAAAAGAAAATGTGCCATCTGAAAATACTTTGGGGAATCTCTGAAAGGTAGTAAAGGGGACAGAATCGTATCTCTGGAGTCTCAAAACTGAAAAAAAGCCTCAGTGTAAAACAAATGCAGGAGGCTACATGAGGCTCAGGAAGTTCTGAAATTGGCAGACAAAATGACAGGAAAGGGTCTGAAGGCAGCTTTGAAATGCTAAGTTGATTGGCCCAAGAGAGACATTGGCAACTGGGCTAAAGCACCAATATCATTTCTAGACCCCAGGCAGGCAAATCTGAACCAACCCCCCTTTAAAAGCACTCAGTGTACTTTCTTACTAGTGACCCATTGAGTAGTCAAGAAAGGGCAGAGTGCAAACACCATTTTTGGAAGAAATGGCAGCAGGCTATGTTGTTTTGCTTCAATTGATGGTATGATGAGGTAGAAAAGTAAACAACAACCAGGTACAGAATGTGGAAAAATTTGTAAACTAATCCCATGACAAAGGATTGGTATCCAGTACACATGAAAAACCCAAAAAAACTTAATAACAAATAACCCAATTTAAAAATGGAAGGATATGAGTAGACACTTCTTAAAAGACAAACAGCCAACAAATTGATGAAAAAATTCTCAACTTCATTAGCCATCAAGGAAATGCAAATCAGAACCACAATAAAATATCATGTTACCCAAGTTAGAATGGCTATTATCAAAAAGATGAAAAATAACAAGTGCTGATGAGGATGAGGAGAAAAAGGGAGTTCTTACACACCATTGAGAGGAATTTGAATTAATACAGCCACTACGGAGAACAGTATAGAGATTCCTTAAGAAACCAAAAACAGAAGTACCATATGACCTAGGAATCCCATTTCTGTGTATCTGTCCAAAGGCAATGATATCAGCATATCAAAGAGACATCTGCATGTTCATGTTTTCTGCTGCACTATTCACAATAGTTAAGATATGGAATCAACCTAGATGCCCATTAAAAAGTGAATAGATAAACTGTGGTTTATCCACAATGAAATACTATTCACTCATAAAAAATGATATCATTTGCAGCAAATGGATAGAACTTGAAGACATTATACTAAGTAAAATAAGTCAGATACAGAAAGATGAATGCCTTACGTTCTCTCTCATATGTGGATTTTTAAAAATTGATTGGATTTTATGATAGTAAATTACAACAGCCTGGGAAGGGCAGAGGAGGTTGGGAAAAGGGTATTATTATGTTTGGATCTTGAATGTTCCCCAAAATCTCATGCATTGAAGGTTTGTCCCCATGCAGCTGTATTCAGAGGTGGAGATTTTTGGAGGTTATTGGATCATGAAGGTTATGACCTCATAAAAGGATTAATCTATTTATGGATTCATAGCTTAATAGACTTTAGAGGAGGAGCTTTATTATAAAAGAAGTTCTTTCTTTGTTTCCTGGTTGTCTTGACACAAGCAGCTTGCTCCACCCTGTGCCCCCTACCATGATGTCTACCTTATCACAGGCCCAAAGTGATGGGACCAAGCAACCATAGACTGTGTCCGGTTTAGCTATGAGCTATTACCCTAAAGTTCATGGGTAAGATAATGAAAGAATTTTCAGAGGTGAAATTATTAGGTTATAAGAGCCTGAACCTAATCAGTGGATTAATCCAGTGATAGGAATTAAGTGGGTGGTAACTGTAGGCAAGTAGGGTTTTTTTGGAAGAAGTAGGACACTGAGAGCGTGCACTTGTGGCTTACGTTTTGTTCTTGGTGAGTGGAGCTCTCTGTCTCTCTGCTTTCTTGTTGAGTATCCTAAGCTGTTTTCCTCTGATAAACCCTTCTACCATGATATTCTACCTCATCTAGGGCCAAGAGCTATGGGGTCAGTCAACCATAGATGGAACCTCTGAAACGAGGAGCCAAAATAAACTTTTCATCCTTCAAGTTGTTCTTGTCGAGTCTTTTGATTACACCAATGAAAAATTAACTAAAATCGACTGTAACCTCTGGAACCATGAGAAAACTAATATATCCTCCTTTTAGGTTGTTTTTTTTTTCCAGTTATTTTGTCACAGCAAAAGAAAGCTAATGAACTCAGGTATCCAAACACAATTAGGTGGAAGTAATAAGTTCTAGGGCTCTATAGGACTGCAGGGAGACTAGAGTTCACAGTAACCTAACATATATTTTATGAACAATTAAAAAACAGTAGGCAAAATCTCCAAATACAAAGCAATGATAAGGAAATGGAAATATTAGTCATCCCTAACTAATCAACATGTATTGTACACATGTATTGAACCCATCATACTGTACGTGTTAATATGAACAATTATCACATGTTCATCATTTACATGTTAGAAGAATGCTAAACAAGATGAAAATGTTAACTACTCTAATTTGATTTAGAGGAACAGGTAGCCACCTTACATAACACCTCTCACCAGGGAGGGCACTCCAACTCTCCAATAGTCTCTGGAGGTGAACTACAATTACCACAATCAGCATCCTCAAGCAGGGTGGCAAGGACAAATAGGAGCAAACAAGAATCACCAGACATTTGAATAAGAACAAAACAAACAATGGTACCAAGTCCAACCAACTGAACAACTAACATCTGAGAAAACAAAATTAAAACAATAATCCAGGGGGGAAGCCCTTCAAAGTGAAATTTATAATTAGTTACCATGGCATGTGTTTGTAAATATAGGGCCTTTAAAGGAATGATTAAGGCAAAATGAATCCATTTGGGTGGGTCTTAATCGAATCTGACTAAAGATTAAGACAAGAGGAGCCCAGACATGTGCACATAGAGGGAAAAATCATGTGAAGGGGCAGCACAAGAATGAGCCACGCCAAGCCAGGAAGAGAGGCCTGAGAGGAAATCGGTCCTGCTAGCACCTTTATCTTGGATTTCCAGCCTCCAGAACTGTGAGGACATAAACAGTTGTTGATTAAGATACCCAGTTTGTGATGTTTTATACACACACACACACACACACTACATACCTTAAAAACATTAACAATAAACTGCTAAACATCTGTTGTTAACATTTTAATGTATATAAGAATCATTTTTAATTTTAACATTAAAACTGTTAACATTTTCATCTCCTTTAACATTCTTCTAAAATTTTTTTGATGAACATATAAGAGTTGTACATATTTATGGGTATGGTGCGATGGTTTAATACATATATATAATATGTGTTGACTACAAATGTGTATACACACAGATTTTATTCAGGGCTGCAGATCAAATCCAAGACTTCACATGTGCCAGGCAAACACTCTACCACTAAGTTATACCCCCAGCCCTGAAATTTAGTTATTTTTTTTAAAGTTATACAAATAGAATGAATTAGCTAAGAATGAACTGAAGAACTAGAGGATCAAATACTTCTCCCAGAATGCTATGCAAAAAGTAAGACAGAGAGCATGAAGGGAGAGAGAAAAGACATGAGGGGCAGATTCACGAGTTTTAGCATCTGTCTGGTTTAGGGTGAGAAGAGATAATAGAAAAGAAGTAAGACCATAAAAGGCACTGAGGAAAATTCCATAGAGCTGAAAAACACGCGGATAATTCAATGTCGAGCAAAGTGAATAAAAGAACCGCAGCAAAACATATCCACATGAAAGTTTCTATATCCAATGACAAAGAAAATCCTCAACACTTCCAGGGAGGAAGGGTGGGAGGCTGATCTAATGAGCCAGAATTAGTTGAGTATCTATAATCATGACATTGGGTGCTAGAATATGTGGAGGTACCATATTCATGATTATAAGGAAAAATTAACATTCAACGTAGAATCCTATTCAAGACAAACTTCAAAAACAAAATAAAGACACTTTCAGATATCAAGGAGGCAGAAAGCTTATTTATTCACCTTTTCGGAAATAATTTCTCAAATGTATCTCCAAAACAATCAAAAATAAAATACAGTGAAAATAAAGGTCATAGAAAGCAAAGGAAAAAGTGGCTATATCAAGTTATTAATGTGGGTTTTTTTTTAATTTAACAATTGTTTATGACCAAAATCACAAATGATCTCATCATGGTAGCTACAGGGTTAGGAAAGAGAACAAAATAGGAGCATATTTCTCTGGTGAGGATAATGTTTAGATACTTATTAACTCTAGATTTAAAATTGAAAAACGTGAGCTTAAGTATTCATTTGTGAGAAATGTATACCTATGAGAGTCATTAAGCAAGGGATGAAGGGTAACTGCAAGAAGTAGTTGTTAATAGATGTCTGGTGGAGTAAAGAAAGTGGGCTCTGGAAGTAGCTGGGAGCAATGACCTATCCTGGCCTTTTATGCTGGAAGACAGGCCAGTAACCAAAAGCACAGAAAGGGCTCCAACCCCTGCTCCCCATTTACAATATGATTTTATTCATGGCACTAACCTTGGAGTGATGGTTCATCCATTGCTGAAACTAACATGAACTTGTAAAATCGCTGTGCAAATACATAGACTAAGATCAGCCTTTTAGCATAAGGCAACCAACCCTCACGTGCACACACACACACACACACACACACATACACACACACGCCAGTCACTTTCCGTGTTTGTATTCCTCCTCTCCTTTGACAACATTCTATTTAGGAATTTTCAGTCATCTAAGCTCTGGGACACGGGTAGGAAGAAGGTGACATGATGGACTTACTGAAATTGAATCCCATTATGTTTTAGCAGGAACTTAAGAGGACCTTCATCACAGTCCAGGATCTCCATGTAAAGCTCTGTTGATATCACTGGTCTCTGTTACATGCATACAAAAAGCTGTTGTCATTTTCACATGCTGCTGAAACCAGGTAGGGTCCCTCATACAAGGACAGGACTACAGAGAAAGGCATTAGGATTCATTTCTTAACATCAAAAATATGTACTTGCTGATTTAAATGTTGCTTTGGGGTATGTTGAACTCCCATCTGTATTTGTTGTGTTGTTTTAAATGTTCCTCCTTACATGTCCCTTCTTTACCATTTCCAAGCCTAAGTACTGTGGGTTATCTGCAATCAGTCATTAATGTTTTAGTTACCCTCAGTTAGTGAATACTTGAAGAAATTGGGAATTCTTGAAGCTCTGGTAGTTGCTCAAGAAAAAGCCAACAAATAATAGGGTATAGAAAAGCCTCAAGTAAAACTAGATGGGTATTGTTGGGTACCCATGACATAAGGATACACAAAGTCTTTTGTGTTGCAGAGTCAAAATGTGTCATCTAAACTCAATAACAACCATCTTAATCTTTTTAGCTAAAAAAAGGGGGGGGGGGGCGTGCCTGGTCATTTAAACCTACGTTATTTGTGTATTTAAAAATGTTTATTTTTAAGACTTTTCATTTTTTGATTCAAGATAGATCAAAGTCACATACACGGAAAAAGTCACTTAACTTAAATACATGAGAATATCTAGGCAATTTTTTTACTTATTAAATTTCTAGTTAGTGGGGAGGATTTATGAAATAGTTCCTTTAGCATTCCACCTTTGTTTTCAAAAGACTTCTTTTTAAAATCATTTCAGATTCATGGCTTAAGACATACATCACACTTAAGACATGTTATTTTGACAAATGAATTCTTAATTTGCCTTAAAAATATCATCCTGGCTTTTAATTTATATAAGATCTGAATTCAGTGGTATAATATGGGAGGTTAAGACTGTGGGTTTACTTGTCATAGATGATGATATATATGTACCTTTTCAAAATCCTCAAGAATATATTAGCCTTTTACCTCATTTTTATAAAAAGTTAAATGTGCAGGAACATTTCCAGATCTCATTTCATGAGATCCAAATGCTCTAAAGCACGTAGTTTTTGTTTTGTTTGTTTTCTGGTACTGGGGAACCCAGGGCCTCACACACCCTAGGCAAGCACTCTAAAATGGAGCTATCCCCATTTTCATTTCTTCTCTTTCTTATTTTGAGGATCTTGTTAAGTTGCTGAGGCTGACTTCATAACTTTCCTAGTTATGCTCCTCTTGCCTCAGTCTCCCAAGTAGCGGAGGTTATAGGTGTGCACCACCACGCCCACCCAAACTTCTAACTTACTATATTTCTGGCACTTTTTTTCGGGGGAGGGGGATATTTAACTTAATAGGTTTTCTTTGTCTCATAAAATTGTGAGGATGCTAAAGTGCAGGGAATCTGAAGCAGTCCTCTATGTTTTGTTTGACCTCATGCATGAGGTTTAGGGTTAGTAAAGTGGCTTCCCCAACATGTCACATCAGAGGTTGGATTCCATTTGCCCCAGGTCATTTCCTTGTAGTTATAATACCCAACCTCTTAAAGAGGACAGTTAAACACAAGCAGTTAACTGCCTGAAATTTGATTTTGTCAGAGTTGGAACTCTTTCAGTTGTTCATTTTTTTATCTGGAGATTTTCCCTAACCCTCCATCCCATCCACCAGTATCACACCTCAACCCCCATCCATTTGTTTCATTGATACCTTCTAAAACCTATTCTAACGCTAGTCTTATATTGTACTGCAGTCAGAGGGAATACGGACTCTGGAATCAACAACCTGAAGTCTTTCTTTTTTTTTTTTTTTTTTTTTTTTGGTGGTGGGGTTTGAACCCAGGGCCTTGTGCATGCAAGTCAAGCACTCTACCAACTGAGCTATATCCCCAGCCCATAACCTTAAGTCTTAATCAGGCAAGATTCTTGAGTTATCTGAGCTTGTTTTCTCATCTATAGGATAAACTTGGTGATCTTGAAATGTTTCAAAGAGTTGACCTATGTGAAAGAAATCAGTTCATAATAGATGCTCAATAAATACTAGTCTCTCCCTCCTAGTTTGAAAAATTTGGAAGAAAGAATAACAATGTTTGTGAGTATAAATTCATAACACTTGACCACCACAAACCTTTATCCTAACAATCTAAGGGAAAGTTTAATGCAGAGTACCAAAGAAAAGAGCCTAAAATGTTTGTCTGGAAAAAAAAAAAAATCACTAAAATTCTCTGCCAAGTTTCCAAAGTCTCAGAAAGCCCAAGAATACTCCCCAAGAATTTCCACTGCTCCTACCCCAATCTCTAAAGAATGATACGGTCAATATTCTGATATTTGTTTGCTACTAGAATATACTGGTGGCTCTATCCTTAATAAATCCCAATATAACCAAATCTATTCAAGTTAAAGTATAATTTGTTTATATATCTGAAGGCATTTCAAGATCTTGCTTTATCTCCCTCTGATGATTGGAGTATTCATTATTATTATGCTGGTTATTTTGACTTTCCAGCTCTTTGGAGATGTATATTAGAAAGTCTACTATAACACCCCCTGGAGGACCAAAAATTTAGATGAGCACAAATATTAGGATAACTTAAAAGGTTATAGACAACTGCAAAGAAGCAAATTATTCTGTATTGCAGAATACCTGATTATCTGTTCCCTGTGCATGGACATTTCATCCTGCTGCAGAATTTCAATCACCATTTGAGCCACATTCCGAAAAGTCATTTTTCTACTTCATGTTATAGTGGAGCCAATCGGTTTAGAAGCACTTAGGGAGGTATCTGGTACACCATCTGGGATAAAGAAAATAAAGTATTTTTTCATTTCCTTAGCCCTTACAAATTTACCTAATGGTATCAGTCCAAATTAAGCAGAAAATAAGGCAAATTTATTTTCGTTATTTGGCAATTGTATTCGAAGTCTTATTACAATATTAAAAAAAAACACAATTTAGATCACAAATCAGATGAAATAGTAATTTGCCTTAAAAATGCTGGATTCCTTGGCCCACATTCTAAGAAAGATATTATAAGAGACCAATTGCAGTAAGAA
Source organism: Callospermophilus lateralis (assembly GCF_048772815.1). Taxonomy (NCBI): domain Eukaryota; kingdom Metazoa; phylum Chordata; class Mammalia; order Rodentia; family Sciuridae; genus Callospermophilus; species Callospermophilus lateralis. Next base: position 14,916,135 of record NC_135314.1, on the reverse strand, counting down.
TTTTATAGAACATTTGTGGAATAAAATATGTGAGGAATTTCTCTAGTTTATTTCCTTAAAATGAGCCACACCATAAAAGTGGTTACACTGGGCTTTTATACATATATAAATGTCCCTGGGCCCTCATAATTGTTGGGTTGTTAGACTTGCTTTGCTGTGAGAAAGCTGAGAAATTCCAGCTGGAACCTTCCCTTGTCCTGATTGTTTCTGAAGGTTATATTTAATTATCTAGCTGAGCTGCTGTAATTACTCTCAACAAAACTTTGTCCTGTAATGCTTGGATATAACTGACTTTTGGGAAGCCCATTACAGTTTGGAAGGACTTTCTGAAATATAGCATTCCACCTGGCAACTAACTCCAGAAAACCCTGTCCATTCAATTTCCACTCCTCCTTCCTAATGTGTTTGTGCACCATTTGCTGACAACTGTAACATGTTTGTAGTACAAATAGTACTTTGAATTTGGGGTTTAAATCGGTTCAGGCTCTCTCATGTGGCTGGAATGTTGGCATGGCTCAGAAAACAAAAGTCAATTTAAAAAAAAAAAAATGTGGGTTCCTCCAGGAAGAGATGGCTGTGGAGTAGAACAAACTCACTGACGTTTGAACCAGCAACAGGGCTGATGCTATGAAGTGACAACTATAGGCCTTTGCTGGTCCTAGACTTCTAGCCTTTTGCTGCAAACAGGGTGGGCCTTGTTAAACTGCCAAGTCGACAATTTTATATCCAAAGGCTTTTGACAATTTTATATCCGAAAGCTTTGCTTTCCTGTTGTGATTTTTCAGCATGAAACCTCAAAGCACTCTGGGGACCTTGACTTCTGAGGCCGTGATAACACTTAGCAAACTCAATGGATCATTGTTTGCTGAATCCAAGCCTAGAACTGAGGTTCTACAAGAAAAAAAAAAAAAAGGAATAAAATCATTGATTTGGATATCACGGTGCACCCTATTAATTTCTTTTGACTGGTACTTTCTTACAGTTTGCATTGGATCTGTTTCCACTAAACCATCTTAGAAAATGAAACAAAGAGTTGTGTTAAAAACTAATCTGAAATGTGGGCTTATCTTCCTACTGTTGGGGCATTTTCCAACTGGGTAGGGTTTGAACACTATGGAGATGCATATTGAGCCCTTCCATTAGCTTATCTATGTCAGGCTTACAGAGGCGTGGATAAATTTTAAAAGCAGCCCTCAAATTCAAGGGCCCATTGCACTCCTAAAAGCTGAAATCACTATCACTCAATCGACACAAATTGGCAAACCTCTTTCGGTACACATTAAGTACCTTCCATATGTTAGAACTTCTACTACCTATATGGTATATATCCTGTGCAAAAAAAAAAAAAAAATTTAAAAATTATCGAAGTTGAAGTTTTCTAAAAGTTCCCAGATTTGCCAACCATTCTCCACTAGAACACTCAGGTAAACCTGTATGTTAAGCAGATTCCTGAATCCCATCCTAAATCTACTTTACCAGATTAAATGCTAATTTTGCATTTTTTTTTAATTCCCCTGATGATGCTTATGACAAACATTTGAGAACTATGTCTAGACTCATGATTCTTAAACCTGGCTGCACATTTGAATTCTCTGGTGAATTTAAGACCACCAATGACCTAGTACTACAACAGACCAAATTAAATCAGATCTTTGACATCAGTTGTTTTGATTTTAAGATCCCCAGGTTACTTTATTGGGCAGCCAAAGCTAAGAACTCTGATTCTAGAACCGTAGGAATTTGAGAAAGAAATCACTTCCATCTGGAGTGGTCAGATGCTATCTTTGATTTCCTCTCATATCTTGCAAAAGACATGGTGTTCTCTTTGGAAAGTATCTGTGTGTGGGTGTTTTATTATTAATCAAGTGGTATATTTATACAGCATCCATCCAAAAAGTAGAATATTTTTATGGAGACTGCTTCAACTCATTTATCCTCAATTCATCCCCTGTAATGTAATTGAAAGAAAACTGTATTACCAACCCAATTACAGGTAAGTAAAAGATCAGTACTTTGCCTGAGATCATACCAAGTTCATCCTAAGAACATGACTCCATTGTAATTGCTTCCCAGAAAAGAAAAAAAAAATATTTCAATAGCCCTGGCTTAAATATAAGCTATTTGATTGTGAAAAATATTCAAATATACAATTAGCACACCCCTCCCGTGATTATAGTATTCCTTTTAGTGTTTTCTTTCTTTGGGTTATTAAGAAAGGGATATTCTGAAGGGCCAATAATCCTTCTTCTATTTCCCCATTTCTCCATAAGTCAGCAACACTGAATGTATTAATGGGCTTGTTCAGCTAGATTTTTCATCCATTCCAGTTTGCCTGCAACTCTCCCAGTTTTAGTACTGAAATCCCCTGCCCAATAAGCCCCTCAGTCTTGGGCAAGAAGTGGAAATAAACAGTTTTGAAGATCTATGGAGAAAAAAGAGCTCAAGTCTGGTCAAGAAGGTGATAGGCCAAGGTGATATACAAGAGCAGGAAGCAAGATAATAAATATCTAGTAGACTTGGCTTTAGGCTCTGTGGCCTAGCTTGGGAAACACAGTACATTGTCTAGTGCTCAAAGGAGCTCTCAAATTTGAGCATGCATTAGAATCACTCGGAAGTCATGCTAATACAAAAATCACTGCTCCTACTCAACAGTTTCTGATTCAGTATGTCTGAAGAGGGGCCTGATAATTGGCATTTCTAACACATTCTCATATACTGCTGGTGCTGTTGGTCCCAGAATCACACTTTGAGAACCACTGCCATGGGCACTATGTAGACTTTCATTTGAGCCTGAGTCAGCTGAAAGTCACTAGTTGTAAACTTAGTGACTCAGCACCAGAAAGCTGACATCAGGCCACATTAGGTAGAGATTCAACAAAGGTCCAAAAGAAGGACTTAAATCCCTGAGTGAATCTGAACTAGCCCAGAAGAATCTTAGCTATGAGGAGCTGGAGTACCATACAGATAAACACAACAGGATCTCCATCATGTGTATAAAATACCAAGGTCATTCTCCTGGATGTACACGTAAGGTGTGGTCTTGGCCTTAAGAACAAGGCAAAATCCAGTGCAATCATCCAAGGGCACGGACTTAATGTCCAGTCACAGGAGCTACTGAATTAGGAATTCTTAAGGATCCCCTCTCAAGGATAAAAGTAGGGTGAACAGCCATCCTGATCTTCCCAGGACTTTCCTGATTATAAAACTGAAAGTCAGAGCCTGGGAAACTCAGCCCTGGGACAACTGAACACCCCAAACATGATTTCAGGAGGCTGGAGCCAAGATCTACCTGCATCCTAGTTAGGTGGTCCAAACATAAGAGAGGAAGACATGAGAGGGAAGAAGAGAGGCCAGCTAGACAGGGAGGCAGAGAGCCAAGATATTCATTGCAACAAATGGCCTTTAAGACAAGAAGAAAAAAAAAAGGCACCCAGAAATAAGGTCTACAAATGCTGAAATTCATTTGCTTTAAATGGGCAAAACACGTTAAATGATCCCACAGGCCTGCAGTTTTTCTAAACTCAGGAAAGTGGAAATGTTCAGCACAAACAGAACAATCCAGACACCCCATAAATGGAAGTCACCCTTACTGCCTTTTGACAATTATCACACACACACACTGAAGATCTCATGAAGGATATCCTTAAAGGGTCCTGATAAGCACACATACCATGATGAGGGGAAAATTGTAAATATCAACAGAACAACCCATGTTCTTTTGGTCCCCCCCACCCCATAAAAAAAATAATAACAACAAGCTAAGTGGAATGAACACAGAGTTCAAAATTATTAAAACACTAAATGACATTTAAACATGGAAGAAGAATCTCCAGTTGGAATGTGGATTTCACCTAAGATCTTCAGTGCCATTAGTTGGCATGCCAGAGCCGTTCCAGATCTCCTCCATGACCAAGTATCAGTTGCTATTTTACCAGAAAGGAGAGCATGAAGGCCATTGTTGAAAATAACACATCCTGCTCATGATGGATGTTCATGTTCTTCCCCAAGGTCATCTACATCCCATATATAAAAAAAAATTTATAATAGAAAATGTTTCCTCAGTAACAAGAATCATTAACAAGGGAAATATTTGGATCAGCACAAAGGATCATACGGTAAATCCTGAACTAACCTGACCTCCCAGGAACTCCTTGCATTATGCTACTTAAGTGAAAAACATCTTCTGAGTCACACTTAAAATATTCGCTGTGATGAGGACTTTCAGGCCTAAGTGGGTTAGGAAGAGAAGTGTAGACCACAGGTGATAGACACCTGTGGTATTGGTATGCTTGACTTCAGATACCTAGGGTTTAAACTCCATGACATAGCAAGTGAGGGCAGAACAACAGGATTTGATACTCATGATGGGCTTGGTCATTTTCCCCCATCAGCAAGAGTTTAAGCTGACCAGACAGGGAGACTCTAAACCTCTAAGTTTAGGGAGTCCAAAATTGTCAGTCCTCCATAATTCTAAATCAATAGAAAAAAAGTTCAGCATTGACAAACCACTATCAGACAATGCTCCCTTTCCTTCTAGAAACCCCACACCTTCTCCATTAGGCACACTGACTGTCTATCCAAATAGCCACCTAATATCTTATAAAGATCCACCTTTCTATAAAGAGCCAAGCTCACATGTAACAACCTGTTTTGATTTTCTTAACTCAGCCCAAGGAAAGCACATTTCTTCACAAAGCTCAAATGTAACATTTAATAAAAAATATATACAGTGATAATTACAAGTCTTAAAAGGAGAGGCTAAAAAGGGTGATTACAATAAAAGCTTTAACAATATTTAATAACCTTTTTAATGGGCTTAAAGTTTATCTAGGGATTTATAAAAATTGCTGACTTCAAAGTCACTCCCAGGGTTTCTGATTCTGCAGGCCTGGAGTGATCCTCAAAAATCTTCACTTTTAACAATACTTTTGATGAAGATGGTCTGTGACTGCCTGCCTCTTGAGAAATCCTTCTTTAGAAAAGTGAATTGCTAATTATACAGTAGGCTCTTGTGCATCTCCCATTACTTCTCTTGGTGGTTGTAATTTGCCTCTTCCATTCCATTCTCTGCTGCAGCAATTCTTTTTGTTGTTGTTGTTGTTTGTTTGTTTGTTTTGGGTGGTGTTGAGGATTGAACCCAGGGCCTTAAGCATGTGAGGCAAGCACTTTACCAACTGAGCTATATCCCCAGCCCTTCAGCAATTCTTTTTTAAAAACAAAGCTCCATGGATTTTAGTCATCTGACTAGACAGAGTTAACCATGACCTCTCAAAGAGGCATTTTCCTTGGACCAATCAGTTTGAAAGGACCTGCATCCTCTTTCTGTTCCTAGAACTTTAGTTCCTATCAGAGCAAAAGCTTCATTGAAACCCACTGTGATGGACAATTCATTCTGACCAACTGACAAGAAATGCTCTCCTCACTGGGAGGAAATCCCTGGAAAGGTGATAAACAGAGAGAGATCCCACCGCCCAATATGGAAGCCTAAGGGACAGAAATCTGCTCTGAAAGGCCTCTCCTACACGGAGATCTTAGCCATGCTTTGCCTCCCAGAGCTCTAGCCAGAGTCTAATTCCCTAGGCTGTGAATTTAGCATATTGTTTTTAACCAAAGTTGAAGGAGTCAAATTCTGTTATTTGAAACCAAGAATCCTGGGTATAGCATATCCACACACTGGAGAAAATATATTCAAAATATTAATTTTTAAGGGAAGGAAAAAAAAGTAAGAAATGAAAAAAGATGAGTAGGTAAACAAAAGTTAAGGGGTAGAAGGAGAAGTAAAAAGAAAGAAAAAACTAATACTCCATCCATCAATGGAAACAAACTTAAAAATATGTGATGTGCTCCATTCTGACTTCTTTTGAACTCAGCTTTGTGGATTTATGAGCCCATGACCACTAATATTTAGTAAATGAGTAAAAAATTCATTTTCAGGTACACGAGGGATGCAACATAATGTCAAAGCAATACAAAAAGTAGATGCTTGGTGATTTAAAATTATAAAAAAGATCAGTAACCACTTTCAAACAATGATTGGTCATTGATATCCACAGGCCAAGCATTGTTGTCACACAGCTGTCAGTATTCCATGTCACTTTCATTATCTATACATAAGACAGGAAATAAAAATAGAACAAAACTTTTAAAAAAAAGAAAACCTGCCTACTCAAGAATCTTTTTTAAAAATGTAGTGTGTGCAGTAATTATTCTTTACTTTTTAAAATATTATTTGCAAGGACAGCAGGGCTTAACTTACAGCAAGCTGCATAGGGAATTTGCTAACTATGTTTTAAGAGGGATTATTTATTTATGAAGCACTCTGAGACTTTAAAACCACCATTACTATGCACAAGACTTTTTATTTTCAGTTTCTCATCATGTACAAACATAACAGGGCCCAGACACTGGGCATTTTCCCCTGGAGTCACTGCTTTATTATCAGGGCTGGACTGGAGTATCCTTCCCTGGAAAGGGCACAAGATCTCACATTGTAAGACAAACATTCTTGAGTCTGTACAAAGAGGCACAGTAATGTTTCAGGATGTGGTTTCAGCCAAAGGCGATATAATCACAAAGCAGGGTTGAGAGAGGAAATGTCAATAGGGAGATGTCCGTGTGTGCCCCTATTACCTGCAACCTTCCTGTTCTTTTCCCCTCTCTGACTCTTCAAAAGTCTCAGTTACCACTGATGGGAAAAAAAAATAGTAATAAGAGCCAGAACTAAAAAGCATTGGAATACTTGAGCTGTCTTAAGCACAAATTTTATAGGGGTAGTAAGCTAATGAGTGAATCACCAAATTGAAGGTACACTCCATTGCACCAAAGAACTTGTATTATGACAGAAATTGAAAATATTGTCCTGAATTTGATACCATATTCAGAGTTAAAACCCTAAAAACATTGTGTTCTACTTAGGAACCATTAACTCTCCCATTCTCACAATTTGAATATCATTCTGGATCCTTGGCCTATCTCATTAATCCACCATGAGAAGGTTCAACATATGTTGCACTACCTATGGACAACTTTGTTAATCATAACCACACATTTATTGGTCATTACATTTAAAGAGCAACTATGAATTGAGTGCTTACTCTCAAGGAAGTCAAATTCAGATTCAACTCACGTTTTTTGAGTGACAACTATATTCTAAGTATTGAGCTAAATAATTTAGTACCTGTCATGCACTCAGTATTGGGCAAGCTACTTTAACATGTTATCTCATCTGATTATTCCAGCTCCATTAGTAGGTAGACAGGAAACAAACTCAGAAAAGTTAAGTGATTTGTTCAAAGTAATATGATTAGCCAAGATCTAAAACTGGTCTTTTGGCTCTGAGTCACCCAACTCTTTCTGAAAGGAAAATAGATAATATTTTGTCTTATGTTCATGGCTTAATTTGTCTATTCTATAGAAAAGAATGTCTGATCCGGAAGAAATAAAGCCACACCTAGTTTGATCAGGAAGAAATAAAAGCACATTCAGTCTGATCCAACTTTGTCTGTGGGTTGACAGCTTATTTCATACCAGGTCAAGTGGCCATAAGCTCCAGAGACATAGGACGTGACATCACATATGTTCAGTCCTGGGAGCAGAGTGCCCTGGGTGAACTACTAATGATTTATAAACACATAAATAGATAGATGTGGCATATCCCAGAAATGGCAGTTACATAATAATGATATCCTTCTAAATTACTCTTAGAACATATCCAAGACAGAATAACTTATTAGGTATAGTCCAGCACTTTAAATGAAAATAATCATTTCCCAATTAAACAAGTGTTAACTCAGTTAGACCTCTTTTTTAGTTCCACCATTTTTAAATTTCTAACTTGGTGAGGTTTTTAACTTAAATCTTTAGTTTAAAATATTTTAAGTTTTTAACCCACATAATTACAGTTATCTTATATTACACAAAGGTGCCAGAAACATATATTGGAGAAAAGATAGCCTCTTCAACAAATGGTACTGGGAAAACTGGAAGTCCATATGCAACAAAATGAAATTAAACTTGTATCTCTCACCATGCACAAAACTCAACTCAAAGTGGATCAAGGACCTAGGAATTAAACCAGAGACCTGTGCCTAATGGAAGAAAAAGTAGGCCCAAATCTCATCATGTTAGCTTAGGTCCCAACTTCCATAATAAAACTCCTATGGTGCAAGAATTAATATAAAGAATCAATAAATGGATGGATTCAAAGTAAAAAACTTCTTCTCAGCAAAAGAAACAATCAGTGAGGTGAATAGAGAGTCTATAATTTGGGAACAAATTTTTACCACATACACATCAGATAGAGCACTAATCTCTATGATATAAAGAACTCAAAAATCTTAATACCAAAAAAACAAATAACCCAATCAATAAATTGGCAAGGGAGTTGAACAGACACTTCTCAGAAGATGATATACAATCAATCAACAAATATATGAAAAAATGTCCAACATCTCTAGCAATTAGAGAAATGCAAATCAAAACTACTCTCAGATTTCATCTCACTCCAGCAAGAATGGCAGCCATTAAGAATACAAACAACAATAAGTGTTGGCGAGGATGTGGGGGGGAAAGGCACACTCATACATTGCTGGCGGGGCTGCAAATTGGTGAAGCCAATATGAAAAGCAGTATGGAGAATCCCTGGAAAACTAGGAATGGAACCATCATTTGACCCAGATATCCCACTCCTCAGTTTATATCCAAAAGACTTAAAAAACAGAATACTACAGCGACACAGCCACATCAATGTTTACAGCAGCCCAATTCACAATAGCTAAACTATGGAACCAACCTAGATGCCCTTCAGTAGATGAATGGATAAGGAAAATATGGTATATATACACATTGGAATATTATTCATCATTAAAAGAGAAAAAAATCATGGTATTTGCAGGTAAATGGTTGGAGTTGGAGAATATGTGAAGTTAGACAATTCCAAAAAACAAATGCCAAATATTTTCTCTGATTTAAGGATGCTGATTCATAATGTGGTTGGGGTGGGGACGGAGGGAGGGGCATGGGAGGATTAGATGAACTCTATATGTGGGGAAGGGAGGGGGCTTGGGAGTAGGAAAAACAGCAGAATGAGATGGACATCATTACCCTAAGTACATGTATGAAGACATGAATGGTGTGACTCTACTTTGTGTACAACCAGAGATATGAAAAATTGTGCTCTACATGTGTAACATGAATTGTAATGCATTCTGCTGTCAAATTAAACAAATCAAACAAATTAAAATTTAACAAAAATAAATAAAAGCCCCCAAATTTTTTTAAATGATAGAACTATTTAAAATATATATTTAATAAAAAGATAAATTAAGTTAAAAAATAAAAATATTTTAAGTATTGAAATATTTTGGAGATAGTTTATATTGACATGTACAGATCTGTCACATTCTTCTATAAACATACAGTTTATGGATGTACCATAATGTCTTTAATCACATCTCTTCTGGCAGACAAATGGTTTCCAATATTTTAACATCTTAGTGCATGCATATGAGAGTAGAAATTTTATCTGAGAAAAAATCCCAGAGGAGTGAATTATGGGTTGAATATTCAATATACTTTAAATTATTATGAATATTTTCAACTGCTTCCCAAAAAAGTTGAACAAGTTTATGTTCCCACCAGCAAAGAATAGGAACCCTTTATTCCCATACACTTTCCAGATGCTCTTTTTGACTGTTGCTAATCTCTTCCTCATCTGTAAAATGGGTATAGCAATCACATCTATTGTGCAGGAAAGCATTAATTCAGCAGACCAAAATGGCTCAAGTCTTGCACATTCCAAAGAAGGGCTTGTTTTTATGATTGGCTCTTGGCCAGTTCCTGGGAACTGAACTGTTGGAATGTTCCAAGAATTAAAAGAGTTTTGTACACTCAGAGCCATGATCCAGATTGTACCAGTTTGTCTAGATGGTTGTGCAACAGTTGTGCTTTATGGAAAACACCTGCTTGCCTTCTGGGGGTCTGCAGTATCAATGGCTGTGGTCAGTTACCACACTCATGAAAGGCCTTCCATAAAAACCTGGACTCCTAGATTAAGGAAGACTAAGGAAACCCAGAAAAACTACACCTTGTATTTATTATCCGCAACTCATTGCTGGGGGCATGAAGCATGTCCTCGGCTATTTCACTGGACTCCAGGAAGTTTCGGTTTGGTTTCCTCTGTCTGTAGTCCCACACACCTTTTCCCTTTGGTGATTTTGTTTGTATCCTTTCACTACAGTAAACTGTACTGTTTCTCCTGTGTCCTGTGAGCCTTCCTAGTGAATCTCTAGGCCTGGGATAGTATTAGGGATGTTTGACACACTATTTCCAAGGATGATTATGAAGTTAAAATGGGAGTGTTAAAGAAAAAAATTATTCAGTGGCAATAAAACAGTCAAGGAAGACTATTCAGGGCCCTTGTGGTAGGTATAGGAACCATTGCAATGGAATTCAGCAATAGGGGAGAGAGATTGGGCTTACTCTGATATAGAATAAGCAAATGGGAATTTATAGCCAATGAAGAGTGGAGGTCAGGGAAAGAAAATTACTAAGAGGAAACATCAGGGCAAAAGGATATTCTGGCTAAACTAACCTAACAGAATTTTTGATGAATTACAGGCAATGTTGATCAGCTATCACCTAGGGGATGATGAAGGATGAAGAACAAGAACAGACATCAAGGGTGATCAGATATTAAGAGTGAGGGGTTTTGCTAAATTTACTCAGCAGTATTCTTTGCTAAAACTAGATTTATGAGGAAGTACACAAGTGGACCTAGAAGTTTCAAGGGCCTAACTAATGTTTGGTCAAGCTCATCAACACTTGACACGTTGTCTAGCTAAGAGTGTTCAATGAGGGCTATTGATATTATAACTACATATTATGTATTCATATACAATCATATCTTACTACATATCATATAAAATATGGTTAGGTTCTTTACATTATTAATAAAAAACGACAATAATTCTTTCTTGTCTCATTGTTCCTTAAACATTTACTTAACTCCCTCATCCTTTGTTGATTTAGTTATTTTCCTACTGAACACATGACTTCTAAGATTATCAACAGATGCCATAAAATAACTGGAAATGTGTTAACAATTGAACTGATAGTGTTTGACTCTGCTTCCTATGTTTCCTTCCTGATGCCTGGTACGGTACTGAACAAGATGACATCAGGAATGTTTTGCTCATGTGATTGCTTACCCAAAAGCCATTACCCCTTCTATCTGCCTAAAAGAAGTTTTGTTCAGCAACGATGTGCCAAGTCTCAGAGGATGAATCTTGATTGGTCTAAGTCAGGACTGGAAGTCCTATTCCCTGTTGCCACTGACTGATTTTGCGTGATCATGTGTCCTAGTTATGAATGATGAGACACAGGCAGAATGTCCCTGTGACAGGGAAAGATTTTACCCTCTGATTTTATAGAAGGAGTTAGATAGACACTAGGAAAACCCCCTTGCTCCCTCCTTGATCCTTCCTTGCATATGAATAAGACTGGATGTTTGGTGTGCAGTTGCCATCCCAAGCCTACGATGGGACATCATCAAATTACTGGAGAGGAAAGAATGGAAAGATAATTTGAGTTCTTGATAAAATTGTTGAGCCACTAAACTAATCCTGGAACTACTTAGCTTCAGATTTCCCTTAAATAAGAAAAACAAATGCTTATTTTAATTAGTCACTACTGGTAGCATCTTCTAGTATTCATGGATAACAAGATCTTGATACACCAATACATCTTGATACATCAATATGTCTTTTGTTGAAACAAATACCGCACAGCCATTATTTGAGAATTCTAAAAAAGTAACATGTATACAATTATCATTTAATGGTGCTCTTCCAGAAAAGCTAGACCCAGTAACAACAATCTTCAAAGAGGACCTAAATATTTTGCAAAAAGGTAGAATTAGAACTCGAAAATTCTTTGTTCTTTTAAAAAAGTCTCAGGGCTTCATTGCAGCTTAAAGGCCTTCTCCATTGAGTATGAAATACTCTATGCAAATAAGTCAGTTCTGTCCATGTGAACTTTGAGTATATTTTATATTTATATTGTGGTAATACTGCTCATGGTTAAGAAATGAGAGATGAACATTATTGCACATGCCATTCTTCTGTGCCAATTTTTCTCAAGAGCCTCCTGATGCACATAGAAAAGTATATAATTTGGGACTGAGAAACCAATATAATGTGAAATTAATGTTTTTAAAGAATTTTAAGGGAAACTGAATTTTTAAGTGTTTATAAATAAAATGTAAAATAAATATTTTTATGCACTATTATAGTGTATTTTATAACTGTTTCTTTAAGAAAATGTTTTTTAAATTAATTTAAAAATCAATGTTTATTTATGAATTATATACACTACTTCCAAAAAAGTGATGCAATAAAAAATGGCAGAAGAATTATATAAATACATAAAGTTTTAACATATATACATAAAAATGATATATACACACACCTATATATAACACATGTATATGTGCAAGTATCAAACATCTATATCATCCAAAGTGATTGATTTGGCAAGCTTTAATTGTTTGGATTCCTCACTGGAAAATGGCATTCACAGTCAATACCATTATTTTAAATACCTTCCACAGTAGCTAGTAGTCATCCTTTTAAAGAGGAAAAGCCACCCAACTTCCTCCTTTTCCACTTCTTATATCAGTCTATTCCTTTTTCTTCTCTCTGTGTAATCTCATATAGAATTGTACATGTAAATAAGTCTATGTATTCGAGTATTATGGTTTATTCTGCAAAAGGAGATCTTACAATTTTTACATTTGGCTCTTCTCAAACAAAAATATCTTGTAGAAATCATTCAGTCAAGAGATTTAGCACCAGTTCATTATTTTTAGTAAGATTTTTGCCACTACAAACACATGGCCTTATATACTGATGTCTTTCTATGGAATAGATCCATGACTGCAATTTCTGAACAAAAAACAAGATATTTTTAAAAATTTAATGACATAGACAAATGCTTTAGCCAAAACCATAACCTCATATTTCTACCAACCATGAGTATACTCCTTCCTTACATTAACACCAATAGCTATCATGCCTCTTTTCAATTTTTGTCTGATTGATATGCAATTACATTTATTTTTATTTGTGTTATCCTTACTAATAATGAATTCAAGAATTTATATATATATATATTTGTTCACCATTTGGATTCACTGCTGTTTGCCTACTTTCCAGTCTAGTTATTTCTACTTTTGTTAAATATTTAGCTATATGGATAAATCTAATTATGAATATTTTGTTCTAGATTTAATATTGGTTTATTTATGGCATCCTTTGTGATATTAAAGTTTTAGCTTGGTTTATTTATGGTTTATTTATGGTATCCTTTGTGATATTAAAGTTTTTAGCTTTAGTAATTCAAATTTGTGGGCTGGAGTTGTGGCTTAGTGGTATAGCGGTTGCCTAGCATGCGTGAGACCCTGGGTTCCATCCTCAGCACCACATATATACAAATAAATAAAATAAAAGATCCATTGACAACTATAAAAATTTTTAAAATAATAATAATTCAAATTTGCACTTTTTATATCTTCTGAAAAAGACATTATTCCATACATTTCGTACTCTTAAGTAATCTATATCTTCCTTCAAAACTTTGACAATTTAATTTTGACCATGTAAGCTTTTCAGTCATCTGGAATTTGTATTTAAATAATTGGAAAATTATTCACTTTTTTTTTCCAAATAGCCAATCACTTTTCCAAACAGCCAATCACTTTTCCAAACATTATTTATTAAGTAATTGATCCATTTCCCCCTAAAATAAACTGCTAATTTGGAAATACATTAAATTATCATCTATCCTAGGCTATGTTTTTTATTCATTTACCAATATCACGATTAAGATGAAGTACTTTTATTATATATACTAATATCCTGTAAGTCAAGATTTCTCATTATTCCCCTTTTCATATTTTCTTAGCTATTGAGGTATTTTTTCTTCAGTATGAACTTTTAATCTTTGACCAGTCATCTCCAAAAAGCACCAATCTTAATTTTAGTGCTTTATGTTTATATATCCACTAATGTTTGTGCTAGTAAATATTGAACATGGCACACCTTTGGATTTGCTCAAATCTTATTTCTTTCAGTAAGATTTTATATCTTTCTTTAAGTAGGCATCTTGCTTTTGTTATTTAGTTTATTCCTAAATAAACTAATAATTTCCAATAATTGTAAATAGAAATTTTTCCCACTTTAATTTCTAAGTATTATGTTAAAGTATAATCACCCCTTGGAATCTTCAGGAGGTTGATTCCACGACACTCCCCATCCTAGGATCCAAGACACTCAGAACCTTAGATAAAATTGTGCAGTACTGTAAATAACTTACCTCCGCTTGTATACTTTAAATCATCTCTAATTTACTTTATACAGTATAACACAATACCAAATATAGCGTAGGTGATGTGTTTATAGTTGTTATTCCATATTATTAGGGAATAATGACAGGGAGAAAAGTTAGTAAGTGTTCAGTACAGATGCGATTTTTTTTTCCCAAATACTTTCAATCAATGGTTGGTTGAATCTGAAGATGTGTATCTAGTGAATACAGAAAGCCAATTATAAGAGAAAAACTATTGTTTTTTCAAAACTTGTCTTGTATTCCATTCCCTTACTACATTTTCCTTTTTGAATCCTATAATAGTTACTAGAGTTTTCTGAACTTTGTAGGTATACAATAATCACAAAAAGAAATAATTTGATCTCGTTTTTTTTTTCAAAGTTTGATTCAGTGATCTTGTTTTCTTATCTTACTACAATCGATAGCACTTCCATGATAATGTTAAATATAATGGTGATAGGGCCAGGGTTATAGCTCAGTGGTAGAGTGCTTGCCTCGCATGCATGAAGCACTGGGTTCAATCCTCAGCACCACATAAAAATAAATAAGTAAAATATATTGTGTCCATCTATAACTAAACCAATATTTTAAAATATGTATATATATAGTGGTGATAATTGGTATCCCTTTCTAGTAGCTAGTTTAATTCAAATAGTTTTAATGTTTTAAAATGTATTTTCTTGGTGGTTTTATGTTTTTTAATTTTATTTATTCTATGTTGCTTAGTAATAATTATATCAGGAATGACTAATTTCTATCAAATGCCTTTAAAAATCTATTAATATCACTACAATTTTCCTTCAATATGCTGATATAAAAATAACCCTGGCAGGGCTGGGGTTGTAGCTCAGTGGTTGAGCACTTGCCTTACATATTTTGATCCTCAGCACCACATAAAAAATAAATAAGATAAAAATAACACTGACAGATTTCCCAGAATTAAACAACTCCTGAAAATCTGAGGAAAAAAAATCTTCCCTGTTAAATGTATTCTTCTTTTGAAACATTTTAGATTTATTGGGTAAAATTAATTAAGAGTTATCCTGTGCATTCCTTTGGTAGAGTGATTTATGGTTTTATTTTTTTACCTCTTTAGGTTTTGTCTTGAAGTTATTTTGGGTAAATTAAATGCATTTAGAAGGCTTCCTTCCTCAACAGTTCAAATAATATTGCAATTACCTGCTCTATAAAGATCAGCTACGATTCTGCTGTGAGAATGCCTGATTGTGGTGAATTTCTCAATATGGTAAGTATAATCACCTTTCCTTTAATTCAATGAATTCATCTACTCTTAAATCAATTTTGGTAACTTATTTTGTTATGAAATCAGGTTTTCAAGTTTATTACCCTAGAGTTGCATGTATTTTTATCTTACAGTTATTTTAAATTTCTCTCTAAGCTGTGATGATTTTTTTTCTCATTGTTAATCATTATGGATTTTTTCTCATTCTTTAATCAAAACTGTAGGATGCTCATCTATTTTATGGATATTTTAACAATAAATTTTTGATATTTATCTTTTTTCTAACTTTTGTTTGTTATTCATTAATTTCAGATTGTATTTCTTATAAATCTTATCTTTAGGTGACTGAACTCTAAAACACATCTGCAAACTCCACCACACATTTCCTCTATTCCTTTATTTGAATTTGCCTCTGACCTCTGTTCAATCTTTAATTTTAGCCATTAATGCAACCTAAATGAGGTTTCATTTTATTTATTTTTATTTTTTTGCATCCCAGTCGATAGTTTCCAGCGACTATATTCCTAACCATTCATTTCCCCCATCACAATTCCCTGCTATACTTCTTCCCCAACCAAATGAGATGAAGCTCACCTTTTCTCTTTCTGTACCCCCTCTTTCAACTTCTGGCCCAATAAGAACCGTAGGTGCTTCCACTTCACATTCTTTCCATAATCACCAAACCCTTTATATCTCTGAGTTAGTATAGTACAAATTAGAAATTTCCTTACAGCATGTCTTTTCCATTTCAAGAGGACTTGCATAGATAGTGCTTATGGATCACATCTGGAGGTATTATATTCTTATTCATCTAGTTGTATTAATGGAAAGAGAGAATGGAAGGAGAAATATATTGCTGCTCACCACTGTTGCCTTGTTACCTTGCCCTTTTATTTTCTCTATCATGAGATTTCTGGCCAGCACGGTGGCACATGCTTGCAATCCCAGTTGCTCAGGAGGCTGACACAGGAAGACCACGAGTTCAAAGTCAGCATCAACAACTTAACAAGGCCCTAAGCAATTAGCAAGACCTTATGTCAAAATAAAAAATAAAAAGGACTGGGACTGTAGATCAGTGGTAAAGCACC
Source organism: Callospermophilus lateralis (assembly GCF_048772815.1). Taxonomy (NCBI): domain Eukaryota; kingdom Metazoa; phylum Chordata; class Mammalia; order Rodentia; family Sciuridae; genus Callospermophilus; species Callospermophilus lateralis. The sequence goes on along the minus strand of NC_135314.1, from coordinate 14,899,422 downwards.
CTTTGGTTCTATCTCAGTACTGTCACACACACAAAAAAAATTTAGGTGTGGTCTATTTAATGTTCAGTTATTTTATCAAATAATTTTTTGATAAGGTGAAAAGTTGATACACTCTATGAATTATATTTCATCTTTGCATATCTCTTCACTGACAGGTTTGTGATATTGTATTTGAAAACACATTAGTTTGTAGCTTTTTCATTGATGTCTTTCTCTCTCTCTCTCTCTCTCTCTCTCTCTCTCTCAGAACTTTCAGTAAATTAATTTTAAAATAACAGAGAATGCCAATTTCCAATGCTTCACTGATACTTTCCTTTGCTGTTCTGTTGTCCTTCCTGCCTAGAAGCTTATAATACCTGGACATTAACCCAGTGTCGGGTAATTCAATAGGTCAGTCTCTGGGTTTCTTCTCATTCACCTAATTATTTCAATAATTGGCATTGCCACAACCACCTACGGAGTTATTTCTGGAAGATGGAAGCAGGAGGGTGCTTCTTCTTTCTGATATCCATCTGCTCCTTCAATATCAATTGTTCATCTATCCTCTTTATTTGTTGAACACTGGCATCTCTGTCTTCTTGATATGACTTCATGGAGTTATTAAAACTATTCACAATTATGGCTTTTGTTAAAGGATTGTTTTAGCTAAAAGATTATGACCCAGGGGGATTACTGGGGAATAATAATCAACTGTGAGTAATTGATGAGACAAAATAACATGGTCATCAATTTTGTTGAAATGCCAAAGCTCACATCTGAAAATGGTGAGCAAAATATGCAAATGGGTGACTTTTTAAATAGGTAGTAGACACCAATTACTGTTCCTATGTAGTCTTAAGTGGACTTTCACAATCCAACAGAAATAGCTTCTTCACATATCAAACAAAGCAAATATCTTCATTCGTTTTTGAGCAGTTTTCATAGACTATTAAAGAGTTTTTCTTTGATATAGAACTTATTAGGGGGTTGGGGTTAGGTTTTTTTCTGTTTTTATTTATTGTGTGTGTGTGTGTGTGTGACAAAACTATTTCAATTTTGCACATCAATGTTATATAGCAAAAACAGATTTTGTAATAGATTATTTAGGTTATGGTTGTGATCATACCAGCAAGCAACTTTTGACCTTAAAGAAGTCCCTTAATACTTTTTGGCAAAATAAGAATGATAACCTCCCACTTCAGAAAAGCTCTGATGACATGAAGGGTTTTTTTTCAGTGCCAGAAATCAGTCAATCTGTGGCCTCACACATAATAAGCATACATAACATTTTTCCCAAAAGGTGTGTTTTTTTTAATATACATGACAGTGGAGTTTATTTTGACATATTATACACACATGGAGTAGAGCTTGTACAGGATGTGGAGTTTCACTGGTTGTGTATTAATATATGAACATAGAAAAGTTACGTCAGCTTCATTCTACTGTCTTTCCTATTCCTATTCCCCTCCCTACCTTTCTTTCCCCTTTGTCTAATCCAATGAACTTCTACTCTTCTCTCCCACCCCTGCTAATTGTGTGTTAGCATCCACATATCAGAGAGAACATTTGGCTTTTGGTTTTGGGGGATTGGCTCATTTTACTTAGCATGATAGTCTCCAGTTCCATCCATTTATCAGCAAATGACATAATTTAATTCTCCTTTATGGCTGAGTAATAGTCCATTGTGTATATATAACATGAAAGAATGAACAAGGCTCGTCGTTGGAGAAAATGCCCTTTTATTGAGGAACAGCTCTGCATATTTATAGAGCCGGGGTGTGGGAGGCCAACCTTACTGGTGACTGAGTTACACTCCCCAGCTGGGTGCTGAGGCGCTCAATCACAGAAATGGATGTGTTTTGCTACAGCCCCATGGGTGAAGCTGTGCTCACCTGTTCCTTTGTAATATAACCCCTTGCCCTGTTTAGGATAGAATCTTCCATGGAAGTGCCTTGTGTGTGTCCCCTCCTCTTACTGTGCCCTTGGGTGTGGCCTACCCAGGTGTCAGTCAACCTGCTGACAGTGGACATCATGAAGATAGACTCAGCCCCCTGAAACCTGACTCCTTGCCTCATTTGAATAGCTTCTCCTCAATAAAAGGGGTCAGCGTGTGTGTACTCTCTCTCTCTCTCTCTCTCTCTCTCTCGACCCTTAAGGTCAGAGAAGCCGTCACAGCGACCCCAAAGAAAAAGGTATTTGTGTCTCTTGTGTGGTTATTTCGTGCAGCCCAGTTATCCCAGTCCAACTAGAGTGATCCCTGAGCCTTTTAGTCGCGAGAACAGAAACCCGGCAATGGGCCTCCCACACCGGGGGTGGTTTGACAGTTATGACAGTTTAATGGTTGAACAGTTTATCAGTTGGCATGGGATGCTTTCTGATTGGTGGTTAAGGATCAAGTGAGTCAGCAGGGCTAGTCTGATTGGTGGGTAAGGATCATATGAGCCAGCAGGGCTAGCCTAATTGGTGGGTAAGGATCATGTGAGCCAGCAGGGCTAGTCTGATTGGTGGATAAGGATCATATGATCCAGCAGGGCTCAACATTGGACGGCTCATCTCCGGGATGGGGAAGTTAGTCTTTGGAGCCAGGCGACTCCCAACATAACACATTTTCTTTATCCTTTCATCTGTTGAAGGGCATCTAGGTTGGTTCCATAGCTCAGCTAAGAGCAATTGAGCTGCTAAAAACATTGATGTGGCTACATCAATATAGTATGCTGATTTTTAAGTCCTTTCAGTATATGCAGAGGAGTGGGATAACTGAGTCAAATGGAGGTTCCATTCCAAGTTTTCTGAAGAATCTCAATACTGCTTTCCATCCATAGTGGTTGCACCAATTTGCAGTCCCACCAGCAATGTATGAGTATACTAAAAGGTACATTTCTAGTGATGGAAAAGTCTTGCATTTATATTTGTCAATTAAATCACTGAGAATAGTTAAGCTAGTTACAAAATACCAGGGGAGACAAAGCCCACTGATATTTTAGTGAAGTCACAAGTTCAAGTCAGAATTAGAGCAAAGGATTACATCACAAGGCTTGATGGGAAGTTTAATTCCATCAACATACATATTCTAATAAATATAATTTTCTTGAACCAACAAACAGTGGCAGGTACATAGGATACATTATTTGATCATAGTCAGAGTCAATGGCCCTTATAACTCTTAAATCAAATCTTGTGATTATAGCAAACAGACTTGGAAAAAAACCTCAATTTTGTTATAAAAAGAAACTAGATCCAGATGTGAATAATTTAAGGTTCATGACAATTGGTTCTTCATTAAATTGCTGACACAGCTACTAGAGTCAATGATAATGTCTAGTTAGGACTGATTATAAGGTATATAGTTTTCTGTTATCAACCTAGTATGCCAATAATAATAATTAAAACAATAATAACACCAAAAGTGGGTAACATTCACTGAGTGCTTACTATGTGCCAAAATTTTAACTATGAATATTTTATTTAATCCCTAGAACTACTCTGAGATGGCTGCTATTGTAAAATTCATTTTACCAATGAGAAAATGATAGTTAAAAGAAATTAAGTTCACAGAGCTAGAAAGAGATAAATTCTGATCCAACTCATGTTCTTAAAAATGAAACCAGGTCAAAGGGTACAAAGTTTCCGTTAGATAATATGAATAAGTTCTGGAGATTAATATGCCTCCATTAAGAGGTGGCTTTGTTTTCTCTCCTTAAACCCAGATGTGTGTGTGGCTATGGTGGGGAGCGATCTCATGTGACCTCTGAGGCCACATCATAAAAAGCAACAGAGCTTCCTCCCACCCTCTTGAGACACTCTCCCTTGGAACCCAGCCCCCATACTGAGAAGCAGCCAACAACCATTTGGAAAGTCACGAATGATTTTCCAGCCATAGCCCCAGCAGAGATCCCAGCTGACAACCACCATCCACGGCTGGACATGTGAGTAAATGACCTCCTGGACGGTTCCAAACACCAGTCTTCAAGCTTCCCCAGCTGATGCCAAGTGGAACAGACATCACTCACCCTCGGAGACATGAACAAAATAGTTGTAATTGTTTTAAACCACCACGTTTTAGGACAGTATGTTATACAGCAATGGATAACCAAAACAAGTTATATTTTTTTTTATTGGTTGTTCAAAACATTACAAAGCTCTTGACATATCATATTTCATACATTAGATTCAAGTGGGTTATGAACTCCCATTTTTTACCCCAAATACAGATTGCAGAATCACATCGGTTACACATCCACATTTTTACATAATGCCATATTAGTAACTGTTGTATTCTGCTACCTTTTCTATCCTCTACTATCCCCCCTCCCCTTCCCTCCCATCTTCTCTCTCTACCCCATCTACTGTAATTCATTTTTCTCCTTATTTTTTTCCATTCCCCTCACAACCTCTTATATGTAATTTTGTATAACAATGAGGGTCTCCTTCCATTTCCATGCAATTTCCCTTTTCTCTCCCTTTCCCTCCCACCTCGTGTCTCTGTTTAATGTTAATCTTTTCCTCCTGCTCTTCCTCCCTGCTCTGTTCTTAGTTGCTCTCATTATATCAAAGAAGACATTTGGCATTTGTTTTTTAGGGATTGGCTAGCTTCACTTAGCATAATCTGGCCTAATGCCATCCATTTCCCTGCAAATTCCATAATTTTGTCATTTTTTAGTGCTGTGTAGTACTCCATTGTGTATAAATGCCACATTTTTTTATCCATTCATCTATTGAAGGGCATCTGGGTTGGTTCCACAGTCTAGCTATTATGAATTTTGCTGCTATGAACATCGATGTGGCAGTATCCCTGTAGTACGCTCTTTTAAGGTCTTCAGGGAATAGTCCGAGAAGGGCAATAGCTGGGTCAAATGGTGGTTCCATTCCCAGCTTTCCCAGGAATCTCCATATGGCTTTCCAAATTGGCCGCACCAATTTGCAGTCCCACCAGCAATGTACAAGAGTACCCTTTTCCCCACATCCACGCCAGCACTTGTTGTTGTTTGACTTCATAACGGCTGCCAATCTTACTGGAGTGAGATGGTATCTTAGGGTGGTTTTGATTTGCATTTCTCTGACTACTAGAGATGGTGAGCATTTTTTCATGTACTTGTTGATTGATTGTATGTCCTCCTCTGAGAAGTGTCGGTTCAGGTCCTTGGCCCATTTGTTGATTGGGTTATTTGTTATATTATTGTCTAATTTTTTGAGTTCTTTGTATGCTCTGGATATTAGGGCTCTATATGAAGTGTGAGGAGTAAAAATTTGTTCCCATGATGTAGGCTCCCTATTTACCTCTCTTATTGTTTCTCTTGCTGAGAAAAAACTTTTTAGTTTAAGTAAGTCCCATTTGTTGATTCTTGTTATTAACTCTTGTGCTATGGGTGTCCTATTAAGGAATTTGGAGCCCGACCCCACAATATGTAGATCGGAGCCAACTTTTTCTTCTATCAGACGCAGAGTCTCTGATTTGATATCAAGCTCCTTGATTCATTTTGAGTTAACTTTTGTGCATGGCGAGAGGAGGGGATTCAGTTTCATTTTGTTGCATATGGATTTCCAGTTTTCCCAGCACCATTTGTTGAAGATGCTATCCTTCCTCCATTGCATGCTTTTAGCCCCTTTATCAAATATAAGATAGTTGTAACTTTGTGAATTAGTCTCTGTGTCCTCTATTCTGTACCATTGGTCCACCCGCCTGGTTTGGTACCAGTACCATGCTGTTTTTGTTACTATTGCTCTGTAATATAATTTGAAATCTGGAATCGCTATACCACCTGATTCACACTTCCTGCTTAGAGTTGCTTTTGCTATTCTGGGTCTTTTATTTTTCCATATGAATTTCATGATTGCTTTATCTATTTCTACAAGAAATGCCATTGGGATTTTGATTGGCATCGCATTAAACCTACAGAGAATTTTTGGTAATATCGCCATTTTGATGATGTTAGTTATGCCTATCCATGAACAGGGTATATTTTTCCATCTTCTAAGATCTTCTTCTATTTCTCTCTTTAGGGTTCTGTAGTTTTCATTGTATAAATCTTTCACCACTTTTGTTAGGTTGATTCCCAAGTATTTTATTTTTTTTGAGGATATTGTGAATGGGGTGTTTTCCCTCATTTCTGTTTCAGAAGTTTTGTCACTGATATACAAAAATGCCTTTGATTTATGCATGTTGATTTTATATCCTGCCACTTTGCTGAATTCATTTATTAGCTCTAATAGTTTCTTTGTAGACCCTTTTGGGTCTTCTAGGTATAGAATCATGTCGTCCGCAAATAGCGATAATTTAAGTTCTTCTTTTCCTATTTTTATGCTTTTAATTTCTTTCGTCTGTCTAATTGCTCTGGCCAGTGTTTCGAGAACTATATTGAACAGAAGTGGTGAGAGAGGGCATCCCTGTCTTGTTCCAGATTTTACAGGGAATGCCTTCAATTTTTCTCCATTCAGAATGATGCTAGCTTGAGGCTTAGCATAGATAGCTTTTACAATGTTGAGGTAAGTTCCTGTTATGCCTAGTTTTTCTAGTGTTTTGAACATAAAGGGATGCTGTACTTTGTCGAATGCTTTTTCTGCATCTATCAAGATGATCATATTGTTCTTATCTTTAAGTCTATTGATGTGGTGAATAACATTTATTGATTTCCATATATTGAACCAGCCTTGCATCCCAGGGATGAATCCTACTTGATCATGGTGTACAATTTTTTTGGTGTTTTTGTATCCGATTCGCCAGAATTTTATTGAGGATTTTTGCATCTAGGTTCATTAGAGATATTGGTCTGTAGTGTTCTTTCTTTGAATTGTCTTTGTCTGGTTTAGGAATCAGGGTGATGTTGGCCTCATAGAATGAATTTGGAAGAGCTCCCTCTTTTTCTATTTCCTGAAATAACTTGAAAAGTATTGGTATTAATTCTTCTTTAAAGGTTTTGTAAAACTCCGCTGTATACCCATCCGGTCCTGGGCTTTTCTTGGTTGGTAGTCTTTTGATTGCTTCTTCTATTTCAACCATTGATATTGGTCTGTTCAAATTGTGTGTATCCTCCTGACTCAGTCTGGGCAAATCATATGACTTAAGAAATTTATCGATGTCTTCACTATCTTCTATTTTATTGGAATATAGGTTTTCAAAATAATTCCTAATTATCTTCTGTATTTCTGTACTATCTGTTGTGATGTTGCCTTTTTCATCCCGTATGTTAATAATTTGAGTTCTCTCTCTTCTTCTCTTCGTTAGCATGGCTAAGGGTCTGTCAAACTTATTTATTTTTTCGAAGAACCAACTTTTAGTTTTGTCAATTTTTTCAATAGTTTCTTTTGTTTCCATTTCGTTGATTTCCGCTCTGATTTTAATTATTTCTTGCCTTCTGCTATATTTGCTGTTGTTTCACTCTTCCTTTTCTAGGGCTTTGAAATGAAGTATGAGCTCATTTATTTGTTGGGTTTTTTCTTTTTTTTTGAGGAATGACCTCCAGGCGATGAATTTCCCTCTTAGAACTGCTTTCATTGTGTCCCATAGATTCTGATATGTTGTGTCTGTATTTTCATTTATCTCTAAGAATTTTTTAATTTCCTCCTTTATGTCTTCTGTAACCCATTGATCATTCAGTAACATATTGTTCATTTTCCATGTGATGTAGGATTTTTCCTTCCTTCTTTTATCATTGATTTCCAGTTTCATTCCATTATGATCAGATAAAATGCATGGTATTATCTCCACCCCTTTATATTTACTGAGGGTTGCCCTATGGCATAATATATGGTCTATTTTTGAGAAGGATCCATGTGCTGCTGAGAAAAAAGTATATCCACTTGATGATGGTTGATATATTCTATATATGTCAGTTAAGTTTAGGTTATTGATTGTGATATTGAGTTCTATAGTTTGTTTATTCAACTTTTGTTTGGAGGATCTGTCCAATGGTGAGAGCGGTGTGTTGAAGTCACCCATAATTATTGTGTTGTGGTCTATTTGATTCTTGAACTTGAGGAGAATTTGTTTTATGAACGTCACAGCACCATTATTTGGTGCATAAATATTGATAATTGTTATGTCTTGTTGGTGAATGGTTCCTTTTAACAGTATATAATGTCCTTCCTTATCCCTTTTGATTAACTTAGTCTTGAAGTCTATTTTATTCGATATGAGGATGGCCACCCCTGCTTGCTTACGAGGACCATGTGCATGGTATATTTTTTCCCAACCTTTCACCTTCAGCCTGTGTATGTCTTTTCCAATCAGATGTGTCTCCTGGAGGCAGCATATTGTTGGATTTGTTTTTTTAATCCATGTTACCAGCCTATGTCGCTTTATTGGAGAGTTTAAACCATTAACGTTTAGAGTTACTATTGATATATGGATTGTACTTCCAGCCATGTTTGATTATCTTTTTTTTAAAATTTTGTTTGTTTCTCCATGATAAGCTTTCCCCCCGCCCTCTGTCTTTACTGAGGCACTTCCCACTGTTGGTTTTGGTTATTGTTTTTCATTTCTTCCTCATGTAGTGTTTTGCTCAAGATGCTTTGCAATGCTGGTTTTCTGGCTGCAAATTCTTTTAACTTTTGTTTATCATGAAAGATTTTTATTTCGTTGTCATACCTGAAGCTTAATTTTGCTGGATACAAAATTCTTGGTTGGCATGCGTTGTCTTTCAGTGTTTGAAATACATTGTTCCAGGATCTTCTCGCTTTCAGCGTCTGTGATGAAAAATCCGTTGTTAACTTTAGTGGTTTACCCTTGAATGTAATCTGCCTCCTTTCTCTTATAGCTTTTAATATTTTCTCTTTGTTCTGTATATTGGATATCTTCATAACAATGTGTCTTGGCGTTGGTCTACTGTAATTTTGTATGATCAGTGTCCTGTAAGCATCTACAATTTTTATATCCGTTTCCTTTTTTATTTCTGGAAAGTTTTCTATAATTATTTCATCCAGCAGGTTGCTCATTCCCTTGGATTGAACCTCTGTACCTTCCTCTATCCCGATGATTCTTAAGTTTGGTTTTTTTATGTTATCCCTTATCTCTTGGATGTTTTTCTCGTGATTTTTTACCAGCCTTCCTGAGTTGGTTAGACTCTTTTCAAGATGATATATTTTGTCTTCATTATCTGACATTCTGGCTTCTACTTGCTCCACTCTGTTAGTGATACTCTCATTTGAGTTTTTAATTTGGTTTATAGTTTCCTACATTTCTAGAATTATTGTTTGATTTTTTTATAATCTCTATTTCCTGATAAAGATGCTTAATTTCTTCTTTTATCTGTTTATGTAATTCATTTCTAATGTGTTCTTTCACTGTTTGAATTTGCTGTCTCATATCCTCTTTAAGGTTCCATTCCATCTGTCTAAGGTATTCCTTGAGTTCTTTATTTGACCATTTTTCTGTGGCCTCTAGGTCCTCCTGAATATTTAGGCTGTCCTGCATTGTTTGTACTCCTTTTCTTCCTTGCTTTTTCATGCTGCTCATGTTACTTCTTGTTCTGTTTGACTGCTGAGTTACTGTTTACTCCTAAAAATTTATTTGATGCTTGGGAGGAAAGGTATTAGAAGGGAAGGGAAGAAGTCACTAAAGAGAATGAGAGTAAGCAGGTAGAATTCAAGGAAGGGGGAATAAGGAAATTGAAAAGAAATGAAAAGACAAAAGAAAAAAAATAGAAAAGAAAAAAAGAAAAAAAATTTTTAAAAAATAATTAAAAATTTTTAAAAATTAAAATTAAAAAATAATAATAAAAAATGTTAAAAAAATTAAAAAACAACAAAAAAATGAAAATGAAAAAAAACAAATAAAAAAATTAATAAATGCAGTCTTAGAGTTTGATTAACTTCTCTTCCAGTAGGTGGAGCTGTGCCCACCGGGCCAAGCTTCTCCTCTCAATACGTGGGAACCAATTACTGTGCAGCAGCTCCTCCTCCCAGACTGGGCGGGTCTCCAATCCTGAGTGCCTAGGGCCTTCTCTTGTGTCTAGTCACTTCCCCACTTTTCCTCAAGCCAGGCCCCACTCACCGGTGACGCTCACCACAATACTGACTACACGCCAGGTCTGCTGTTCCCGGGAGCCTTATTTTCATGAATGACTGGGCACACTCTCCCTGTTTGCCATTCCCTCAGACCCTAAGTTAGTGGAGCTTGGGGCTGAGAACCCTCAGCAAATTTTGCTTGCCCTCCGGTAGCCACGCCCCGGGTAGCTGGTGCAAGAGACCTCAGTTGTCAGCACTGGTGGGAGCGGTAGCCAGGAGTTCCGCTCCGCGGGTCCCGCGCCACTCCTGATTCCCTTGGTCTGGCTATCGTGCTCAAGGGAGAGCTGGGAGGGGCCCTTATGGGGGAGCTGGGAGGGGCCCTTAAGGTTTCCCCGCTGTGTGGAGAGGGAGGGCTAGGGGGTTACACACCTGTCGCCGCTGGTTTCAATGAAGTTATCTCCTCCGCCGCATTCTGGTGACGTCAGTTCTCTGCCATGGTGGTATCCCATGCAAATGGCGACAGTTCGTTCCCTTTGCCGACTGAACAATGCAACGGGTGGGTCCTGACTGGCTTTCCCAAGCCCCCCGTCTCAATCCTGTGGCCACTGCCTATGAAGGCTCGGTTGGCATTAACCTCCGCAGGTTCAGAAGGGCCAACCAGTTGTTTCACCGGGATCATTTAGTGCTGAGTCACAGCAGTTTGTCTGCGAGAAGCAGGCGAACGGGCGCTTGAATTCAGCCGATCCGGGCTTGGTGTGTGTTCTGAGAGGCCCAGACTGTTCGCCCCAGATCCACGTCAGCTCAGCATTGCCTAGTGATCCTGAGCTAACAGCATTTAGACAGTTTATGACTCCCTATGCCCACGCAGCTGAAGAGGTCAGAGACTTCATCTCTCCGCGCCCGCCGCCATGTTGGATCTCAACAAGTTATATTAAAATTAAACAATTTTGTAAGTTGACTATGAGAAATATACTCTATCACATTGCCATAACAAAACATCATTTACTGGGTGGCTTAAACAACAAAATTTTATCTTCTCACAATTCTGGAGCCTAGAAGTCCAAGATCAAGGTTCTGATCAATTACATGTCTGATGAGGGTCCTCTTCCTGGCTTCTAGATGCCCTCCCTTCTCTCTATGCTTATTAGTCAGCATTTCATTACTATTGCAAAATACCTTGAAAAAAAAAACAACTTAAAGAAAGATTTATTTTTGGCTCATGGTTTCTGAGATTTCAGTTCATGATTGGCTGGCTCCTTTGATTCTAGGCCTGTGGTGAGGTAGAACATCATGGCAGGGAAGGTGTGGGGAATAAAGCTACTCAACTCATGGTGGCTGGGAAGCTAAAAAAGAGGAATGGGCCAGGAACAAAATATAGTGGTAAAAGTCACACTCCCAAGGACTCACTCCCTTCAACTAGATCCTACCTCCTCTAGTTTCCAGTACTTCCCAATAGTCCATTCAAGCTATAACTCCATCAGTGAACTAGTTCACTTATAAGGATAAGCCCTTCAAGACACAAGCACTTCCCAAGAGCCCCATCTCTGAACATGGCTGCATTGAGGAACAATCCTGCAATACATGAGCCTTTGGTGGATATTTCAGATTTAAAACAGCAATGTCCTCATATGGCCTTTTCCCACTGTATGCATGTGAGAAGAGAGAACACTCTGATCTCTCTTCTTATAAGACAATTATCAGATCAGGGACCTTGTGACCTCATTTAACCTTAAGTACTTCCTCAAGGACCTATCTCCAAATACTGGAATTTAGGGTTTCACCATTTGAATTTTGAGAGGAACCAAACGTTCAGACCATAACATGCATCATAACTAAAAAACTACAGAAGTATTGAAAGTAAAAATGGTGAAAAAAGCTAAAACATGGTCAGCACCAATTAAATAAAACCTAGTGTGATAGACTCAATTTTTATGCCCTCTCTCCAATTCATGCTAAAAATTTCACATACAGTGTGATGGTTTGGGAGATGGGGCTTTGGGAAGTGATTTAGGTCCTGAGGATGGGGCACTTAAGAACAGGATTAGTGCCCTTATAAAAGAGACCTCCTAGAGCTTTTTGCCTTCTTTCTTTGGAGGGGACAGAATGAGAAGATGCAACCCATAAAAAGGCTCTCTCCAGAACCCAACGGTGCTGGTACTCCAACACCAAGACAGTGAGAACTAAATTTCTGACATTTATACACTACCAAATCTATGATAGATTGTAATAACAACCTTAACTGACAAAGACACCTTAGTGTAGCTATAGTATATCACATAGAATGGACTTTCAGATGAGAAGCTTTATTAAAAATTGAAAGCAACATTTCACAATGATAAAGATTCAATTTGCCACAAAAACAAAATTATATTAAATTTGATCATCTACTGTCATAGGTTCAAGTCTATAATGCAAAGAGAGAAAAATCAAGAGATAGAGGTAATCCCTAATCATATTGGGAGAACTTTAAAACATATTTTTCTGTAACTGATAGAACAAACACTCAAAAACAAATCAATAAGGACATAGAAGATTTAAAAATCATTAGAGGAGTTTTGAAAAGGGTAGGACAAAAGCAAAAGAAAAGATAATATTTGCCCCTAATGATACATAATTATTTCAGAAAAATATCACCATAAGATGTAGGCTAGTGTTGGGGAAGAGAATTAGGTGACATGAGGCATGCTGGTTCAGAAGAAATATAGACATTGAAAAGTATAAGAACTCAGTAGAAGAAAACAACTATGACAATGAGCTTAAACAAATAGCGACCATTATAAGAATAAAAATAAAATATTATGTTAGTCAGTTTTCAGTGACTCTAATGAATACCTGAGAAAATCAACTTATAAAGAGAAAAAGTTTATTTTGACTCACAGTTCTGGAAGTTTCAGTTCATGATCAGTTTGACCCTGTTGCTTTGGGGCCAGTGAGAAGGCAACACATCAGGGCAGAAGTGTTTTGCAGGGCAAAAGTGATTACCTCATGATTAGGGAGCAAAAGAGAATGAGAAGGGAGTAGAAGTCCCACAATCTCCTTCAAATATGTGCCCCCAATGGCTTAAAGGCATCTCCCCAGGCTCCATTTCTTAAAGGTTTCATACCTCTCAACAGTGCCTCCCAGGGAACAAGACTCTCCAACACGTGGGCATTTCGAAGACATTCGAGATCTAACTTATAGCAAATGTATGGCTCTAAAAGCCAAAGACAATTCAATTTACCCAAATAAGATGGGAAAACTGCAATGATAGTCAAAAACTTCCCCTTTTGAAAGCAAAACAAAATAAGACCCAGATGGCTCACTAGTGAGTTCTGCTAAACTTTTAGGAAACAATGAACTTCCCAGCTCTATCACTGGTTTGGACCGGTTATTTCATCATTCTGAACCTTAGTTTCTTCTGTAAAGTGAAACTGTTAAAATAACAAAATACTTAACAATGCCTGTGTAGACAACACTTAGTAAACATTATCTGCTACTTTCACCACTCTTACTACTTTCACTACTATTGTTATTGCTACTTCTACATTATTATTCATGTATCTTTATGGTCTCCTAAATCCCTTGCACCTGATGACATGGGGGCAAAACTAAGTCTATCAACTATCAACATTTTAAATTTGATTTATGCAAAAAGATACAATTAAGTCTTACAGGCATAGAGATTTTTTTCTTAGCAAGATGAAATCCATCAAAAGAATTCTAATTTAATCCCAAAGTAAACCAGAAAAAATAGTACATGGAACAAAATGAATTGGAGAATCTTGGTCACAAAAACAGATTTGAGTGTGAGAGCCAAATTCTTGCCCAGTTAGAGTAAATTAGAAAGAGGAAACAAGCTGGGGAGGGATCATTCTCATCTGTGATTTACTGAGTGTCACTAGCCAGCTGCCTACTCCAAGATGCTACATCTCTTCCAATATTTAATAGATAACAATTATCAATTGGAAGTTTGTTTTTGCATATGGTCAGTGCTCAAGAAATATTTATTTACCAATATGTCAATTTTGGTCATTTTCTCAGTTTAGTAATTTCAATCATGTTACTGACATCAGTTAGGTCTTTCATGGTCTATCACTCTTCTTCAGGGACTAAACATGTCCAAAACACGCCTATCAGATCCTCAGACTATGAAGATACTATGTAATGGAGCAAAATTCAAACCAGGAGTTTATTTCTTGTTATGGAAGAATAACAGAAAATATGCTTTATAATCATTTTTTGTAAAGATACGGTGTACTGTCCTACCTTTCAAATAACTTGACTTGAAAATATAGTAGTATCAGAAACGAGAGACCAGCATCTGAATAGACTGGAAAACATATCAAGGATGAATGCCTGAGCTCATAGCAAAACGCTGGCAAGAAAAAAATGTCAGTGTGAAGCACACAGAAGATTCAGTTATACATTTTCCTATCAAAAAGTTTCACTTCAAAAACAAACAGTGTAGATTAGTCAATGTTTCATAATGGAAAAGAGCATAATTTAGGAACTCGTTCAGGGAGATATTTTAGTTCTCTTGTTTTATTTTCTCAGTTAATCATTTGACTATTTTGTGTACTTCCTTTCCTTGGGGATATTATCTGAATCAGATCTGATTTTTTTAAAAGCTATTTCAATGTGTGCAAAATACTTTGGGTATTTGTGAATTTATAAAATGTTCTTAACCTCAGAGAAAAATAAATAAGTTAGAGAAAATTAAAACAAGTTCATATCATTAAGTACATTTTTTTAAATCCCTGAAGTATAGGAAGAATGTAGGTGGACTAGAACAACAGTCAGCCTTGGGCAAGAACTTAGAGAAATCTCTGCAGATGTCAAAAATGATTTTACATGAACAGTTTGCAGGAGGGGAGCAGTGCACCAGCCCACATGTTCTTAGGACTTCTCCCAGTGGCGAGGAGTTGGGGGAAAATCATGGAAAAGGAAAACATCAGAATTTAAATTTCAGCAGTGATCCTTCAGTGCAATTAGCCTTCTCCAACCTGACATGTTTGCCATATAATAATTTAATTACACACCAAATGAAGAGACGGAGGCTGTGCTAGGTACTTAGGTAAAAAGAAATATGAACAAACTGGATTTTTACCCACATGAACTATTAAAGATGATGAGACTTGCATGAAAAATAAAACATAATACTATAATATTTTATAAGAATAACATGGTAATATTATAGAGAGGATTTTCAAATCAAAGAAATCAGAGTAAGGTGATCTCCACTTCTTACCTGTTCATTCTTTCCTTTGCCTCAAGAGTAGCCTTAGTAACACATCTGGTTCAGAATCTATAGAACTTCTCAGCCTGTTGTTTAGATCACAAATGTGATACTTGTATAATCACCTCTTGCTTTTTTTTCTAAGAACATGCATTGAAGAGGAAAACAGAGTAGCACACAGAGGTGAGAGAACATAGTGACCAAGAGAACATATTTCAAAGTCAAGTGACTTTAGTATAAATCCACAGATCCACTGGGCAACTTTGAGAAAGTTATTTGAGCTCTCTAAACCTGTTTCCCTATCCTCAAAATTGAAATATTAGTAGTTCCTATCTCACAGAGTTTTGAGATCACGACTGTACTTAGGATGCTAGGGGCATAAACACTAGCTGCATACATGTTGATATGACTAATGTTTGATATGAATATAACCATTTAGGCATTTCACAGTCATTTCCTTAATGCCTATTCTGGGCCAGATACTATTCTGGGCACTGGACCCCAGCTGTGAATAATGTAGGCAAAACACCACCCATCAATACGTGCATTTTTTAAATAATTTTTTACTTTAAAAATTTAAAAAAGTTCCAGACTTCACGGAACCTCCATTCTCATCTCAACCAGAAAAATAAGCCTCACTAGAAGAAAAAGCATCAAATATTATTTTGTACCTTCCTTGGTTCTCTACATAAAATAGGTAATAGGTATTCATGGAGGAATTATAATAGATGGAAGAAGAAAAATATGACCTCCTGGACAAAGAAAATAACAATTGTGTGAATCAACACATAGTATTCTGCTAAAGTCTTCTGGAATCTAGTCATTTAACATTTCTTAAAAGTCAACTCCTAAGTAATTTAAAATAAAATGGATTACACAAAGTTTCCACCATACCATGCCATATTTTGCTCACGTGGCAGAGGAATGCGAGGCATGGAGCACATTTCTGGATTGTGATGTTCAGCCAGGTGAGCCCAGATCACCTTGTTTTGTGGCCATTTAGTCTTGGACATCTGAATGCCAGTTGGAAGCATTGGATTTGCTCCTTGGCCTTAGAGCCACAGGAGGAAACCATGTGTCCAGAGCGATTGCAGGAGGCCAAGGAGGCCCAGGACGCCTCGCTAAGAGTTTCACTCCTTGAAGACTTAGGTTACTAGCAGAAGATATTACCAACAGAATATATGTCAGTCACTAATTTAGGCTATTAACATTGATTTACTTTTCACAGTAAATAAGGATATTTTCTTTTTTATATAAAACAATCTGTAGTTTTCAGTCTGATTATAAAATGTGTTTTGTTCATTATAAGCAGCTGGAAACTGTAACGTTCCACATATACATTCCTCGTCAGCAAGTCTGGAGAATTATGGAGAAATTTAGAGAGAGCTTGCAAAAGCATTGGCCAGAAAGCTCAGGAAACTTAAGTTCTAGTTTTGACTTCAGTTAAGCAGCTGGTTGAACTTAAACAAGGGAAGTAACTCCTCTGGGCCCAGTTTATACATCTGTAAATTGAGTGTGCTTAGATGCTCCTTTTGTCTGTTTTTTTTAAAGGATTTATTCAATAATCATCCACCATATGCTCATTGCCTTCATACAGTATTTAGTGTCTCAATCTGTTTGGTACAACTAAAACAAAATGCTTGGAACTGGGTAATTTATAACAAACAAATTTATTTTCCCATGGTGCTACAAGCTGAGAAGTTCAAGGTCAAGGGACCTACATTTGGTTTCTGGTGAGGACCTTTTTATGGAAGGTAAGAACCTATCTTCCTGAGAGCAGACCCCTGTGCCCTCACATGTCAGAAGTTAGAAGGTCAAGAGGGATGAGTCCTTTCCTTTGAGCCCTTACATGATAGCATTAATCCACTCATGAAGGCAGATCCTTCATGATCAACTTTCCAACACATGATTTTGAGGGCACATATTCAGACCTTCGCCTACAGTGGTATTTGACAATGAGGAAATTAAGGCTCAGAGGACATCATGTATTTATCACCCAAAGCCCTAGAATACTGGGCAAATGTGTGTTTTAAGGGTATCTCCTTGATTCCTCACATCCTCTTCTCACCAAACTTCAACTACGTTTAATTTACTAGAATATTAAATGGCTCTTGATTTGAGAAAACACAATGACCCTGACAATAAAATCATTGCATGCATGATCCTTTTGTCAAAGAATGGCTCTGCAATTCACTTACCTATAGAGTAAATCCTATGTTTTACATTCCTGATGCGAAGTTAAAAAGTTGAGTCGTATCTAGAGGAGGAATCTGAGTTTCATTCAAAGGACATTAACAAGACTTGTTCTCCAATACTGAAGGACTCTGTCTTCTTTCACTTGTGTCCCAATGATCGTAGAGCAATGTAATCAGAAAATAGGATGGCATGAGGATCTAACCTTACCATAACAAATTCTGAAGTACTCTTGGACAAATCAGACACTGTGCCAGGTACACCCATAACTACAGAAAAAGAAAGCTGCCCACCAATCTTCCTTGTTTAAGAGTAGTCCTCTTAATGACAAGTCTTGATTAGGTTAGAGATGAAGACCTGGCCCCTAGCCAGACAAACCACAGACTGGTTATTGTACTAAGATGTGGTCTAGGGCTCGGATTATGGCTCAGCCTTAGAGCGCTCACCTAGCACGAGCGGGACCCGGGTTCGATCCTCAGCATCACATAAAAATAAAGGCATTGTATTGTGTCCATCTACACCTAAAAAGTAAATATATATTAAAAAAAGATGTGGTCTAGCAAATAAATGCTTACCAAACAATCCAGGATGCCTACAGTAGAAATCTGAATTATTGTAGAATATAGAAAAAGTCAGCCATGTGGTTGCTAGGGAAGTATGTGAAAGATATCAGGTACATAGTGTTTTTAAATTAAAGTTGATCACCAAGAGTGAAAATAACAGACTCCTACTTTTGAGCATCCCAGACTTGGATTTTAAATCATTTCCTACTTTCCATCCCATTTTCCACTGGGATTCTTCTACTATGAATCCTGCCCCTGGGTTTCTGACACATGAGTTTTTAAATTATATACGGAGATATTACTGGAATAGATGAGTATTCTTTACAACCAAAAGAGTTGAATAAAACTTCGCTAAACTATTTTGTTAGCTGGGCTCAGTGGCTTGGGAAGCTGAGACAGAAGGATCCTGGGTTCAACGCCAGCCTCAGCAATGGCAAGGCACTAAGCAATTCAGTGAGACCTGTCTCTAAATAAAATACAACATAGGGCTGGGGATATGGCTGAGTGGTTGAGGGCCCTTGAACTTAATCCCCGGTACTCAAAAACACAAACAAAAAACTATTTTGTTATACTACATACTATAATTCTCCTCTATCAAATAATGTTGAAATTAACAGGGATTTGGTACCTGATCTGTTGATTCCAAGGCCTGATTGGAATTATATTACTACATAACACAGCCAGTCATTCTTTCAGCCACATGCAGTGGTTCAAGTATAATCACTTAGAATCACGAGGACTCAGAAGGACTTACTAAGAAGACATCTAGACCATAACTCAACTCTCAGCCCAAAGAGTATGCTCTTCTAAGACCAATTCCATATTCTCTGGTGGTGAATTTTTAAGTATTTAGTTTTAATTCATCCATAACTTCTACACCACCAAGAAGTTGGGGTTTTTTTTAAGGTGATGAAATTATGTGTAGAAATACATGGTACTGATTATTTATGAAAACGATGAATGTTCCACCACACATGAGGGACTCCTTTGCTCACCTAATGAAGATTGGCCGGCGAAGTTGAGGCAGAGGTTTCAAGGCACTCAGTCTTGTTGGGATTTTGTTTTTATCAACAGTAATGGGTTCCACATGCCTTAGAAAAGAACAAAGCACTTGGTTCTTTCCCTGATTCTCTCAGTGCTCCTACCCTGTATAGCTCATCTGAGGCTTTCAGAAATCCTTCTCCACATATTTGAAGCTGATGTTAGCATTTCCTTCATTGGCTCATTAACTTGCTCTGGTGCAAGTTAACCAATGACCCCGAAAAGGGACTCCGGTTGCTCTGCAAGGGTGATGAGCAATTCTCACCCTGCACTTCAGCCAACAAAAATGTTGTGCCATTTTACAAGCAACTCAAGTCCCAGAAGGCCACATGGTTCCATGGCATGATATATGCAGAAGAATAATAAAAAGTTTTATGGCTCTGAGGGAGCCAACAAGTCCCAGAAGTGCCCCAAGGCAGGTAAAGCTGGAGTGTCCTCACTCAGCCTCAGGCCTTGACAACTTTAACCAAGAGCCCTTCGACATGAAGTGCCTGGCCTGCAAACACAAAACCAGGCCTGCATTTAGGACAGGCAGGGTCTGCCTGTGTGCACTTGTATCTAACTTTATCTTATCCAAAAAATCAGGGGAATTGTATATTTAAAGCATGGAAGCTAAGTTAGGGTAAAGGATTGAATGTTGTTATACCCTCCAACAGACAAGAAATACATACTCCACTGCCCGATGGGAAAGAGACATTTGAAGATGCAAGTCCAGTTAGGATACTGAACTCTGATAGCTGAATTCCATCCAATGCAATTGTTCTTAGAAAAGGTTTCTCTATTTCCTGATAATTTCCCTATACATAAACAAACCACTATACTAAATGCACACAGGGATACTGTCAGGAAGTGAAGAACCAACCTCTTTAGGGGTTACCATTTCTTGCTGAACATCCTCGTTGGTCAATACTTACACCAATTAGGAGATGCTAAGCATGACAGCCCTAAAAAATAAAGAACTGGGGGTAGAAGACGATGATCCAAGTAAGTTAAGGAGACATCTTCCCCTAAGAATCATTTATTACATTTACTCAGTTTTTGAGATTGTATAAATTTTCTTAACATATAGATTTGTTCATGCTGGGTGTCAAACCTTGAGGCTCTGTCCTGGGTGATATCTGGCATTCATGGAAAGCTCAGAAGGCAATATTTTTTTGTTTTTTACTAAACATTCATCACACACACACACACACAAACACACACACACACACACACACACACACACACCTAATACATACATCTATACTTTTTCCACACTGAACCAGAAAAAAATATAATCCCAGCAAAAATATAATTGCCTTCACGTCCTCTTTAGTTTCCTAGGATTTCTCGATCAGATAAACATTAATCTGGGCCAAGAATTACACTGGCTGGATGCCTTCATGACACACTCAATGGATTTCAAAAACTATTTTTCTTCAGAATGGAATGATGTGGTAGCCATGAAGCCTTCAGGAAGAAAGGAAAGATATAAGGTCCATGCAACCTTTATGAAAAGACCAAAAACTTAAATGATTCAGAACTACCTTTACGGCCTGCAAGTTCAAAGGCATATGTATTCCAAATGCCGAAGTCATACTCATTCTATTCACATTCCTAACCCATATAGAAATCCAGCAGTGGTCCAGGCTGCTGCAACCTAATCACTTGTTTGATAGCATATGTGTTCTGCTCCCAACCAGACACATCTGTGGTAATGAATCCAGAAATCTTAGGCTTTTCCTAATGGCTTCGATTTGAATGATTTTATCCAGGCAAGCTTCCCCTCTTTTTTTAATTCTACACCTTCCCTGTGAGTATTTGTATGCCAGCAGGAAACATGTTTTTGATTTTACAAAGAAACATTACCTAAATTAATGTTTTCATAATAATAATGTCTTCATAGTTATAGACCACCTTCCTTCCTTGGAGGAAAAAAAGCAAAAAAACATGTGCAAAGATTGCTTTCATCCACCACAGAAAACCCTATCTTACCCCTTCCAAAAATGCCACCTCTCAGCTGCCAATTTTTTTTTCACAATCCCTTAGGATTTCCCTCCAGATCTTTTTTCAAAGTCTGACTTAATTCCTGACAATTTAACTTGAGATTTATGATCAGACTCTAAAAGGATATGACTACAAGAACTGGAGACATTAGCTTTAAAATGCATTAAATGTTTGTGAAAATAAATGCATTGCCTCTCCACTTCACTTATCTAATCATCAGTCAATAGTATATTAATTAACATAACAATTCATCTATATTAATTCATTACATCATACATAGAATCCGTCAATTACAGCAGCATTGTCCAATAGAAATATAACAAGAACCACCTGTGTCACTTGCTTTTCCTCATAACTACATACAAAAAGCAAAAAGAAATTGAAATTTAATATATTTTATTTAACCAATATATCCAGCATTAACATGTGATCAATATTTTTAAATCATCAATGAGATATTTTGCATTATTTACAAAATCCATGGTGTATCTTACCCTTGAGGCACATCTCATTACATTCTAGAAGCACTTTCAGTGCTCAATAGGGCAGGTGGGAGGACAGTGTGGATCTGGAGAGTGCCAGCTATCCAAGTACTACACAAGCACCCTATGATTCCTACCAGTTCTCCCAGCTTTTGATGTGTCAAAACACATTAGAACTTTAAATTAGACAATCTCTAAAACCTACCATCCTTGTTCCCTTAGAGATTTAAAAACAAATGTCTAAGGTTTACACTGTTTTTAAGGTGGTATTATCTGAACCACATCAAGAAAATAAAATCCATGTTAATATAGATATTTTTTCCTAGTGCTACTATAACAAATTACCACAAACATAATGGCTTAACACAGCACAAATTTATTATTTCTACAGTTACTTCAGATCAAAAGTCTAAAGTGGGTTGACAGGACTACATTCCTTCCAAAGGCTCTAGGGGAGAATCTATTTCCTTGCCTTTTGTAGCTTTTAGATGTGGCCTGCTTTCCTTGGCTCATAGCTCCTTCCTTCACATTCAAAACAAAGCCCACAACATACCATCTTGAAAACTAACTAAATCCATCTCTCTCCCTCTCTCTCTTCCTTTCCCCCAACCCCTCTCCTTCTGTCATTACATCTCCTACTGGTATTCTGACCCTTCTGCCTCAGTCTTAGAAGCCATGTGATTGCTTTGAATGCACCTGGAAACCCTCCCCATAGCAACGCCTTATTAATTTAATCATGTAGGCAAAGTCCCTTTTTCTATGGTAGCAACATATTCACGGGTTCAGGAAATGTGGATGCAGAACTCTTTGGAGGACCATTATTCTGTCTACCATAATAAAATATGCCCCACTCAGATTTGGAGGTGAAATTCTGTCCCAACACCTCTAGCAATGACATAGATCTACATGTGTCAAAAATTAATGACATCCTAGATGAATCTTTACTTGTTTCAAGCAATATTTTATAAAAATTGGAATGCAGCTGGGTGTGGTGGTACAATCCCGTAATCCCAGCGACTCGGGAGGCTGAGGCGGGAGGATCACAAGTCCAAAGGCATCCTCGGCAACTAAGCAAGATCCTAAGCAACTTAGTGAAACCCTGTCTCAAAATAAAAAATAAAAAAGGGCTAGGGATGTGACTCAGTGGATATGTGCTCCTGGATTCAATCCCTGGTGCCAAAAATAAAAATGTAAGCCAGGCTGATGGTATGTATCTATAGTCCCAGCTACATGGGAGGCTGAAGACAGAAAGGCTGATTCAGCCCAGGAGCTTGAGGCCAGCCTGGGCAATTTAAGAGACCCCATTTCAAATTTTTTTAAAAAGTAACAATAAACATTAGACACATGAGTGATATTTGCTTTTACTAAGTAGGATTTGGAAATTTCTAGAAGTAATTCAAATGTGTATTCTGGTTATTTAGTCAACATATAATAGGTACATGCATTGAGGCTAGAGATAAAATTCATCAGGTATCTATTACCTATATTTAAGCTCTTTTCCAAATGTTCCATGGAAAATCTTCACCCTTTCTCCCAAGTAACTAGTGCCATATCTAGCATGGAGTACATGTTCTCACAGCAGGAAATAAAATATTTGCTAAGAATCCTACTCTTTCCTAAATATTTGTCATGAAGTAGAAAATACTTCCAATCAAATCAACTAATATTTAGTGAGGCACAGTACCCCATCAAAATATTCCATAACTTAAACTAGAAGTCCGAATTTTTAAAAAAATAATAACCACTTTTGTTCTCTTTTTTATTGAGGTATAATATTTGTACATTTATAAAGTACACTATGATAATTCTGTACACATATAAATTTGATGTATAATAATCAAATCAAGGGGCTGGGGCTGGGGCTGTAGCTCAGGGGTAAATTGCTTGCCTCACATGCGTGAGGCACTGGGTTCGATACTCAGCACCACATTAAAAATAAAGATACTGACTCCTCACACATCAGATAGAGCACTAATCTCTAGTGTATATAAAGAACTCAAGAAGCTAAGCACCAAAAAAACAAATAACCCAATCAATAAATGGGCCAAGGACCTGAACAGACACTTCTCAGAAGAGGATATAAAATCAATCAACAAATATATGAAAAAATGCTCCTCATCTCTAGCAATCAGAGAAATGCAAATCAAAACCACTCTAAGATATCATCTCACTCCAGTCAGAATGGCAGCTATTATGAAGACAAACAACAACAAGTGTTGGCGAGGATGTGGGGGGAAAGGTACACTCATACATTGCTGGTGGGACTGCAAATTGGTGCAGCCAATTTGGAAAGCAGTATGGAGATACCCTGGAAATCTGAGAATGGAACCACCATTTGACCCAGCTATTCCTCTTCTCGGACTATACCTAAAGGACTTAAAAACAGCACACTACAGTGACACAGCCACATCAATGTTTATAGCAACACAATTTACAATAGCTAAACTGTGGAGCCAACCTAGATGTCCTTCAGTGGATGAATGTATTTTAAAAATGTGGCATTTAGACACAATGGAATATTACTCAGCATTTAAAAAGAACAAAATCATGGCATTTGCAGGTAAATGGATGGCGTTAGAGAAGATAATGCTAAGTGAAGTAAGCCAATCCCCAAAAAATAAATGCCTAATGTCTTCTCTGATATAAGGGGGGTGACTCAAAATGGGGTTGGGAGGGAGAGAAAGGGAGGAAGATTACCTCTATATAGGGAATAGGAGTGGGAGGGAAAAGGAGAGAGAAGGGGAATAGCATGGATGTGGAAGGAGACCCTCGTCATTATACAAAATACATGTATGAAGATGTGAATTTGCTGTCAACATACCTTATATACAATCAGATATGATAAATTGTGGTATAAGGTGTATTAAGAATTATAATGCAAAATAATAATAATAATAATAATAATAATAGCTCATGAATAATGGCATAATTCAGCGTGAACATACTTTATATACAGAGTTACAAAAAATGGTGTTGTGAATGGATACTTATGATTGTAATGCATTGCACTAGTAAGAAATAAAAAAACAAATAAATAAATAAAATTAAGGTCTTCTAAAAGAGATATGACACAAATAGGCTTCAATGGCAGTTTAAGAGATTTGGGTCTGTTTGGATGATCACTTTATAACTAAGTGAAGAGAGGAAGAAATTCTGCTTAATCACTACTGTTTGCCAGTGCCTCAAACAGTTCCTGGCAGACACTAGTAGCTTAATAAATGCTTTTCTCTTAAGGTTTTCATTCCCTTCACTTAATTTTCCCTAATGTTTATATTTTATATCGCCATAATACAATGATCAAAACTAGGAATTAATAAATATTTTGAATGAAAAAAAATAAAGATACTGTGTGTTCAACTACAATTAAATATATATATATATATATATTTAAAAATAATAATCAATTCAAAGTAATAAGCATTTCCATCTCTTCAACATTAATCATTTTCATGTGCTGGGAATTTTAGACACTTCTTTTCTAGTCATTTTGAAATATATCATTAATTATTTTAACCAAGTTACGCTACGGTGCTAAAGAATAACCCCTCTGAGTTGGGA
Source organism: Callospermophilus lateralis (assembly GCF_048772815.1). Classification (NCBI taxonomy): domain Eukaryota; kingdom Metazoa; phylum Chordata; class Mammalia; order Rodentia; family Sciuridae; genus Callospermophilus; species Callospermophilus lateralis. Next base: position 14,874,463 of record NC_135314.1, on the reverse strand, counting down.
TGCCCCGTATTGAACTCCTTCCTGTTCTCCTTCCTACCTGCCCAGTCCATTTCATCCTCCTACAAGACCAACTTATTAGTTATACCAACTTATTAGTGAAAGCATGTGATATTTGTCTGTTTCTGACTTATTTCCCTTAACATAATGACCTCTAGTTCCATCCATGTTGCTGCAAATGACTAGATTTTGTTCTTTTTATGGCTGAATAATTTACTTCATTGTATAAATATTCCACATTTTCTTGATTCGTTCGTCATTGAATGGCTCTGGATTGATTGCATATTGTAATTTCTGGTCCTAAGTTCACATTGTGAACAGTGCTGCAATAAGAGAGAACAAGTAACTTTTTAGATGATGATTTCTTCTCTTTTGGATATACGTCCAGTAGTGGAACTGCTGAGTCATACAATAGCTCTATTTTTGTTGTTTGTTTTGTTTTATTGCAGAATCTTTTTTTATTGCAGAATCTTTATACTAAATCAGTAACTACTTTTAAAATTTGCCTTCCTTAGCAAATTATTACAGGCAAACTGGTAATTTGGCTTATAAGTTATTGATTCCACTGGACTAATGCTCTTTTAAGGCTATCTCTTCAGTTTAACCACATGCTAAGATTCTAGTTATATTAAAAGAGATTATTAAAGCAATAATTTTATTTTTAAAACATGTATTCCTGAACTGCAAGGGTCCATATCTGAATTCCCTGCTGAATCTTTCATGTGTGCTCAGGATCCCAGTCCCTTGTCCTCGATTGATATATTAGTCAGTTCATGCTGCCATAACAAAATATCATAGACTGGGTGGCTAAAACAACAGACTTTTATTTCTCAAGGTACCAGAAGCTGGACAGGTTGAAAAAATGGTCAGGTTCTAGCAAAAGCCTCTTCATGGCTTGCACATGGCTGCTTTCTCACTGTGCCCTCATATGGCAGAGACATAGAGACATCAAGATCTCCAGAGTATCTTCTTACAAGAGTACTAATCCTATCATAAGAGCTATATCTTCAAAGATCTCATCTAAACTTAATTATCTCCCCAAAGCCTCATCCCCAAATATCATGATAGTGATAGTTAAGGCTTCAAGATATGAATTTTGCAAAGATACAATTTAGTCTATAGTAAGGGATATGCAGGATCTGGACAAACAGCCGCAGTGTGATATATATTCTCTGGAAGACTAGATCAAAGTCAGCTCTTTAGTCATTCTCTACCCTTCCTGATGGCTTCTTCCAGATACCCCCTAGACGGGGAAAAAATAGTAAATGTGATAACCAGAAAGCTCATCTCTAAGGTTCTCTAAATGTGTCTTCAATGAGCAACCCCCAAAGGGCATTTTCTACTCAAAACTGAAGCTTAACAGCTAAATAATTACATTGTTAAAATGATTTTAGATTACATTTCTCTAATGATGTCAGGAAGATAACTCTTGGAAGTTGACTCATGCCTAATCAAACTTTAAAAGTATTTTTTAGTGCATGCATGAATATGTAACAATAATCTCATCATTATGTACAACTATAATGCACCAATAAAAAATGTGAAAAAATCATATAAAAATATTTTTAGTTTTCTTGAAATAGAGGTAGGGTAAAGTTTTATAAGCCAGGAGAAAGATAAACTTAATGATTCTTGAACTAAAAAGTCACTGTGGTGAAAAGAGAAATGGATTATGAGTACCCATGATAAGCATGTTCATGAAAACTTAATTTCAGAAAGACACTCAATTTCATTTATCATTTGTCTAAAGAAAAATGCAATCATTACCATATTGATCAACAAGAAAGTTTGTCCAAAGTAACTATTCTAGTGCTTCATTCTGGATCAATGTAATGTAATTATGACTCGTGAATTTCAGTAACGCATGATTTAATATTATAGCAAGGGTGCCATTAAATTGTATTAACTTTCCAATAATTTCTAGAAATTGAAATGGAATCTGTTTGGCAATGACACACCACTTTGACACCAATGAAAATATTTTATGTAGTTATATAAGTGATAAAAATAAATGTTTTATAAAAAATTGATCCAGAAGGACTTATAACTAGGAAAAACATTCACAATTAACAAGACTTCATGAAGTGTACAGCAGCCAAAGCTAACTTCTCAGACCAGATGAAGGTAATGATGTAATTTCTGGTCCTAAGTTCACAAGATCTGACCACCTGTAGAGATTTTTTAAAAGCACTTTAAAGAATTAATTTTCCCAATATGGACAGGCTGAGAGAGTCTCCCTTTTTATGACTCTCTATTGTGCCAAGGTAATGGAATCAAATGCACACTTCAGCTTTTTAAGCAGCTATACTTACAGTGCAGCAGCAGATTTGTAACTACCAGTACCAGCTGGAAAAAAGGACATGGATTGGCTATTTATGAAGGTGTTACGGAGCTCAGACTTTATAGACAGAATGTGTCCAAAGCCACCAAATTTAAGAGGCAGTTGTACAATTATTAGATGAGGAACCATCTTAACAATTCAACTGGCTGATACAAGCAAAGATATATGGCAGGTACCCAACCACATTTCTTGCTGCATTAGCTAGAAATTGTTTTCACTATTTTCGCCTGAGATCAATATAGCATGAGAATATTAACTACAGTCATATTAGAAGAACAAGAAACAATTTTTCAAGTATATATATATGTGTGTGTGTGTGTGTGTGTGTGTGTGTGTGTATAAAATGTATTATTCAATATAAACATTATCTACCTCTGAATTCATAAGGTCTACTGATCATCTTAATTCAATAACTATTTTAATAATAGAAGATATTTTAACTAAGGTATACTTATCTTCTGACTCTACTTTTAGATTTAATAAAATATTTTAGTCCATATTTGTATGACCAACTACTATCAAAACATTTTAGTATATGATAGTTTTTAAGAAATATTTTAGAGCAGTTTTAGATTCACAGCAAAACTGAGTGAAAGTACAAGACAATTCCTATATATAACCTGCCCCACACAAACACCAAAATGCTTTATTAAAATTAATAAAACTACATTGCCACATCACCCCAATTCCATAGTTTACTTTACTGTTCACTCAGTGTTAGACATTCTATGGGTTTGAACAAATGATAATGACATGTATCCACTATTATAGTATCATAAAAAAAATAGTTCTGCTTCCTTAAGAATCCCCATGCAGTACCTATTCATATCTCCTCCTCCTTAACCCCTGTCAACTGTGGCTCTTTACTGCCCCTGTTGTTTTTCTGGCATATATTGGAATTATACCATTTGTAGCCTTTTCAGATGAGCTTCTTTCACTTCATAATATGCATTTAGTAATATGTATTTCCTCCATATCTTTTCATGGCTTCATAGTCCAACTTTTTTTAGTGCTGAATAACACTCCATTGTCCTTATATTCATTCATCTAGGTTGCTTCCATGTTTTGGTAAGTATGAATAAAATGCCATAATCATATGGTGCAGGTTTTAGCATGAACTAAGTTTTCAACTCATTTGTGTTATTACTGGATTCCATGGTAAAACTGTTTAATTTTGTAAGAATCTGCTAAACTGTCTTCAAAATAGCTGTGTCATTCTTCACTGCTATCAGCAATGAATGAGAATTCCCATTGCTCCACATCTTCACCAGCATTTTCTGTTGTCAGTGTTTTGGACATTGATTATTATAGTAAGAAAGTAATAGTTTCTGATTGTTGTTATGATTTATAATTTTTAATGACATATCAATTTGAACACCTTTTATATGCTTACTAATCATTTGTATATCTTCTTTGACAAGATATACCTTCAGGTCTTTTGCATATTTTTTAATCAGGTAGTTCCTTTTCTTGTTGAGTTTTAAGAGTTCTTCTCATATTTTGGCCAGCAGCTGACTAGTAGTTATTTTTTTAATCAGATATGTCAATTGAAAATCTTTTCTTCCAGTCTGATCATGTTTTTTGTTTTGTTTTGTTTTGTTTTTTGGTGCTGGGGATTAAACCTCAGTCCTTGTGCATGTGAGGCAAGCACTCTACCAACTGATATATCCCCAGCCCTAGACTGTATCATGTTTTAAGTGCAATGATCAACCTTGAGAAAGTAAGCTTTTATTGAAATAAAAATTATTTTTAAAGAATTCTACAATTATAAATGTTTAGAACCATTCTTGAAGATGCATTATAAATGCTCTAATTTTTATTCAAGCACTATTTCACTAGCCGAAGTATAGTAGAATTAAGTGGAATCCCTACAGAATCTCTTTATATAAAGAGGAGGTGAAATTTTGTTAAGGTTGATGCTGCTCCAAGATATCATTCAGAGAATCAGTTACAACTTGTGGTTTCGATTAAAATGCAAGCCAGGCTTAGGTAGGACAAGAATCCACTAAATGTTTCTTACCAGAAAAGGGGAGGGGTATTATCCCATGCTGAAATAGGCTTGGAACAAAGCCTTCTTAAGATTATAAATAAACTTTATTACAGTATATTACTAGACTCTGTTGCCTCTGAGAAATTCTCACAAGGAAGATGAAATAAAAGTGGCTAACTGAGCACTTACCACAATCCCACCAAAAATCATTAGCAATGAGGAATCAAATACCCTTACAATAATCAATTTAAAACTTCCCTGAAATAAAAAGGCAAGACTGCAACGTGCCAGAAAATGAAGGAAACCAACATATATATCCCAGTGAGGGATCTACTGCACACAAACTAAATTAGTTTAAGCTAAAAATAATTTATTACAAGATCTCCAAAGAGTGTCATAATCATTGGGAGGTCTGAAGATCATCTTTGAGCTGAGTTTCCAAAAGCACGTCTTAAAGCCATATTGCAGAACTAAGCTTCTGGATCCGGAAACAAAGTTCATGCTACAGTTGCTGGCTCCAAATCTAGAGTACCTATGCCACCATCTACCTAGGTGTCTTTTAACACCCACGAAGCAAGAGACCTAACACTGATGATCCCAACACAGCCCTTGCCAGAACACCAATCATACTTGACAACAGAAACAGCACTTCCACCTTCCAAAACTTGTGTGGTTGTAAAAGATTGATGGGACCTAAATCACATCTAAAACCAGAGATACAAGTAAATTTAAAGAGTGTAGTTTCAAGGGCTCCAGCCTCATTGATACAAGAAGCCATACTAGACACTGAGTGGGTGGCCACCATGAAAAGAAAAGAGAAAGGATATGACTGTCCAAGGAACATAGGACATGATTCCAGGAGAACTCCAAGTAAAGATATTCTGGTCTGAGGAGTTGGAGGGAGTCTGGAGCAACCATGAGAATGACCAATTCCTTCAACATCAGAGCAGTAGGAGTCCTGCTCCAAACTCCATCCCAGAGAACAGAGATACCTGAACACTGGGTGTGAGAGAGCTGAGTCAGAGGCCAGACTCAATAGGAATAGGAAATTACAGTTCTCTGAGAAGCTACTAGTATTCCTGCAAGGAAGCACAATACTTCCTCTTCTAAAATCACTAGAGGTTGGGCTGGGAGGCAGTTCAGTGGTAGAGGGCTAGCTTAGCATGTGCAAGGCTCTGGGTTCAGTTCCCAGCATCACAAAAACCAATAATTATAAATAAAATCAGTGGAGCTGCTTGTGGTATAATTACTGCCTCCCTATATGGATCGATAGAATTCAACTACAAAGATGAACATGCAGCCAGGAAGTGAACATCAGAAGAAAATAAAATCATGAAAGTGAGACATACAACTTAATAAAGGAAACTTCACTTAATAAATTAGAATTCATACAGTGAACAAATGGATCTTTGATGGTTATTTTTTTTCTGAAAAAAATAGGGGAAAAAGTGCTTATCAAATAAAAATCCAAATAAGTAAACCAGAAAGTAGCATATATTATGCTAAAGAGAGAACATAATAGCTGGAAACCTAAATTTTCCTCAAAATGACAGAATGGGTATAGTGAGTACTGTGGTGTACCACCACGATTCCTTTAGGAAACAAGGGACACACTCTTTCACATGTCAGCTGATAAAGACCTTCTCAAGAATTGCCCCCAGGAAAGAGAGGTACTTTGCTCTTGCTAATATCCCTTCCCAAAGCTACACCAGACCTGGGCTTGGATTCAGGTCAATATGAAAGACAACCCCAACTTAGAGTTCCCTAAAGTGTCAGCTGAAACCTTCAATGCAACCACATCCCAATTCAACTCCCTCTCCCTTCCCTGCTTCCCTCTAGATCCCTGTACGCAGTTCTCCCTCTCCAAGTCAGTTTCCCAATATCTCAACTTAAGACAACTAGAAGAAAACCAATAGACCTAAAGACATCTAGAATTTTCTCCATCCATTTGATTGAATTTCCAGGAGACAAGAACAGAAAATGGAAGGAAAAATAAAACAGTTTTCCCAAAAAGAGAATGATTGAATTCAACTAGACCTCCAAGTATCAAACAAGATGAAAAGAAAAATATCTACAATATAGATATTGTATTATTCAGGGTTTTCCAGCAAAAGAGGACCAATAGCGTGTGTATATACAGAGAAACATTTATTTTTAGGAATTACTAAACTTACCTATAAAATCTGACAAGTTCTAAGAGCTTCAGGGTGGGACAAGGAAGGCTGGAGATACAGGAGAGCCAGTATTGTAGTTCAAGGTCAAAAGCCAACAGCCACAGAATTACTTTTCCCTTTTTTTCTTGTATTCAACTTTCACCTAATTGGATGAAGCCCACCCACATTATAAAGAGCAATCTGCTTTAAAGCCCATTAATAATTTTTTGGTTGATATTTCTTTAGATCTCTCTTTTTTATTTGTTCTAATTAGTTATATATGACAGTAGAATGCATTTTGACACATTATACATAAATGGAGTATAACTTCTTACTCTTCTGGTTGTACATGATATAGAGTTATACAGGTTAGGTAATCACATATGCACACAGGGTAATAATGTCCAATTCATTCTACTACCATTCCTACCCCCATTCCCCCTCCTCTCTCTTCACTCCCCTTTGTCTAATCCAAAGTACTTCTATTCTCCCCCACCCCTTATTGTGAATTAACAACCAGATATCATAGAAAACATTTGGCCTTTAGTTCTTTGAAAGCCCATTAACTTAAATGTCAATCTCCTCCAAATTAACCCCCTTACAGAAATAACATTTGATCATAATGCTGGATGATGTGATCCAGTCAAGTTGATATGTACAATTAACCAACACCTATAAAAAAGGCAGCTATAAAAAGACTGAGACTCATTGTTACTTGGAGGGATAGTGGCAGTTCTGCTCCCTCATATGTTGAAGTATAACACTAGAGAAGTACACCAAGGCGAGCATACAAAGCACGGTTTATTTAAAAAGGGGTACCATAGAGAGAGGGATCAGGGGGCCATAGCTGGTACCCTGTGTAAGGATGGCCTTAGCCTAAGCAACTCCATTTTAAAACTCCATTTAAAAATAAAACTTCAGTCTCACCAGGTAAGCCCACAGAGCACTCCAATATGTCATCAGGCATATTGAGTCAGAGTGAAATCACTTGATATAAACATGTCATTTGCCTTAACCCTGATAAGAGCCAGAAGGGTAATATCAGGGTGGAAACCACCAGACCAAGTGTCTTCTCCAAGATGTAAACTGTCACTAAGAAACCTGGTAACAGATGATAGGGACCAAAAGGGTACGCAGAAGCCCCAAAATTTAGTATAAATAATGGAACACATGAACATACATTCAAGCCAGCCAACACTGATGCCCACATGCCAGAGAGCCTGATGAGGACCTGGACTAACATCCCAATTCTTCTCATCATCTGCCTGATCCTCTGCATCATCCTCACTGCTCTCAAACTCTACAGCAACCTCTTGACCCTGGTGAGAAAGGCAACTTCTCTTTATGACTGCCTCCTCAGCCAGTCCTCAACTCCACAAGAGGAGAATTCTCGATGGGTTCCTGACCTGATTGCTGCAGTCTGAGTGAGGGTGCATCTGCTGGACTTAAGGCCTAACACTTTAAATCTGGCACTTGAGCTTAGCATGCAGAGAGAATGTCTGTCATAGGTCTGTCATGATTAAGTGTGTTCACAGTTCTTAGAGTTAACTTAGAATTTGTTGGTTTTGAATTAGTTGTGTTTATTGCTTTTATCAGTCTGAATTATTGTTTGTAGTGCCCAGCGTTAAGGACTGTCATTTCTTAAGAACCTATAGAGTAAAATTGTATTGAGTGATTTCGAGTGAATAAAGACTTGAAAAGGGCATTAGCTCATGGACATTTTTTGTTTCTCTCCTCAACTGCAAATGTTGCACTTTTGCCCATCGCGACACCCTGGTATCCCAAGAAGCGAAGGTGTTCTGCCTTTTTTATAGGTCTTAAGCTTCCTTTGTCCTCCTGCTCCCTTCCCCTTATCTCTCTTTCTGCTGTGGGATGGTGGGACAGCCAAAAGGAACCAAAACACATTAATTAACAACTTTTACAACTCCCTGTAAGGAGGGGCAATTCCAAGGACAGGTTACCTTAGCAGGTTACCTTGATAGGTTGGAGAAAAGGCTCTGAAGGCATTTCAATCCCTCAGGTAGCAGTTTTCAACTTCCTGGACTCACTCAAATTGGCCTCCTTGATCCACCTGATTTGATTTGCCTATCAATATGACTGCCTGTCTAATTCTAGCTTCATTAGGAGTCCAGATTGTGAGGGATAAGTATTTCTTTTTCTGGAATTTATTGTCTCCTAGAGTTTTAATATAGCCTCCTTCCTCCAAGGCCCACTGTTTAGTACTTACAGTGTGTACTTTTAGGGCTAATTTGCAATGGCAGGAAGGTCAAAATCCAGAGCCTAACATTTAGTATTGCCTCCTGCCTTCAGGAACCATTGTAATCTGGAAAGGATTTACTTACTGGAAAGCTAATGCTTGCCTAGTTTTCCCTCCCTCCTCTGGAGCTGCACAGTCTCTCCACTTTTCCTTGGGGGCTATTTTGTAGGAAAATTATTTTCCATAACCCTTCACCATCCAGTGAAAAAGGCACCAAACCAAAGTAAATTTATGGGTGAGTTCTACCAAATGTTCCAGAAACAGAGTCCTACCTCCTTCTAGGAGCACAATGTAATCCTGAAATACAATATAATCCTGAAATATATTATCATTCCAGATACAGCAATGTATTAAAAGAAAACAGCATCATCTTAAGATTTATAAAAAGAGTGCACATACGATTCAACATCATAAAAGCAATTTCTGTAATACCCAAAGGACCTAAAAACAGCATACTACAGGGACACAACCTCATCAATGTTTATAGAAGCATAATTCACAATAGCTAGACTGTGGAGCCAACCTAGATGCCCTTCAATGGATGAATGGATTTTTTTAAAAATGTGGCATTTATACACAATGGTTTAATTTGACTTAAAAAAATCAAAATGACAAAAAAAAAAAAAACTTAATCGTAAAGCTCAAACTTTAAAGTTCAACTGTGTAAAGAAAAAGAGACAATAATAAAACTTAGTTATCATTATTTTCGCAAATACTTGCAAACTAAAAATAGAAGAAATTCTCCAAATGTCATAGGAATATAACATTCACCTTAGTCAAAAACGACTGAGGATGCCCAGTATCAGGTAAGTCCATAAAATGAAATAAATGTTCAAAAGCAAAAGCAAATAGCAATAGCTAGAGATTAAGTAACTGTCTACTGAGAAATTCTAACAGCATCCTCACAGACCGCTACAACTAATCAAAACACAAAGAGACAATCCGGCGCCTGATCCTCAGTCCCACTCTGGGCCAGCGCCCAGGCGCAGGCGCGTGCGCGTGCGCGATCCTGACGCATGCGCAGAGGACGAAGGAGTGAAAGATGGCGGCGCAGGAATTCCCCACGCCGCTGTACGGGCACGCGGGTCGGGGCGCTTTCGGCGACGTGTACGAGCCCGCGGAAGACACGTTCCTGCTGCTGGACGTGCTCCAGGCGGCAGCAGCCGATTTGGCTGGGTGCGAGGAGGGAGAGGGCCCTAGCGGGAGAGGGCTTGGGTGTCCCGGAGGGGCCGCAGCGGCCAGCGAAAGGACTGTCGCCGGCCTCAACTTAGCCCGCCCTTCTGTGGATGATTGACAGCAGAGCGAGTGCCTTATCTGAGGGTTTTCCTGTAGATGCGCGCAGCTAATGTGCAAGCAATTTATCTCTAAGTCAGGTATTGATCTTGGCTCCTGAGCTCCTTGTTGTGATTTAATTATTCCTTCCAGCTGTTAATCTGTTAATCTAAGAGGTTCGATAGATAGCACACTCAGAAACAACAAAATATTCCTGAAACGCTGATGTTGATGTTTGTTGGCGGGGGGGGGGGGGGGGGGGGGAGGGTGCGGGAGTTACTTAGCTCATAAAAGACAGTTTTGGTGCAACAGAAGGGCCCCAAAAGGAAGAAAGGTGGTGAAATACTGGAGTACGAAGGAATTTGTAAACCCACTCTACATATTCTGTAATGACAGCTGTTAGCCACATGTGATTGTTGAACACTGGAAATGTGACTGATGCAAATGACACACTGAATTTCTCGTTTCATTGTAGAAAGTTGTTACATGGATTTAACAGTCTACAGAATCTACTCTTGATTTGTTCAAGTGTTTGCCATCAATTTTAAATTAATAAGAAAAAGAACTAATACCTGTAATTTTTCAATGAAAGGATTTGGGGTCATTAGATTTATTTAATGATCAAGACTTGAAGTGGTTTTCCTCAGGATGAAACAAACAGCTGTCAGGCTTCAAAGTCTTATATCGTGTTTATCCCTCTTAAACAGGGTCATATTTTTTGCACATTTAGAATGTGCCAACTCTTAAAACTGATTTTTCATCATAGGTGAAACTTTTGGATCTACTGGACTATAGAGTGGTACAGTACTGTTTTATAGCTTGTCTTTTTATTCTCAATATCTCAGAAAGTTTACAAGCACAAATTGCATTGCAAAATCTACTATAAAAGGATCTGATTTTATTATAATCTTGGATATTTCTACTCTTGGAATTCTAATTATGAGACCATGATAGTTGTTTTCAAAGAAAAGCCTGAAAAGATTCACAGACCTTAGTATAGCCCATTATACTAGCCCATTAAAGGCATGTGTGGACTGGTTCCAAAGTCAGAGAATCATACTTTCTTGTTGGATAGTTGTTTGGGGAGTTAAGTGCTAGAAATTCCCTTAAATGCTATCAAGCCAACCTTTGTAACTGGGAATAATTGGTGCTTTGGATGCATGTATAATATTGTGAACAAGGAAATAAGTTTAAAGAGGAAATGCAATAACATGAAGATGTTATTATATTTAGCAATGTTCTAAGACCAAATATTCAGATATATTACCATTTGAGCATTTAACTATACAAATGCAGAATTCCTTTGCTGCTCTACGTCTCTACAAGTAGAATGGAGGACCTTTTTTCCCCTAGGATGTGCTGTTGAATTTATGAAGGTTAAGTACTTAAAAATTATAGAGTAACTTCTTTCATGAATAAAGTTTGTAGTAATACCAACACTATTACTTTAGGAAATACTAACCCAGGAAATACTATCCCAGAAAGGGATGGCATCTTTCATATTAGTATTTCCAACCCTAAGTTAATATTCCATGAATTTTTGTAATGCTTTGTTGAAATTAAGAGCCATATTTTGTAATATGTATCTTTTATGAATTTACCATATGTTACACCCGCAAAACATTAGCAGTTTTGAGTTGCACATTGTCAAAGCACAAAGTGATTGTCAGAAATTATAATTTATGGGCTGGGGATGTGGCTCAAGCGGTAGCGCGCTTGCCTGGCATGCGTGCGGCCTGGGTTCGATCCTCAGCACCACATACAAACAAAGATGTTGTGTCCTCCAAAAACTAAAAAAAAATAAATAAGTATTAAAAAAAAAAGAAATTATAATTTATATTTCCATATATTTGCAGGGGAGCAATGATGTTGGAGAAATATAACTAGAATGAGGATTATTTTCTGTGAAGTGTATTTTAATACTACTGTACTAATATTTACTTTGTTGTATATTTTTTAGAGTGGAAATTTGCCTTGAAGTTGGGTCAGGGTCTGGTGTGGTATCTGCATTTCTAGCCTCTATGATAGGACCTCAGGCTTTGTACATGTACGTATATAATAATGTTCACCCAGATCTTGCAGTGAGATTCACTGAGTGTGACTGCTTGAATGAAAAACTTTTATGTCTGTATCTGATTGTGTTTAAGAATAATAAGGACAAAGATTGCAAATTATGTTTCCCTAGGAATTCCAACTTTATATTCAAACAGTTCCTTACATCCCCAGTCCTTTTTATTTTTTATTTTGAGACAGGGTCTTGCTAATTTGCTGCTTCTGACCTCAAACTTATGATCCTTCTGCCTCCACCCCGCAAGTTGCTGAGATTAGACTTAAATGTTTTTCATAGAAAATTTTTACCCCATATCATCCAAGTGTGTTCCTTCATTTTTTTACTTAATATTGTATCGTGAGCACTTCTGTATCAGAATTTTCTTAAATCATACTTTTGGTGGCTGCATAGTATTATAGTTAAATAAGTTTCATCAATCTAACCAATGTTTGTTCTTCTTTGCCATTATTAAAATATTCTAATTTTTTTCTACACCTGCTGTATGTAGAATTCATTCCTTGAATTATTCAGTATCAGATTTGCCTCATGGACATAGGAAATAGTATTCTTTTATTATTATTATTATTAGGTGCACTGATATCAACCCTGATGCAGCAGTTTGCACCCTGGAAACAGGACGCCGTAATAATGTCCACATTCAACCAGTAATTACAGATTTGGTAAGCTGTTAATCCTTGTTCAATATCAATTTCCTTTTCAAATGAATTGAAGTCAAGCTAAGTGTGGTGGTACACAATTGTAATCCCAGTTCAAAGCCAGCCTCAGTAATTTAGCAAGGCCTAAGCATCTTAGTGAGACCCTACCTCAAAATTAAAAATAAAAAGGGCTAGGGGTATAATTCTGGGTAAAGTATCTCTGAGTTCAATCCCCCCCACCCACCACCTAGTACCAAAACATAAAAATTTTAAAAATCAAATAAAGTCACAATGTTTTACGTCAAAGAAACTTTAGTAGTGAATTAACTCATGACCCACTAACACTAAGCAGTATAATTTATATAAATTCTTGGCTGATAGAATCCATCTTTTCCATATTTCAAAAGAAATTGATATTGGCTTGCATAAGTCAGGCATCATCTGTCCCAGTTCAAAGCCAGCCTCAGCAATTTAGCAAGGCCTAAGCATCTTAGTGAGACCCTACCTCAAAATTAAAAATAAAAAGGGCTAGGGGTATAATTCTGGGTAAAGTATCTCTGAGTTCAATCCCTCCACCACCACCCAGTACCAAAAAATAAAAATTTAAAAAATCAAATAAATTAAAGTCACAATGTTTTATGTCAAAGAAACTTTAGTAATGAATTAACTCATGACCCACTAACACTAAGCAGTATAATTTATATAAATTCTTGACTGATAGAATCCATCTTCTCCATATTTCAAAAGAAATTGATATTGGCTTGCATAAGTCAGGCATCATCTGTATCAGTGAACTAAATTCACATTAGTTTGAATTTTAAAAGTGGATAGCATCATGCACACTTGACTTCAGGAACTCAAATGATGTTACACGCATATTTTTCCTGGCTCTGAACTTTTCTCTGGTGGCTCTGAGGTAGTTTTTCCCTTCATAGTAATAAGACATTTGTATGTCTGCATTATATTTCTCAGCAACTCCCCAACTAGAGAAATCCTTTATACTCTGTTGTTTTAACAAAAGACCCAGAATGAGTGTTGGGTTATGTGCTTATCTATCTTTCTCTGTATCCCAGGGGAATTGGAATAGTAGACTAATGGTTTAGACCTGGGTCATAGTCCCACTTCAAGAACTGGCTTGGATTAGACCCTACCTGAGCCACTTGGATTTAAAATGACAGAGATTAGAAGGTAGAGTTTCTCCAACAACAGCCAAGGAGATGTAATTAAAAAAAAAGGTAGAATGGGTCCTAGGCAGGCAAAAGCAACAAATGACAGCTATAGAACCATTGTTTTCTTTTAAGAAGTTAACATCAGGGGCTGGAGCTTAGCCCAGTGGTAGAACGCTTGGCTTGCAGGTGTGAGGCACTGTGTTTGATCCTTAGCACCACATAAAAATGAATAAATGAAGATATTATGTCCAAAAAAGAAGATGTTAACATCATGCACTCTTAAGTTGATATTAAAACTTGGATAAATTTTAATTCATAAGTTTTTTTAGTTATAGACATGAGATGCCTTTTAATCAGCAAAATCAATAGCATATCCCAGCTAGACATAAAAAATGCAAAATGCTTTCTGTGCTTCTTGACCTGTGTTATTAGTCTTACACTAATGATAATAGGTAGCTTTCTTGTTCTTCAGATTTACAATTTGGTTTTGCAGTCCAGAAGGAATTAAACCAAAGACACAATTTTTTTTTCAGATTGCTAGTGATATTATTGCTAATAAAAACTACAGTATCAGGAAAGGTATATTAGGTGATTTACATTAGATCAATGTGATGATTTAATTTTTTTTAAATGTTTCCTTAGTGTATCCATAATTGATACAATATATGTTTTGATGGGGTTTTTTGTTGGTGTTTTTTGTTTGTGGTACAGGGTTTGAACCCAAAGCCACTCTACCACTGAGTGATGTTCCTAGCTCTTTTTGTTCTTTTAATTTTTTGAGTCAGAATTTTACTAAGTTGTCTTTGGCCTAGAACTTGTTATCCTCCTGCCTTAGCCTCCTCAGTAGCTGGGGTATAATACCATACCTAGCTTATATATGCTTTTGAAAGATCAGTGAAACTTCAGAGACAGAAGAAATTCAGAATATCTATATTTTTAAATAGACATGGGAATATTTTAAACAGGTTATATTTTTGGAAGCTACATGGTATTAACCATAAATTCAAAATTAAATTATTTGGATAATCCAGATTATCCAAATCTAGAAGTCCCTTAGCTCTTTTAAGACTTAAACTTACTGGGTGTCCATGCCAGAATCAGTTCTCCAGTAACATTGACTCTAATACTAAATTTTTTTATTTGTTCTTTTTAGTTATACATGACAGTACAAAGTTTTTTTTCAATTTGAAAATATTTTTATTTTATTAGTACAGAGCATTTTAACATATCATACATACGTAGAATGTAACATCCCATTTTTGTGGCTGAATATGATGTGGAGTTACACTGGTCATGTATTCATATATGAACATAGAAAAGTTATGTCAGATTCATTCTACTGTCTTTCCCATTCCCATCCCTGTTCCTGTCCCCCAACTTTCTACCCTACCCACCCCCTTCAATCCGGTGAACCTCAACTCCTTCCTCCCCCTGCCTGTTATGAGTCTTCATCTGTATATCAGAACATTTGACCTTTGGCTTTTTGGGGGACTGGCTTATTTCACTTAACATGATAGTACCAGTTCCATGTTAAAATGAATTTAAATAAGTCATTATGGACTTGATAAAAAGAATTTCATTCTTTATGGCTTTATGGCACCTAGGATGGTTCCATAGCTTAGCTATTGTGAATTGAGCTGCTATAAGCATAGATGTGTCCACATCACTATAGTATGCTGATCTTAAGTCCTTTGGTTATATGCCAAGGAGTAGGATAACTGAGTCAAATGGTGGTTCCATTCCAGGTTTTCTAAGGAATCTCCATTCTGCTTTCCATAGTGGTTGCACCAATTTGTAGTCCCACCAGCAATGTATGAGTGTACTTTTTCCCCACATCCTCACCAACATTTATTGTTACTTGTATACTTGATAATTGCCATTTTGACTAGAATGAAATCTCAGTGTAGTTTTAATTTGTATTTCTCTAATTGTTAGAGATGTTGAACATTTTTTCATGTATTTGTTGACCAGTCATGATAATGAATATTCACTCTATACAAAGCAATAAACAAGAGACTGGCCTGATAGATGTTGTAATCAATTTATAAACCCTTTATAGAATTTATAAAGCGTTTTTCAGAACATGGGGCATAGATTGCCAGGTAAACTCATGGTTTTGGATTGCTGATTTACCTGTTTAAAAAGTACCACTTTCACTATATTTCATTTTTAGTTTTATAAAAGTCTTTAAAAGTGTGTATTACACTTTTCTTTATGTGCTTAAAACATACCAAACATATTTCACCTTTGACTCATTAATATTGTCTGTGCTATGTATGGTGATGATTAAGGTCTATTCGGGTATATCCACCTTTACACTAAATAGCTATAGTTTGCCATATTAGTTGCTTTATTTTGTCATATTTCATTGCTACTTATTGACAAAACTTTTGTTTCTCCATTTTAATGTGTTTTATGCTAGAAAATCAAACAACCAATTTAGTTGAATTAAGTTGAGTTAAGGAATTCTGAATGAGTGCCTCTCATATGAATAAATTCTATGAGTTTTGCTAGGAGGCCTATTTTGCTTATTTCCCAATTCTCAGAGACATTTCCGGGCTGTGTTATTTAGCAAATTAAAAAACTGAATATGAATGGGTAAGAGATAACTACAGTTTAGACTTTTTATCAAGTCTATAATGACTTATTTAAATTCATTTTAACTATAAGATTTCCTATTTTTAATATCAATTTTTCTCTTTATTTAAAATTCAGTTATTGCAGTGATTATAACGGCAGTACCGCAGGGGCCGTCATACACAGTTGCAAAGCACATACTTTTCTAGTTTCATTACCCAGCATTTGTGGAAAATTGTATTGTGGAGTTCTTTATATTATGAGAAACTTAATTTTTTATGGGACTCAGAAAAGCTTTTGGTTATTTAAATGTATTTCCTCACACCAGTGCTATTACTGGGGAAGACAACAGATTGCTCATCTTTTGACTGAAGATAAGACTACATCCGAATTACATCCAAAAACTGGTTATCTTTTCTCTTTTTAAATAAGTAGAGAAAGAAAATTTACCTCTGTAAACATTTCTTCAAAAGTACAACTTAATATTCTCATTGAACAGCATAGTTAACAGACTTAATCTGATAAATAAAATAGGATTGCCTGCATAAACCTGGATAAAATGAAAATTCAAAGATACTGTTTCATAGTAATATATGTAAGTAGCCCAGCAATATACCCAGTATTTAGGTGATAAGCTTGGGCATTAAGTGACTTTGAATTACAAGGTTTCTTTAATTCTCTTTCAATCATTCTGATCACATTAAGGAGAAGATCTCAGTTTAGTGTTTTTCTTTAACACGTATTTAGCACTGACAAATGCCTTTTAAGGAAAAGAACAAGCCTGGGTTACTCTGAAACTGGCAACAGTAACTATAATAACATTTTGTTTGTATTGCATTTATTCTTGAGACATTTCTATTTCCAAAGAGTCATATTGATTATCCATTTATAATAGTAAATGGTTAAGTCTCCTTTTATATTTAATTTATTGAACAAAATGGTATTTATTTAAAGAATGGTATTCAACAAATATAGTAGATATTTATGCAGATATGGGGACAATTATGAGAAGTTAATAAATAAAGTTTTGCATATTGTGAAGAAATAGCCTCAGAATCAATGAGTAAAGAGCTCTTCCATATATAGGGTTTTTACTCTACTATGTGTATGAAGGCACAAGATGACATAATCAGTTATGATTTTTAAGTATTTAGTTGTTTAATTGAATAGAGGAATACTCTAAGTGGCACTTGGCTATTTCAGAAAAAAAGAAAATTTTAAAGAAAGTACTAAACATACTTTCTATAAAAAAGACACTTTTTTCTTGGTCCATGGAAAATTATATCCACTATAAGGATTTTCAAAACACCAAAAGTTCATCTTCTTACATTTCTGAACCTCAGACGTGTTTTCTGTCATTCCATCAAATATTTCTCTTGGTTATAGGAAATACAGGTTTAAGTCAGTGGACATATTGTAAACTCTTGTCCAAATCTATGCAGAATATCTGCTACAGAATTAGAGCTTGCCTTCTTCTTATTTCATTTTCTCAAAAGGAATCCAGAGTATAAACATGTGCTGTTGAATAACAGAGGCTTTACTAAACATTTCTTCATTCTGATCATTGGTTTTAGTTAAGTGTATATAATCTTCATCTGAAAATGTAAAAATATTTGTTTCTATCTAAAAGTAAAGCCTTCTAACATTGCTTTTTTCCACAAACCTGGGAGAGTAGCATTTTTCTAATTATTTAAATCAGAATTCAGCTTAATTAAAACTCTGTTGTTGAATATATTTAGGTTAAAGGCTTATTACCAAGACTGAAGGAAAAAGTTGATCTTCTGGTGTTCAATCCCCCCTACGTTGTGACTCCACCTGAAGAGGTAAGACGTGCAGCAAAATTTAGTTATGAATATTTTTGGCTATTCTGTTTCCAAAGTAAAATGAACATCATCTGACATCGGTCAGCTGCTATAATACAATGCTTTGATTTTATCCTAATTGTCAGTAATTGGATACTGTTATTAAATAGTAAAGGAGTGAAAACTAATGAAAATACACATTATAATGTATATCCTTAAATTCTCCCCTAAATCATATTTTTAAATAGATACTAAACTTCTTTTTTTTTTTTTTTTTTTTTTTTTTTGTGGTGCTGGGGATTAAACCCAGGGCCTTGTGTATGCAAGGCAAGCACTCTGCCAACTGACCTATATCCCCAGCCCAGTACTTAAGTTTATATTTTCATGTCTGTATCTGTCTATCCTTTATCATGAATAACAAGCTTATGAAATAAAATAATTTTTATTATTTTTAATGAATAATAAATTCACATAGGAATTCCTTCTGAAAGTCTTTGCCTTCCTCCTTTTATAGGTATTACCAAAAAGCAGAAGTGTGGAGCAAATTCTCATTTTTAGTAGGGAAAAGAATTGAAATATATGATTTTTAATACCTCAATAATGAAGAGGTAAACCATATTACCCTTTTTCCAGGAAGTTCAAGGCAGACAGTTTTATAATAGACTAAGACTAGTTTTTCTTTATTTTACCTATTTCCCCCCCCCCCCGGCAAAGCTGATAAACCAAGGTGAGTCAGCTTTTTCTTCCTGTGATCAAATGCCTGAGAAAATCAACTTAAAGAAGGATTTTCTTAGTATCAGAGGTTTCAGTCCATGGTCACTTAGCTCTGTTGCTTGTGAGCCTATGGTGAAGCAGAACATGGCAGTCCAGGTGTAGCAAGAGCTGCTCACATGACCGCTGGGAAGCAGAGAGAAAGATAAATAAAAGGTGGGAGAGGTCTAGGGACAGAACATAGTACTAAGGACATGCCCCCAAGAATCCACTCCCTTCAACTAGGTCCTCTTCCTGTAGTTTCTACCATGTCCAAATAATGCCATCAAATTATTAATCTGTCAATGGGTCAATCCATTGATGGGGTCTGAACCCTCATGATCCAATCACTTCCCAAAAGCCCCACCTCTGAACATTGTTGAATTGAAGATCACACCTTCAACTCATGAGCCATTAGAGAACACTTCATATCCAAACTCTAATAATCCTAACCCATATTGTGACACAGTGACAAAGAGATTGGCCCTGCAGGGGTTAGCCACAGACCATCTTACCTCTTGAAACATCAAGAGGCTATATTCCTCCAAAATAAGGGAATAAATAGAGGAAGAGAAAGACATGGGTCCCAGAAGAGGAGGTAGTTGAGCCCAGGAGAAATCAAAGGAATACCAGCACAGAGAAGTCCCCAAGAGGAAAGAGTTGACAGAAAACAGAGGAACTGGTAAATTTCCTAAAATGATAAGCTTTGTGGAAAATTATAGTGAAAGGAATGTGTCATAGGTCACATGAAAAGAGTCAGATTTAGATTCAAAGAAAATTATGCAAATAGACACAGTGAATAATTACAAAAAAACTAAATAACATATTACACAGCCATTAAAATAGTAAATTAGAACTACACCAGATGAAAAGAGGAGGTTTCCATAAGATATTATTGAGTAAGAAAAGCAAGATACAGGTGAGGATATAGAATATGATTCTTTTTTTGTAAAATATAATTTTAAAAAATCCCTGTTACACATAAAAGATAAGGGAGGAAAAGACAAGCAAAGCAGCAAGGGAAAGTACAGCTATTTTAAAAGGAGGTATATGAACACATTTTTCTTCTTTGTAAAATTATATATGCATTTGGTTATAGATATAAAATAATTATTTTTAAAGGAGTAGTATGTGCCATATTAAATGAATATAAACAGAAGTATGACTATATGTAAATATTTTAAATTAAAATATGGACAAAGGCTATAGAAGGAAATAGAAAACAGTTGTGTCAAGGTTGAAGTAATTTTTGACTAACTTTTAAAAATATTCTTTGATTTTGAAAACAATATACAGTGGTAAGGATCTAAAGATTTCTAATACTAAAACTTTCATGGAGTTTGTTATAGTTTGGATAAAGAAGTGCCCTCCAATCATTTGTGTTGAAGGCTTGGTTCCCAGTATAGCAGTGTTCAGAGATGGGGCTTTTGGAAGATGATTGGATCACGAAGTCTAACCTTCTGAGTGAATTAATCCATTTTATAGATTAAAATATGAATAGGCTATTGGAAGTGATGGAATCTGCAAGAAGTGAGAGGAAGAAGTTTGGGGAGTGGGACGTTCCCTGGAAGGGTATTTCTTGTGCCTAGACCTTTCCTTTCTGTCTCTCTCTCTGCTTCCTGGCAGCTAGGCACTGAGCAGCTTTTATCTACCACATCCTTTGCCATATTCTGCCTCACCTCAGACCCAGAGCCAGGGAGCCAGCTGACCATGGACTGAATCCTTTAAAACTATAAGCCAAAATAAATTTTTCCTATTTTGTTTTTCTCAGGTATTTGTCACAGCAACAAAAAAATGATTAACACAGAGTTTCTTTCTAGAATATCATTAGATTTTTAGAGGAAAAAATACTTAAGTGTGCCTTTATAAAATAAATGGGTTCCTAAAAAGGTTTGTACATTTCATACATTAGTAGCATAGGAAAGATCCATATGCATTGGGACATTTTGAAATTGTGTCTGTACACAGTATCTCTCTTAAAATGCAAGCTCTCCCTTCAGGTTTCTCTTAAAATACAAGCTCTCCCTTCAGGTTTCTAAGAATTCTTCTATGTTAAGTATAAGAATTACCATTTCTCTCATTATATCATATTATTACTAAGTACTTAGTATGTGCAAAGCAGTCTCTCGAAATTATTTATTCTTATAGTGGATAAAAGTATTTTTTTGGTGCTAGGAATTGAAACCAGGGGCTTGTGCATGATAGGCAAGCATTGTACCACTGAACTACATCCCCAGCCTTAAAAATATTTTAATCATTTCTTCTATTTGTACTGATGAAACTAGTATTTTTCTAATTTTACAGATGGGGAAGAAAGTAATTCACAAAGAAAATTACCACCTTGCCTAACTTCACACAAAATAGGAAACTGTGAAATCTAGATTCAACTTCACTTCCTGTTTGCCAGCAGTAAAATATAAAATATAGACTTGTTTGGTGATGTTACCTGTCAAACAGATTCACTTTGTTATGTAATTAAAGTCTTGAGTCGATAAAAAAAATTCTACTTTGCCACAGGTGGGAAGTCACGGAATAGCAGCAGCTTGGGCTGGTGGCAGAAATGGCCGAGAAGTTATGGACAGATTCTTTCCATTAGCATCAGACCTCCTTTCCCCAAGAGGATTATTCTATTTAGTTACCATAAAAGAAAACAATCCAGGTAATACATACCAGCTTACTAACTATTTGCTTTGCTGGAAACAAAAATTTATAACATAGAAGACTGTAATTTATAAAGTAACATAGGATATTAATGAATTTAATCATTAATTAATAACAAATTAATGTTGAAAGAGGAGAGATTTTTAAGAAGTAAACTTTTCAAGTTTTAAAAAAGTATAATTTTATTTGGGAGAGTTAAATTCTTCTATTCATTAGCTAATATTTGAATACAAAAACCTCTGATTTTTCCTTTTTACCCTCAACATTGTGAATTTTTTCTTTCTCTACCCTTTAGTCTTCAAGTCATTGACAGTTCTGCCATATACTCTTTTTTCCTTTTTTTTTTTTTTTTGGTTCCGGGGCTTGAACTCAGAGACACCCAACCACTGAGCCACATCCCCAGCCCTATTTTGTATTTTATGTAGAGACAGGGTCTCACTGAGTTGCTTAGCACCTCACCATTGCTGAGGCTGGCTTTGAACTCATGATCCTCCTGTCTCAGCCTCCTGAGCTGGTGGGATTATAGGCATGTACCACACCCCCAGCCCATATTCTCTTCAGTTCATCTGAAATTTTATACTCAAAGTTGTTTTACTATATGGATGTTTATAGCTTGGTTTTCAGATTATAACTAAATTGCTTCATCTATTTTCTCTTTTTCTGAATATCCCAGTTTGATTTTAATCTTATGTCTTATATCCTTAGCCCCTCAAATCACATTAAGATTACTAGCTTTATTTAGTTTTTGTGTGTTTCCATTTTCTTAGTTTACTTTTTTCAGTCTTATTTATTTATAAAAGGAAGGCTTCCCTTTTTTTAATACATTTAAAGAAATAAGTTACTTTTATTCATACTAGCCAATATCACTATTCAATTTGCCCATACATTTGCTGACCATTTTCATCCAAAGGGAAGGATATATGGCAGATTGCAGCCACACAACTGAAAAATTGGTTGTTTGCTATAGTAACTAGTTAATGTTTGGTTTATTAATTAATGTGGTTAATTAATGTTTCCAAAGTAGACTACTACTGCTATCAAGCTGTTCAATCTGATTAAAAAGTACCCAAGTGATCTGAAGTCCCAAGTTCACTTTAATAGACATTTATTTGGAATATATGTTTTGTCAGATGAATATAATTTGTAAATATTCTGTATTTATATTATTAAACTGTTTAGTGACCATATACATCACCAAATTATTTAATTGGAGTTTACCTTTTTTTTTAAACCATTTTAGAAGACATTTTGAAAACATTGAAGACAAAAGGCCTACAAGGGACCACTGTACTTACCAGACAGGCAGGCCAAGAAAACCTTTCCATCCTCAAGTTCACCAAGTCCTGATATATCAAGAGCTACCAGAAGTATGCTGAGAGATACTGTGAACTGAATGTATTTTGAAACTGAAGTCATTCCTTGGTTAAGAAATCTTATCAGAATTTTGTCATTAAAAAAAAAAAAAAAAAAAGAGGTGGAAAGATAGAGCATTCTCTTTTACCAGGGAATCAACTTTACAGAAGTACTTATACATGTGCATTTAAGTATGTGTATTTGTAATTTGTATTTTATATGTAAAGGTTATATTTAATTACATGTGAATGTATATTCATTTCAGCATTGGTTCTACTAGCAAAACATTGGAATCAACCTAAATGTCCATCAGGAAGGTGATTGGTTAAAATAAATTACAGTATATCTATTTCACTGAACATGCAACCATGTAACATGACTCATGTCTGTATATACTAAACAAAAGATGTCCATGCTGTCCTATTAGAATGAGAAGAGCAAGCCGTAGAACAGCTTTATCCTACCTGTATATGAAGAAACGACTTCTATTTTGGGTTGGTTTTGCATTTTCACAATAATAATGTTGGTTAAAATTATGATAAACCATAGCCGTTTCCCAAAGGGTTGCAGCTGGTGTAGCAGATGTGGTTTTATTGCTGGAGCAAATTAACACATTACATCACATAATATTGATCTGGAAAATGCCTTATTCACCATACCTATCCATAAAAGCCCACCAGAGGTAGTTTGCTTTCAGCCAACAGGGCCAGCTATACACCTTCACTGTCCTACCTTGGGTATTATCTACTCTCCAGCCTTATGTCATAATTTAGTTTTCAGGGATATCGATCACCTTCCCTATCCACAAGATACTATACTAATCATTGCATTGATGACATGATACTGACTGAACCAAGTGATCAAGAAATAGTAAATGCAATAGACTTACTAGTAAAATAAGGTAGGAAATCTAAATACACTTCAGGGACCTTCCACCTCATTTAATAGGATCCAGTGGTTTGGGGCATTTTAAAACATCCCTTTTAATGTGAGGGATAAATTGTTGCATTCAATGTGCCTACAACCAATAAAGAGATATAACATTTAGTGGATCTTATTGTTATTTGGAGGCAACAAATGCTTATTTGGGTGTGTTACTCCAGCTCATTTACCAAGTGACCAAAAAGTTATCAGTTTTGAGTTGGGACCAGAATAAGAAAAGGCTTTATAACTTGTTCAGGCTGCATACAAGCTGCTCTGCCAATTAGGCCTTGTGATCTAGCAGATCTAGTGGTGGAGTGTTATTGTCAGATAGGAATGCTGTACAAAGCCTTTGGCAGGCCCCTACAGGTGAGTTCCAGTTTCAGGCCTGTAAGACTGAAACCGGTAATTTTGTAACAAGACTGGTCATGCCATAAATAACTTGTTTTAAGAGAGAGCTCTTGGCCTGCTACTGGGAACTGAGCTGCCCACCAAACCGTGGCATGTACAGCAACACTCCATCATCAAATGGAAGTGACATACCCATGATTAGACTGAGTAGATCCTGAAAGTTGAAGAAAGTTACATGAAGATGTATTCAAATGGCCCATTTTCCTCACTCCTGCCTTCTCTCTCCCTACCTGCTCCTATGGGCAACTCCCTGTGATCTGCTGACAGAGGAAACTACTAGGGCCTGGCTTACAGATGGTTCTGCAGGCACTACCCCAAATTGGTCAGCTGGAGAACTATAACCTCTCTCCACAACATCCCTGAAAAACATCTGGTGAAGGGCTACCATTCCATTGAAGCTTGGAATAATGCACTGGGCTGTTGGCTTTGATTGGAAGAGGAAATGGCCACATATACAATTATATTTCATAGCTGTGACCCTTAGTTTGACTGGAGGGTCCAGAATTGGAAAGGGCCATGATTAGAAATTGATGACAAAGATATCTGGGGAAGAGTTATGTGAATACATCTCTTAATAGGCAAAAGACATGAAAATATTTGTGTCCCATGTAAATGCTCACAAAAGCAGAGGAAGATTAATGATAAAGTGAATAGAATACCCATTCTGTGGCTAGCTTTTGTCCTCTTTGCAAGGCCCTGATTTCACCCGCTGTGATCGTGAACAAGTGGCTGTGATGCAGGGATTGAAGTTAAGCATGAGTTCAGCAACATGGACTTCCATTCACCAAGGCTGACCTGTCTGTCCAAAACTACTTCTGAACAAAAATTCAACACTGAGCCTCCTTAAGGCACCATTCCCTGTGGTGATCAGATAGCTTTCTGGTGGTAGATTGATTACACTGATTCACTTCCATCATGAAAAGGACAGCATTTTTTCTTTACTGGAAAAAAATGATACTCTGGATATGGATTTGCCTTCCCTGCATGCTATTCATCCTTGGACTTACAAAATGCCTCATGTACCACCATGGTATTCCAGATTTGTGAAAACTATGCATTCTCATCAGTAAATCTAAACTTAAAATGTTAATTTGATAAAAAATTGCAATAATAATAAAAGGCAACATAATAAACAGAAAAGGGTAGGATGAGGGAGGCAGAGAGAGAGGCTGGGGAAAAGAAGATGCCCATTTAGACCTTAAAGGTATTGGTACATTCCACTTTTCATGTTGGGCAGAAGATCCTGCAGTGTTTTACTATTTAAAATACACCTGAAAAAAAATATTTTTTAACATGCCTGAATAGGACCATGATTTTGAGCCTGTTAGTCTCATGCACAGAAGTTCACCTGGCAGGGGTAAGCTGGAATAGTAGAGAGGCCCTTATATGTGAACAATTACATGCAGTATTTAAAGCCTGTAATATTAATCAGTGATCAACCCACCCTAGCAGAGTCCAAGTTCTGAACTAGTTGATTTTAAGAAAAGTATAGTTGCTTTCAAGTGCCTACATCACAGATTACACTCATAAGAAACAGTGAGTGTAGCTATTGTGTCCTTGTCCCTTCCAAAAACTCACAATCCTGTAATTGTAGGATATTGTGATTCTTCATATTCCCTCTTGCATCAAAATGTAAAATAGAGTAGGGCTATGGCTTAGTGATAGAGCATTTGCCTAGCACCACAAAATAAAATTAACTGTACAGTGTTTTTAAAGGAAGTCCTAGAGAAAAAAAGGAGAGGGAGAGTATGAGCAGAATTGACAGTTTGGGTCAGGGGATACAGCTTAGTGGTAGAGTGCTTCCCTGGTATACATGAGTTCTATTTCCAGGACCACCAACACACACACACACACACACACACACGCACACGCACAAATACCAACAGTGTTAATATTATGTTAACAGATAATATGATAGTTTTGCCAAGAAAACTACAAGAATACATAGATAAAAATATGAGCAAGAATGACAGTTTAGGAAAGTGGTTGTAACAACAATATTCAAAAATCATGTGTATTTTTATGACAACAATATAGTTGAACTGTAAACCCAAGAAAAGGTTAATTCTTTCTCAAAATAATTGTATCAAGCAAGAATAACCTTAATAATAAAACCAGATAAGGATCATGTAACAAAAGAAAATTATAGGACAATTACATCAACATGGAAGAAAAAAGTATGTAATAATACCACTTATAATAGCACAAACAAGACATTGTGGAATAAATCTAGCATAAACAAAACTAATATGCATAAATATTTAAAATTTGACTAAAGGGTATTTTAAGATCTGAATAGACAGAGACTTATTCCATGTTAATGAGTAGGAAGACTCAGTATCATGAACACACCAATATAGTACAATTCCAGCCTAAATCCCAAAAGGGCTTTTCATGAAACAAGAACAAATGGCCAAGAACATATAAGATACTCCAAAATAGTAAGTGAAAGAGCTTGAACTAGTTAAATGTCCAATATATATTATTAAACAACAGCAACTGATAGTTTTATATTGGCCTAAAGATAGAGAAAAAAATAATAATAATAAATAAATATGTACATATATGGAAACACATCTGAGACAGCAGATCAAATAGAATATTCTCTAACTAGTACAGATACAAGTAATTTTAGATACATATGTGTATATATATCTCTCTCACACACACATGTATATATGAGTGTGTGAGAGAAAGAGAATGAGTCAGCTTTTTCATAACTGGACAAAATACCTGAAGAAAAAAATCTTACAGGAGGAAAGATTTATTTTAGCTCATAGTTTCAAAGGTTGCAGCCCATGGTTGGCTGGCTCCATTCATTCTAAGCATGGGGAGCAGATCATCTTGCTAGTATACCTCATTGTAACCTGGAAACAGAGAGAATGTGAGCAAAGGGACTCAGACAAGATATACCCCTCCAGGGCACACCCCCAGTGACCCACTTCCTCTAACTAGATCCCACCTCCTACAGTTTCTATGATCCCTCAATGCCATTAAATTATATATCCCTCACTGGATTGATCCACTGATGAGGTCAAAGCCCTTATGATCCAATCACTTCCCCCACATCCCCACCTCTGAACATTGCTGCATAGGGGGCCATGCCTTTAATACATAAACCTTTGAGGGCATTCTAGATCCAACTTTAAAAAAAAATACACATATTGAAAATGAAATTGGATTTCTACCTCACTTCATATACAAATGCCTACTAAAATGGATTAAGGAGTAAATAAGAAAGGCTGAATTTTAAGTTTTGTAAGAAACATAGGAAAATGTTTATGACTACATGGAAGAAAGTATTTCTATTTTTAATATTTTTATTAGTTGTTCATTGACCTTTATTTTATTTGCTTATTTATATGCAGTATTCAGAATCAAACCCAGTGCCTCATACATGCTAGACAAGAACTCTACCACAACCCCAGCCCTCCGGAAGAAAGTATTTCTATAAAACAATAACAAAAAGCACAGGCCCTAATGGAAAAGATCAATAAATCCAGCTATGTTAAAATGAAACAGTTTTGTCTTCTCTGATGTGAGGATGCTGATCCATAATGGGGATGTCGGGGAGCATGGGAGGAATGGAGGAACTTTAGTTAGGGCAAAGGGGAGGGAGGGAATGGGAGCGGGTAGAGGGAGGAAAGACAGTGGAATGAGATGGACTCCATTACCCTAAGTATATGTATGAAGACAAGAATGGTGTGACTCCAATTTGTGTACAACCAGAAAAATGAAAAGTTGTGCTTTACATGTGTACTATGAATTGAAATGTATTCTGCTGTCATATATAACAAATTAGAATAAATAAATTTTAAAAATCAACTAGAAAAAAGCACCATTAAAAAAGTAGAGATAATTCATAAAAGATGTTTGCACATATATAGATTTTAATAGCCATAATAAAGAATTCTTACAAATCAACAAATGAAAAAATAGAAATACATTATAAAAATGCTTAAATGACAATAGAGAAAAATATATAAAAGGCTAAAAAAATATGAAAATCACAACCATATAATTCATTAGGAAAATGCAAGTCAAGGCAGGCACAGTGGTAGATGCCTCTAATCTAGCAACTCAGGAGGATCACAAATTCCAGTCCAGCCTTGCAATTTAGCAAGAGAGAACCTGTCTCAAAAAAATAAAAATGGCTGGGGATGTAGCTCAGAGGTAGAGTACTCCTAAGTTACATCTCCAGTACCAAAAGAAAGAAAGAAATTGTAAAGCAATATCACTTTAGACCCTTTTAGACTAGCAAAACAAAGAAGTCTTTTAATCCCAAGTATCAGTAAAGATGTGGAGCAATAGGAACTCTTACAGGACTGCTGGTGAGAGTATAAACTAGCACAGTCTTTGTGGGAAACAATTTGTCACTATCAAGAGTAAAGTGAAAGATAATTATACTACATAATCTAGAAGCTCCACTTATAGCTATTGGTACTAGTTGTGTACAGAAATGTTTATAGCAACACTGTTTATAATGAGCAGCACTGGAGACAACCTAAAATTCACCAGCCAATGTATAGATAAATAGTAGAGTATATATCAGTGAAAATTGAATTATTCATCAACATGAATTAATTGCACAAAGATATTGAACAGAATACTCAAGTGGGAACATTCATAAAAGGTATTTAGTTGTATAAAATGTAATTAGTATATCTTTTAGACATACATGCATATGGTAGGCAGAATGAAAAATGTCGTGCCCTGAAAAGTGTTCATGTCCTAATCCCTGGAACCTGTGGGTGTGTTGCACAATTTGGCAAAGGGGACTTTACAGATGTAATCAAGACTATGAACCTTAAAGATTATTATCCTGGATTAAAGTGAACCTAATCTAATCTAATCTAATCACCAGAGCTCATAAAAACAAACTTTTCCATCTGGAGTCCAAGAGTTACAGATTGGACTAGAGGGACCACCTGAGATTCTGATTTTCAAACATTATTTTTTTTTTAAATTGACATGACTGGTGATTGCACTGTTGTCTGTTTTCATTAGTAACCTATTTCTGCATAACAAGTTACTCTCAAAATTGACAGCATAAACTCAACACTTCTGAGAGTCGGAAATCTGGTAACAGTTATGACGCTCTGGTTTAGGTTTCTGAGGCTTCAATAAAGGTGGCAGCCAAGGTCATAATCATCTCAAGTCTCAAATGACGATTACTGATCCACTTTCTGGCTCATTCCCATAGTTGTTGGCACGTGGGCCTCCTCATACGACTGTTCACAGTGTTTTGTATCACAGCAAGTGATCTAAGCAACAGAGAGCCCAAGATGGACACCTCATTCTTTTATAACTTTATCTTACATGTGATGTAACATCACTTCTTTGTATTCTACTGGCCATAATTAGGCCTCCAACCCCAAAAGTCTTATGATGACATCAGCTTAGTCTTTAATCTGATAATCTTGTTTTTAACCTATAGCCCTAGATATAGGCTTGTTCCATTATAAGGCAGCAGGCAGCTGATATGCAAGTGATCATAGGTGTGCTCTAATGGGAGACCCAAGGTGCAGTGCCTAGCACATCCAACATGACAGCAGCACAGAATATGACTAAAAAAGCAGGTGTAGGTGTAGCTAAGATCCCTCAGGTATAGTTCCTTAAATTCAACTCAAGTATAACAACTCCCTTTGTAGAACTTTAAAAGTAGAGACAAGGTATTCGCCTTAATAACCAACATAAAATGGTGAGACAGATGGCCACTATAGATAACCCCTGTTCAAAAGAGGAGGAATGCAGGCACAAGGGTGTCCTTAGTTCCAGGCAGTTCTGAAATTCATCTGGGTACATGTTGAAATATCATTAATTAGCATTCAGTCCTACTCCTGCCCAGAAATGACTCTCCGTGGTTCTTGGTTCTGCCCTCTGATTTATTTTTCCTTTTTCATTAAAGGTAGCACGTATTTGCATCCGAGTAGTTTTCTCAGGCTAGTTCCTAATTGCAATTGAGAGATCCAATGCCTCTTCTCATTTTATATGGTTTATGCTATATTTCTGTGGATATAATTCTCTTCAAAAATTTAAAAGTCTCCTACGGATCTTTTTGGGATTAACTTCATTAGCTTTATTTTCAAGATAAGCCCTTATCTGTCTTGCACTTCTGCTATTTTAGAGCTCAAGAACTTCCTAGAAGCACTATTGCTTAAGAACCTGGAGTACAGATGTCTCTTTTTTCTGACTCAACAATACTCTGAGGCACTAACTTTGATCTTTCTGGGATTTCACAGTAATACCATTCTCTTCATCTTTAGGCCAAGTTTTCCTGAACTTGTCTATAAATCACCCCTTCCACACTAAAACCCTGAAATCATGGGGTTTTTTTCCCTGCCAATTCTGGGCTCCTGTCAACAAACTGGGTCAATCTGGTTGGGATTTAAAATCTGTGGGAACAGTGGTGAAACTAAGCCCGAGTTGTTTTCACTCAGCTATCTTGACCAAAAATCAAATCCAGGACAGCATGGATGGGCCCAGGTAGATTCTATACGACACAGTGGTTTGTACTAGGAGACCAACTTGAAACTTGGGGGAACAATAATCTTTCATTATGGACATTAACATGTCTTCTTTTGCTAAGCACGTTTATTAGACTAAAGAGTAAGAATTATGACTTTTTGCTCCAGAGGCGTCTATTTTCTTTGGAACACTATCCATATCTCCCAAGGATGTTCACTATGCAAACATTCTTGAAAATACAATCCAGAACAAAAGACAGTTCATGCTTCACAGGCAAGACAAGAACCAGGAAATCCATGGAGAATTGTCTTCCAACATGCACCTTCTGCCAAATGGGGGAAGGAGACCAAAGATTGGGAGCAAAATTGCATGTGAACATGGCTTTTGGCTAAATATTGTAGCATGTGGCAATCCATAGGCAAGGGCTCTGGCTCAGAGGTTACTGTCTCCAACCTGAGCTTGCCACAATGAAGTTAATAGTGGGGATTCTGGTAGAAAGGTAGTTCTTAATGGTGCAGTTCAAGTTACTTCAAGTAACTTGAAGACAAATTACATATCATATCTAAGCTTATGCCGAGCAGCTAGCTAGTTTCAAATGCTGAAGATCAGAGAAATCAAACTATTTGTCATTGTTAGAATTTAGAACTTACTAGTGAGACTCCTGAAGCATGACCCTGCTTCTATTGTAGATATTCAAGGTATTATTTATGTTGTGTTGGTTTAATTCAAGGGTTGGCCAACTATAGCCCACAAACCACAGTATGTTTTTGTAAATAGTATATTATTGGAACACAGTAACACTCATTCATTTGCTTTTGTGATATAATGGCAGAGTGAAGTAGTTGTCCATAAAATCTAAAATAGTTATCTAGCCCTTTACAAAAAAGTGTGCTGCTAATCCTTGTTCTAGTTAATCAGAAATAGGGCAATGATTCTTGATTGTGGCTGCACACTCTATCTCCCTGGACATATTACAAAACATACTGATGCCAAGAGTTGTATCTTATACCACTGAATCAAAATGTGGGGGAATGAATATTGGAAATTGGTGTCTTTTCAAAACTCCCTATGACCCTAAAATTCAGCCAGGGTGAAAAACCACAAGAATGGATACATTAGAAAAGGTTGCCTACACCTTTCACAGGTACCGTGATGCTGCAGAAACGAATAACTCCCTCGTCTCAGAGGAAAAGGGAAAAGACTTACACTAAGAAGTATAGGGCTAGCCCTGAACTGGCCCCAGGTAAACAAACATTGGACTTAAAAAAAAAAAGAGTACCTGAACCAATGGTTCAGAGAAAGAGAAGTGACAGGTGGTGCCAGTTTCTACTCTCAGGAAGAAGGCTTAACCTTTATGGACTAAAATTCATCCTTGAGCACCTAGTGGACCAATTCTATTTAAAGTGCAAATAATCATTAGAGAAGTGTGCTGTAATGGGTGGCTTACGATGTAATGACTGGCAAATGTAACATGGCACCCATACAGAGTGGGGCTATACAGACTACAACTAGGAGAGCTACAAATAGAGATCCCAAGGTGATGAGGTAGATTTGAGAACAGATCATAAAAGGCATAACAGCTTTTATCTTTTTGACTAGAATCACTTATTTTTTTTTTAAAGAGAGAGAGAGAGAATTTTAATATTTATTTTTTAGATCTCGGCGGACACAACATCTTTGTTTGTATGTGGTGCTGAGGATCGAACCCAGGTCGCACGCATGCCAGGCGAGCGCGCTACCGCTTGAGCCACATCCCAAGCCCCCATAGAATCACTAATTTTGGGGGAAAACAGATGCCATTTTTTAGGAAGGCACTCAAGCAGTCCCATGGAGAGATCCATGTAGTAAGGTGTCATGGTCTCCTATCCACAGCCATGTTAGGGAGCCATTTGGAATTGATCCTCCAACTGCAATCAAGCCTATAATGACTACAGACATGGACAATTTCATGACAGCATGACACAGAACCACCCAGGTAAGCCATACTTAAATTTCAGATACATAGAAACTGTTAAGCAATAATTCTTTGTTCTCTATCTGGAGTAAAAATGGGAGTTCATAACTCACTTGAAGCTAATGTATGCTAATGTATGAAATATGATATGTCAAGAGCTTTGTAAGGTTTTGAACAACCAATAAAAAAATAATAATTCTTTGTTCTTGTTTTAAGCTACTGTGTTTTGAGTTTTCTTAAGTACACAATAAACCTAAATTGATATTTTTCAAAAGAAGACATAACAATAGCCAACATGTATATTTTTTAAATGCTCAAATATCACTCATCAGAGAACTACAAATCAAAATCACAATAAGATACTTCACTCCAATTAGAATGGGTATTATAAAAAAATAAAAACAAATAAGCAGTTCTGCAAGAATGTGGAAAAATAAAGAGCCCTTGCACACTGTTGATTGGAATATGAATTAGTATAGCCATTATGGAAAATAGTATGGAGTTTCCTTAAAAATATAAAAATAGAACTACCATATATTCCCCAGCAATCCTACTACTGGGTATATATTCAAAGAAAACAAAATCAGTAAATTTTGTTTATTTATTTTTAACTCTATTTATTTATATTTTATGTGGTGCTGAGGTTTGAACCCAGTGCCTCACACATTCTAGGCAAGCGCTCTACCACTGAGCCGCAGCCACAGCCCTAAAATCAGTAGGTTGAAGAGACATCTGTATTCAGATGTTTAGTATAGCATTAGTCACTAGCCAAGAAATCAAATCAACCCACATGCCCACCAACTGATGGATCAATAAAGAAAATGTGGCATAGAAAGTGGAATACATCAAAGTGTGAAATATGATATATCAAGAACTATGTAATGTTTTGAACAACCAACAATAAAAATTAATTAAAAAAAAGAAAGTGGAATACTATTTCAACCATATAAGAGGAAATCTTGTCATTAAATCTTGTCAATGTAAATGGAACTAGAGATTATTATGTTAAATAAAATAAGCTAGCTGCTGAAAAAAATACCTGATCATCACACTCATATATGGAATCTCATAAACTTGATCTCATAGAAACTGAGAGTAGAGCTGGACATGGTGGCACACATCTGTAGGAGATTGCAAGTTTAGTCCAGTGTCAGCAACATAACAATATCCTGTCTCAAAAATAAAAACTAGGGGCTGGGGTTGTGGCTCAGTGCTAGAGCGCTCGCCTAGCACTTGAGAGTCGAGAGGCCCTGGGTTCGATCCTCAGCACCACATAAAATTTGATATAAAAATAAATAAACAAAATAAAGGTATTGTGTCCAACTACAACTAAAAAATAAATATTAAAAAATAATAAAAAGGGCTGAAAATGTAGCCCAGTGGTATAGCTTCCCAGTACTGGGGGGAAAAATATTTGACAGTAGAATGGTGGATGACTAAATTCCACCATTCTACTGAGGCTAGAAAAAATAGGGGAAAAGAACAATGTGGAAAGGCTCATCAAAGCACACTAAATTACAGTTACATTAAGTTCTAGTGTTCTTTTGCATAGCAGGATGATTACAGATAATGTACTGTATATTTCAAAAAAATCTAAAGAAAACTATATTGAATGTTTTTACCAGAAAAAAATATCACCTGGTATCCCACAAGTATATATAATTAGTATTTGTCAACTAAAACAAACAAAAAACAGTATGAGGAGATTTCTTCAAAGTGATACGCCTACCTTGTTAAAACCTCAAAGCGAAAGTTTGATGAAGAACATCAGTTGGTGATTTTTGCCTGGATCAATCATTACTGTGATGACAGAAAAATGCTTATTACTCAAGGTCTGAGGCCAGGCTGGATCAATAGGGCTGTGTGAGAACTTTTGTACCTATCTGAGTCTGAAGTCGTGTTTATGATCTTTTATCATCTCCACAAGGCTCAGTTTGAAATCCCAACAGAATGGTAAATTCCCAGGAAGATTGAGAGTCCTACAGTCCAGGTTGATGATATCAAATACACTAAATTTCTGTATCTACCACACCTAGCTCTAAAGTTGCTGGAGAAGTTGATGCCATTAGACTTTTTTTGTTGTTGTTGAATAAGGCAAATTGATCCAGACCTCCCCTCCATAGAAGTTCTGAGTGTCTCTAGGCATCTACGTTGATGTCTGCTGACCCTCCATCAGTGGGCCACTGCTGCAGATGGCAGGATGTCTTAGCCAAATTGAATTCAGAGTGTGTTCTGTTTCTAGACTGGAAAAGATACTCTTCTTTTTCACATAGGTTTTTCCAAATGCAAGCTGCTTGACTTGCAGCTTTTTGTTGGTGAGTCAGCCTCGTTCTTTCCTGTCTTATCAACACCTTTAAAAAAAAAAAAAACTCCACAGAGACCAACCATTAGCAAGAATTGAGAGGGCACAGAATAAGGCATATTTGGCAATGTTTACATCATGAAGACTCAGACCTAATTCTCCCACATTTCTAGTAATGTGTTCTTCAGTTTATAAAGGAAATTGATTACGATCAAAAATATTACCATTGTAGTTTGGTTCTGGAATGTCCTCCAAAGGCTCATGTGTTAAAGGCTGGGTCCCCAGTACGGCAATATTCAGAGGTGGATGGGCTTTAGGGAAGTGACTAGATCAAAAGGGTTCAAGTTGGTGCCCCTTTTTTGTGCCTTCTATACCTTGTCCCTGGCCATGTTCTAAGGATTCATCAGGTTCTCTTTCTCTGCACACAGAATCTAGACCTATTTTAAAACCAAATTTGTACTCTTGACTTACGAACTCCAATTTCCCTAGCAGGTTGTTCTTTGAAATTAATTCCAGGGTAGAGGTTGTTCCTGAATGCCTGGATGAGGGTTGTGTACCTGAAAGGAGATGTATGTGGTTTGACACCATCTGGCTTGACTTTGAATGTATTCTTAAACGTGATCTCATGCCTGGACTTGGCTTGATTCTAAAGTTTCTGGTCTTTTCTGGATCAGTGCCTAGCTCTTCAATTTTGAAATCAAACCTGTATTCTTGACCCTTCAGTGTTGATTTCCAAAGCAAGTTTGTTTTGTAGCACAACCTGAGTAAGGCTCTTGGTTGAAGGTGTTAATGAGAATTTTCAGTTGCTCTTTGGTAAATTTGGTACAATTATTCCTCCAATTCATTGGCACAGACTTATTTAAGAGTGTCTTGCACCATGTTGGAAGAGTCCCGATATCCAAGCATCCATCTAAGACACCACCACTTTAATAATTAGGAATGTTTGAAGTAGATAGCAAATCTGCTAAATACACAGATTTAGCAGTAAATATCATTTTAAGTACAGTAAATGTCATTTTCATTTATTAAAAACTTCCAATTGGGCTAACAAAATGCAATCAAAACTCAGAGGTTAGAAAAATATATCTAAAATCCAATTTATGACAGGCAGCAAAGAGGAAAAAGAAGTATTGCTTTGTTTATATTTTTTGCTTTACTGTCAGCCATAAGTATTTTATAGTTCAGTTAGTAAGAAGTGTTCATGTGCAAATTGAGAGCTATAGGACTATTTTTTTTTAAGAGAGAGAATTTTTAGTATTTATTTTTTAGTTTTTGGCGGACACAACATCTTTGTTTGTATGTGGTGCTGAGGATTGAACCCGGGCCGCACGCATGCCAGGCGAGCACACTACTGCTTGAGCCACATCCCCAGCCCCTATAGGACTATTTTTACTGATAGTTTGGATAAAATGTTAAGTTATACAGGTACTACAATCAGTTTTAAGCTATAGAGGTTAAAGCTTTCCAAAAAGTCCTCATGCAAGATGCTAAAATATAGTATATGCATTTGTTATTGCTATAAAGGTAATAACCCCGACCCCACCCCACGCCACAAAAAAGAGAAAGAATGGAATAGTTAGTTGAAGAATAGTGACCTTGATAGGTGACTGCTTCACTCCAATGGGAGATTTTGGCATGGAAAATATTGTGGCAACTTCTGATTTTGGCTAGAATAAACTTTTACCAGGCCAAATACTATACCACCAAAATTACATATACTTTTACAGATGCAAAAACAGAGATAGAGATATCTTATTATAAGTCAGAGAGCTATAAGATAGTAGAACTTGAAGAGTTAAGCACCCCTGGATTCAGTTCCCAGTTTAAAAAAAAAAACAAACAAACTAATATCAACCCAGTTTTGCATTCATAAGGTCAGATGTTCAGGGAAAAAATATATCTACCATATTAGAAAAGCAATGACTGAAATTCAAGAGAAAAAGAGAAACTGAAACTGTATTAAAAATTACTAAACATGTCAGTCACAGAGGCACATGACTATAATCCCTGCAACTTGGGAGGCTGAGGCAGGAGGAACACAAGTTTGAGGCCATCCTGGATAATTTAGCAAGCTCCTGTCT
Source organism: Callospermophilus lateralis (assembly GCF_048772815.1). NCBI lineage: Eukaryota > Metazoa > Chordata > Mammalia > Rodentia > Sciuridae > Callospermophilus > Callospermophilus lateralis. The sequence continues at coordinate 14,837,298 of NC_135314.1, read as the reverse complement.
CAAATTTTAAAAAATAAATAAAAAGGGCTTGGGATGTAAATAGAGTGCCCCTGGATTCAATTGCCGTCCCTCCTCAATTACCATAACTTCCAAGTAACTATAATTAATATGCTCAAGAAAACATACAAGATGAAGAACTATAATAGATGAGCTAAAAATAGATTACACAGTTGAAAAGAAGTTCACTGAATTAGAAGATAGGTCAATAGAAAAAGAATTCAGACTAAACCTGAAGATTTAAAAAAAAAAAGCGTACAGCAATAAAACAGAAAAAATAAAATTAAGATATAAATGGTTAATGGTGAATGCAACTGAGTAGGAAAGGAGGGAGAGAACGGGATGAAAGCAGTATTAATAGAGATCATGCCTGAATTTTTTTCCAAAAATGAAAAAAGACATCAAATCACAAGTTCAAAAAATTTTACAACTCCAAGCAGGAGGAAAAAAAAAAAATCCATACCTAGGACCATCATAGTAAAACTGTTCAATACCAAAAGCAAAGACAAAAACATAAAAGCAGTGAGGGTAGGTTGGGATGGGAGGACACATTTTCTTAAAGAGAATAAAAGACTTAGAGCTGACTCTGCAACAGAACAATGTAATTCCACAGAACAACATAATGATGCTGTCAAGTTAATTAAAGAGAAGAACTGCAAAAGATGGAAAAAGCAATGAAGAATAATACATAGAGTAAATAATGAAGGAAAATGTTAGTGAACACACAGACTTTAAAAACAACAATAATGACCTGTGGATTTAAAATATAGGAAAACAGACTACCTGAAAACAGCAATACAAAAAACAATGCAACTGAAGTTATTTTAAGGTCCTTGAATTTTCTAAGAAAATTAATAAAATTAAAGTATTAATTTTTGAGATGTCCGTGCCACTGTGGCGTAGAGTTCAGGAGGCAGAGTCCACCCAACCACCCCGCACCCTCGGACCAGAGATCCAGGGCAGAACCACCCCATGCCCACGCTGAGAGCTACCCCACGCTGAGGTTCCTTATTTATCAAAGCGTGGCTCCACAGTCTATCATCAAAAAATATACAGGCTTGAGGCTGCCACCACCAAGAAATTGGGATATTGCCATTTCTATCAAGAGACAACAATAAGGACCTGGTAAGACATCACCAAGGTCCTTATGGCCTGGCTACATCAGAGGTTTCTCTACTAGAGGTGCTAAAAGATATTCTGTTGCTGAGGTAACAGGGAGTCTTGCATAGGGTTTCCTATCTCTGATTTCTCCTACTAACAGTCAACTTCCTATGATTATCCTCTCCCTAGTCATAAAATCTAATACCTCCATATTCTCACATCCTACCTCATAAACATCTCAGCCAACGCCCCCATCCTCCCTTCCACCATCAGAAACTGTAAAACATTACACAAGCCTATTGATTATATGGTTGAAGATAACCAAACTCAACATTTCTATTTATAGTGACAAAACGGTAAATGTAAAAATAGAAGCTAACTGATATATGGCTTAATGTTGCGTACATTGAGTGCTATAATATTGATCTCTCCCTTAAAAGTACTGGTAACCTGAAGGCACACTATAAAACAATAGGGCAGAAGCTGTAATACCTCAGAGGGCAGAAGCTGTAATACCTCAGATCTACAATGCAAGAGAGGAAGACACATAGACATCATGAAAAAACAAGTGCCCCAAACAAACCAGGACAGCACAACAATAGAAATTCATACATAGTGAAGTAGATGAAATGTCAGAGGAGTTCAGAATATATATAACTAAAATTATCTTGGAATTAAAGAATGACCTAAGTGAGCAGATACAGGCAAAAATTCATCACTCCAACAAAGAGATGAGAACAAATTCAGGCAACCATTGATCACACCAACAAGAGTTGAGAGTAAATACAGGTTGCAAGAGATTACTTGAAGAAAGAAATAGAGATAGTGGGAAAAAAAAAAAACACAGAAATCCTTGAAATGAAAGAAACAATAAGCCAATTAAAAAACTCAATGGACAGCATAACCAATAGACTAGACCACTTGGAAGACAGAACCTCAGACAATGAAGACAAAATATACAATCTTGAAAATAAAGTTGACCTCACAGTAAAGATAGTAAGAAACCACGAACAGAACATCCAAGAATTATGTGATATCATCAAAAAACCAAATTTAAGATTTATTGGGATAGAGGAAGGTTCAGAGATTCAAACCAAAGGAATATATAATCTCTTCAATGAAACAGTATCAGAAAATTTCCCAAGTATGAAGAATGAATTGGAAAATCAAATACAAGAGGCCTATAAGATACCAAATGTACAAAATTACAACAGATCTACACCAAGACACATTATAATGAAAATGCTTAGCATACAGAATAAGGATAGAATTTTAAAGGCCATAAGAGAGAAAAATCAGATTACCTATAAGGGAAGACCAACTCATATCCCAGTAGATTTTTCAACTCAGACTCTCAAAGCCAGGTGATCCTGGAAAAACATATACCAAGCTCTAAAAGACAATGGATGCCAACCAAGAATCTTATATCCAGCAAAATTAAGCTTCAAATTTGACAATAAAATAAAAAATATTCCATGATAAACAAAAGCTAAAAGAATTTACAGCATGAAAGCCTGCAATACAGAACATTCTTAGCAAAATATTCCACGAGGAGGAAATGAAAAACAACAGTGAAAGTCTGCAAAGGGAAGAACTACGATAAAAGAAAAGCCAATCAAAGGAGAAACCAAGTCAAGCTAAATATCAAAAATAAACAAAACTGACTGGGAATACAAATCATATCTCAATAATAACCCTAAATGTTAATGGCTTAAACTCACCAATCAAAAGACATACGCTGGTAGGTTGGATTAAAAAAAAAGAAAGACCCAAGAATATGCTGCTTTTAAGAGACTCACCTCACAGGAAAAGACATCCACAGACTGAAGAGAAAGGTTGGGATAAAACATACCATTCACATGGCCTACATAAGCAAGCAGGGGTCTCCATCTTCATATCAAATTAAGTAGACTTCAAGCCAAAGTTAATCAAAAGGAATAAAGATGGACATTTCATACTGCTTAACAAAACCATACATCAACAAGACATAACAGTTATAAATATATATGCCCCAAACAATGAAGCATCTACGTTCATCAATCAAACTCTTCTCAAGTTCAAGAATCAAACAGATCACAACACAATAATTCTGGGTGATTTTAACACACCTCTTTCACCAACAGATGAATGTACCAAACAAAAGCTAAACAAAGAAACTACACAACTCAATAATACATTCAATAACTTAGACTTAACTGACTATAGAGTATATTATCCATCAACGAGTGAATACACGTTCTTCTCAGCAGCATAGGGATCCTTTCTAAAACAGACAATATGTTATGCCACAAAGCAAATCTTAGTAAATACAGAAAAGTAGAGATGGTACCCTGCATTCTATCTTACCACAATAGAATGAAATTAGAAAGCAATGATAAAATAAAAAATAAAAGTTACTCCAACACCTGAAGACTAAATAATTCACTATTGAATGAACAATGGGTTGTAAAACATATCAAGGAGGAGATTAAAAAATTCATAGAAATAAATGAGAACACCGATACAACATGAAATCTCTTGAACACGATGAAGGCAGTGCTAAGAGAAAAGTTCATTGCATGAAGTTCATTCCTTCAAAGAAGAAAAAGTCAACAAATAAATGACCTAACATTACATCTCAAAGCCCTAGAAGGAGAAGAACAAATCAACTCCAAAAGCAGCAGGAGACAGGAAATAATTAAAATCAGAGCTGAAAGCAATGAAATTGAAACAAAAGAAACAATTGAAAAAACTGACAAAACAAAAAGTTGGTTCTTTCAAAAAATAAAGAAAATTGATAAACCATTAGCCATGCTAATGAGAAGGAGAAAGAAAACTCAAATTACAACATCCATGATGAAAAAGGAAATATTGCAGGATCACATTGGTTGTATTCTGCTGCCCTCCCTATCCCCCCCTCCCCTCCCCTCCCATCACTATTCTCTACCCATTCTACTGTGAAACTTATCTCTTTTTTTTTTCTTCCCTTCCCCCTCACACCATCGTATATGTATTTTGTGAATCCATGAGGGTCTCCTTCGTCTTCCGTGCAATTCCCCTTCTCCCTCCCTTTCCCTCTCACCTCTTTTTTCCTTGTTTCGTGGTAATCTTCTTCTCATGCTCTTCCTTCCAACTCTGTTTTGAGTCACCCCCCTTATATCAGAGAAGACATTCAGAATTTGTTTTTAGGGATTGGCTAACTTCGCTTAGCATAATCTGCTCTAGTGCCATCCATTTTCCTGCAAATGTCATGATTTTGTTATTTTTTAGTGCTGAGTAATATTCCATTGTGTATAAATGCCACATTTTTTTAATCTATTCATCTGTTGAAGGGCATCTAGATTGATTCCACAATCTAGCTATTGTGAATTGTGCTATGAACATTGATGTAGCTGTTTCCCTGTAGTACGCTCTTTTTAGGTCTTTTGGATATAGTCCAAGAAGGGGAATTGCTGGGTCAAATGGTGGTTCCATTCCCAGCTTTCCAAGGAATCTCCACACTGCCCTCCAAATTGGCTGCACCTATTTGCAGTCCCACCAGCAATGTACAAGTGTACCTTTTTCCCCACATCCTCGCCAGCACTTGTTATTGTTTGACTTTATAATGGCTGCCTTTCTTACTGGAGTGAGATGATATCTTAGAGTGCTTTTAATTTGCATTTCTCTGATTGCTAGAGATGGTAAGCATTTTTTTGTGTACTTGTTGATTGATTGTATATCCTCCTCTGTGAAGTGTCTGTTTAGATCTTTGGCCCATTTGTTGATTGGGTTATTTGTTTTTTGTTGTTGTTGTTGTTTAACTTTTTGAGTTCTATGTATACTCTGGAGATTAGCACTCTATCTGAAGTGTGAGGGATAAAACTTTGTTCCCAGGATGTAGGCTCCCTATTTACCTCACTTATTATTTCTCTTGCTGAGAAAAAAAGTTTTTAGTTTGAATATGTCCCATTTGTTGATTCTTGATTTTAACTCATGTGCTATTTGTACACGTGGAAAAATGATAATTCATACCCTATTTGAATCAAATGTATGATATGTTAAGATCATTGTATTGTCTTGAGCAACTAATAAAAAAAAAAAGAAAAAGGAAATATTACGATGGATACTATAGAAATACAGAAGATAATTAGAAATTATTTTGAAAATTTGTACTCCAATAAAATAGAAAATATCGAAGACACTGACAAACTTCTAGAGGCACATGATATGCCTAAACTAAATCAGGATGATATACACAATTTAAACAGATACATTTCAAGCAAGGAAATAGAGGACACCATCAGAAGTCTACCGACCAAGAAAAGCCCAGGACTGAATGGATACACAACTGAGTTCTACAAGACCTTTAAAGAAGAACTAACACCAATACTTGTCAAACTATTTCATGAAAAAGAAAAAGAGGGAACATTTCCAAACACATTCTATGAGACAATATCACCCTGATTCCAAAACCAGACAAAAACACATCAAAGAAAGAAAAATTCAGACCAATATCTCGAATGTATATAGATGCAAAAATTCTCAATAAAACTCTGGCAAATCAAATAAAATATATCAAAAAGATAGTATATCACAATCAAGTCGGATTCATCCCAAGAATGCAAGTTTGTCCAACATATGAAAATCAATAAATGTAATCCATCACATCAACAATCTCTAAGATAAAAATCATATGATCATCTCAATAGATTCTCAGAAAGCATTTGATAAATTACAGCATCGCTTCATGTTCAAAACACTTGAAAAACTAGGGATACAGAGACATACCTCAACACTGTAAAGGCTATGTATGCTAAGCCCCAGGCCAAAATCGTTAAAAATGGAGAAAAATTGAAAGCATTCCCTCTAAAAACTGGAACAAGACAGGAATGCCCTTTGTCACCACTTCTATTTTATATAGTTCTTGAAACTCTAGCCAAAGCAATCAGACAGATGAAAGAAATTAAAGGAACACGGATAGGAAAAGAAGAACTCAAGTTATTACTATTTGCAGATGATATGATTCTATACCTAGAAGACCCAAAACATTCCACCAAATATTTCCTAGAACTAATAAATGAACTCAGCAAAGCAGCTGGATATAAAATCAACACCCATAAATCAAAGGCATTTCTGTACATGAGTGACAAATCCACTAAAAGTGAAACTAGGAAAACTACCCCATTCACAATAGTCTCAAAAAAAAATACTTATGAATAAATTTAACAAGAGATGAAAGACCTCTCCAATGAAAACTACAACACTCTAAAGAAAGACATTTTAAAAAGACCTTAGAAGATGGAAATATCTACCTTGTTCTTTTTTTTTTTTTTTTGAGAGAGAGAGAATTTTTAATATTTATTTTTTAGTTTTTTGGCGGACACAACATATTTGTTTGTATGTGGTGCTGAGGATCGAACCCGGGCCGCACGCACGCCAGGTGAGCGTGCTACCGCTTGAGTCACATCCCCAGCCCCCCTACCTTGTTCTTGGATAGGCAGAATAAATATGGTCAAAATGATCATACTACCAAAAGGATTATACAGATTCAATGCAATCCCAATCAAAATTCCAATGGCATTCCTTATAGAAATAGAAAAAGCAATCATGAAATTCATCTGGAAAAATAAGAGACCCAGAATAGCCAAAGCAATCCTTAACAAGAAGAACGAAGTTGTTGGCATTACTATTCCATATTTAAAACGATATTACAGAGCATAATAACTAAAACAGCATGGTATTGGCACCAAAATAGACCTGTAGGCCAATAGTACAGAACATAAGACACAGAGTCTAACCCACATAACTTCAGTTATCTTATATTAGACAAAGGCACCAAAAACGTACATTGGAGAAAAGATCGCCTCTTCAACAAATGGTGCTGGGAAAACTGGAAATCCACATGTAGCAAAATGAAATTAAACCTCTATCTCTCATCATGCACAAAACTCAACTCAAAGTGAATCAAGGACCTAGAAATTAAACCACAGACTTTGTGCCTAATGAAGAAAAAAATAGGCCCAAATTTCATCATGTCGGCTTAGGCCCCAACTTTCTTAATAAAACTCCTGTAGCACAAGAATTAAAACCAAAAATCAATTTAATAGGATGGAGTCAAACTCAAAAGCTTCTTCTCAGCAAAAGAAACAGTGAGGTGAACGGAGAGCCTACAGAATGGGAGCAAATCTTGACCACAAGCACATCAGATAGGGCACTAATCTCTAGGATATATAAAGCACTCAAAAACCTTAACACCAAAAAACAAATAACCCATCAATAAATGGGCAAAGGAACTAAACAGACATTTCTCAGAAGAGGATATACAATCAACTAACAAACATGAAAAAATGTTCAACATCTCTAGCAATCAGAGAAATGCAAATTAAACTACTCTAAGATTTCATCTTACTCCAGTCAGAATGGCATCTATTAAGAATACAAACAACGATAAATGTTGGCAAGGATGTGAGGGAAAAGGCATACTCATACATTTCTGGAGGGACTGTAAATTGGTGCAGCTAATATGGAAAGCAATATGGAGAACCCTTGGAAAACTGGGAATGCAACCACCCAGGTATCCCACTCCTCAGTTTATACCCAAAGGACTTAAAAATAGCATACTCCTGGGCACAGCCATATCAATGTTTGTAACAGCACAATTCACAATAGCTAAATTGTGGAACCAAACTAGATGCCCTTCAGTAGATGAATGCATAGGGAAACTTAGGTATATATACACAATGGAACATTACTCAGCATTAAAAGAGAATAAAATCATGGCTTTTGCAGTAAATGAATGAGGTTGGAGAATATGCTAAGTGAAGCAAGCCAATCCCAACAAACCACAAGTTCAAATTTTTTATTTGAAATGAGGATGTAGATTCGTAATAGAGACTGGGGATCGGGGAGAGGAATGGAAGAACTTTAGATAGGGAAAAACAGAGGAAGGGGAAAGGAGGGGCAAGGGGATATGAATGATGGTAGAATGAGTTAGACATCATTACCCTAAATACATGTATAAGACATGCATGGTGTGAAAATACTCTGTGTACAACCAGTGTCTTGAAAAAAATTGTGCTATATATGTGTAATATGAAGCAAATTGCATTCTGCCATCATGTATAACAAATCAGAATAAATTTTTTTGAGATGTTGATAAATATTAAGGCTATAATCTCAAATTTTAATAATAAAATATAAATATTTTATTTATAATATAAAACAAGACAGAAATGGAAATAATAAAAAGTTCCCAATTAATAAAAAAGGCAGAGACAGACACAAGAAATTATTAGAAAACTAACTATAATGCATCAATAATTATATAAACTAACTAAATATTACAATTAAAATACAAAAAATGTATATTTTAAAAGCATACTCGGGCTGAGGTTGTAGCTCAGTGGAAAAGTGCTTGTCTAGCATGTGTGAGGTACTGGGTTCAATTCTCAGTACCACATATCAATAAATAAAGGTTCATTGACAATTAAAAAAATATTTTTTTTAAAAAAGCATAATAACCTCTAGAAGACTATGGCCCTTCCAAGTTTTCAAATATTGACATATTAACTAGTATAAGGAAAGACAAAGGTGCTTTCACAAAAACTAGATAAAAATACTAGATAAGAAGTTATAAGATACATTGTTACTTGTTTCTAGAATATATTTTCCTCATCTTCCCTAGCAATAGAATTTCTGATTTTTGCCAGCTTCTCTTGCAGTTAGCATGGACACAAGAATAAATCCTTTCTAATAGGCTGTAAGTAAAATTATCTATGTGACTTCTAAGGAATGTTCTTTAAAAAGGGAACACAGTCTTGTTTTTCCTTCCTTTGTACTGATTAAAGTGCAAAAAAATGAATCTTGAGGACTCATCTTGGACCATAAAGTGGAAATCATGTTGAGAAGATTGTCCAGCAACCAGAAAGTACAAACCCAGGTCCTTGATGATAATTAAAGCTATTTCAGGCCTGAACTGCTTATATCTAGACTTCATTTACAGAGGCAAGTAAATTTCTTAGTTTAAACCATTTTATCTTTATTGTTTTTTCATTATGAATCAAACCTAATCCTGTGTTCAGAAGAGCATCTCCCATAAGTAAATATTCTTGCCATCACTCAAAACTATTCTCTCTCCCACTGCTTGGTTTGCTTTCTCTTTATTTGTTCACCTATTTGTACAGATTCTTGTCTTATGTGTTCTTATTTTGTCCCTTATTGTCTTGTGTCTGTTGAATTATAATATTGCTTCTTGCCAATTCATGAAAGAAGTTTCACTTTGTTTAGTCCATATTTCAGGTGTTATCAGTTGTTGGGATCCTTGATCACATGGCTCTTTCTTATCTTCTGATCATTTAACAAGCACACTTCTGACTAATGTAATCATCTATCCCTGCTGACCTTATGTCAAAGTCATAACCTCCTCCTGGCAGAATTTTCACTATAATCCTAACTCATATGATTGATAAATAAGGAAAGATTGCTTAAAAAGACCCTCTCTTAAAGAGACACTAGTTAGTTAGTTCTCACTCAAGCCATTGTGAAACCCTCTCTCCTTGTACAGCTCTTTTTGTGATGCTGGGCATGGAACCCCCAGCCTCACACATGCCTCAAGTGCTCAACCACTGAGCCAAATCTCCAGCTCCTTATCTGGATTTATTTTTACCATAAACTTAAACCTTCAATCCTTCTGCACATTCCTTTACCTCCAAACAAGTAATCCTTTTCTCAAAGTTTTCCTTAGGAAAGAACAATTACATCATATCATATTCCTTCAAAACTATTAAACTAGCACATAGATCTACAGAAAAATGATTTGAACCTTGGTCTAGAATCAAGTTGAGGCTATTAATTAATCTCTTCTTAACCTTGAAGTGATTTGCTGCAGAATTCAGATTACTACTACTTACTTATTCTCCCGAAAAACCAAGTATGTATCAATCAGTTCAATAATTATTATCCCCTTCTGTGGGAGAAAAATGGTTAAATGTAGCAAATAAAACAAACCCAGAAATGGTTTAAATAGCCCAGCTTTTCATAATTAAAGAACTTATCTTGAAAACGTAAGTATATAGGAAACAAACCACATAAAAATGGGAAGCTATGATTAATGACACATGTAAGCAGAGGAGCCATGGAAGAATTAACGTCCTAAGAAACAAACTACCCAAAATTCCTATAGCAATGGCACTTCAGGAGACATCAGTACTTAACAATTCCCTAATATTCTTCTAAACTCCTTCAGAGAATGGTCTACAAATATTGGACAGTGAAATACAGATATGTCATGTTACCTAATTCTCCTAATATAGAACATCAAATCCCTCAGAGTACTAAAGCTACGAAATAAGTGGAAATTTCTAAGAACTTATTATATAATTTGGGGAACATTATCAAGATATAGTATTTTCTTTTCCATGGCATAGCCATTGCTAATAATTAGGGATTGACTTAACAAATGGAACTTCAGGCAAAATTAATTGCAGAGTTATTTTTTAAGTTCTAGAAAATTCTGTATAGAATTAAAGTATAGCTAATCTGGACATATACCTACACTATGTATGATTTAAAAAACAACAAATGAGCTACATCACAGAACTCTAATGAACCAGACTGTAATCATAGGTAAAGTATCAGGAGCTGAGCTTAAGAATTCAGACTGACTCTTTCTAAATTATCATAAACCTTTCTTTTTGTATATACATATAAGATTAGGTGTATACTATCCAATACACAGCCTTGCTAGGCATGGTGGTGCACACCTGCAATCCAGCAACTTGGGAGGCTGAGGCAGGAGGATTGCAAGTTAAAGACCAACCTCAGCAACTTAGCAAGAACCAGTCCAAAAACAAGGGAACGGGGGGATTAGGAACTTGGCTTAGTGGTAAAAAGCCCCTGGATTCAATCCCACCTACCAAAAAAAACCCCACAATAGCCACTAGCTACATGTACCTACTGAGACTTAAAATGTGGAAGTGTAACTGAGGAACTAAATTAACTTAAATTTTAAAATGGTCATTGCTTGATCCAGTTATTGGAAATTTTAAGTATGTTTGGAACTTGGGTATGTGAATTCACTTTTCAGTTGTAAATTTTTTGAAATCTAAATACAGATCAAGTATCTGTAATGAAAACTTCTTATCCAAATTGAAATGTGCTATAAATTCAAAATAGACACTGGATTCCAAAAACTTAATATGAAAAAATGTAAAATACGTAGTTGATTTTTATATAGATTACATTTTAAAATAATATTTTGGATATACTGAATTAAACACAATGTGTTAAAATTAATTTCATCTATTTTGTCTTACATATTTAATATGCCTACTAGTAAAATTTAAAATAACATGTGGCTCACATTATATTTCTATTTAATGATAATTAATCTGTGTTCTAAGGCAATTGTTCTCTACCAGAGGCAACTCTGCCATCCAAGGGATACTTGGCAATATCTGGACACTTTTTGTTGTCACAAGGTGGGTGGTACATGGGGATCTAGAGGATAGAACCAGGATGCTGCTAAACACACTACAATAAACAGGACAGATCCCCAAACAAAGAATTATACAGCTGAAAATGCCAAAAGTATTAGAGTGAGAATAACCATTTCTCAATAACATGGCACACGTCAAAACTCCATTGCCTCAAAAAAAAAAAAAAATTAATTGCCTTACTGGGAATAGTGGCACGCACACACCTGTAATACTAACTACTTGAGAGGCTGGGGCAGGAGGATCCCAAGGTAGAGGCCAACTTTGGCAATTTAGCAAGACCTTGTCTCAAAATAAAAAATAAAAAGGGCTGGGGTAGAGCTCAGGGGTAAAGCACTCCTATGTTCAATCCACGGTATTGAGGAAAAAATATTAATTACCTGTTACGCTTATCATTTGACCCAACAATTGACCCCTTATATTAGAGAAACTGCATCCTAATTAGTTGAAGGATCTTCAGATCCTGTACTAAATTCACCTTTAAAGCTGATTATATCACTCAAAGCTAACATCACAGTGGTGACTGATTAAAAGCAGCCCCCCACTACATCCATGTTCATAGCAGCACAATTCACAATAGCAAGACTGTGGAACCAACCTAGATGCCCTTCAATAGACGAATGGATAAAAAAAAATGTGGCATTTATACACAATGGAGTATTATTCTGCATTAAAAAATGATAAAATCATAGAATTTGCAGGGAAATGGATGGCATTAAAGCAGATTATGCTAAGTGAAGCTAGCCAATCCCTTAAAAACAAATGCCAAATGTCTTCTTTGATATAAGGAGAGTAAGAACAGAGTAGGGAGGAAGAGCATGAGAAGAAGATTAACATTAAACAGGGATGATAGGTGGGAGGGAAAGGGAGAGAGAAGGGAAATTGCATGGAAATGGAAGGAGACCCTCAGGGGTATACAAAATTACATACAAGAGGAAGTGAGGGGAAAGGGGAAAAAATATAAGGGGGAGAAATGAATTACGTAGAGGGGGTAGAGAGAGAAGAGGGGAGGGGAGGTGGGGAGGGGGGATAGTAGAGGATAGGAAAGGCAGCAGAATACAACAGACACTAGTATGGCAATATGTAAATCAATGGATGTGCAACTGATGTGATTCTGCAATCTGTATACGGGGTAAAAATGGGAGTTCATATCCCACTTGAATCAAAGTGTGAAATATGATATATCAAGAACTATGTAATGTTTTGAACAACCAACAATAAAAATTAAAAAAAAAAAAAAGCAGCCCCCCAACAGACCCCCCATCCCCGTCAGTTAAGTTCAGGAAAAACATAAGAATGTCTGCTCTTACCAGGTACTTAGGAAAACAAAGAATTAAAAGACATCCAGACTTTGAAAGATGAAAACCTATTTCTATTTGCAGGTGACATGCTCTGTTTAAGGAGAAAAAGCAAGGAATTCATTAAAAAAAAAAAAAAAGAAAGAAAGAAAAGAAAAAAAAGGACATACTAGAATTAACAAAGGAGGTTTCAGGGTATAAAATTAATATGCAAAAATAATTATAATAGTGCCATAAAAAGGATAATATTATCAATTTCTCCTTGTTTCCCCATCTACTAGTATAACCCTCTGAAATTGAAAAACTTTTTTACCCTTAGGTGATGAAGAAGAAACCCATGATTATGGTTCTACAGTTTGACAAATATCCATGCTCAGAAGTCAGTTTGAACAATTCCTTCCCAAATTCTCACAGATATTGCTTGTTAGTGGGTTTTAAACAGTGAAAACAAACAATGCCGACTGGTTACATAACAATTAAACCAAACTCTTTTAGAAGCCAGTACTTTACCAGAACCCAAATATGCTCAAGCGGTCAAATCTGTGGTTCACTATTGGGTATGTCAAATTGAGAACAACTGATGTAGGTTTGTTTCTGAAATAGCGATGAATTTGGAGACAATCTAGATTCTTAATCTATTCAAGTACCTCAGTAAATCTGGACACGAACATAAAAATTATCTGATGTGCTGGTGCTGCTAACAGAAATTTTTGTTGTTCTTAAAAGAGAAATCCACAATGAAAAGACATTATCAAAGCTGCAGAAAATAGAAGACTCGCATAATAAATTCCCTATTCTAACAAGTCCTTTTGCAAAGAACATTTATTTAAGAAAAAAAAAGAAGGAAGGAAAGAATAATAACTGATTGCAGGACCCCTGAGTTGAGTATCTGGCAAAGCCAGAAGAGCCACCTAGGTATACCAGAAAAACTTAAGTTGGACATTCGCTGTCCAATTCTTCCCCAAGATGACCTATTCTAGTAAGAACTGATTGATCATGATATTAAACAAATGAAAGAGACAAGATTTTTAGGTAGCAGAAGTCATAGCTATCCAAAGAAGTCAAGAAGCACGGAAAAAGAACAAGACTGTAGAACTTCTCATAACTAATTATAAAGCTATTTTTTTTTAAATGTAGAATTAGTAACAGATAGATAAATAGATCAAGGGGACAAAATAAAGCCCAGAAACCAACTCACACATACAAAAGGATATAGTAATATAAAACAGGAGGCACTATAAAGTTAATGGGAAATGAGTGTACTATTTATATTTACTAAATGATGCTATCAGAAATATCTATCAATATGGAGGGCTGGGGATATAGCTCAGTGGCAGAGTGCTTGCCTAGCAGGAATGAGGCACTTGGTTCAAGACCCAGTACCTGAAATACATAAAACAAAATAAAATAAAGAACTGCTATCAATATGGAGTAAAAATTCTATCTAACAACAGTAAATATATATATATAAAAATATACATACTAACCAGCAATATATACATGTACATTTAATATACATATGTATATACTGCTGGTTAATTATGCACATTTTGAAATTTAAAACTTTTATGACAAAATATAATCAAATTTTCTTTCTTCTTTTTTTAATCTCAGGGGAGGAACAAATTTTTAAAACCTAACACAAAAAAAGGTTCATTCATAAAGGAAAAGAATCATTAATTTGATTAAACTAACTGAAAAATTTCTGCAAAATCAAAGATTCACAAGACCATGTTAAAGACAAGCCACATACTAGAAGTTCTATAACAGGTAATCAGGAAGACTGCAAGTAATCTAGTAGAAAAACAGGCATAGATTATGGACAACAAATTTATAAAACAATGAACAATAAATATAAAAGAAACTGTTTCTTGGCAGATAGGAAAATATAAATTAAAGAGCTACTTATCTCATAGCCCTCCAACTAGAAAACTTAAAAATTCTGATTAAGACTAAGTGTTGGTGAGAAGGTAGAAAAAAAAAAAAAACAGAATCCTCTCACATGGCTGCTGGGAGTGCAAACTAACACACCACTTGGAGAGCAATGATCTAAAGTCAGAGTATATATATCCTACTACCTGGAATTCCACCTTGAAGCATATATCATTTAAATAAGGAAGAATGACAAAGAATGTACACTTGTAGCACTGTTCAAAATGGCAAAAAATAACTGAAATGACCATCAGTGGAAAGACTGGTAAATAAACACTAAACAGCAATTATAGGAAGTAAAAAAGCAAGTTACAAAAGATTACCTATAGTAGGATATTATGACTAATTTTTTAAAAAACCACTACATATTATTTATGGATATAAATACATGATAAAGTATAAAATCTTAAATACAAAGGAGTCATACCAACTTCAGAATAGAAGGCTAGCTCTGCGGGGGGGAAGGAGGAAAATGGCGCCGGGAGCAGTACAAAAGAGTAACATTTTATTTCTTTAAAAATCAGAGGCAAATATGGCAAAATAGAAGGTGAAGAGTACAAGGGCATTTATATTATTATTTTTTTGTATATTTGAAATATTTTGTAATTAAAAAGAATTTTAATGGGCACATATGGTATATCAATCAAGTAACATTATTCACACCACAAAAAATGTATCAATAACATTATGTAAGCCACAAAACATATGCACATACATTACAGCATGAGATAAATAATAATCAAAAATAAATTTTAAAATCTGCAATTGGGGGTTTGAAATTAATAATTTTGTAATGAGGTCTGAATCTCATGCAATTTTATAATGTCCTTATGCTAATATTTTAAAGGCTACTATCCTTTTTTATAATTGTTAAAACTATTATAAATAAAATTAATTTAATATTCTAAATTTCAGTATTATTTGGAAAGTTTTTTCTAAATATAAACAGTAACAAGCTTTACAATTATACTTACAAGTCTTAAGGACATATATTAAGAGTCCTAAGTATGAAGAGTAGTTATTTAATTATAACTACTTAATTACACTGTTTCAACAAAAATCTGTTGCCTTAATACTTCTGTAGAAAAACAATGCTCTATTGTTCCTTCTTTTTTCCCCCTACTTGGGGTTGAGTGAGAAGCCAAGAAATACCAATACTGGAGAGGTTATAAACACAGTTTTATTATAAAACCATTTTTAAAGGAAACGTGTGTAACTTTCACAGGAGAGTAACACAATCCTTTGGGATTACTATGTCAAAGACAGACATAGAGAATATTTTAAGAGGGGTCAAGAAGAGGTAGTAGAATTTTTGCTATCTGTACTGCATTTACTGACTCTGAGTCTCAAGGCTAGAAAATAATAAGATATTACAAAGAAAACTTTCAAGAACAAAATTGTGTAGGACACTACACCTACAAATACAACTCAAGAGATGTGCAACTCACACATTATATTTCACTCTCAACTATAATCCTCTGACCACATTCATACTATTTCAATAATAGTCATTTTACCCAGTTGATGGTAAACAATAATTTTATTTAACATGAGTTGCTTTTGCCAATTAAACATTTGCAACACAAATGATTAGCTGATCTCTTAAATAGCCTATTAGATATGCTATTTTCCATGAAATGGAAGACTGTAATAAAATTATTCTAAGTTCCAAACTTCCACGCTTTTATACTTTGGGCACAATTTTTAAGAGTAATAGTGCTGTGGCAAAAGGCAGGTTTTTACCTACACATATACTTCAGCCTATTATACTTAATTTTACTTAGTACTAAAATCCGTAATTTTCATTTCTGGATGCTGAAAAAAAAAATTAGCTTCCCTAAATCCCTTATTTAGTGTAACTTTGGCTAGTTAGAATAGCAAAATTTGCTTACAAAATTGAAAGCCTCCTACAACATTTTTAAATGTTGGTTTTTCCATCAATCCTAAAGTCCAATTATATGTATTTCTTCCCTCTCAATAGAGGGATAACTTCCATTTTGCTTCACAAATGAAATAATCAATTTACCTTTTCTAATTCCCACCCTCTGAAGATACACTCAAAATGAGTAATAAATTCACTGACAAATTTACTATTCAAATTTCACTTAATAAATGGAAATAATTCTTCCACAAGCAAAAGGTCAGTGTCACGAATTTAATTTTCTGAATTTCGTAACCCTTGATAAACGGAGGCACCTTAAAGTTCAGTTTACATTCTTTTATATAGGATTTCATAGCATGCTTCAAATAGCTTAAGATAAGCCATATTAATAGCTTACAGTTATTTTTATCATTAAAATAATCTAAAAAATCAAAACACTACTAAATTTGCTGTCATAACTAATAAATAAGTCTTAAATCAATTCTCAATTCATTTTGGCTGACTCTTGGACTATTCTAGAACACAGACCAACAAACCAAATGGGTTTATAAGTTATAATATAGTTGTACAATGTTTTCACAAATTTTAATTCTATAATTTAGGGCTTTTGTATTCATTTTTAAATATACAAAGAGATTAAACCATTAATATAAATATTTTCTCTCAAATATGTAATATTCTTTTGTAAAAGAAAAAGTTTCCAAACATTTACAAAGCAATCTAAAGATAGGTAAACCTGATTTTAAGATTATCACATTAACCAAAATAATTTTCCAGAGAAGGTCCTATTTAAAAGTAATGCTGACTGGCTTTCTCACATCAACACCTTAATTTGGATCCAAATCCAATGCCTTTGCTTAATTTACTTCAGGGATCACTTCCAATGAAAAAAAATCTCAGAAAAAGGTCTCACGACAGAGTGGACAGGTGGACTTGTTGCTAGATGTAAACCATTTGTACTGAAAAAGAAAAGATTTTAAATGTTAGGAGAATTTTTAAAAGCTATCATCTCATAAAAATACATCAAAGTAACCTTCAAATTGATAAGATATAAAAGGGATAATATTAAAATTTTCTCTCCCCATGTCTGAACACAAAATCAGCACAAGTGAGTATTACTTCCAATTGTATATAACTTCCAAAGGCTACCCTAGATTCTTTCTTTCTAGGCTCATGCCCAAAACCATAAAAACATAAGAAAGACCAGTAAAGCAAGTTAACATACGGAATTGCCTTTTTGACATGATGTTTAAAAGTGTAAAGGGCTCTGATGCCAGAGGGCCCAGATCAACTCCTGTATCTTTTCTCACGGTCTAGATCTCACTTGATTATCCATTTTTTTGAGTGCTAAGAGCTCCATTAGAAATATCCACTATAGAAGAAAGACCAATAGAGTAGAGGAAGGGGATTGAGAGGGAGAAGGAGAGAAGGGCACCGGAAGTAGTGGAGATGAAATCTACCAAACTGTGCTATGATCATGTATGAATATACCACAATGAATCTCACTTATTTATATCATATATAATGCATTAATCAAAATAATAATATAAGAGAGATCAGTAGAGTACAGCAAGCTAATTAGGGGGAAGAAAAAAGAAAAGGTATTGGGGAGTTAGGCTGATTAAATTATGTTATATGCTTGTATAAATATGGCATAATAATTCCCATATTATGTATAATTATATTGTAAAAAAAGAAAAAATGTCCTTTTATTAAAGTACTTAGATGCTATAAGTCTCTATAATAATTACTAATTGTGTTCTTTCCCAAAGTTAAGCATCAAGAATACACAAAACATATGAAAGTTAATTTTGCCTCAGACTTACCAAACAGGCTGAATGGAACTTTTTCTTGCATGTTCTACAGGCTTTTTTGGGAAGAGAATAGTTGAAACCATGAATGACTGAGAAACAGATCATGCAATCTTCAACACCCTCAAAACGTTTATCTACGTTATTTTTCCATAATGCTAAGCCTTCCATAATACTTCCATTCTGTTAACAAAGAGAAAAATAATCAGTATATACTGAAGACCATGTTATTTTTACTCTCAATTTCACCAATTTCAAAGTTGAATTATAATTCTGGAAGAAGACAATCTGCCTGACTACATTCACATCTTCTAAGTTTTATAAGTGCTGGGGTTTTTTGTTTGTTTGTTTGTTTGTTTGTTTTGTTTTTTAATAATCTCCAAAGTTTTTAGGAACAGATGTACTTTTTCTCCATTAAAGTTAAACTTCAAAGGCTTCTGAGCTATGGTTTTGATTTTTTTTGACAAAACTCTTTATAATTAAATCATAAATGACCTAAAGATCTCCCAACTATTAACAAAAATGATCAGATTACTTTCCTTCTCAAATGATTTGTTCCAGCTCCACAATATTGGTGAAAATGTTTTAATTTTTCTTTAATGCAGAATGTCTGAGATATATCACAATGTTCAAAGAAAACTAGAGGAGACTTACAATGTGTTTATAGTTCAAAGGTCTTTCAAAGTGGGATTTCTCTAACCAAAGAAGAGTTGAAACATAAAAGTAGCCCAGAGCCAGGCGCGGTGGTATATGCCTATACTCCCAGCAGCTCGGAGGCTGAGGCAGGAGGATCACGAGTTCAAAGCCAGCCTCACCAATGGTGAGACGCTAAGCAACCCAGTGAGACCCTATCACTAAATAAAATACAAAATTGGGCTGGGGATATGGCTCAGTGGTCAAGCACCTCTGAGTTCAATCCCTGATATTAACAACAACAACAAAAAAAGTAGCCCAGAAAGAAAGCATTCCCTAGTCCATTATCCTTCAAAAAAGTCTCAATTTCCATTTCCTTAATACCATATATTATTCTACATCTTCTATACTGCCAATGAAATAAAATCAATCCCTCTCATATACCAGAAAATAAATTATAAAGCCTTAAGAACTAAAGCAGAGATGGCATATTTAAGCACATATCTTAAGCAGAAGAAACAACAGTTTGTGTTCAACTACCCTTCAAAGACATAATCTCTCTCTCTCTAGTTTGGGAATCCAAGTGTATGAGCAAAACCTTACCTGATGGGTGAGATAAGTGCTTAGCTGCAGCATCCAGTTCCGCCACTGCTGAACAGCCACTCCAACTCGTTTCCCACTTTCCACTGTTATTGAACCCAATGGATAATTTGAAGGCAGTTGTATTATAAGTTCAATGACTATGTCCTCAATAGTGTAAGTAGCCATTACTTCTCGAGTAGTAGCTCGAGCTTTAACCTAAAACACAAAAGGTAATATTTTTGCCAAATTCCTTTCTTCTGTTCAAAACACATTTTGTTAGGTTGACTTAGCAGCTAATGTCTTCATGGGAGGAAAAAACAGGTAAACATTCATTTATCTGACACAAGCCATTTAATAAGTATAAGTACTTAGCATGTTTCACAGTGATTTTCTGACACAGTTTGTGTTAAAAGAAAATATGCTATTCATAAAACTGCATATTATTATTAGGTTTGTCATATATCATATTTAATAGACAAAAGATGCCCTAAGTATTAAATAGTACTTCTATATCTACCATATCTTTCTCAAAACACAACAATCAGAAAATAAGGTAGACAGATTTCTGTAAATTCTGAATCAAGAGCTACAACTCTGTGATATTTATAATGATAGATATAACCAATTTGTAAACTTTTCTGGAAAAAGACAATACTAACCGTCATGCCATTAAATAGCTGTGTACTTGTTTGCACAGAAGATATTTCTTGAAAAGAAAGAACATTGCTGACATACTTGCTTGTAAATCTATCTACAATATTAAAAACACGCTTCTCACTGCTATTCCACCACAGCCTAACCATGGCAGGCAAATCTTTTAAAGTCATATGATAGACTGAACAAGCCAAGTGTGGAATATGGTACGGAAGAGTTGTAGTTTCTGAAGAAAAAATAAAATTCTTAGTTAGTTATATGCACTTACAAATAACAACAGCCTTGTATTAGTATTTTCCTTAGAAAGTCATCCTTAATCAACAAGAGTGTCTAGCTCATAAAACAAACACACCAGAGAAACCAGAACCCTAGAGTATTAGCATCCTGCCACACATTCAAAATGAACCGCCAAGAATCGAATCAGACACTAGTATCCTATGTGCATATGATTACATGACCATTATAATTCTATATCACATACAACCAGAAGAATGAGAAGTTATTCTCCATACATATAGGGAATATGGTATATACATATAATATGTCAAAATACATTCTACTATCATGTACAATTAAAACAAATATAAAAAAATCTTCTGTAAAACAGAAAAAAAAATGACAAAGGAAGGGATGGGATTGTGGCTCAGCGGTAGAGTGCTTGCCTAGCATGTGCAAGGCCCTGAGTTGGATCCTCAGCACCACATAAAAATAAAAAAATAAAATAAAGATATTGTGTCTAACTACAACTAAAAAAAAAAAAAAACTACAAAAGAATGACAAAGGAAGTAAGAGTAAAAAATCCCATCTGACAATTAAAATCTGCCTAGAAATAACACTCTGTATCTCACATAAAAGACCACAAATAAAATGGAGCCCACATATTCTTTGTCATAAATTATGAAAGGGAGTTTGGCCTCCTCTTCTTTCTCCAGAGCTCACTGAGCTGCTGTGCAAAAGTCCTAGAATAATCACTTTAATATTCACAAGACACAGTTCAGCTCTCTTAAGATATTTAAAAACTTTTAATTCTTAGTAAAGTATTTATAATGCTGTAGTA
Source organism: Callospermophilus lateralis (assembly GCF_048772815.1). Classification (NCBI taxonomy): domain Eukaryota; kingdom Metazoa; phylum Chordata; class Mammalia; order Rodentia; family Sciuridae; genus Callospermophilus; species Callospermophilus lateralis. The sequence goes on along the minus strand of NC_135314.1, from coordinate 14,815,900 downwards.
TAGCTAAATGACTTTATGTCTACCATTTTGGCTAATATTTGAGCTACTAGAGTGAAGGAAACAAATTTTACTCATCTTGTTTTCCTAACTGAAGACTACTTATTATTAACATGGCTACAAAATATTATCATATAACCAATACTTGCTTATAGAGTAAAATATAAAAACCTCTACACTTTAAAAATTATTAAATTCTCTACAACCTTATCCACAAGATTTATCTGTCCTACTTAAAGAAGTTCGGAAAATCTTGCATTTTAACATTCTTTAGCTAGGACTCACATTTGTCATTATGCCCCAGGGTAAAGTTTATTACAACCTAGTCTGAGCCTAGTCTCTAGGAAAGAACACAAATCTGTATCTTACTGACCTCTAATACTCAGCTGGAGCTCCTCAGTAAAGAAAGTTTTAGGGTCCTTATTTGAAACCTCAATAGCTGTCTCTCCATAGGTTGGATTTTCTGGCATAAGCCTGAAGAGGTGATAGAGTAATTTATTCAAACTCTTTGTTTTCCGAAGGTACATTGAATACAGAGCCCGAAGCTGATAGAAAGGCAAAGAATTTGTTAGCAAATCCAATTAAAGCAAGACCATCAGCAGAAAAGAACTAAACAAACTGTAACAAATTGTAAAAGCACAATAAAAAAATGCATTAGTTTGAACACTCAACTACATGTAAGAGTCATACAAAATATATGCCATATTCTCACTTTCCAAATGTATCATATGATGTGACCCTGCCTCCTTTCTTCAGACTGGCAGAACTTCTCATTAACCCCTCCCTCATTATTACACATATGCTTTTAACTTTTTTCTCAAAATGTGTCTGTTAGTATGCTCAGTATAGATGGCTTGGAGTCACTGAGCCAAGAAAATCTTTTCACCATTTTCCACAGATGACTTTGACTTGCTCACTGTTCTCCCAAGTCTTCCCCACATTCCTTCCATACCATAGTCCTTAATCTTATAAATTCCTGAGTAAAACAAAACTCATCCCATTTTCAAGAATAACCTATTATCAAAACTACATCATCCTTTTAGTATAGAAAGCACAAACCAGTTAGTAGTCCATTATGTCTTGGGGTCTCCTCACTTGTTTATCAATTAGGAACTTTCATATACAAATATGGATTTCTGGCTTCTCTTTTAAAAACAGGAAAATCTGGTACCACTGGAAGCACTAAAGGTATCTGTGTGATACTTGTGTCACATTTACTTTGTAGTTCTTTGGTATTTTCATTTGTTTTAACATTAATTCTCCTACTATACCATATATCTATCTCTTAGTACAAAAACACCATTTTGTGAATGTTATGACTACTCATACAATGATCAAGCTATAGGATTTGGGACTGATTCTGAAAACATCTTAACCAAAGTACCTTTACAATAGAGAAATCTGTGGATACTACCTTTATTGAGCAATCAAAATTTAAACATCACCAATAAAATCACTGACATATGCTTCCTGAACTAACACCCTGAGGACACATCACAAAACTTGGGGAGTAAGTACTATTGCTAAGTTATTAGCCAGAATCTACCAGAAATATCCAAACATCTAAAAAAACAGAAACAATCAGAAACATCCAAAAATCAAAAATTACATGATAGGCTACAAACAGCTATCCAAAACAACAAGGAAAACATGAAAAGTATGGGAATTATAGGTTAAAGAAACTAAAGAAATAAAGCAAACAAATGCAAACATGATCCTTGACTGAATCCCCAATAGAGAAGGAAATAAAACTAAGGATAATATGAGGCAACTATAGAAATCTGAATATAAATTAGACTATATTCATGTACCAAAATTATATTTCTTAAATATAATGATTACATTTTGCTCTTGTAGAATGTTTATGCTTACTTATATCATGCCCTTATTCTTAGGTAATTATATACTTAAATACTTTTGGCAAAGCATCCTGACATCTGCAACTTAAATCTCAAAGGAGAATCAGCAGAAAAAAAAGTATAGAACTAAATTATGTTGTGTGCATGTATGAATATATGATTAATCTTACTAATATGTATAGTTACAATGTGTCAATAAAAAGACTTTAAGTAAATATAGAAAAAACATAAGCAAATTTAGCAACATGTTAAAAAAAACTTGTGGATCTAGAAGGGTGTGTGATTTTTTTCATTCAAATTATTTTCCAACTTCTCTGTAAGTATAATTTTTTTTTTCAAAACAAAAAATTGGGGCTGGGGATGTGGCTCAAGCGGTAGCACGCTCGCCTGGAATGCATGCGGCCGGCGTTCGATCCTCAGCACCACATACAAACAAAGATGTTGTATCCGCTGAAAACTAAAAAAATAAATATTTTTTTAAAAATTGGAGGAGAAAGAAAATTTTTTAAAATTAGATCAGTGGGTTTTTTTAAATTAATAAAAAGAAACAAACAAACAAACAAAAAACCTAGACTATGAACATGACCCGGACACCCCATGCTCAAAAACTTGTATAGAAATGTTCACAGCAGCCAAAAGTGTAAACAAATGTCCACCCATGGATGCACAAAATGGGATATTATCCTGACAATGGAAGATCTTTCAGAGATGGAATTGTTTACTACAAAATTGATTAAGTCTAAAAACTATTGGCAGATACAATTTATCAAGTTATCATAAAATATCCAGAATAGGCAAATCCACAGAGACAGAACATAATTAATGGTTGCTGAGAACTATGGGGTTTAAGAGGGAATGGGAAGTGAAGAAAGTTAGTATTAATTTCCAAGTGAGGAGGTACCCCAGAACATAACAGAAGTCTTCGCTTAGTGGCTTAATAGTAACTATCTGCCCAACAGGAACACACCCCAGAAAGTTTTCATATTAAGATATGAGTTTGTTTGGGGGATCTTAAAAATATTATAAAATTAGTGGTGATGGTTGTACAACTTTAAAAATATACTAAAACAGCCAAACTGTACACTTGAAATGCATAAACTTTATAGGATGTGTAATATATTTCAATAAATCTAAAAAACACAGAGAGCTTAGTTTCCAGTTCAATCTGATTTGCTAGAAGTTTTTTTTTTTTTTTAGAAAGTTAAGACAACCCATAATTTAGGACCAATTAAATTCTGTTTTTTTCAGGATTTATCTAATTTGCTTTATTTACTGGGTTATTCTGACATTATCTTCACAGCTCGGTTCAGGTTTCAGGCTCAATAATAAATGTTAGTTATAATTATCTGCACTCCTGCCCACATCCTGACAATAAAAACATGCTAGATGGCCATTTTCCTGATTTTTGAATATAAAATAATAAAAAAAATTCTTCTATACCAGAGGTTCAATCTGCTGCAATCTTTTAAAGTTCAACAATATTTTAAGAAACAAATGTAAAAGCTTAACAAGGACTTCTTGAAAAACATAAGCAAATAAAACCAGTATAAGTCACAAACTGTGACAGGCCTGAAGACAAATAAAACTAATCTATGTAACAACTAGATCAATGTTGATTTGATCTTCTCCTTACATATACAAATGTATTTCTGCTGCAATATGGATGTGAGCAACAACACAAATAATAACTTTAATAATTCTGAAAAAAATCACAGTGGAAAGGAATACCACAATATTTAATCACATTTTAAATATTAAGTAATAAACTAAGCTTTTTGTATTGACCTGTCAAAGGTGGCACTTATTTTATTAGACTGATTCAATTGAGATTTGAGATTTTTTTCTAAAAGAAATAAAAGTTTGGGCTGAGCATAGAGGTAGAGCACTCATCTGGCATGCGTGAGACACTGGGTTCAATCTTCAGCACCACATAAAAAAAAAAAAATAAAGGTATTGTGTTTACCTAAAACTAAGAAATAAATATTTAAAAAAAAAAGAAAAGAAAAGAAAAAAGAAAGAAAGAAAAACTAGAGTAGATCTTCCCAATTTCTTCCTGGATAATGAGAGCTTTTTTCCCAAACATGAAACAACAGAGACATCTAGTGGCTGCTGGAATACTCTGGGTATAATAATTACAATAGGATATTTTCTCCATTTAGATTACGCTTTGAATTACACAGGTAATGTCTCATAGATCTTTCCCTGAATACTGATTTTTATAATAGGTAAATTTCCATTTACGTAACCACTTTTAAAAAGCAAGATTCCTGCCAGCATGATGGTGCATGCCTGTAATCCCAGAGGCTTGGGAAGCTGAGACAGGAGGATCAAGAGTTCAAAGCCAGTCTCAGCAATAGCGAGGCACTAAGCAACTCAATGAGACCCTGTCTCTAAATAAAATACAAAATAGGGCTAAGGATGTGGCTCAATGGCCAAGTGCCCCTAGTTCAATTCCTGGTTTCCCCGACCACCACCAAAAAAAAAAAAAAAAACAAGATTCCATGCTGGTTCTTTTGAAATTACTATGACAGTACAAAATTAAAAACTATATGAAATATTGTTCCTTATAATAAATAGGTGTGTGACTACTATATTCAGTTAGAATAAAAACTGATGAAGTTGCATTTCAGAGCTTAATTATTTTGCCAAAAAAAAAGTATCTGGAAGAGTAAGGAAGTAGTAAGAAAAGTAATTAATAGCAGAGTTATCTAAACTTGGTCAGATAAAATTAGATTAAAATGTAAGACATGTCCCCCTTTGTTCTAAAAAGGATGGTGTTTAGAAAAGTTGTCATCTGGATTTGATCACCAGCATGAAGGAAAATAAAAAGTTGCCATACATTTATTTACCTGAGATGAAGCAGCTTTGAAGAAAGTTAGTATTAATTTCCAAGTGAGGAGGTACCCCAGAACATAACAGAAGTCTTCGCTTAGTGGCTTAATAGTAACTATCTGTCCAACAGGAACACACCCCAGAACGTTTTCCAGCAAGTCTTCTTGAGTACTGAGAAGAGACATCAATACTGCAGGTGGTGACCTAGAAATCAATGTTTAAATAGCAACATTTTCTTCAAAAGTTAACATACTGACAGTGTTTATAAACTTCAAGCATTTTTTTTTAAATTGCTATTTTCCAAAACCCTTTTAAAAATGTTCTCTTTTATACATCCAATTTTAACTCCTAATTTTACATAACGACAAATACAAATCTAAAAGATATGCTATAAAATATGGACCCTAGAATCCGCCAGCATTGTCGTCACCTCCGGGAAAGCAGGGGACCAGAGGGAGGAAGTACAACTTCCTGAGAGTGGGAGCCAACCAGCACACCTGACTAAATGTGTAGATGGGGAAATGAAATGGAAAAAGCAAGATGAGGCCCAGAAGGAAGGTTCCTGCATGGCTGAGGATGATGCTGTGAACATAGAACAAGAAAACAGCAACCGCTTTGAAAAGTAGGAGTGCTGTGGGCAGAGACAGATATGGGTCACTGCCCTCCCAGAATGTGGCTTCCAAGGCTCTGGCTTCCTCGTGTACAGCCTCGAGAATCCGGACAGTGATCTGACTTGGATGTGGATGGGGATGACAGTATGGGAAGTCACAATACACGGAGGCAGACGTTGTCATCTCTTTTGTCAGCGGGAAGCCTGGTGAAGCCAAGGAGAAAGAGGCATTCCAGGGAAGCAAACCTAAATAGTGGCCCTCCCAGGACCTGCGCCACACCTGAGTTCTCTAAATGGGGCAGTGATGACATGCCATTCACCAGCAAAGATAAAAAGTAGCAAGCAGGAGGTCATGCAGAAGATGAGCAAGAACAGGGACATGGAGAAAATCTCTGATTCAGCTGTGACCATGTTTGAGGCCCTGAAGGCTCTGAGCGATAAAAATGCCTCATCTGTATTGATTCATACTCATTGCCCCTAATGTCAATCCAGTGTTGGCCTGTACACTACAGGAACGCTGGCTGTGGATTCTGTGTTCCAAGAAGCTCTGCCCTCAGTGCAACACCATCACAGTACCTAGAGACCTTCAGAGGATCTACTTGTGAACTAGCCACCCAAGTGGGCTTCGCCCCAAGCAGCCTCACCTGCCCCCATCCTCTGTGACAGTGACCCTCTCCCCTTGTACATAATGCACACAGGGTCCCCATGTACATATATTCACATGCATGCACACAGATATACACACACAGGACTCTGGAGCCAGAGTGGAGGCTGAGGCCCAGACCCTGCCTGCTAGCTCCCACCAAGCCTGGGGACCATACCCATTGGGCCTCTGTTCCCAGGGTGGGGTAGGGAGATGGGGTGGGGAGTAGAGAGGCAAGGCTCTTGAAATACATCTCCCAGAGGGACAGACATACAAACACCAGACTGAAGCACATGTAACATAGACCATGTATATTTACAATGTTGTTATAAATAGGTCAACTCCTTTGCCCTCCATACCCCTAGCTTTAGTTGTATGATTTTCTTCTTTTTTTTAAGAACCTCTGGAAGCAGTGCCTCCCTCAGGGCTGGCTGAGGGCTTGGCCCATCCCCTCTTAGGGTACCTATCTGCCTCTCCCACTCCAGTCATCCCTTCCCTCTCTCATGTGCTTGGTGTTCAGTGGTGTATATTTTTCCTCCCAGATATCAGGTACATGCCCTGAGAGACATGACCCTCTTTAGTTTCTTAGCTCATGAGGTTCTTCATAACAAGTTGAGAGTAGGGAAGGAAGTAGGTCCCGAGCTGAAGCAGAAGATGAGGTTGGGACTGACTGAGGTTGGCTTATAATGAAGATACCTTTAGTTCTTCATAACAAGTTGAGAGTAGGGAAGGAAGTAGGTCCCGAGCTGAAGCAGAAGATGAGGTTGGGACTGACTGAAGGTGCCCCTGGCTGCTCAGCCTTCTGCTAAGAACCATTCCTGGGAATAAAGATGCTGTTCCCAGGGAAAAGTAGTCTCCCCGCCCATCCTGTGGGCCCCGTGGTGTGATGCTATGGCTGTACATTCTATACAAAGGTACTTACTTGTCCTTTTCCTTTTAAATTACATTTGACATGGATTAAAACAATATAAACAGATTTTTTTTAAAATGGACCCTAGATGTTAGCACTTTAAGACACTTGAAAAACATCTATTTCAACTTTCTGCTTTATAGATAAAAGTCACACAATCAGGAAGTCAAATGATTAGTACAATAGTTAGTCAGGAGAACTGTAAGTCTTCCAAGTTTTACCAAATCCTTTATCATTCTCTAAAGGGCAGAGAGAGGATTCAGACTTGGAACTCTGTCACTACATCTTACTTTCTATTTTGCTGCATATGTTTTACTTAGCAATATAAATAATGTCACAATCATCACGATTTATCAAAAGAATAAACAGGAAATAATTATGTGCTTTTATAATCATAAGACTAGGCTAGACAATGTAATGAGACTTTTGTCTCAGAAAATAAAGGGCTATGGATGTAGCATTCTCAGGAAATTTAACATTCACATTAATTCACAACAATGTAAGTTGATTTTCTCCTTTACTGAACTAATTAACACTTCCAGGAGAATTTAAGAGATTATTTACATCTTCTTCTTTTTTTTTCTTTTTTTTGGACCCAGGGCCTTGCACATGCTAACCAACTGCTCTACAACTGAGCTACATTCCCAGTCCTTTTTATTTAATTTTGAGACAGAGTCTCACTAAATTGCCCGGGCTGGTCTCAAACTTGTAATTGTCCTGCCTCTCCAAAGAAACTGTTTTATAATCATGTGCCCACCCTCAATTTTCTCCTTTTGCCTCTGTGATCTTTCTTTTCTGTGACTTCCTTCTTTCAGACCACAAATTCAGGCTTTTCTGCCTTTATATCTTCAACATCTCTATCTTCAAGTACCAGGACTTCTCTATTCCTTAACAGTAGTCACCACACCTTACAAATATCAGATCTGAAATCTTTTTACTTCTCACAATGCCCTCTACCTCCTGCTTTTTAACTTCTGTAATGGCCTCCTCCTCTGCTTGCTTCTTAAGTATAATTCATGCCTCACACTATTGCTAGAATCAGCTGGTTGTATGTCAACTCCTACCAAATAAAGTCTCAAATCTTAATTTAGAATGCCATTTTTGCCACATGTGGTGGCACACACCTCTACTCCCAGCTACTTGGGAGGCTAAGGCAGAAAGATCACAAGTTCAAAGCCAGTCTCACAGTGAGACTTTTATCTCAAAATAAAAAATAAACAGATGTGGATGTACCTTGGTGGCAGAGCACTCTGGGTTCGATCCCCAGTTACACACAAACACACACAAAGCCATTTTTAAGGACATCACCTATTCACTTATCCTGATCCCTTGACTACTCTTCTAGCTTAATCTTCCACCAGACTCTCCCTACTCTGTATCTAGTGGTTCATTTTTTCTTTCATTCAACAAGTGACAGTGGAACCATTCTGGATGCTGTGGATATAGTAAAGAATAAGACAAAAATTCCTGCCCTCACAGGGCTTACACTTTAGGGAGAGAAGATATTGACAGTAAAAAAATGTTAAGTGGCAACATTCCCCAAGGGCATCCAGAACATTCATGCCTCAGTGGCTTTGCACATGACATTTTCTTAACCTATATTCTATTTTTTGTCCTATTGAAATGTTAAACAACTTTATTTTTTAATTTTTTAAAATTTGTTCTAATTAGTTATACATGTTAACTAACTTTAAAGGTCCAGTTTAAACGTCTCTTCCTTAAGAGAGAGGCTTATCTTCCTGGTGTACAATAACTATGTACCCATAATATGCTATCCTTCCTTTTTCTTAGCACTTATCATACACTATACCTTTTATTACAAGATAGTACCATGGATATTTCATTATTGTATTCTTTCCCCAGCATTTTAAATACTTTTCACAAAGTGGGAGCTCAATAGATATTGAACTCATACCCTTTTCCACAGCTACTATGTGGCCAAACAAAGTTTTACAGAATAATAGGCAAGCCAAAAATGTGATTTAGAAACAATTAAAAGAGAAAACCCTTTTGGGTAAATTTTACATTTCAAGATAACTTTAAAATAGTCTATCCACAGAATGAATATGTACTCTAAATTGAGAGTTTCTGTGTTGTTTAGTCTTAAAAAGACATAAGGTAGATTATGACAACCTAATAAACCAAGTTATAAAAACAAACAAACAACAACAACAAAAAAGGACAAAATAAAACAAAAAGCCACTCACAAGGCTGGTTCTTCTTCTTCATCTCCATATGACTTTAGATTATCCTGATCATACTGTGGTAATTCAGGCATTAATCTGGAAATAGATTATTTTAAATATTTTAAATTAGATTATCAATTATTATACCATATTTCAGAGCACAAAGACTAATACTTATTTTGAATGAGGATACCTTTTGTGTTGTTTAAGCCCAGCAATGCTTAACCACTGAGCCTTATCCCCAGCCATTTTTACTTTTTATTTTGAGACAGGGTCTTGCTAAGATTCCAAGGCTGGCCTCACACTTGCAATCCTCCTGACTCAGTTTCCCAAGTTGCTGGAATTACAGGCATGCACCACCATGCATGGCTTATAATGAAGATACCTTTTAGTGAGTTCTTTATAAAATAAATATCTATGGCCAGAACTATTTCAACATAAATTGGGTAAGGAAAAAAATGATCAAAAAGGTCAAAAAAACAAGTTGGCATTCCTGTTACTGAAATAGTCAGGTCTCCTTTTTATTTTTAATTTGGCTTTTTTTCAATGATTAAAAGTAAAAAATGTATATATTCTATTTGTTAGACCATGGTAATATTCACTTAATTGCTTACTTGAAGAGCATATGATAAACAGCAATTTGCACAGGCCTAGCTCTGAAGAGGAGTAATGGGGCCAATGTATTTAACAAAGTCTGGAGATGTTCTGGCAAATTTGTTTTTTGGCCAGCAACCAATTTTGCAGGAAGTTTCTGACTCAACAGCTGATCCTTCGAGATGTATGTTAATGTTTCACACATGGGCTTCAGCATTGCATTCTTAAAGGATGTTTCAGACAAATCTTTGTTTTCTCCTGACAAAACAAATTAAAAAACACACACATACCAAGAGAGAGTTAGTAATAGAAGTTGATTGATTCATGATCAACATCATTTAAGAAAATGAAAATTAGACATAGACATTACAAAATTCCTAACTAGAAATAAGAAGTGAATACTTATTTCAGTTAATCAACTGTTTTAATGACTTTTACACTACATTCTTTAAGAAAGCAAATATTCAATAAAGATGTTCTACTCACATTACCTGAATCACTATTATTTTCATGTATAATGGTCTTTGGATACACTGGCCATTTTTCTATTTGTGTCCATACTGCAATGCAGCATCATATACAAGTTTTTTCTTCTCTTTTCTTTTACTGTATAGTACTATTCAATTCAAACATCTAAAGCTATTGTTTTAAACTTTTCAACATGTTATTTTCTATCATTCTCATTATTATTCCCTTTTTTACTTGCCTGTAACAGTCACCAAAAGAGGCAAAAGCAAACTGTGGATGCCTTGGGAAAAAAATTCTTTCCATTCACTGATTAGATTTACAGGAAGATTGCCAATGGTATCCAGAGTTGTTGAATCAAAAAAAGCACTGAGATCACAGGCCAAATCACAGCTGACACAGGCAAACAGTTGTATGAGTGGAACAGAACACAATGCCTGATTCTCATTTGTTGTCTGAAGAAACAACAGAAATGAAATCAGTAAGCCGACTTCTACCAGAATACTATGAACAAATAAAGGGAAATTCTTCTTATACTTCTCTGTATTAAAAAATAAAAAGCAGTTGAAGTGTATAGTCTGAAAAAGTTTATGTATGTTACATCACAACAACTTTTTTCAAAGTAAGATACTAGCTACAATTTATTCTAAGGTGCCCTTTTTTATTTATAAACTCTGGAAGAAAATATTAACATCTACCACTTCCCAGTTACAATACATTAAATGTGCATTTCCAATCACCTCAATAGCCCTGTTACAAGTTGCACACTAAATTATTTTACAATAAAGAAACTGAAATCATATAGCTCAAGTTTAAAATCCCAAGTCACACAGCTAATAATCAGGTAAAGCAGAGACTCAAAAAACAATTCAGTCCTGACTGACTTGCCATCCTGAAGGCCACAAGCAAACTCTGGTTGCTTTGAGTCATAAAAAGAATACCAATATCCTCTTAAAATACATTTTAATACCAGGTCAAGAATCTCGTCACTGAATTATAATGATAGTCATCATCAGTCATTTTCCTAGTCTGCCTAATAGTACCTAATGAGTATAATATCTACAAAAAAGAACTAATTAAAATCACCTAAAGAATGTGATGAGTAGCCAGGCATGGTAGCACATATTTGCAATCCCAGCTACTCGGAGAGTGAGGCAGGATAGCAAGTTCAAAGTCAGCATTAGCAACTTAGCAAAACTCTGTCTCATATAAAAAATAAAAAGGGCTAGGGATATGGCTCAGTGGTATAGTGCCCCTGGTTTCAATCCCAGTACCACCAATGAGTAAATAGTTCTGATACACACAGGTAAGCACAAAGACCAAACAGAAGGAAAGATATATCAAGTTAATTTACCTCCAACCAAGCCAACATGGAACACATGATGAAGTCCCATTCACTCTGTGCCAAAGGAGATGAGCAATACTTCAGAAATAAGGAAAGGAACCGGATTATTTCTATATTTACACCCAGTACCTCTGGACTTGCTTCTGATAAATTACTGTGGTGAAGATAAAAACAAAACAATCAAAACATATTAAAGAATTATATTCAATTAGAAAATACTTCGTTTTAAATCATATACTTGTAAATAACTGACTTAAATATCTACTATCCTATTACTGTACAAAATTATAACTACACATAACCTAGGTCCACCTTGTATATGGGAAGAAAAAAATATAAAATCACCTACCAACTAAAAAGAAAAATATCTTCATGTTCTTTCTTCCAAGATATTATAATTTTTAATATACCATGTAACAGCTCTCCATCATCTATGCTTCTGGTTTGCAGACAAGAATTAAAAATGGCAAGATGTCCAAAACCTCCTAGAATAAAAAAATCAAAAGAAAAGTTTAAAATTTTTGAATTATATTGCTACTCTAAAAAAGAAAGTCTACTTTGAAAAGCTAAACTCTTTCTTGAGAAGTGCCCAAATCAAAAACTCTTTAGAAAGGCTTATATGAAAGAGTTAACAAATGAGCATATTATTACAGGCCAGAGATCCTATCTCCATAACAGCACCTAGTACAAAACAAAAACTATTCTAAATCTGATCTGCTCTTACAGAGTTTGAATCTTTAGAATCCCTACAATTCTCAAAATCCATCTTCTGATGCATCCTAACACCCTCTATTCCCAACCTTCTACCTTACATACCAGCTGAACAGAACTATCTGTACCCTTGTATGATTTTGTGTATCAGGAATGCTCTTTCCCAACTATGTCCCACTATGTAAAGGTGTTTTATCCTCCAACACCTAGTTGAAATACTTGTGGTTTGTAAATCTCCATTGATACCCTCAAAGCAGAGTGGAAACTCTTTCCTTTCAACCATTTCCATACTATTATTTTGCTACATCATTTATAACATGATAGAACTTTACTTATGTCTGTCTTCTCTACAATAGACTTCAATACAGAAGATTTTTGCATTTATTAAGTTAACAAATAAATAAACTAATAAACTAAGAGTGCAGAGAATTCAAAAAAAGTTTCAAATACTGCAAAAGCCTTTACATGTTCAATCACTGGCTGAACCAGGAGAAATGAGGCATGGCTTTAAAAAGCTATAGATGCAAAAGAAATGATCACATGGCTATTTTTTGAGTGTAAATCTTTCCTTAAGGACATAGTATTCCTTAACTACAAAATGATAAAAGCCAATCTTCAGGCACAGTCATCCTAATGTCTTATCAACTTGTTATATAACAGAAGCATAAAATAGGAACAAACATCAGTAATTCAATTTATTGCTTTGCTACATTTAGTTTTACATATTAAAAAAATACTTCTTTCATCTCAAGTAATTATTAAGATAATGAAATATTAATTGTCAGGCAACTAACCATCAGTACTGCAAAGGTCCTCCTTAGTCCAACCCAAAAGAGCAGGTATACATTGAGCACTGAATTCTTTCTTTTCTTCTTTTGACAAAAATGGACAGAGACTTTGAATGGTATGCAAATTGCCTTCTGTTAGTGGAAAGAAACTGTTTAAAGAAAAAATATGAGTCACATTTATTCTACATGTACTTATTTCATAAAATTCTTATTCAAACTATTCCAAAGAACTAATAATTCCACCATATAAATACTTGACTATGATGAGACTGACAACTGCTGATTCTAAATGATGAAATTGTACTTGGTTTTGTTTTGTTTTACTGCTCCTCTTTTCTATATAGTCTTAATTTTTTTAGATGAACATAATTTGTCCCCTATGTATGACTTTTTTAAAAATATACCAACGGTCTGGGGTATAGCGCAGTGGTTCAGTACCTTGCCTAGTATGAATGAGGCCCTAGGTCAATTTCTAGCACTACAAAAAATAAAAATAAAAATGTACAAACATACACACATAATTATAAATATGTATATATAAAGATATATATATTATATATACATATAAATGAATACACTATCAATATTATTTCTTTTTTTAATATTTATTTTTAGGTGGACACAATATCTTTATTTTATTTTTATGTGGTGCCAAGAATTGAAGCCAGTGCCTCACGCATGCTAGGCAAGCGTGCTATCACTTGAGCCACATCCCCAGCCCTAATGTAATTTCTTATTCTTTGTGTCATTTTTATTCTGAGTTATTTTTACAATGTAAGCACATCTACTAATCCCAAATATAAAGTTCTAAAACAAATTTTAGATAAGATCTATAAAAATCAAAATTTAGTTCAGAATTCTACTATGCCAGAATACATACATATCATTAAAAAATTCTTCTTGGTGAATCACTCAATTCAAAATGTTTGTGAATCTCAGCTGATGATAAAGTTGAAGTATTAATGTGAATGCTGAGTGCTACACTAGTATATCCAGACCCACAATCTACTTCTGTAACAAATTTATTGCATTTCTAGAACATATTTCATAGGATAATCTTATTTAAGAGAAGAGAAATAAACCACTTTCACATAGAATAAAATGATGAAAGAAGTGTGTTGGGAACAGAAAAAGATTTGGGGGGAATATAGAACATGAGTTGCTTCAAAGTTTTACTTTTCATTCTTTAATTTCCTCATTTCCTAAACCTTGTTTTTCAGATTCATTAAACATTATTCATCAATTGGAGATTGCCAGGTAAGCAATTATAACAAAGTAAAAACTTTTAAATAAGAATACCTTTCTTTTCTTTTATAATGTGGCTTTACTTCATCAGATGAAATACTTCGGGAAAGGATCAACTTAGCAATAATGAGAGACCAGAGTGTGCCATTTTCCCTGGATCTAAACAAGGAAGAAAAAAAATTACATTGCATTTGGGAAGCATTCTTAAAGAGTTTTAAACATTGGCTATCTAGACTACTTTTACTGAATTAAAATAAATCACTTTGTGAAGGCATCAATTCACCCAAAACTTCACATCCAAGCAAGTATCATAATTACCCAAAGGACTGGGAATTTAGGCTTTTAATACTCCTTCCACAACTGAGACTGAGCTCTCATTCCAAGTCAATTCCAAAGTCCCTCAAATCCCAACAAAGGTGATGAGCTTGAAAACCAGAGACTATAGCTGAGAAAAGGATATCTCCCAGAGGATAGCTAGTCTGGATTACGGTGAAAACCCAACAAGCACTAATACACACTGAGGAAAGTTGTGAGTGTCAAATTTGTGGATTGAGGTTGGAGAGGAAGCCTGGGTCCTCCTCTGCCACTATAAAACATGCTCAAACTATTATAGACAACTGATAACCTCTTAAACAAAAAGTCTTTTCAAAAAATCAAATACCTAACTACCATAAGATCCACAATGACTGTTTTCATTATGTAGTTTCCTTAACTTCATGTTGTGGTTGCAACATTAAAATATACCTAGAACATGTAATAAAGATTGAATCTGAAAGTAGAGGCAGGACGGATCACACATAACAAATTAAAATTTTCTATAGGGTTCTATTTCTTTCATCAACATCTGCTCCCTGAATATACAAGCCAAGACCAAATATACCCCCTACAAAATATTCAATAATATCCATTAAGTATTTATCATGAATATGGATTATTTCAATCAAACCTCCAAAACATTAGCATGAAGTGGGCTTATCCCTTAGAGAAGACAAAATCATACACAACTAAAACAGTCATTTAAAAAACAGAAATTGAAAAGGATTCTTACCTATTAAACAGAAGCTGTAGAAGGCCAGCAGTATTACCAAGCGCACGAAAGTTATCAAATGTAATGTCCATTTTTTGAAGCATTTCACAAAATCCAGTCACAAAAATAGGTGGATTGTCTAGCTCTTCACACCACTGAAGTGAATACAGCAGTTCTGCAACTAACAGAATGGACAGGACTATATTATCAAGTGTACATGTGGCTAAACTCTTGAATCATTTTCACTTCAATGCCTCATTTTCTAACTCTGCTATGCCCACTTACCTCAAAACATCTATAAAATGAGTTTCAAATCTGATTTGAGATGTACAAGGATAATGAAAACTAAGAAGAGTTGTCTGACAAAGTATCACCCTTGCCAGATATGGGGCAGCCTGTGCCCCAGTCTGAGCCACTCAAGAGGCTTAGGAGAGGATTGAGATTAGGAAACTTGGGAAAAAAACTAGGAAACTCAGTCTCAAAACAAAAGGCCATTCCTCTTCAAATCTTTCTTCATGCTTTTTTGGATTGGTTAAAAATATGACAGGGGAAGGGGGTAAAAAAAAAACACCACCATGAGCCCAAGTAACAGAGTAGTCTGGTCTGGATTCATTTCTATGTCCACCTCAACTGTATATACATAATTAACCCTGAGGACACTACAACTTATCTCACAGGACTGTTGTGAGAATTAAATGATCAAGTGTCTATCACAAAACCTGGCATTCATAGGTTTATAATACATAAAAATCACAGCTCCCTTTTCTAAAACCACATACAGATTGTGGAGTCAGAAGCCTTGAGACCTAGTTCAGAAAAGACTTTCACAAGCTAAGTAACTCTTATCAAGTCAAAATATGTATGTACATTCCATGTATGTATTATATATCAAAATACATTCTGCTGTCATATATGACTAAAAAAAAAATGAAAAATAAAAATAACAAAAATTTTAGAAATCCAGTGATAGGGTTGATAAGAATTAGTAGCATGGGGGCTACGGTTGTGGCTCAGTGGTACAGCACTTGCCTTGCATGTATGAGGTACTAGGTTTGATTTTTTTTTTTTTTTAAGAGAGAAAGAGAGAGAATTTAATATTTATTTTTTAGTTTTCAGTGGACACAACATCTTTATTTGTATGTGGTGCTGAGGATCGAACCCAGCGCTGCAGGCATGCCAAGCGAGCATGTTACCGCTTGAGCCACATCCCCAGCCCCGGGTTTGATTCTTAACACCTCATAAATAAAAATAAAGGTCCAGCAACAACTAAAAAAAAATTTAAAAAAAGAATTAGCAGCACAATTAATAAAAATGAATTATTCCTCTAATTTCCACTTTTGTTTGGACAGATTAATTCTGAGCAAAACTGTAAACAGTGGATTTGCCTCCCCCTGTCCTCAATGAAATGTGCAGCTGGCTAACTTCCACAGAGCATATATTCTCTTCTATTAGTAACTGTGTTAGAGCTGAGAGATTACAAAAAGACTGACACAGTGCAAATCCTCTACCTTTAGTACCATCTGTATAAGCCACACCATTAATCACAGTTGTTGTTCTTCCCCTCCCCGCCAAAACACATAGACAGGTTTATTTAGGAAAGCAGATAGACATTCAAGGGAGAACAAAGTCAGGGAGTAATCTCAAAAAAGAGATGCCCATGGGGTAAGCAAAGAATACAGTCTTAAGGAGAAAGCAGGCTATCTTCCATCTAATCCAGGTCTCCGAATGGGGAAATTTCCTGAGGTTCTAAGTCCTCTTGAAATTCAACATTTCAACCTCCACTTGTCAGAAAAATAATTAGGGCTCAAATTTAAAGATATAGAGAGGTTCAGCTGGGTCCTGTGGCACACACCTATAATCCCAGCTGCTTGGGAAGCTGAAGCAGGAATATCACTGGTTTGAGGCCAACCTCAACAACTTAATGAAATACTACCCTATCCCAAATAAAAAAAATTAAAAGGGCTGTGGTATAGCACAGTGGTTAAATGCCCCTAGTTCAAGTACCCAGTGCAAAAAAAAAAAAAAATACAGAAGTTCAAAAATCAAGGGAAAATTCAGAATGTTTGGTAAAAACATACCAAAGTTTCACAACCACTCTCCTTAGGATATGTGCCCCAGGATCTCCTTCTCCCTATGTCATACCAACTTGATAACTGATTTTATGCCAAATTATGCTGTACAGCTAACAAATTATAGCAAGATTTCAGTATATATGAATCCAATTTGCAATTTAACACCACTTAAGTTAACTGCAAGCTTCCTATCACTAAAATAATTAATAGAAAGAGAAAGATTCTTAAAGATTTAAGTTACTATGTAAATATTATTTTAAAATTATATTTATTTGTGCATTATATCTGAATTCTCATTACTTACTTATTTTCTCAAGCACATTATTTTCTAGGACTATTTTCTTCTTTAGTGCAACAAAAATCATCTTGCTTAATAATGCTGAAGTACACAAATGGCTGGGAAGTGTTTTTGTATCTTGTTCCTTAAAATCTGTTTTAAAACACTCATAATTTAAACTCAGTCTTCCCTCTAGAAGCGGTCTGTATAACCACTGTGAAAAAAAATACAATTACATACAAAAATCATTAACTTTCTAGATTATTTACTATATATGTAATTCATGCAGGAAACAGCTGAGGTTATTAGTATGTATAGTTTATTAGTAAAACCTCAAAAACATGGAAGTTTGGTTTTTATTACAGGAAATTATCAACATGTATATTTCTTCAAGATTTCTAAGGACAAAACCAAATCTCACTCACCTTTACACCCAGCTCTGACAATGTCAAAGGCAAAACAAGATACTCATTTTTTTTTATTTCCCCAGAACAAAATAAAATATTCAAGTCTGTATGAAATCCAAAATTAAGAATGTGATATGCACTCTCCAATCTCAAACATACCTGAATAGGAAGAGACTGTCTCATCTCTTCCCACTCACTGTTGTTTGGCATTACACTTCCAATATAAACTCCCAAAAGATAAGTACCTTCACTCTCTAGAAGTGTATTTAACAAATCATCAACAGCAGACAAGAGGACCTGCAAACTGAAAATAATGTAAAGAATTTAACTATTATAATTATGCTATGACTAGTTTTAATACCCTAATAGATAATAGCATACTTGAAAGAAAAAAGACAAAAATAGAAATAGCAGTAAATGACGCCCTCTTCCCTGTAGACATACAGTCAAGCAAAATAGAGAGCTGCTTCTATTTCATAATGAAGGTGACTAGACCAATTTCAGATCTGATATTTCTGAAATACAACTACCTTATTTCATGAAAAGAGCACAATTCTTTGATCCAACCTCAAAAACCTCTATAGGCACTGTTTCCATTCTTATTATATGTATTTAGGTATGATATGTGAAATACATTTGTAATTCAATAAAACAACCAAGAACAATGAATACACATGACAGTCAGGAGAGATTACACTTAAAAAATCTACACCAGCCTTCAACACAGGATAGTAGTACCACCATATCACTGACCACAAATTAGCAGTCCAGGAGATAAAACAAATCTTTCTTCAATTAATTGAAAGTTTAATGGAAGATCATTAAAAACAATTGTTTTGGAAAAAATGTGTATATTTGCATCTCAGAGTCCTATAGATTTCTTACATAATAAGTTATTTTTCATAGGCACTCACACTAATCATGGAATCTTATTCAAGGACAATGGTTTAGTATAAAAGAGACACTGTGCAATTGGCTAAAAAAATTTACCTTGTGTTATCCAAAGATGAAGACTGAGCTTGTTTCTTCAGCCACAGAGCAGACGAATGTAGGAAGGTACTCTGTTTATGTGTACTGCCAGTTTGATGAACCAATAAATTTACACCAGAGAGCCAAGTATTTTTCAGTTTACAGATTAGAAAATCTAAAATTAAGATGTTAATAGGAATTTATAATCTCACTGAATTAAATATCAATACAAAATGTCTTAAAGAACTCATTGCAGATCTGTGATATTTAAGATATCATTTTAAAAATAAAATAAAATAAAAATTCAATTGCTAAAAATTAACTATGCTGTACACATGCAACACTACAAGCTACCCTGTTATCATATAAATGTAAAATGGTAAGATTTTATAAGTCAAGTCATTACTGCTCTGAACTTCTTTACTAAACAAGTTTTCCTTTTGGAGATACAATAAAGAGATTACTATTTCCAAACAGACAAGTTAGTATTAAAGAAGGGCCTGGGGAAGAAGGGTTCTCTATCATATCATTTTTTATATCCCTTTGATAAATAAACGGGAGTTGACACATAGGGCAAGAATAAGTTTTGCAATGATCTCACATAATCTCAACTGCATTTTGATATGCACCAAGACAGAATGTTTCTTACAATAACAAAGAAATAGTATTTCCCTCTTCTTATGAATGAGGAAACTGAGGCATCAAGAAATTAAGCAACTTGCCAGAGCTACTAAGTAGAGAGGCTAAGATTCTAAATTATCTATTTTACCCCCTTCCAAAACTATTTCTTTGATCAAGTAACACCTAATACATCTTTAACTTGGTTTCTAAAACTGATTTATACAAGATTGTAGATATTTACTTATAATGTTTTAAACTTTCAAACACGTTATGATTCAATTAATAAAGCCTGGGCACTTACACTCACTATGAAGGTCAGAGCCGGAGATTCCCAACAAAATATTTGAGCAGTAGGCTATTACCTGGCAAATGTGTTTTTTCTTTGCTCTGAGCACATAACTGAAAGAGAGTTAATAATAAATCTTCAGAAGATGGCATTAGCAAGCATCCTTCTGCTGAGCTGAAATAGTTATACGCCACATCACAGATAAAAGACACTGATGAATCACTATTTTCAGCTTCTGACAATGTCTTTGTTTTGTATAGAGTTTCATGAAGTTTATCAATAATTCTTCCAACATATACTTCTCCAATCAAGTAATCTAGAAAAAAAAAAAGTCCAAACAAAAAATAAAAAATATTAACAGTGTATTTTAAAATATCTTACCTTGAATTAGCTTTTTTTATGTGGATTTTTAAAAAATATTTTTATTAGTTATAGATGGACACAATCCTTTATTTTGTTTATTTTTTATGTGGTGCTGAGAATCGAACCCAGTGCCTCATACATGCTAAACAAATGCTCTAAAACTGAGCCACAACCCCAGCCCTTTATGTGGGTCTTTTAAGGTGCTCATGTATTACATAAAAGATTACATTAACAAATCAATCTGTCCTGACACATAAAAATCCAAAGATAAAGCAGTTTTAAATTAAGTTTAAAAAATTGCAATAGTTTACAAAATTAATAGTAGCTTTGCCATATCCAAAACATTTTGAATAGAAAACTAAAAATACTAAATACCTTTGGAGTCACACTATAAAGATGAATAAACATTTAGTGTACTTAAAAAAAAAAATCAAGATATTTGAATAAGTCTCATTAATCTGAACCAGTAATCTGGTTGCAATCTGAGCAAGGAATCCCCTCAAAAGGTGAAAAGGATTATTATCTCCTGCTAGAGAACAAAAAACATATTTTCCCTACCATTTTTAATATGTTGGGATAATACCAAGCTTAGAAGAGTCCATTCTTCCGAGAAGTGAGAATCTGAAGACAAGGAGGGTTCCAAGTTCTTATTACAAAGACCATCTGCCAAGGCAACCAGTTTCTCTCCAAGGATATTGCCTTTTAGCCAAGAAGTTACTAAAGCATGTTTATCTGAACTAGAACATGCCTAAAACCATAAAATTAAAGCAAAGATTAGAAGCAAGATCAAAAAGTACAAATTTCTGAATTATTATCTGTACCATTATCACCACCCTTCATCTTAATGGCCGTAACTTTATCCCCCACTCCTCCTCATCCTAGTGTTCAAGGAAGATTGGTATATACCCTGTTCCCCACTACCTCTGGTTTATGTACACTTCCATGTGTTATAATGTTTATCCTCCCAACCATAAATATTACCCTTCTTCTTTATCAAAACCCCATCCACTCTTTGAAAATTAGTTTAAATCCCACCTGCTTTATGACATCTTCCCCCATCCACTCTAGCCCACAAAGATCATTGCTTTTCTCTGAATTTCTAAAGCACTTACTGGATTGTATTATTACTTAAATATTTCATCTGTGTATGTCTTGTCTTTCCAATGAGATTGTAAGTTCCTTGAGAGCAGAGACTGTCTTAAACTTCTTTGATACCTGCTATCAACACTGCAGTTATGTTCAATGAATAATGAATGGATGAACTTTGAAGATAGATTTATAAATGCTCTATAGATATGACATTTTGTTCATTAATTTTGCTAAAATTAAAGAACAATTAATGTATAATAGTGGTAAATTACTTCAATATGAACAAATGGACTTATTTCCCCAAATTCTATGAAACAGAATTACTGGGGACAGGTATCTGACAGCAACTTATTTATTTGCATTGGGTGGAGAAGTAAGGAAAAAAACTTGTAAATCCACCCCCAAAAGCATGCTGATCCATGTTCCCAGAGCTTCTTTTGCTTTATGGGCTGAGAAGAAAGGAATTTGCAACTTGGTTCATTTCAAAGCAATCTGGAAAAAAAAAATCCAAGTGCGGATTGGGTAGTGCCTGATAAACTGCTTATCCTTTTATTTAAAAATTATAAGTAATCAGAGCTTATATTTTAGTCCAAGCTTTATCATTAAACTAGCCTTATGACCTTGGACAAATCTCTTAACCATCCTGGGCCTATCTACTAATTTGAAAACTAGAAAGATTAACCTACAGAAACCCAAAGGTCCTTTTATGACTCCAAATTTCAGTTTTGTTTTTTATTTGTTCATTTTTAAATAAGCTGACTTTATAACTCTACCTAAAAAAAACAGGTTCTATAAACCATTTAAAAATATTTAGCATTTGAATGGCTATAATACTGGCTTTCCTAAAGTAATTTATCAAATAAATCCAACCTATTCTATAGAATTCTTGTAGTGAAAAGAAAAAAAAAACTTCTGAGTAAAATGTCTCTCAAGTTAGCAAGTCATAAAGTTCAACATCTTAAGCACTGACATGTTTAATGTAAAAATCCAAGCAGCTGTAAGGAGATGCAAGGCTAATGAGTCATGGAAACACAGGAGGCAAATACTATCTAGGAACTTCCAAACAGTATGCTGGAAGCAGATATTCTTCTAAAAAGGTCTGAATACTAAGACTACCTGGTAGGAGTTATCAGTCTATGTTTATCTAATTATTGACCCCTGCTGAGGATGTAGCTCAGTGGTAGAGTGCTTACCTAGCAAGCCTGAGGCCTTGGGCCCAATACCCAGTACTGCCAAAACAGTACTCATCATTCTAATTATTGACTCCCTCAGCTGAGATTCTAGGCTTATCAAGCAGCTGTGTGATAATTTGGCATTTCATGTAGCTTGGCTATGGGAAAGGAGGCACTGAGTAAATTAACAGTGTGCCTGGTAAGTTATACATTCATTGAATAATAAGAAATGTAAAATTTTGTATGTTTTGTAAAAGTAAACTACTGAGGAAAATGGGAACTTATTGTTTAATATACAACAAGTATGGGTCTTACAATACAAAAAAATTCTAAGGACTGGTTGCACAACAATGTGAATATACTTATCACCACTGACCGTATATTAAGAAATGGTTGGAACAGAGCTAGGATACATATAAATCAATGTTAGCATGCATAAGGCCCTGGGTCAATTCCCTTCCTTCCCAGGAAGGAAGGAAGGAAGGAAGGAAGGAAGGAAGGAAGGAAGGAAGGACAATAGGACGATAAATTTTATACTAACTTTAAAAATAGAAAAAAAAAAACTTGTAAAACAAAAAAGCAATAAATGCCTTAAAAGGAGGAAAAATTTTAGATGGCTAGTCACTCTAGTTGGAAAAATGTTATAACATATCTTCATTAGAAAGGAATACTTAAGCCATTTTTTAAAAGTTTAAGTTGTGTGTTCTTTGTTTTCACCATTAATATTCCTATTAAGTCAAGTTACATGTCACATAAAAGCTGGAATATTTTAATTTGCCTTCACAGTATTCCAGAGTAGGGAAAATTTAATTTTCTGAACTGTTCTAGCAAAGCTACAACCACTCAATTCACTTCTACAAAAGACCTAGGATAAGAGTAGCAACTTGCATACTTAATTAAAAGATAATAAAATGTTTAATTCTCCCTGCATTGCTTGTTAGGAAAGAAACACTGGCTTTCCCAGAAATTGTTTGTTTTTCCCTGATATGCCTAACCAGAAGAATAACTATACAAAAAGGCAAAACTAAATGTCTTCTCAAATTAAGGTAAGGAAGTTACAATAGTAAGCAAGTTCACTAACACAGATACCCAATTACCTGGCCATATTCAGTGTGTGAATATAACTGTGGCTTTGACTTTTCTATACCTACAAATACAAAAAAGAAAAAAAAAAAAAAGTCGAAGATACCTTTTGAATAACCTGATGAAGAGAATTCCATTCCAGGTCCTCCTGAAAGAAGAAAAGGAGTTAGAAACAATATGATAAAAAGAACAGCAAAACTTTTAAAAGTAATGAAATCTCCGTGTAACTAATTCAAAACTAAAACATTTCATCCAATTTTAAAAATTATGGACTGAAAGAACTCACCCTTTTATTCCTAACATTTTGTCATTTTGTTATTGCTGAACCTGCCCAGAAGCCTCAGATACTTTCCAATCAAAAATACATTGGGTTATTTTGTTTTCTTTTGTTTTGGGGTGTGTATGAGGTGCTGGAGATTGAATCCAGGGCTTTGTGCATGCGAGGCAAGCACTCTACCAACTGAGCTATATCCCCAGCCCATATTGCTTGTTTTTAAATTGACATTCATGGGCAAGAAATAAAGCAAAAACAATCCCAAGAAAACTTCTTACTCTCATTTATTATGACAATAACTTAGAAAGATATACAAAAGTAATACCTTGGTTAGATCATCCAAGACATCTTTTCTTTCTACGTCACTGTCACAGCAACAGAGGGCACTATACAAAATGTCCACCAGGAAACCAGCATCTTTCCTTTGATCTTCATTTAGCCAACCTATTAGTTTATGATATAAAAATTGCACTGCAGGATTTTTTTGTGCAAGTTTGGTTATTTCAAGAGGTTTGCCTTTGACAATACTCTCTTTTTCATCACCAAGGAGCATTTTAAATACTTGGCTTGAAGAGAAGGACTCAAGAAGAGTAGACAGAAACCTTAAATGTTGCTCTGACTTTTGTTCATTAACATAATTAATACTCATCTCTGCAAGTTTACAGACCAAGTCTTCCAAAGGTTTTTTCCTTAGAGGAGACATAATGTCTGAAGAATTATTAGTGAGAAAAGATTCAGATTCAGTTGGTAATTCAGAGGCTTCACTGTTCTCTCCTTCTGAAGATACATATTTTTCAATCTCTTTATTACCTTCAGATGTCTGATCAGCAAATCTAACCTTACCATTTTTTTTTTTATTTGATTTCAAGGAGCTCTTTGGCTTCTGAAGGACCTCTAACAGGTTAGATACACCCAAAACAGATTTAACATCAGCCTCTGGCTCATTGATTTTCTCGACACAAATCTCTGATAGTTTTTCCCAGAAATTGAACAGTACATTCTCCAAGTTTTGCACCATTTTATCATCTTTTTCTATGTCTGCTTTAGCTTCCCAGGAACTTAAAGTTTCTGCTAAATGGTTAAATAATTGACCATGTTGCAATCCTGGATCTTTGAGAACTGTATCAATAAAAGGGATCAACTGAAAGAGAAAGTAAAATATATAAACATTCAGTTTTCAAGAAAAATAAATTTTAAACAAATTTAGAAGACTATAAAATTTCATATTTAATAACCAAAAAACAATTTTTCCTCAGAACTGCGAAAAAAAGATCATTTTTCTATCATACAAAAAGCTTAATGATTCTACCATATTCTACCTAAAATCATTTATTTTTGTGCTATGATTAACCATGATTTATAATCCAGTTTTCTTTGCATCTACATGACTTTTTCAGGTAATTTTTGCTTTTCTTTCTTTTACAGGCACATCTAGATATGAGACTACAAGTAAAAGATGAGGCCTAAAGAATTCATAACTTCTTCTTAATAAATTTCAAAGGTAAGAGAAGTTACCTATCTGAGACAACAACAACAAAGATCTAGTCTTCTGTAATTTCATTAATTTCTTATTATGGGGACCATACTGTGGAACCTGCTTTCATCACTAGATTTAAAAGCCAAGCCCAACTGCTCACAAAAGTATAAATGTATTTGAGTATTTTAGAAGTAACAAGATGATATTATACAATTTAAACTTAATACAAAAGATAACAAACATCATCTTTCAAATTCAGAAAATTTTGCACTGTATATATCTCAAACAGGATTTTAAATCCAGAACTTGGTGTATTTAATCAGCCTAATGCATAGTCATTAGATATTATATTACACTAGAAACTAACAAAATAGAATTTTTACTTACTTGGTCGAACATACACATTATTTAAATAAAATCTATATATGGAAGGTTAACTACTGAAAATGGCAACAAGACACAATGAGCTTATGTCTTTATTATATTTGTACAAAGCATTGATGATTTTCATGTTAAGTACCTGATCATTGATGAGCATCTGTTCAATCTCTTCCTCGCCTAAGTTTTGTTGCATTATAAAACGTAAGCATTCAAAAAAAGCAGACACTACTGCTGAGCACTCTGAAAAGCTCGTTCTAATTCTCTCTGTTGCCAGCCTAAGAAATAATAAATAACTATAGATTACTCTTTCATGAATAAGAACATAAGAAGAAAAAGAAATTTGAACCATAACTGTATATCTTTTACTAAGTGAAAAGATTTTTCAAGTATTAATAAACAACCATAAAATTTATCAGGCTCATTTTCTGCATTAAGGCATTTGTTATCAATATTAGAATAATATAACATTTGAAAAATGGACTATTTCTTCTAGGAATCACCATATTTACCTAGCTTTTTGCTAGGTACTAATAAGAAGCCTTGAGTGTACCCAAAAAAGAAGTCTGGGCTGGAGGTATAGCTCAATGATAGAGTGGTTGCCTAGCATGCATGACACCATGGGTTTAGTAGTAGGGTGGGGTGTGGAGGAACAACAAAACTGAGCTGACTATACTCTCAGGTGCTTTAATCCCAGCCACTTAGGAGGCTGAGGCAGGAGGGTCACTTGAGTTCAGGAGTTCAAGCCCAGCCTGGACTACTCACAATGAAACCCTCATTTCAGTAAAAAAATAATAATAATAATAACTCCAATTGTATTTTTCCAAAAAGTTTAACAGTATTTAATAAACAGCAAAACAATTTGGAGAAATTCAAATAAGAATATAAACAAGAAAATATCCTTTGCTTTTAAAAATATAGAATTTAAATTCTTTACCCTGCTACTAGAGAGGTGAGGAAATTTTTGAAGAAATCCAACTTTGGATCTGTAATGGACTGAGGCAATTTGCTGATAAATGGCAGAAGATACGGATATATGACTGTAGCTAGGCCCCGACCACCATCACGAACCACAGTCGACAACTTTGGAAACACACTTTTTTTTGCATTTACATGAAGCCAACAGTCCTAACCAAAGAAAAGATTACAATAATAATGAGAGATCATAAACACTTTTCAATTGAGACATAGACATATAGACTCTCAAAAATAAAAATCAAATATTTTACCTAAAAAGACTAAAATCTCATCATCATTAAAACAAAAATCTAAAATTATAAATATATTACATATAAAATCACACATTCCGTATGCTTACAGGACAATATTAATCAGGAATAATTATTTAATTTAAAGTATTTTCATAAAAGCTGGTCTTTTAAAGAGACAAATTATATTTTATCTTATATAAGATTCAGGCATGCTGACTATACTGAAACATAGATTCAAAAAATAATTAATATTGGCCAAACACAAAGTAAAATAAAAATCTCTACACCATTTTATAGTCACTTGAATATTTGTACTAAATTTAGATTAAGTATTTATTTCCAAGAAGCATTTTTCCCGTAAGTTTTAGATATTATTATCTGATGGTATCTCTCTCATATTGTATCTAAGATTTCTAAAATACAAGTAGAAAGAAAAGTGTTCCCCCAATGCATAAATGTGCCTCTCTTACATACCTCAACAGTTGTAAGTGTATAGAGTACAGCCTCCCAGAGTGCTGGACAAACAACTGGGTCACTGTCATCAATGCTAAGTAGAACAGATGGGCTCACTTTGGAAGCTTCATCTTTCATTAAATGTGGAATGCGCTGGCACAAAGCAGACACTAACTCAAAATATGCTGAGCGGATCTAAAAGAAGCAATAGAAAGGTGAATTAAATTAAAACCTAGTAAAGTTTGATAAGATTTATTTATGGTAGTAGCAGATAAGGATATTCACATAAACCCTGCCACTGATAAAACTAAATAGCTATAAAAATACTTTTTAAAATCTACTTAAGAATATCAAATGGCTAAAAAGACATCAGGAATTATCAGGGCAAAGTAAAGGCAGAAAGACTTAATTTAACATTTTCAATGACTAAAGTAAACACAATTCCTTTTTCTTAGCAGAACCCTCATTTGGAGCCCATAAAACAGCCAAATGAACAAAAAATAAGCCAAGTGGAGTGTCCATGCCTGATTGCAAGTTTGAGGTCAGCCTCAGCAACTTAGTGAGGACTTAAGCAACTTAGTTAAGATCCTTCTCAAAAAATAAAAAGAGCAAGGGATGTGGTTCAGTGGTTAGGTGCCCCTGGGTTCAATCCTAGTACCAAAATAACAAAAAAAAAAAAAAAAAAGGAAATTCTCAAATCTTATAAAATCTACAGGAAACACCATACTTAACATTGAAAGTCTAGAACTATTTCCACTGAAGTTGGAAACATGAAAAATATGCTATCATCACTTCTTAACATGGTAAGAGGACAAATAAACAATACAAATAAGTCAATACAAATAAATAAGAGGGAAAAGACTTGAAAAAGAACCCAAATAACTATAAAACCCAAATAACTATAATTGCAGCAATATACAAGATAGAAAAAACATTCAATAAAATCTATACAAACAATTTTGAGAACTAACTGGAGTCTAGAAGAGTGAAAGAGTTAACTGGATACAAAATTAGCATATAAAAGCACAGCCTCCCTATATAACAGTAGAAACAAAGTAGAAAATGAAATAAGAAAGCCCATTTCATAATAACAATAAAAGCCACAAAGACATATTCACTGTAAAGAATACTAAAGCATTCTTAGATGCAAAGGACCTAAATAGCAAAATGTACTTTCCCAGCTGTGGTCAAACAAAGTGATGTTCTGCCTTCTTATTTTAGTTCTTAAACTACAGAAAGTATTCTTTTCAGGCTTTACCATATCTTTTAAAATTCTGTGTTTTGGTTGATGATTTTCACATTTTAAATGGCCTCCAAGTACAGTGCTGAAGTGCTGACTACTGTGATAAGGGCAAGAAAATAGTGATGTGCCTTACAGAGAAAATGTAACAGATAAGCTTCATTCAGGCATGAGTTCAGTGCTGCCAGTTGTGAGTTTACTGTTAATTAATCAGATACATACAGTGTTTTAACTAGAAACCCATAAGAAAAGGCTGTATTGATCAGTTTAAAAAAAAAAAAATGCAACCAGAGGCTCATAGAAACCTAACTCTGTATTTCCCTTAGAGGCAAAGCTTTAGTATTCACTAATTCAGTAGTTATACTGTCACAAAATATAAACTACTATGAATAATGAGAATGGACTGTACAAACAAAATACATACATTAAAAACGTCAGAAGGATCAGCCAGTGGAGATGGAAAAGGGGAGAGAGATAGGGACAAAAGAGAAAAGATAATATATTAAATGAGAAGAGTGCTACACACATAAACGATTTTAAGGGATCATGAACAAAGAAATGATAATTCAAGGTTGAACCTGAGGCTCAAACTAAATTAAAAACATGAAAATAGACAGTTGAGGTGGAGCTTGGTCTTAAAGCAGGTGCTCAGCAGGCAAGAGATCCCTGGATTCAATCCCCATGCATATGTGTGTGTGCGCACATACACACACATACACACACACACACACACACAAAAGAATGAAAAAAAAAAAAAAACACCATTCTAAAAGACAGGTCACTTCAGACCTAAATGACCCACCACAAGGATGTGCTTGCAGAATTTTAAATATAAACAATAAACATAAAATATAAGCATAATCTAATAAGAAATGTCTTGAAATTTAAAAAAAAATAAACTTAAAGATACCTGTGGTACATTGTGTTTTCCATATTTCCAAAATTTATTCTGTGATAAAAGAGACTTAAATCTTTCCTCCAGAGAATCAAGCTCATTATCAGGTAAGAGGCAAAGCAATTTCTTTAATGCCAATAAAGAACAAGTTACAACTCGATAGAATTTAGCTTCTCTTTCTTCTTCTGGAACAGTTCTTTATTTAAAAAGAAAATAAATATACATAAGAATTGAGAATAAGTCAAACTACATAATTTGCATCTCTATTTTAAATGTTTTATCATTAAATATCTACCAAAGTTGCTTTATTTCTATCTTCTGCTCTTCCCTTTGCCAATTCCCTTCAAAATGCACACAGAGAATTTTAGTTGCAAGTTTTACTACTTGTACAAAGTGAAAGAAGATGAAAAGTTATTGCTTGAAATGACTGAACAAGTATGCTGCTCTCTGTAGCATGTACTGGGGGATTCTAGTAAGGATATCAAAGCATCTCTGATTACATTCCCTTATTCAGTCTTAAGTTTAATTAGAACATAAAAGTAAATAAAACAATCAAGCACAATGCTGCCTGTCTATAATTCTAGCCACCTGAGAGGCTGAGGCAGAATGATCACAAGTTCAAGGATATGCTTGGCAACTTAGCAAGTCTCTGAAAATAAAAAGGGCTGGTGATGTAGCTCAGTGGTAGAGTATCTGCCTTCTTGCATGCATAAGCTCTGGATTCAATCCCCAGTACCACCAAAAGAAAAAAAGAAATAAAACATTCTACTACTCTTTCAATAAAACTACTTTAGAACTGCTTACAGTTTCTTCAACTATTTTCAATGAGAAAACAGTTCCTAGTATGACTGTCATAAGATTAACACAGTAAAAATATATAAATATCTCTTTCTAATAGAATTAAATCTGCAGCTCCCAGATAGTTCTCATTAAATAGCAAGACAACTTGCAAGTAAAAGCATCTGGTATGTTGCAATATATTAAGTTCTCATCTCTGCATTTAGAATTCCTTATTTTTAGAAAATAGTATATTGAAATTATATCTGGTTATCTATGAGTAAAACAAATCATTAACATGAGTTACTTACAAACAATACAACTTACTGTGGGTCACTGAGTGTATCAGGTGTTTCTTTTAGAAGATGGTCTTGCAGCACCTAAAGATGGGAGAAAAATACCAGAGTCTTTAAGATTTTATTAAACCATCAAGGATAAACAGAGAGAATATAGATAAGTTTATTTTTTAAAATCCCATAAACCTCATCTTACCTAAGCAAAATCAAGTAGTAAAACTAAAAGGTCTGAATTTTACCCATTGCCCTTTTCCTATCAATTTCCAAGGCTGACATCTGCTGGGGTAAGAAGGACAAGGTACTCCTTTTCTATACCTCCAGTTCCCATCAAGAGAAATTTTCCATTAAATATTTTTGGTCACTTGTTCCTTTATTTCTCTTGCACACAACAATGAAATGTAGTAATGAATTAGTAAATCTCAGAAAGAAATTAGGCTCTACTTTCCTCTTCCTTCCAGGAATCTCCTGGCCCAGAGAGAACGCACATTGTGCTCTGCTTTATCTAATAGGAAAGTCTAAGATTTTCAAATGTTGGGTAAGTCTGCCTACTTCTAGTTTGCAGTACCAGGGAATCCACTGTTCAAGTATCAACTTTTTCAGCAGTAACAACAGCTAACATTTATTGAGCTTTTTCCACATGCCAGGTATTGCTTTATGTATATTTTGTGCATAAACAAAATCACTCCTCATAACAACTCCATGAAATATAATTCCTGTTTTACAGATGAGGATAGGGAAGCACAGAACTTGCTCAAGGTCACATGCCTAAATAATGGCAAAATGGCAAAACCCTCAATGGTATGACACAGGGTCAGTAGTAGATAGTGTGTTATATTTTTTTGGTATTAGGGATTGAACTCAGGAGCATTTTAACACTGAGCTACATTTCCAGCCCCATTTTGTTTTTGGTTTTGTTTTTTTCTTTTTAGCAACTTGCTAAGTTCCTTAAGCCTTGCTAAATTGCTGAAGCTGGTCTAGAGCTAGTGATCCTCCTGCTTTGTCTTCCTGGATCCCTACAATTACAGGCTTTCAACATCACATCCAACTATAATGCTGACATTTTGATCTTCGTTTTCCTAATACCTCTATAATAAATTGGCTTTGAACTTGGGAAAGTTATAACCCAATAGTTATAAAGAACTATGGCAGAGACAAATAATAGAAAAATAAAATGGAGAAAATAACCCACATGTGACCAAGTATCTATCTACAACAAAGCCAAAATCAAACATTTTTAGAAAGGCCTATGAACAGCCAAATCAGTTGTCTTTAAAACCATTTTTGCTGGGCACAGTGGCACACGCCTGTAATCCCAGCAGCTTGGGATGCTGAGACAGAAGAATCACAAGTTCAAAGCCAGCCTCAGCAACGGAGAGACAATAAGCAACTCAGTGAGACCCTGTCTCTAAATAAAATACAAAATAGGGTTGGGGATGTGGCTGAGTGGTCGAGTATCCCTGAGTTTACTCCCTGGTCTCCCCACCACCCCCCAAAAAAATTTTTTTCTCTAAACACAGTGGTATATACATATAATTCTAGCTACTCAGAAGGCTGAAGCAGGAGGATTCCAAGTTGGAGGCCAGCCTAAGGTTCAAAATAAAAAAGACCTGGGATATAGCTCAGTTGTGAAGCATCCCCAGCACCAAACCAAAAAACAAATTTTTTTCCTGAAATTCTTAAAGAGTCTAAATCCATGACACCTCAAGCTCATAACATTGATCATTTGGTATTTTAAATGAAGCAATGGAAGGATTAGGACTCCTTTTGAAAATATGGTTGAAGATACAAATCCTCACCCTAGGGGGCGAAAAAAAAAGCCCTCAATTAAAGCTATGTCCAAGAAAACAGTATCAGAACAGAATTAAGTCCGAGGACATCCAAGAGGTAGAAAGAAATTCCCATACCCTTTGAGGTCATGAAAGTCTTCTGTACTGACTATGATCAAAGTAGAGGATAAAACTTTTATCCTGGCCAGGCGCGATAGCACAAGCCTATAATCCCAGGGCTCAGGAGGCTGAGGCAGGAGGATTGTGAGTTCAAAGCCAGCCTCAGAAATTTAGCAAGGTCTTAAGCAATTCAGCAAGACTCTGTCTCAAACTAAAATACAAAAAGGGCTGGGGATGTGGCTCAGTGATTAAGCGCACTTGGGTTCAATCTCTGGTACCAAAAAAAAAAAAAAACCTTTTTTCCTGACACACCTACGATGGCAGGTAAGAGAATTGTCATTGTAACAGATACCTTAAATGCTTAAGAAAAAAATAGAAACAGTTTCCAAAAACTTACAATGGTAATTTCATCCTTACAAAATGCTATGGCTTCAGGCTGCTTGCTTGGAGGGAAAGCTGCTTCAAATGCATCTTTTGCTGCACATGCGGCTGGTGTGTATGTATCACACTGAGCCATTAACCAATATCCCATTACACTTTTTAAGTATGGAGCCAAGTGTTTCTTTACTTTTAGGATAAGTTTTTCAAAAGCTTGCTGTGTGGCTTCTCGAACCCGGCGGTCATGATCCTATTGAAAAAACATGTCATTTTAAAATAAATACAAATACAGACATTTCTATTTAAGCTACAATGACCCATTATTAAGAATTCGCCTGTGTACAGAGCCAAACTAAAATCAATTTTTTGAGGGTATAGCTCAGGAAAAATACGTTTTGTATACATACAGCCCTAGGTTTGATACCCAGAATAACAACAGAGAAATTATTTTGAAATGTTGAGAACTTGGGATTTATTATATCAGAAATTATGTAAAATAATTAATGTTTCCTTTTTCCCCTTCAGCAGTAAGATTAAGATTGTATTCAAGACAGATTCAAAGCTGGGCACTGATCATGTAATTCACTCTCCTTCTTTGGCAGGAAATATTCAAGGAAGTAAAATAACTGCCAAAATTTATTACGACTGCAAAGTATCTGTGTCATTCTCTAGTAATGATCTAATTTCTGAAAATACAAACTCTAAACACTCTTTCAAACTAACACGATTTAAACTACATAACAATCCTGACATAAGATGTCATAACTCTCACCAATAATGGATCACTTAAATGACAGTCACCATGATTTTACCTAAATATGTGTATGTGTGTGTACACACACACACATACATAACAAAAATAAACTAGTAAATTCATAATACTTACAAGTGAAATTTTACAGAAAATTCTTGGCCAATATGGAAGAACTCCTTTTACAATTTCTGTCTCTCTCTCTGTACACATGGTTCCAAATTCCTGCATGGCCTAAAAGTAATTTATTAACATCATTAAGTATTAACAACTGTGGTATTGGCTACTGATTATTCTATTCTGAAGCTCAGTCTATTTTATGTAATAAGAGAAGATATTATTTCTGTGTATGTCATAGGGATTAATATACACAGTTGTTTCAGTCTATAAAAGTAGAGACTATTCAGCTGCTTTTTAAAGAAATTAATGCACAAACAAAAAAATTTTTAAATCACAGTGCTGAGCTGAACACAATGATACCTCTCTGTCTATATCCCAGCTACTCAAAAGGGCTGAGGCAGAAGGATCATTTGAGACCAGAAGCTCTAGATTAGTCTAAGCAATATAGTAAGACTCCATTTTTAAATAAAAGATAAAATTACATTCCTTAAGTGTAAAAAACATACAGTCAAAATTCTAAAAATTTAAAATGTTTCAGAGCAACAAACTAATTTATAAGCCAGAAAGTGTTAACTAAACTTACATCAATATGTAAGAAAAAGTATATGACTGTAAAAGAATTAATAACAATTTATTTTTCTTTACACTGGATATGCCCATAACATTTGTTTTTTGTTGTATTTTTTTTTTTAAAAAAGGTGTTTTTTGTTTATTTTATGAAAACAAGAAAACTTGCTTTTAATTTTGTTGTGACGTCTTTCTTAGAGAGTTTCCGAAGCACCATTCGGAAATCAGAATCTACAAGACTGTCTATTTCTTCAGCTCCTTGAATAGCAGGAACATAGCCTAGGTCACTCTGAGATGTTCCAAAACCAATAAATCCAGGCACTGTTCCCTGTTCTTTGGCAAGGAGTTCTGCAGCTCGGCCACTGTTTGAAGGCTGATAAGAAAATAGGAAGAAAAGAAGTCAGATTCCAAGAATTCAAATTTTAATTTTAATTACATAATTCCTTGACAACTCTCATAAGAACAAATTTTCGTGAATAATTTTTTTTCCTAGTCTAAGATTTCATCTATTGCAAAGTTTCCCAAAGATGACTATTTCTGTCACCAAGAACTTGTCAATAATGATCCTACAAGCTACCCACTATTTCCTGGTTTCAATGTTTTTGAACATTGAACAATGTTTTTGAAACCGTGGATACAATCCATTAGTGGCTTATAGTATCAACATAATGGGTCATTTGAGAATTTTAAAGAATAGAATAAAATTTTAAAAACCAGAATGCATCACGTGTGGTAAAATTTTCATAAATATTATTTTGTCAAGTTTTTTTGTCAGATTTTCACATAAATAGCCCTTATTCACATATATGTGCATTTTATAATGCTATAAAATTAAATGATAAATGGGTCTGATTTTTTTCATTTATCCATTCATTCAAAAGGTATGTATTTATTTATTTAATTTCAGTACTGGGGATAGAACCCAGGGGTGCTTAGCCACTGAGCGACATCCCCAATCCTTTCTTTCTTTCTTTCTTTCTTAGCCACTGAGCGACATCCCCAATCCTTTCTTTCTTTCTTTCTTTCTTTCTTTCTTTTTTTTTTTAGTTTTCGGTGGACACAACATCTTTATTTTTTTATTTTTTTATGTGGTGCTGAGGACCGAACCCAGCGCCCTGCGCATGCCAGGTGAGCGCGCTACTGCTTGAGCCACATCCCCAGTCCTCTTTTTATTTATTTTAAGACAAAGTGTCATTAAATTGCTTAGGTCCTCACTAACTTGCTAAGGATGGCCTTAAACTTGAGATCTTCCTGCCTCATCCTGGCATGCTACTGGGAGTACAGGCATGTGCCACTGTGTCCAGACCAACAGAGATTTATTAAGCAATCACCATGGGATAGATTTAATGACAGCTGCTTCTAGATGGAGTCCCTCAAGAGTAGATACATTTATTTCCACACACTCAACACCTGACCTCTTTGGGATAATATTACATTGTTATGGATACAAAGATCAATGCAATGGTCAAAATATAAAATATACTCTTCTGTTTGAACCATAGTCAGGGGTTTGACTGATAAACAATATAGTATTCCCTTAGTACTAAAAGTTAAACAGTTGTTACAGGGAAAGAAAATATTTGAACTATTTAAAAGAAAGTAACTTATTCATTATCATTTCAGCGGAAAATGCCTCAGTTCAACCACCATGATGACATTACACTGGAATCACGACATCTATATTTCTATATTTTCTACTTCTCTATAGGGATATTTGCAAAGGGATATCCAAATGTGTGGTACAAACAACTCGTATCTAGCAAAATCATGTCTGGAAAACTTACTTGACAAGGAATAATCTGGCCTACTTTCTAATCTAAACTGAGTAATCAGAAATAAAAATCATGGCCTGAATAACATTTTTTTTCCCAAACTGCAGCATTTAAGACTAATTCAACAAAAAAACCTATATTTGAAGCTTTATTAAAATGAACTAATATTATTCAGTTCAGTTTTCTCAATATTGGTACATGAATAAAGAGTACAAAGATAATTAATGAATTATAATAAAATGCTGAAAACTAAATACAATGACAATAGGCTATTAGAATGTTACTTATAATTTCATTTGTAAACAGTTTTTCAATATAAAACAATAAGACTAACTGCCACTGAAGGAGTCAAGGCTACATTCCAAACTAACTTGAAATACCAAAGCTGACAACAATTACTAGGGTAGAATACACAGTATCATATTTTCAATTTCCAATTTAAAAGTAACCTTATTTTTTAATGTACTAATTGTATCTTTTACTCATGTCTACTTTGAATTTTTTTTTAAAGATAGATAGATAGATAGATAGAGAGAGAGAGAGAGAGAGAGAGAGAGAGAATTTTAATATTTATTTATTTTTTTTAGTTTTCGGCAGACACAACATCTTTGTTTGTATGTGGTGCTGAAGATCGAACCCGGGCCGCACACATGCCAGGGGAGCGCGCTACCGCTTGAGCCACATCCCCAACTGCAACGATAATCTTTGTGGGTTAGATGCTTATACACATACTTTAATCAAAATTAAGAACCTTGATTTTATTTTTGGCAATTAATTTTTCTTATCCTGTCTCTACTTCTGTCTACATTCTTTTGTGCCTGGCTTCTGCAGGTATTTGAGGTAGCAACCCTTAAGTCTAGGTTTAAGGCCCAAACTAAAGAAGTCTTACAAGATCTTTCACACTGGTGGCAATGTGACATGCCTGTGATCCCAGCATCTGGGGAGACTGAGGCACAAGGATTGTAAGTTTAAAGCCAGCCTCAGCGACTTAGCAAAGGCCTAAGCAACTTAGTTTGACCCTGTCTCTAAATAAAAAATTTTATTTTTTTATTTTTTTAATAGCACCTTTATTTATTATTGCCAAAGTTTAAGAACAACTAATATGACCTTCAGTACATGGAGGATATATAAAGTGTGGTGCATCCAGGTATATCCAAACAACCAAACAATGGAATATAATTCATCACTAAAAAAAATAAGATATCAAGCTATGAAGAGATATGGAAGAAACTAAAATACATATTACTAAGTGAAAGCCATCATACTGTATCATTCCAACTGTATGGCATTGTGGAAAAGGCAAAACCATAAAGACAATACAGGAGAAGCAGAAGCAGGGAAAGGAAATATGAACAAAGCACAGATTTTTAGGATAGTGAAATTACTCTGCATGATACTATAATGATGAATATATTATTATGCATTTGTCCAAACTCATAGAATGTATAATATGAAAAGTATACCATTATGTAAACTTTGAACTTTGGGTGACAATAGTGTATCAATATAGGTACATGGATTGTAACAAATGTGCCACTGCGGTGGGGTTTGATGATGACAGAGAAGATTATAAATGTGTAGGGACAAAGGAAATGTCTGTGCCTTCCACTGGTTTTCAACCTAAAACTTCTCTAAAATATATATGCATACATGTATGTAAATAAAAAATTTTAAAGGAATGTGGCTCAGTGATTAAGCACCACGGGTTCAAACCCCAATAGGAAAAAAAAGTCTTTCATCATCTGTTCATATGTCAACTTTTCCAAATCTTATCTCCTCTCTATCCAAACCTACTTTCTCTTAATTTTGCTGTCCTTGTCCATGTTCCAGTTCCAAACTGAATTCAAGGTTCCCTGAATATGTCACATGCCCTTTGCCCTTTCACAATTCAATCTTTATATAAAATCCTTTCTCCAACTGAAAACTCTTCCTTTTCAATGCCTGTCAAACTTCTACTCATCCTTCAAAACACTCATATTTATAACATTTATCTCCCTCAGGTCAGTCACCATACTCTTCTGTTCTCCCACACTTTCTGCTTATACTGTATTATAATTATTTAATACATTATGACATTGGCTATGATCTGTCACTATCTTCAAACCAATAGTTCAAGAACAGCAGACATTTTTCTATCATCTTTGCATAAAGGGCATGCAATACTCAATTTTCTGTTAAATGAATGTCACTCTAAAGTTCAATTCTAAACTCTCACATTTCCTGGCTACATGAGCTTAGGCAAGTTAATGTCTCTAAACCTCAGTTTAGAGACAAGAGTAATTAACCCATTCCTTGAGTCCCTGTCAACATCAAACTTTTTTAATATAGATAGATTTATTTTAGTTGTAGATGGACACAATACATTTATTTTATTTTTATGTATTTTTAATATAGATAGATAATACTATGATTTTAGTTGTAGATGGACACAATACCTTTATTTTATTTTTAAGTAGTGCTGAGGATCAAACCCAATGCCTCATGCGTGCCAGGTGAGTGCTGTACCACAGAGCCATAGCCCTAGCCCCAGCCCCAAACTTAAGTTTTTTAAACTTATTATTATCTTATTTAAACTTATTATTATTATCCAATAATAAGAGATCTCAGCAAGTAATGTCAAAGGATGCTAAAATCATTAATGAAAGTTTGTGGGAGAATAGTACATTCAGTCTCAGATTACAACTCTTCATATTTGTTTTTAGCTAATGGAAAAAGATAACTTTTTTTTTTTAATGGAGTGATCAATCAGTATTTTTTAAAATTTTTTACCTTTATTTGATATATTTATGTTTATGTGGTGCTGAGGATCAAACCCAGGGCCTCGCACGTGCTAGGCGAGTGCTCTACCAGAGCCACAACCCCAGCCCCAGAAAAAGATAACTTTATAGTGGAGGATACACCTTAACCTAGTGATTAAACAAGTACCATTAATAATGGGACAAACAAAAGTCATGTGCCCTAGTGAGATGCACTGAAAAAGATGCATCAATTTTGAAGCATTTCTGTCAAAAACTGTTTCAAATCATATGGAAACCATTAGAAAATCTAAATTAAACAAAAACATTCACC
The DNA here is from genome assembly GCF_048772815.1 of Callospermophilus lateralis. Lineage (NCBI taxonomy): Eukaryota > Metazoa > Chordata > Mammalia > Rodentia > Sciuridae > Callospermophilus > Callospermophilus lateralis. The sequence continues at coordinate 14,776,805 of NC_135314.1, read as the reverse complement.
CAGACTCTTCCAAGTTCTGTTATAAAAGATGAATGCTCCCCCAGTAGCAGGGGAAGGCAGGGAACCACTGGTAAAACTGTCTAGATCAAGGGAACACGGTTTTCAAATGACTTATCTTTTAAACAAGAAAATAAAAAGATTATAGAGAACACTACCGAGATGAGTACAGAATGTGAATACATGGCCAATTATACCAAAATTAAAATTTCTGCATGTTATAATTGCTCTCAATTATGGAGAAGAAAGGCATTGTTTTTAGAAAATACATCCTAAAGTACTTAGGAGTTAAAGAATCCAATTTTGAAATGATGGTGGAATGGGATGATCATTATTATCCAAAGTACATGTATGAAGACACGAATTGGTGTGACTATACTTTGTATACAACCAGAGATATGAAAAATTGTGCTCTATATGTGTAATAAGAATTATAATGCATTCCACTGTCATATATAATGGAACCAGTTTCTGCAACTAACTCTCCTAAGGTTCAGCAAAATACATAAATTGAGACTAAAAGCAAATGTGACCAAATGCTAACAATTGGTGAATCCAGGTAAAACACACACAGATTGTTGTTCTAATATTCTTGCAACCTTTGCTCATATTGAGAACTTTTCAAAAATATCGACAAATGTTTTACAAGATAAATCATTAAGTGAAAATCCAAGTAAAGTACTTAGCACAGTACTTAAAGTAAGTTACTACAATTGTTGATATTATCTTCCAAAACAGACTTAAGTGACAGATCTAAATAAATACAACTTCAACATCAAAATTAACTGAATCCAAACAGAAGAAGGGCCTTTCCATAAAACTGGACATAACACATTGTGCATCATAAATGGTAACATTGTTACATCCCTAAGGATAAGAGCAACAGAAGTAGTATATAAAAACACTTGCCTTCAAAATATTTACATTCTAGTGGGCTGGGGTTGTGGCCCCAGTGGTAGAGCGCTTGCCTCACGTGTGTGAGGCACTGGTTAGAATCTCAGCATCCCATAGGGAAATAAGTGAATAAAGTAAAAGTCCATCAACAAGTAAAAAGAACTATTTTTACATTCGAGTGAAGTAAGTCAGTAAATTACGTAGTACGTTAAAAGTCATACATCCAGAGTAAACGCAGGAAAGAAAAACAGGGAATAGGGGACAGTATTTAAATTCAAAATAGGTCGACCACGGGAGATTTCACTGACATCACTGAAATGTCTAGAGGAAAATCTGGAGACACCTAACAGAAGAGCACTGGGAACCTGCCAGGCAAGGCCAAGGCACAGTGAGGTCAGGGCAGCCAGATGAAGTGAACTAAGAGGAGGGTGTTGGGGATGAGGCTGGATGGGAAAGAAGCAACAGAAAGCGGAGAAAGTCGCCCATAAACCATGTATACCACCTAAGGCCACTCACCTTTATCCGGAGGCACGAGGGGAGCCACGACAGGCTTCTGAGCAAAGGAAGGACTAGGTCCGAGGTATCTCTAACGCCTAGCTCAAGGTAATTCCCTTCCACCCAACTCTACCTCCCAGCCCCCAGCCCCGCCGCCCGATACCTCGGCCAGGTAACCTTCCAGTTGAAGCTGACACTGAACCATTTCTTAGTGAAAACCGTGCACGCTCTAGCATGGAACATCTTTTCTCTCACGATTCCCCAATCTGCTCAAAGACAGCCCATCCCGCCCTCAGGGACTCACAACAGAGAGGTCACACTCGACACGGAAACACACGCCTCCCCACAGCCACGCTCCAGACACCCTCAGGCTGCGCGTCCGGCGGAGTCACAGGCGGCGAGGCGCAGCCTCCCCAGTCGGCCAGGCCAACCTGCACTCACCCTCAGGTTCCCCTTGGTCCGCTGCTTGTTCTTCCCGCCCATGATCGCTGTAGCAGCCGCACTCTCAATCTGCAGCCCCGAGGTTGACACGGCGGGCCACAACTTCCGGTCTCTTGTGCCGGAAGGGGGCCTACAGTAACAACTTCCCTCGACCCTCCCCTTCCGCCTCCCACCCCGCCCTCCTGCCGCCCCACTTCCGCTCCCGACTCCAGCTGAGTTTCTGACTGTCCGTTGCCGGGGTCGCCACAATTAAAGTCACGCCTGCCTGCGTTTCGTCACTACTGGCCAATAGGAAGGCAAGCTTTGGACCCGTGGCGCCAAATCCTGTCTTCCGTGCTTTCAGGGGCTAGAGTTGTTCACTAGGATGTTGTTCTGAACTGTAGAGCGTGAGTTTCACATAAGGGTATCAATAAAATAATATAGTAGTACAAGTGTAAGGCACCGATTTAAAAATATGGAAGAAATGATATTGTAGTAGCTGTGCAAAGCAAGGAAGGTGCTAGGTTTTTGAAGTGATGCAATCATTGGCAACACCTGTGCGTTTCAACGCTCAAGCCCACCTTGGATCTAGTGAACCAGATTTGAATTTTAACAAGTTTCCCATTCTTGTAAAAATTTGAGTACTGCTCTAGACGATATTCTTCCTTTTTTCCATATTGAAAATGTTATGTGCAGTTTTTAGAAAAGAAGGTAGTATGGCAGTCTCCACTAATATATGATATGTACAGGTCCTGTGACGTACTGCTTTGCTTCTCAGAATCACATTAGAAAATCATAAACACTTGTGTGGTAGATGTTGCCTGTCTTGTCCACACACTCACCTTTCTACTTAATGATGACAGGGCTCTGCAAACTGTTTCTCTTTTTATTCATCTACCTTCCCGTTAGAATCCCTCAAGAGGGCTGGGGATGTGGCTCAAGCAGTAGCGTGCTCGCCTGGCATGCGTGCGGCCCAGGTTAGATCCTCAGCACCACATACAAACAAAGATGTTGTGTCCGCTAATAACTAAAAAATAAATACTAAAATTCTCAAAAAAAAAAAAAAAAAGAATCCCTCAAGAGGGTCACTGGAGAAAGACAGGAAGACAAGAGGAAGGAGAAGACCTTGCTCCATTGTTAGCATCATTCTGAGAAACTGATGTGACTCTATTTTTGAGAAACCAGCCTCTGTCTCAGAGCAGGGCCTGTCCAAAGGGGGGAGTGGTGACCCTTGTCCTTGGAAAACCCGTTTTTTTAGGCACATAGCTATCCTGCTGAGTCGTTTTGGTACCAGACTCCAGATGTCCTTGACTCAGCAAATGCAAGTTCCTGAAAAGACCAAAAGAATGCTTGAGGCCTAATTCGGACCAGGGAAAATATCTGAAATGTCAGGTGACACTCCCAGAGTATGATTGATAACATGATTAAGCAAGCCTGCGAGTTTAGCATATATACTCTTGCAACCAAGCAGCCTAAACCAATCAGTTAAAAGGAATCCACCACTTGTTCCCTTACCCGACTTGTTCCCGCAAATGAATGTGCTAATCAATGTTGAGAGTTGTTGTTTGACTTTCCCGTGGTATGAAATGATTTGCTGTGTGATGTTGTGACGCATCAAGTACCCCAAGAAACCTAGAAATCCTCACTGAACTCACTCCTTGGGACCACTGCGTCAGAAACAGTTGTGAGTCGAAGCTGGAGCTTGCAATAAAGACTCTTGTGTGATTGCATTGGATTCAGCTCCTGGAGGTCTATTGGGTCCCACGAATCTGGCATTACAATTCCAGTAACAGCCCTTTACCCTAGGAGCAGCATTTGCTTTAGCCAGCAGTAGATTTCTCCAACAATCTCAGTATGGACTTTATTGCCCTCCTCAAAGGGACCAGTGAGCAATCAGGTAGCACTATCTTCAAAGGTCTTAGTACTACTCCATAGAGCCCCTCTCCTAAACTCAAAAGAGCCAATAGTGCCCCCTTCTTGGGTCTTCAAAGCCCAAGACCATATGGTTTTATTTGAGTGAATAAAGCATTGAAAAAGGTTGAAGAGTTTGGACACTATTTCTCCTTTTTGATTGCATGAATCGCACTTTTGCCCCTGGAGACAGTGGGATAGGAGGGTAGTTCCTGGGGTCCATTGTATTGAAGTCAGCTCATCCACTAGATTTGGGTGTCAGCTGCCAGTCAGATATAAATTCCTTTTGTGTTCCTCCACTCTGGCTGAGGCCTGGTGTTTTAAATGACAAAAGCTTTAATTTTACCCCTACAAGGTGGGTGGAAGAAGAGCTTCAGATAGGAGAAATGTGCTTGGACTTATTCTCCATATCCTCCACTCACTAAACTGCCTAGAAAGGCCTTGAATTTTCTATCCTGACACAATCTCCAGAGTTGCTGAGATTACAGGCCTGCATCACCATACCTGGCTTGAATTTGTTTACAATCACACAATTAATACATGAATATATTCTCCTTGTGGCTCAGTGGTAGAGCACATGCCTAGCAAGTGTGAGGCACTGGGTTCGATTCTCAGCACAACATATAAATAAATAAATAAAATAAAAGTCCATTAACAACTAAAAAAAGAAGACTTGAATAGCATTAAAAAAAAAGATTTGGTATTCGGTCTTTCCAAACTAATTCCAAATATCCTTATTGGTCATTTTTAAGTCCTAAATAAGTATGTATGTGGAATAGAGGTCACTTTCCTGACCTCTTAGTGATTCAAGTCTTCATCTTTCATATCTTTTTTTCCATTCTTCATCAACCACCATGGTTTTATCCTTATTTTTTTTATTTGTTCAACTTAGTTGTACATGACAGAAGAATGCATTTCAAATCAATGTACATAAATGGAGAACAATATTTCAATTTTCTGGTTATACACAATGTAGAGTCTCACTATCATACAATCATACATGTACCTAGAGTAATGATGTCCATCTCATTCCACCACCTATCCTGCCCCCATGACCCCTCCCCTCTACATCCTTCCTTTTTCCCATTCCAAAGTTTATCCTTATATTAATACATAAATTTCTCTAGCCCCAATTTTACCCTGCTCTTGGACTATAATTTCTTCTTTTCAAATTCTTTATTTAACTATTTCCATGTAGACATTATTCAAACCAACCCTGACCTTGCATTAGTTCTTACAATTTTCCTATAACTCTAAAGACTCTATTTATTTCCTTCTTTACTTACCTTGTTATGGTTTGGATCTTAAACCTCCCCGGAAAGCTCATGTGTTTAAGACTGGTCCCAAGCTGATGGCACTATGGGAAAGTGGTAGAATCTTTAGAAGGTGGGGGCCCAATGGAGGGAAGTTAGGTCATTGGAAGCATGCTCTTGGTGGACATACTTGGCTCACTCTTTCCTCTTTTGGCTTCATGAAGTAAGCAAGTTTGCTCCATCATGTCCTCTCCACCATGATGGTCTGCCTAACTGTGGGCCCAAAGCAAGGGAGCTAGGCAACCATGGACTGAAGCCTTTAAAACTATGAGCCAAAATAAATATTTTCTTCTTTTTGGTTGATTATCTCAGGCATTTTTTCACAGTGATAGAAAGCTAACAAAATTGATTAAATTAGATTTTGTTATCCTTCAAATCAATTACTCTTAACAATACCAAGAATAAGAGAGTTCACCTGTTCTTGTAGCCTGTTCATCTGGGAAAACAAACACTACACAAAGCCAATTATCTTTTATCAGGTTCTTTATCAATGAAGTTGAACACTAGCTAAGAAAGCAATTTAGTCAATAGAAGTTTTTTTTTTAATATTTATTTTTCAGTTATCAGCAGACACACATTTTTGTTTGTATGTGGAGCTGAGGATCGAACCCAGACCCCACGCATGCCAGGCGAGCACGCTACCACTTGAGCCACATCCCCAGCCCCTAGTCAATAGAAGTTTTGAATTCAGATCCTAAGACTCATTTGTGTCTTCAATACATGTCAAAAATTGTACTCTATTGCTCTAATTTTTAGGACTTCTAACAATTATTTTACCACTTCCTCAAAATTCTGACTTTCCTATCTACTTCCTAGACTTTAGCAGACTACCTTCACTCCGGTTATACAGTGTAAGGAAACTATGAGATGATGTTCCATGTTTTTCCAACAGTGAACATAAATAGACCTGATATTCAATCAGTATGCACTGTTCAGCTACTTTGGAGTCAGAATAGAAAGATACTCCTATATAAGTTAATATCCAATGGCATCCCTAATCCCTCTAAAGTTTTCCTCCACTGCCCTTACCACTTTCCTATGACTTCTCTGACCTCTCCTGTGATTTATCACTAAAGTCAATTGCTAGCTCATCAGGGGGCTTCTAAAATCATGTGACTATTTCAATGTGTCTATTCCAATGGATGGTTATCATGTCATAGTGATTGTCAAATTTGCTAAATATCATTTGCATCCACAAAACTTTCTTCCATCTTCAATCGTAATTCTTATACAATTTTGCTAAAAAGGAAATATTAAAGATACTTGGAAAAAAATGTGGGAAAAATGAACATCCAAGCCTAGTTATTGCAGCACTGTTTCTAGGTAAAAATACTAGAACAACATAAATCTTTTGGTTGTACTGGGGATTGAATTCAGGACCTCACACATGGTAAGTAAGCACTTGTGTCATTAATACATACCCGCCTGAAACAACACAAATATCTATTAATTAAATACCATCTGAGAAAATATGATATCTCACGTAATGAAATATGTGAATATGAAGTTTTTTCATGTATTTATATATATAACATAATATATAATATTTGTTAATTGGCCTGCAAGGAAAGGAAGAGAGGAAAATGTCCACATACCGCTATGGAGTGATCCTCATATTTAAGTGAAAATAGAGAACAGTGTGTATAAAATTCTTTTATTTAAGAAAGAATAAAAAGGGAAATATATTCATAAATTGTACACTTGAATGTGTGTGTGTGTGTGTGTGTGTGTGTGTGTGTGTGTGTGTAACCTGAATTATGAGTCCTGAACTGTTCTGTGACAGAGGTAATACCCCGCTGGAGAACGCTCAATGAAGGTGCTGATCAAGATAGCCCAGTTGCTATGGCGATTTTCTATTCAATAGGAGGTTTTTGTGCCAGCCATGGAGCTATTCAGTTATTGTCCTTGAAGTTCAGACTCCAAGTTTAGCTATTCTGGGATAGAAATTTATGGGCACAAGCTGATAATCATAATCGGGCTGTTCATACTCATGACCTTGATTCTGCTTGCTTTGAAGAAAATTTCTCACAATAAATACTTTTGATGTTTAAACCTATATAATAAACAAGGTGAGCTTGCTCGTGGTCATCTTCCCCCATCATGGGTTGGCTGAACCATCAGGTCCCAGCTTTTTCTCTATTTGTTTGTCTGTTTGTCTTTTCCCAATCCCCTCACCACCTGGATCAGCAACCTGAATAAACAGCCATGCACAACACAGCATGTCTGTTTTTATCTATTTACCCTTAAATGAGGTAAAGATACCCTTTACTGTTAAATGAGGTAGGGATTAGAATCACTGCCCACTGCACACACAGAAATCCACATAACTTTTAAAAATTTTTACATATAATAATGGTGCATGTTTATGGGATACAATGTGATTGTTATTTGTGATGCTTGGGATTGTACCCAGAACCTCACATATGTTAGATAAGCCTTCTACCACAGAGCTATGACACCCGACAAAATGTAATGTTATAATTTAGGTATACCTTAGGTAATGATGATCCCAGAGTAATTAGCATATTCAACATATTAAACTTTTATCACTTCTTTTCCTCTGTTCTAACTATTTTGAGATATATAATGCAGTATTATTAACTATGTTCATCCTGTTGTGCCTTCAAGCATCAGAAATCATTTCTCTTGTCAAACAATGACATTGTACACATTGTCTGGTCTCTCCCACTCCTCTCTACCTTACAATCCCCAGTCTCTGGTAACCACTATTATACTCTTAAATTCTAAGAGATCTACTTCTGGTTACACTTATCAAAGGGTGAGATCGTGTAATGTTTGCCTTTCTGTGCCTGACTTATTTCCCAGGTCCATCCATGTTGTTGCAAATGACGAGACTTCATGCTTTCTATGGCTGAATACTACTACTACATTATGTATGCATATCACATTTTCTTTATCCATTTGTCCAGTGCTGGACATTCAGTTTGATTTTCTTATCATGGCTATTGTGCTTAGTGCTTCAGAAAACATGGGAGTGCAGGTGTCTTTTTTACATGTTGATTTCATTTCTTTTGGGTAAATACTCAATAGTGGGATTGCTGGAGCATATAATAATTCTGTGTTTAGTGTTTTGAGGATGCCATACCATTCTTGGGTAGAGCTAAGATTCCTGGAGAGAGTTAAGATTACTTATAATACCTAATCCAATGTAAATGTTATATAAATAGTTGCCATACTGCATCTTTTATGGAATAATGACCCAAAAACTTGTACATGTTTAGTTGCAGATACAATCATATTGTAAATATTTTTGTTGTGTTAAAATAGTTGAATGCATAGATTTGGAGACTGATTTAGTCAGGTTTGTGTTATGATCACAAAACCCTGAGGTAATCACTTTTAAAGAGATCAAGTCTATTTAGTTTACAATTCATAGTAGGTTCCAGTTCAAGACTGAGAAGCCTCATTTGCTTTGGGCCTCTGGTGGGGGTCTTGGATGATAATGTCAGGAAGTGCCTGTTGGAGCAAACTCCACTTATATTCAGAGCCAGAAAGCAGATAGAGAATGAGAGACTGAGGGGTTGGGGATATAGCTCAGCTGGTGTAATGCTTGCTTTGCATGCACAAGGCCCTGGGTTCAATCCCCAGCAATACACACACACACACACACACACACGCACGCACGGGGAAAAAAAGGAGAGAATGAGAAACTGAGGTCCCAGAATCCCCTTTGAACAAACACCCCCAAATAACCTAAGGCCCACCCACTAGACTCTGCCTCTCGAGGGTCCATACCCATTGTAAGAGGACCAACCTGGGAATCAGGCCTTCACATGTCTACCTTTGGGGATGCTCATCAAAACTATAGCAGAAGTCAATAGTTTGTAATTATGTTAATATTTTGAGGTATAAAGAGAAAGGAAATACAAATATAAAATCAAAGAGGTTTAAAAATATATGTATACATTTTAAGTGGAAGTATCAGTATGAACTCATTGTGGACACATATAGATCTTTAAAAATAGTACTTCCAAAATCTGTTTTTTGAATTGACCTAGAAATAATGAAAAACCCAGTGATAATGAGCACCCACAATACACAGATTGTTCTCTAAATACCATTTTAAAATAAGAGATCATTTAGTGCAACACTGTCTCTTATAAGAAAAATAAGGATGCTGGGTTGTAGATCAATTGTAGAACCATCCCAGCACCAGCGAACAAACAAACAAACCAAAACCATGGTAAAGATAAACGAGAGTCCCTTAAAAGAATTTTGTATAAGGATAGAAAGCATTTAACGGATATTAGCTCTTAGTATTATGTCAGTTCAAATCAAAATACCCATAACTTTAATGTAAAACAAAGTCTTAATGAGCTTTGAAAAGATGTTTTAAAAGTTTATCTGCAAGAATAAAACTAAGGGAGGGGGCTGTGGTTGTGGTTTACTGGTAAAGCATTTGCCTAGCACATGTGAGGCATTGGGTTCAATCCCTGGCTCCACATAAAAAATAAATGACTAAAAAAAGGGAGGATCAAATGAATATTTTTGTAAAAGACACTAAATTTGTCCAATTGGAAAACTCTATCTGTATTTGAGGTTAATAAAACAGGTCTAAAATAAAAGATCTAAATATAATTATTAGATACAAAGAACCTAAAAATTATAACAACATAGAAGGTACCTACAAGAAGAAGCCTACAAACATTTATTCTAACTTTGACTAAAGTGGCAAGACTTGTGGTTAAAGGTCCCCCCCAAAAAATAAAAGAACGTGCTGGAATTGTGGCTCAAGCGGTAGCGCGCTCGCCTGGCATACATGTGGCCTGGGTTCGATCCTCAGCACCACATACAAACAAAGGTGTTGTGTCCGCCAAAAACTAAAAAATAAATATTAAAAAATTCTCTCTCTCTCTCTCTGTCTCTCTCCCTCCTCACACTCTCTCTTTAAAAAAAATAAAAGAAAAGAAAAAAAAAATAAAGGTCACAATAGAGATAAAAGGTATGTACTTCCAACTGAATTCTCAGTAAATTTTGGTTTTTAGATACCACAAAACTATTCTGAAAAGTAATCTAAATAAATATGCATGAAAGAATAAGTAAAATACTTTGAATAGCAAGCATAACAATGATTCATCCCACCAAGATTTAAAATGTGAAACAATGCCATAACTGTCCTAAAAGTTTGTCAAGGAATAAGGAATGAAATCATGTGACAAATCCAGAAATAAATCCATAACCAGGTTCTGAAAAAAAGTGGTATCTTAAATCTCTGAAGAACTAGGATTATCCAGTAAACTTCCCTGAAACAACGGTTTCCTTTTGAGAAAATAATTTAAATACCTATTTCATGTCACACTCTAAAATGACTATTAAAAGCCACAAATGCTGTGCAGAGATACATGTCATAAAAGTATACACAGATATTTATGGGAATGTTACACATTTATGGTAGGGGTTAGGACCACCAAGAAACAGGATTGCAAACAACAAAAGTACACAAAGGGACTTCAACTACAATGTAAAGTTTCATTTTGTAAATGGATGGTAAGAATGTTGTTACTCATTGTTTTGCTTTTTAATTTTTTTTTTTACCTTTTTTGCAAGGTGAATATATCATAGTAAAGTAAATAGGATGAATGTTACATATCTATTTTACAATAAGATATTTAAAATATTTTTTAAATATTTATTTTTTAGTTTTTTTTTTTTTTTAGATGGACACAATATCTTTATTTTTTATTTTTATGTGGTGTTGAGGATCGAACCCAGTGCCCCGTGCATGCCAGGCAAGCATGCTACCTCTTGAGCCACATCCCCAGCCCCACAATAAGTTATTTTAAAACAAAAATTAAAGTATTATAAGATTGTATAGGTACTTATTCAAATTGTTCTGGGGCAGGGAATTTTTTCCCAGCCAACGCTTCAAAGGCAGAAAACCATAAATATGTATATTTTAACTCGTGATCCTCCTGTCTCAGACTCCCGAGCCACTCCGATTACAGGTGTGCTTACTATTTTAATATTAGTATTAAACTACTAATATTTTAAGGATACTTCTACAATAAAAATAAGGCATAAACAGACAATTCATGGCAAAAAGAAATGTAATTGACCATTATACATATGAAAAAATTAAAACCACATTAAAAGTTAAATGAAGACAACATAGGGACAATATGTACTTTTTCATCTGTTATATTAGCAAAATAACAATCCAATTTGGTAATAATCTGGGACAAAGAAAATTTCAGAAGCATTTTAATTTTCATTTTTCAAACTTTCACAAGGGGAACTTGGAGATTAAAATACAGACTTCACTGTGAATTTCCACTTCTACAAACGCAATCTGGAGAGACAATAATGAATGCTCACAGTTACTTTGCTGATGGGAGAAAAAAAAAAACCAAAACCCTGGAAAATGTTATGACTTCATAATCAAAACAGTGAACTGCTGAAACCAACTACAAAATACTCAGACAAGTCTTTTAACATGTTGTTATAATTTGTTTAATCATACAAGGCAAAACAAGGCAGCATGTACAGTATTTGAAAAAGAAAACATACGTGTATGCAAAAGTGTTATACACACACACACACACACACACACACACCTATATATAGATAGATGATAGATTTATAGATGTATAAATAGAGAAAGATAGTTTTGCAAGTGGTAGGAGTAGGTTTACAAAATCCGAAAAGTCCCACCGGGGAAAAATTGAACCTCTATTTCAGAAATGCTATGAGTAAAATCGGGGATTTCGTAGACCTTGAAGGTGTCACCCGGGTCCCAAGACACATCATTCCTCAAATTCTCTCTGTTGCAGTGACGTCTAGGAAATTTCACAAGAACGTGGAACCCGGATCGAGGCTTCTTTTTCCAAAAGATAGTAAGCACCAACAAGCAAACATCCAGCCATCTCAGTACCAGAGCAGCACCTGGGTGGCTGCGCGATGCCAGTACCCAGGGCCAAAGGATAAGTCCGCCCCTTAGGACTCAGCTTAGGTCACAAGCCGCAGCACCTGCGGCAGGTGACGCAACCTCTCCAGAAGTCCCCGCGCTCAGGGGACTGGCAGCCCACCAGCGAGTGCTTCAGGGACACGCCTCACAGGATGGCCCCACGCTTGAAGGGTCTAGCGCATCCTCCCAGAGCGCTGAAGCTGCGCCTGGGCGCGCGGTGGTGGCGGGTAGGGGCTCAGAGACAGCGGCTGTGAGCTACCGCCCCAGAATACAAGGAGCCGGATGGACCTGGCTCTTCGCTCGCCAGGCCCCGCCGCTCACGTTTTAGAGATAATGAAGGACATTAAAGCCTACAACCCTTCCCCGAATTTAGTGACATCAGATTGGCGTATCATCCCTAAAGCAAAGGGGGACAGAGTATCATGTCCCTGAACGCTTCCTTTCTGTTTCCCCAAACCTAGCCCAGCTAAGGGAAATGGGAGCACCTCGAACTGGGAAGTCCAGCTAGATATTATCTTTAAGGACCCTTGTGCACATTGGGAACTAGTAAAGGTTAGTGTTATTAGTAGAAAGCTACTCTCTTGCAGGTACGTCAGGACAGTTGCTCTGTCCAGTGCTCCGCGTATAAACAAGAGAATGCTGTTGATGTCACTGCTTCTGCAGCATAAGATAGAAAACCGCTATCTGAAAGGAGACTGGCTCGGAGCTGAAAGCACTGTGGAAAGGATGCCTGTCAGGGTTCCAGCCCTTGGCCAATGGACCGACAAACACCATGAGGGGGAGGAGGGTGCTGTTTGGCTATGCACCTTGAGGGCTAGAGGTGCTACTGGTTCAGCACATCGCCACTATACTTTTCTTGGAGCAATCACATATACACAGGGTAGTTTTCTCCAGTAAATCATGTCTTCCATGCTATCTCCAGGCATTTGCTGTGGCTTTTCCTGCAATCTACCCCCACTGCCCTGGCACAAGTGGGCTGTGGACTTGTCAGCTGCCTTGCAGTTTTTATGGAATTTCCCCAATGATTTTTGTTAGGTTTCCCTGATAAACATCTTTATTTTTAAAAAAAGATCAGTGTGGCTTTGTTTCTCAATTTAGATTTGTGGAACTAATCTTAGATTTCTTTTTTTGTTTCAGAGGACATAAGAGCTATTGCCTTTAACATTTAATTTCAGATTCTTATAGCTTTTATTTATTTATTTATTTATTTATTTTTTTTGAGAGAGAGAGAGAGAGAGAGAGAGAGAGAGAGATTTTTTAATATTTATTTTTTAGCTTTCGGCGGACACAACATCTCTGTTTGTATGTGGTGCTTAAGATCGAACCCGGGCCGCACACGTGCCAGGCGAGCGTGCTACCGCTTGAGCCACATCCCCAGCCCTCTTATAGCTTTTATTGTGTCTCTTACAATGTATAAGATAGGCAGGATCACCTAATTTGCTTTTTTTCTTTTGATGATTGCAATACTTTTTTTCTATTTTCAAAGGAATTTGTTATTCATGAGATTGGAAAATCTGTACTTCTCTTGTTGTTTATATCATAATATCTAAATTTGACAGGCGGTCTGTATTGGGGAAGAGAATTTACAAATCTTTTTTTTGTAGTCTATGTTTTTGTTACTTTCTTTAAAAATATTTTTAGTTATAGATGAACATAATATCTTTATTTTTTATGTGGTGCTGAGGATTGAACTCCTTGCCTCACCATGCTAGGTAAGTGCTCTGCCACTGAGCCACAATCCCAGCCTGTTTTTATTACTTTTGATGTTTATTTGTACATAACATTGTATTTTTAAAGATAATATGCAATGACTAATTCTGTTAAAAGTAATACATACATAATTTGGTCCCTTTGGTGGTCTCTAGGGATATCAAATTTTATCCAAATTTGGTAGTGGCTAGACACACAGATGGTTGGTATGGCTGTAAGAAATGGTATTTCTAGGGTGAATGACAGGGTTATCAGGAGGTGTGCAGCTAGGATACAATAAGGAGGTATAGAAGAGTACCGAAGACATGAAAATGGGCATTATTTTTTTTTTTGGTGGGGGGGGTACTAGGTATTGAACTCAGGGGCACTTACCCACTGAACCATATCCCTAGCCCTATTTTGTATTTTATTTAGAGACAGGGTCTTACTGAGTTGCTCAGCGCCTCAATTTTGCTGAAGCTGGCTTTGAACTCACAATCCTCCTGTCTCAGCCTCCCAAGCAACCGGGATTACAGGGTTGCACTACCGTGCAAATGCCATTCTGATTTCCATCTGTGTTTAGCCATCTTTATATTTAAGATCTGTCCACATTGCCTTGATCTCTTATTCCTTCTAACTTTTACATATTAACATATTATATATATTTTATCTACTGATTCACTCAGTGATGGGCACATGTACTGCCCCCAACAAAGGTAAACAATGCTTTATATCTCACTCCAACCCTAATCAAGTCTGACTCTTCAAGGAATATTCAACATATGGTTACCAATTAGCAATTAACAAGTATTTAATAAATACTTCTGGAACTGATTTACAGAGGACTCAAACATCAGGCAGTGTGTTTATTTGACTCTAGGTCAATTTGCCAAAAATTAATTTCCAGAAAGTCACTTCTAGAATAAAAATATTTGTCAAAATTCAAATTGCCAAAATTCTCTAAATTACCAATTTGATACGATCAGTTGAAAAGTACAAGCTCTATTTATACCTCAGCCTTCTGTGAGGCAAGCCCAGGAGCAGGGGCAAACCATAAGTATACTAAACTGAAGACGAACTACAAAACAACTAAGAAAAACTTCACTATCAGTATTTCAAGTGGTGGGGGTAGACACTGATCTAAATCTTTGAAGAAATCAAAATCTATTCGCAAACTAGCTTTCAGCTGCTAGTAACAAGAAATAAAATTAATAGAAATTTAAATAAAACTGGTTTTATTTCATAATAAGGTATCTACAAATAGTCAGAGGATGGTACTGGATCAGCAGACCAACATGATGAGCACTGGTATCTCTTTGGTTCCCATGATCTTTCCTTTCTCATTTGAAAGGACCATTCCAGCTTCTTCCATAACTTCAGTATTTGTTTCAAAAATAGGGAAAAAGATGGCTTAGCCACTTTTATCACTTCTATTTGAGAAGCAAATCTTTCCCAGAAATCCTGCAAATGTGTCCCAAGGCTACCTGTAGCTGCAACAGAGGCTGCGAAGGTGAGCAGTTAAGCTTTCCCAACTTCTTTATTGATAGCAGGTAAAGGAAAAGGGGATGTTGGGAATGGCTGAGAAGTTGGGCTACCAACTTGTAATAACTTGTCATTATATAAGTAATTTCTTTTTCAAAATCGGTAGTTTTTATGTCAAGAAATTTCTGTTGATAATTTAAAGGTTAAAAATTCTTTAAATCATGACATTTTCATCAACTACACTTCCTTTTCTTGCTTTATTTTTACCCTTACATGCAAGTGCTCCAACAGAAAGCTACACCCCCAGCCCTTTTTTAGTTTTTAGCTTGGAACTTGTGATCCTCCTGCCTCAGTTTCCTTAGTCACTGGGAATATAGGTGTGTGCCACTGCACTCAACTTATAACTACTTCATCTCTCAAGAAAGAGTGGGAAAAAACAAAGTCAACAGTGACAAAATACAAAAAACTCTTCTCCTTAGTTACTGTCCTTCTACACCAAAAAACATCTGGAAAACATCCCCACATCCTTTGGCATTTAAGAACTGATACAGCTGACCAAAATCCATGTGGTTTCCTCTGGCTCCATTAACACTGAATACTTTTTCTTCAAAAATGGAAAATCTCCTTTGTCTTTCCATTTCATCATTTGTACCATCAAAAGGAATGTCTTCTCTATGGCGAATTAAGATTCTCTTCCAGTTTAATTTTCTGAGTCTGAAAAGAAATTTTCAAAGTGGAAATTTTCAAAATTGTGTTGAATATTCTATAGCATTAAAAACAGAAGTTATAAAACAGTTTAGCAAATGTCCTATCTTATAAGCAAAGATATCTTTTTTTTTCCTTAAGTTTACTTTTATCTCATTGGTGTTTAT
Source organism: Callospermophilus lateralis (assembly GCF_048772815.1). NCBI lineage: Eukaryota > Metazoa > Chordata > Mammalia > Rodentia > Sciuridae > Callospermophilus > Callospermophilus lateralis. Next base: position 14,760,807 of record NC_135314.1, on the reverse strand, counting down.
TTTAATCAGCTATGATTCTGGTTGTGATCCTAACCAAAACCTCATTTACTGCTGTTATTGACATGATATATAAACTATGTGAAAGCAAACCTTGACCAGAATTCTTCACAGGCACTTTGTGGACCTTCCACACAAACAACACCAGGTTTTCCAGGCATACTAAATCCAGACAGGGAAAGCTCCTTGGCCCACTCTAGAATATTCTTTCTTTTGCATTTGTTGTAGATGTGATGGCTGTAGATCCAAAGTCTTGTAAGAATGGGATCAACTGGCTGGACTGCACTTTCTGTGGTGGGGGAAGATGGGACATCTTTGCTGACATAGCCTGAGGCGTGTTCTCTAACCCATTCAGTGGCATTCAATATACAGACATCTCCTTGACAATTCTCCTGTAGGTATGCAGTCAGATCTGTGTTCAGCTGGGTCTGCTGGGATCTACTTAATAATACTGATCTGATGGAAAAGAAGGGGGAAAAATTAAATCAATTTTCTTGGAAAAGAAAACTCAAGAACTGCTTTTATTCTGATGACTTTTGACTTCTAAAATTAGTATAACATACCTGACAGTAATTTCAGGCAGAACTTCAGGGTACTTAAAGGGAAGAATGCAGGCCAGAGAAAATATCTCCTGAGAAGAGCAAGAAGAAAGACAAAGGAAAAGAGGGAAAAGAATGCCGTAAGTGTTACTGTTAAGTCTTGGCATGTTCTAATTCTTACCAAAACAAAGTTGAATTACCATTGATTTCTCAGATATGTCTAGGTTCATATTGATGGTATAGTAAACTTTTGAAGATCGCTCCTCCATAGTCTTCTTTTCAATACAATCTTTCAGTTCCGCTAAAGCCAGTTGGTCATTCACTATGAGCTCATTCTCCCCAGGAAACATACTGGCCAGCAGGTCTAACTCAGAGAGCTGGGCCTCTGCTTGCTCTATCTCAATCATTTTTGGACATCTGTAAGTTTCTAAGGAGGTAAGAATAAGAGAGATAATTTACATAAACAATCTTGAGAGAACTCAATAGATTAACATGGGTACTTCCAAAAGGTACTTGATTTTTCATAAAATAAGAAATTTAATCAATCTTTCCCCTCCTTATTCTACTTTCAGATGTACTATGCTTAAGACCAAAAATGTGGGGGCAATCCAGTGAGAGACATACTATTCTAATAATAACTAAATTCCTTTGTTCTTCCTATTATCTATATAGTACATCTGGTATTTTCAGCTACCACAATGACCAACTTCATTGAAGTAAACAAATTACAGTCCAAAAGCTATACCAATTATATATCCAGAAGACAGGAAACCTAGGATGAATAAATGAGAAAGAGAATTTAGTTATGTGTATGGTTAACTTCTTTTTAGAAAATAAAGAAGAGCAAGTAATGGCTAATCATTCCACAGCTCAAGTAATCCCTGTTAACATTTTTAAAGTTAGGATCGAAGGTTAGGAACTTAGCAGTGAGACCCTGTCTCAGAGTAAAAAAATCAAAAGCATGCCTGGCACAGTGGTACATGCCTGTAATCTTAGTGGCTTGAGAGGCTGAGGCAGGAGGATCATGAGTTCAAAGCCAGCCTCAGCAATGGTGAGGCGCTAACCAACTCAGTAAGACCTTGTCTCTAAATAAAATATAAAATAGGGTTGGAGATGTGGCTCAGTGGGTAAGTGCCCCTGAGTTCAATCCCAGGTATCTCGCCCCAACCAAAAAAACAAAAACACAACAAAAAACCAGGGTTGGGATGTAGCTCAGTGGTAAAGTGCTCCTGGGTTAAATCCCCAGTATCTCCACCAACACAAAGTACAAAGTACAAATTCAAATGACAGAAGAAAATTAAAACACGAAGATAAAGCCTTCTGCAGGTGGCCTCTTTCTTTCCCTAAGTCTACACCAAAGCAGAGTTTTGATGTTTCATATCAGAAAACTAAAGATGTTAATTAAATCATTGCATAGAATAAGAAAAATAATCAGAAATGACTCAAATGTTCAACAATAGGACACTAGTTTAATAAATATACATGCAAACAAGAAAATATTATGAGGTCATTAAAAATGTCTATTGTCATTGATGTTCATGACATACAGTTACCTGAAAAAAAGTAGCTAGAACAATGTGTGTATATATATCTATATCTATATATATCCCACAGTATTCACATATATATTTTATATATATTATTATAGTCACATATTATGTGTGTGTGTGTGTATACACACACACACACACACACACTCATATATATATTTTTTTCCTTTCATTGCTAGGGATCTAACCCAGGGCCTCATGCTATATTATTATTTTATACTTGTATATGCATGGAAAAGAGTTAGAAATGAATTCACCAATTAATGTTGGTTGAAAGGGGTTGAAGGAAGAAGGAAATTTTGTCATTAGCATGTACTACCTCTAAATTGAGCAGAGAAAAAGAATGATTACTCTTTTGAAAAAAACACCTCATTGCTACACAGGAAAACTTAGCTTACCTTCTTTAAAAGATTTTATTTTGTGAAATCAAACATCATTATTTAAATCAGTGGTGTCTTCATATCATTCTTGTTCATCTTTGGTAAAAGTTTATCAAGCAGCTATTATATGTAAAGCTTTGACCTTCATGTCTTCCTGGCATTACTTAGTTTGAAGATCAGGATACACATCTAATAGGATACAAAAGTAACAACAAAAAGGTTGTATTAAATGACATAGGTATTATCATAGGAATAACATGAGCACATAATCAATGAAATGGGCCCAAAAAAGGGTAAGATTTGAGGAAGAAGGCAGGATCTGAGCTGAACCTTCATGAAAGTGTAAGACACAGATAGGTGAAGAAGCATATGGAGGAGAGCTTCTGGAAGTAAGTAATCAAGTAATGCCTGTTAACATTTTTAAAGTTAGGATCACAGGTTCGAGGCTAGTCTTTGAGGTGGGAAAGCAGCACAGCTAAGTGATGAAGGTTGTAGCCTCCCCAAGCACAAGTAAAACAGTACAGTTATCTTGGTACTCAAGGGGGGTTGGTTCCAGGATGCCCTGCAGATACTATACTCTATACTCCAGGGATTCTTTTTTTTTTAAATTTATATTTATTTATTTAACAAAAAATTACCTAAAAATTCCCAATTTTATTCACTAAGCTTTTGATATTTTATATAACTATTTTTGTTTTCCTTTTAAATATCTATTTACTTTTCATTTATTCCTGTTTATCAATAATTCCTTTGTCTAATAGCTTCACTCAGATATATTCAAAATATATTTAAAAGCCACTAATTATAATGTAGGCATTGATGTTTAAATATTACATTCCAGGGATTCTCAAGTATTGCCGCAGTCTGGCTGGGCACAAATCATGAGCCACTCAAGCAGGAACAAACTTTATTTCCGAACTCCCACAGCATTCCCCCGCACACTCCCCGGGAACTCTCCCGAATGCCACCCACAGGGCTCCTCCAGGAACACACCACACACCAAGCGGACCCACTCTCGGAACCCTGCAAGAACTCAAAGGGAACTCCAAAGTAGCGGGCGCCCGAGGCAGCAAGAGCCATCCTATTACCGGACAGTACACGTCTAATATACAATTGAATACACAACCTGTTTCCATCCAACACCATCTTAATGGCTCACCTCTCAACCATACTTCTGGTAAAATGCCAGGGACAATTCCGACTCGGCTGTGACTCTCAGCAAAGTATAAAATGATATGGCACTTTCATATAACCTACACAATCCTCCTATATGCTCTAAATCATCTCTAGATCATTTTTAACACTCCATACAATGTAAAGGCCGTGTGAATAGCTGTTGTTTAGGGAATAATGACAAAAAAGTCTAAAAGAATCTGTTCATAGAGGCATAACTTTTTTTCCTGGATATTTTTAATCTATAATTGGTTTCAATCTGTAACTGGTTCCATGGACATGGAACCCACAGATATGGAGGGACGACTGTACACACCTGAATTTATGCCTTCCTCACAATCCCAACTACCAAGATCTAATTCAGGGGCTCATTGTTATGATTATTTTCTTTTTGCTTGTCCTCTAAATCCATTCTTAGTCCTTATCTCTGCCCTGAACTCTAGGCAGCTGACCTCTATAGCCTGAAAGCATCTTATCCCTCTGCCTTTTGTGGTTGGGTTCAGTCTATGTGCTCACAGGACATGGGAGAATGGGAAGAGAAAGAGGCCAGGGTATTTTTTCATTCTTCCTTCTTTGCTTTGGTAGGATTCTGACCATGGTTGAAGCTCTTGAAGACCACAGTTTCTTCAGGCATTCCTTTTGTCCCTGGTCCAGCAGGCTTTTGCACTTGGGGACTGTAATTGTTCCTTTGAACTTGGCCACAGGATTTACTGATGAATTACATGAGCTGCATAAGAACGACTCTGTGATTTAAGCTAATGGATGGTAAGATTTTCTATTTACTTGGATGGGGAAGATTATGGAAATTGAAATTTGGTTTTCAACAAATCAAGTAATAAGTCTATTAAGATACCTTTAAATAGAGATGTCCAACAGGCAGGTAGATATATGATTTTGGAGTTTATTAGAGATTTAGCTGAGGTGTAATTTTGAAAGTCAAGGCTAATTTTTTAAAAAATCTTTTTTTTTTTTTTTTTTTTTTTTTTGGTACTGAGGATTTAACTCTGGGGTGCTCAATCCTCTGGTGAGCTAAATCCTCAGCCCTTTTTAATTTTTAAAGACAGGGGCTCGCTAAATTGCGGAGACTGGCTTCGAACTTGCAACCCTCCTGCCTCAGCCTCCTGAGTCGCTGGAATTACAGGAGTGCACCAACCACATCCAGCTACCTACACTTATTTCAAGCTATGTATTTGTTTAAAGTCAGCCAGGAGGGAGTGAAGTTTGGAGAGGATCTCATGAGTTTGGGGAAGACAAACTGAAATTAGCAAAGAAGCACGCAACCACCCGTGATTGGGTCAAACAGGGGAGTGAGGTCACAGGTTAAGGCACTTATTTGACAACTTATTTTCTTTGACGAGAAAACCCCCCAAAGAACTCTCTTACCCAAGATTTCAGTAATTGCTGTTAAAATGTATAACGAAACACGAGTCTCCGGAGTGGAACCAGCTCTCCTAGCACCTTAGCTTTTCAAAACACAGGGTTCTGATTGATCAAGTCGCGACGTTTCCCAGTAATTGCGCTGCGGGAAGACGCCGTCGCTCCTGATTGGGTCTTCTGAGAGGCTATAGGCGGGACTAGGAAACGGCGAGGTGGGTTTGGACCAATGAGTGGACTCGCAGAGCGAGGGAAGGCGGTCTTATCACGTACTAAGTTCCAGGAAGTTGGTGTGACCTCTCCGCTGGGAAGACTCTCAGTCCCCTTTACCAGTGCCCCCGCCGAGAGACTCACCTAGAACCGTGGCTCCATCGCTGCTGTAAGCCCGGATTTCCTGGCTTACTTATCCCCTCGGGAGACAAAGTTCCAGGGCTGGGCGACTGAAGCTTCAGCCGGTCCTGCGGGGCGGCCTGGGAAAAATGGGACAGCGCTCTCCGTACTAACGCCAACGCGCGCGAGGCTTCGAGTTCCGGAAGTCATAACTGTCCTGACCTTTTGGTCCGGAATGCGGCCGCGTGTTTTCTCCTCTGCACTTGGAACTGCATAGTTCTTTGACCCCGCAGGTGCTTCTGTGTCGCAGTTTTCAGTCTTGTATTTCTCCACCCCAACCTCATTGTCATTTCCCAGTTGCTGTCACTGTCGGAGTGACCCGGGCAGCAGTTAGTAGGGCCAGGATTGGTCCTTTAAAGTAAAGCTCCTCAAACGCGAACAACGTCAGGTCGGGATTAGGTAGGTGATATTGGGGGAGAAATCCCAGATTGTGCGTTTCTAATCTATTCCCTTGACCCTGAACCAGAGTAGCAAGACAATAGGGAGACTGGAGAGGGGATAGATGTCGGCGTGGCAACCTTAAGTGTTCTTGTCCAGTAATCAAGGTAGGAGGAACCATATCCATCCACAGATTTGTCCCTGTTAATGGAAGGACCGTTTGAAGGAGACTCCCAACACGAGAATAGTTAGAAACGTTTTTGTCTTCCCTGCCCAACTACGTGCACTACACTTTTATGATGTATTATAATTTTATGAATGTCAAGATTTGAAAACATTCAATTTAGATATAACTGCTAACTTTAACAACTTTTTTAAAAAATAAAAATGATAATACACAGGTATTCATAATTATATCCTTTTTTTTTTTACTTGGTGTTTTGATTGGGCATTTTTCATGCCATTATATAATCTACTTCTAACTTTTATTATGAAAAATTTTAAGCATAAACAAAGAGAATTTTATAGTGAAAATTTTGCAGTGCAATTCTCAAGAAAGGATTCCCCTTGTTCACTTAGCAATTCTGAAGACATTTTGGGTTATCACAGCTGGAAAGATGCTACTGGAATCTCCTATGTAAAGACAATGAAAGTTCATCAACTTCTTGCCATTCAGATGATATTCTTTTAAAGCAAAGATAAGGTTGATAAGGTTGCCAGGCGCAGTGGCACACACCTGTAATCCCAGATGCTGGGGAGGCTGAGATAGGAGGATCCTGAGTTCAAAGCCAGCCTCAGCATACTTATGTAACCTAACTCCTACTAAGATATAGCACATTACTACCACTTCAGAAAAGTTCTTTCAAGCTTTTTCCTAGTCAGTTCATGCTCAACTTCCCGCAAAGGCAACCACTGTTGTGATGTTTTGTCCCAGTCTCGATGGGCAAAAGGTGCTAAGTCAAGGAGAAATAAAGAATGTCGACATGGTTCTGCCATTTTCAATGCTTTTTTTACTCAAATCATTCAATACAATTTCACTCTATAGATTCTTTTTTTTTTTTTAAAGAGAGAATGAGAGAGGAGAGAGAGAGAGAATTTTTAATATTTATTTTTTAGTTATCGGTGGATACAACATCTTTGTTTGTATGTGGTGCTGAGGATCGAACCCGGGCCGCATGCATGCCAGGCGAGCGTGCTACTGCTTGAGCCACATCCCCAGCCCCTCTATAGATTCTTAGTCAAGAAAAATGACAATCCTTAATGCTAGGCACTGCAATAGACAAAATCAATTCATAGCAAACAATTCTAGATAAATTCACAGTGAACAATTCTAGATTAATTAATTCTAAGCACTGAAAATACACTTAATCATGACAGGCTTATGACAGACATTCCCTCTGCGTGCTAAGTTCAAGTGTTAGATCAAAAGTCTCAAGCCTTAGGTTTTAAGTCCAGCAGATGCACACTCACTCAGACAATGTTGATCAGGTCAGGAACCAAGACAGGCTTCTCCTTAGGTGAAGCTGACCGCCAGTCGAGGAGATGGCCCTAAGGAGAAGTTGAGGCTCTCACCAGGGTCAAGATGTGGCTGTAGAGTTTTAGAGCAGTGAGGAAGATGCAGAGGATCAGCAAACGATGAGAAGTGTTGGGATGTCAGTGCAAGTCCTCATCAGACTCTCAGCGTAATGGCATCAGTTTTGGCTGGCTGAATGTCTATTCATTTGCTCTTTTATACTAAATTTTGAGGCTTTTGACCCCCGCCCCCTTTCAGTCCTTAACAGCTGCCACTGGATTTCTCAATGACATTTATGTGGGGTTGAAACAGCTGGTCTGGTGGTCCCCACCCTAATCTTTTCGCCTTTCCCTCTTATCGTGCACTTTTTCCTCTAAAAGGTGGAGGACAGCCGGCCTGAGGCTTCACTCTGAGCTAATCAGGGTGGTGAGAAATGACTTGTTTGTGCCTGAGGGCTACACAGGGCCGCTCCAGTAGGAATGCCTGGTGAGACTGCAGGTTTCAAACAGGAGTTCTTAAAATGGAGTGGCTTAGGTTCAAGCCCAAGGCCACGCTCATATTCCCCTACCATAATTAGTTTTGTCTGGTCTAGAACTTAAGCTAGTTCAATCATACAGTAGGTAATTCTGTGTATACTTTAAGTATCATAAAGATACATCCATGTTCTTGTGTGTATAGGTAGTTTCTTTTGGTTGTGGTTGTTTAGTTTTCCAGGTACAAACACATGGGTTTTCCAGAAACCTCCGAGATGCAAGTGGTCCAGTTGAAACAGAGCTTCTGACTTTCTTCAGGCTGGAGAATGGAAACTAAACAACTACCTTCATGCCCAGACCTGTGACTCGGCCCAGAAACCCACAACCTGGGCTGTGCAACACGTTGATCCAACGGCATAAATTTCGTTTTTACCGTTCAGAAGGCTCCGAATCACAGACCACCACCAGTTACCCACGCTTTCAGAAAGACTTAATTTACTTCATAGATAACCCACCCAGGAAAAACTTCATTCGCGACATCTCCGCACTACTGCGCGCCAGCTTCCGGCGAGGATTACACAGAGGCGCGCGTCAATCAGCGTCTGCGAGGCCAACCCCGGGCCGAGTGGCTTCCCATAATGCCGCGTCCCGGAAGTTCCGGCTTTCTAAAGGGCACGGTGGATTCGGCTCTGTTGCTCTCTATTCGTCACCGGGAGGAAGACGGAGCCGGCCTCCTAGCCCAAAGGCCCATTAGGGGATGCAGTTATGGGCGCTGTCACCGTGGGTACGTTCTGCTTTCACCGACTTGCGATCACCACTCTTCTGAGCTCCTGCGCTCGTAGAGCACGAATTTTTCCGCCCCAACCGTGTTCTCCCTGGAAGGGCCCCTTCTAAGCGTGTTACTCTAACCTTTCCGGTGCCACGTTCTCATTGGCTTGATGTCCTGTCAGTCCCAGGAGCTGGCCAATGAATTCTCGGTGTTGGCGTCCTTCTCGACCCCAGACCCCAAGATTCCCGGTGGGTGCGGAACAGTTGGAAAGGGTGGGATGAGAAGGGAAGGAGGCGTGGCGGCCTCTGGGAATGTAGGTGGGCGGCTGGCTAGCTACCGGGAGCGCCCGATGAGTGGGGTTGGGTTTGTAGCTGCGTCCTTGTGCTTAGTAAGAATAGGATCTGTCTCCAAACCAGATGCGTACTCCCAGGGCAGGACTAGTTTAGGCAAAATTTGATAGCCACGTTTAAGAAAGATCTGCTGACAGGGGTTTCCACACACATTTGTAATGGAAGCGAGTAGGCAGGGGAAGACTGGGAGGGCAAAAGAAGGGAATTGGATCAATATGAGATGTGGTAGAGCTAGTGCTGATTTAAAATTTTCATGCGGTTCTGTAAAGAGTAAGTTGACTAAGATGCTAATTCTTATCCTGAGACTCAACTGAAAACATCTAGTAGCTTTATTGTTTTATAGCTGATGATACAGTACTTACTTTTCATGTCTCTTTAGTTGCCTTTGTAGTTGTCAAAACTTTACTTACCTCTTTAGTGACCTCCTATGTTCTTTACCTGCAGCAATTAGGATTCGCCTTTCAAGTGTTCCTTTGGAGTGTGAGCTACTGCAACCAGATTTACTAGTGCTGTCTTCACTACTACAGACTTCTGACTTCTTCGTTCTTCTTCCTTTTCTTTTTCACCAGAACTTGTTCGCTCCATTCTTTTGTACCTACCTTTTGCACATTGTAACCATCCTTTATGCCTCAGGTACTCTTATTTTTCCATTTTAACAAAAAGAAGTATTTTACGAGGAACTGCTGTATACTAGCACTGGTGGTAGATGCTACAGGCAACTCAGAAATAATGCCTAGAACCGTTTTTTCCTACAGTTTCTTATTGCTGAGAGAAAAATGACATGTTCAGGTTAAAGATTTAAGAAACAGCCCACGATAAGTATCTGATAAAGGGACAAGATGAAAAGTGCACACTAAAATAGTGGGGAAGTTTAGTGGAGAGGTGTATTTAAAGTGGAAGTGTTGACTAAGACTTTATTGAAATGGAAAGCTTGGAGATTTTGGATGGATGGAGAAAACTCAGAAATCAAAGGCACAGAGGTCGGGACAAGGTATTTGGAGTAGAGGCTACTGAAGAGTTGGATTTGATTGGAAGAGAAAGAATGGTGATCTTAGAACCCAAATATCTGTGTTTTAGTTACATTTCTGTAACCCTGTGTTCTTTCACTATTTTGTTTATGAGTTTCTTCCTTTAGTGAAATGTCCCCATTTAAAGGGTTGTGAAATCATATGTAAAAATATTTATGAAGTACTTTGAGACTTGGAAGATCAAAGGCACCATGTAATTATTACTTCAAGTAGTTGTGTTTTTTTTTTTTTTTTTTTGGTGAAAGAGTAATGAGAGTCAGTATTGCCAAAGCATTTGGACCAAACTATGAAGGACTGTGATGGTAAAGTTGAGGAATATGGACTTGGAAATTATTAAAGGCTTTCAGTTAAGAGAGTGATGTGATTAAAAATGGCATTATTGGAAAACAAATCTGGTACTGGAATGCAGCACAGATTAGAGGGAGTTGGATTGGAGGCCAGAACTTGGGTACTATTTTTTTCTAAGATCTACAATTAAATGTTTATCTTTAAGGTAAGGAAAAGTACATAAAATATTCTTCCTTTGTATGATCCTCGTATACTTTTGTGTTCCTTTGTTCATTTATTTATTTTCTAAGCATGTTAAGTTGTACTTGGAAAAGATAATTATCAATTGTACTTTCAGTTTTTATACAAATCTCTTTGAATTACCTCCAGTTACACTAAGGCACCAAAAGCCAAAAAGGGGAATATTTCTAAGACACTAAGACGGTTAGAGCACCTGCTTTGCATGTATTAGACTCTGGGTTTTCGCACAGGCGTGCGCGCACGCGCGCACACACACACACACACACACACACAGTAACAGTGTTTTCTCCAGGCCCTAATTTTCCCTAATCTCCACTTACACAATCAGAATTTTAATGAACATTTCAGGTACAATAACTTATAATCATTTAAGGATTTGTCACTAACAAATTATTCTAATGCACAAAAAATGGCTTTTTAAAATTATTAATAGTTTTAAAGTTAGATATGTATTTTTTCAGCATTTTTCCTGTTTTCTAATTTTGAATTGTTGATTAAAATAGTGAAGATTTGATGTACAGTCATATTTGTATTCCAAAGTGATTTTGGCAATACTATAGTAATGTAAATAGTTGGTAATGAAGTTGTAATCAATTTTTTGTTAGCTGATACTATTGGAAATTCTGGTGAAGAAAAATGCATCACTTTTTATATGCAGGTTTGAAATTATTTTGTAAAATTTCTAACTATTTAGAAAGTTGCTTTCAGAATTATTTTTTAAGGAAATTTTTATATTTTGCTGTAGCAAGGATTGAACCGAGGACCTCCTGCATGCTAGGCAAGTGTTCTACCACTGGGCTCCATCCCAAACCCTTTTTATTTCTGAGATATGGTCTCACTTAGCAGGCTGCCCTTGAACTTGTGATCCTCTTGTCTAAGCCTCCTGAGTGGTTGGGATTACAGGTGTGCACTATCATGCCCAGCTCAGAGTTTTTAATTGATGTGGTAAGGAGTTTGATTTCTCTTAGTGTCAAGTGTTGAGACTTTTCAAGATCTGTGTATGAAGACTGAGGCTCTCCCCTGATATTTAGATTTATTGAAAGCCTCTTACCTTTCTTTGCTAAGAATCATTTTCCCAAGGTATGAAGACAGGGAAGTACTATCCCATCTACCTCAAGTTCTTATTAAAAATTAGATGATTAAAAAAAGCAATTAAAAAAATTAGATGATATATGTCAATAGTCTTTGTAAATTATAAAAGGTGATAGACATGCAAGAAATTATATATGGCTTAGCTGTATTTCTTTTTCCTAGAGCAATATAAAACATTTTTTTTTTCTTGGTCAATCTAACTTTATCTTGTTTTCTAGATTGTTATTTTGTGTCAGTAAATAATCCATAAAGTGCCAGCATGGGAAAGAAACGGACAAAGGGAAAAACTGTTCCAACTGATGATTCCTCTGAATCTTCAGGTATATTGCACTAATTGAATCTTTAACATTTATATTCCTAAAAGGATGTTTGTTTTCCTAAAAGGATTTTAACATATAAAAATAGGATCAAATGTATATTATTGTTATGTAATCTGCATTTTATTGTATTTTTAATTTTTTTTTAAGAGAGAGAGAGAGAGAGAGAGAGAATTTCTAATATTTATTTTTTAGTTTTCGGCAGACACAACATCTTTGTTTGCATGTGGTGCTGAGGATCTAACCGGGGCCGCACGCATGCCAGGCGAGCATGCTACCGCTTGAGCCACATCCCCAGCCCTGTAATCTGCATTTTAATGTTTACATTTGTATGTAATTTACTAGTCTTCTATGGCCTTTTAGTAGTGTATAATTCCATTGGTGTAAAGGGTCACAAGTGTGTATTTCATTAACTTAGCTAATTCTCTACTGTTACAGACTTAGGTAAATTTTCACTTTTTAGTGTTAAGAATGGAATAATAATGAACATCTTTGTTGTTAAATATCTGTGCACATCCAATTATTTTCTTAAGTAGAACTGTTTTGAATCAAAGGGTATAATGATTTTCAAGGCTCTTTTGATTGGGTTGCTAAATTGCTATTCAGAAATGTTTTACTAATTTATAGGCCCCCTAGCAGCATAATCAAGTGCCCATTTACTTGAACCTTCACCAGTGTTGGTTATGATTATTTGTAAAAATCTTTGCTGATTTGATAGTTCAGAAGGGTAGCTTTTTTTTAATTTGACTATTGGGATTCAGCAGTTGTCTTGCATGATCTCATTTGTTTTTACTTTTCTCTTGGTGCACATTCATTGAGCATAAAGCCAGTTGTGCTACTTAAGTAATTTCTAAAACTTCAGTGTTCCTGAAACAATGAAAACCCTTTAGAATGGCTTGTAAAGCCCTTTATTCACTTGACTCCAATATAGTTTTTAGTTTCAGGGTCCAGTTGCTTATTTTTGTACCTTCTGAGACCCTGCCATTCAGGGAGACAGCATGAACATTTGCAGGTTCTTATTCATAGGATTGTTCTCAGATTTCCCTTTACTCCCTGAGGTCATAGTTTGAAGTGTGAACTGTGAAGTCAGAAACTTTCTTCCAAGTTCTGGCACAGCCTGTCAGTAGTTATATGACCTTGGATTCTAAATATTAGTTTTTCATTTGTCATTGGAAATACAAATGTGCTCTTTCTGGGTGTTTGCAAGGATTAAGGAAGTTATTATATGTAAAACACTTAGCATATATTATTAACACAGCTTATAGGATGTGTTAATCAATATTGGAGATTTTTTTTATTACTATTAATATAGTCCAGGAATGTATATGTTATCTCCCTTGTGAAAAATTTGGAGTCTTTAGCTGCCTGCTCTTGTGATGCTATAGGATGTTTTAGAAATTCTTACAGATTAATTTATTTAGCTTCTGCTCCTACCAGAGTGTGAGCTATTCAAAAGAGAAGAGGTGTGGCTTGCTTGCTTTTAGGTTGCCTAGTATCTAGTGTAGTGCCTGGCCTGAAGTAGGTGTAGTGTTGACTGAATGAGGGACTTTCTCTCCAACTTCTTTAACATAAAGAAAACAAATATATAAAGGACCTTCCTTTAAAGAAAATAGAAAAATTGAAGTGAATTTTTAGGGATGGTAGTGATTATATTTAGAACTTTAAAAATGAAAATTTCAAATTTGAATAAGATCTCTTTCTTGGATGCTTGGGGGTAGAACACTTGTCTAGGCACGAGACTCTAAGTTCGCTTCCCAGCATGACCACCAAAAAGAAAAAAGGAAAAAAAAGAAGTCACATAATTATTATAATAGCCAAATATCAAGCAAGATTTTAGGGTATTTGATTGTTTATAGGGTTAATTCAGTTTTGAAGTTTGAATGAAAAATTAAGTTTTGACATTAATAAAAATCTATTTTTGGCCTCATTTTTTAATTATTTGTTTTAATAGAACCTATATGTAGACACATTAGAAAAGGATTGGAACAAGGTAATTTGAAAAAGGCTTTAGTCAATGTGGAATGGAATATTTGTCAAGACTGTAAGACGGACAACAAAGTAAAAGATAAATCTGAGGAAGAAACAGAAGAAAATCCTTCAGTTTGGCTATGTCTTAAATGTGGCCATCAGGTAATGCTTAGATTTTATCAATTTGGGATTTTAGAAAACTCTTCAAACTTGTTTTAGAAGGTATCATCTAAAAGTACTGTTATGGCTAACTAGGATAGATGCATACTCTCAGGGAAATGATTTTGAGAGTAAGATTTGTATGTTGGCATTTACTGGTGAGTATTCTCAAGTATGACATTATTAAAAGAGTTAGGAAGCAGGAATAAGCAGAGGGAAAAGTTAAATTAAGCTGTTGCAACAGGTCCTCAGCTGATTATATAGTGAACTCTGGCCTTTGAGCAATATCCTAAATTAAGGCAAGGAGCCTTTATACCCATACAGAGACTTTCATTACTGGTGGCTTGTCCCTAGAGAGTATCATGGGCAGGTTCACTCCCTTTTGTTGAGGATAATCCTGGGGTTAGATGGACTTTGCTGTGAGTTCTCATCAGGCCACATTCCAGGCAGCTTGGGGAATGAATACTTTGGTCTTGAAGGTGTGTATGTGACTGCCTGGTGCATGACTGTCTGTTATACCTGCTCACATCTGTTGTCGTACTAAACATCTGGGTACCAGACAGTCCTTAGTGATGGCAGGTTATGTGTATAGGAATTTGGACTACTAGGCAGACTTGTCAGGAAGGTAAAGATGGGGCAGAGAGCCAGTTTGCTTTTCCATATTTTATAAGTTGAAAATTTCATTGAAATATTTACTGATTCACATATAATCCTAAGAAATAATAGATATTGTTAAGCATTTTGCCAATTTCTCCCACAGATAAATTTTATAAATCTACTGTGTTTTTAGCTGATAGCTGATATGTAAACAGGAGATTGTGGGAATTAACATTGGAAAAATAGGTTGGGGTCAGAGGGTTATCAGTTCCTTAGGAGTTTAAGAGAGCAATTTGTAATCATTGAATTGTTTATGAACGGAGTTTTGTTTTAGGAACATTGAACTGAAAAAAATTAAGTATGTTATGAGGGATACTAAAGTGAAGAGAATATTTGGGAGACTCTTAAGGGTCTAAACCAGATATGACGATTTGTGTTAGTGTGGTTTATTTGCAACAGGAAAGACAAATTAGAGAGGAAGAGTACTTTTAATGAATGGTTTTCTAGATACCATTTTCCGTAAATGTCCTAAGTTGCTTATGGATATTTAATTTTTAACAAAATCCAGATTTTCTAGAGCGTAACATTTTATTTTCAAAATTGTAAAAATGATATAAGTTCTTGAGACACTTCTGTATTCGTGATCAATTATGAATTCTTCTCTTTTCATGAATTTTTGAACTTTGAGGTTTATGATTTTGTTTCTCTAGGGCTGTGGCAGAAATTCTCAGGAGCAGCATGCTTTGAAGCACTATATGATACCAAGATCAGAGCCACACTGTCTGGTTCTCAGTTTGGACAACTGGAGTGTGTGGTGAGTGTTAGTTCCTATGCCTAGTATGTGAAATACTGGAAAATGAAATTGTTTGAAGATGTTTAAGGAGCATGAAAGGTAAACTTCTTGCAGTGTTTACCATCACAGAAGGCTAGAGAAGGTGATGTGATGTTATGAGACACTTTTGCTACTTTTGTATACACATAAAATTGCAGCATATAGAAAATATAGAGATCTTTGTTCTTTTGATTTCTTGCTCATGAGATTATAAAATATACGGTGGGTTGTCTTTAGTTTAAAGGTTACAATGCTAAGAACAAATTTCAGATAAATGAGAATAAAGTAAAAGTTTGACCATGAGTTGTATGAAAATAAATGTCAGACTGGCATGTATTTTTCTGTGTTTTTACATCATTAAAACAGATTTTTACTTAAAACTATTTTCACAACAGTGTTCAGTGAGCATCATTTGTCAGTTGTAAAATTTATTTTGTTGGTGTAAGTCTGTAGTTTAAATTATGTGTATAAATTAAATTATGTGGGGCTAGGGTTGTGGCTCAGTTGTAGAGTGCTTACCTAACACATGTAAGGCACTGGATTCTATCTTCCGCACCATATAAAAATAAATAAAATAGGGCTGGGATTGTGGCTCAGTGATAGATCAACTTGCCTCGCAAATGTGAGGCACTGGGTTTGATTCCAGCACCAAATTAAATAAATAAATAGATAAATATCTTGTCAATCTACAATCAAAACTATAAATAAACACATAAATACATAAATAAAACAAAGGCATTGTGTCCAACTACAACTAAACGATATTAAATAAATAATGTGTATTTACATTATGTGTAGAAATGACTTGACTTTAATATGATAACCAGTCCAGTAAAATGTCTGGAGTTTTTAACAGTATGTATATGTAGCATAGTTCTAGCTAACTATTAATAAGAAATCTGGTGATTTCTTTTAATAGTTAGCTAGAACTATGCTACATATATAATATGCATAGTTTTCATTGGGCACAATGGCACAGGTCTGTAATCCCAACAGTTTGGGAGACCGAGGCAAGAGGATTACGAACTCAAGGCCAGCCTCAGAATTTAGTGAAACCCTGTCTCAAAATAGGGCTGGAGGTGTGGCATAGTGGTAGAGCACCCTAAGTTCAATTCTCAGCGCCACACAGACACATGCATGGTCTAAAGTCTTCAGGAAAAGATTTTGTGCATTTATGTGTATGTAGTACTAGAGAGCAAACCATGGGTACTCTATCACTGACCTCCATTCTCAGCCACTTTTTCTTAAATTTTGAAATAGGGTCTCACTAGATGCCCTTGAACTTGGGGATCCTCTTGCGTCTGCCTCCCAAGTCCCTTGTGCCACCAAACCCAGCTTAGAAAACAGAATTTTTGTTTTCAGTTGTTTTAATAGAATAATTTGACATTACATATTTTGAGTTTCAGGAATTGTCATCTGGCTCTCCTTTTTTTGCTTGTCAATTTATCATTTTTCTTCTGTGATCTTTTTGGACACAGGTGTTACCTCTGTGATAATGAAGTCCAGTATAGTAGTTCAAACCGATTGGGCCAAGTGGTTGATTATGTTAGAAAACAAGCTGGTACTCTAACTCCCAAGCCAGGTAAAATAATTTGTTTCTTAATAGATACTATAATGTTGATTGATATATCTGCTGATATTCAGACTTATTTATTATGCTACCTGGTATTACATGCAGCTGAATAATGGTTAGTTGTGATTGACTTTAAAACTCTGAAACTATTTTTGATAGAGAATGTAAAATGTTGAAAAATTATGCCATTATGAGGTATTAGAATGAGAAGCATTATAGTGTTGTGAGAAATGAGTAGTTATATGTGACGACAGTCTGGATGGAGACTTTGACTGTAGGGTTACTATTGATCTGTTTTATACAGTATTTAGGTGGTATACTTTTAACAAAGTTATAGTGTGTCGTGAAATAAAATAAAGACTTGTAACTCCTTCTAATGGTCATATACTTCTCAGTTTCTTCATGATAATTAAATTAATTGATTTGATATACAGCATTTACTTTAGGCTTATGTTTTTGATAGTTGTGGTCACAAATTTTTTTGTCAGATCTAGACAAGGATAGAGAATTGTTTTTGAAAATTGATTTTTGGCCCCTGGAATTGTTTGATTTTAAGCATTAACTAATAAATCTAGGTAAATTACCCTAAAAAGAAGAATGAGTAAACAAATTTCAGAAGAGATATAAGCATTTGTTTGATAAATGAAACCAAACAATATACGTTTTTATATAAACTTTCCCCTTTTTATTACATAAGAATTCTCTACAAATGAACATTTCTTACCTGTGAAATTACAATAAAAAACAAACAAAGAATGTGGACATAAAATAAAATTTTAAAATTGGTGACAATGGCATTAGGTAAAAGTCACCAATTCTAATGCTCTGTTTCAAGTATAACTTTGAATGTGATATGGATATTACATATTTTGCCTTATTTTCTTGCTTCTTTTTTTTTTTTTTTTTTAAGCAGACAGGGATAATGGAAACATTGAACTTGAAAACAAAAAATTAGAAAAAGAGAGTAAAAATGAGCAAGAAAGAGAAAAGAAGGAAAACATGACTAAAGAAAATCCACCCATGAATTCTTCCCAAATAACCGTGAAAGGACTCAGTAATTTGGGAAATACATGTTTCTTCAATGCAGTTATGCAGGTGACAGTGTCATACCCCCCCACCCTGCCCTTTTTAAATATAGGGTCTGTTACTTATAGTATCAACTTTTTCCCCATGAAATTTATTTCTATGCATTCAACATAACTCAAGTAATTGTTTATTGCTTGTGAGTAAACCATAGTAGTGAGCACTGGGAGTGATGGGCAATCATGGCTTCTGCCTATTGGAGCTTGCATTTGGTCAGGGAAACCCAGGATAATTTCTACAAAAACAAAAATGTAATTAAAAGTGGTGGTGAGAAAATTGTGATGGTAGTGTAGGATAGGTACTTCTAACCAGGTGATGAAGGAGAATGTCCCTCTGAAGTGATGAAGAAGCTCAGAATTGGGTTTTAGCCAGAGTCGGGGAAAGAACAGGTCATGACTTTTTATTTCAGTATTCGTTTTGATTTCAAGTTTTGGTAGAATGCACACTTAAGAAATTTTGAATGAATTAATTTGCCTTTATGTAATTTCCCTTTTCCATCCTTCATTCTAGAATTTGTCACAAACACCAGTGCTTAGAGAGTTACTGAAAGAAGTGAAAATGTCTGGAACAATTGTAAAAATTGAACCACCTGATTTGGCACTAACAGTATGTACTTAAAAAAAACTTTTATATAAATTTCCTCTGTGAATATCTATATTCTGAACTATTTTCTTTTGAAAACAGTTTTCTACATTACTTCTTTGTTTTTGCTTTTTAAAAATTTTGTACTTTTTGTTTTTTTTTCCATGGTACTGGGAATTGAACCTAGGGCCTTGCACATGCTGCCACTGAGCAACATCCCCAGCCCTTTTGTTTTTATTTTATACTACTAAATTAAACATGAACAGGCTAATGGAATTTATGAGGAGCCTTTACATTTGTTTGCTTTGTGAGCTAGTGCTCTGCTTCACTTTTGGCAATGTTGATATTTGTGAAACTCTAGGCCTGCATTTTTGTTCTCAATGTCTTTTTTTATCCCTACCCCCTCTTGGTACTAGGACTCAAACCCAGAGCCTCACACATGCTAGACAGATTTTTTTCCACTGAACTATACCTCCATCCCTTGTTTTTAACATCTTTTAAAGTGACTTGTAGCCAAATGAATTCATTTTTATTATTTACATTTTGCTTTAACTTTTTCAGTTCCTTGGTAGTAACTTCCTGATAGTCTAAAACTAAAATAGAGCTGAATTCTTCATAAGATAGTCTTTTACCATAGAGTTTATTTTCTCTTTGTGTGTGTGGGGTGTGTGTATGTGTGTGTGTATGTGTGTGTGTATGTGTGTTAGTTAGTGGGGATTGAACCTTGGAGTACTCTATCATTGAGTGAAATCCCCATCCCTTTTATTTTTCATTTTGAGTCAGGGTCTCCTTAAGTCGCCTAGGTTGGCCTCAAGCTTGCAGTCTTTCTGCCTTAGTTTTCTGAGTCTCTCGAAATACAGGCATGCACCACTGTACCTGGCATGTTTCTGTATCTTTTTATATAATTTTCAAACTTAAATAGGGCAGCTCTATCAGGCACATTGGTAACTAGTTACATTTGGGTAAAGTAAGTGATTCCAAAATTTGACTGAAAAATGTAATTTTTATTTCCATATTTAGGAACCCTTAGAAGTAAACCTTGAGCCTCCAGGTCCTCTAACTTTAGCCATGAGCCAGTTTCTTAATGAGATGCAAGAGACCAAAAAGGGAATTGTGACACCTAAAGAACTCTTTGCTCAGGTCTGTAAAAAGTGAGTATCCACTTGATTGTGCCTTTAATGCATCAGTAAAATGCTGAGAAATAATTTAAAAAGTTAATGGTGTTAGAGTCAACCCAGTGAATATATATACTAATTGTAATTTATTTCATTTGTATTTAAAGAATTGTACTTAATGTGATAATTACATCTGCCAAGGGCATTATTAGACTAAACAGGGATTTTGAGAAAACTGGGACACCCTAATATTAAGATAGGATCCTAAGGTCTCTTAGGATCCTATCTTAATTTTATAAATCAAAATATGTTTTAATTGACTCATTGTTGCTTTTCTTTTTCTTTTTTCTTTTTCTGTAGAGCAGTGCGGTTTAAGGGCTACCAGCAGCAAGACAGCCAGGAGCTACTTCGCTATTTACTGGATGGGATGCGAGCAGAAGAACACCAAGTTAGCATATTATTACCACCATATTTTATAATCCCATCTCATGAGCTTGTCTGCTATTTGCTATTTAAATGTTATTAAGCAGTGGAAGCTAGTCATTGAAGCTATTGTACTTTTAAATTTTTTTTCTGTACTGGCCTTTTTCAACTAATGTTTTCTTCATTAGAATAGATCAAGAGAATTAGAAATGATTCTCCTTTTCATAATGCTTTAGTTTACCTGATTTGGTTTACAGCAACATTGTTTAAGGGTCCTATTTTACTAGCCTCTACCAACTGATATTTTTCCCAACCAGTTCCCAGTTGCAGCATACCTTTCTTCTTTTTCTGAGTGTGATTTAGAGCAGTTTTTTGAATGTAAGAAGCATTTTCATTTTATAAAGCTTAAGGAACATTTGTTGCATTTAGAAAATTTTGTCTGTTGCCAGGATGTAAAATAATGTATTTGGTGATGTGAATATAATTAATAAAATATCACAATGGTGATAGTAACCATAATAGCAACTAATACTAGAGCTACACTTAGTGGAGCACTGTTGTCTGTAGTTCTCACAACCCATCAGTTGAGTAGGTCCTCTTACTATTTTCTCATTCCATAATACTGAATCTAGTGTGTAGAGAAGTTTGGTACTTAGTTCAAGGTCTCAGCCTGTAATGGCAGAGCTGAACATCTAGTTCTGGAGTCAGTTCCTATAGCTCTCATGCAAACACTCTTTTTCGAGGATAAGACATTTCAATGTGTTTCCTAAGGAAGTGGGCATACTTTGAAAAGCTTTGGTTTATATAGATTTAAGATCTTGAAATGATAAGATAGTACCCTTTTTCAGGTTATTGATTGTGTTAGAGTCATAATTCTTTTTAGCTCCGTGAAAGCTCCGTGAATTAATTTTGAAAATGTGATTTTGGAAGTATTAATTTTAATTTCAGTAAATCTTGGGAGCTACGTCTTGATCCTTTCTTGATTACATATTTTCTAAGGAAATTAACTTTAAAATTTAATAGTATATATATATCCATTTTATTACTTTTAGAGAGTGAGTAAAGGAATTCTTAAAGCATTTGGTAATTCTACTGAAAAATTGGATGAAGAACTAAAAAATAAAGTTAAAGGTAATGTCTAATTTTTTGAACTAAAACACTATAGTTGAATTCCTCTGTACCTTAGGACAAGATTGCCAGCACTTGTATTTCAAATCCTCAATTATTAACGTATAATTTCTCTACATCACTGTTGATTTTTAAAAATTATTTAGTACTCCATAGGTGAATATTTAAAAAAATTAACTTCTGGTTTATTCTTTATGGATTATTATAGTGAAATTTATAAAGATTGAACTAAGATGATATCACAGTCTTGATTTTAAAAAACTTAGAAATATAATTGACAGTAAATAATGAATCACACTAATATGAGTTGTCAGTAGCTGATTATTAATCATAGAGCCAACTTAGATTTTATTGTTGGGTGACATATAAAGATTTAGGACAGATATGTCCAGTAGATCTTACTGTGGTGATGGAACTCTTCCACATGCTGTCCTGTGTAGATGCTGCTAGCCACGTGTGGCTCTGGAGCTCTTGAAATCTGAATGGTGAAACTGAAGAACTGAATTGATATTTAGTTTTAATTAAATTTAAATGGCCATAAGTGACTACGGGGTACTGTATTATAAAGTTGTGGTTCCAATCAACTGTTGATAATTCTACCTTTTTGGTACCCTAGAGAGCCTGGCCAGTAGTAGAGAATTGTGGCTCCTGTGTCCATTTATTATAAAAGGATGTTTTTATATCAGTGGAAACTTATCATTTGAATAATACATATAAATTTTATATATTTGGAAAATTGAGTGATTAGGTAATAAAATTATGTCACCTTACATTAAGCGTGTCAAGATTCTTTCTGGGAACTTAGAAAAATCAAAAGGAAGATTTCATCTGAAATATTTTCCTGAGTTTTTTATTTTTAATTATAAAAGTAGTTTTAGAGTTTATAAAGTAAGTTACATGCATTTTGTCTCCAAGTTTGGTACCAGTGTCTTTATTAGAAAATCAGTGAATGTTAGAGCTAGACATTCATCCTCCTCTGATCTGCTCATTTTACTATTGGAGGAGGTATTAGTATATAGAAATTCTCACGACTTGCACTATTTGGTTCACACTGACTAAGAGATCATCGATAAGAACATTTCTTAATTCATAAAAGGTGATTGTGTTCAGTTGTGTTATGTCTAGAGGCAGAGTATATGTAGCTGCTGACTTCTATAGTATAAAGATAAATAATGATAATTATGAATGGAGAAAAATTATTGGATAAGAAATGAAAAATTTTAGAGTTAGGTAAGTAAATAGCTTTACCTTTTCTTATTCAAGTAATTACATAAAGTAATTATAAACTTTTTTCCTACAGATTATGAAAAGAAAAAATCAATACCAAGTTTTGTGGACCGTATCTTTGGTGGTGAACTGACTAGTACAATCATGTGTGATGAGTGCAGCACTGTAAGTGGATATAGTGTGGGCTGCATGTATTCATTAATGTTTCCTGGTAACAATTTATTGTTCCCTTCAAAAAAGGAAATATCTAACTTCATAGAATATTCTTTGTTGAACTATCCAAATGTGTATGGTTTTTTGCTGGAAAATTTTAGCACTTCTAAAATTTGATGTTGCTTTAATCTTTCAATTTATTTCCCCTAATCTGAAGTCCTCAAAATTGTGTATTTTTTTCATTTTAAATTTTCATAACCCTTTATTAAAACCTACTTCCTCTTCACCCAAATGGGGAGGATCTTAATATGTAATGTTTAATGTGAATTTCTTCCTTCCTTTTACATTTTCTTTTTTGTTTGGTTAAGGTTTCTTTGGTTCATGAATCTTTCCTTGATTTGTCTCTCCCAGTTTTAGATGATCAGGTAAGACCATGAAATTTATTTTGTTGAAGTAGATTTTTTTTGTTTCTGTTAGATTTTTTATGGGGAAAAAAACCTTGTCACCTTTTTCAAATTTATTATTACTAGTCCATGAAGAAGTTTTTCTTAAATTTACTTGCGATAGAATAAATTTTCAGATTTGAATCAAGAATGGGATATATTTTTCTTTTAAGAAAGAAAGGGTGATATGTATATAATTCTTCATAGGTAATTAACTTGATTGCTTTACCCATAGGGAAGTATTTTCCTCCCATTAAAATTATTATTTATTATTTAAGGCTAACCACAGATCCATTGCAGTCTTATGTACATAAATATTAAATAGATATTATTATCTCAGTTTTAAGCCTTATTAGTTTGGCTTCCTTTAAGTGGTTGTAGGGAAAAGGACACATTTCATGAATGTGGGATAAATCGTTCAACTTCCTGTGAAGTAGGGATCCCTTGCCTCATTACTTAGTGGTTAAAGTCACACCACACTTACTTTATTCTCTTTTTCTGTAAACTATCATTTACATACAAGGAAAGAAAAGAATTAAAAGAAGTACCTGCAGTTTGATACATAAATCATTTATGAATAGAAAAGACATTTAGAAATGGACTCATTTACAATGTGATACAGCCTGTAGTTAGTAACATCCATTGTATTCCTTTCTATTACACTTAGATGTGAAGTTCCTTTTTTGCTGTTTTATTTGCTTTCTTTCTCAGTATGTGAAGATTGCTTTCTAGTAAGTGAGATGAATGCATTTTGTCCTAGACATGTTTTCAAATATTGTGGAAGTAAAATTAGTATAAAATAGAAGTAAAAAAATTTTGGTAATATGAATTTTCTTTCAACTGCCAGGTGGATATAAAGTTTTGGTATTAACCAATATTTTCTCTGTATTTTAAGAGTGGTAAGAAAAGTATAAATGATAAAAATCTGAAAAAGACAATGGAGGATGAAGATAAAGACAGCGAGGAAGAAAAAGATAATGACAGTTACATAAAAGAGAGGCATGATATTCCTTCAGGAACAAGTAAGCACTTACAGAAAAAAGCAAAGAAGCAAGCCAAAAAGCAAGCCAAGGTGTGTAACTGAAAAAGCATGCTTTTCTTATTTTACATTCTGAACTATTGAGTTGTCTGAATTTGACAATTATAGAATTAGCTCATTTAGTATTATCTGCAGGGAAATTGCTTTGAGTGTATGTGAAGAAAAGTTGCGTTTCTTTTTTTAACCTGGCATCATGTGTGATAACTGTTTTTAATAAACTTAGTTCATTTTCAACTGTTTTTTGAGTTGTTAACACTTGACATTTACAAATTTAAAAATATATAGATATACAGTAACTTAAGTCACCTACTATCATTTTATGACATAGATAACTATTGTATTTAGTTTTCCATGTACTCTTCTGGAATTTGTTTTGGAAAATATAAGGAAATACAAATATTTTAGAAACTTAATTTTTTTTTTTTTTTACTAAAAACACTGTTCTGGTCCTGTTTTTTGTTTGCTTATATACCTACTTAGATTTTTGGATGCCATTTCATTTCAGGATAGAAAGTGTCTTCATTTTTTTTCCCTGCTGCATTATAGTTGTTTCATGGATGTACTATAATTCATTTAGCTGTTTCTCTGTTGATTTTGGTTGTTTTTAGTATTTGCTATTTTGGTCATTGCTGTAGTGAATAACCCTGTACTTACATCACCTGTAGGGTAAATTTTGAGAAGAAGGATTACATTCGTAGTTTCAATAGATATTTTCTAGTTGTCTTCACAAAGGTACCAATTTATATTCATACCACCACTTGTTTCTTCTGATCTTGATAGCAGGGTGATATCAATCTTCTAGTCTAGTAGGTGGAAAATACTATCTCAATGCAATTTTATTTTGCATTTGTTTTAGTATAAATGAGGTTAAGCATATTTTCATGTTTCAGAGCCATTTTATTTATCTTTCCTTTTTTTGAATTATTCTTCCATTTTTTATTTGTTTGTTCCTCTATTTTTACTGACACATGTTAGAGTGTTTGGGTCATCTTGTGTTGTTCTTCATTTTTTTTTTGTATTATAGATTAGCCTCACAGAGACTATCCTTTGAATTACAGCCAAAAATGCCAACACCTTTGGGTCTTTAGGTACTCAGAAAACAGGAATTTTGATAAAATAGCTTTGTTTTTCTCAAGAGGAAATAGGCTACAGAGGCAAAAAAAAGAGAGAAAAGGATGATTTTTAGGGGGAAAATCCTTGATTGTCCTCTGTACATGTGTCCAGGTGACCTCTGTGCTTTTTCATTAACTTTGTCATCCATCCTTCTGTCCAGAGCAGTCCTGTACTTACGCATCTTTTCAGTTTATTCTTTTTTTTTTTTTTTTTAAAGAGAGAGACAGAGAGAATTTTTTAATATTTATTTTTTAGTTTTCGGTGGACACAACATCTTTATTTTTATGTGGTGCTGAGGAGCGAATCCAGCGCCCCGCACATGCCAGGTGAACGCACTACCGCTTGAGCCACATCCCCAGCCCAGTTTATTCTTTATCTTAGTGAAACTTTGACCAAGTAATCATAATCATAAGTTATATGGATATATCTTTTGTTGAGAATACAATAAAATCTACCACATTGTGTAATTCTTGGCTGCTTGGGTTTAATAGTTGAAGTACTCTGTCTAGATCACTTCTTAAAAAAAGGGTTTATACCTGCCTTGCATATTTCTATTTCCCCAGTGCAACAGTTTTTTGATTGTTTCTGATTTCATATTAAGACTTTTTCTTCATAATTTATTTGAACCCTGATAGCCAAGGAACTTTTATAATGAGATTCTGATAGTGAACTCCTCCTTATAAAATTATTTTTGTTCAGTAAATAGCAAAATTTGATGTGGTACATGTGCTCTATTCCTGTGTCTCCATTTCTTTGTCCCCTTCCACCCCACCCCCGCCTTTGTAATGTTTTATATTCCTTTTACACAGAACCAACGAAGGCAACAAAAAATTCAAGGAAAAGTTCTTCATTTGAATGATATCTGTACCATTGACCATCCTGAAGACAATGAATGTGAGGCTGAAATGTCACTTCAGGAAGAAGTAGTAATTAAATCCAACCATATTTCACAAGAGGAAGTTACACATAAAGAATTTTGTGTTAATCAGAAAGATTTGAATGGACAAGAAAAAATGATAGAAAATATAACTGACAATCAAAAGTCCATAGAGGAAGTAGATATTAAAAGTATCGATATGGATAATGATCTGGAGGAATTGGCATCATCTCCCTCTGAATGTACTAGGAATTTAAATGGTACCTTTCTAAAAGAAGGGAGTAATGGAGAGGTGGACATTTCCAGTGGTTTCAAAAACCTTAACTTAAATGCTGTTCTTCAACCTGATGAAATAGATATAGAGATTCTGAATGACAGTCATACTTCTGGGACAAAAGTATATGAAGTTGTAAATGAAGATCCAGAAACTGCTTTCTGTACTCTTGCAAATAGAGACACCTTGAACACTGATGAGTGTTCAGTTCAACATTGTTTATATCAGTTCACCCGTAATGAGAAACTTCGAGATGCAAATAAACTGCTTTGTGAAGTATGCACACGGAGGCAATATAATGGACCAAAGGCAAATACAAAAGGTATTTAGATTTTCTTACTGTAAATAAAATTAATATGAAGGGGTACATTTTGCACTGAAGAGATGGAGTAGTCTTCTGTTGTGATCTTATCAGGATTTGGATAGCATGAATAAGTGCCTTCTTGTAGGTAAATGTTTCAATGGAAGAATGAAAGAAGAATTTTATTGAGGTGACTAATATTCTGTGACATCACAGCAGCAGTAGGTTAAGTGGGACAGTGTACTGTCCATCACCTTTCTCAAAGGTAGATTATCTCACTGGAATGCAGTCACCACAGCTTCCTGACAGACAGTGTTTCCTTGCATCCATAGCTCCCTGTCGGCATTTGTGATCATCTTTTGTTTCCCTTGCATCCAGGAAGTCATGCTTGAACTTTTTAGCGTACTTATGGGATGTGTCTATTGCAAAGGACTAGAATGACCATCCTTTTGTACAGTTTCCATCAAATAAGAAACAGACATGGACAGTTCCTCTTCTTTTCCTCCCTTTCCCTTTTTTATTTTTTTAAGTTGGGTAAGTGAGATAGGAAAGGGCTACAAATTCCTGAGGACTTTTACTAAAAGTGGTTGAAGTGTTTTAAAATCCTAGTTTTTAATTTATTGACATGTAGATATAAAAAGGAAACATATTGCTTTTGTGGGAAATTTTTTTTTTCCATATAGAATTATTTGATTTGGAGAAGGCAGTGGCAAACTAAGGTCCATAGGCCAAATTAGAGCATCTACCTGTGTTTTTGTGGTATCTGAGCTAAAACATAGTTTTTTTTTTTAATTTGGCTTTTTTTTTTTTGTGGAGGGAAATGCATGAGGCACTTCTAGTCAACCAATTTGTATGAACTTCTAGTCAAAAATTTGTGAGAACAAGCATTTGCTGGGATTGAACCCAGGGTCTCATGTATGCTGTGCAGGCCCCCCACCATTAAGCTATACCTGTAGCCCTCAAAAATGTTTTTTATAAGCAAATATTTGTAAATTTTTTGATGAAAGGGAACAGCCATTTCAAACCCTAACAAACCAAAATGTTATATATCATCTAAAGTAATTTTGTTCTTCTCTTTAGTAGAGTGCACTCAAGACTTAATTTATTAAATTTTCATTTCATCCATAAAAATTTATGGGAAATTTGTTTTCTATATAAAATATCTAGAAAACATCCTTGGATATTTGCCCCTTGATCCAAAAGCATAAAATATTTAATATCTTTTCCTTTACAATTTGCTGATCCTTGCTTTAGATATCTGATTTTATAGCAAACTGAATACTTCAGAAGTCAAAAATAATCTTTCATTTGCTAAAATTTCTCCTTTTCTCTAGGTGAAAGAAAACATGTTTATACCAATGCCAAAAAGCAGATGCTAATTTCTCTTGCTCCTCCTGTTCTCACTCTTCATTTAAAGAGATTTCAGCAGGTACCATTTGTTATCCCAGATTTGTTTTAAGTATGTAATATTTACTGTTATTGTTTTAATATATTAATATGTTTCTTTGGTTTTCTTTAATTCTGTCTTCAAAGAAATAAGTGTGTACACACACACACACACACACACACACACACACATATGAGCAAGTGCTTGTCAGAGGAAGAGGCGGCATTTAGGTATAGTTCTTCCTCACTTTTCTTAGAACTCATGCTGCTCTTTTTATAGTACCTTATTTTAACCTTAATTCCAGACTTAAAAAAGTCAATGTAATACTTAAATCTCACACTCAGGAATATTATAGTTATTTTTCTGTTTTGTGTATGACATTTTATTTTTACTGACCCTTGATAAAAAGATATTGATACTTTGGACTTGCATCATTTTGGTGACCCAGTGTTTTCTTGCAATAGCAGTGTGACTTTCAAATTCTGTTCTAAACTTCTAATCTGATTTTTCTGGGTGACTGAGGTAGGAACATTCAACCTGGAAGTTGTGATGATCCTGCCACAGCTTCCCTGGTTGCTAAGATTTCAGGCTTGCAGCCATTATGCCTGGCCCAGCTTTCTTAATGTTCTGGGGTGTGTGTGTGAGAATGAAAGAGAGAGATACATGCACTTAGCAAAGTGGATCAAAAACAAATCTCCAAGACTGAACCAGGACTAGATGCTCATGTTTGGATATTGGAGGCAGGTGCTACTTAACATGTACACCTCTCTAGGGTAAGAATTGAATTTGTTTGTCCTTCTCTTTCAGGCTGGTTTTAACCTACGCAAAGTTAACAAACACATAAAGTTTCCGGAAATCTTAGATTTGGCTCCTTTTTGTACCCTTAAATGTAAGGTAGGTGAGAGTGGTCTTATTTTAAAGCAAATTCTTTAAAGAGAAATCAGATAAATATGGTTGAGTGTTCAGATTATTATACATAGAATAGATGTGAACTTAATCCAACATGTTAGTGATTCTCAGAAAGCCCTGCAAAGTAGACCATGCATCAACTAATATTTAAAGTAAAAGTTAGTAAGATGAGTCAAAATGACATGAGTACTTCAGGCACAAAGAACAACAGGAACAAATGCATAACAGTGTAGAATAGTGTGCAAGGACTGGCAATGTTAGCAGTTCTAGACTAGCTTATAGAAGTTATAGGGAAGTAGGGAAATGAAGCCTGAGAGGTGAGACAGTAATGAAGAGTTTCATGATGAGTAACTTCTTAGTAATGCAAGGAGACCCTGAGGAGTTTAAAGCAATGGGGTGACGAGGTTTTATATATATACATAAAACATAGGTTATGTGCTGACATATGAAGACTGGGTTTTAGGAGAGAAATTCTAGAAGTAGTAA
The DNA here is from genome assembly GCF_048772815.1 of Callospermophilus lateralis. Lineage (NCBI taxonomy): Eukaryota > Metazoa > Chordata > Mammalia > Rodentia > Sciuridae > Callospermophilus > Callospermophilus lateralis. Next base: position 14,731,287 of record NC_135314.1, on the reverse strand, counting down.
GTTGGATTATTCAGTTATTAAGTAATGAGGCTTATAAAGTAGGGCAGGGGAAGGGGAAGGTGAATATTTCAGGATACAGCAACATTAACCACTGAGAATTGCTTGGTGCTGCAAGGTGAGACAGAGGCCTTTACCTGGATGCTGGTGTGGCACAGAAGCAGTTGACGGTGACTACTGTAGCCTGTATGAACAGGCAGACAGAATGCTATAAATTGAGTTAGGAAATACAAGAAGAACAGGTTAGAAAGTGGAGAAAGGACAATGAGTTCAGTTTTGGATACAGTGAGTATCAGATATCTTTGAAATATTCATGAGGTTAATGTCTAGGAAACATATCTGAAGCCCAAGGGCAGAGAGTTTAGGGCTGGAGATACAGGTTTGGAAATTGTAGGCAGTGATTAGAAGTGAGATGGATTCTCTGATATGTGGATGCTAATTCACAGTAAGGAAAGGGGGAATAGAGATACTTTGGATTAGACAGTGGGACTGAAGGAAAGGGAAGAGAGTATGGGGTTAGGAATGATAGTAGAATGAAATGGACACTATTACCCTATGTGTGTGTATGATTACACAACCTGTGTAACTCTACATCATGGACAACCAGAAGAATGAGAAGTTATATACTCCATTTATGTTTGATGTGCCAAAATGCATTCTATTGTCATGTGTAACTAATTAGAACAAATTTAAAACATTAAAAAAAAAATAGTAGTAAGATGGGATCACTTGTGTACTATATAGAGCCTGAAAAAAAAGATCAGGTAGCCAAGGGCAGAGCTTCTGAACATCTGAGTGAACAGGACAAAGGTAGGAGAGGATACTTTCTGTGTGAATTTTAAAATGATGAGAATTTACTTTCCTCCCTCCCAATTAAAATTCTTTAAGGTGTGATTTCAGAGTGGGTGAGTAAATTGTAATTATTATTGTTGTCACCACAAGGCTAGGTTACTTTAGCTGGTAAGTGGAAATACCTCTCATTACTTTTGAATACAAGGTCACCAGGAATCCATCTTTTGCCGAAAATACCATTGCCATGTGCTCAAGTTTCAAGGAAAGACTAAGTATGAACTCAGTGTCAAGAATATCAGAGAAAGGGACTAAAAACTAACAACTAGACAGCATAGAGGTCATGCTATGAATTTTTAAGAACACCATTGGAACTTCAGTGGGTTATGGAGATCAAGTATGTATATATTATTAGAAGCTTTATTGAAAAGGAAAAGTGGTGGACCATTGAAGATTATTTCTAAAAATCTCTTAAGACTTAAGTAGGTTTGTAAGCCTAGAGGAAAATCTAGAAGTTGAAGATATCAGAGGAAGCTAGGAGGGCTGAGGGTTGGAGTTTGGTCTTTGAACGTAAGGGAGAGGATTGTTTCCTGAGAATGGACAACTTGGAGTTGGGTATGCTGTGTCTCAGTTTTTCTGAAGTGGGAGGTGAGGATAGTAAGAGAATAAAAATCAGAAATAAGGAAGTGAATAGTTGGGACCATAGCTGTAGAGGGCATCCATGGAAGAATCAGGTAGCTCACATATGGTCAGAGTTCTCACACTTTAAATGTGCATAGGAAATCACCTGGGAATCCGACCTACAAAGTGATTTTGTACGGCTGGAGTGGAGAAATACCATCTCCAGATGGTATTTCTAATAAATTCTCAGGTGGTGCCCGCTTTTGCTGTTTCACCACATCTTGAATAGCAAAGTGTATACTGCAAATGGTGATGATGACAATGATGACAAAAGAAGTCTCACAGGCCAGAATAAGAGGAGGACTAGATGATCTTGTTAGATTAAATAGTACAGAATACCTGAGGTGAGAGTTGAATAGAATTATGGGCTGAGACTAGATTAGTAAGATTCTGAAGTTGAACAGTTTTGAGTGATGACCAAAGCCCAGAATCTAGTTCTGACAATGATGAGTAGCTAAAATGGAATGGTAGTGAAAATTCTGTGAGGGTTCCAATGAACACAGAAATATCTGGAAAGCTGACAGGATTTAGAATGAAGTAAAAAGTTCTTTGGTGAATATGGAGGCATAAAGATGAATGTAGTGATTGTGATACTCTAAGGATTTTTGAGAGTAACCTGTAATTGGCCCTTGTCTTGAAGAATGCTTGTCCTTATTGTTAGCCCTATAGCGTATGTGTTTAAAGAAAAAGGAAAGTTTGTGCTTCTGTCCCTAGAGGGCATCTAAAAATGTGAGTTGGTTTTTGGTACACAAATGACATTGCTGTTTTGTTAAGGACTTGCAGCTCATGGATTATGGTTTCTACAGGAGGGAAACAGCAATGCCAACTTTCTGGGGTGTGGGTGGGAACGCACAACAACAAAGCAAACAAAAAAATCCCAGAAGTATCTGTAGGCTAAGAAGAAGTAAGGGAGAAAATAATTAAGTTCAGACTCATGAAATAATTTCTACACTCTGAAAGGATGACTAGTGTAAACTTACCTTGCCAATGACACCTGTACAAATGGAACTAGAACTAACTTTTGGATTCTGTTCATTTTTAAAGAATGTTGCAGAAGAAAACACAAGAGTACTATATTCATTATATGGAGTTGTTGAACACAGTGGTACCATGAGGTCGGGGCATTACACTGCCTATGCCAAGGCAAGAACTGCAAATAGTCATCTCTCTAATCTCATTCTTCATGGAGATATTCCACAAGGTAAGTTGTCCTGGAAAATGTAGGTATTAAGCAGATTATGGCAAAACCAGAAAATAATCAATTTGAATTTTCCCATTTATATTTAATTTTATATTTTTTTCTTGACAGATTTTGAAATGGAAACAACCAAAGGGCAGTGGTTTCACATCAGCGACACACATGTGCAAGCTGTGCCTACAGCTAAAGTTCTAAACTCACAAGCATACCTCTTATTCTATGAAAGAATACTGTAACAACAAAAAATGCTTTCTTTGGAAATGCATTTGTGGCTTTTTTTAAAATGGCTGTTATTAGTAACAATAAAAAATTAAAGACTACAAATCATGTTCACTTAATACTAAATACCTGACAGAAGAAATCATGTTTATTTAAGTATCAAAGGGAAAGCACTTAAAAATTCAGTTAATTTTTTTTTTTGTATTGTCATAGTGGGTTTTTTTTGCTTCATTTCTGAAAAGTAAATTTGAATTATTTAATTCCTTTGTGCTTTAATGTTTGGGTGGTGGATCATGACCCATCAATAAACTGACTTCCCCCAAAACTTGTTTTATTACTTAGATTTTTAAGTTACATTGACTGCACTAGATAACATTAAATATTTGCTGTTATCAAAGTATAACATAGGACAAACTTTTGGTACCAAATCCTCTTTTATGCCAGCATGTCAGAGAAAGTCTACAAATTGTCCTTCTAAAAAATTCCTTTTTTACCCAAGTTAGCCAATACCAGGTTAGTTACAACCAGGTTTAGAACATCAAGCCTGTCAGAACTTCTTGTATAGTTCAACATTTTAGAATTTTATGAATAAGAAAACTTTTCATCATTCCTAACTCTGATGAGTTTATGTAAAAACCAGTCAACTAAACTGTTTTCTAAATAAATACCTTTGAGCTGGGTGCAGTGGCTTAGGCTTTTAATTCCAGTAACTCGAAGCTGAGGCAGGAGGACCACAAATTCAAGGCTAGCCTCAGCAACTTAGGGAGACCCTGTCTCAAAATATAAGAAAATCCACTTGCTTACTATGGAATTGGCAGACTTCCCATCAAGGGCCTGATAGTTAGACTCTATGATTTTGGGGCTCATTTGGTCTGTCACAAGTACTCAACTCTGCCATTCCTTTGTGGAAAGTGGCATCTGACAACATGTGACTGCATAGGCGTGGCTGTACTGAAATTTAAAAAACCAGGCAGTAGGCCATGCAAGGGCAGTTGGTCACTACACACATTAGGTGACTTAAGTCCCACAGCTAATGTGATAACTCCATCAAGTTGAGTAACAAATATAATGGTAATGTTTGAAAATACTGGGCTGGGGATGTGGCTCAAGTGGTAGCGCGCTCGCCTGGCATGCGTGCGGCCCGGGTTTGATTCTCAGCACCACGTACAGACAAAGATGTTGTGTCCGCCGATAACTAAAAAATAAATTTTAAAATTCTCTCTCTCTCTCTCCTCTCTCACTCTCTCTTTAAAAAAAAAAAAAAAAAAAAAGAAAATACTGTTTTATATTTCTTTTGAGAAAATAGGCAAATGATAAAAGGGTTTGAAAATATGTACTTCTTAGTTTATAAAAATATAAGAAACACATAAGTTCTAGATTATGATCTCCAATCTATTTTAATGCACCTGTGTCAATCAATTTCATTGTAGAATTGCTGGCGTTTACAAGATTGAAAAAAATTCAGTAGCTGGTCACCAGACAGGCTTTTACAGTAAAACACATTTATTTTATCATTCAGCCAAGGATACAAACACAAAACACTTCTTAATTTAAGGAGAATAAGAAAACCATTAGGCAATTCCTAGTGAACTACTTCAAATACAACCTTCACCTATAGTAAAATTTAGGCTATTCAGTCATTTTGGTCATCATCCCAGTCTTTCTTTCCACTTGGAGGCTTGGGCCCACCAGCTGGTTTTGCCATAATGATCTGTAAAACACAAAAGTGCTTATAAACTCAAACTTCACAAATTAAGAATATTTTTCTATTGGCCATTTGTAAGATGGAGCAATCCTCTTAATATAAGCAATCAATTATCTATATTGCATATGAAACACCACAGCACAAGCTAGTTTTCTAGCTTCCTTGTTAAAAATTATAGTGAACTTTTGGCAGTGAGAAAGCTTCCTGCTTTTGTGGGTAAAAACAAACAAAAAAAAAGCCCACACAGATTAGTAAAGGACATTCCAAAACAAGCACTTCGATAACTTAAGCAAACATGAAAGTTTTTGCATGCATCCCTGGAATAAACCAGTAAGTGTGGCACCTGATTTGTTATTTATATATGAGGTTCGTCTTGCCAACCATCTTTATCCCAATTTCCTTGTGGTTTAGGAGCTTTAGGTCCACCTGCCATTTTTGCCATTATAATCTGAAGTAGTTGATAGATAAAAGTATAACAATGAAACTTTCTCCTACCAATGAGAACCAAATAGTATCAAGTGTTTGTTCATAAACAAATCTAAGCACCAGTTCGCTGGTAACTAAAAAAAATAAGCCACAAGTCTTTCTTCAGCTTATCTAAAAAAAAATGTGCTAAACCAACATTTTACCCAAGTACAGTATAACGATTTCATATCTAAAGATTTTATTTAAAAACAAAAATGGTGGCAGTGGCTGTGGGCTCAAATAAGTTTGGGGGAAGCTAAAATAAACTATTAAGCTGAACTAATATTCATTGCTTTCCCAATTTATATGAAGAAATCATCCTGTACAACATCAAGGGGTTTGACTTCTATTTTAAGCAACATGGATGAACATCTTTACCACAACTCCAGTAGATTTCACACCTGTTTTCAGAAGCCTCTATGAGAAGTCTAAACCTAAGGGAGCTGGGGATGTGGCTAAGTGTGGAGGGTGCTTGCCTACCAAGTGGCTCTTGGTTTGAACCCCAACAACATAAAAATAACAGTAGTTCCCAAAATTTTATTAGGCATCACCATTACATGAAGAACTTATTAAAGCTGCATGTTAGACCTCCTTCAGAGTTTCTGATTCAATGGGTTTGGAGTAAGGTCTGAGAATTATTAGCAAGACCTTAGGTGATGTTGACGTTATCTATTTGGGTACTATCCTTCCTTTGAACATAAGTTGAAAGAGATAATTGAAAAAAGATCAATCCAGCTCCTATTACATCAACTACTGCTCATAATAAAGTCTCTTTCGAGAATATATACTGCATAAAATCAAGCACAACTGACTTTTAAAGATGGTAATTATTCTAATCCCAGCTTGGCTAACACAGTTGGATGGGTTTTTCATATATCTTTATGTGCAGAGTGCCAAAACCAAGGGCACATACCAATAACATCCCTACTATCAAAATTTAGGAAATTTCTTTGTGATAAAGTTTATAGTCTTACCTGGCATTCAGAAAAGTTCCTCAGCTAAGGAACTTCCACTATCAGGATTTCTTTTCACCACATATCTTAGTCTACTTAAGCTGTTCCTGTCCCCTTCTACTTTGGGTTCTCCTTTTAACACATCATTTCTAGAATAAACAATTCCTTAGGCTTCTCTCAACTTGACTGAAAAAACAATCATATTCTTTACTGAAAACTACCTGATAAGCAGATTCAGAATCCTCTTATTAACAAATCTGGCACAACAAAACAGTTTTTGCTTGGTACTGGGGACTGTTAGACAAGTGTTTTACTGCTGGGCTACATTCCTAGCCCTTCTACTTATTTCTAATAAGGTGAAAGTGGATACCCAGTTCCATTTTTGCTCATCCTCCAGTTATGAAAGAGTCCTTATTTAAATATATATATATATATTTTAAATTTTGTTATATAATAATTATTAACTGGTCCATACTGTGCTTAGAAATAAGTCTAGTTGTCTATTAATATTCACCTAGGATTTCTTCTAAGTTTAATTTCACATGATTTTTTACTTACTGTATATATTCTGTGTCCCTAACAAATACAACTTTATTCTATAAAGTATTTATAAATAGTTCATTGGTTAATAATTACTTTGAGAATTTTGTGGCAAATGGATTTAAGATTACTCTATTTTTCAGTATAATTTAAAACTATAGGAGAAGAAAAAATTTTTAAAATGGGGGATGGGATTCGAACATCTAAGGTGTGAGGGGAAGGAAACACTCCTTTGAAAACAAAGAACTATGCTATATTCTAGTTCTGTGAAAACATACTCTTGAACCATATTGAAACTACCATTTTTAGATACCAAAGTTTCATTTTTGCTTACCTGATCCACTCTAAGTACAGTAACCGCAGCATTAGTAGCCAATTTTATAGCCCAATATTTTCCCAGATATGTATCTAGAATACCAGCTTCCAACATGTCCTTTACAGCAGGAACTTCAGCCTGTCAACACAAAAAACAGTTTCCATCCTTTCATTTTAAATTCTTTTCAGTGAAAGTGCTTATATTCAAAACCAAAAACCTGCATGTGTGACTCCTAAGTACCAGACAAGTAACCATGTGTAAATACTATTCCATACACACTATAAGAGTATCAACAAAAGGAAAATTAAAAATTTCTTCTATCAGATAAAATGAAAACTAATTTTTTAAAATTTTTAATTACAATTCTTAATATACCATTATACAATAATTTATCATATTTCTGATTATATATAAGGTATATTGACACCAAATTCACATCTTTATACATGTATTTTGTATAATGATGAGGGTCTCCTTTCACCATCCATGCTATTTTCCTTCCCCTGAAAACTAATTTTTAAGAAAACAAATTGTTCATAAATCAGTTCACTATTTCTGATTTTCCCCTTATATGTACTGCTTCTATTTTTAGGTTGTGCATTCACAAAGCAATTTAAGTTCATGTTTTTTAATCAAATACCTCAATGTCTAGTCCAACATTTTTATTTCCTTCTTGGTGAACTGCATAAAGTTTAGAGATAACTTCATTGGCCTTAACTCCAGAGTTCTCTGCCAGTGCCCGGGGAATAGCTTCAAATGCCTCGGCAAACTTCTTAATAGCATACTGCTCAAGTCCAGGACATGTCTAAAACAAAATGTGTTTATTATTGCTTTTTATTCAAGCAATGGGAAGAAAGTTATACAGTAAAAGCCATACCTCTCCATATGATGTGATTTGTTTGGCTAATTCAATTTCTGTTGCTCCACCTCCAGGTACAAGACGTTTATCCTGTAAGTTATCCAAAAAGCCAAACAAAAACAAAAACAAAAACAAACATTAAAAAGGTAGTTTCACTAGTCTTTTCAGATTCCAATACTCCATCAGACTAGTTTTCAACCAGTCATTGTTATTCAAAATCTAATTATAAACTTGGTAAAAATGAACGATCAGACAAATTTTCTTTCTGCAGTATCTAGTACATGAAAAAGGAAGACCAAAGTGAAGAAAGGGGACAGCCCTTTTTTATCTGCATTCTAGGCACTGACAACAATGCTTTAGCAACTGAAGTTAGTACAGTAAAACAAAAAATCACAAACTATTTAATGGTGAAGAAATAGCCTTGCTTTGCTATTAAGTCCTTCATATGATCATTTTGAGAAACTATCGTATTCTTCAGCAATTGAAAGGTAAATGGTTGGTAAAAATCCACCTGTCTCAGCCTCCACAGTAGCTGAGACTATAGGCAAGTACCACCATGCCTGGCTAAACCACTCATTTTGAAGAAGCACCAACTACGTTTTTAAGACATCAGAGATTACTAAAGAAGCTTCTTGTTAATACTGACCCTTGTGAGAACTTTGAAAGTATTGACACCATCATCTACTGCCCTTTCTACATCATCCATCAGATTGTCTGTAGAACCTCGAAGCACTATGGTAGAAATGGCACCATCTTCTTTTTCTGTCAATAAACATTCAGGGATTAAGTGAAAGAAAACAAACAACTTACATATGCACAAACATAGTTTGCCATTACTACATACCATGCTTAAAAACAACCACCTGTGTGTCTCCAACTTCTGAGAGGTAAACATTGTCACAATGTCCCATTTCTTCAAGGACAGGTGGAGTCTGTAAAAAAGAGATTGTTATAATAAAATTCAAATAGATACAACTATCTTTGATTGTTTCTCAAAATACGTACCAATCTAGGAAGAGCTGTAGCACCAACTGTTTTACACAGTCTTCTGAGATCCCATTTTGAGTTCAGCCTTAAAAAAAAAAAAAAAAAGACCTTAATACAACATTTAATTCCAACTATATAGTACTTAAATATATAATGAGACACCAAGTCTTGGATATGTGAGTTGTCATGTATAAACTAGCATGAAACTATTATTTACCTCTGAGTGTTTTGAGCACAATTAAATCCTACTCTCCTGCATATTTGGCTTACCCAGTTCTGCTGATATTTTTATTTATTTATTAGATATATATGACAGTAGTGTATTTTGACATATATAAATGGAGTATAACTTAATTCTAATTAGGATCCCATTCTTGTGATTGTACATTATGTGGAGTTTCACTGATTGTCTATTTATATATGAACAAGGGAAAATTATGTCCAATTCATTCTACAACCTTTCCTATTCCCATCAGCACTTTAGGAAATCAGAGGTTTATAGTTCTAAAACACCAGGGACCTGGTATGTATGTACACATAAAACTTGCTTTGCTGTGTTTGACCGCACATATAAGGAAGAGTACAGTGATTCACTCTGCACGTTTGATTAGGTGTTAAGAATGGTAGTAGATGGGAATGGAAAAGTCTTCTAGTGTTCTCTATAGATGTGTTCATGGACTACAAGGCACACTCCTTATTCCACACTCTGGCTGACAAAGTTCTAGGCTTGTGAATTGTCTCAAGCTATTCCTTTTACCCAGTATGCCTTTTCCGTTTCCTCTTCTACTTATTGATATCCCTCTAAATTATTTTGCTATTTGATCTAATAATTTATCTGATCTTGTAAGTTATTTCCCTTTATTAACTACCTTCCTAGAATTGCTGAATTTATTCAGTGTTTCAACACCTAAAAATCATTTATAATTTGGTTAACAGAATCCAGCTCTTACCTCACCAACATGATATTGTATTTGTTTGCATAATGAAGAGCCATGTCTGCCACTTTGCCACCTGTTACTATGACATTGGCACCAGTATCAGCAATAGCCTTGACTTGTGCATCCATGAGATTTTCTTCTCCCTTACTAAAATTCATCAATTCTTCAGCAGTCTTTATCAATACTGTTCCCTGGCAAAACAAGTTAAGTATTCTCTTTAAAACCACTTCACTACAGGTGTTCAAATGCATAGGATGAGATTTAACTTAAGAAATAACCTAAGAATTTGGGAGAAAACATAAAAATAAATATGCATGTACTATGAAGCAGAATACATGATATTAATAAACACTCAGCTTGTTCCTCTTCACTCCCAAAACAGATGTGTATGTTCCTCAACAGGTACTTCAGTGGAAAAATTGGAGAAATACTTTAATTTTAGCTATGCTGGGCAGGTGTCCTTTTTTGTCTTTTATGAAAATCAAACAGTTTAACAAAAACTAGAAAGGATATGATTCTCAAACTCTTCCTAAATTTTGTGATCATTCCTAAATGGACACTCCTCTCCCCTAATACAGCTAAACCCTTCAAAAGCAATACTTTAAATTTCAAGAATAGCAGGGATGAGTCCAGCTAAATACAAACTTAAAACTTTACATGTATTTTTAAAAACAATTAAAAATTTCAAATTATATTAGCATTTTTTCCCAGATTTTACCAAATATTGACATTTAAACTATTTTCAAAGAGCACACCTTATTTTACTTGCTGAAATGCCAACAGCTGTATGATAGACTATGAACCAACCTGGTGCCATCTAATATTTCAAATTTAGAATTTTTAGTAACTGAATTTTATATCAAAGAATATAAAATCTGGCTTAAAAAATAAATGTGATCCTGCAATTTTCAGTAATTATGAGGTATTTATTAGTTTAAAAGCAAATTCTACATCAAAACTTAAAATGGTAATATGAAAAGGTAACCCAAGTTTTCACTTTAATTTCAAGAAGGTTTGAAGTTTACATACCTTAGTTTCTGTTATCATGCCATCAAAAGGGCAAGAGTATACTGCTATTTTTGCATCTTTTACAGATGTTACGTCACCTTCAGTTTCCTTCTTAAAAACCATACCATGCAATACTGAAGAAGAATAGATACCAGAGCCCTAAGAAATTGAATACCAAGATCATCATTAATGCCAAATTGTTGATTCTGTATGTTATCAAATACAGCCTTTTCTAAAATGAAGCAATACACCAAGACAGAGACCCAAGGCTATAAAAGGGGATGGACCATTCTGCTCAAGGTGGGAATCACCACAGGAATGAGCCACTTATGAAGGGGAGGTTGTCCTTCAGTATACTAAGAAGAACCAAAGGTAGAAAACTGCTCTAACCATTTATTCATCCATTCACCAAAGTATTTGTTGCCAATAAACCAGGAACAGCTATTAGTACTATAGATTGAATAGAGAATAAAAATCTGCTCTTCTTCTTAGTGGTGGTATTGGGAACTGAAGCCAGGAACTTTTGCTAAGTGCTCCAGCACTGAGTTATATCCTCAGCCTTTTTTATTTTGAGAGTGTTGAGATATTTTCACTAAGTTATCCAGGTTTGTGTTGAACTTGTGATCCTCCTACCTCAGATTCCTGAGTAGCTGATATTACAGGAATGTGCGAGGCTAAAGATTATGCTCTAATAATCTTGCAATTTAATGAGCAAGGTACATCCCAGACAGAAAATACATAGCACATGTACAAATACACAGAGAACATACATACCACATAAGCTAAATTCAACCACATAATCAGTATGCCAATGTGCTAAACCATTTCTACTATAAAGTACATAAAAAAATTTTATCAAAAACATATTTCAATGTTTTGATGTTATCTTTACATTGTGAATTTTATTAATGTACAGCAAAAATCAGATTTCACCCCATTCAAAATTGTCCAAGTTTACTGTTATAATTCAGCATATACAAAGAAGGCAAAGAAATTAGTATTTTGTTTTGTACAATATTCTTAATCCAAAAGAATGGCAAGGAAGATTGACAACAGGAAACAACGTGTCAATACACTTAAACTTAATCGGTGATAACATTACAACCTATTAATACTAAATAATGCTCCAAAAGATAATTAAGCACTAATTGTCTAAAACATGAGATTAAATATAAGTCTGGATCAATTTTTTTTTGTAAAAAAAAAAAAATTTTTAGAGAATGTCGATAAATTTTCTAAACTTACCAGAATTTTACAAACCCTGATGTTATCAACATTGAAATGGCCAGAATCAGGAAAAATGGACACTGTTAGAAAAATAAGACAAAAAGAAAAAAAATTTTTTTTGAGAGAACAGAAAACATTATAGTCATATTAGATATTTTAATTTTGAATCCTTTCATTTACTAGTACTTACCACATGCCTGAGCAATAAGCTTGGCTAGAAATGCTTCATTTCCATACTGTTTACTCATTATGGAGGTACGAAGTAGAGATGACACTTCATCAACATCTCTAAGGTTTTTTGCAGAACAACATACCAATTCAGGAAGAATTTCATGGGCTTTTCTGCAGGCTATTTCATAACCTTCTATGACCTAAAAAGTAAAGAACAAAAGTACTTCTTTCAAACACATAATTTTCACATGACTTAAAGTAATTCTTTTTTGTAACCCCAAGAATATGGTATTTTTGATATAAAATGATTATACTTACAGACTAATATATGGCAGAACCTACTAGTTATGAGAGAGAATAGGTTTTGGAGACAACCCAGATTTGAATTTCAACTCCTCCACTTACGAGGTATAGAATCTTGTGCAATATTTTTCTAACTAAGTCTCACTGTCCTCATTTAAAATAAAATGGGTTTAATTGGACTAACAGGATTCTTCTGATGATAAAATGGCACTGCATGTGAAGCACATGTACTGTATTTCCTGGCACAGAGTAAAGAGCTCAATAATGTTAGCTATTCCTTTAATAACGATCTTAAATTTTAAACAGTAGTGTATATCCAGACAAAAATTAAATAGGAATAAGTTATAAAATGAGCACTTGCCTCTGAAACTGACAGGCCAATCCTCAGAAGTTCTTCAGCTAATTCCAGAAGAGCTCCAGCAAATACCAGAACAAAGTTTGTGCCATCTCCAACCTCTTGCTCTTGCATATGGGAAGCCATTACAATCATTTTTGCAGCAGGATGCTGTACCTGGTATAAGAAATATCAAGCGAAAATTTTTGATACTTAGAGTAACATAAAATCATCAATTTCCATTTCTTAAATAGACTTTAATTTCCCTATATGCCAGGTAATTCCATTTGATCATTAAATGCTATAAAAAGTGTGGTCACAAGAAAATCCAAGTCCCTCTAGGTCTATCAACACAAATATGTAACTATAAATGAAAACAATTTCACAATACATCTTCTTTTGATAGGCATCATCCATTACATACAACTCATAAGGTTCAGCACATTATTATGTGCTAAATTAAAAAATAAAGCAACTCCAACCACTAGATCTAGACATTAAAATATCTTCAGAGGAACAAAACCAGACATCACTTGACTTGGTTAAGAACCTCAATATTAATTTCATTGTATGTTCCCGCCATAAGGGCTATCACTTCTGGTTTATAAAAAGAAATGTAAAAATTTTCTTAAAAGGCTACAAAAAATTTACATAATTTTGTTCTAAGGAGTCAATTTTAGATATTTGTATAAAAACAAGTAATAACTATTGACAACCATAAAAAAATATTGTGGTATTACCCTAATAATATCCTTATTATACTTTAATAACTTCTGAGAACATCACAGTGTATAAAAATCAACACTTACAATGGGTTCTTCCACAAATAATCTGTGGAGTTAAATATGTCCTTGAAAATACTGTTAAGATGTTGAATTATCTGCAGTTTCATTTAAAACACAAGATTAAATTCTTTACAGGCTAACCATCAGGAAAATTTCCTGAAGTTGAAAGTATCCTTCAATTACAAGGCAGCTACAGAGAAATGGCTATATGCATTTAGGTGCCAGACTTTTCTTATAACCCTGCAAGAAGTATTTGTTCTATAGGCTATAACATCAAAACTGCTGCTGAATAAAGCAAAATTCCAATTTGTGTTTAGTGTCTGGATTACTTTTTTTTTTATTTTCATAAAGCCAAATTGTTTGACTAAAAATGTTTTGCTCATTAGCTGTTTCTATATTATAGAATAATTCATTTCATTGTCACTCTAAAATCAATTTGACATTATTAGCAAATGTACCTTATAATTAATTCCTCCAAACATTAATAATGTAATAGATTTTTAAAATATGACTTTAAAACATTAAACCTAGAGCTGTTTATACACCTGCATAATAAAATTTCAAGTTGGAAAAAAGTAGCCCTTTATTATTCAATCTGAAGTAAGAAATTTCCTTCTATGATAAAATATATTTAATTTTTGATTTCATCAAAACATTTCTTGGTTGTTTCAAAAAAAAAAAAAAAAAAAACTTACTTCTAACTCTCTTAAAATAGTGGCTGCATCATTTGTCACAAACAACTTCTCCATGTGGTTGATGACCATTTTGTTCATTCCTCAAAAATAATAGTTAAAAAAAGAAAGAAATCCATTATTACTCAAATATTTTCCCAAATACCCAGAAAAACATAGTCAAGAAACAAAATTTGTATTTACTTCTTAAAACAATGTTATAAAAAAAATCTATATTCCATTCCATCTCAGAGCCCATGGGCCCATATTTTCCCCCCTAATTTCCTATAATATTTACCAAGTATGCCAAATCTTACAGGGGACTTCCATGTTGTTTACAACATGTTTGGCATGCAAAAAGTGTTCCATAAATGTAAATTATGTTAATATGTATAAAAACCAAAATAATCTACTTATATTTATTTTAATTCTTATTTCACAGATCTGCATCTTTATTTCAACTGGTGAAGGCAAGAGTAGAAAAATCTTATGTCCCCTTTCCATTTTTTAATTTTAATTTTGGTACTGGGAACTGAACCCAGGGGTGCTTAACCACTGAGCCACCTTCCTAGCCCTTTTTAAAATTTTGAGACAGAGTCTCCTCATAATGTCACTTTTTTATAAAGTATTGGTTCAAGAGCCAGGCACAGGGGCACAGGCCTGTAACTCAGGAGGTTGAGGCAAGATCACAAGTTCAAGGGCAGCCTGGGCAACTAAGGGAGATACGGTCTCAAAAAAGGGAGGGAGGGGTGGGAAGTGGAAGTGCTGTAATTTTTACATCCTTTCAATATGTTAAAAGTAACATTTTGATCGCTATTTTTCTGGAGCTCTAAGTTGCTGATTAAAAATCAGAAATATGCCAGGTGCAGTGGCTTATGCCTGTAACCCTAGTGCCTTGGGAGGCTGAGACAGGAGAATCTCGAGTTCAAAGCCAGGCTCAGCAATGGAGAGGTGAGGAGCTAAGCAACTCAGTGAGACCCTGTCTCTAAATAAAATAAAAAATAGGACTGGGGATGTGGCTCAGCGGTGGAGTGCCCCTGAGTTCAATTCCTGGTACCAATAAATAAATGAATATATAAACAAATAAGAATGTACTGGTATTACTGAATAATGAAATAAACTTTCAAAGCAATACTGTAAATACAATCCTCGTTCTAAGTTTGAAAGAAAAATAAAAAGGATTCCATTACTCTATTTTTAAAACATGAATTTGGAAATTACCATTTGGTCCATATGCTGTACGTGTAGTTTGCGCAAGTTCCTTGCAAGCTTGTATGTTTCTAAACACAGCCTCTTCTAATCCTGAAAAATGCTGTAAAATAAAATAAAACAATAAACAAGAATTTCCCAGCACAAGATATCTTTGCTTTTCTTTTAATAAAAATCAAGTATTGGTAAGTATTCCATACTTGGTGTTCAGAGTCTGAACACCACCTCCCGTAAAACCAACCATGGTCACCAATCTCAGCTTTCTGGCTAATTTACAAGACCTCGG
Organism: Callospermophilus lateralis; assembly: GCF_048772815.1. Taxonomy (NCBI): domain Eukaryota; kingdom Metazoa; phylum Chordata; class Mammalia; order Rodentia; family Sciuridae; genus Callospermophilus; species Callospermophilus lateralis. The sequence continues at coordinate 14,715,646 of NC_135314.1, read as the reverse complement.
GCAATTTTTTCACTTGCAAATCTGGGCAATAATAATAGTATTCACCTCACAGGATTGTTGAGTTAATCATTCAAGATTTACACATGTAAAAGGTGTTGCCTGATATTTATAAAATTCTCCACACAATTTCCTCATTAGTTGAAATGAATAAAGCAGTATGCTTTTTAGGGACTTCAGAGATCTACTTACACATTAAAACATAGGCTTTTAATTTTTTTTTTTTTTTGTGTAGTGAAGAGGATAGGAGGAAAACTAAGTCCAATTAGAGAAAGGAGATAAACTATTTCAAGTAAATTATTTTTTCAGAGTTATCAATACCAAATTCAAAGCTAAGATTTCAGCCTGACATTTTTAGAGCAATCAAAACTATTTTCAAAAAGAAACCCCAACACATACATCATACCCTGACATTTATTTGGTATACAAATTACCTCCAAAGTGCATCCTATAACCAGGAACCTAGCTCCCTCCACCTCCCATAAAACCTTATATTCAACCACACTAATCTATTTCTTCAATGAAGCACATAAACGTGGGAGATAAAAAAAAAACAAAAAACACTATTTGACAACTTGGACAATCCAAAAGACAATATTTTCAGTGTGCAGTTAAGATACATTTTTTAAAAACTATGTTCCTGAAATCACATTCAAGATCATAAAACTAAGTAGTATTTGGACCAAAGTGTCATTTATCCTGTGGGCTACACAGGTAAATAAGGCACTCGGAACTCAGAGATACCACATTTTGCTCCAATTTCCTCAATTTAAAAAAGAGATGAGGAAAACAGGACGCTGAGAGGCGTCAACTTGGCTACAATGAGCTGGGACCTGAATCCATTTTGACTGTCCTACTAACCACACAATTTCTCACTTGGAAAGAGGCAACCAAGAACTGGCTGGCTCTTGTTCCTATGGCCTCCGGTCTGGATCGCCTGCTCCTTCTCCCTCCCCAGCCTGTAATCCATGAATTGTGTGCTTATCGGCCTCACAGTTCCCAAAGCAATTTCATCTCCTCAACTTCACTCTTACAAATCCCTTTGAGGAGGAGAGTCTAATGAGTCCCGCTGTACTGGAGGGGAAAACGCAGGAGCAGCATGACGCTCGCCCAGCTAGACAGTGTGGGTCGTCAATACTGCTGCCTCGGATCTCGACAGCAGAGAGAGAATAAAAAAGACTCGGGGTTTGGCGGCCGAGTCTCTCGAGTACTCCTCCCTTTCTGGAATCTTCTCCCCCGGTCGCTGTGCCAGAGGTAGCATGCCCGGCCCGTTAGTAGGCCTTTCTCCTTCTCTACAGCCACCGCAACCCCATGCCGGCTCTCCCACCTCACCCTCTCGTTCCACCACTTACTTTCGCTCCCTCCTTGAGCATCTGGGCAAAGCCCGGGGCCTTGGGGACGTGGAGCGCCATGGCCAGCCTGCACAGAGCCGTTCACGCGCTCAATCGGAAGAAGGGGAGGAAGCGGGAGGCACGCACAGCCTTCTGGGGACGCTGCGTGCTACCGCCTCCCGTCCCTCCTTTCTCCCCAGCTGACCGCCTGCCTTGAAGCCTCGCGAGAACTAGAGTAGCTCCAGCAGCCAGAGCCGACCTGACGATCCTTGATTAGATCGAACGATCCTGCCGAGCGCCGCGAGCGCGGTCGGGCTTTTTGGATGACGCATGCGCAGGAAGATCCAGGGCAGATTCGCAGCGTGTTTGCGGTTTCTGACCAGTAAACCACGCTTCCCAAACTTATAATTTTCCAGACCCAGACATCAGCGTGTCAGGACAGGTGTGCCCTTAGTCCTGAAATGGTGCCCCTGTCTTCATCCCTCCCAAAACTATCGATGGGTGTCAGTTCTGTGCTGGGAACTGAAGGAGGCACTGGGAACATGAAGGTGCCAATCAAAATCACTAATAAGGTGTGCTGCCTTTCGAGTGCTCACAGGTGCCAGGTTCCGTGTGCTTTGCTTTACCTGCAGTATCTTTGTTAATGATCCAGCTTACAAATTAAAAATATTATCATCTCCATTTTATAGAAGAGAAACGGAAACTCACAAATAGTAAATATCATACTGAAGACCACAGAGCAGATGATTTCTACCTAGGTCACCCGGATTGCAATGTGCACATTCGTAACCATTATCTATGCTCCTCTTTTTTACTTCCTGGAAATATAAACCCTTTTACTGTCCCCAAACCTTTTCCAAAGCTGACTGCTGTGTCTTTCTACATCAACACACAGCTGATTTCAAAGAAAATAGTTTCCCAGTGGAAGCAGTCCATTCTTCCTGTAGAAAACAAAAACGTTTTCGGTGGGTTTCTTGACTTGGATGCGTATAAATTAAACTGGAACAGACTTAGTGCGCCTTAAAAAATAATCGCATGTGTCAAGTGTATCATGAGTCACATTTTTTTCTAATAAGTATTTAAAATATATAATTATGAAAAGAATGTTTCCTTGTCCGTCAAATACATTGGGAAACGTTGCCAGAGATCAGCAGATCTCAGAAGTGTGGTCTAAAGACTTCGAGGTTCTTCAAGACCTTTTCAGGATCCAATAGTACAAAAATATTTTCATCCTAACAGTGAGGTACTTTCTCTTTTATTCTTCTGGTACGGAATTTTCTAGAGTCCCACATGATGTGTGATACTACAACAATTTGAAAGAGAAACCAGTTTTCCTATATTAAGCCACATATAAAAGATTTGCAGAAATGTAAAACAATGCCATTCTTCTCATTTTCTTTTGTTTTGGAAAATAGTGATGTTTAATAAATACATCTGTGAATATGTGATTTTATTGCAATTTTAAAAACGAATGCTTAAAGGCACCAGATTAATTCGTAATTCAGCAACTATTGATAGCTATAACCCACAAAAACAAAAGGTTTTTGAGAATCTCAACATTTTTAAACATCTAGAGGAATTCTGAGACTGCCAAGTGTGAGAACTACTTTAAATAGAACAGCCCTGAACAATAGAATAATTGAAGATTATATCATGGATTAGCTAAAAAATAAATAAAAACACATTTCTCTAACTCAAAATATTACTTACAAACATAATTGACACAAATAATACTGAAAGGGGCTAAATGATATCTAATAAAATCTGATTAATTAAAAAAATCACTATGAGAAATCAAACCTTTAGAAAATTTATAACGAGATCCTTGAAAATTAAACTTGAGGGCAAAACAATTGATGAAACACATTTTCTTTGAAAGTTTACAATAAAAATTGATCTTACATTAACTTTATAAACAGGAAATGGGGAAAATTGAAATCAAGGTAAATATGTACGGTAATTTATCAAGGAATTAAAATTATTTAATTTCAAGAAGCATGTTTTTTGAATGAAAACTTGTTAATTTTGTGTTGAACTATATTAACTATATTAAAACACTTGTTAATTTTGGGTTGAACTATATTAATAACTACAGAATCAAAACATCAAGGGCAACATTTCCACTAGATTCAAATAGTGGGTCAAATATTCCTCACTTGAAAAGGAAGTGGAAAAAAGAAAATGCAAATCTTTATTGTGGTTTTAGGATCTAGCTTCTGGCCTCTGCTTATTTCATCTGCATCTTCTTCTTCTTGGCCTTTCTGCAGGTCTTCTGGTCACAATTGTTCAGCTTGTCCCTCCTGCCCTGGAGTTTTTACTCCTGCTGTTCTCTTTAGCTACAATGTTCTTCCTCTCCCTTTGGCTTAGTTTGTTCTAAGCAAACACTTTCCTTAGAAAACCTTTGATGACTCCCAGACATTCCCTGCTTGTCATTGTGATGGCTTCTGTGCTTCTCCTTCGAGCATTTATCTCACTTGTAATGACAAACATTATTTATAATGTTTCTCAACCATAGGTAGATTGTATCACCAGTACTAACAACTGGATATTGTATGGAATATGGTCTCAATAAACGGTTGTCAAATGAGCTAATGGACAAACAAATGGGTGTCCAGAGGAGAAGACCAAAGAATTAGAAGGTTAATGTTTGTGTCCCCACCCCCAAATTCCAAATGTTAGAATATTAATCCCCTCTATGGTCTTTTAGAAGGTGATTACTGGGATTAGTGCCTTTATGAGAGAGAACCACGGAGTGTTTGCCCTCCCATCATATGAAGACACAGCTAGAAAGCATCATCTGTGAGTTCACACCTTAAACTTGGACTTTCCAGCCTTCAGAACTGTTAGAAATTAATTTCTGTTGTTTATAAGCTACCCAGTCTGTGTTGTTTTGATATAGCATCCCAAACAGACTAAGACACAATAGGGGTGGTCTCTATTCTTCCCATGTAGGCATGTGTGCAGATAAACCCAAGAACAAACAAGACAATCAAGATTTGTCTGGGAGTTTGTAAAAAGGTCAAAGAAATTCTAGGTTTCTGCTATTTTGATCTAAGAGCCTGGAACCATCACGTTAGGTGCCAATTGAAAATATGGCTTTCAGCCCCTGAGAGAGAGCTGACTCCTCTTAACTCCCCATTTAGGAGCAGCTCCACCTGGGGCTCCGTGATGTCTAATCCGACTCAGCTCTAATAAGGACTGAGTTCATCATTTGTTTTCATCTTTCTTTTGTTTGCCTTAAAGTTTCTTTCTTTCTTTATGTTTCTCAGGCTGACTTGAACCCCTGAGCTCAAGTAATTCTCCTGTCTCAATCTCCCAAGTAACGAGACTACAGGTGTCTGCTACTGTACCTGACTATTTGCCTTAAAATTTTAATCTCTAGTATTGTAATGTTTTTGCATTATCTACATGGTTTAATTTTTTTTGGTTTTCAGATTTATTTTTATCAAATCCAAAAAATCTTCAGCTGTTTGGCTTTTCTTGTTTTCCTTTTGTATTATTTATTTCACTTTACTAGATTATCTTGTTTTCCATTAAACTTTAATTCATTCTCTTTGGCTTTTGATTTTATGACTTGTTTTATGTTGACTTGTTATTTTACTTCAGTTTCTTTTTAAAAAATGCTCTTAATGTTCCTTTATAAACTTACATTTTTTTCTGTTTTAATCACATTTCTCTGAGTTTAATGGGGGCCCAATAATTTATATCCATGTTCCTTTTCCCGGTTTGGAAACAATCAAGAAAATAGAGGTAGGAGTCAGGTATCTAGAACTCAGAGTATCCTAGTACTATGGAGAATATGGCTTAATGTGAAAACACAGACTTATTTATGTCACTGCTGGCACTGAATTGGAGTGGAGAAGCAGAAAAAAGAATGATATTCTTTAGATGGATTATCTTTGGCTCCATTTCAGAAATGTACCAACTATTTCCAATGATGAGGAAAAGGAATAAATAAGGAAGCCACCAACAAACACATGAAAAAAATGTTCAATTTGGTTAGCAGTTAGGAACCTACACATAAAAACTACACTGAGAGATCATTTCACACCAGTCAGAATGGCAGCCTTCACGAGTACAAACAAGAATAAATATTGGAGAGGATGTGAAGAAAAGGGAACACCTTTACACGGTTGATGTAATTGCATATTAGTACAACCATTATGGAAATCAGTATGGAGATTCCTGAAAAGACTAAGAATGGAACCCCATGTGACCCAGTTATGCCATTCTGAAGTATTAATCCTAAAGAATTAAAGTTATCATACTGCTGCATCACATGCTTACCTATGTTTATAGTAGCACTGTTCACAGTAGCCAAACTATGGAATCAGCCTAGGTGTGTTCATCCATGGATGAATAGATAAATATGGTACACATACACAATGGAGTTTTATGCAACCATGAAGAAAAATGAAATTATGTCATTTTCAGGAACATGCATAGAACTTGAAAACATTATGTGAAGCGAAATAAGCCAAATTCAGGAGGTCAAGAGTTGTACATTTTCTCTTATATATGAAAACCAGAGAGAAAAATAGGAAAAGAAAAGTGGGTGGAATCTCATGAAAATCAAAGGGAGATTAGTAGAGTAGAGGAAAGGGACCAGGTGGAGGAGGGAGTAAGGGAGAGAAAGGGGAAACATTGGGGAATGATATTGACCAAGTTCTATCCCTATGTTGTGTGCATGTGTGAATATGTAACAGCAGATCCCACCATTACATACAACCATAATACGCCAATAAAAAATATGGGGAAAAACGAGGCTAAGGCAGTTGGGAAGAACAATACTAAGTGATCTGCTCCCAATATAATTGTTATTTTTACATCTTAATCTGCCTGTAAATCTCTCCCTCCTTACCTTATCTCTATGGGATGGGCTGAAGTTCAGAGGACGCTGGACTTCAGACAAGCATGTCCATCTTACAGTTTCTGTCCAGCACCACATGAGACAAGGCAAGGCCAAGGTCAAGTCCTGATTGTTGGTTAAAGATATAATAATATAGATATAATAAGAAAGATATAATAAGATAGATAGTGAAGATTAACCAAAGATGGCAGCTTGTTGAGGTCAAGGTCTAACCCATCATAAAGAATGATTCTGTAACCAAAGGGATCAGGAAGTTGTAATGCATGTTACAGGGTTGCTGAGGATCTAACTCGAGATTGCAGCTAAGGAGTTTTGTGTTCTGCTATTATGGTGTGAAGGGGTTGTGTAAGAAGACCCATACTGCATCAGTAAGGTTGAAGGTGATGAGCAATTGCCTCTTGACAGAGTCCCAGGGGAGATAGGGAGGTGAGAGGGAGATGGCCTCAGAAAAGTTCTTTGCAGACATCCCATTGTTAGGTAGTGGTTACTCTGAGCAGTGGATCAGAGGTTTCAGAAAATATTTAGGGTAGAATAAATCAATTAATCAACAGCCTTGCCTCAATGGTGTCACAAGATCTGACAAGACAACTAGTTCAGGACCTAGGTTTTGTCTGAGCTCTATAATTTATTCCTTTTACAATAGAAGGGAGATAAACTCAGGAGGTATAAAACAAAAGATTAAGGTGTGGTTACTCACAAGGGCTCTGTTACTAAAACATCCTAAGCAAGACCCTGAACAAACAACACAGACCAGAGATTCCCAGACCATCAAAGCAGGAGGATTAAGACCAGAGCCCACTAATAATAAATCCTGTAAGACAAGTTCCAATTAGAACCTGTGATCTTTTTTTTTTAGTGCTGAGTAATATTCCATTGGGTATAAATTCCACTTTTTTTTTTATCCATTAATCCATTGAAGGGCATCTAGGTTGGCTCCACAGTCTAGCTATTGTGAATTGTGCTGCTGTAATGTGGCTGTGTCCCTGTAGTATGCTGTTTTTAGGTCCTTTAGGTATAAGGTCCTTTGGGTATAGACCGAGAAGAGGGATAGCTGGGTCAAATGGTGGTTCCATTCCCAGCTTTCCAAGGTGGGAGGGAAAGGGAGGGAGAAGGGGAATCGCATGGAAGATGGAAAGAGGCCCTCATCGTTATACAAAATACATGTATGAAGATGTGAGAAACAAAAAAAATAAAGAGAGAGAATAGTGTTACCTTAGATTGGGTAGAGAGAAGTGATGGGAGGGGAGAGGAGGGGATGGGGGGAAAGGAAGGATAGTAGAATGAAATAGACATTATTATTGCTCTGTGTATATACGTGACTGCATGACCAATGTGATTCTGCAACCTGGGTACACTCAGAAAAATGAGAAATTATATCCCATCGGATTCAAATGTATGATATGTCAAGGTCATTGTATTGTCATGTGTAATTAATTAAAATGAATAAAAAATAATTAAAAAAGAACCTGTGATCTGGGCCAAGATGACTGAGAGTTGCCCTTATGCTGTTAGTTAATGTATTCTGTCAATCCATAGCCATGAGGGAGGTGATAGTTGGGTGCGACCTGTAACAACTCCCCCTCCTACACCAATAAAACTGAACTCACAAAGAAGTGAGTTGTGCTCTCCTTTTTGAGTTGACCTGTCTTCTCCTTTGGGGGTGACTTTTTCCTAACAGACTTTACTATAGTTTGTGTCTTGCTCAAAATCTTCTCTTGCAAGAACACAAGAACTGTGAACACAACACAAATCTCTGTAAATACATGAATCATCTTGTGTTCCAGGAAACAAAGCATTCTGCTAAGACTAAGATTAGTTTGGCACAAGGCTTTGTTTGCATGACCTTTACATTCACACAAAGACATTCTGGCTCCATAGCAGAGACATTCCCTCCAGGCATAGTGATGCCTTTTGGCCTCAGTGAGGCCCATCTTGCCATTTCACTGTTTGGATGCTTATACTTCCTGTCCGTTCCTCTGAAGTAACACTTCTCTTGCTTCATCCTGCAAACATCTTAAACACTTTCAGCACTCTCAGTTATTTCCTGACATCTCTAAAATGCTGACTCCCTAAAACATCATGGAGTCAATATATTGAGGATACAAAACTAAGTTTATTCTTTTAACTTATTTTATTTATTTATTTTTATGTGGTGCTGAGGATCGAACCCAGTGCCTCTCACATGCTAGGCAAGTGCTCTACTGCTGAGCCATAACCCCAGCCCAGTTTATTTATTTTTTTATTGGTTGTTCAAACATTACAAAGCTCTGAGGATCAAACCCAGTACCTCACATGTGCTAGGCAAGTGCTCTATCCCTGAGCTACAACTCCAGCTCCTAAGTTTATTCTTACTGCAGTCAGGATTAGCACCTTGACAGAATCTTAGGAGCATCACAATGGTGGCAGGCAGCAAAGTTGGGACATTTATGAATTTTTAAACTCTAGTTAATACAGATCTTTTAATAAAGGGGCTTGGGTAGGTTTGAATATGGAACATGATACAAGAATGATGGGTACTGTGAGGTAAGGATTTTGAGGATAGAGTTTTGGTGTGTAAACTATCATTTGATGCTTTCTACTGAAGAGATGTAGATCTTTCAGGAAGTTTCTAGAATTAATAATAAAATTATTTTCAGCTTTAATCTTCCTGGGCCAATGTTTCTGGAAATAAAGAAATTTCAGTCTTCATGTTGATAAAGGCATTGGAAGAGCAAAATCATGCTAATGAGGATGACAAGCTGTGTGGGTGTAGATGGTTTCAGTTGCCACACCAGATACTTTCTGTGGTGACAATGAAAGAGGATCTTTTCCAGGTGATTGAATCTCCTGTGAGCTCAGCATCAGGGCTGGCATCTTGGTTTAGATAGCTTGTACATTTCCTTTGTGCCGCAGTCCGGCTGCAGCAAACTAACCAGGGGGTGATGAGCAACTTGTGTACCTGGATACAGCAGGAGTGGGAGCCGTTTATTGTAGGACAGGAGGAGTATTATACATTCCACACAACTTATCTAATTAACATAAACTCGATACAGCAGTCAACCAATAAGGAATCTCCACACTTAATGGCTCGCTGGCGTTACTTCACAAACCACTCCCTCTGGCAAAATGCCAGGCGCCATCCTGACTTGTTTACAGACTCCAACATTCCCCTGGCAAAATGCCAGGCGCCATCCTGACTTGTTTACAGACTCCAACATTCCCCTGGCAAAATGCCAGGCGCCATCCTGACTTGTTTATAGACTCTAGCACCTTTGCTTCAAATGCTGGTGGTAGAGGGCATGTTTGGGTTCATAAGAGAGAGCTGGTTGGTACATAAAGACAGATTCACCATTTGCTGATATCGATCCCTATGCTGTGACCAATGTTTATTCTCTCTTATTTCTTGTTATTTAGCTGAGGGTTGTTTCTCTTCCAACAAATAAGATTCCTCTATTGAAATACAGCATATTTGGGACCCTAAGATAAGGTTCACACACTATCTTATTTAAGAAACAAAGTTACTAAGTCTGTTCTGGCTATATTAATCCTTTGGCTGCAGGAACCCTTAAATCCAAGGCTTTAGATTACTTTCCTAGTTTGGTGGGGGCACGGGAGATGAATCTTTCACAGGGATAAGGATGAGCTAGTTATGCTCAATTTTTCCCCAAAATTTGTAGGGAGCAGGGAGGTGATGCCAACTCGACTCTGTCTTCATCAACTCGGGGTGCCAAAACACAAGACCATAGGCTGAGTGGCTTAAACAAGAGCCTATTTTCTTATAGTTCTGGAGGCTGGGAAGTCCATGCCTTGTACCCAACTAATCTTAGTCTTAGCAGAATGGTTTGTTTCCTGGAACACAAGATGATCGTATTCATGGAGATTTGTGTTAAGTTCACAGTTCTTGTGTTCTTGCAGGAGAAGATTTTGAGCAAGACACAAACTATAACAAAGTCTATTAGGAAAAAGTCACCCCCAAAGGAGAAGACAGGTCGACGCAAAGAGGAGAGCACAACCCACTTCTTTGTGAGTTCAGTTTTATTGGGGTAGGAGGGGGAATTGTTACAGGTCCTACCCAACTATCACCTCCCTTATGGCTATGGATGTCAAGGTGTCTGCCTGAGTTTTCTTTTGGCTTATAGGTGACTACCACCTTTCTGTGTGCTCACATGACCTCCTCTCTCTGTGTGTGTGAGAATAGAAATAGAGCAATCTCTCTGGTGTTGGTTCTTACAAAGACACTGATCCCATGGTACCAGGACCCTAAGATAAGGTTCATTTAACCTTAATTGCCCATTTGTAGCCCTACCTCCATGTATAATAACATTGGAGATTAGGATATATATACACATATATGTGTGTGTGTGTGTGTATATATATTTTGTGTGTATATATATGCAGAAACACAATTCAAGCTCTAATGTAGAGTATTATGCTCAAAGCTCATAGGAATTGTTGTTTTTGGTCCTGATTAATTTCTCTGATATATCTGATGAGATTTGCCCTGATGCATATATTGCTGGTATCAGACTACCCACAAACTGCTTGGATGTTGGGCCATGTTTCTGGAATCTTAGGACTTTCCTTTATTCTATGAACTCCATAAAAAGGGGCCATTTAAATACTCAGTTTATCAAAAACTGGTGAAGACCTTTCTGAACCCACTGAGAGAGAGAGAGAGAGAGAGAGAGAGAGAGAGATTTTTGCCATTAGTTACTTCTATGGGGACCATAGGGAAAAGTTGAATGGTAAATTCCTCACCTATTTCATTTGCATATAGTTTGTTCATGCTGATGGATACCAAATGGGATAAACCTGGAGAAGCAATTTCCCCTCCATCCTGGGGGCAGTGGTATATGAGTTAGGCTCTTCAAGGTTGCGAGGACAGGTAAACTATATGCCGAGATCATGACTGTGGGTGGAGTTTATGAAGAATTACAAAAACATTAAGAAAAAACTGTCCTAGAAGTCAGGTAACTTTCAAATATGCTACCATTGGTGAAGTGTCTTTGACTTACCATTCTTTTTTTTTTTAAGAGAGAGAGAGAGAGAGAGAGAGAGAGAGATAGAGAGTTTTTTTTTTAATTATTATTTATTTTTTAGTTTTCGGCGGACACAACATCTTTGTTTGTATGTGGTGCTGAGGATCGAACCCGGGCCGCACACATGCCAGGTGAGCGCGCTACCGCTTGAGCCACATCCCCAGCCCTGACTTATCATTCTTATACCTAGCTTGTCGCTACCTCAATGGCTTCTACTACAGTGATGTTGAGAGCCACAGCCGAAGGGGCCCCAGCAAACTTTCAGACTGCCAGCTGATGATTGGCTCACAGCGGCCCCAGCAACATCTAGCTGATTGGCTCCTCTGCGGTGATGCACATTGGGCTGTTTCCCTGCCCTTTTAGGCCACGGAACTGCTCATTGGGGGACTTATTTGGCTCCGCCCACGTGACCCAGCCAATCGGCCTCAAGAGCAGGAGGACTGTGGGAGGTGGGGAGGCTGGTGGTTGTGAGAGAGGCTTGTGGGAAGCTGGTGGTGGCAGTTGGGCTCTGAGGTTTTTTCCTGAGGAGCTTTTTTGTTTGGCATGTGTGGTTCTAAAAATAAAGTTCATTTCTTTTGACAAGTGGCTCCTGAATTGTGCCCAGCCAGACTGCAGCATTTGGTGACTCGCACGGGGAGCGACTGAGGGTAAGTAAACTGCTCGCCCCTGAGGGCAGGGCGAGAGGATGGGTAGTGATTTTAAGATTCCTCTTTTTTTTTGCTTCACTTTTGTTTTAAGTTGCCTGTCCCTGGAGATGAGTGAGACGGAAGAAAAACCGCTCACATCTGAGGAAAAACTATTTACGTCTGAGGAACAGATAGGGAGAAAGGACGGATGCACGTGTCAGGAGGATAGAAAGGCTATAATGAATTTTTGTTGTTCCCTTTTTATTTCATTCTGTCTCGGTTTTGTTTGGCGTCATCTTGTTGGGTTAGAAATACGGGATCAGAAATTAGTAAAAAACAAACTGAAAGAGTGTTAAGTAAATTGTTAGAGGAAGGAGGCATCTCAGTAAAATTAAGAACAGTCAGGGCATACGTTGATACAATGCAAAAATGTAGCCCATGGCTTTTTAAGGAGGAGTTGTTAAATATATCACAATGGAACCATCATGGTGAAGATTTAAAAAGAATAGAAAAGAACAGCCCAGGAACTCTGCCAGCTGGCACATTGGCATTGTGGGCGTTGGTATCTGGTTTGCTTAGTCCAAAGCCTTCAATTCAGACAAAGGTAGAGGAAGGAGAAGACATATTGATTCAAGTAAAAGAGAAGGTCTCTCAAGTTAGTCAGAAAGAGGAAAAGATTCAAGTAAAAGAGAAGGTCTTTCGAGCTAGTCAGACAGAAGAAGGAAGTTTAGAACAGAAAAAGCCATCAGGGGAAAAGTTACAACAGGAGACTGCTACTAACACTTTTCTATCACCAGAGGGCATAAGTGTCCAACCAACAGCACCACCTCTATAGGAGACTGCTACTAACACCTTTCTATCACCAGAGGGCGTAAGTGTCCAGCCAACAGCACCACCTCTACAGGAGACTGCTACTAACACCTTTCTATCACCAGAGGGCATAAGTGTCCAATCAACAGCACCACCTCCATATGCTGGGAGGCTCCCAACCCCCACAGTTGATAGTTGGGATCCTGAGACAGGATCTCAAGTATTAACATGCCCTGTATTTGAGGTAGGAGGGCAGCGAATTTACCGTGCTTTAAATTTCAAAACAGTGAAGCAGCTAAAAGAGGCTGTAACAACCTATGGTCCTCAAGCACCCTTCACTGTAAGCTTGGTCGAATCCATTAACAACTTGAACATGACACCAGCAGATTGGGCTAATATGTGTAAAGCTGTGCTAAATGGAGGTCAATACCTGTTATGGAAGGTTGCCAATGAGGAATTTTGCAAGGAGACGGCTAGGCGAAATGCAGCAGCTGGTTATCCTCAGAGAAATCTAGATATGTTGTTAGGAAAGGGACCTTATGAGGATCAGCAGCAACAAATTGCATATGATCCTGGCATATACGCACAAATTGCTGTAGAGGCGGTTAGGGCATGGAAGACTTTACAAGGACATGGAGGTTTACAAGGTCAATTATCTAAGATAATACAAGGAGCTAATGAATCTTACGCTGAATTTGTAGATAGGCTTATTCAAACAGCCACCAGAGTTTTTGGGAATACAGAACAAGCAATGCCATTAATAAAGCAACTGGCTTATGACCAAGCGAATCATTGGTGCAGAGAAATCATTAGACCATGGAAGCATGAAGATTTAAACACATATATTAAATTATGTAGAGACATTAATGAACAAGAGCAAGTCGTGGCAGCTGCAATAAAACAGGCGTTAGATGCCAGAGACATTAATGAACAAGGGCAAATTGTGGCAGCTGCAGTAAAATAGGCTTTAGATGCCAGGCCAAGAACATGCTACAATTGTGAACAAACAGGACATTTTAAAAGGAATTGCCCCATAGGAGGAGGGTTTAACAAAACTAGGTATCAAAGGAGTAGAATACCAGGTATTTGCCCACGATGCCGTAGAGGGAGACATTGGGCTAATGAATGCCGTTCTCAAACCACCATAGAGGGTACTCCATTATCAAAAAATGAACAAGGACCAGGTGTTTATCCATGATATTGTGGAGAAAGGCATCGGGCTCCATTGCCAAATAATGGACAGGTGGACCCAATGCTCCAGGACCCCAAACCACAGATATACGGAGCACTGGAGGAACCCAGCAACCCCATCAGGGTAGTGCCCAGGACACATTGTCCATCAGATCCCTCATCAGACAAACCAGAGGGAGTGCAGGGTTGGACATCTGTGCCTCCGCCAGATCAGTACTAACTCCAGAGATGGGAGTTCAAATCATTCCCACAGGGGTAAAAGGACCTCTTCCCAAAGGAACAGTAGGCTTATTATTGGGACGCAGCTCTTCTACTCTAAAAGGACTTATGATAAGTCCTGGGGTAATTGATCCTGATTATGAAGGTGAAATAAAAATTATAGCCAGTTCTCCAAAGGGTATATCAGTAATTTCACCAGGAGATAGACTAGCAGCACAGTTACTAATAATACCAAGCCTACATGATAAATTTTTCAGTTGTGCTGTAGAAAGAGGTTCCAAGGGATTAGGCTCCACAGGTGTAGATTGGGCTATGCTTTCTTTAAATTTAGATTCTCGCCCCATGCTAAAACTAAATATTCAAGGACATAAATTTAATGGGCTACTGGATACAGGTGCAGACCTTAGCATCATCTCTTGTCAAGAATGGCCAAAACATTGGCCATTACAACAAGCCACTCAAACGCTTCGAGGCCTAGGAGTGGCAACTAATCCCCATAGAAGTGCAATGGTATTAGATTGGAAGGATCCTGAAGGATGTGAAGGAACTATACAGCCATATGTATTGGATCATCTTCCCATAAGTTTATGGGGATGAGATGTCCTAGATCAATTAGGTTTGACATTAACAAATAACATCAACCAAAATGCACCCACTATTATGACTAGACAAGGTTTTAGGAAAGGAAAAATATTAGAAAAACAAGAACAAGGTATAGCAGCACCAATACAAATAGATCAAGGAACAGACAGACATGGGTTGGATTTTCAGAAAGGACCACTGAGACAATCAAAATTACTTGGAAATCAGAAAGACCAGTATGGGTTCCTCAGTGGCCCCTGACTAAAGAAAAGATACAAGCAGCCCATGACCTGGTCAAAAACAATTAGCGGAAGGACATATACAACCTTCTGTATCTCCCCACAATACTCCCATTTTTGTCATCAAAAAGAAATCTGGTAAATGGAGATTGTTGCAAGATTTAAGAGCCATTAATAATGAGATGGTTATTATGGAACCTGCTCAATTGGGGATTCCTCAATTGTCTGTGTTGCCAAAAACTTGCTATGTTTTAGTTATAGATATTAAAGATTGTTTTTTTTCAATTCCAATTCATCCTGAGGATAGTCCACGTTTTGCATTTACTATCCCTGCACTGAATCATGAAGGTCCTGATCAGAGATATGAATGGAAAGCACTCCCTCAAGGGATGGCTAACAGCCCAACTATGTGTCAAATTTATGTTAACAAAGCAATCCAGCCACTTAGAAATCAAAATCCTGAACTACAAATATTTCACTATATGGATGATGTATTATTAGCTCACAAAGCTAAAAACACATTGCTAGAATGTTATGCCACACTTACAAACTTATTAAAAAATTATAATCTAGAGATAGCAATAGATAAAGTACAATTAAATTTTCCAATTAATTATTTAGGAGTTCTATTATCCTCAACCATGGTCCATCCACCAAAAATTCAAATACGAGTAGATCAACTCAAATCACTTAATGACTTTCAAAAGTTATTAGGAGACATAAATTGGATAAGGCCTTATCTAGGTATACCAACAGGAGAGTTGGGACCTTTATTTGATATCCTAAAAGGTCCATCAGATCCAAATTCACCCTGAATGTTAACGCCTGAAGCAAGAAAGGCATTAAAAATCATTGAAACATATATGGAAAATATGCATTTGGATAGAATTGATATAAGTTTGCCTTTATTATTTATTGTACTACCAACAAAAAATATTCCTACAGGAGTATTTTGGCAAGAAGGTCCATTATTATGGATACATTTATCTTATTCTCCTAACACTATTCTTACTAGATATCCTGAGGCTGTAGGACAATTAATACTTAAAGGAATAAAAGCAGCAAAGGGAGTGTTTGGAATTTCTCCCAATAAAATTATTACTCCATATACTGTGAATCAAATTGATGAGTTAGCTAATAAGTTAAATATTTGGGCAATAATCATGTGCAAATCTAATGTTTCATTTGATAACCACTTACCATCTAATCCTTTATTGTCTTTTTGGTCATCCATCCTGTAATTTTTCCAAAAATGACAAGAAAAACACCTATCATGAATGCTCCAAATATATTCACTGATGGATCAAATAATGGTACAGCAGCAATAGTTACACCTGATCAAACATTTTTAGTACCCAAACAATCAGCTCAAAAGGTAGAGCTTAATGCAGTATTACAAGCTTTTGTGATGTTTAAAAATTATGTATTTAATTTATTTTCTGATAGTCAGTATATAGTTAATGCTATAGTATCCCTTGAAGATGCTGGTAGGATTTCCCCTTCCTCTACTGTTTTCTCTTTGCTTTCCACTATACAAAGTCTAATTTGGGACAGAAAAGATCCGTTCTTTATAGGACATATCAGGGCACATACAGGATTGCCTGGAGCCCTTAGTTTGGGCAATGATTTAGCAGATAAAACTACACATGACATACATATTTTCTCTACACTAGAAGAAGCTATAAATTTTCATAAAAAGTTCCATGTCAATGCTAATACTTTACAAAAGTGTTTTAAAATAACTAAGGAACAAGCTAGACAAATAATAAAACAATGTCAAAATTGTGTGACCTTTTTACCACAAGTTAATCTTGGAGTCAATCCTAGAGGATTGATACCTAACCATATTTGGCAGATGGACGTCACACACTTGCCAGAATTTGGAAAATTAAAATATTTGCATGTTACAGTTGATACTTCTTCTGGATTTTTGATGGGCTCCCTTCATGCCAGAGAAAAAACTAAAGATGTTATAGCTCATTGCTTATAAAATTTTGCCACTGTGGGCGTTCCAAAACAGTTAAAAACAGATAATGCTCCTGGTTATACTTCTACCTCTTTTAAACAATTTTGCTCATCATTTGGCATTACTCATTTAACAGGAATCCCATACAATCCACAGGGACAAGGCATAGTTGAAAGAGCTCATCAAACTATTAAAATGTACTTATTAAAGCAAAAAGAAGGAATTGGGAAGGGGTATATATTCCCCGAAGATAAACTTAAAATAACCCTTTTTACTCTAAACTTTTTAAATTTGGATTCATCAGGGCTTAGTGCTGCGGAAAGGCATATGTGTCCAAAAAATGTACATAAGCCCAAGGTACTTTGGACAATGGAAAGGTCCTGACCCAGTAATTGTCTGGAGTCGGGGGTCTGTTTGTGTGTTTCCACAGGGAGAACAGCAGCCTATTTGGATTCCAGAGAAATTAACTAAGGTCCTGACCCAGTGATTGCCTGGAGTCGGGGGTCTGTTTATGTGTTTCCACAGGGAGAACAGCAGCCGATTTGGATTCCAGAAAGATTAACTAAAGCGATTTCTACTGACCAAAAAGAAGATGATTTGGCTCAAATCCATAACAGCTGATATCCAGAACTCCAGTTTGGTTATTCTTACATCTGTGACAGAACCAGGATGCTTTTTTCAATATCTATTTTATTATTGCCCTTTCCCATATCATGAAGTTCTATTTTGTTTTATGAGCTCATACAGACCTAGGTTAATGTTTTGCTGATCAATTCTATTTTTTGACTATAGAGTTTTTAAACATTGCAATGGAGATTTCACCTGTAAAAAGTTATAAGGCCTTTACTATTATGTTATGTGTTGTATGTATTATATTATGTGTGCACACTTGTGTTTTGTGTTATATGTTTTAATGTACATATGTCCATATTTCATTTATGATGAATGCTCATGAAAAAAATGGATCCAAATATTTTTTTTCACGTGATTTAAATGGTTTAATTTAAATTGGGTAAACAACTGTTGAGGTTTGTTTTAATATGTGAACAAAAAAGGAGGTTAACAGATCTGTTTGTTTACTTTCACCTTTCCTTTTCATTATATTTAATAATTCTCTTCAAGATAATGTAAATTGTTAAGAAAATTGTTTTCTTTTAGTGCCTTCTGGAATGTTACATAATTTTTTCTTTAGCCATTATTGCCAGAATTCCTATCTTCATCCCAGTGCCAGTGAAGACAAAGATAAAACCAATCTACAGCTTCTGCAACAGCCATCACTGAACTGCTTGCAGAACTTGCCTGGACTATGTATCACTTGTATGCATTGTGAACTCACTTGTATGCATTGTGAACTATCTGTTGGTGCAGCGACTTGTGGTAGTGTTGGGGTATTTATGCTGATGGTGTCATCGGTGGTACAATTTTTCCAAAAGGAGCCGTCAATTGGCTTGGTGTATCTTCCTCCCTTCTGCTTGTCATGATCGTTCAGCTAAAATTTGGGGGCCAGCAGAGGTGAGGCAAAGAACCTCACCCCCCTGCTGGTACAAAGACCTCTCCACAAGTGTGACTGTATACTGGACCGGTAGTCAGTGACGGGTAAGATCCAATTGCAATGGTACCAACCTAAGACAGGAGGCTAACGCCTTGAGGTCAGCTCATCCGATAACGGGTAAGGACCATATGTACTATTGGACAACCTAAGGCAGGCACGATCCCTAAGCCACACGCTTGTTGTTTAAACAGAGAGGGGGAGATGTTGAGAGCCACAGGCAAAGGGGCCCCAGCAAACTTTCAGACTGCCAGCTGATGATTGGCCCACAGCAGCCCCAGCAATATCTAGCTGATTGGCTCCTCTGTGGTGATGCTCATTGGAGATGCTCATTGAGCTGTTTCCCCGCCCTTTCAGACTGCCAGCTGATGATTGGCTCACAGCGGCCCCAGCAACATCTAGCTGATTGGCTCCTCTGTTGTGATGCTCATTAGGCTGTTTCCCTGCTCTTTCAGGCCACGGAGCTGCTCATTGGGGGACTTTTTTGGCTCCGCCCACGCGACCCAGCCAATTGGTCTCAAGAGCAGGAGGATTGTGGGAGGTGGGGAGGCTGGTGGTTGTGAGAGGCTTGTGGGAAGCTGGTGGTGGCAGTTGGGCTCTGAGTGTTTTTCCTGAGGAACTGTTTTGTTTGGTGTGTGTGGTTCTAAAAATAAAGTTCATTTCTTTTGACAAGTGGCTCCTGAATAATGCCCAGCCAGACTGCGGCACAGTGACATCTGCTTCTCTTCACTTTGAGCAACTGCTGACTTCCTGTTCTCTTCTCTGCTTCTTAGCTTCAGCTTGCTTGCTTTTCTCTGAGGCCTTTCAACTTCCCCACCCTCCACTGGCCTCTGTAGGTGGGTCTCTGTGTATTGTGTGTTCCAATATCCAAGAGAGAGGATATGAATGATCCATTCAGTCTCCAACAAAAGCCCCAGGTTCTTCTGAATTCTTGTGTCCAACTACCTCAGGGGACACTACAAGCCTTCATGGATAATTTGGCTTAACCAAGAATTCCAGGTGTACACATTAGTGATCAGGGGCTAGGTGACTGTAACCTTAGCGTGAGTGTCATTCTGTGGTTGCTTTGTTTCAAAGAGTACTTTGTGTATAGCCCACATTCAGAGTTTAATAACAGTTTAGTCAATCTATCCTAGGCTGTGCTAGAGTAAACTCCCTAAAGTCTTTCTGGATCAGGCTAGGTGAAAAGAAATGAAATGTATCATAGTTAATCACTTCTTGTTTATTATCTTTCCAAGAACCAAGATCTTGGATTGGATGAAAGCTTTGATTTTTTTTTCATTTACTTTAAATGTTGGCTTGGTTGCTCTGGTGCCTATTTATGACAATCTGTGATTGAGCTGGCTACCCTGTGTGAATGAGAGGGGTGAAATAGAGTAAGACACATTGAAATTCTATTGGTGATGTGTTAGATATCTGGAGATGATTGAAATTTCTATGTCAAGTGACTTTAGAGAGAAGTTTCCCTTGAGGTTTTCTGAATGGACTGTTGGTAAACTAAAACTGTGCTTCTCCTTTCCTCTTTTAGTAAAATTAGGAGTTGCTGTTCCCAGGTGGACATTCTAGATTGTCACAAGTGTGAGATCCTACACTGTGTGAAAGCTGAGGTTGTATCTCCCAGAACCCCTTGTAGTCATGGTTCTGAATATAAGTGAGTAAGGATTGGAAGGTGGTAGGGAAACAGTCTATTTCTATGCTACCTGGGCTTTTCTCGTAGCAAACAGAGTCCTGAGATGTTGTGTTTTGATATCACTATCCTGGTTATTGCTCTCCAGCCTTTCAGGTGTGGAGGAGGAGCCATGGGGATGGTGACAGCTTCCTCATCCTGCCTTTTCTGGGTCACAGATGTCATGGTTATGCTCTTGATCTCAGCCAGCCATGAGTCATTTCCTGATTCCCCAGCTTTCTAATTCTTCACAAAGATGGTCAGTTCTATAACATCTGGGATTGATTCCTGTAGGTTCATGTTAGTATCATGGATTTTTGAAGCATCTGATTCCTGTATTTAAACCTCTCCTGCTTATCAGATCTGGAAGGATTTTTGTTTTTACATGGGTTATTGATTGACAAAATTCCTGTGTTTGTGATTGTTAAGAAGCTAAAACACTATGGCAAGTCTTGGTTTAAATTTAAATTTAATTTAATCTGAAATGAAATCCAGAAGCCATTCAGGATCTTACCAAATATAATTTTTACTTCTGATTTTTTTTTTATTTTAAATATTAATTCTTGGCCTATATTTAGCAGTGAGAACTCAGTGTCAGGAAATATTTTTAAATAAACTTGTTAACAATTTAGAGAAACCCCAATATTAAGCAATACAAGAGGGCCCTTTTTCTCACATGTATACTTTGAAATAAATTGCATGCTGTACTAAATCAAGAAACATTTCAATTTATAGTCTTGCAGATTAAAAAGACCAAATTAAATACCTTACCTGGTGAGTATTTTATATTATTAAATTGTTTATGATTTGTTGTTAACAGGCCTTTCCAACTTTGTTTGGTATGAATCAACATAAAGTATATCCCCACTACCCATCCCTCCCCTTTTAAAAAAAAGATAAATATTCTACTCTTTGTTTCAATTATAAATATATCAGTTTATTAGTTTTTCTCTATTATATTTGAGCCAGTTTCTCATGACAAATTGCAGTCTGTGTTTCTCAGGCCAATATTCTGTGTAAAGAGCTGCCTTTTGGCAAGAAAATTACTTTTCCTTTATATATTTTATGCAGGAATATTTCAAAAACAAGATAAGACTGCAGCTTTTATTTATCTTTACTCAGTGATCTACTCTGGGCACAGGAACCAGGTGTAGGTTAGACCATACATATGTAATATTGAACCCAAGTCCTGGTTCTTATGTATAATTTGCATCTGAATTTTCTATGAAAGTCTCCTGGTTAATTGAATGATTGTTTAAAAATCAGTGAACAGAGATGTTTTGACCACACTGTTTGTTTTAACTTGTTTTGCAATATTTAACATGACTTTTGGATAAATTAATTGAATACCATCCTCCTCACATGGAGAGTAAAAGTGATATTTATTATCTGTTAATATTGTCGAATTCTAAAAAAAACTTTAGAAACTCTTTATCCTGTTTTCTAATATGACATAAAGAATGGCTTAAATTCAGGCACTGTATTAGCTAGCTACTACTATGCAGCAAATCACTGTAACACTCAGTGACTTAAAACAACAGCCACTTTGTACTTTCATAAGCCTAAGTCTGGGAGACTTTGATTGATCTGCTAGGCTTTGCTGAGTAGGGCAGGGATCTTCACCAAACTAGGGGGTAGGCTAGGGTGGGAGTTGGCAGGTCAGGAGATCTTGTCTGGGACTGTGGAGAGTGATGATTTGAATCATGGTTTGACTCCCTCATGCCTGCATTGCCCTAGGAACTTCCTGTGCAAAGGTGCAGGTCAAGGTAGCCCAGTTGCTATGGTGATGCTGGCTAGAGAAGGCTACTATGAAAAGGCACCCAGCTGTTATCAGTCTGGACCTTGAGTTCAGACACCAACTCCCAGGGATAGAGGATTCTGAGCATAACAAGATGACACTAATGTCTCACCAGTCCTATGTCCTTCAGGTTGCCAGCTTTGCTGAAACTTTCCCACGAATAACCTTTTGATCAAACCTATATAATAAATGTGCTAAGCTAGCTCTGGGTCAGTCAAACTCCATCAGAGTTTGGCTGCCACCTGGCCCTACCTTCTTCTCTCTATGTGTATCTGTTTGTCTTTTCTTCACCCCTCATTGATCCTTGTCTGGTTTCTGAATTAATGACTGTAGCTGACAGCAGAGATGAGGGGTCTGTGGCAAGGGACAATTCAGCTTTGTTTCACATGGTTTCATCCTCCAGCAGGCTGCCTGGGCTCATTCTCAAAGAAACAAAACAAGAAGCAACTGCAGGCATTTTGTCAATTTACTGCCATCCCATTGGCTAGAATATGTCACATGACAAAGCTTGGAGTCCACGATGGATGACAGCATCAATATGAAAATTGAGGACAATAATACAGCCAATTCACCACACCCACTCTAAATCCCCACTCATACTTTTTGGCAAGAGGGTTCCAAGATCTGTTTATTTTGTGTTCAACATTTCCATTCAGCAAGTTATGTTAGGAAAATATTTTTTAAAGCTTTTTTTTTAGTTATACATGGGCATATTATCTTTATTTTGTTGATTAATTTTTATGTGGTGCTGAGGATCGAACCCAGGGCCTCACACGTGCAAGGTGAGCACTCTACTGCTGAGCCACAACTCCAGCCCCTTAGGAAAATATTGAAAGCAATTTACTTTGAAGAATTCACTAGAAAGCAATGTTACTGAAATTAAGTGTCTATTTGGTATTTTACTGAGTTGTTGATTTTTTTTTTTTGAGCCACAGTGAATGACTAATAATATCTATTTTGAAAAAGTTCCCATTAAAAAATTAGTGTGGTAATGTTTTTGCGTTGAAGAGGTCTAGTACCTTAATTTCACATTTATTCATGTCTGGAAATGAATTCAGAAATTTATGGAAAGCAAGATATCAGTTCTTTATAAAGGTTTTTTGGTGTTTGCCTTTGGTAGTTTTTCAATCTTCTCTGCGGTATTCTATTGCACTGCACATCTGCACCCTGGATCCTAGTTTGAGAACATAATTTTTAACTATCTTTTAGTCAATTCTTATAAAAAACCTAGTTGCAAATATCTATATTTGAGGGAAATTCTCTGAATGCCATATGGTACATTCTCACTTAGATAATAAATTTTGCCCTTGGGCAAAAAGGGCATCAAAACTCTAGTTCTTTAAAGACCTGAATTTGATGAAACAAAACACCACAAAACAAAATTGTTTCTATTGTAGGTTGGTTTTTTGGAGGTCAATAATTTTATCACATAGTGTCCTTTTCATATGATCCAAGGGGAAATTTTATCTCAGTCAGCCACTGTTCTTATTTTATGGGCTCTATGAATCTTGCAACTTTATTGTTTTAGAGCCAAATGCGTAGTCCACCTTTACTGACTATATGGTTATGGTGCAAAATTTGTGTATACTACTTTTAGCATTTGGTTTTATTATTTTCTTGCTCGTTCTCTTTTTGCCCAGACTATCTCAACTTTAAAAATAACTTTATTGATATTATTTGTTTTCATAAGCTATATCAAATCCATATGGAACTAGATGAGGTAGAAATACATTTTTTAAAGTGATAGTGTATAAATTTGTAGATTGGGAATGATTAAAAAAGTTGGAGCTTTTAATAATTTCTACAGAAATTATTAGAAATTAAACAGATTTTTTAACAATATAAGGGAAGTATTTACAATTTGTTGCTTGAACTAGAAACACAACCACACCATAAGTAACACAGAACAAAGCATAGAACAAGCTTGAGAGTTTCTTACTATACATAGATTCCATTAAAAACAATAAGGGGAACTAAGGATCATTGTAGAATTTTTTTCCCCTTAAGATTCACACACTAATTGATTCATATAAAATGGTTTATGATTTCTTTTAGGTACTTAGCCCATGGGTCAGTACTTATTTTTGTGGTTAGATTAGTAAGAATGTTTGATGGCTCAAATGCTTATTAACCATCGTCATTCTCACTTGCCTTATTCTTAATGTTTTGGCTATTTTTATTACTAAGATTTCCACCAGAGTTTTCATTAGGGTCAGTCATTAGTCTCAGGGGAACAGATTCAAGAAAGGATCTCTGTGTCTATTTATGTAGCAGTCTGCTGAAGCTATTACATTTTCTCATTGCTATTTGATGGACCATTTCCTGTTCCTTAACAGATATGCACTCTTCTGACCCAATGCCAAACTGCACCCACTGAAGTGACAGCTAAATCTCACCAAGAATCTGGATTCAGAAGAAGGGTACTGGCTATCAAGAACCCCTTCCAAAGATTTTTCTATCATCATTCAGTGGTTTGTGACAATTTAGGAAAATATAGTCTAACAGAATTCAGAAATGAACTTTGTGAGCTAATAAGAACTTTTACTTAGAAATTGGAAGCAAGAAATGAGAGGTACATTTGACTATATTTAGAAAATATGTTAATGCACATTTATCTCAAGATGACTTTTGAACATTGGCAATAATCAGAAAGGATAAAGGAATACAAAGTTAGCAAGAAAAATGCCTTTCTTTAAGCCTAAATATTTTCTCTCATTTAAGATATGAAATTAATCTTATGCCCTTAATTAGGTTCTTTTGGACCCAAGAGTTGTTATAAAATAATACCATTATTTCCCATAAACTTCATAGTCTTGTTTTTCACATAGAGCAAATGAGAACAGGAATGGGAACACAGAAGCTAAGATCAGTCAGGCTTACTGATAGTAGCAAAAAGTGATACCTAATCACCAACCAGACAAGGACCTATCATACATAAAGGAGACCTAAAGAACTAGTGACACAATTGAGGCCATTTAGTGAAGCCATTGCATGTATCAGGGTGTTACACTTAAAGCGATCATTGTCTATAAACAAAATAAAGATCCATATACCCTGTTTAAGTAGTCATTGAACATACAAATACATTTAAATTCTATCAAAATGATTCAGTCTTTTAAAAATCTGTTGATTCTTGATAGGATGAACTTTGCTAGTCTGTAAAATTCATTTATGTGGAAAATGTCATCCTCCTGGATAATATATATAAATAAAATATTACCATACTTAACAGTAATGGAAGGCCAATAGCATGGTTAGTATTTGAAGTAATGTTGTGATGGGTTTGATGCAGAATCAACTTTTTATCTTGCTCAATGAAAGGCAACTTTGGTAGCCAAATTAGTGCCATGTAAAGCAGCTGAGTGGTTTAGCTAATTGTTGCTGTAAAGATAATATGGGATGAGGCAGCAGATCTTACCATTTGCCCATCTCCCTTCTCCAATCCCTTCCAATAAGATTATCAACTGTAATCCTGTCTTCGGTGAAAACAGTATACGAAAAATGTAGAAAAAAAACAGCAGGAAGAAATGAACCTTACAAGTCTCTTAACTATTATTTTGGGCAATCTCTGGGTGATTGTGGCAGGTCATAGCCTGTTTGCTAAGGTGCTGATTGAAACTCTGTGACACCGGTTCTTTCCCTTAATACAAAACCAATTTTGAGCCAAGTCATTTAAGACCTTTTGAAAACAGACTCTAAAATAGCATGTGATATCCTGAGGAAAAAATAAACCATGATTTAGTAAACTAAATGATCCATGGGGTGAGGACATCTTTATATGGTATTCTTACAGAACAGGGAAGGCACAGATGATAGAGTGTGGCCAGGAAAAATCTTTGGCACACCCACGTGGGTTCTAGCTTGAAATGGACTTCTCAGTGTTCACATCCCATAGTATTTGTCATCTCTGGGGAATGATGGAAGGATCCTTACCGATCTTGGAACACAGTAGGTCCTCATAACTGAAGAAGCTCCAGGGTAATATTGATGTCATTTCTTGGTGACCACAGCAGTTTGGTCTGATCTTCAAATACATTAAGCCACAGGCATGCCCTGATTTCACTTAAAACACTGTGGGCCCAAGATTGACTTCAGTTTTTTTGATGATAATATTGATTGTGAAAATGACAATGATAATAAAAATGTAATAGAATGAAGCATATCCCTGGTAATGAACATTTGGCCATATGGTGATTGGCAATTACTCCTATCCTCTGCTCAGTTTCTTACTTCATTAATCTTGCAATAATTTGACTCTGAATTTCATAAGAAGAAATATTTTTTGGACTTTATGGTATTATATATGTCAGGATTTTATTATATAATGACAGTGACAGTGATGGTATCACTCCTGCTGAGACTTTGCTCTGCACCTTCTTCTGAGTGCTTCGTGCATGTCATATCCTTTAGTTTTACATCCACTGAGACAAAAGCTCTCTAATGCCATGGCATTGCATTAACTCTATACCAGAGCCTCTAAGGTCTAGCACCATCTAGCCCCTGACATCTTCCTACTTTTCTGGTCACTCTTCCTCAGCCACACTGCCTTCTTTCTGTTCTGAAACATGCCAAATACATTCCCTCTTTTTTGTTTGTTTGTTTTTTTTGGTGCGAGGGATCAAACCAAGGGCTTTGTGCATGCACAGCAAGCACTCTACACACTGAGCTATATCCCCAGCCTAAATGCCTTCCCTCTGTAGGGCTATTTCACAGCTGTATCTTCTGCCTGAATGACCCTCTTCCAGACCTTAGCATGGTGATGATTCCTTCTCGTCATTCAGGTCCCAGACTGAATCTCATCATCCCAAAGAGAGTTTCCTTGACAACCAGACTAAGGAATATCCTCAATCTCTCTCTCACATCCCTTTGTTTTATTTTTCTTTTAAAACCCAAGATAGTCATCTCTCAGCATCTGCAGGGGACTGGTTCCAAAGACACCCAAATCTACAGGTGCTCAAGTCCTTTATATAAAATAACAGTATTTACTATAACATACACATATCCTTCTGTATGCTTTATATCATCTCTAGATTACTTATAAAACCTAATACAATATAAATACTATGTGAGTAGTTGTCATGCTGTAGTGTTTATGGAATAATTTTAAAAAAACTTGTACATGTTTAGTACAGTTTTTTTAAAAAAATTTCAACAAAAATGTATTTATAAGAACTAAGTTTGACAGTGGAATGAATTTGAAACAACTTTCCTATGCACATACATGAATACACTACAGTAAATCTTAACATCATGCACATCCACAAGACTGAGATCCTAATTAGAATAAGATATATTCCATGCTTGGTACAGACATTTTAAAAGATAAATAAATATTTTTCACTCCATGATTGTTTGAATTCAGTGTGGAAAACTCACAAATATGGAGGACCAACTGTAATACCGGTGAATTTTTATGTTAATTTTTAAAATTCTATCTCCACCAATTGGGATGTAATCTTTATTGATAATTTAGGCCAAACCTTTCCCAGGTCTTAGAACAGTGCTTGACACTTGGTAGGTAGTCAGTAAATGAATGAATCCCAAGTTTTGAGCATCTGCAGGTTTTGGTATCCACGGGGATCTTGCAACCAAGGTTTGGATGAAGAAGCTGAAGCACAGAGTGGCTAGGATATCTGTCTCAGACCATATACCTCCCGAATGGCTTATGCAGGATATACTCAGGTTTAACTCTTTGTCCCAGCCACCAGACTATAGGACAGAGATTACTAAAGCTCTGTATATAACACCTGGAATTATGGGAAATTTACACTGAAAACTAAACTTAGATGACCAAGATAGGAATTGTGGTTTTGTTTTAATTTACTAAGTAAACTGTGTGCTTGCAGGATTCTCTATTGGAGCACTATAGATTAGATGGTGGTTATATTTCCCCAAAGTGCTGAATTTCACCTATGCACTCAGGAGAGAGAAAAGCTGCAAAACATTTCACTTACTTTCCAATAACTCTCATCAAGATGAATGATTTAGATTGTTTTCAGCAGTTTTATGGTGAGAAGCTTAAATAGATACAATTTAGCCTATTGCAAATATTCTTGATTAAAAATTTTAGAAAGCAAATAATAAATAATAAATGCTATCCCTTTCTGTTGTTTTCCACAAACATTTCCTTTAGTGTCAATTTGTAGTTGGCACCTATTTACAGACCTTCATCATGTTTTAAGGCAAAAATATACCTCCTGAGTACTTCCAAATTTTCTCTCAACAGCTATTTTAAGTTATTCCACCTATTACAAAGTTTAATTTAGCCATGCTAATTTTATTTAGTAGGTTAAAAGGAATGAAATGGCTTTTAAAATAAATTGTGCTTACAACTAATAAAAATGCTAAGAGGAAATATAGTCTATAACAGTAATGCTGTATTTTTTTTTGAGGCTATTAAAGCCCAGTTATTATTCTCAATAAAGGCAGTCAGGATACAATTGACTAATTTATGAAGTGAGTTTTAGTTATACTGGGAAAAGATGTGTGTGTGTGTGTGTGTGTGTGTGTGTGTGTGCGCGCGCGCGCGCGCGCGCATGCGCGTGCACATGCATATGCGTATGCATGTGTTTTGAAGAAGGTACAGAGAATTCACCTTTTGTGGTCTTCCTTTCTCTGATCCCCAAATGATATAAACTTTGCATTGCTCTTTAGTTTGACACTCAGTGAGTCAGGTCTTTTTTGCAACATAGAGAGCTAACAAGATACAGATACTGGGGGTATCTGTATGGACTCCCAAGAGAACAGTCCATCTCTAAGTCCAGGAGCTGGGAAAGGCTGCTCATACTCTCAGAAATAAGGATGGGCTTACTTCTGAAGTGTTAATTGCAAAAAGAATCTGCATAGACACAAACAATGTAAACATCTAAGCTGAGCTTGACCTTGTACCTTCTATATTTTGGGAAAAAATATATATAACTGTTTGCGAGCTATTTGAAAAGTGAAAAAAATAAAAATTAGTTGGAAGGAAGGGAGGGAGGGAGAAAGGAAGGAAAGAAGAAAGGAAATGGAGAAGCCAGGAAATAGGGTAATTGAGAAGGAAAGAAAAAAGGGGTTGACATGATCCACTTACAATTTCCACACTATCAAACTTGTTACCTGACCTTGATTAGCATCATTATTGAGTTGATGGTGAAAACAATAGGTGCAATCATGTCAAATGTACCTCAGACATTCGTTTATTCATTTTACATTATATTTGTAGAGCTTCGATGGGCCTTTTTTTCCTTAAAAATATTACCAAGTTGCCTGCAGAGGGTGCACTTTCCCTATTTTTACATCTTCCCCATCATTGAAAGAAAATAAGATGTTTTATAAGATTAAAAATCACTTTCCAAGGAAGAGAAGATTTAACTCTTTTCTTTCCTCTACCAAATGCTGAAGAATGAATATGTAAAATGCCTAAGTGTAACTTTTAGCTTTTTGCTAACAGAAAGATTAGTTTTGGTGATTTCCTCTACTTGGATAGTCATCAAGACTATCCCTTAGAACTGTTTTTTTTTTTTTTTTTTTTTTTTTTAAATTCAAACTTCTGCATCCCCAGGGCTTCCTTTTTCCCTCTTCTTGTGTATGTGCTTGTTTTCTTTCTCTCTTTATATATTGTGTGGTCCAACAGGTATATAACACAAGCTGCATTTATAATTTAAAATTTTAGTCATATTGAAAAAATAAAAAGAAAATAAAATGATAGTATATTTGACATTTATTTTATTTATACTAATTTATCTAATTTTTATCTTTCTGACATATAAAAGTATTAACCAAGATTTTACATTCCTTTTTCTGAGTCTCTGAAATCTGGTGTATATTTTACACTTACAATACATCTCAGCTTGGACTGGCCATACTTAATAGCTCAAAAGGCACATGGGACTAGTGGCTACTGTATTGGACAGCACATATCTACACTTTCCTTTCCACATTTACAATTGCTCCAGCCCAACTAAGCTAGCAGAAAACAGTGTATTACAAAATGGTGCTATGTATGCAGGGACCTTTTATGTCTGTTATATACCAATTTGAATCATGCAGGAAACATGTGGCTTGGCCTGTTGAGAGACTGTCATTTACTAGTTCTGAGATATTTTTTTATAGAATGAAAACATATTTTAGCCAGTGAATTTTTTTCAGTGCTAATTCTCTTAGTCACAATATGAGGTATAGATTTTAATAAAATTTTTTCACTTTTATTCTCCTAAGTATCCATTTGCAAATGTATAACACCAGCTACCATCTGTTGAATACTTCCCATGTGCTGGAGCTATCTCATATAATTTCATTTAGTATTCACAATAGCCCTTTGAGTTGGGTACTGTTATTATCACCTCTATTTTAAAGATGAGGAAACTGAGGAAGGTTAGAGTTGCTGTCTAACTTATCCAGCTAGAATACTGCAGAACCAAGATCTCAAGCTGGATCTGAATGACTCCAGATCCTGGCTTCTGTAGCTTTATGCATACTGTCTCCGAAGTAATGGGTATTCTAACTGCAAGTTTTGTTTATAATACCACACAACAGTGTAATAATACAAGAACTGGGCATGGTGGGGTAAACCAGTAATCCCAGCTACTCTGGTGGCAGGAACAGGAGGATTGAAAGTTCAAGGGCAGCCTGGGCAACTTAGTGACACTTTGTCTTAAAACAAACAAACAAACAAGCAAACAAGCAAACAAACAAAATAGCTGGGGATGTAACTCAGTGATAGAACACCCCTGATTTCAATCTACAGTTCTGAAAAAAAAGGGGGAGGGGGAGAATTCTAGAAGTGGCAGAAATCCTATAGCTTCTGAAATTCCCTAATCAGGTCTTCGTTTTATAGAAAAAAACAAAAAACAAACAAACAAAAAAACCCAACCCAGAGGCTGAGGAAGGCTGAGTGGTTTGTTTGTTGAACATTCCTGACCGGAACCCAGGCTTTGGACTCCAAATTCAGTGCTCTCTCTCTTGATTAGAAATGTTTCCAGATTTAAACTCCAGTTTATAGGATCATTAACAGCTCTTTCTAAAGAGGAGGCAAGGGGTTATAAATTCTTCTCAGGGCAAAAAAGAACTGACATCAAAAGGTTTGTGTGGGGTCATTTGTCTCCTCATGACTTTGATTTGGCCTTGCTCTTTATTTAGCATTTCAGTTTTATGTTCTGCAACAAGTTCGGCCATGTCGGAGGACCATCCAAAGGTCAGCAAGTTGGCTACTGGCGATTGGACACTCAGAAGCCAAAGTCTATTACTGTGCGGATGGAAATCCCCAGCTCACCTCTGGAGGAGTGTCTCATCCATTTTATGAAAGTCATGGACTTTGAAGGTTTTTTACACATGGCTCTGTGGGAGCCCACGTCTGGTTGGGCAGAACTTTCTTCTGCAGGGATGTGGGTCAGAGCAGGACAATGGCTTTGGAGTTCTGGGTGTTCTCCTCTCTAATCCCATGGACACACTGGGATTCTGATTTCATTCTCACCAGAGGGGTGTGATTTGAAGGAGCACGACTATTCCTGAATTTGTTTAATTGTGCTATTTTTTACTTCTCTGACTTGAGTACAAATCTCTTGATATCTCTAAGGCTCACAATGACTATCATAAGACTTATTTCCAAGAGTTAGCTCATGTTATACCTCATGCCAATATCAACGAATAGGCTTACCTAATCTTGGATACACAACACACTTTTCATATTGAACAATCCAAGTATTCCTATAGCTATTATTTTTCAGCTAATGTTGAATTTGTTACTGTTAGAGTCTGTAAACAAGTCAGGATGGCGCCTGTTGCTCGTCACCCCCTGGTTAGTTTGCTGCAGCAGGACTGCAGCATGTTACCAAAGTACTAATACGGTTAAAGGCTAAAAATATTCCTCCTTACTCGTTTAATGAAATAATTATCTTCACCTATGAAAGACAAAGACCTGTGTTTGAATTCCAATTCTGTCACTGTGATATTGGTCACAACCAGTAACTGGTATGACTCTCAGTTTCCTTACCACTAATACTGGAATAAGGATAATTACCATTCCTGCAGAATTACAAATGATCAATATGTGCAAACACTTTTTAAACTCTAAATTATTCAAATGATAGTCTATGTCAAATTGTCATGTATCTCTAAATACTTAAGTGCATATATATATAACTTTTGTGTGTGTGTTATATGCCATGATTGAGGCTTAGACCAATCTAGGGCATATTTAATACTCTAGGGCAGTGGTTCTCAATTGGGGACAATTTTGTTCCTCCAGATGATGTTTGACAATGGCTGAAGATATTTTGGGGTGTCACATCAAGGAGGCTAGTATCTATTGCCTACAGGCCATGGCTTGTCTAGACATCCTGCAATGCATAGAATAGTTCCCTATAACAAAGAATTTTCTGGCACCCATGTCAAAAGTGCTGAGTCTGAAGTATTTTGCTGTTAGAGTCACTATAGGGGGCTTGTTGAATCACAAACAACTTGATTTCATCCCCATATATTCTGACTTAGGATATCTAGGGTGGGGTCCAAGAAATTGAATTTCTAAGTAGTTCCCAGGTGATGCTGATGTTGCTGGTCCTGGAACCACACTTTGAGAGCTATTGCCAGAGACCAATGCATTGATATGTATTGGTTGATTCACAGATTGCTTTGCTTAGCCAATGGAGCACCGTAGTCTCTTGTTAAATGGTGCAACACTTTCATCAGCTGGGCAAGGAGTTTGGCTCCAGGACAAAATCCTTCGTGTGATTTCAGGCACTAGCAAGGCTATGCCTGGCAGGTCTCAGGGAGGGAAACTGCTCTTCCCACACCAGGCTTGGTGCTGGCTAGTGCATTAGTTTTCTGGAGAAAGTGGCCTACAGGGACACAGTTCCCACATTCCCCCATACACGTATGAGTACTCCCGGCCCAGGTGCCTCCCTCCCAGGCCTCTTTACTGGGAATGTTGGCTAAGGGGCTTTGCTCTACTTTGACTCCGCATCTTTTTGCTCCCATCCTCTCCTCTTTTATTCTCCCAGCCTAGGGGTCTATAAAAAGGTAGACATGTTTTAGAGGGTTATTTCTATGTGTGAGTCAGTTCTTTGTGCTACAGGCCATCTAATCCTCAACTGACTCTGTTCTCTGGGGACACATGGGGCCTGGGGGAAATGGCACCTTTCTCTTTAGTCTATTGCTTGCACCTTTGTATAAATGAACAGAGGTCTGATTGTTACTCTCAGTTTGTCTCATTGTCCTAATCTATCACCTCAACACTTGATGGTTCAACACCAGTATTATTTTCTATTACCTACAGTCTGCTCTCAACCCATGTGGTTTGAATACAAATGTTATGGTACAAAACATCTGATGTGGCTATTCTGGAGTAGTGACTAGAAAATGTACATGGACATTATCTGAGGATCTGAGGTTCTAGTTAGAATGCAGTTTCTTGTTCTATATAGGTCTGGGGTGGGGTTTGAGATTCTGCACTTTTGAGATGCTTCAAGGTAATGCTGGTTCTGCTGGTCCAGGGATCACACTTTGAGTAGCAAGACTAAAAGTTTCAAGGAGCGATTTCATTGAGATCATTAGAATT
The DNA here is from genome assembly GCF_048772815.1 of Callospermophilus lateralis. NCBI lineage: Eukaryota > Metazoa > Chordata > Mammalia > Rodentia > Sciuridae > Callospermophilus > Callospermophilus lateralis. The sequence goes on along the minus strand of NC_135314.1, from coordinate 14,682,248 downwards.
AGCTAAAAAGCACCTACAAAATAATTAGAGAGAAGCCACTTGGTGGTATCTGCTGTTCCTTAGAGGAATAAGTGAAGTGATTTTAGAACAATGATACTGACCCCTGGTTGACCTGTGGAGCTTCTCATTTTTATATGGAAAAGTATTTTTTTGGAAGCAAGTGGGAAATGAGCTGGATTGAGAGTTGAACTCTCAATGGGAGTTCTCTGTGGGAACACAGAGAAATTAATATGTACTTGATTGTATTAAGAAGTAGGGTTGAAGACATAAAATATGCTTTGAAAATATAATGATAAAGCATATATTTCTTATCAATTTCAAATGAGAAAATAAAAAGAAAAACACATTTGTTTGTTTATTCAAAATGTTCACTAGATGCTTACTTTGGGCCAAGCACTAGTCTAGGTGGAGGAAAAATGTCAGCTTATACCAAGGATGATCATTAGCTGAGAGTTGGGTGGGACTCCCTTAAGAAATTGATGTTTAAGCTGAGATATGAAGGCAAGGGCTCCAGGCAGGGGGTTGATGTATTTAAGATCCAGTGTTGAAAATCACCATGACCAGAGAATGTTTAAGTGTGGCCAGGCATGGACAGTGAGGGGGAGCATAGCTCCATGTGAGTTGGAGAATATGTGTCCGTATTCAACAGGACACTTTTGGTTCCAGGTGGCAGAGACCCACTCATAGGAGCTTAAAAGGGAAATAGTTGACTGACAGAACTGAGAAGTCCATGGGCGGAGGTCGCCTCAGGTATAGCGAAATGAAATAATCACAACTGTCTTTTTGCTCTCTTCCTCTCCCCTACTTCCCTCTACGTGCTGGTCTTCTTGTCCCTCATTTAAGAAGTGCTTCCTCTGTGTAGTTGGGGAATGACAGATTATGATTATAGATACTCAAGATTTACAGCATCCCAATTTCACTACTGCAAAGAAAAGTGAGGTCTCCTTTCTTCCAGAATTCATATAAAATCCCAGGGTGAGAACTCTGGCCCTTGGATGAGCACCGCGTACAGCCCTAGGCCAATGACTGTGGCTGGGAGCGTAGAGGAGCACTGGGAGAGGATGTCCCACCAAAATCACAAGTAGGAGGGTGGGACCTACCTTAGGGAGAAGAGATTGTAATTATCAGGGGAAAAATGATGTTGGACAGATGGAACCAAAAAATATTCATTCAAAGTATCTAGTACGAATTTGGAGGGATCATGCATGCTGTGGTAAGACCTTGGACTTTTTCCTAACTGCTGCTTAGATGATAAGTTTGGTATTGAACACATTGATGTGATGTTTATGAACTATGTGATGGCAGATATCTTCAGGCTGTCTCAGGAAAATGAGAAGAAAGGAATAAAAGAGAAAAGAACATTTGTGAATTAAAAACATTACTGTGCACAAAGTATAAGGTTAGAGTAAAACAAAAATTTATTTTCAATGATACTATTGTTGCTGCAATTGCCCTTGAGACACTTGATAAGTACCTGAGTTGACAACTCGGTTCTTAGACAAGAAGACAGTCAGATTTGTTACTAGTTGTCCAAATCATGGCCTTCCTTCTGCATTCTTTTTTTAAAATTTTTTTTTAGTTGTAGATGGACATAAGAACTTTATTTTTATTTGTTTATCTTTATGTGGTGCTGAGAATCAAACCCAGGTCCTCACACTTGCAAAGCAAGTGCTCTACCACTGAGCTACAATTCCAGTCCCCCTTCTGCATTCTTTTGAAAATAATAGTTTCTTCTATAAGATTATGGGCAAGTAACATGATAAGTATTTACCAGAGCAATGGATTTCTCATAAATTAGGCAGAGGAATAGTATTCTCTATGAGAAGCTGGAGTGATTTAAAGAAAATATACTAGGTTTAAATTTCTTGAGGAAAATAAAATAAATAGAAATGAAGAAAACTGTGTATGTATTAAATTCCCACTATTGGTCCACTTTGCATAGTCCTTTCAAATAAGTGATCTTCTTTTCTTTGAAATAATACATGAAGGAGGTTTTATAATGTCTTCCTTTTTCACAGGTGAAAATGAAATCCCAGAGAAGGCAAATAACTTGACTGTGTTCACCTACTCAGTAAGTGGCAGAGCTGTCCAAAAAGTGAGTGAATGACAAGTGGCCAAGACCACGTGTTGGTTTACAGCACCCCAATTTCACTACTGCAAAGAAAAGTGAGGTCTCCTTTCTTCCAGAATTCATATAAAATCCCAGGGTGAGAACTCTGGCCCTTGGATGAGCACTGCGTACAGCCCTAGGCCAATGAACTCAGACTGTCTTGCCAAGAGTCATGAAGCCCTATGGGGCATCTGTTGTTGGGCCTCTTTCCTTACCTACCTCATCTGCTCACTCATGTGCACTTGGCATCCTTGCTTCTGCACATAGCTTCTCAGCAGCCAGAGTTCAAGGTCCTGTTCATTCATTTCCCAAAGATGCCAAAATGGCAGGTATCTTGACATAACTCATATGGGAAGGAATCTTCCCATCCCCACAGGCTATTGTTCCAAGATTTAGGGCAGTAGTTTTCTCTCTTTTGAGCTTGAGATGCAGCTTAAAACACTGGAGTTTTTAAGGCAACATTAAAGGGAGTTGAAAGATTCAAAACACCAAAGTGATAACTGACTTTAATAATAATAAATTAAAATGACTGTAATAAAAAAGTGAAGCAACATCTTAGAATTCATGAATACCGCCACAATTATCACACTTAAAAAATTTAATTGGTGCATTATAATTATACATAATATTGGGATTTGTTGTTATACATTCATACATGTAAATACCATAATTTGGTGAATTTCATTCCCCAGTTTCTGTCCTTTCCCTCTCCCTTCATCCCCTTCCTAATTATCACACTCTTGACCTCTTTGACACTACATTGCCGTCTTTCTCTCCATTGTTCCAATATGTCAGGCTCCCTCTGTATTAAGGGTGTGGACACTGAGTCCTAGCAAAAGTAGGTTTGGTTACTTTGATTACATTCATTACAGCTGGGAGGATCTCTGTGAAGATGCTGTGACATGGCAGTGGGTCAGAGCAGGTTAGAAGCCTCTTCTTCCAATGACTTTATTACACTTGCCAGTAAATGGATGGATCTGGAGACTATCATGTTAAGTGAAATAAGTCAATTCCCCAAAGCCAAAGGTCTAATGTTCACTCTGATATGTGGACGCTAAACCACGAAAAGCAGGAGGGAGGAGAAGAATAGAAGTTCATTGGAGTAGACAAAAGAGAATAAGGGTAGGGAGGGGAGATGGGAATAGGAAAGATACTGGAACGAATTTGACATAATTTTCATATATATATATATATATATATACACACACATTATATATATATACACACACACACACATATATATATACACATTTATATATATATACATATATATATATATATATATATATATATATATATATGCACTATAGTGAACTCCACCATCATGTACATCCAGAAGAAGGGGGTTCTAATTAGAATAAGGTATATTCTATGCATAATTATATCAAAATGGATTCTACTGTCATGTATTACTAAAAAAATAAATAAAAAGGAGCCTCTTTTTCCTTTCCTCTTAGAAACAGGTCTCCCTGTTTCTCGAGCGGCAGCCCTCAGCCGCACACACAGTGGAAATACACAAATTTCAGTGTTTTTGGACCTGACTGCATGTCTTCAGCTAAAGTGACCTTCAATTCCTCATCCCCGCTCTCAATGTTCTTTGATATAAATATAAATCAAATGGAAATTGACTATTAAGAAATTGGAATAACTTACCTAAGGTCATATAGCTAGGTATGGGTAACATATAGCCAGTAAGGGAAATAATCTATTACGAGTGGGATAATTTGGAGTCAAACTGGATTTAAAGTTCCAATCCTGTCATTTACTTGTGGGGTTTGAACTTGGGAAAGTCATTTAAACATTCTGTCTCTTCATTAGTATGAGGATGACATTAACTAGGTAGCAGAGTTGTTGCTTGTTGCAAGTTTGAGGCTATTACACATTGCCTACAAGAATGTATTAGGTGTCTATCACTACACTACAAATAACCTCAAAATTTAGCAGCTTAAAACAGCAAACACGTTAAAAACTTTTCTTGTCAGTGCATTATAATTATACCATTAGTGGGGTTCATTACGCCATATTTGTACATGCACATACTGTAACTTCATCAATCTCATTCCCTAGTATATTCCCTTTCCTTCCTCTCGCTCTCCCTGATTCTCCTTCTTTACTGATATCCCATTATTATTGTTCCAATTAGTGCATTGTAATTGCATATATAAGTAGGACTCATTGTGACATACTTTCACATTGTATAGCATAATTTGGCAGATTTTGTTACTAGTGCTTCTCCATGCCCTCCCCTTCTCCCTTCTTCTCAATCCCCTTCCTCTGCTCTTGGTTTCCCTTTTATTTCTGTGAGATCATCTTTATTTTTATTCCTTTCTAACTTCCATATATGAGAAAACATTTGACCCTTGACTTTCTGAGTAACAGCAAACTTTTTTTTTTTTTTAAATCTCAGTTTCTGTGGATGCAGTTTAGCTGGATACCTCCAACTCAGGATCTATCTAGGTAAAGCTACATGACATACAATGCAAAATGTCATTTATATGGGTGTGAAAAGCAAGAAGCCCAATCTTTGGGGGCTGTTTTTCAGGCTGCCTACCACAGAGAGTCTGCTATATATTTATTTATTTGAATTAGATGTTGGGTCAAGTTGTAGTGGTACCTAGTCAGATTATTTAATTACTGTTCACCCAAAGGTTCTGTTCTCATTACAAAATTTTATAAATAACTTAAACTGATAATATAAAACAATAGTCTTTAATTCTTCTTGATGATGCATCTGTAAAAACGTGTTTGATTTCATGCATGTTTATAAATTATAAACATTTGATGGAGTTAATCTATTATCTAATAGTAATTAATTTCTTTGTTGCTTTCGATTAAAAAATTATAAATAGGAGTTTAATTACTTTTTCACCTGTACCTCAAAGGACTGTCTCTCTGGGTATGAGAAAAAAACTGGCGGAGAAAGTAACTTAGAGAGAATGTGGTGGATATCAGAGTCAGGATCAAAACAATACACCAAGATAGGAAGCAAATCATATAAATAACATCTCAGGATCATTGCTAGCATATAAATTACCTTGCATGGATCCTTACACAGTTATCGCCTCTGGACAGAAGAAAAAGTTACCTTCCTCCTTTGGAAATTAATGACCTGAGTGCAGGCTGGAATTCATTCCTTGTCTGTGCCTCTTCTTGCACAGTACACAAACTGTACCACATTTCGTGGCAGACCTGTGGCTTCACAGTAACCAAAGATTCTTGGTAGTTTTGGGTCAATTGACTTAAATTAAGACCCAAGATCAGGGACATTAAATACATGGTGGGACACAGACCTCAAAGAAAAGGCTAAATTTCAGTTTTTAGAAATGGATCACACACTTGGCCAAGACATGAAAATTGACTTAATGACATCACCATCTTTTCACCCTTCAGAAGGGGAGACTAATTCCTCCCTTCTTCATTGCAGGCTAGATAAATGGCTTAATTCTAAAGTCGAGCATAGAGCAGACTATGCCTGACTAGATCACAGAATGCATCATGGCTTCTTCCCTCCTCCTCTCTTGGATTGCACATTCTGTGGGCAGCAAGCCGTCATGTTCTGAGGATTCTCCAGCAGCCCTATGGAGAGGTCCATGACATGGACTAGCGGGGCCTCTTGCTAACAGCCACAGAAACAGGCCATCTTGAAGGCAGAGCCTCCAACCTTGGTCGAACCTTTGGATAACTGCAACCTCGTGAGAGATTCTGAGCCAGACCACCTTGCTAAGTTGCTCCCAGCTCCCTGACCCACAGAAGTTGCAGAAGGTAAGATTTGGTGGCTGTTTTAAGACAGGGACTGGCAAAGGATGGCTCCAAAGCCAAGTATAGTGAGTCTGCTGTCTGTTTTGTTAATATAGTTTTATTGAGACACAAACATGTCTATTGATTTATGTATTGTCTGTGGCTGCTTTTCCAGAGTTTAGTAATCATGATAGAGATCACATGACCCATAGAGTTGAAGATATTTACTATTTGATCCTGTCTTACAGAAAGAAACTTTGCCAATTCTTCCTTTAATTGTCCAATGTTTGAAGTGTGTGTGTGTGTGTGTGTGTGTGTGTATGTTTATGTATCTATGTCTATATCTTCCTATCTATATATACATCTTTACACAGCACCTGATGCAAAGGGATCTGGTTAAGGTTCCAAGAAAAAACACATAAGAACAGACACTTAATTCTTCATGTTGAATTTTGTCATATCTAGCCATGACCCCTTATTGCAGCCTTGTGACCATGAGAGAAATCAGAATGAGGATAGAGCTAACAGTGAGGATAACAGAGCTCAAAGAAGCCAGGAACTTGGGTCTCTGATGAAGTCATCAAGCCCCTGAATAATCCATCCTGAGGCTAGCCTCCCTTTCTAATACCCTGGTTCTCAATATAGTTAAATTCCTTACTGTTGTTCGTTGAGTTGGGGATTTGATTACTTGCAGCTAACATTGTGTTAATTATTCAACTCTCAACTTGAACAAAGTATCCCTACAAACAAAAGAAAATTGACTCCTCCCCGAAACATATTAATTTGTCAAGGGAATTGGGGAACATGTCAATGGAACTTGGTACTTTTGGGGGGTTTTATAGCATAATCTCTTGCTGATACCACTTTAAATTACTTTCCACTTCCCACCTCTTCCCCTCCAAATGGGCACCAGTGTTCATAGGAAAAGGCCAAAACTTGTGAGTTGGGCTGCACTAGATTTCTAAGAACACCCACAATAAATTGAAAACTCCCAGGAGGTGAAAGGGTCCAAAGAATGCACGTGATTGCCGGTGGCACAGCTGATGTGTTCACCATGACCTTGAAAGCTGTCCACACTGTGTCTATGAAGGGCCTAAGGAGTCGGCTGCAGGCCTAAGCTGGTTGCTGGGCTCACTCCCACCTTCAGGCTGGCATTGACCAGATGGGGCATGGGCTTTGCATTTTGCATTTTCTCTCTTCATTACTCTGGCCAGTTTTTGTCACAAAATAGATCAAATATTCTTTCTCTTGCCTCTTTTGATTTTCTGTCTTGGAAACTGACTCTGAGATGTAGGCGGGGTCATAAGTAGATATAACAAATTCAAGGTTAAGAGGATAGTTCCACTGATCTCTTTTAGGAATCTTTGCCCAATTTCCCTGTATTAGGTGTCTATGGCTGTGTAACAAAAGGGCCATCGCTTTCCATTCTTTATAGCTTTCTAACTCATCCAATGGTTTTAATTTGAGAGTCCTCATCACAAACTCCAGCCTTGACAGTGATATTGTTTTCTTCCTTCTCTCCTTCCTCTCCCTCTCCCCCATCCTCCTTCAGTAATGGAGATTGAACCCAGGGGCGCTCTACCACTGACTTACAACACCCGGCCTTAAAAAAAAAAAAAAATAAAAAAAAAAATATATATATATATATATATATATATGTGTGTGTGTGTGTGTGTGTGTGTGTGTGTGTGTGTATGTTGTAGATGGACACAATACCTTTATTTTATTTATTTTTTAAAATTTTTATGTGGTGCTGAAGATCGAACCCAGTGCCTCACATGTGCTAGGTGAGCACTGCACCACTGAGCCACAGTCACAGCCCCAATACCCTGTCCTTTTTATTTTTCATTTTGAGACAAGGTCTGGCTAAGTTGCTTAGGTTTACCTCAAACTTGGGGTCTTCTACCCCAGCCCTCCAAGTTGCTGGGATTACAGGTATGCACTGCCATGCCTGTATTTTTCCTCCTCCTTCTTCTTTTTTAAGTTGTTGTTGGACCTTTATTTCATTCATTTACTTTTATGTTATTCTGATAATTGAACCCAGTGCCTCACACATGCAAGGCAAGTGCTCTATCACTGAGCCACAACTCCAGCCCTTTTTTCCTTCTTCTTAATACACATTTTCCTATACACCAGTCTCAGGCTTGGGTCCTCCAAGGACCTGCCCTCAAAGAGGGGTCCTTGGGCTGGCCAGCAGTGTCAGTGCCACTATAGGCAACCCTTTGAAAACAAAATGTTACTTTTTTCCTTCCGTGAGGTTCTTTCTGTTCTCCTTTCAGAATTATCTTCCACTTCTCCTCTAAGTAAGAGCTATGGTTTGCAACATGTTTGAAAAACCCTGTTCCACAATTCTAAGCTACTGACACTTCTTCCCATCCCATCCCCTGTGGTCTATGCTGGTTGTGAACACAGCAGTCATTTCATTTCCAGTTTCATGGTGGACAGACCAACAAGTAAACCCTCCACCTGGAGGCAAGCTTTGCTGTTTTCAATTCTGCCCTGACCATCCTTCTCCACCAACCTTGAACTTGAGAACATTCTTTGCAGAAGCAGGGAAAGGTTGTCTGGATTAGAGAAGTCCTGTGTAGAAATTTGATACTGTCCCAAGCTGGAAGTATTTGGAATCAAACACAGGAAAGGGCTGGGTACTTGTTGAGCTGCCTAAGGGCAGAATGTGTGTTTGGCGTCTAATTACGGCACTCCAGGAAGCATCAGCACAAAGGTACGTCTGCTATGAAATGCAGCATGTCCTCCAACTAATCCTCTGTAACAGAGGTGGAGATTCTCTTTCTGCATGTACCATCTTTTCCAAACAGCATCCTTCCTGAAATCTTTTCATGCCTTGGCAACTCACTGGCCAGGAGCCCAGGTTTATACTGGATAGATTTCATAGTTACTTTGTGAATAACCAGTTCAAAAACCTCTGGGGACCCAAAAAAACTCTGGGTCCATTTAAAGGTTCCTATACAGGAGACTGGGGAGCCACAGATAGGATTTGCTCATCCTGAGAAGCATGTCTGCTGAGAAGGGAAGAGAGTGTCATTGGAAATATCTATCCCACCAGGAGCCATTGGATTTGCACCCACCTCTCTAGCACCAGTAGGACCCAATGACTGATCACGTCCAGGCTGATCCTGTCCTTTGCTTTTTACAGCTCCAACATGGGAAAAAAAGTTTGCCCCAGGGAATTTTATCTATAAGGAAAGATTTTCCCCCTGATCTTTCTACTGCAGATATTCACCACTTCCATCCCCGGTCCCTGTCCCCCATGCCATGCTGAGGATTAACCTTCAGCAAATCAGATCGGCCCTTCATTTCTCCTGTCACTGTCCACTGAGCTTCCTCCATCTCTGAGCTGAAAACTGTAAAGACAAGGACAAGAAGGAGTTTCTCTGTACACACTAATCCAAGTAATATGTGGTCAGTGTTTTGTTTTTTTTTTTTTTTTTAAGAAACATAACATTTTAATCAAAGGAATAAATGCTCCAGAACGTGCAAGGCATGATTAATAATCCCAAGGACATTTAAATGGTGGGGGGCCCTCTAGAGGGAGCACCTGTTTATCTGGAGAGAAGTTGGGTAGAAGAGAGTTACAGGAAACTCCATTTTAGTGCAAGACAAGACAGAAACAAATCCTTCTCTCTGTGCATTCCTCTTCTTCAAATACCACTGAGAGTCTTAGCTTGACTAGTTCCTGGACTTTTTTGCTTTTCTCAGAGCTGGGGTCTCATAACTTCCCTGACTGCTCATTCCTAGGCTCTAGGATCAAGCCAGCCAGGGGTGCAGGTAACCCAAAGGTCCTTCATAAAAAATTAGGAAAAGGCTCCTTCCTCTGGGTGGCCCAGGGGTTGGTGAGGCTCAGAGACTTTCATAAGCACCAAATGGAATTAATATTTAGAAAAATGTGTCCCCTTTCCCAGGTAGATGGGGCCTGGCAAGGGGATCATGGCTGAGAGAGCACTGCTGAGTGCATTTTGGTCCCATGTGCTCCTTTGAGTCCCCTGTATTGTTAGTATCTGCCCTCCATGTGTGGCAACCCTGTGACACAACCTCTAGCTAGAGGATCAGGCTGAAGTCCAGTGTGTGAAGTTTAGAATGGAATCACTGCTGCTACTGGTTCCTCTGGCAGGATGTCCAAGCCCTGTTCAGTGCACTTTGTTTGGCTCTGTGTTCCAGACGTTCCTGCCTTTGCCTGGTTCTGGCCACTGAGTTCTTGGGACCCAGAGCCTCTAGTGTAGCCAATCTGTTGGAGCAAGCCTCTGCCTTGCTGTCTGTCCCAGAGTTCCCTCTTGAGGACTTGTCTACTCTGCCAGGCCTTTTAGATCCTGCCCTGCTATTTCAGAGTTGCTTTGACCAGTCTTACCCAAACTGTGGCTTGGTTAGGAAAAAGAGAATTCAGAGCCATAGGACTGATTGCTAAGAGGACGAAGGTGTTAGCATTTAAAGCCTGGGGTGTATCAAACTCTGAATTAGAAAGAGGTTAGTCTGAGACAGAAGAAGAAATCTCAGGAATAGAAGGAAACAGTGGAGACATGGCTAGTAGCCTACCAGAAAGTGATTTTCCACGTGTATCCCCATTTTAAATTATTTTTAGCTATATAAGTAATTTAAGTTAACTATGATAACTGTCTCTTTTTGGAGTGACTTAGGGTAGGCAAGTAACGCAGTTCTGGGAGAGCCTGCTGAGAGCTTCTGAGAAAATTTCCTTACCCTGCCACTTGGACCTGCCTTTGAAAGTTGTGAAAGGTAGAGCTACAGCAGCTGTCTTGAGGAAGTAAAGTTATGAAAACAACAGGTGAAGTAAAGCAAAGCCCTGACTATTGAATTGCTGAATTAACCAATGTCATTTCTGGAATGATTTTGTTGAGTATTCTGTTCATGGCTAATGGAAATATTTTAACTGATGTGGAAGCTGTATATTCTAGGTACTGTGTCAGACTTTCATTATATACATAGCTCCCTGCAGTATGTATTGCTGTTATCTCTCTCTTTTTGGGTATGAGTAAACCAAAGTTCAGAAATGAAAAGTATTATGTCCAACAACATTGCTTTCAAGAAACATCCTTGGTAATATATTTTGGTAAATGCACTGAATTGTTTTTTTAGTTAATTTCCTAGCAGGGGAATCACCAGCTCAAAAGGGGTGCATATTGTTATATTCTAAATGTTTGTGGCCCCTAGGATTAAAATGTTGAGGTCCTCTTAATGTGACTCTATTTGGAGAGAGGCCCTTTAAGGAAGTTGTTAAGTGAGATCAGAGGGTGGGGCACCTATCTGATTAGAGTCCTTACAGAAGAGATAGCAGAGAGCTGGCTTTCTCCCTGCACAGACAAGGAGAAGGTCATGTGAGAAAAAAGCAAACAGGTGGCCTTCTGCAAGGCAGAGAGCAGCAAAAGCAGAATCACCTTGATCTTAAACTTGTCAGCTCAGAACTGCAAGAAATAAATTTCTGTTAATGAACTTTTCTTCCCTGCAGTCTGTTTGTTATCGTGGCCTGAGCTGACTAAAACAGATTTTTAAGGCTTGTACCTGCTAAACAAGAGCTCTCCCCCTAAGCAACACTTCTAGCCCTATTTGAAAGTTTTTGATTCTTACTGCCAGAAACATCACACCAATTGGCACACCTACCAGTGTCATAAAAACATGCACATTTCCCTGTTTATATACTAATATGAATGTGACCTTGCAAGAACTGAATTTGAATTGCAGTTTAACTCTCAGCACCTGTGTATAATTGGACACACCACTCTCCCCTGAGTCTCAGCTTCCTCATTTGTCAAATTAGCATCATCATAATGATCCCTGTCTTGCTGGTGCCAACTCACAGGATGACTTAAAGAGCCACAGAGAGAAATGAGAAGACATTTTGCAAACCATTAAAGTAAAGTGTAAGTGTTGGTGTTACTCGTATGATTGTTTTAGCATATCAGACTGCAGAATATCTAGGAGGCTAGGTGAAATCGAGTAACTGCGCAGAGTTCAGTTAACTCAAATAGTCTGAAAATTAATAAAAATGAGAAATGTGTGAATATTTCATTAGAGTTCCAAAGTTCAACATGAGTCCAAATTCCATTTAGCCAGGGCCCAAGAAATTTTCTGATTCTAGAAGAGCAGCTCTAGCAAAGAGTCTATAAACTTGACATTTGAGATTTCCCCAGCTCCTGTGAGAAATGTTCATCATTCTATGGCAGTCTTCAATACCTTTCAAAATTAGGATAACTGTCCAACCTGGGTGGGGATGCTTGTTTTCTCTTCTTCCCTCTGCTCCCCAGCCCTTTCGTAGTAAAAGCTCAGGGTGTGGGATAGGGAGGGTGAGTGCTAAGTGCTGTGAGTCCCAAGAATGATAGGGCTTCCATTATGTACAGACTGAACATTTGTGTAATGCTAATTTTATGGCCATTAATTAATGCTATTATTACCATTGCATCTAGTAATTAATTTTGTTTAGTAATAGAAAAATAGACTTTAATTTTCCTTGAAAATCAGAGATAGCTTTAAAAAATTGCTTGTATAGGAGGCACTAAGAATTTCATAAGTGTAAGACTTGTGGTAAAACCGTATCTCACTATTCAATGTTCTTTCTGTCATTCTGTCAACATTTGTTGACATAGGTAAAAGAATGGACTTTGGCAGTTCCATAAGTATCCTATGCTACTGAAATTCATTTCTTGTTTTCTGTTCTTGTTTCTTGATTTCTTGGATACAATATCTTTTCTTAAATATACATGTGGACATACATAGGTGTGTGTATATATGTATATATGTACATGTATAGATCAATATATATATATATATATATATATATATATATATATATATAAATTTTGATTTATTTTTTTGGTACTGGGGATTGAACCAGGGGCACTCTTATCACTGAGATACATCCCCAGTCCTTTTTACTTTTTTTGAGACAGGGTTTCACTAACTTGCTTAGGCTGGCTTTGAACCTGTGACCCTCCTGCCTCAGCCCTCGGAGTTACAGGAATTACCGGGTGCCACCACACCTAGCTGAATGTGTCCACTTTAAAAGTATTTTTCACTGTCAGTGGTCTTCTTAAATATCTCCTCTTTGTCTCCCATGTGAGAATTCCTCGGGTGTTTGCTCTTCTGTAAGAATGAAGAGTCAGACTCTGGCAGGCCCTTCTGAGTGGTACATTTGCAGTCTGTAGGGTCCAGATTTGTTGAGAACTTTGCCTTCCTCCCCTTCCAGCTAAGTGTGTTGTGTGATGTTGTGACAGAATTCCTGCGACTGGGTAATTAAAAAAAAACAGAAATGTATAGGCTTATGGTTCTGGAGGCTGGGAGGTCCAAGTATGTTACAAGTGTTGTAACAGAGAGAGAAACTCATAATGTCTCTACAGGGATACTACTTTCACAATAATGAAACCACTTCTGTGCTAACAGCATCAATCCTTTTGAGAAGGCAGAGCCCTCATGACCTAAAGGTTCCATCTCCCATCATTGCTGCACTGGGGATTAAGGCTCCAATACACAGATTTGGGGACACATTCAGACCCTCACATCCCTCCCCCAACCTATCCCCCACCTGAACATGCCTAGATCTTCCCTGTCTGATTCCTCTGACAACCATCTTCATTCTCCTGCCCAAAAGCACTATGGATGTGGAGGACAAGGGGATTGACGAACCCCCCACTTTCTAGACTGATGTATACGACTGCTGCTCTTTCCCTTTTTCCAGAGGATAAAGCACCACTTTCTCCTGGGGTGGGAAAGAAACTCAGAGTCGAAAGGGAAGCAAAGGCCTGTCTGTGTGTTGGACAGATACCAATCCACCCACCCCCCATCTCTGGCCCCTGCCAGAGGTACCTGGTGCCATCAATTCCTGAGCCACTGGAGGATTCTGCACTGCAGATGAAGTTGGCTCTTCTCCTTAACCACTGATAGCTTAAACCCTCTGGTGCACTAAACTGTGTTTCATTCTTACACCTGCTTCTCAAACCCAAACTGTGTTGTCTCTTCTCTAACTCTCCTAAGGCTCTGTGTCTGCAGTTCTTAGAAGGAATGAAATTGGATGCACTCCTTTATCCTTACAGAGGGAAATATTTCTTTATCACATTGTTTTAGGTGTTGTTCATGTAGCCCCTTGGTAAGTTACTCACAGTTTCACCTCCACTTGAAAATATTAAATGGAAAATTCTGGAAAGAAATAACTTATATATTTTATATTGCTTGCCATTCTGAGGATATCTTTCATTCTACTTCATCTCAGCACACAGACATTGCACCATCTCCCACTTTGGAAGAGAGAGGGATGTCATTCACATAACTTTTACTATAGAAGGTTGCTATATTTATTCTATTTTTTATTGGTTATTGTTGTTATTCTCTTACTGAGTCTAATTTTTAAGTTAAACTTTCTCATGGTGATCTACATATAGGAAAAAGCTTAGTATATTCAGGGCTCAGAGTGTCTACAGTTTCCAGTGTCTTCTGGGTATCTTGGAATTTGTTCCCCAGAGTTAAGAGAGCACTGGTGTATTGCTAGGATTTGGCTTTTAGCCCAGTTGTTTAATGATTGATCTATTAGACTGTTAGGGTTTAGATCTAAAATGTCCTCCAAAGTTTCATATTGAAAGCTTGATCTCCAATGCAGCAAGGTTCAGAGGTGGGGCTTTTAGGCAATGATTGGATCAGGAGGGCTCTGACCTTGTTAATAGATTAATCCATTTGATGGCAGATGAATAGACTTCTGAGTGATGGGAGGTAGTTGGAGGAAGTAGGTCACTAGGGGCATGCCCTGGAAGGGTTTATTTGCTCTCCAGCCCCTTCCTCAGCACCCGCCCTTTCTCTGCTTTCTGGTTGTTATAAGCTAAGCAGCTTCTTCTACCACCCTCCTGCTGCCATGATACGACTCAAAAGCACCTAAGACCCAAATCACTGGAACCAGCCAACCATGGACTGAAACCTCTGTAACCATGAGTCAAAATAAACCTTTCCTCCTCTAAGTCGTGTTTCTCAGGATTTGCCACAGTGCAGAAAGACTGACTAACACATAAACTTTATTCCTTATATCTTATTTGTTATTATTTATTCAGTTTTCTTTTTAAATTTGGAATTGAACTCTGGGCCTCACACATGCCAGGCAAGCATTCTAATACTGAACTACATCCGCAGTGTCCTTGTTATTTTAGACTATTATTTTCTCTTTTTCCTTTTTTTGGTATGTTTGATCAAGTTGCAATTCATTGTTTTTCCATTGATGGTTATTATGTTTTTCCATTTTGTTCATACTTTTTGGTTCTCATATATATAGTTGTATATTTCCTCACCATTTTTGAAGACAAGATAGCAATTATTTCCCTTACCAACATGCCTTACTCACCATGCTGCCACCTTGATGAGCAGACTCATACAGAATACATTCACTCCCTCTCTGCCTAGGTGAGACCTAGGGCCCTTCTACTCTCCAATCTCCCCTTCCACAATTTCAACTCTCAATTCCAATACTGGGTGAAATATTTGAGAACTTCTGAGTCTATACAAATGTTAGAATTTCTCCTCATTGCATGTTTCTTCTTTAGAAGTCACTGAACATAGAAGTGTGAACAATGTAAATGAATCCACCATTACCAGTTGTCCTATCATATCTATGTCACCTGTGCATTCTGAGATCACACATATACTTGTCAATATACCCGGGAAGGGTTGCTATATCACAGTTACATTTGATTTCTTGACAGGCAGCACTGAGGAAGAGTATTTGGAACAAATTTTACATCCTATTTAGAAGAAAACACTAGTATTCCCTTAAATGACAGGTTACAATAAAATAAAATAAGAAAGAGTCACTGGAGACCTTGTGTATAAAATCTTTGGAGCAAAATTGCTTGTGTTTGAATGCTGGCTCTGCTACTTCCTGATTTTGTGTCTATGTATCAGTTACTTAATCACTTTGTGCCTTGGTTTCTTCCTTGGTGAAAAGGGCTTAATACTAGTACCATCCTCATGGGGATGTCTATCAAACTATAGAAACTGTTCTATAATTTCGTAAGTATTAACTTATTAATAATTTTATGTTTCCAGATATTATGCCATTATTAATTTACACATATATTATCAAGCTATGTGTGTGCGTATATATATACACACACACATAGCACCTATCTCTATCTATCCCTCATATTTTTTTCTCTTTTCATCTTCCTCTGTGCCTTGGAAGCTTCATTATTGTTTATATAGTAGCTGATTTGGATGTAGAATTTATGGACGATAGCCATTTTTCCTCTCAAGATTGTTTTCCTTTGTGATTTATATCTATTTATATTTTTGCTTTGTGCTTCAAGCTATTTATTCCATTAGATATTTTCCACCACTATTTTGGTTCTCAATATGATCTTCCTTTCTTCCAACTCATCTCATGCAATGTTAGATGGAAAATTATAATTTTTAGCTTCAAACTGTTTTTGGACCTGAATTTGGACTTCCTTCATTGTTTTCCCCAAGGTACTTTCTTCCATTTCTATTTCTGTTGGTGTGTGCTAAATCTGAACAGTCTGACTGATTCTCTCTCTCTCTCTCTCTCTCTGACTGCTGAGTCTTCTTCTATGTGGGTCTGTTTTTCTTTGTCCATTCACTGTGGTATAATTCTGCTTGTTCAGGTCTCCAAATGGCAGCCAAGTCTCATGGGCAGGCAGAAGAGATATGGGCAAGTATAACCTATTGCTGAGACATTTGAAGGAAAAATTATTTTCCTCTTCTCTTATGCTTTCCCAGCCTCAAGGTCAGGGAGGACTCAGTTCACCTTTTGAAGGACAGGGAGAACATTTCCCCAGAGATCTATAGACCCATGCAGGTCTGGTTCAATTCTCCACTGCTAGTCTCCAGGTCCTCTTCTGACTCACTGGGGAGAAACCTTGCACCATTTCTCTCCGCAATTCCCACAGAGTTCTAGGCCTTCTTGCTAGTAGCTTGTTGCTTGGCTGGAGAAGACCAAATTGTTGGAGTCAGTAGCAGAGGAGAAAGGAGTACTGATTACTGACTCCCTTTAAAGATCCCTAAATGTCAAAAATGTTGATAAAGCAAAGTAGTGTTCAAGTGGTTTCTGGGGGCCAGGAAAATAAAGGGAGTATACTTCTGGGTCTGGTTTAAGACACATCTTTTAATGTGGTGGGGCTTGGTTTAGGTTCGTCAAAGCTTGTTATATGATGTTTCAGAATTTGGGGCATAGTAAGATTTGTGAAACCAGTCAAAAGGCACCAAGAATCATTTGATAAGCCTGGTCAAGGGATCTGTTGTTCTGAGAAGTTTTGTTTTTTCTTTAATGAATACTAGTGAGTATCCTCATATTTAGATAAGTAAATTTGTAGAAATTTTCTGAAACACTCAAGTTATTTGAAACTACATCTTCCTCATCAAGAATTTCCTAGAGGGGCTGGGATTGTAGCTCAGTGGTAGAGCACTTGCCTAGAATGTGTGAGGCACTGGGTTTGATTCTCAGCACTGATAAATAAATAAATAAACAAATAAATAAATAAATATCCATCAACAACTAAAAAAAAAAAAGAGTTTCCTAGAATAGTAAAGTGATGCCAGTAGATGGTGAGCTGTGCAGCTTCGGAAGGTTCAAGAATCAAGGCGAGACAGTTTTCTGTGTTTTGCTGGTTGCCAACCATGACCTCCACCTGAGCATTTTCTACCTTGTTCTTTTTAAGTTAGTGTTTTCTGACTTTTTGTTACACACAGAACAGTAAAGTCATTGAAAGGAATTCCAGGCCAGATTGGAGGGACAGGATGTCCCATGACATACAAATGCAGAAAGGATTTGGGATCAGGAAAAGCTCTTTAGGTAATTCTGAGCAGGGTGATAGTTGGGAGAACCCCCTGAAGGCACTGTGGTTGTCTAATTGATAAAATATTAGCAGGCATAGAGATCTTTATTAGTCAATTAGAAAATCACGACAGTCTAAAGCACTGTGGGAACTCATTGGCTCTACTTAATTCAATCAGAAAATGGGCATTTTGTCAGAGAACTCTTGAGTCTTTAAAACCATTTTCATATAATGCTTATTTCACTATCAATTTCTAAGTCTGTTCAGACTTATTCACATGGTTCTGGTCTGCACTGGGTAAAGTTTTTTGGTAATGAAGACTGCTTAATTTAGAATAGTAATTTTCTTGGTTCTCTTTGGAAGCATCATTTTAGATCAAATTAGGTTTTTTTTTTTTTTTTTTTTTTTTTTTTTTTTTTTACTTTGGCCTATATTTGGAAGTTAATTTTGTAAGAAATAAAACAAAAGTTTTATTTAAAAAAGTAAAGTGAAGATGGACAAATGATTAATAGTAATAATAATAATAGTAATAATAATAATTATAAACCTCTCAGAACTTATGTGGTGTAGATCAGGTCCTGGTTTAATGAGGAAGGTCCATATTTCATTGCTCTGAGCTGGTAGATTTTAGTCAAAGTGGAACACTCAAGGTTACTTTAGGTAGAAGGTGGGTATGGAAAGGGTAGAAGAGGACTTCTGGGAACCAAGGAGACCAGATGCTTCTCTTCACAAGGGATTTGACCTTTGACTCAGAGCCCTCTTTTCCTTAGTATTTGATCCACAGCTGATGCAAGTTTTTTATTTATGTTTGCCCATTGGACAACCAGGTGGTTGGGCTGTTTTCATATCTATAAAAGGAAGTACAGAGGACTTCCTTTGATGTGTCCTGCCTCTGCTATGGCCTCACCATTCCTGGCTAACTTGGTCTTTCCCATGTAGGGCTCTGGATCCCACTCCTAAAAGCTCTAATTTGAGGATCAGAGTCTGAAATAGCCAAAAGGTATCCTGTTTAGTTTGTCATTTAAATAGCTAAGCCCCTGCCACAACCATTTAAAACCCTCTCACCTTTCATATAGCTAAGCAGTTCTTTTTTCAAATTTGGCTTGTTTATGAATGCATCTCTTTTTCTTTATCCACTGCAATTCTGCACCTATAAAAAGCATTGATGGAAGGAGCAAAGAATGAATCAACATTCTTTTTTATTAAAGGACTTTAATGGAATAGCAGAAGTGTCAAGGAATTTAGCATTAATGGCTTCCCATGTCTCTCTTAATTGCAGTGTATGGTCATGGCATGCAACCTGGCTCCAATAATAGCCAGCTTTGGGACAAGTTACTTAATCTTTATTCACCTTAGTTTCCCCATCTATAAAATGTGGGTGATAATGGTTCTTACCTTATTGACAGGATTAACTACATAATTTACAGAGCTCCTTGTTCAGATTTCAATGAAATGAATATGTTGGATCCCTTATTCAATTTTCAAGATGGCAGCAGCTGAAAATTAAACCAAATGTGGGACCCTTCTGGACATGAGACTCTATGTGCTACTGCCCAGGAAGCTGGCCCTGCTCATAAGTTATTGTGAGAATGAAGTGAATTATTTGTTTAGAATTATTTGTTTAGAATCCTTCAAGTAGTGTCTGGTGCATCTGTGATCTATCTAAATGTTAGTTAAACCTAAAAAATGACAGTCGAGTAATCTGGAAATCAGAGAGATTGTGGTTAGCTCAGGGTAATGCAGTGAATTGGTGGCTAAGCCTTTACCCTATGGCTCCCTGCAGAATTTATCTACAGATACTGTACTGCTTCCTTCAGTGATACTGAATCATCCAGTTGTCATTTCTTACTGCTTTCTGTATTTCATGTACAAACAGTAGACAATGAGAATATGTAACTCATGATTGTTGTTTTCTTTACTGCGTGAGGATATGCTAGAATAGGTCTCAAGATATACTAGCTCTGTCATTAAACAAGCCATGAGATTCTTACCTTAATAAGTCACATAATTTAAAAATCAAGTAAATGACATCATGATCTTGGCATCAAAATATCAAGAAAACCTATAGGTGTAAATATTTTAAAAATATAAAAGTAAATGGAAATGATGGTTGAGTTTTTTCATATGTTAAAGCAGGGGATGATTTAGATGACCTAAAAGAACTCTTCTAGCTCCAACATTAGTAATATTATAACACGTGCTCAGTTTTTCCCTACTGCCCATATAGATACAAGTGGGAAGACCTATTTACAAATGGTTATTTTCTTTTGTTTTTAATGTGTCCTTAAAGAGAACTCTTAAAAATATCTTGGATCAATGGCTGATAAAATTTTCTTAAAATCTCCATTTAAAGAACCCAAAGGGACTATAAAATACTATCCCGTCTCTATTTGGATTCATCTTCATTTACTTTTTCTGGTTAAAAAGGGAATGTCATTCTTGTTCATTGTGAATTTCAGGTTCTAAATTTGGAGAGAGGATTCTAAAAGCATGCTAATTAGACTCTGCAGAGAGCTCTTTTTAAAAATTTGAATATATAAATAATTTTACCATTCAGGGTGTGAATTAGCTAAAGCCCAGAAGGCTTTTTAAAGTAATACACTTTTGTTGTATTCAGGAATGATTTTATGATATATAAGTCACTTCCTTTTTCATAGAACTCAGACGTAAAGGACAGTACAGACTTGTTTAATTTAAATTGTTGTATTAATTTGGCATGTTCCTCTTGAATAATGCTTTTTGCTGTCTAATGATGCATGCTTGTATCACAGACACAAGAGCAGCTGTAAAACCTGTCCTAGCTATGGATGTATTATCTTCCATTTAATACAACAATTAACATAAACATCAATTATAAGATTTGAGATTCTAGAATCTCCAAAGGAGATAATCTTCTGACCCTCACTGGAATCTTTCTTTCCAGAAAAATGTCAGTTTCTATTTAGGGACTCTTCTAGGAAATCTTCTTCATTCCATCTAACTGGAGTGGTGATGGGCAGCTTTCCTTTTCTGATGGACTTAACAATGCTATTTTTATATCTCATTTGAGAGGCTGGGCAGCCATTCATTTGTGGTTAATACTGTAATTCTTCAAATGTATTTTTAAGAAGAGGATGGAAATATCTGAAACTCCATTTTAGTTTGAATGCTATCACTGCTCAAGCACACCCAGAACTGTCAGCAAAATGCTGTTTGTGACAGGCAACTCCTGTGCATCGAGCGTGGTAAGCTAAAAAAAAAAAAAAAAAGGGAAATGGACAGGTGTCTTATTAGGCCGTTCTGTTAGTCATTTTAGTATCTGCACAGTAATTGACACTCTGCTTCTAAACAAGGACTGTGCATTTACATGCTTTCAGGAAGAAGCCCTGATGGGTGATTCTAATCCACTATTTTAGGATGTGATGGCTTAATTTGAAAAGTGTTTTGATGAACAAAACATGATCTCTTCCTTCCCACTTTTCTGCATGGCCTCAGGTTTCACGCTATAATCAGGGACTGAATGGATTCTGCTTGGGTACCAAATATCTGATGACTAAGTGGGTTTGGCAGTAAAATTGGAGGTTGCGTTGGTAACTGGCTTCCAAAGGAAAAAGAAGAGGGATTATCTTCATTCTGTTCTTTTTCTTGATGATTGCTGTAAAATGTATTTTTGGTTCATTACAAACCAGTTGACTCTTAACTGAATCAAAACCAGGGAAGGAACTCTAGAATGATTTTACTTTAAATTTAGGAGCTGGCTCCATCTCCAAAAATTAAAGAATGTGGAATTGTAGGAAATTTTAGAGAGCATTAATTTTAAACGTCTCTCTTCTAGAGGAGGAAACTGAGTTCCAGAGATACTGCCTGACTATCTCAACCCAGCTAAATGGGTTAGAGACAACCAAGATGAAAGGACACTAGAACAGTTAGATGCCATTTCTGAGACTGGAGTCTTTTTTCTAACCTTTGTGTTAATGATGTTCTGCTCAGTGGTGAATGGCTAAGGTGTGGCCCACTTTCCACTATACCCCATGCAATTTTACTTTTGTCCTTTCCTCTGCAAACATCAAATGTATCTCAGTTGATCAAACGGAAAAGTTTGACTTTAACCTCGATCAGAAAATCCCGCCTCCACCAACAAAGTGCTCTCTAGTCAGTAGCTGCTCATTTGGATGCCTGCTGCAACTCCCTCTGTCGTTGGTATTTGTGACATTATTCAGGAATGGTGTCACATGTAAAGGTGATTGCACTCTTTGGGTAGCCTCTGTTGTCACCCCACCATCAATTTGGATTTCAGACTCACCACTTCTTTGCATCCACAAAATACATAACTCCAGAAGTGTTGGTAGAGAATGTGGCTTTTACTGAATGCTTCATGAGACCCTGGGAAGATGTCATCACTGACCACAGAGGAAAACTTAACCTGTCCATTTGGATATCCTCTTTTGGCAATTCATGTTTTACCTCTTCTCAGCCTGGTCCTTTACTACTCTCCCTCACACCGATTTTAAAATTGTCCCAGCTGTAGCCACTCAATTTTGGTCTGAAGAATATATGTCCCTCTATAAATCAATGGCTTGTGGTAAACAGAGAGCATGTATGTTCTTCAAACATGTTCTTATTGATGGCAGGTGTGTCTCAATTCATTTGGCCAGACCTGTGACTTTTGTGATACTGATTCCTCACAAAAACAGATCTAAAGTTAAAAGGGCAATTTGGATCTGAGTATGAAATCATAGATATTGGCAAAGTAAACTGCTGTCTCTAGACTTTTCTCCTTGTGTCACTGGTTTCAGTGAGTGCTTTCCCTATGAGGCACTTGTATCCTACACTCAATTTAGTCCCAGAAACACTAGCCTGGAAAATACAAACTCTTCACAAAATGCTTATTGAACTGTATTGAGAAATATATATCACAAAATTGTGACTTAAACCATGAGTGTATCATATGTCATAATTCAGAAGCAAGCATATTATGTGAAAGGCCCCTTTGGGGGCATACCCTTGAAGGGGTACTAGGGACCCAGTCTCTTCCTCTCTCTTTAAAAAAAAAATGTTTAGCAGGGCATGGTGGTGTATACCTGTAATCCCAATGACTTGGGAAGCTGAAGTGTGAGGATTGCAAGTTTGAGACCAATCTCAGCAATTTAGTGAGGTCCTAAGCAACTTAGTGGGACTCAAATAAAAAAATAAAATGTCTCAAATAAAAAATAAAATGGAATAGGGTTGTGGTTCAGTGGTTAAGCACCACTGGGTTAATTCCCAGTACCAAAAAATAATAAATAAATAAATAAATATTTATTGGTGCATTATAGTTATACATAATAGTGAAATTCATTTTGACGTACCATACATGCATGGAATATAATTTGCTCCATTTCAGTCCCTATTATTTCCTCTTTCCTTCCCCTCTTCCCTCCCCCATTTGCCTTTCTCTACTCTCCTGGTCTTCTATTTATTTATTATTTTTTAAATTTGTGCTTTTTTTTAAAGGTCAAATTCACTGTAGTATATTCACTATGTACATACATAATTTGTTTGATTTCATTCCACAGTCCCTACCTTTTCCTGTCCCTTCTCTTCTAGCTCGTTCCCCTTCCTCTACTCTACTGATCTCCTTTCTATTTTCAAGGGATTATCCCTCATCCCCAAGTTTTATTCCTTACTTTGCTCTAGCTTCTGCATATGAAAGAGAACATTGGACTCCTGATGTTCTTAGTCTTTGACTTATTTCACTTAGCAGGATGTTCCTCAGTGCCATCCACTTACTGACAAATGCCACAATTTTATTCTTTTTATGGTTAAGTAAATCTCCATTGTGTATATATTTATACCACATTTGCTTAACCCATTCATCTGTTGACAGGCGCCAGGGATAATTCCATAACTTGCTTGTTGTGAATTGTGCTGCTATAAACATTGATGTGCCTGTATCACTATGGTACGCTGATTTTAGTTTTTTTGGACAAATACCTTGAAGTGGGATAGCTGGGTCATATGATAGTTCTTTTCTTATTCTATTGAGGAATCTCCATACTGCTTTCCAAAGTGGTTGTATTAATTTGCTGTCTCACCACCAATGTATGAGTATACCTTTCCTCCTGTATCCTGGCTAGCATTAATTATTATTATTATTTATATTCTTGATGTTTGTCATTCTGATTGGAATGAGATGGAATCTCAATATAATTTTGTTGTTGTTTTTGGTTTGCATTTCCACAATTGACAGAGATTTGAACTTTTTATTATATGTCCATTGGCCATTTATATTTTTTCTAGTTCTGGGAAGAATGTTGTTAATTTGATTGGGATAGATAGCATTGGATCTGTATATTGCTTTTGGTAGTATGGCCATTTTATCCACATTAATTTTGACTATCCTAAAACATGGAAGGTCTTTCCATCTTCTAAGTTCTTCCATTTCTTTCTTTAATTTTCTATAATTTTCATTGTAGAGATATTTTAGTCAGTTTTTTTTTTGCCACTATAACTTAAGGACTTGACAAGAAAAATTGTAGAGGAGCAAAAGTTTATTTAAGGGCTCACAGTTTCAGAGGTCTCAGTCCATAGAAGTTCAGCACCATGTCTTGGGGCTCTAGGTGAGGCAGAACATCATGGCAGAAGAGTGTGGCAGAGGGAAGCTGCTATCATGATGATCAGAAAGCAGGGAGAGAGACTCCACTCACCAGAGACAAAATATATATCCCAGTGGTGATTGACTAAGGTGTGGCCCACTTCCCATCACCAGATACAAAATACATATCCCAAAGCTATGCCCCCAGTTCCCAGCTTCTCCAGGCACACCCTACCTGCCTTCACTTACCACTTAGTTATCCCCTAACAGGAGATTAATTCACTGATTGGTGTAAGACTCTCACAACCCAATCATTTCTTCTCTAAACCCTATTACATTGTCTCACATGTGAGCTTTTGAGGGAAAACTCACATCAAAACCATAATATTCCACCCCTGGCCCCTAAAAGCTCACAACCATCTCACAATACAAAATATATTTTGTCCATTTCCAAGAGTCCCCATAATTTGAACAGTTCTGAGATTGCTCAAAGTTCAAGTCTAAAGTTTTCTCTGAGCCTCAAGGCAATCTCACATTGTGAGCTCCTATAAAATTAAAAACAATTTACAAGTATCCAATATCTACAGGTACAGAGTAAACATTTCCATTCACAAAAATAGGGGCATAGAAAAAAAGGATGGGACCAAAGCAAGACTAAAATCCAGTTGGGGAAACAAGAGTTGTCATTCTGTGTTTGGCATCTGGAGCACATAGCATGATGTCCTATCCAAAGGGCTTGTATAGCTCTAACCCTAAGGCCTTGTTGGTTGCAGTCCAAGTGGCTTTTCTGTTGGCTTGTCTCTGCTCAATTCCTGCAGCTTTCCTAGAATGATGTCCCACGTTACTGACATTTCTTAATTTTGGGTGTCTCCATTGCAACTTCAACTTCCTCCTCAAATCTCCACACCTTCCCTTCTCAGGAAGTGCCCACAGGGACTCCAACCCTGCTGCACTTTGCCTGGCTTCTAAGGCTTTCCTTTGAAATCTTGGTGTAAGCCTCCATGACCCAGCAGCCTGCATTTCTGCAGAACCAGTACCACATGGTTGATGCCAAGGTCTGCCACCATTTTGAGCAGTTCCCAAGCCTCCACGGACCCTGGCTGCAGCAGCCTCTGAGTGAGCACATTGAAAAAACTTCCCAGGTCCCCTTGAGCAAGAAAGATTCCCCACTTGTCTCTTCTCAAGAGAATTTTCACTTTTACTTCCTTGAGCATGAGATGAATGTGGTCTTGCCAGCTCCTGAGATGCCCCCAAACCTTCTTTCTTGTTATCTTTGGCTAAGTCTTCAGGATTAGTGGCAGTAATGTCTTTAACAACTGCAACTTCCTTAGATGCAGTTTTACTCCTACCTTTCAAGTACAAGTGTTTCAGATATTTCTGCTCTGCTTTCTGTTCCTGAATATCACAATAAACTTGGCTAAAAGCTGCCAGCAATATCCATGTCACCACCTGAATGCTATGCTGCCTAGACATTTCTTCCACCAGATTAAGAAGCCCATCACTTTTAAAATCAGCCTCACAGAAAGTCTCAGGACACAGGAAAAATACAGATAAATTCTCAGCCAGAACATAACAGAAATGGCCTCTACACCAAATTCCAATACAGTCCTACTTTTCTAAACCTCTTGAAAACTTTCTTCACTGTCCACAGTCCTATTGGCATTCTGGTCTTCTGAGCTCCCACCAGAATTGGCCATTAAACTCCACTTACAACAATCTGAAGGATTTCCAGCTTGTAATGCTAAGCATCTCAAAATCCCTCCCACCAATTCCAAAATGCACCAAAAACTTCTGAACCACCTGGTTAGGTTAGTCACAGTAACAACCTCACTTCTCAGTACCAATTTCTGTTTTAGTCAGATTTTTTTTGCTGCTGTGACTTAAGGACCTGACCAGAACAATTGAATAGGAGAAAAGGCTTATTTGAGGGCTCATGGTTTCAGAGGTCTCAATCCATAGAAGTCTGGCACCACACCTTGGTTCCAGGTGAGGCTGAACATCACGGCAGAAGAGTGTGGCAGAGGGAAGCAGCATACATGATGATCAGTAAGCAGAGACAGGTCTCCCCTTGCCAGGGACAAATATATACCCCAAAGCCATGTCCCCAATTCCCACCTCCTCCAGCCACATTCTACCTGCCTTCAGTTACCACTAAGTTAACCCCTATCAAGGGATTAATTCACTGATTGTGTTAAGACTCTCAATACCCAATAATTTCTCCTCTGAACATTCTTGCATTGTCTCACATGTGATCTTTTGGGGGATATCTCACATCAAAACCATAACTAGAGATCTTTTACCTCCTTGGTTATATTAATTTGCAAGCATATGTAAATTTTTATGTTATTGTGAATGGGGTGGTTTTCCTCATTTCTTTCTCAGTAAAATCGTTATTAGAATATAGGAAAGCTATGGATTTAGAAATGTTGATCTTGTGTTCTGTTACTTTGCTGAATTTAGTTACTAGCTCTCGTATTCTCCTGGTAGAGTATTTTGGATCTTCCAGGTATAGGATCATATCATTAGCAAACAGGGATAGTTTAACTTCTTTTCCTATTTGTATCCCTTTAATTTCCTTCTCTTGCCTGATTGCTCTGGCTAGAATTTCTAAAACTATATTGAAAAGAAATGGTGTGAATGGGCATCCTTGTCTCGTTCCTGATTTTAGAGGAAACACTTTTAGTTTTTCTCCATTCAGTATGATTTTTTGGTTTTGGTTTTGCCCTATATAGCCTTTTTAATGTTGAAGTAAGTTCCTTCTATGCTTAGTTTCTCCAACAGTTTTAACATGCATGGATACTATAGTAAGTTAAAGGCTACTTCTTTCTCTATTGAGATGTTCATATGATTTTTGTCCTTAATTTTATTTATGTTGTGAGTTATAATTTGTGTATATTGAACCAACCTTGCATTCTTGGATTAAACTCACTTGATTATGGTGTATTATCTTATTGATGTGTTTTTGAATGTGGATTCCTAGTATTTCTTAATTTTTATATTTTTTAATATTTATTTTTTAGGTGGTGTTTGACACAATGCCTTTATTTTATTTATATGTGATACTGAGGATCAAACCCAGGACCTTGCACATGCTAGGCAAAGGCTCTACCACTGAGCTACATCCTTAGCCCTAGTATTTTTTTTAAAGGATTTTTGCATCTGTATTCATCAGGGATGTTGGTCTGTAGTTTTCTTTCCTTGATGTGTCTTTGTCTGGTTTTAACATTAGGGTTATACTGATTTCATAGAATGAATTTGGGAGTGTTTCCTTCATTTTTATTTCATGGAATAATTTGCAGAAGATTGGTATTAGTTATTCTTTAAAGGTCTGGAAGAACCTGGTTGAGAATCTATCTGGCCCTGGGCTTTTCTTTATTGGAAGGCTTTAAACTATTGCTTCAATCTAGTTGCTTTTTATTAGTCTCATTAGTTTTTTTTTTGGAACTGGGGATTGAACTCAGTGGCACTCAACTACTGAGTTTTATTTAGAGACAGGGTTCACTGAGTTGCTTAGTGCCTCACCATTGCTGAGGCTGGCTTTGAACTCGTGATCCTCTTGAGCCACTGGGATTACAGACATGCGCCACCACGCCCAGCTCTCATTAGGTTTTCTATATCTTCAAGATTCAATTTTAGTAGGTTGTATGTGTCTAGAAATTTGTTAATATTTCCTAGATTGTCCTGTTTAATAGAGTATAAATTTTCAAAATATTTCCTAATGATTCTCTGGATTTCAGAAGTGTCTTTGGTGATATCTTCTTTTTTATCTCTAATTTTATTGATTTGGTTGTTCTCTCTCTTTCTTTTGGTTAATTTGACTAAGGGTTTATCTTTTCAATGAAACATCTTTGTCTTGTTTTTTTATTCTCAATTTTATTAATTTCAGCTCTGATCTTTATTTCTGTCTTCTATTGATTTTAGAATTAGTTTGTCCTTGCTATCTAGGTCCTTGAGGTATAACATTAGACTATTTATTTGGAATTTTTATTTTTCTTTCTTCTTCTTCTTTTTTTTTTTTTAATAAAGACACTCAATGCTATAAACATTCCTCTTAGAACTGCTGTCATACTGTCACAGAGATATTTTATTTATTTTAAATTAATTTTTATTGTAGGTTGTTCAAAACATTACATAGTTCTTGATATATCATATTTCACACTTTGATTCAAGTGGGATATGAGCTCCCATTTTTACCCCATATACAGATTGCAGAATCACATCAGTTGCACAACCATTGATTTACATATTGCCATTTGTCACAGAGATATTTTAAAATTTAGTTTTTATTTTTAGCTATACATAATAGTAGTGTGTACTTTGACATATTATATACACACAGAATATAACATTCTAATTAGGATCCCATTCTTGTGGTTGTACATGGTGTGGAATTTCACTGGTCATGTATTTATATATGAACATAGGAAAGTTTTGTCTGATTCATTCTATTGTCTTTCCTCTTCCCTCCTCTTTACCTTCCCTCATTCCCCTCTGTCTAATCCCAGGAACTTCTAGTCTTCCCTCCCTTCTCTCCTTACTGTGTGTCAACATCCACATGTCAGAGCAACATTTGGCCTTTGGATTTTGGGGATCAGCTTATTTCAGTTAGCATGATAGTCTCCAGATCTATCCATTTATTGGCAAATGCCATAATTTTATTCTTCTTTATGGCTGGGTAATATTCCATTGTGTGTGTAAATATACCATATTTTCTCAATCCATTCATCTGTTAAAAAGCATCAAGTTTGGTTCCATAGCTTAGATATTGTGAATTGAGCTGCTGTAAACATTGATGTGGCTGTGTCACTGTAGTAAGCTGATTTTAAATCCTTTGGGTATATGCCCAGGAGTGGGATAACTGGGTCAAATGGTGGTTTCATTCCAAGTTTTCTGAGGAAGCACCATACTGCTTTCCAGAGCGATTATACCAATTTGTCACAGAGATTTTGGCATGTTTTATTTTGTTTCTCAGAATTTTTTTATTTCTTCAAATCTTCTGTAACCTTATTGAAAAGGGTATTATTTAGTCTCCACATTTTAAAATGTTTTCTGTTTTTATCTTGTTATTTATTTCTGATTTCATTCCATTGCAATCTTCTAGAATACAAGAAATCCCCCACCTCTTCTCTCTCTGTAATTTCTAAGACATGCTTTGTGATCTAAAATATGATCTATTTTAGAGAAGGTTCTGGGGGAATCTGGGAGAAAAAGTAAATTCAGTTGTTGGTGGGTACATATTCTGTAGATGTCTCTTAGGCCCAGTTGATTCATAGTATTTTTTTTTTTTTTTTAGTTCTAAGAGTCTCTACTAAGTTTGTGTCTGAATGACCTATCTATTGATGAGATAGGTATATTAAAATCACTCAGTATTTAGGTTTATCTGATTCTTTATATTGAGTAGGGTTTGTTTTATGTGCATAGGTGCACCAACGTTGTTGCACTGATGTCTAAGGCATAAATATTTGTTTGTTTATTTTTAAGGGTTGATAATAATTTCTTTTTATTTTTGAAGCATAAATATTTATGATCATTATATATGGTTGTTGGACTATTCCCTTAGCCAGATTGAAATGACCTTCTTTGTCTCTTCTGATTAATTTTGGCTTGAAGTCTACTTGGTCAGTTATGGGAGCAGGTAATCTTCTTTGCTCTTGGTCTCCATTTGCACGATGGGTCTTTTTTCAATCCTTTCACCGTCAGCCTATGGGTGTCTTCTTCTGTAAGGTGATCTTGAGCAAACAACATGATTTGATTCTGCTTTTTAATCCATTCTGCCAATCTATATATTTTGATTGGAGAGTTTAGACCATTTGCATTCAGTGTTATTATAGAGAGAGGATTTTTATTTCCTATTATTTTGATTTCTTTCTGATATTTAATTAAGATTTAATTTTCCCTTAGTTGATTATTCTAATGAGATTATATATATTTTCTCGGCCATCTTCCAAGACTTGTCTCTCTTTTATCTTAATTTTCTTCCTGGCAGACATAAATTAAGCAGGCTTCTCCATCATATGCTCCTACCACGATGTACTGTGTTGCCACAGGCCCAAAGCAGTGGGTTCAAGTGACCATGGATTGAATCCATGAACCCAAATAAACCTTTCCTCCTTTAAGTTGATTGATGAGTTTATTTAGGTATTTTGTCACAGGAACAGAAGGCATATTAACAAAGTAAAAGCTTTTATTGCTAAAAAGAATCAAAACCTTATACATACTGGTACCACTCAGAAACATATTGTTAATCTGCAAACATTTTGATGTGCATATGAGTCATTTCTGGATTGGATTAGTATAATTCCATTGCATTCTTAAAATACCATGTAGTTATTTTGGATTTCAGTGGTGGGAAGGGATTTTACTTGTGTTTTAGATTTGTTGATCTCTTGTAATGTTTGGGTAAAAAGTCAAGAAACACATCATTGGGGCTGGAGATACAGCTCACATGCTTGCCTCACATGCACAAGGTCCTGGGTTCAATCCCCAGCACCCCCCCCCCCAAAATACATCATTGCTCCTAAAAGAACAGAAGAGTTGGTAAATATTAATTATATGATTGTGAAAACTTTGAGTTTGTATTGTCAGACTCGGAAAGGGTACATTTGGATGATTTCAGTTGTATTATTTTTTGTTCCCTTCTCATTGTCAAATGGTCCTTTAATGAAATGTTTTCCTTTGTAACATCTACCATACCTTTCTTGAGGTCATCTTTAATGTGATGAG
Source organism: Callospermophilus lateralis (assembly GCF_048772815.1). NCBI lineage: Eukaryota > Metazoa > Chordata > Mammalia > Rodentia > Sciuridae > Callospermophilus > Callospermophilus lateralis. The sequence goes on along the minus strand of NC_135314.1, from coordinate 14,651,335 downwards.
GATACAGCCATCAATGTTGTAGCCCACACACTGAAAAGTCCCCAGGATAATTTTAATGATTCTGGACTCTTCTCTGGGATAAAGAGCAGCTGCCTCTGTCAGGTGTTGTTGACAATGTCATAGAAGGAGATATTTTCATTGTGTTTCATGTACAAATGTCCCTTTCTATCTTTGGATGATTTGGCAAGAGCTTTGATGATCAGGGCAGAAGAGAGAGGTGCTAGCTCATTCTGGCTCTTTCCATTCTGAACTGTCAGTTTCATTGGAAGCCACAGACTGCGTTGGCAATGTCAATGCCATCATCTGCTTTTCTGAAGGCAGACCCAGGGGACTGATTCGGGAGCTTACTCGGATATGATATCCACTTCCATATCTACTTGGCACACACAAGATGTGCAGCTTTGATGTCCTTGGGTTACACTTAGGTGAAAAGATGACTGATGTTGGCTGAACCTTAATGCTGGACCATAGAAGAAAGTTATACCTTCATCTCCTCCAGCCAAATGCTGGGAGTCAGATTTATTCTTAACTAAAAAGTCAGTTTGAATGTTTAATCGAGTGCATCCTGGTGTGGCGGAAAGAGCATGAACTAAAAATTAGAAAACTGGCAGCTGAGTCCTTTATTACAATGATTATTTGTCCTTGAGCTTATTATTGAACTTTTCTGAGTCTCAGTTTGCTCATCTGTCAAGGAGCTGTGACAATACTGACCACGATTATTCTATAGGATTGTCTGGAAGATGAAAATAGCATAGTGGATAAACAATTCATTTGATAAATTACAATCCATTATGTAAGGTGATATTCCTAACCATAAAATAACCTTCAAACAGTACTAATTATTCCTGGAAGAATAGGTTTTTGTGTGAATGTTCTAATTGTCTGAATCCATACAACTTTATAGCTATTTATATCATAACAAATTAATTTTCCATTCATTTGATCAAAGAAAAGAGATTTTGTTTGGATCTGGAATGTCCTTCGATGGTTCATGTGTTGAAGGTTTGGCCTCCAATGCAGCAATGTTCAGAAGTCGGTTTTTAGGGAGATAATGGGATCATGAGAGCTCTAGACTCAGCAGTGGATTCGTAATTTTGAATATATCATTAGGTGGTAGGCGTAGTTGGAGGTGATGTGCACTGGGGTATGCACTGGAAGGGCTGATCTCATCCCCAGCTCTTTCTTGGCTTCTTGGCTCCCATGAACTGAGCTGTTTTCTTCCACCATGTTCTTCTGCCATAATGTTCTCCCCAAAGCAATGGAGCTGGTTGACCAAGGACTAAAACCTTAGAAACTGTGAGCCAAAATACAAATTTCCTCCTCGTATGTTTGTGTCAGGTATTTTGGTCACAGCAATGAAAAGCTAACACATTTGCTAAGTCCTTTTATGTGTTACTTAATTTTTTTGGAGTAGTTTTAGGTTACCAAAAAAAGAAAAATGAGTGAAAAGTGCAGAGTTCTTATATATTTCCTCATCCTCCTCACTCCTAATTTCCCTATTACTAACTAGTATTTCACATTAATGTGATGCATTTGTTACAATTTATGGCCCAATGTTAATACATTATTATTACATAAGTACCACAGTTTATACCAGAGTTTGTTCTTTGTGCTGTAGGTTCCATGGATTTTGACAAATCTGTAATGACATATATCTACCATCGCAGTGGATCATATGCAATTGTAGTTTAAAATCTTCGGTATTTCACAATTTATCCCTCCCTTCTCTCTTCCTGAACCTCTGACAACCACTTTTTATTATTTCCATAGTTTCATCTTTTCTGGAAGGTCATATAGTTGGAGTCATACAATCTGTAGACTTTATAGCTCATTTCTTTTTGCCCCTGAGAAATATTCCATTATCCAAATGCTCCAGTGTGTATGTATACTGTCCTGTTGAAGAACATCTTGGTTGTTTCCCAGATTTGAGGATTGTGAATAAACCTTCTCTAAACATTTGTGTGTGGGTTTTTGTGTGAACATAAGTTTTCAGTTCATTTGGGTAAATACTGAGGAAAGTCATTGCTGGATCGCATGGTAAGAGTTTGTTTAGTTTTGTAAGAAACTGTCAAATTGTTTTCTGAAAGTGGCTGTACCATTTGCATTCTCACTATCGGTGAATGAAAGTTCTTATTTTTTCACATCCTCACCAACTTTTGATGGTGTCACTGTTTGGGATTTTGGCTGTTGTCGTAGTAGTGTTGCCAGCGATGTTTTAATTTGTGATTTCCCAATGGTATATGAAGTTGTTCATCTTTTCATAAGTTTGCTTGTGATCTGTATGTCTTTTTTGGTGAGCTGTCTGTTCAGATCTTTTGTCCACTTTTTTGATTGGGTTGTTTATTTTCCTATTGATGAATTGAAGATTTGTTTGTCTATTTTGGACATCAAAAACATGTGCGTGTTTTGCAAAGAATTTTTTTCAGCCTCTGGCTTGTCTTTGCATTCTCTTAATATTGTTTGTTTTAAATTATTTAACATTATGGTCCAACTATTTTTAAATACTCTTGGTTTCCAAGTTTACAGTTGTTAAAAAGGTTGAAAAATCCTCATGCTCCATTCCTATTTACCATTGACCCTTTTGCGGTTGGTTGCATTTGTATAATGGATCAAGTCATCAAGCCCAACATGGGCTCAACCTCAAACCTCACGTTCTTAACCAGGATCATCGCTGCTATCATCTGAGAGCTGGCCTGTGGCCTGTCCAAATTGGCTGGTCTGGCGGAGCTGATTGGAGCAGCGGACATTTTTGCTGACTAGAGTCATGCTATCTTTGCCAGTTTGCTGGAATAGACACAGACACCGATTGGGTCACGCTGAAGACATTCCTGTCTTGTGAAGCAAGTCTGTTTGTATTTTAGGTTTGCCAGGACTAATGAATTAAAACATTTGGACTCTCCACAACTTGCTGTTTATCAATGCCTCTGACAGGAGGAGGGTTTTCTTTTGCTCTTGCTTTTTCTAGAAACATGACAACATCCTGGCTGTTGGAGAGGCAAGGAAAGGAGAGAGGGGTTGTGGAGGAAAGCGGAACAGGGAGGTCCCGTGGGACGCTGGGGTCTGGGACAGAGCAGGTAGCAGCGTGCAGCCCTGACAGCTGTCCCTGCTCCTCAGAGTGTCAGCGGCTGCTATGCAGCAGGTGCAACTGGGTTGCTCACTGAGTCTTCACTCCACAAAGGCAGCGACTGGCCAAGGCAGTGGCTGGTCCTGGATTACACAAGTGCAGACACTCAACTAAGTGAGGTAAGGCGACAGGTGTGAAAAGCGAACAAACTGCTCAGAGCACCAGCACCTTAACCAAAGCTTGGTCACAGTCTACAGCCGAAAGCAGGACACAGTGTCCTGTTCCCTGAGGCGGTGGGATGGAAAGGCAAATTGGTTTAGGGGGTCTTGTGGTAGATGCTCTGTGGAACTCAGAATCCACCTCAGGCAGACAGATGTTTTCTGTTGTGCTGGGGAGGGGGTTGTAATTAGCTGTGTTATCAATTCCATTTCCTGTAGCTGGAAACTGTACTAGAGATCTCTTTACAAAATCCTGGAGGTAAATATCCATCTCTTGTGCTTTATTTCTTGCTGTAGGACATTGTTGGGAGATCTACCCAAAAAGGAGTGCGGCTTTCTGTCCTTTGATAGTATAATAAGGCGGCTGGGGATTATACAATATGCAATAGCAAGACTTTTTCTTTTAACTACAACTTTTGGGGATTTTGATGGTTTCTTTAAATTTGAGATAGTCTGTGCTGTTTCTCCAGGAACAGGTGGCTAGCAAAGTACTTGACTCTAAGCAGAAGAAACCACAGAGACATGTGTCAGAGTTAAGACAGAAGGAATTCTGAGCAAGAAAATGTAGCTTTACGTTGCCCTTTTCTTCAATGTGTCAGGCCACTACTTCTTTGTAGCTTAGAAGTATAATACATGGAGGCTAGGGTGCTTATTTGTGTATTGCTATCTGTGTTAAATGAATGAGCCCAATGTGATGCTAACTGGGTGATAGATAGATGCTGTTTTTTTTTTTTTCTCCAAAGCTGTACTAGGTGTTTAATATAAGTGCATTCTCTTTGCATATACTGGATGAGATGATTCCAAACACATGGATGTCTAACTACATATGCATATACACACTTACTTTGGACCTATATGTAATTGTAAAAACAAAATTCAGTGTTCCAAAATCTATTTTTAGATACAGAAAAGTTATGGGAAAGAGTCAAAAACCTTGCTTTGAGAAAATGTCCTGCTACGGCAATTCCCAGAATCTTGCTAGGATGGCTAAAGAGATATTTATATTTTGCCATTTTTAGAGACATTTTCCTTAAAATATCATTCAGATTTTTAGTTTGCTGTCTACATGAGAAGGAGAGTAGAGGGTTTAGGGGAAGCAGGACCAAAAATAGAAAAGTTAAATATAAATATCTAAATAACAAAGATATCATGTATTTATAAAATCTTTCCTTAGTCTCTCTGAACACCAAATTATCAAATATTTTGTTTAAAGTGTATTTAGGCTAAATTCTCTTATAGCACAGAAATATTTATTTATTTAGAAACAGGGTCTCACTGAGTTGCTAAGTGCCTCCCTTTTTGCTGAGGCTGGCTTTGAACTCATGATCCTCCTGTCTCAGCCTCCTGAGCTGGGATTACAGACTTGTGTCACCATGCCCAACTATAATAGAACTTTTCAGTGTGAAGGAATACTTTTAAAAAGTGATGTAGGTAGAGATTTTTGCCGCATTTCATTTGTTTTAGATGTATATTGCTAAAGTAATTTCTGTATAAGCCAGAAAAAAATTTAATGGAGCAAGTGGATACTTTTGAAATAGGGAAAGGACGTTTACCAACTCTCCCCTCTAGTTTCCAAGGGTGTTCAGAGGCATGATATTGGGTAAAGTGACAAGGGCTCTCTTTTGTCCTCACAGCTGGAAGACCCAGGAGAAGGCCGGGCCTCAGGTGCCCACATGATCAGCACAGCCAGGGTACCTGCGGATAAGCCAGTACGCATTGCCTTCAGCCTCAATGACGCCCCAGGTAGGCTCTGCTGGGGGGTGTGTGCCTTCCTCATTCCTCCTTTCCACCACCTCCTCTAATTCCACAAGGATGTTTAAATTTGCATGTGTGCATGATTTAATGATGAGAAGGTATATGGTATTCCATCATGCGCTTAGGCTGTGGCTTCCAGAAATGGCTGGGGCAACGTCTTTCCCCACGTTGATGTGGTTGTCTTAGTTCATTTCTTCTTCTTTTTTTTTTCTTTCCCCTCTTTAGCTTTCTTTTAGAGTAAGATTCATGGAGATAAAAACCATTCCTAAGGATAGCAGAGTGTGTCATTGTTAAAACTGCACGAGGAAATGTTGATTAAGAGCTGGCAGTTGGTTAGGTAATGTAAAAATATCACTGTCCCTGTTCCAGCAACATTTGTTGAAGCCGAAGTTTGAAGTGGTTTCTCACTGGTTTCTTGCTGGTGCTCCCACACTTCCGGCTAAACAAACAGACCTCAGAGGAGTGATGAATGGGGCAGGTGAGGCGGGGCCTCTGGAAATAGTAAGGTCTGAGGTGAGGTTGCCATACTTAGAGCCCTTCGTCATGGCTCCCCTCAATGACCTCTTAACACACATATTGAATTGCACCACCTTTGAACAAGGGACCTCATGTGGTGGGAGGTCACAGCGGCGAGGAAAGGAAGGCTTGGCTCTCCTCCACTGGCATTGGCCATTGTTCTTATCTTAACACCACCTGCTAAAACACATGTTCAAACAGCATTACCGTTTAAACTAGGGGTCTTTTGAGGACTGATTCTCTCTCTCTCTCTCCCTGCAATACTATGTGAGTGTGATGCTTTAAAAATTAATGATTGAAAAGGAATAGGATCTTTCCAAAATAATGTGAAGTAAGGGGCTGGGCTCTGTGAATTCTGATGTGACACAGTCAATGCATTCTTGGGGTTACTATACCAGGTGATTATGTAAGTGACACATCTACCCTGGAGTTTCCCGACCATGTGGTCTGCCATGGAGGGCAAATTGCAGAATGGGGAGGGGAATGCCTTGATTCTTTGTGATCTATTTTTCCAGAATTCTTCCCATGGCTTGCTGTTGTACGATGTCCCCACTCTGGGGTAACTCTGTTAAACAATGGTGGAGAGAAACCTGCTCAGTAGGTGAATTAATCCAACCTAACTCAGAAGTGACAGCTGCCATGGGTTGCACTTCTCTTTTGTATTTGGATTCACTTTTATTATTTCCAGTTCCTAAAAGAACCGTGTGATGAAGGTATGAACATTATTTATAGAAACGAAGACTGAGACCTAGAGACCACTCTGTTCAAAAGGAATAGAATTCTAAACTCAGGTCCTTAGACTCACATGTCCAAATTTTTCATTATTCCCTGTTTCTTCTCTAATTGAAAAAAGAAAAACCCTTTCAGTTTTAAATGCATTTCATAAATCCAAGATTTCAAGGAAAGTCAGTTGTATAAGTGAGTAGCTCTCAAGATAGATGCATCCAAATCCACAACCCACAAAGGAAGGAACTGCATGGTTTCTTTCTTCTGCTCATGTCCTGTATGAAAAGAAGAAGCTCTGTCATAATGAATAGTCTTTCAAAGAAAATTTCAGAATATAAAACTTGCTTAAATCCCAATTGATGTTATTACATCATCATTTTGGACCAGAAAATAAATGCACTAATCAGAAGAGAGCCATATAAAGTGAAATCTTGATATTTGGGCTGCATGAATGAAATCTTCTTGAAGTACAAAATGTAATTTATTTGCCATAGTCTTTGAACTCTTTTGGTCCCTGATGGGGGAGCTCTCATGATTTTCATCAATGAATTCAAATTGCTTTGTTCAATCTCTGTGTTTTCTTTTAAACATCTCAGAAATGCCCATTTTTTGCCATTACTCTTATTTTTAATTTGTGCAGTATAATTGTACATAATGGTATAATTTGTTTTTGCATATTTGTGCATGCACATAATATAACAATAAAATTTGGCCAACATCAATCTCTAGTATTTTCCCCTTTTCCTTCCCTTCTCCCTCCCTGCTGTCCTTTTCCTCTAGTTTACTGATCGCCCTTTGATTTTCATGAGATCTGCCCCCCCCACCTTTCTTTTCCTTTTTCTTCTCTAGCTTCCACATAAGAGGGAAAACGACCCCTGACCTTCTGAGTTTGGCTTATTTCACTTAACGTAATGTCTACGAGTTCCATCCATTTTCCTGAAAATTATACAATTTCATTTTTCTTTATGACTGAATAAAACTTCCTTATGTATATATTCCATATTTTTTATCTAAGAATACTCACTTTTAAAATTCATGTTTTTTAATAGGTAGTTTCAAAAAGGGGTTATAATTTATTGTAAGTAATTCCTATCCTTGAGCCTCATAAAAAGAAGTGTATGAAGGCTTATGATGAACATGGAAAAATCAACTTTTTATTTTATGATTAATATGTGTCCTTATCTCTAGGAAGGGCACCTACAGAGAAAATCTAAGGCAGGAGCTGAGGCTCAGTATTTCTCAACTCTGGCCCGACTGAAGTGTTTATCTGAGAGCTGAATGTTTTCTCTGATATGCAGATACTAATTCACAATAAGGGTGTGGGGACTATGAAAGAATAGAAGTGCTCTGGATTAGGCAGAGAGAAGAGGTATGGGGGTAAGAAGAACAGTAGAATGAATTGGATATTATTACTCTATATACATACATGATTACACAACCTGTGTGATTCTACATCATGTGTAACCAGAAGAATAAGAAATTACACTCCATTTATGTATGCTGTGTCAAAGTGCATTCTACTGTCATGTATGACTAATTAGAACAAAAAAAAAAGTTTTAAAATGCATGTTCAAATGTCTTGTATATTCCAATTCAGGAGATTCATTATTTCTTTACAAAGAAAAAGAAATGTCTCTTCCTGTGTTTATGCATGCCATAAATGCAAGATTTCAAAGACTAGTCAGGGCCAGAACTCTGAGTTTTTCTATGCACATAAGTTGTGAGTGTACAAAAAGTTGCTTTGCAGATATTTGGGGACACTCCCTTCAAATTCTTGAATAAGGAGCATGTAGGGTGTCACACAGACACTTGCTGTCATGCAAGCTGTGCGTGCCTTTTGAATTCCAGTGCTTGTGGCTTTCAGACCACACATTTAGGGGAAAAACATCCAAGAGCTTAATAGTAAATGGGAAGCTAAGGTAAATTTTGGAGGTAATTCCTTATTATTGAATTTATTTATTGATGAATAAACAGAGTTCAAGAAAAAGGAGACATCTTTGCTTATAAATATTGAGATGTTTTTATCTTATGAACCTGACCTTTCAGTCATTTTAGATCTTTTTGTTGCTGTTGTTTTGTATGTATTCCTGAGATGATTTATTATAGAAGTTAAAGATATAGGGCTTTGGAGTTGGAGATTCATAATTTCTAGACCATCTCCATCATTATTTGTATGATCTTGGATTCAAACTTGCTGGGATTCAGTTTTCCATAATATGTTTACAATAGTAACAGGATTATTGTAAGAATGAAATAATACCATATAGGTTAAATATTTAGCAAATTACTTGATGCAAATTAAGCATTCAACTCTTCCTCATAATTGTGATAATTGATTTTGTAGTGTTAAGGCAAATGTAAACTAATAAGTAGTTGTATATCCCACCTACATCTCATACTTGACGTCAGGGTAGCTCCCCCACCCCAAGCCCAGGGGTGCTTAACCACAACCCCAGCCCTTTTTGTGTTTTATTTTTGAGTCAGGATCTTGCCAGGTTGCTTAGGGCCTTGCTAAGCTGCTGAGGCTGGCTTTGAACTTACGATCCTCCTGCCTTACCTCCTGAGCCACTGGGATTACATGCATGGCTCAAGGTAGATTTTATAGTGCAAATGGGCTGTAGTTATTTAGGGACTAGTTATTTTGTTTGTGGATTGTAAGTGTCCTGCTCCTTCTCTGATCATTAACTGACCTTTATTTAGTTTCTGTGTTTCCAACACTCTGCCAAAGGTGATGGGATGCACAAAGAAGGGTACAGCATGATTCCTCTCATGAGCTTTATAAGGCAAAGATATTTGGAAAAAAAGTCCATGTTGGCAATGGCTTCTTGGAAAATGTAATAACCAAACCTGACTTAAAGGCAAGTAAGTTATAGAAAGGCAATGCAGGAAAGGTGTCATTTCTGGATTCCAGGTATAAAAAAAGGGGGTACATATCTTCTCCAAATAGAAAACATGAACCAAATCTAAAAGTCAAGAAGAGCATGGTATATTCAGAAAATAATGATAGTGAATAGTCATTGGAGTAGAAGTCTGAACTGTAGAATAACATCATGCTTCCTACCTAGTCCTGTCTTGAGCCAGGCAATGTGCTGTAGGCTTATGGGGAAAATTATTTAGATAGCAATAGACTGGAATTACTGAGCAGCAGACTAAAGTTAATGAAAGTTCAGCAAAAGAGTTTCTACTTGACCAGAAACAAGTGCATTTCAAAAGTCCTTAAGCAAAAGACTAAGATGATGATAATGGTAAAAAATTGGTGGAATAGTTCAGGATGTGGAGAGATGAGAGAACAGAAGAGGACTTGTATAATGGTACAGAGAGACAAGTGATGAGAATCTGGATTTAAGAATGCAACAGGATGACTGAATTCATAGTATGTTTTGAAGAAAGTGTTGACAGAACTGGGTGTTGGACAGACTGCCCTTGGTGGATGGGTGTTAGTTGGTCATTGTTCATTGAAAGCAGAACAAGCCACAGACTTCAAATAGACCATGGAATTCCAGGAGTTTAAATAAAGGAAGCAAGGTTTGGTGTAAAAATTAAAAAAAAAAAATCTATCTATCATCTCTTTTATGATCTTACCATCAGAGCGCTTCATGAAAAGATACTTAGCTAATTGTAATTCCTGGAAACAGAGATGCCTGTCTTTAATAAGAAAGTGAAAAGATCCTTATTACTTCTGAATGAGGAATCCCAAAGAGTTAACTTTCTAATCTACATTCTTTATGGAGTTAATTTTCTCAATAAAAATATGCAGAAGAGAAGTATGAATCCTACCTCTTGGGTTATTAGAGAATCATGGCTCTTCTCCAATTAAGAAAGTTTAGAGCTGCCTATCCAGACGTTAGGATTTCATGTTAATTACTTGAGAATTTTCTTTTCCTCCAGCTGAGCTAAAATCTGGCACACTTGCATGTAAAATTAGACTTTGGAACATTCTTTCTTTTTTGTTTTTAGTTTTTATTTAGAAAGAGTCAAGGACACCAGTTTTAGCCCAAGCTGATAGCTGCTAACATTTTTGTTTTTAAAAAATTCTTTCAAGCATTAGAATTTTTCATGTCTGGGCACAAATTAATCATATGTCACTTAGTTAAAAAAATTCAGGACCCATTTCTTTGGTATCTTTTTAAGACAATATAATTTTCTCTGCAAATATGGGGATGAAAGTAAGAATTTTGTGGAGTAGCTGAAATACTCACCTTGAACGTAATTTAACAAGTTGGGAATGGTGTGGTTGTTTTTTGTGTACATGTGTGAAACTGGCTCTCAGTAAAACTGAGGGTCATTGTCCCCTTTCTTCAACTTTCCCTAACTTGGGTATGATTTTCCCTACCCTTAGAGCCCAAATACTTCTGGTACTCTCTTCTCTCCAGATTTTTAATCTTTGTTCTTTAGAAAGACTCTAGAGAACCTCATCTACACTTAAACTATAAGTAAATATTGAGGTTTACCTTTTTATCTCTCTCCATGTTTTGTTCTTTCTTTGTTTTTCATACCCATTCAGTAGGAAGTTAAATGATAAATCCCACTAGATACCAGGCAACTTGATAAGGATAGCATTAAGAGAAGTCAGGAGTTATGACAGTTGTTTTGAATTTCTCTCAATTCATCTGTGCCAGCCTGAGTCTGTGTTTAAAGCTGCCCCAGAACCGGGTGACCAAATTCAGAAGAAAGTTCCTCAAGGCTGGGTGAGAGGGGGTTTCTCCTACATTTGCATCCTGCAGGGAGCACAAAGTTGGGAAACACACTAGAAGTTTATTGAAGACTTACAAAATCAGTAGTACAATGTGGCTATTTGGAGATCATTATTATTAATGAAGATTCTTTGGGACTTACTGGTTTGCGTCTGTTGCTTAAGGTTGTAAAGAAAGGCCAGAAAGAGAGTGTTGATTGAGCACCAGTTGCTTTTGGTTGTGTCATCTCCTCAATTTAATCCTGGCAACAACCCTGCAGGAAGGTGTTGTCATGTGCATTTAATAAATGTGCAAATGTTGGCTAGGGGGATTAAGTAATCTCAAATCAAGAAATTAATAAATAGTACTAGGATTTCAAAGCCAGGCCCTCAGGCTACTTTTACTTCACTACCCATATAATAAGAAAAGCCTGTGTGTCCCTGACAGCAGATAACTCTCCTGTGGTCCTGGGTAATGATGAAGAAAGGTTGCTTCTCATATGCTGCTGTAGGAAAGAGGAAAAAGAGGTAAAATTTTACTTAGGAGTGTGATGCACAACACATATACAGTCATCCTGAGGTTTCTGACAGCATTGGTTCCAGGCCCCCTTGTTGATGCTCAAGTCCTTCATGTAAAATGATATAACATTTGCACATAATCTATGTACATCCACCTGAATACTATAAATCATTTTTAGAGAACTTATAATATCTAACACAATGTCAATGCTATATAAACAGCTGTTATACTGCACTGATTAGAGAGTAATGACTACCTAAATAGTCTCTACACATTCAGTAGAGATGTAATATTTTTTCTCCAATATTTCTGATCCATAATTGGTTGAATCTATAGATGTGGAATCTATGAATGCAGAGGGCTGACTCTATGTCCAAGAGTCTTTTCTTTTTTTTTATATTTATTTTTTGTAGCTGTAGTTGGACACAATAACTTTATTTTATTTATTTATTTTTATGTGGTGCTGAGGATCGAAATCAGGGCCTTGCACGTGTAAGGCGAGTGCTCTACCACTGAGCCACAACCCCAGCTCCCAAGAGTCTCTTCTTGAAGCAAATGTTTTTGAAGGAGTATAAGCTAAGTCAGTCAAAATATTCTGATAAAAGGCTGAAATAATGAGATTCATAAATGATAGCTACAATGATAGTGAATAGATGAGTGTTTCTAAGAAATATAAAATGTGTTCTTCAACTCAATCAAGTCTTCCATTGTAGAAAAATGTCTTTGAGTCCACTGATGCATGATCTTGCTTGCCTGATCATTTTAAGTACTGGTTAGGGTAATATGGTGTCTATTAATTAGGTAATATGGTGTCTAATAAAGAATTGATTATTTCCTGGGGGGGTCATACCAAATCTTTACCTCTATCCATCTCTGTTTTCACATCCATATCCATCTCTATACCTATATTTTTTTCATTTTGTGACCCTGAAAGTCCAATGTACATTAAAGAATTCACATCTCTAATATTTAATCAATAGAAAGCAAAGTGTGAAAAAGCTTTTGATGTGGCTCAAAACTGTGTGATGATCTATCAAGAACATAGGTATCTTAAAAAAGTTTTAGAAGTTTTTTGATGTATTAGAAATGTGTGTTGACAGCTGTCTATCACTTTTTTATTTCTAAAAATAAAATATCAATCTCAGTTTGGATTTGGAATAAAAGTACTCAAGGCCTTTTATGTATTTTCTAAAGACAGTGTTTGCTTTGATAGGGAAATAACTTTTCAACTTCTGATTTAGATGAAAAGAGTAAATTCATAAGTCCCGAGGTAATGGCTGTACCAGGGAAATCTCCAACTGTCAAGAGAGAAGTAAGTAGAGTCAGAGGTCTTGACCAAGGTATTCTTTTCGTACTATTCAGATGATAAAGACTAACACTCCCAAATACTACCTCCACAAACACATATACATGGACACACAACTGCCTTAATTTCATATTACCTTTGGTTGGACTTATGGTACACGGAATGGAAAATAAACTTCATGAAGCATCCATTATTATTACTGATTATTTCCTAGGTACCAGGCTTCAGGCTAAGTGATTGACATCAATAACAAGTTTCCGAGATAAGTTAAATACTCTGCCTATTTTTCAGAGGACAAAATTGCCTCAAAGAAATTATGTTGACAATTCACATTCACCAATTAAAAAGTGACCAACTCGAAATACTGTCCTATTTACTGAATGTTGTTCCTGTTGACTGTGTCTTTAGTGGTTGGGAGCTTCATGGGCAGACACTTCCCAGGATTAGCCTCAGAACCCAATTTATCTGCCTTTAAATCAACAGTTTGTCCCTGGTGCCCTGCAGGGCAGTCTCTAAACACCAGGACTCAGAGGTCATTCTGCAGGCAGGACCAGTTACATACTTTGTGGGGCTCAGAGCAAGATGAAAATGCAGAGCTCCTCACTCAAAAATTACAAAAATTCAAGACATTATAACAGAGTATTAAAGCAAGCATGGGGTCCCTTGTGGGCAAAGTGGTCTGAGTAATTGCAGGTCATGTGTGCATGAAACTGGCGCTGACTGCAGGAAATAGAGGCATCTTCAGAGGATCCTGAGCAGGGCTGCCTCTTGCATTCTAGTTGGGGAGTGGAGTGGGCAGGGGTCTGTCTTCTGGGCATGGCTTCTCCCTCTCCTGGTACAGTCTCTTCCGTATGTCAGCCTAAACTGGAATTTCCCAATCGAGACCCCAATTACGTCTATGCTGATGAGCACAGTGGGAGGGGGAGATAACCAATCCCAAAGTTAAATCAAGATATTGTCCAATCAAGATATTGTTTAGAACAGTGGTTCTCAAACACTGGTTGCAGACCAAGTCAGACTTTGGTGAAGTTTTCTTCTCTCATAAAACAAAAAGAAAAAGGGCATGACAGTGAGGTTGTTTTAGGGGTATGTTTGCTCATGTTCACAATCAATTTATCCAGAATGGATGCTCCTTTATTCCAAGATTCTTATGATTTGGGCATTAAAATGTTCTCTCTCATAAAGAGATGTTATGGATGTGCAGTAATTGTTTTTGAATCATCTTCCCTCGCTAAATAAAAAGTTGGATGCTCCGAGGCATGATTCCAAATACTGGGGGATAATTTTCAGGGGTTCATGAAATACAAGCCTGGGAATCCATGGGCCAGAAAGTGAAGAAAAGCAGAGTAGCATGTTAAAAAGAATTCTGAGAGGGGAGATAGGATTCTTTATCTCACATGGCCACCAATCATGAAGTCTTGGGGGGCTCCTTTTCCTTTGGGTCTTTGTCCTTAGCTTTGCTTTGAGAGGACTGGGCCAGAGGATTGCTTGCTTTCTCTCATCTTCGGCATCCTCTAATAACTCAGATGGCATGGCAGTGAGGATTTGGATCATAGAGTCAGTGTGTCCTCTTTATCCATTCCATGGAGAAACAAAGAGAAGACAGTTTAAGGGAATCTGAAGACAGAATCACCATGGAAGCAACCCAACAGCTGCTTGGTAGATGCAGAGACGAGCCCATCATAGAATGTACTATGGTATGTTATAATGGTTGGGATACCAACAAGAAAGTTCTATCTTAAGGACCACTGGCTTAGTCACATAGTGTTTGCCAAATAAGCAGTGGACATCTGCTTATTTTAAAAATTCCTCTTTAATTCTTTCTTTAATATTTCATCCTCTAAAAAATTCCTTAGGATACATTTTGCTTGGTCCATTAAACCTACATTGTCGTTTTGAATGAGGTGCTTTCCAATTGCTTCCTTAATGCATTGAAAAATATGAGGTAATTTACCATTTAAGCATGGAGTCTAAGTCCCTGCTTTGCACATAACAGACACTCTATAACCTTCGGGTAAGATAAATTTTAATAAAAAATATACTTGCACTATGATTTGTCCTATTATAAACACATCTAGCAAATGTTCTTTCTTTCTTTCTTGTTGTTTTTAAGCTAAATATCCCAGGGGGGTCTCTCAGTATAGCTACTGTACAGACTTCTGGAATTGTCAAAACAAACTTAACTGCTCTCAGGAACTCTGATCCAGTATCACTGTCAAAATGTTTTACAATGATTCGGCCAAATGTTTGTGGAACAGCTGTGCTACTCATCTAACTGAGTCATTTTCCTTCTTTCCTTTTGGCCCATTCCTGTGATTCATCATTCCACTTTTAGAATATTTGCCTATTTTTAAAACCAGTCAAAGAAGACAGCCACGGTTTAAAAGTAAACACCCCACACATCAACTTGGGGCAGCTCTGTGAGCTGCTTCTCGAGCCCTCAAATTCCTGGCAGGCAGGGATGCCAGCTAAACCAGATGGCATGGAGCAGTGAAATGCAGGGTTGGCTTGCAGGCTTGGTAGTCTCCTTACAACTGTCTTTGGTTTTCTTATTTCCGCTGCCATTTCCTGCTTGGGTTAATCCAACTTGATCCATTCTTTAACACAAGGTTTTTATTTTGCTTGTCTCCAAAAACATCTATTATATGTTTATTTTCATGTCAGTCAATTAGACTTTCATTTCAACTTAAGAAGTCCAGTCTTAAGCCTTCATTTATCTGGAAAATTATCATTACAGTCACATATAATATACCTTGACATAGTATGACTATAAATGATGGCATAGATTCAATATTGAACTACATTAATCCTGGGTCACAGTAGTTATTTTCTATCTATGTTACTACATTAGAAAAAATGAATAATTTTTCCTCCCTTTTTAATAATTAAGCAGGAAGGAGCATGACATTGCAGAAGGTGAGGTGGATTAAGTCTCAGGAAGCATCTGAGTTCCGTTCCTGAATATCTCCTAGAATTCTAGAATTCTCTGTCTGCATTTGTACTTTACAGAAGTGGTTTCTCCTTCCAACAAGTGCCTGCTTGTCTGTGATTATTAGGGTTGGGATGCCAAAATATAATATGTCCTCAATTATCTGTGCCAAATTGTTCTGGCCTTGGACCCAGTGAGCTAAAATAATCATGGTATCTAGGTTTTTGAAATTGTACTGAAGTAAATTAAATGCGCTAAGACCAAAATCAGTTTTACAGAGTATAAATTTCATAATGCAGGCTCTTTCTATAATGGGTCAGCAGTGGCAAGTGGATATTTCTGCCTTTTGTGCAGTTCTTTGCAAGTGATGGAGTGAATTGAAAAGGCCACAGCAATTGGCTAGAATTTGTCACTCCTAGTCTTGGTAGGAAGATAGCATTCAAAGAGTCTGTGGATTGAGTCTTCTGTGAAACTAAGTAGCATCAATGAACCTGTGGACATATACTGACTGGCCCAGGTATGGGTACAAAATGGATTCAAGTGAGGTGGTGCATTGCTTGGTTCGAAGCCATTTCTAAGCAGGAGTATTATTATCCTCTTTACTAAGAAAGAACAAATGCTATTAAGTGACAAGACACTTGAGGTATCTGGAAGAAGTTAATACTGCCTTTGTTTAAATGATCTTTCTGGTAAGTCTCTTCCAGGTCTCCAAAGAGACATATTCCCTTAGAAACTAGGAGTACTTCATGTATTGCATTTTATTTGGGCTGTGCTATCAGTGAGTTGGGAGGGAATAAAATTGGCCTGCTAGACTTGTGAGCTCTTTGTCTGTAGATTCAACTGAGAATGAAAAATGTTTTGTTGTTTTCTTTTTTTTTTTTAAAAAAACTGTCTGTATTGATCTTGTACATAGTCCCCCCACCATTATTCCCCAAACAATACAGTCTAAAAGCTATACATTATTCACATAGCAATTAATTGTAGAATTAGAAGTAACTTAGAGATAATCTAAAGTATATGGAAGGATGTGCTGAAGTTATACATAAATACTACTCCATTCTATACAGGACTTGAATGTCCTCAGATTTGGTATGAGGGGGGTTCTGGAATGAATCCCTGTTGACATAAATGTACTTGTTTCTTCATTGAATATAGCTTGTATCATTTCCTCTAGTTCAAAAAGAACACAATCAATTTTTATTAATAAGTTTGGTTATGTTAGTGAGAATATAAAGAACTATTATCTTTCCTTGATTTATCATAATTTAAAATGGCTTTTTAAAAAAATTGTTCTTTTAGTTTGTATTTTGTGGTATTCTCAACAGTCATGTACTGGGGTAGGTACTGGAGAAGGATGGACGATGGCCCCTGAGAGCCAGAGTCGACCTGGAGAGATGGAGGTGCTGTTTACCAAGGGGCTCTTCTCTAGTACCAGGGGTGGGGTCAGTAGGCTGTTCTTGAAGACATTAGTGGGTAACTTGGGTTGTTGGTTTTTGGGTTTTTTTTGGCAGTACTGGGGATTGAACCCAGGGCCTTGTGCGTGTGAGGCAGGTACTCTAACCATCTGAGCTATATCTTCAGTCCCCAGTGACTTGGATATTTGAAGCCATATTTCTGTCAGGTTTTCTCAGATGCTTCTGAGATTACAATTTTTTTTAATATTTATTTTTTAGTTGTAGTTGGACATAATATCTTTATTTATTTATTTTTATGTGGTGTTGGTGATTGAACCCAATGCCTTGCCAGAGCTAGGCGAGCACTCTACCACCGAGCCACAACCCCAGTCCTGAAACTGCATTTTTAGATCTAGCTAGTCTATTGCCAGTCTGTCCATGTGAGTGCTTCTGGAGAAGGAGGATGGGGCAGCTGAGGACAGTTGCCACAGCTGTCTGGGCTCCAGCTGCCCTGAAACAAGTCTGTGGATTCTGCCTCAGGTGGGGAGGGCAGCCTGGTGTGTGGGTGGCTTGCTGCCCTACCTGCTGTAACCCAGAGCGAGTTCCTGGTGAGCTGCCTGTTGGTGCTGGTTTGTAGTAAGAACAGAGGGCACAACCATCAATGTTTGTGATGCTTCAGTGCAACTAATGCTTCTGTTTTTCAGTGGAGTGTTCTGCCCCATTGAGGTTGTTCTGGCCACCTCATTAACACCTTGTTAAGCACTTTCCTGCATATCATATGTTTTGGTATTGGCTAATGTGGGAATTTTGAAAGACAAGTAGCCCTTATTAATTGTAGAGTTACCAGACAGGATATTGGAGGATCCTGTGTGTGTGTGTGTGTGTGTATTTTTTTTTTAATTTAGTCAGTCCAATTAATCTCCCCAAGCTTCTATGTGTACATAAAATGAGCAAAATTTCTCTTACATTCTGTCACCACTGAAGTGATGAAAATAACTGAAGCAGTAGATAGTGACAGCTTAACTGTTGCACTACAAGGCTGGTCCCAGCAGGGTGACGCTTAAGAGATAAAGGCTCTCTAGTGAAGAATCATTTTATTTTCATGTTTTAGATGATACACCTCCTGAAGACCCTATTCCTTTGGTCTTTCCAGAATTAGACCAGCAGCTGCAGGTAAGTATTTCTGCTTTCCTTCTTAGTTTTGCAAATGATAGTGAGCAGGGGAATGGCCTAATTGCAAAAGACTGACTTGAACACAGAATGGGAGCTTCCAAGTCCTCAATATTTGCATTGCTGGAGTTCTGAAATCAGGTTGAAGTCCTCAGGGAGTACCCTGGCTAGGTACCCAGACATCAAATGCTTATAATATAATCAAACTCCTATTTTCAGGAGTTCTGGAATCTGGAAAAGAGATTGGTTCCTGCCCCTCTTTGCTATGAGATTTCTCTGGGCCATTGGGATTTTGGCCCTGTTTGAGGCTAATATTTAACAATAAACTCTGCAAAGAAAATTTGTCATGGTTTCCAGGACTTTGAAATAATCTTTCTTGCTCTACTGCCTGCCCCTACCCCGTTCTCTGAAAACTTTTAGTGGAATATAATCATTGTGAATTAAACCTTCTGAAAACCTTGGTTTGATCCACAAGAAAAATAATTTGTAGCCAGGTACAATGGCACACGCCTCTAGTATTCCCAGCTACTTGAGAGGCTGAGGCAGGAGGATCACAAGTTCAAAGCCAGCCACAGCAACTTAGTGAGGCCTCAAAAATACATACATATATACATATAAATAGGATTGGGGATGTAGGACCCCTGGGTTAAATCCCCAGTACCAAAAAAAAAAAAAAAAAAATTGTGTGTATGTATGATTTCCGGATGATCTTTTAAAAGATTTCTCATTTGAATACACCAGAGTTTTTTTTTTTTTTTCTTTTAGGAGATATTCATGACATTTTAAAATTTCTTTGGATGCTATATGGTGATTTTTGGCAAAGATGATTTTAGAAAGAGGTTCTGCCTAAAATACCTGGGTGCCAAGCTTGGGTCAGTCCTTCACTTGAGTACTTAAATTTGAGTACTTAACTTGGATATTTGAGGCCATATTTCTGTCAGGTTTTCTCAGATGCTTCTGAGTTTGCAATTTTTTTTTTTAATATTTATTTTTTAGTTGTAGTTGGACATAATATCTTTATTTATTTTTATGTGGTGTTGGTGATCGAGCATTTAGGCAAAACTAATAAAGATCTTAAATTCTTCACACAGATGTTTTGCTTGTCCACCACCTTTTCCTCCTACTTATGGATTCTAAAAGCCTCTAGGGAGGGATTTAGTTTCCAACAGACCCTGACATGCTGTACTATAGGATGAGTATCCCTTATCCAAAATGCTTGGGAACAGAAGTATTTTGGATTTAAAAAAAATTTTGAAACATTTGCATATATATACATATGCATATTTGCATATGTGTGTGTATGTATATATAAGTGTGTGTATACATATATATGTATATATACACATATATGTATACGTATGTATATGATGAGATACTTGTGGATGAAACCCGTTTCTAAACATGAAATTCATTGAGGTTTCATATACATACACCTCATGCAGACAGACTGAAGATAGTTTTGTACAGTGTTTTTAGTGCACCTGTGTTTTGACTGTGACCTATCACAAAGATGAAGTGTGGAATTTTTCACTGGTGACATTATATCTGCACTCAAGAAGTTTGGGGTTTTGGAGCATTGGGATTTTCAGGTTAGGGATGCTCAAACTATATCTTATACTCAGTAGGTTTTTTCAATTGTGAATGTGCCTGGTGTCCTAAAGTCATTTGAGCTTGGGACTTCTGATCCAGGATAGACTTTGGTGGAGATAGAAAGAGCCAAGAATGGGTCCATATTCCACCCAACACAGTGTTCCTTTCTGTTTGCTTCAGTTCTTATCACCTTGCCAGGTGCACAGGGTTATTAAAAGCCTTGGAAGCAACTAGGTCATGTTGGAGGAGATGGTGTCTCAACTTCTGGAGTGCTATCTAAAAACCAACCCAGAGCAACTCAGCCTCTGGGAAGAGCCCACATTGTCATTTCTCTAGCAGTTCTGGGTATGGCAGCAATCTACTACCGGCCCATTGGTTCAACAGAGTACTCTCATGGGGGAATAAATGATGATTGCAGAGGAGGTGGGAGGGTTATAGTGATTACCACACAGCTGTCAAAACACAGCTTCCTAATCCCTAAAATCTCCTCTCTTATCTCCCTCTTCCTTGGTCCCCCATGCTTCTTTGACCCAGCTCTCCTGGTTCCTGGCATCTGATTTCCCTTCCTCCCTCCACCAATATGTCCTCTTCTTTTCAGCATAGAGAACTCCTCAGCCTCCCTGTGCTCACACTGCATGCCATACTGCTTGCTTAGTCTGTAAGCTGCTGCTGGTGCAGTTGGGATTGTAAAATAATAACACTTTTCCCCCACTTACTACTTTTCCCTTTTATATTGTTATCGCAAAGCTATTTTATCATCATGGAAATTAGATGAAAATAAAAGTAAACATATTTTGAAAATAAAAAATGAAAGCATATTCAAGATCTTGTTCCTACATCAAATTATGGAATGTGAATTTTACTTTTTTTGTATTGGAAGAAACATTTTTTCCCCCATTGGGAACTTTAATGATTTCCCTTGGTCTGTGGAACAGTCTCCACAGGATTCTCAGTATACCCCTGATAATTATCCAGATAAAATTTCTGTTAAAGCATCACTAAGTTCATTCGAATTTTATAGCTTTAATTCTATCTGACATGTATTAGAAATTAAATCTATTTAATTATTTTACTCCAATGAGATGATTTCATCTTCATTGGTCTTTAATGAGGCAGGGAATTGACAGAATGCTTTCTAGCTCAGAGGTCTTCGTATTTTTTTCCCCTTTAAATATGGAATCAGTTTTCCTTTTCCTTAGCAGACAGAACCTTCTCAGTCTTCCAACGAAACACATTTAAATAAGTGTATGTTTATTGGGTGAAGGATGTGATTGGATTTATTACAAACATTTGCTGAGTTATTAGTATACTTGGTTAAGTTTGTCTTTGTCTAGAGCTGCTGCCTGTAACCTTTACTCTACACTCTGGGGCATGAGTTAAAAAAAAAAAAAAAAAAAAAAAAAAAGCAAGACAGCAAGGACTGAGACAGAAAAACTAACAACTAACAGAAAAATGACACCTAAAAGCAGATTCTTCCTTCTGTGTTAAGCACATGCATTTAAGCCATCCTGCAGCAGGAAGCCTGTTTTGAAAGCAATGAAAATGCTTTGTGTACAAAGGAAATAACCCATTACAAGAAGAAGGCCACCTTTATGGGCTTTCACTGCACAATTATGGTTCTTGGAATTTTTTACTACCACAATCCATTATGGAAGAATAATAGTTGGTTTGCAAAGGCATATAAAATTCCTTGTGGGTGTCACTATTTGAGAATGGACTGTCCCTCAATCGCCTCTGTTGAAGCCTTAAAAACTTGCCTATTAAAAAATGGATGTTGTCAGGAGATTATTGCATGCCCTACATTCTGCAACCTCTCAAACTTAAATTCCCCCAGTATATGATTGCCTGCTCAGTAAAAAGGGTGTTTCCCTAAAAATAATACTTTGTAATTTTTGTATTTTTTTTGATTTAAATTTTTTTTATTATTTATATATGAGAGCAGAATGCATTACAATTCTTATTACACACAGAGAGCATAATTTTTCATATCTCTGGTTTTATACACAGTATATTCATACCAATTCATATCTTCATACATGTACTTTGGATAATAATGATCATCACATTCCACCATCATTAATAACCCATGCCCCCTCCCTTCCCCTCCAACCCTCTGACCTATCTAGAGTTTGTTTATTCCTCCCATGCTCCCCCTCCCTACCCCACTATGAATCAGCCTCCTTTTATCAAAGAAAACATTCTGCATTTGTTTTTTCTTTTGGGAGGGGATTACAATCTTACTTGATCCTTGCAATAATTGCATAAACTACTATGTGTCCACTTACAGATGAGAATCTTGAGGCCAAATTTTGGTCTAAAATAAATTTCCTAGTCCCCACTTTTCCTTAATACTTTTTGTGGGATGAATGGGCTGCTCGAATTACTTTGATAGGTGGAGGTTTTCTTGTATTTGGTTGCCATGGTAGTTCTGGAACAGTCTTACAAAATTTGTTCTGACTTTCTGATATCCAGTGCACATTCCTTGGTAATTTATAAAGCGTAGCTATAAAATATCCATTTGGTAATTTATAAAGCATAGCTATAAAATATCCATTTATCACCAATTTGACCCCCAAGATTTTTCTGTTGCTTTGCCAAGAATGTGGACATGTTTGAGCATGTAATTCATGGTACTTCTATTTTCACAAAGCCAAAAAAAGCCCTGTGCAAGAATAGCAGTGACAAACATTTCTCTTGATGTCTCTATTAATGCAAAATGTTGGGCAAGAGATCTCAGGGTAAGGTAGGTGTTAAAGCGAGCATCTCTTTATAATATTCACTTGTGGGCCTTAGGCCTCTGCCCAAGGGCAGGTGGAAGGTTAATCTTTGTGCAGATTCCTTTCTTGGGACTAGATTTCTAAATTTCCTATACCTATGCAGGACAGTATTTTGGTAGAGCTTTAGATCATACAGTTAGTAGAAATAAGGCTCAATTCTATGTATCCTTTAGGGGTAAATGAAAAATTCTTACTTTTCTTCAAATTTCAGTTTTCTTCTATTTGGAAAAGAAGTAATGACTGACCTCTCTCTGCACTGAAAGATGGTAGAATCCTTAAACAGTTCCAGGTTTTGGGTCAAAAGTAAGACTGTTTCACACCTTGGTAATATTATGATGTTTGGAAACTCTTGCTTAGATCAAAAGTATGCTATCATGACCCAAAGCTATGCTATAATGTAGTATTAATTATATTGAAATGAGGAATATAGTTTTATAATCAGGCAAAAGATATGACATCAAGTAAGTTACAATAAACATTCTAAAAAACATGGTTATTAGCATAGATTGATGTGGGTTTGATCTCAGCTCCACAGTAGATTTGTGATTTGGGGCATGCTATTTATTCTTGCCAACCCTAACTTTTCCTAACTGCAAAGTGGAGATAACAGTATCTTTCTCACATTGTTGTGGGAATTAAATATGGTAATGAGTAGATCTAGCACAGTCTGGCAAAATAAGTGCTCAATTTAGATGAATTTCCTTTCCTGGTGAAATTTTTGATTGAGTGGAATATTCAAAACAAGTAATTTATCTTTACCTGTGCAAAGTGAAATAAAACAAGCTTCCCTTTGGATTTTCAAGTCAGGCACAGAGTTTTTTGATGCTCTCTTCTTGTCACCAAGGAAAGGTACTTGGAAAACAATGTTATTTTTTTTTTCTTACTAAATTGAGCAATAGCTTCAAACGCTCTATAGTCCTCCCATCTGATCGGAGATGACAGTGACAGGTGTCTCTGTGGTACACACTGAACTTGCCTTTTCTCAGACAGAGTCTGATAAGTCCAGAAACTGATGTCACCTCCACAAATAAACAATTTCATAGCTTCAGTTGAGAACCATAATATCTTGTTATCCAAGCAGCCTCTCCAGAAACTTCTTTTAGGTCTTGCATCAACACATTGCTGAATATCGGGAAATGGAAACGGTAGAAAATGAAGAATTCTCAACATGAAATGCAATTCTAAAAGGCTCATATAAGCACTGACAATAGCAAACATTTCCTCTCTCATGCACATGTTGAAAAGTATCTCATGATTAGGCTGCTATGACCACACAGAAAACACATATAGATACTTTGGAGCATTACTGTAGTAACTTCAATTTATTTTTGGGAAGCCTAGTTAGTGGTTATTAGATATTAGGATATAACTTATTGGAAAAATCATGAAGACATTCTTGAGTTATTGCCCTCTTTTACATTGCTTACATCAACCAAAAGGATTTAAATATACTTTATTCTAATGTAATAAAATGCATAAGTTATAAGTGGTAGTGCTTACTTGGATTATAATGTAGATACTATGGAAACATCAGTTCTTAAAATACTTAAAATTCTAAGATAATAGAATTTTTATGATGGGAATTAGCCTGGACTGTTTTTCCTCTTAGTTTTAACAAACTATGCTTGTTAATTTTGAGACATTTCGATGCAACAAAATTCTTGAAATTTTTTGTAGTTGTAGGTGGACAGAATGTCTTTATTTTATTTTATCTTATTCTGTGCTAAAGCTCAACCCCAGTGCTAGGTAAGCACTCTTCCACTCATCTACAGCCCCAGCCCAAAGATACAAAAAGTTTAAAACAGACACCCCCATTCACCCCAGAAATAGGTAACCCTGAGAATCAAGAAATAAACACAGAGTCTGCTCAGCCACTGTAGAATGCTTAGCTTCCTAAATATATCTTCCGTGTGGGAAGCTGGGATAGGAAAATTAAATTCTTGCATGTTTAAAGTGGATGGGCCAGTAGTATTTGCAGAGGCCAAGTAGAAAACGGAAACGCTTAAGCCGGCTTTGCCCCTTGCAGAGGGATGCTTGGCCGGGCCCTCTCCCGTGGGGCCCTTTCCAAAGGCCGGAATCCACCCAGGAGGAGCTTGCTGTGAACTGATGGCCGAGATGCCAGGTGTGGCTCAAGGCGGCATTCTTGGAATAGGACCCTGCGGTTTCTCTCTTACTTCATCTTGTTAAATCGGTCCGGGTGATTGGGCTGGGTACCAGAGATAGTAGCAGTTCCCACAAACTGCCATGAAATTTAAACCCTTCTGGAGCTCCAGCGTCCTCCCACGCTGCCATGGGGAGAGGCGGAGATGGAAGAAAGAGTGTGAACGGGCAGTGCCACCCCCCAGGCCTGGCCTCATCCAAGCCCCAATCAGTGTCTTGAATATGTATGTTTTGGATTCCTCTTGTTCGGTAGGCAGCATTTCATTTTTTTAAACCAGAGTTTGGAATAAATGTATCCAAAGTGTGGGAAATATTTTTTTTTAAAGTAGCATAGTAATGGAGAATATTCATTCACAAGGCAAATTTCTCCTCCTGCTGTGAAAAGAAATGATCACATCAATAGTTTCTTTATTGCTTGTCCGTAGTCGGCATGGGATTTTAACTACGATAATATAAGAAAAATAGTCCAAGTCAAGCAATGAGAGTGGAAAAAGTATTACTTTTATTAAAATTAAAGTTAATGAATGTTTGTCACCTGGTCACTGTGGGCATTTTTTTTTTTTTTTTGTACTGGGGATTGAACTCAGGCCTTGTGCGTGCAAGGCAAGCACCCTACCAACTGAGCTATATCCCCAACCCTCATTCTTTAGTTTTTAACTTAACACAAACCTATGCACAGCTGATCAGCTCACAACGGCCAGTTGCTTTAGATGCGACGTTGCTTATACCAACTGGTAGCTCCATTTTTTAAACTGGAGACACAATTCTCATGCTTTTGGGCATCTATTTTCTCAGGCAGAAACTTTATTTCAATGAACACTGTTGGTCATACATTGTTGCTTACCCTGAACCATTATAAAAAGGTAAGAGAGAATCACTGTCGTCTTGGACCTAAGGAAACTGCCCGCACGCACACCTTATGTCATAAGGCAATGAGAATATGCTGTTACACTGAATAACGCTTCCATTATTCTGTTTCTACTTTTTATATTATGTATAAAACCTAAATATCTCAATTTTTTTTCATCAGAACTCCTGTTGGGGTGAGAACATCATGTTTTTGTTTTGTTTATAATACTGGGATTGAATCCAGGGGAATTTTACCACTGAGCCACTGGCATTTTGTCCAGCCCTTTTTATTTTTTATTTTGAGACCGGAGCTCACTCAATTGCCCAGGCTGGTCTTGAACTTGCACTCTTCCTGTCTCAGCGTCCCCCTACCCTCAGTTGCTGGGATTACGTGGGTGGGCCCTCTTGCCCAGCAGCATCCTATATGTTGGAACAAATTCTCTGTTGAGTTTTCTGGGCTAGGGTGAATGTCTAACAATGTTACTCATCGTCTAAGAACATTAGATTCTGCTGGCCAGAGGACATTTTGATTTGCCATCAACATTCCTGATTAGCAGTGAATGGATTGGGATTATAAAGGGGTGAGGAATTTGAAGTTTACTGGAGAGAAATTTGGTAAAGAGAAAAAGTCTGGGTACAAATGCAGTGAGCTTCAAATAGGGAATCCTGGTAGCAATGCTTCAAAGATGAGTCAGGGGCAGCAGAAATACCTGATGAGAATTTTTTTTTGCATTTTTAAAAAAAATTGTGGTACCCCCCATTTACTAAAATTCATCATTTTAGTAATTTTTTTTGGTGATTGTGATTATCATAATTTCTTTTTTTTATTTGTTCTTTTTAGATATACATGATACTAGAGTGTATTTTGACATATTATATATCCATGTAGTATAACTTATTCTAATTAGGATCCCATTCTTGTGGTTGGACAGTTCAGTAATGTTAAATACATTTACACTGTTATGCAACCAATCTCCAGAACTTTATCTTGTAAAATTGAAACTCTATACACAATAACTTTTCATTCCCCTTCCCTGCAGTCTCTGGAAACTAGTAAATTTTACAATATTATGGTGGGTTTTGCAATATAATTTCTTTCCTTGCTCAAAAAAAAAAAAAAAAAAAAAAAAAAGGAAATCTACATTGCTCTTGAATGTTTTCCTGAAAATTAGGAAACCCTAAAGTGGTGGAGAGTTATAGTAGGGTCTGGAGGTCTGGGCGAAGACAGCCTGCAGGGGTTAGAGGCTGAAATGATAACTGCCGTCTTTTTGCTCTTGGAAATGCACATTAAATGATAGCTTGCTCTTTTTAATTGCCACTTTATTGTGGTAAATCTTGGAAATATTATTATGTATAGGTTGCATGTTTATTTCTGCTAAGAGTGCATGAGGATACTGAAAATATCCTGAAATACTTACTACTTATTTTCATGTACCCTTAGCGGCATGATTACACTACTTATATATAATAATATCTTCAGATTCCCTACAATAAAAGTGTCAATAAAAAAATGAACAAGCTAAATTTCCCACTTAAATAAAAGCATTGCAAAGTAGCAAGCAAAGGGTGAGGGGGGTAGTTTTCAATTTTCCTTTTTCATTTGTGCAGTGAAGGACATTTCTGCCTTTACATGTCTGCTCTCTTCTATATTTTCTTAAGCATGCAGATTCTTTACACAGAGTTCTTGAATCTTTTGGCTATTACATAGGTTCTTATGCTGCATTTGTGGATTGGATACCTGAGGGAGGCAATTATGTACTAAACTCATTTGAACTGAGTGTGGCCTATGTGGTAGTCATAAGGACAGGATAGGATGTGTAGTTTTATGTCTGCCAGTAAGCAAATCCTTTAACAGGGCACAGATGATTTAACAGCTTGGCTAGTGAGCCCAGGGTACATTGCTTTCATTCCCCTGCCTGTTATACCTGGTAATTTGCCAGTGTAACAGGTGAAAATTGATGAGTGGGTAGCGATTTCTGGGACACAGACTGGAGGAGCCAGGAGTTCTGAATTCCTTTGGCAACAGCTTCATCTCATGGTGTGAATTATATTGTAGTACTACTATGCACTACTTTTCAATTTATTTCTATATAGAAAGGGATAATGGTTCCAACAGGCTGAGTTTATGCTACCGGAATGCACATGGGGCAGTAGGGAAAAATGGTACACAGAAGATTGTTATTATAAACATATATATTTTAACATGTTTTTCAGTTGTACCTTTATTTTGTTTATTTGTTTTTATGTGATGCTGAGGATTGAACCCAGTGACACACATGCAAGGCAACCACTTTACTACTGAGTTACAACCCCAGCCCCGTGTTATTTTATGTGTGTGTGTGTGTGTGTGTGTGTGTGATTTTTGGTGGTGGGGAGGTATTGGGGATTGAACTCAGGGGCATTCATCCACTGAGCCACATCCCCAGTCCTATTTTGTATTTTATTTAGAGACCGAGTCTCACTGAGTTGCTTAGTACCTCCATTGCTGAGGCTGGCTTTGAACTTGAGATCCTCCTGTCTCAGCTTCCCAAGCCGCTGGGATTATAGGCATGTGTCCCATGTATTTTTATGTCTCCGGCAAGACGATTTCACATGAAAGTAAAATTGATCCACATCTTTTTCTCTTTTTAAATTTAATTTGTGATTGACATGTGTTAATTGTTCCTATTAACGGGGTTCAATATGATAATTCAATACGTGCATAGTTATTTAGAATCTTATTTCCTTTAGAACATTTTTACTCAGAGACCTCATGGTAAATAGGGAGGGTCATTTTTTAAAAATCAATCAGATGATAAATTTTATTGAATTTGTATTTCGCCCTTTGAAATATGTGTCCTTGAAGAATGTGAGAGAAGCAAACAGTAAGAAATTTGCTAGTTCTCAACTTACTAATATAAAATCAGAACAGGACCTCATCAGGTACATGGCTTACACATATAGACTATTGTGAATAATGCATTAGACTGAAGAGCCTATTTAACAATGAACTCATATTTTTCAGATTGTATATACTTTTTGTATAAATAATTGTAAAGGGTGATTTCAAAAAACTCTTCAAATGACAAGTAATTAGTATTCTTAAAAAAGTGTTTTTTCGTCACATGCTGATAACATAGACATTAGAATAATAAATTCAGGAAAGTTAGTTCTTTAAAAATAATTTCTAGAAGTAAGAGTTTTACCATGGTATGTTCAGAAAGGGTTGCCATGCTGGCCTCTCTGACATGAATGGGAAAAAAAGGAGAAATGATATGTACGCTCTTGTGTTCATGTTATCAGCAGGGTTTTATTTGAGGTCTGGTCTTTCATGCGGAATTGTTAATGCTTGCAAGTGTTATTTCCAGCTCACCATCATTTCTTCAGGTTGGATGAGTTTCTCAGTGATGAACCATTTTTGTAAGGCTACTCCATTTTGCAGGATGAAATTATGCCTGTGGGCTATCAGAACAGACAGTGAGGGGTAATTGAAACAGACAACTGAAGTATTCCCCCACACAACTGCCCTTTTCTAAAGCTGTTTAAGATTTCTGGAGGAGAGCTGCAAAATCATTAGGAGACATTTTTCCAACAACACATGGCAAGTAATTGAAATGAAATGGCTTTCAGGGCTCTAGCTCAGGCCCGAGATGCCCATGAATGTCATTGGAAGATGCACGTGGTGACTATCAGTCCACCTTTGTATTTTCAGTCAAATAGAACTCACCAGACTTTGTCTAATGTTGATTTACAATGCTGCTTCATGCAAAAAATCTCCCTCTAAAGAACAGGAGCAGAACTAATTGTTGGTAATGTATTCTGATGCAAAGAAATGGACTGATTGTCTCTTCTTGTTGTTTGCAAAGCCTCTGCCACCTTGTCATGACTCCGTGGAATCCATGCAGGTGTTCAAACAGCACTGCCAAATAGCAGAAGAATACCATGAGGTCAAAAAAGAAATCGCCCTGCTTGAGGAAAGAAAGTAAGTACTAACCACGCCCCCCAAATACTCACTCTTCTCCAAGCACCTTCTATTTTGCAAAGGCTGGAGGTGGGTGAGAGGGGAGCAGGTTGTGGGAATGATCTAGATAAATGGTCCTGATATAGCTTGAGTGCTTTATTACTTCATGGGGTAGCAAAAAGAACAAGGGTGCTTTTACTCAAAACTTATTATTTTTTTAATAAAAGATTTTGGTTCAGGAAATTAAATTGACAAATTACTACCTAGAGTCATACTATATTCTTTGTACATGTGCCTGAGGCCCTAGAGTGCTTTGGATTGGAGTGGACTTTAATTAATTTTTAAATGGTGGAGTTTCTACATTAAGTAGAGAAGCCACTGGGATAAATTTTTGGAATAGTGGAATAATGCAGATGTATTAGTTGTCCAGCTATTTTATAGTCTGAATAAATTTTTGTCTTGATGGCTCTTAATACAATTACAGTTCTGCTATAGGGGATTATTCAGTTCTATTAATTAGAGTACTCTAATTTTACTCACCCATAAGTTTTTGTTTCATAATCCCCCTTTTTAACTGCACTCCATTCTGCTTACATCTACCCAAGTGACTCCTCATTTTCTTATTTCAAAGCAACAGCTTTAGACTCTGACTTTCTACTATTGAACAGTTAGTACTTATACATTTATTAGGGATATTTTAGTCACTACTAAGTGGTGAGTGCCATAAAATCATGGAAAGTTAGATGTTGACCATCTTCAAATTCTGGAAGCCTGGGAAATTATGTGACACCCAATGGCTAAGAAAACCATTGTCCAATGCATGAAACAGAACTCAAACGTAGTGTAGTTCTTAACTTTTATTTCTTCTTTTCCATCTTACTGGAGTGACACATGATATATATTTATTACTAGATTTTTAAATGAGAGAAAGTGAAATGCATTTTGTTTACAGAAACTTGAATTCTTAGTGCTCTTTTAAGAATCCCCAGAATAGTGGTTAGACAACATGACTTGGTAGTGGAGAATGGATTTGGGGAGCAGACTTCTGTACTTACTCTAAGACCTCATTTAGCTCTTTCTTACTTCCTTGCTCTTCCATGCTTCAAATCTAATATTCTACCTGGACTTTGGTTATATGGGATTAAAATATGTTATTAAGAAATCAGAACAGGGTACATGTCTGTAATTCCAGCTATTCAGGAACCTGGACAATTTAGTGAGACCCTGCCTCAAAAAAAAAATTTAAAAAGAAGTTAAGGTATAGATCAGTGGTAGAGTACTTGCTTATCATGGGTCCAATCCCCAATACTTACATAAATAAATTAGTAAATAAAATCAGAAATACAACATTTTCTTCATAAATCTGAGGGTTCCTTTTGGTCTATGAGTTTTGATAACTTGCCTGGAATACTCAGGTTGCACATTTATATAGTCTGCTTCTTAAAAACAATTTT
Organism: Callospermophilus lateralis; assembly: GCF_048772815.1. Lineage (NCBI taxonomy): Eukaryota > Metazoa > Chordata > Mammalia > Rodentia > Sciuridae > Callospermophilus > Callospermophilus lateralis. The sequence continues at coordinate 14,620,295 of NC_135314.1, read as the reverse complement.
ATAAAAACATTCAAGATTATTAGTGATGTAACAAATGTTGCATTCAAAGGAAGACTGCCATAATCAGTAGAGAGAGAGAGAGAGTGTGTGTGTGTGTGTGTGTGTGAACTATAGTGGTATGATAGGAAAAAACCCAGATAGTTTTGTCTTTCTTTGTAAATGCTTTAGTTCGAATTTATTGGAGTACTTTGTTACTTAAATTAAACCCATGTATGGCATTTTGGGAGCAACACAAGAATCATCCACTAAATTATATGTTCTGCAAGTTTATATTTTTATATATTTATATTTTTAAAAATAATAGAATAATGACATGAGAGTTAGTCATATATGGTCTTTGAAATATAGCCTTACTGCTTGTGTTGGGAAACAGGATAACTTGTGGGTACCACCACAATATTAAAATAAGAAAAGGCATAGTCAACTTCTAGAAAGAAGGTGGATAGCAGACTAGCAGAAGTACTTTATACAACCTTCCAGAAACATAAAGTCCCATTATTTAGATAATCATATGCCCGTGTATGCTTCTGCAGAACTCATCTTAAATCCTCCCCAAACCTCTTATCTGAATGCTTTCCCTAAACAATGGATGTATCATTAGTTTTCTTTTTCCTCCTCTTCCTCCTTCTCCTCCTCCTTTCTCTTCTTAGTTTTCTTTCTTTGACATAAAGTTTCTCAAATTTCTTTTTCTGCATTCCCAATTCTACCATCTTGGTTGATGCAATAACTGGTATTCCTGCCTATGGTTTCTTGTTGCTAGAAAGTGGCAGCCAGTTTGGGGCCTGGATTTCAAGAGCCACCATAGTCTGCCTACATACAATGTCTATATCCCTCGCTTCAGTGGCATTGGCCTATTCACTTTTCCCAGGTAGGAGGAGGATCCTCCTGCATGTGAGGCCTGTTCACACCATGTTCTTGGCCCCTTTTCCCCTCTGTGGCTGCCCAAATGCTGCCCAGCGTGGCTGAGAGTTCAGCCCATATCCCTGCCTAGCCATCACACAATGATCAGTACTTTTCCGGAGCAAAAGAAGAGTCACTAGAATGATTCTTTGGTACTTTTTATGAATCAGTATTATCGATGGCTGTCTGTTTATTTCCTATCTTTCTGACTGTGTATAATTCCCGCAGACATAGATACCCTTTAGCATCTCTTTGAATCCTGGTCATCTGTCATAGACCTGTGTGTGCATAGGGTCAAATATGAGTAAGGTTGATTTGGAGTAGCCAATTATAGGTTATAGTAAAATCCTTTGTGTGCACATATTTTATTTTTAGTTTGTGTAGTCTATATTTAAAATACAGTCAATATCAGCAATAAAGTGTTGCTAAGATAAATTGTTAAATAGGGAAGTCTGGTTATATTTATAAACATCCTCCAAGAATTATTAGCAGTTGTTGTTTTCAGTTAACACTGTACTGAAGCAGAAATTCATTTTACAGCAACTCTTATCCTCAAGTCTTTGTTTTCAAACAAAGTGAAATGGGCCAGATGGATTTGACCCAAGTAATTAGCTCTTCAGTTTTTTTTCTTTTTTGATGATTGATAAGAATTTCTTCCTCATCATTTCATAAAGTGTGGCTGATTATGTTGCCACCGGTGGTTGGTTAGACCAAAGAAAGATGCTAACTAAAGTAGTTCAAAAGAGATTTTTTTCTTTGTTGGAGTTATTCATACACAGCTTGCAGTTTAAATTTCAGACTGAACTTCTCTCTCATCTCCAGAGGAGGTCTCCCTGGATCAAGTTTGGGAGAATTTGCAGCAGTGGATGAGAAAAGTTGCTATAACTATTATTTTTAATCATGTTATTGCATGGATAAAGAAGTCAAACACTTTTAGTATCATACACTTACTCTAGGATTAATCCAGTTTAAAGAATCATTCCTGGCTTATGAATAGTGAGGCAAGAGAAGCTCATTTCTACTTTTATTAAACTTTTTTTTTCTTTTTACTATAAAAAAACCCACAAAAAATGAGAACTTTATTAAAATTAAAACATTACCAAGAATTCTGATGTCTTTAAAGAACTCCTGCTATCATTTTTAACCTACTTCTTTCTAGGCCTTTTTGCATGTGAATATATATCTCCACATAATCACACATAAAATAGTATGCTTTTTTTAGTACATATTATGAGCATTTTACCCAACACATACAGTTTTTTTGTGTATGTAATGGAAGCTAATGGAAGTGAGATAAAATATTTGATGGCTTTTAGCTTGTCCAAAGGAGAAACCACCTGTCTGATCTATGTATTTGGTGTTTAGAAGATTGACTTAGAATAACAAACAGAGTGACTCTTAGAAAAGTGATTGGCTTCTTTCACTCATACAGTGTTTTCCAGGTTCACCCATGTTGTATCCTGCATCAATATTTCATTTCATTTTACTGTTGAACAATATTTCATTGCATAGATGTACATTTTATTTATCCTTTCATCATTTTCTAGACATTTGGATCGTTTTTATTTTTTGGCTATTATGAATCATGCTATTATAAACATTCATATACAAGAGCATATGTTTTCAATTCCTTCCTGTGCTAGAAGTAGAAATGTTGGGCCATATGATAACTCCACATGTAACCCTTTTGAAAAACTGCCTTGCTGTTTCCAGGGGTTGCTCCATCTTATGTTCTCACCAGCAGGGTATAAGGGTTCCAATTTCACATCTTTGCCAGGACTCATTGGGCCTTTTTGACATAGCCATCTAGTGAATATGAAATGATGTCCCATTGTGGTTTTGATTCACATTTTCCTGACGGCTCTTTGGGTGCTTGTTGGCCATTTCTATGCTTTCCTGGGGGAAATGTCTGCTCAGAGCCTTTGCCCCCTTTTAAGTGTTTAAGTGATCATTTCATTTTTGAGCTTAAAGATGTTATGTAATCTCAGTGAGTTCAGGCAAAACATTAGAAGGTGGTTTTATGTGTGGTTCCCACAATCATTGCGAGATTTATATTCTCATGTCTTTTAAAAATATGTAACATAATAACTGAGGGAGCAAGGCCTCATCTAGGGGAACACGTCCCTATGTATTTCATAAGAGCATAGTCTAAAATTAGCCCTAAAATTGTTTTTAGTAATGGTATTTGATTTTTTTTCCTAAAATTGTCAACAGGAGATTTTAATGTTCAAATAGAACTATTTTATTTCTTTAGGATGTTCCAGAGACAAGAGATTTTTAAGCTGTGTTCTGGGGAAGAGTCTCAGCTATTAGGAAGGGAGAGGGTGTCAGAAAGGGTATGATATTAGGGTCAACCAGAAGAGTTCCAGTTTTATCTGTTTTATTTTGGAGGATTATTTGTTTGGAAAAAAGACTGCACAGTCTGAAAACACTGAGAACCAAACTTTGCTTTTATAGTCCAAACATATTTCTCTTAGATATTTACTCAGCCTCCAGAAATTAGGTTTTCACTGTCATAAAGAAAGAGTAAGTGGAGCTATTTCTCCACAGGCATTTGCAGGATATATAGAAATGTGGGGTCAAGTGTGTCCTCTCTTTCCTTTGCTGTCTGATGTGGGCATCTGCCTTCTGGGTAGCAGTGCAGAGATGCTCCCAGGACTCACTTGGCTAGTCAGAATAGAGACACTGCCTAGTTTGCAAAAGGATCTCCTTAAATACGCGTTGGGTGAATGACTAGAACAACCAACTGTCTTGGTTCTTTGCTTTGCTTAAGGAGGCAGACAATAGCCAAATGGATACTTTTATTTTCAGAATGAGTTTTGTGTGAAACCCCAATTTCCCAGACTTCATCAGGCTGTGAGATTATACTTTCTCTGAATGCCCCAGCCATGATGATTTGGGCCCTTTATGCCACCTATTCTCAGTCTTTTAACTGGAATCTTAATTCTAGTTTAAATTTCTCCACCTAATTGTATACCTGAAACCAACTAACAGGGACAGAATATTTACATCTCCCTAATGATAGTGCCTCCCTTCTCTTACTAAGGAAGGAGGCTCCAATCCACTTTCTGGGGAGCAGAGCAAGGAAACTGTTCGCCTTTCATTTCAGTGCTTTCTCAGGACTGATTCTTTTCAGGGTGATGAATGGCAAGAGATTCCATTTTCTTTAGAGTAGTGGTTCCTAACAGGGCAATTCTGTTCCCCTTCCCTGCCCCCATGACACCGGTAATATCTAGAGTAATTTTTTATTGTAATGAGTTAGAGGGGTATTTGCTATTGGCATCTCGTGAGTAGGAGTCACAGATGCTGCTCAATGTCCAATAAAGCTGCTGCATAGCGCCATCCCTAAAAAAAAAAAAGATCCATGATGTCAATTGTGCCAACACGGACAAGTTCTGCTTTGGAGAGTCTCCCTTCTCCTCCAAGAGTGGAAGACTGTCCTTTGGCTCCCAAAAGATATGAGTGGATTGGTCATGCATTATTCATATGCAGGGCTTCAACACTGGAGTCTACACTGAGCTTTAGGAACCTCAGCTTAATGCAATCTGCATACAATGAAGGTGGACTTTCGATCTTTTTCGACATCTTGAGGCCTCTACTCTTTCTCTTATTTATAAATATTTGTACTTGGACATAACATCTCTCAAGAGCCACCATCAATGCATGTAGTCTAAATCCGCGTTTTAAGATAAAAATTGCCCTGTGAAGAAGGTATTATTTTATTATTACCCCACACTCTCCAGTTCATTGGGATCAATTTGGGGTCAATTGGTCTAACATTTCACTTTTTCTAATAAAAGTCCATAGTTAACTTTGAAAGTGCCAATGCCAAGGAAGTGGTCCTTCCAGAATGCAGAAATATTTGTCCCAGTGATGAAATCATGCTTCAGTCTCCTACAGCCTAAAGAACTTCCTTAATTTTGAAATTCATTTCCATAAAGTTTTAAACTTTTCTTTGTTAACACACTTGTGCTTTTCCTTCCCCCATTTGTCTTGGCTACAAAAACCTTTTCCAGGCATGTGGCTGGTTTAGGATGGGGGTGGAAGATAATCTCTGGTAGACCCCAAGGTTATGGCTTTTATACCATTGAGCTACATCATTTGGAAAGCCAAATTACAGGTTCTTAACTTCAGAAATAAGATTCCTGTAACTCTAACCAAGAACTCAGAGGCCAGACCATATTCTAGCCAATTTTATATATTGATTTGTTCTTCAGATTATCTGTTTATAAGATAGTCTCCATAGCTTGATGTGCCAGGGTTTAATTATGAATCGCTAATGGATGGGCATAAATATGTCTATCGAAATAGGTCCTGGACAGGAGACAACAGATATTTTGAGAGTTTTCATTGGATATCTGTGTAATTGCTTATCAAGTACATGAAACTAATTTAGAAACCTATCAATTGAATCTTTTTGATTCTAGTAAAGTAGAAATTATTATTGACTTTCTTCAATGCAGGAAGATGGAATGAGACAATCTTGATAATTCTTTGTAGTTATAAAATTGGTGATTTTGTGATTTATTGTATCTAGTAGTCAAAACTTTTAACAGATGACTTCAGGAGTTATAAATGAAGTCAGATAAAGACTCAGGAAAATAGTCATGGTTAGACCCAATATTACCAACTGCCAGACCAGGATTTGAAAGCAAAACTCTATTTCTACCTAAATTATTTGTGTGACAATGGTAATTTGAAAGGGGGAAGATAGAACAAAAATAGATTATCTGATTGGCAGAGGATTTATAGCATGTGTGTGTCTCTCTCTACTTATATAGGTTTTACTCATTAATTTATTTAAGATAGTTAAAGACCTTTTCTAATCAATAATTATTGACATTGACTGCTTTAAACCCTGTCAGAAAGATAGGCTTGATTTCTTCCTTTTTCTTATTAGCTCTGTGACTTTTTAAATTAATGGAGCATTTTGGGTTTTGTTTCCTGCCCTTTAAATTAATCTTTCTATGACCTACATTTTTCTTAAACCATTTATTCAGCAAGTGTTTATTGGAAGGCTGTTCTATCCAAACATCATGAAGGTCAAAGGTCAAAGGTCAAAAGTCAGCAAGAGCCAAGCAACTTTGTGTATGCATACATAGATGCCCCAGGGTGTCTTCCACTGGCCCTTGACTGGGTGCTTTTTTTTTTTTTTTTCCAAAGTCTGGTTTTGCTCAGTGGGCATTAGATTTGATGCACAAGGCAGACTACTGGTATAGAAAAAAAATGCTAAAACTTCTATTCCAATTTACTCTTTGGACTGTTTCTGAGATAACTTTATTTTAATAATTTCAAACTTACAAAAAAAGTTTCAGAGACTGAGGAGTGGCAGAATGCTTGCCTGCCATGTGTGAGGCTGTGGGTTTGGTCCTCAGCCTTGAAAAAAAAGTAAAGGAAAAAAACAAAACAAAAATAGGTAACAAAAAAGTAGCAAAAATATATCCTTTATTAGATTTACTAATTATTAAAAATTTCTGAATTTCTCTAGTTCTACATTATTTTCCTCCCTTAACATGATAGAGATTTTCTTTCTCATTCATTAATATCTAATACTATATTTATATTTGTATATACACACATGCATCTAAATATGTGTATATATATGTTTTATGTGTATGTATACATATACATACATGCACACATCATCATGCTCCATTGCCCTAAATACATTAGTATTTATCTTATAATAAGAAGGCCGTCCTAATTTAACCATTGTATAATTATTAAAATCAAGAAAGCTAGCATTTATACAGAACTATTGTATAATTCATGGTCCATATTCAAACTGCACCAATTTTCCATTAACATCCTGCAGAGAGATTTTTTCCAGAATAGCACATTGAATTTAGTTGTCAGTTCTCTTTGGTTTCCTTAAAACATGGGGCAGCTCACAGCATTTTTTCAAGATACAGGCTGGCAATTTTGTAGAATTTCCTTCACTTTGATGTTGTCTGGTGTTCCTCATGACTAAACATAGGTGAATCATTTGTGACAAAAGTGCTGTCTGTAGAATGGATGCTGTGTCCTTCACGTGAAAATGGCATCTGTTTTTTTTTTCATGATATTTATTTATCTCCTCAGTGGGGATATGAACTTTGGTCACTTGGTTAAAGTGGTCTTCTAGGTGCCTCCTCCTTTTTATTTTCTTTTGCAATTAATAAGTGACTTGTGGGGAAACATTTTGAGAATATGGTAATGTCTTGTTCCTTGTCAGACTTTTACCCACGAGTTTTAGCACTCAATCTTAGTCTGTTACATATCTATATTTGGTTATGCTTTATAATATATTAGCACATCTATTATTTATGAACGAATGTACATACATTGAAATAGTCAGGTGTACAGTTTTTCTCTTTTTTGACTAACAGTCTTACATAATAAATGTTTGGAGACCTAAATAAATGAGATGGTCAGATTATTTTCTAGCTATGGATTATTGGAACATTTCCGGTTGAATTTTTGATCAGGAAATCTCCCTAATTCCCAGTGGCCCTGGGCCTATTTTCCATATAAATTTGAATATTATTATTTGTCAGTAATATATCAGTTCCTTTATTCTTGCCTTAGATGATGTAGTATCAGATCAGTGTCTGACAATGCAAGAAGAAGGAAGAGAAGCTTTTAGACGTGTGGTCAACAGTGGTGATGACAATACAAATTTGCACACGTTACACAAGAAGGAAGAAATGTGAGGCAAAGAATTCAGTTAGATTCAGTCTAGGTTAAGAGCTAGTCTAGGATAGGATTACCTGACTCCATATGGGAAGTGGAGCTATATCCTTTAGGGTTCTCATAATAATTAAATCTGGACATAGACTGTGTTAGCATCTCATTAGGTGTGTTTACATCAGTGAATTATTTATAGATATTTACTGAGAATGCAATTTGTTTAAGGTGTTGTCACTACTAAGTTCCCTCCGGTACCCTTAGCCTGCTTCCTCAATTCTTAAGTCAGGCCAGCATCAGAACTATAGACAATGCTCTTTGGTTAATTTGGTACAGTGACCCTTCCTATCCATGGTTCCCTATTAATGGATTCAACTGTGGACCTATGCTATGTAGTTACAGTGTATGTTTTTCTTGCTATTATTCTTTTTCTCTCTCTCTATTTTTCCCTCCTCCCTCCCCTGCCCCTTGTATTGGGGATTGAACCCAAGGGCACTATACTATTTAACTACATTAATTTTTTTTAAATTTTGTGAGCTGGGGCTATAGTTCAATTGGCAGAGTGCTTGCCTTGCATGCACAAGGCCCTGTATTCAACCCCCAGTACCACCAAAATAAATAAATAAAATAAAAATAAATAAAATTTGAGATAGAGTCCCATTAAGTTGCTGAGGCTGACCTTTAACTTGGAATCATCCTGTCTCAACCTCCAGAGTAGCTGAGATTTCAGGCATGCATCACCATTGTCATTATTATACTGTTATGCTATATTATAAGTACAATATAACAATATTTACATAGCATATTTTTGTATTATCATGAGTAATCTAAGGATTATTTAATGTTTACAGGAGGATGCGTGTGTAGATTATATGCAAATAGGACACCATTTTATGTAAGGCACTTGAGAATCAGTAGATTTTGGTGTCCCTGGGTGTTCTGGAACCAGTCCCCCAAGGATACTGATGGATAACTGTATATTTGTAAGGACCAGCAAAAGGCATGAAAGTCATATCTGCAAGAAAGGAATTGGGATTTTTTTAGTTCAAAGAAAGTCAGGGAAATAAAGGAAGATAATGAATGAATTTGGAGGACAAAGATTCAGTAAGAGGCAAACTAGTTCTTCTCCCTACAAGACAACAGACAGAAACTTAATTTATAAAAATTATAAACTGATTTTTTTTCTAAGTTACTTATAATTTTGACAATTTGTTATACTCTTGAAAAGATGAGTGCTTTGGGCAATTGAAGGACCTGTGGGGCCTTTTGTATATGTTTAATATATAGGATAGGTCCAGTAGAGTTGAAAAAATAGGAAATGAAATTTTGAAGCTAGAAAAATAAGTCATTGAAGGCAGATGGGTAAAAATTTAGAAGAGCAGAATGGAACATGCCAACTTCCATTGGACTATTATGGGATCATTTGATTTCTTTGCATTGAATTCCATGCTTCTCACGGTCTTGTACCCTGAATCTTCAGAAAGGAGCTCATTGCCAAGCTGGACCAGGCAGAAAAGGAGAAGGTGGATGCTGCTCAGCTGGTTCGGGAATTTGAGGCTTTGACGGAGGAGAATCGGACACTGAAGTTGGCCCAGTCGCAGTGTGTGGAACAACTGGAAAAACTTAGAATACAGTATCAGAAGAGGCAGGGGTCATCCTAACCTAAAGTTATTAAATGTGAGCATCAGTGGTTACTGACCACTATGTACCCGCGGAAAGATTTTTATTTTAAAGAGGTTGGGAGTAAAATCTATTGCTTCTCTATTATCAACATGGAAAGTATCCAGAATGTGTTTCATGCTTGCCAGCTTCTAGCTTGAAAGAAGGGATATTTTAAGTGAGATCATTAATGAAAAGCTATTACCAGTATATATTTTCAGAGATCAGAATTCTTTCCCAAAGATATATAAATACATATATATATATACAAATATATTTTTTTTCTTATTTAGGAAGATAAGATGCTACTGTATACCAGGATAGAAAGTGATATAACTAGACTATTGACTGACCCTACTCAGAATCATGAGCCATGAAACAAATCAGTAAAATACTCACTGTAGTTCCACATCTGTGCATTTTTAAATTTCATGCTTTTACTGGTTCAAGTCTGCTCACATTTAAACCGACAGACACTTCTCTGCATATATTTATGTTCAACAGAGTCAGATGTAATCCTTCAGTGATTAATTGTCCTAAGAATAAATGGTTACATATCCTGAAAGCTTTCTCATGAAAGTATTAGCAGAAATCAGGTGCTCATTTGCCAGTGCTGACTTGCTACTGTAGTAAAGAAACAGAAAAGGCTGTATTTTCTTTACTCTGCATTAACACCTGGTAAACAGCTCAGCCTCTGCTTGTGTGTGTTTGGGGGGGGGTGGGCTTTAGGGAGGGAATTGGGGAGTGAAAAGATATGCTTCAGACTTTGCTTTGGTGAGTTTCCATGAAAACATCAGTGAAATTATGACTATTACTTTGGATTTAAGGATATGTTTTAGACCAGTAAAAACTAATAGGAATATGTGAGTAAATTCGGAATAAAAATGATTTTCCCCTTGTTCTAGCTATCACCATGTTTTCCCAAATTGATATCTTTGTTATATGTCCATTTCTATTCATGTAACTTCTTTTTAATTAAACATGGAACAAAATTGTCACATTGTCTTTTGCTCATTTCTTAATTCCCTTTATGCTGAAAATTAGGATTGCCTAACGCTGGTTAGAATTTATTCTTGGCTGTATATGCTAAAAAAAAAAAAAAAGATGTAAAGTACCCTTTCTTGGAAAACCTGTGGTTTCTCATGCAAATAACTCAGCTCCAAAACTGATTATGATGTACTTGTGTCTTGAGGTATTTATGCACAAAACATAAAGAATAGTTTATTAAAATAATAAAATGACCTTGGATAGATCAGTGGTTCTCACCTGGGAATGCCTCCAAGGGACATTTGGAATGTCTGGAGACATTTTCTTTTGTTGTTGCCACAGATGAGAAGGAGGGTGCCCTGGAAGCTAGAGATCAAGGGTGCAGCTGAACACCCTAACAAGATACAAAGAATAGCGTGGCCCAGCATGTCAATAGCACCAAGATTGATGCACCCAGGGGCAGACTAATCACTGGGAATTTTGGGTAATGCTAAGGGGGAAGCATATTGCAGGGTCATGGGTTTCTTGCCTTGGTATGCGGAGTCTCTGTTATGGTTTGGATATTGAGGTGTCTCCCCAAAGTTCATGCAAAAATGTTCCGAGATGAAATGATTGGATTGTGAAGCTGTAACCCAATCAGTCCTTCCTAGTTTGCATGGACTGATTGGGAGGTAACTGTAGGCAGGTGGAGTGTGGCTGGAGGAGGTAGGGTGCCTCTTCCCTGCAGTCCCTCCCCACTTCTCATTCTTTCTGCTTCCTGTTGCCATGAGGGAAACAGCTTCCCTCCACCACAGCCTTCCACCATGATGTGCTGCCTCATCTTGAGCTCAGAGCAATAGCTCAGTCATCTATGGACTAAGGCCTCTAAAACCATGAGCCCCAAATAAACTTTCTCTTCTTTAACTTGTTCTTGTTAGGTCTTGTGGTCAATGTGATGCAAAGCTGACTGAAATAGTCTCTGAAGCCTTTAAGCATCTTTATCCTAAGTTCCTTATTTGTAAAATGAAACTTTTCGGCAGATCTCAAAGTTTTAATGCCACGTGAATCTATTTACCTTTATTTCGCTTTAACATTTGACCACAGGTGAGAATCCCTGTGATCCTAGCAGAACCTTCTCTTCTTTGAGTAACTTTGTGGCTTTATATATAACATAAAGGAGATGTTGTTCACTAAGTTTATACAAATCCTGGGTTAATGAAATGACAGGAAGCAGAGTAACTTATCTTTTCAAATATAGGGATTCGTTTTTGGTCACTGCTCATCTGAAGAGCATTGCATATATTTGTAGAATGCACACAGCTACAGTACAGCCTTCTGTAGAAATAGGGGGTAGAGAAATGTAGTTCCAAAATCTCTTTGGTCTTCCACAATGAAAATAATTTAATAGGGTGGAAGTATTGGAATTCCACTGATATTATACTGAGGAATCACCAAGTAAATAGTTTTTATATCTTTGCCTGTCCCCGCCTGAGGTTTTACATGTTTCCAAAAGACAGACAAAGCGAGCATTCCCCTGAGTGCATGTGTTTCCAGCAGGTTTTTATCCACTAAAACCCTGAACATCATGCATTTTATGGCAAGTCAGAGAAATCCAAAGGCAGAATTTCTTATATTATCAGTCTCATCATTTCATTCATTTGATAGTTTCCAGCAATTTTATTTACCACTGCACATTATCTATATAACACAGATCATTTAAGCTTTTTTCCATCTTTAGGGATGGGGCTGTAGCTCAATAGAGCTACTTGCCTAGCATCACAAGACCCTGGGTCTGATCCCCAGCACTACCAAAAAAATAAAAATAAAAAAATTTATTGGCAAACATATTTACAATATTTTTTGGTATGAACAGTAATGATAATGTATATAGAGCATTAAAAATCAACACACATCATTATCCAAAGTACATGTATGAAGACACGAATTGGGTGTCAACATACTTTATATACACACAGAGATATGAAAAATTGTGGTATATATGTGTAATAAGAATTGTAATGCAAAAAAAAAAAAAAATCAGCACAGAGTTCCTAGCAGTATTAAGGTGAAGGCACTTGCTTTAGCGCTAGAATTATAGGCAAACACTTAACTTATATTCTGCAATTGATTTACTAAAGAATCTGCTATTTGTGTGGACCTGAAAAGAATGTCATTATGTGAGGCAAACAGTCAAACTGTAAGCATTGGCATTGGTAGAGCATGTTTCTTTATGTCACTCCTTTATCAGGACTTGGATGTATTAGTAATTCAGTACAAATAAGCAAGTAAAGGGGATCTGGAATTCAAATTCAATTCACCAAAAAAAAAAAAAAAAGGATTTTATACTTATCAAGAGCAGGGCAGAGCAACAGCAATAGAGGTTACAAAAATGAATGACATAAAGACTTGAAGATAACCAGTCTAGCTACAGTGTTTGGAATAGATTGTACTAAATAGGGAATAGACCTTTTGAGGATTATAGGAGGCTAGTATGAGCATGTGTAAGAGTCTTGGAGTGGTAGCAATTAAAATGGACTAACAGACTAAAAGGAATGGGAAATAGTTAAGATGAATTAGAATCCACCTGGCTTGTAATGAATTGCATCTGTGCGTTAAGATGGAAGATGAAGAAACATAACATTTAAAATGAACCCCCATCTGTGCCCCTCTAGACCAGGTGCTATATATGAATGTATCATTTAATTCTTATAACAACCCACCTGGTGGCTGTAATTACACACCCCCCAAACCAGGAACTGAGGTTATAATTGGTACAAAGTCCTCAGCTCTGGGATTCAAGCACAAAGGTTTGTTGATTGGTTGGTTGGCTGGTTAGTTCGTTCATTCATTCATTCCTCCAATACTTACTGAATGCTCATGCCCTCCTAAGCTTCCTGGAAGGGACAAGGGACACAGAAGAAAACAGTAAAAACAGGGATCCTATTCCTAGTAAGGAAGGTGGACGTTTACTTAAATACTTACATAGGTATTTTTAAAATATATCCAAAAATTCTCTGAAAAGGTGGAGACTAATTTCTCTTCTCTTTAGTGTGAATCAGACTTAAGGATGTGTTTCTAGAAAACGGAGTCAAACAGAAGAGCCTGGCAGAAGAGCCTGGTAAGAGTAGGTCATCAAAGACATTGGAGCTTCCTTCTCAGCTGCTCTCTTGGATCCATGCTCTGGGGTGAGCCAGGTGCCATGTTGTGAAGAGACTCAGCGAGGCCATGGAGAGGCCCATGAGTAAGGAACGGATGCCTTTGGCCCATAGTCTTGTAAACAGATCCTCCAGCCCCAGGTGAGACTTCAAGTGGCTGCAGGCTGGCCGACATCTGGAGTGGAACCTAATGGAAAATTCTGAGACAGAACCACCCTGCTAAATTGCCCTTGGTTCCTGATTCTCAGGAACCTTGAGACAATAAATGTCTGCTGTTTTATGCCATTAAGTTTTGGTGTGATTTTTAATGTAGCCATAGATAATAAATATGCCAAATAAATGGGGTAAGTGCCAAATAGGAAAAACAACAACAAACTATAGTTTATGAATGCACACAAAAAAGGAATCTGAAAGGAGGAGTCTGAGATGGTTTTCATAATGTAGTGACTAATGAGATAAGATTCAATGGATAAGTAAGAGCTACAGACACAAAGAAGGCAGGTAGAGGAAGAGGGTCTAGACTATGGAATCAGGTGCAAAGGCCCTGTGACACAGTCAGACTTGAAGGTAGGCCAGTATATCTGAGCATGAAGAGGTAGGAAGAATATGGTACATGATGAAGTTGTAAAGTAAGGCAGAAACTTGAAGATCACAAGATCTGTGGCCTGAATCCTGAAAGCAAAGACAAGAGAATTTTAAACATGTTATAGGGATAACAATTTATTTGCTAATATGTTTTAAGAATTTTCTTTTGTAAGATGCCTCATTTTAAGTTGCTTAGAGTGCTATATCAGGTTTATACTACACATTTTTAGATGGGTGGATATATGGACAGATAGGGTTATTATGTACCTTACGTAGAGTCATAGTGAATATTTTTCTCTTTAGAGAACAAATAAGCCCAGGCTATAAAGTAGCCTGGCAGAATAAAAAGAAGAGTCGGTCTCTATTCTTACTATTAATATATTTAATTTGGTGACACCAATAATCCAGCTGTTTATGAAAGATTTCTATTATCTCCTGTTTTCTAATCCTTAGCTCATGTTTCAAAGATGCCAAGCTCAGAGAATTCTTAAACAGTTAGAACTTAATTATTTAAAACAACATTTTCCCTTTCACTGTTTTTCACTTTATTTTTTATTGATGCATTATGCATCATTTTTTATTGATGCATTATACATCATAGTGGGTTCATTGTGATATATGTGTACATACCATCACTGCTAGTTTAAAATAAATAAATAAATAAAAGAGTGAGATTAATCAGAACTGGGAATGCAAATCACATCAAATGCAAGTACAGAAATATATAAAGGTAAATAGATTAAATAACTCACAGAGCCGAGAGCATCATCCTTTAGATTCTCTGAATACACTCCAGTTCCAACATTCTATTTTCACTAACTGGCATCGTGGTCTTTTATTTCTCATACTTACAATCAAATTCTCCCTGAAGAAAAACTTATTGTACTTTTAAGAGTTTTCAGACATCATGTCACAATCATATCCATCTATTTTGCTCTCTGAAACTGCAAGTGTCTGTGTTGGACACACACACACACACACACACACACACACACACACACACACACACACTTCCCAGGCAGCTCTGGAGGCAGAGAGATGAAAAGGAGAGGCTTTTACAAGCGTGAACTATTGAGGCTGTGATAATGACCTTGAGGTGATGGGATGGGCTGAGTCACACAAGCTGGAAAACAAACTTTCTTTCTTTCTTTTTTTTTTCCTCTAAGGAGTTGGGCTTTTAAAATCTTTTTATTGGCTGTTTATAGACTAAGGAGTTGAGCAGCCTTGTGAGCATCAAGACTGAGTCAGTGTGTGTGAAGAAAAAGCTATGTTTTTCCACAGCCAAGAAAGAAGGAATTTGCGACTGTCAATGACTAGAGTCTGTTTTATCTGTCACGGAACATGTCTAGGCAGGGGCTGTTTTCTCAGGTCAGAGTCCTGAGAAGGGAGAGATAAAGCAGTTGTAGGACAGGGTGAAGTTACATGTGAGACAGTCCCCTCAGCTCCTGAGGCCCACTCATTTCTCATAAATGGAGTAAGTGCTGAATAAGCTGACTTCCCCCATCATTCCTGTAAATAAGGATATGACTCACAAACCCTGCAATCTTCAAAATGCCATAGATACTATGATGATTTGATTATTTAAAAATAACTGAGGAGGAAAAAAAAAAAAAGGAGAACTCGGTCATGGGTAAGTTGGGGGTGGTTTTGTTTGTTTTGTTTTTCATTTGAATTGCATTGTGTCTAACCCTAAGTGTTCTGAGAACATCTAGTTTGCCCAAATAAATGTTAGGGATTTATTGATTCTGGAAACTAATGACATAAATGTTCTGGTTGAATGTCAGATCCCCAGCCAGAAACAAAACAAAAGACTCACCACCCCCAAGTCACTGTGGTCGGCTGGCAGTTCTCAATGTGGTCCTATGTTTTGAGGACTGACAGCATGACTTGAATCTGCCTCCAAGCTGTTGCACAACTATTTCAAAATAAATGCAGATATGTAGGGCGATAATGATAATTAGTCGTGGGGGTGATATTAATAATTTATGTCAAGCCCACTAGAGCATTTGTTGATTTCCAGCAAGCTGATCCAGAAAGAGGGGAACAAAGGATCCCTTTATTGTTAGGCAGGTGCTGAAGCTCCCGACGCAGGACTTTCTGGCAAAACCAGGCTCAAGTATGAGATTTAGGACAAAAGTGTTGGACGGGGACTTTCTATTTGCCATGTATCTCAGTCTAATCCTACAAAAGTCAGGGTCTTGGTGGGGAAGAGAAACACACTCAAAAAGGGGTGACTCAGAGCTCAACAAAGGGGCCAATTACTAAGTTGGGAGCAGAATAAAGGGAAATCAGTAGGGCTGTGAAGGCCTTGGGGCTGGCCAGCTCAGGAAAGCCAAGGGCAGGCACAAGAGGAGAAGCATTAGGACCTGGACTGGGCTGTGACTATGGGGGAGGGACCCCAGCCCACCCCTGCCCTGACTGTCCTTGGGGACAGCCCTTTGGTGGGGAGCAGCTTGCTTTCTCTTGGCCAAGCCTTCCCAGAAAGCAAGAACATAAATGCCTTGCACCCTCTCTCCTTCTGTCCCCTCATCTTCTTCTGGTGGTTCCAAGGCCGACTAGAAGCAAGAGACAGGAGTGTTGCTGTGATCCATACCACCAGACCCCGGGGGCACTGAGAGGATGGGAAAGAGAGTGGACGGTGGATCTTCGGGGGTACATGGAAAGTCTCCAGCACAGACTGATGAGCTAAAGAGATGGGCATGCTACATTAGCAAGCAGAGAACAGGATGGCCTGTCTTGTGGTTTTAATCCTGTGACAACCTAGCAGTAAAGCTCCATTAAATGTCTGGAAGCCTGAGCCAGAAGGGCAAGCAATGGCTTTTCCCTCAGGATGAACACAGGTACAGTTGCCTAAGAAAATACAGCATACCCATTGAAAAACTGAATTTCAGAAATCAGACAAACAAGGAATAATTTTTAGTATAAGGATGTCCCAAAGATTGAAAGGGCTATACTTACCCATTTTTAAAAAATTGTCATTCATAGGAAGTCAATTTTAACTGAGCATGTTGTATGTTTGTAAATACAGGCAACCCTAATTAGGAGGCTGGTTTGGAGAAGGTTCTGGAAGTGTACCCTTGTAATAGCTCACCCCTCCAACCTGGTGCTCCATTAATGTATGCTTAGAGGAGAAAATGACCTGGAAGTAGAATATGTTAAGGCATCTCTGAAACCATGATCTTCAACACCAGTGTTATATTTCTAGTAAAAAAGAAAAAAAGAAAGAAGAAAAGAAAAAAGCAAAAGGCAAAAGAGAAAGAAAAGAAACACTGGTCAAAGGTTTTAAGGTCAAATAAAACCTTAAAATCAGTTGTCACAGGTGTAGTGGCACATGCCTGTAATCTCAGAGACTCTAAAGATTGAGAGGCCAGCCTCAGCAACTTTGTAAGGTGACCCTGTCAATCAACCAATCAATCAGTAGGATGGGGATGTAGCTCAGTGGTAAATCACCCCTGGGTTCAATCCCCAGTACATAGACACACAAAAAAGAGTTCTCACGGCTTGAAGATTTCTCCTGGCATTTAATACTAACATGCATCAAGAAACCAATAAAGATGTTTCCTTGCTTTTTCTTCTTTCTTTTCTTTTTCTTTTTCTTTTTTTTTTAATCACAATGAACAAATAACAGGCTCAGTGTCCCTGTTCCACTGGGACCATGGGTCTCCATTGAAATGCAGTTTAAATTTAACAAAGCCATTTTGATGTTCGTCACACTATAGCAGAATTTCATCATTATCTCATAATGTTGCCTTAAGGCTAAATTTACATTCATAAAGATGCTTCAAAGCTCCCCATAAATGTTTGAGAAGAGATAGCATTCTATTTAATAAGAGATTAGATTGTCCACTTGATACTGAATAGTTTTGCTTAGTTTAATATAAAGAGTCAATTAAAACCAAATTATCATCTAAGCAGGGACAATCTTAGATTTTTCAGAGAGAAAAATGAGAATAAAAAGAGATGCCTTCTTTACTTCTCAGTTAGTTTTGGAAAGTTCCGTAGTAATGTTGTGAAAGGCTGTGCTGACGGAGCTCTGCTGTTATCCTCACTGTAGACTTGGTGGGCTACCCAGCTCTTACTTTTTTCTGAATACTTATAGGTATTTTTTTTTTTCTAATTTGTTGTCCAATCTGTAATGCTATCTTCTGAGCAATGGGAGTAAAAGGAAGGTAAGGATTGGAATTAGCTGCCAAGGACATAAACCCATCAATTAACAGAGGCTTAAGCAAGACAGAAGTGTATTCGTTCTCTCTTGTAAAAGATGGGGGATGTGTGGTCCTGGGCTGATATAGAGGTTCTGTTACATAAAGTCCTCAATTTCTCTGCTATTTTTGATGAGTGTCTTTCATTGTTATGGTCCAAGTGGGCAGCATCCATGTTCCAAGCTGCAGTGGAGGAAGGAACAAAGAAGAGGAGGGCCAAAGGAGTGGGCTGGCTGTTCTGGAAGCTGCTGTAGGTGCTTCTAGTTCTACACTTTCATGGTTAATTTTGTGTGTCAACTTGACTAGGGCCCAAGGTTCCCAGCTATTTGGTCAAACAGTATTCAGTATTGTGCATGCGTCTATGAGGGTAGGCTGGGTAAAGCAGACTGTTCATCTTAATATGGTTAGTCTCCAACCAGTTGAAGACTTGATTCAGGTAACTTTGGAGTAAGAGGAAACTCTTCCTGCTTGACCATCTCGACATGACTTCTTTCTTGTTTTGTTTTTTTTTTTCTTTTAGACTCATACTGAAATCTTGGCCTGGAGCTTGCTAACCTTTGGGTGGGAACTTCGCTGTCAGCTCTTCTGGGTCTTCAGCTTGCCAGCTACAGGTCTTAGGACTTCTCTCTCTATTATGGTTTAGATATGGGCTGTCCCCCAAAAGCTCATATGTGAGACAATGAAAAAAAGTTGAGGTGAAAGGATTGGGTTATGAGGGATTTAACCTAATCAGTGCATTAATCATCTCATAGGGATTAACTGGGTAGTAACTACAGTCAGCTAGGGTGTGGTTGGAGAAGGTAGGTCATTGGGGGTGTGCCTTTGGGGAATATATCTTATGAGCTAGGTTTAATCTCTCTCTGCTTCCTGGTGGCCCTGTCCTGAGTTGCTTTCCTTCTCTATTCCCTTCCACCATGATGATCTGCCTTACTTTGGGCCCAGAGCAACAGAGTTGGCCATTTGTGGACTAAGACCTCTGAAATCATGAGCCCTAAATAGACTTTTCCTCCTCTAAAATTGTTCTTGTCAGGTCTTTTGATCTCAGAAATGAAAAAGTTGATTAAAACAAGTCTCCATAATCACATGAACCAATTCATTGTAATAAACTAATATCTACCTACCTACCTATACAGTTTTTTTTTTTAATTAAGGAGGAAATTGACAGTATTACCTTCCAACACTTCAGCATCTCATGTCTCTTTTAATCACATTGGGTAGCAGTGTCTTCCTGTATTACCAGACCAAAGTTCATGAAGCATATCTATCAGATCCAGATTACCTCATTTTTACTATCTATCCAGAGTATTTTAAATTCAAATGTCTTTATAAAAATAAAATATTTCACTTTGTCAGCTGATACACTTGTTACATGTGTGTGTAAAACACTGAAACAGGTTATTTAATTTTCTCTAATGGTAGAAGTAGAAGTGAGGGTTATTAGCTTTGTACAGCAAATAATAAGCTCCTAAATTATTGGCATTTCCTTTTTCTACCATTAGACAAAGTTTGTCAAAGGTGAAGTTTGACAAAGAAAGGTTTTGACACAGTGCCGAATTACTTACTCATTTCCTAGAGAGGGGATTTTGAAGCTAGTCCACTGTCTAAGGGTAGATTTCATCTTGGTTTCAGAAGCAGCTATCTATATTTTTGTAAGAATTGCTACTAGGCATTCGCATCTCAAGTGCTACATAAGAACCAATTGAACGAGGCCCCTTACGGTTATTGCTTAATATAACCCTTAAGGTTATTGCTCTGTATTTCTTGCTTATGGTTCTTTCCATCCATGGGGAGAAGAGGAATAATATGAAGCATCAGTCTGGCTTGCTTGTACTGAACCATCAGACTCATTAGGTGAAAAGTTGAATAAACATTTACTTTTGACTTAACACTGGTACTGAACTGAAGAAAGCTTTACTCCGTATCAGGACCAACTACAGAACTCTCAGGGCACTGTACCACATGAAAACATCAGGCCCCTTGTTTCAAAAATTTTTAAGAATCTCAGGACAGTGACAGAGCATTGAAGCCAGATCCCTTCCAAGTGAAGGAGTGGGTGACACTGCACAGGTAGCACACCTGTGACGGGGGTGGGGGGGTCTCTGTTCAGCGTTATACAGTTCGCATCTTGACGACATTGAAATCCTTACACGTCACCCCAATTGGAATAGGCCAAAATCATAGAATTTGCAGGGAAATGGATGGCATTAGAGCAGATTATGCTAAGTGAAGCTAGCCAATCCCTTAAAAACAAATGCCAAATGTCTTCTTTGATATAAGGAGAGTAACTAAGAACAGAGTAGGGAAGAAGAGCATGAGAAGAAGATTAACATTAAACAGGGATGAGAGGTGGGAGGGAAAGGGAGAGAGAAGGGAAATTGCATGGAAATGGAAGGAGACCCTCAGGGGTATACAAAATTACATACAAGAGGAAGTGAGGGGAAAGGGAAAAAAATACAAGGGGGAGAAATGAATTACAGTAGAGGGGGTAGAGAGAGAAGAGGGGTGGGGAGGGGGGATAGTAGAGGATAGGAAAGGCAGCAGAATACAACAGACCCTAGTATGGCAATACGTAAATCAATGGATGTGTAACCGATGAGATTCTGCAATCTGTATACGGGGTAAAAATGGGAGTTCATATCCCACTTGAATCAAAGTGTGAAATATGATATATCAAGAACTATGTAATGTTTTGAACAACCAACAATAAAAATTAAAAAAAAAAAGAAATCCTTACAATACTCTCATCTCACCCCTCCCCAACGAGTCCCCAAATCTTCAATTTCTTCCACAATCTTTCCTTTTGCACAATACTTACAACAGGAGAGGGTCTCATGATACTATGATTGGGTTCTTGAATTTCCCCTCAAAGCTCATGTATTAAAGGCTAGGTCCCAGCTGGTGATGCTGTTGGAAGGTGGAGACTTCACAAGTCATGCCTACTTGGAAGAAGTGTCACTGGGGGCTTCCTCGGAAGCGTTTATTTCGTCCCTGAGCTCTTCCTTTCTCTCTCTCTCCCTCTTTCTCCTTCCTGTCCACCATGAGGTGATCAACTTTCCTCCAACACACCCTCTGCCATGAGGTTCTGCTTCACAACAGACCTAGAAATAACAGAAAAGGAGAAAAGATCGACCTGGATCATGAAGGATGATCAAGCAAATTAAAAGGATGTACTCTAATCAAAGTAGCTTCTGACTTCCTTATTTCCCGTGATACTATAAGGGGCTTCTCCAGAAACAA
Organism: Callospermophilus lateralis; assembly: GCF_048772815.1. Classification (NCBI taxonomy): domain Eukaryota; kingdom Metazoa; phylum Chordata; class Mammalia; order Rodentia; family Sciuridae; genus Callospermophilus; species Callospermophilus lateralis. The sequence continues at coordinate 14,598,925 of NC_135314.1, read as the reverse complement.
GACAAATACTACATACATATACCTGTATCACATTGGGTAGCAGTATCTTCCTGTCTTACCAGATCAAAATTCATGAAAGATATCCATCACATACAGATTATTTCATTTTTAGTATCTATACAGATTATTTTAAGTTTAAATATCTTTATAAAGATAAAATTTGCTACTGTGTCAATTGACACACTTTTGTGTTTATATGGTCCTGTGTATAACTCACATATAATATATAAATTATATATGTAATGTTATATACATATATATATATATTCTATTCTTGTTTTTGAAGAAGATACACACACACACACACACACACACACACACACATAAAGATAGAGAGTATGAGAAAGAGAAATTTTTTAAAAGAAATAGGCTCATACAATTATGAAAGTGAGAAAGTCCTAAAATCTGCAGGGTGACCCAGCAAGCTTGAAACCCAGGAGAGCAGATGATGTAGTTCCCAAGACCAGGATGCTCAGGGCTCAGGAGGAACTAATGGCTCTGTGTACAGGAAGTAGGCAGGAAGAATTCTCCCTACTTAGGGGACAGCCAGTTTTTTTTGTTCTATGAGGGCCTCAAATGATTGGATGAGACCCACCCAAACTAGGTAGGACAATCAGCTTTACTCAGTCTACCTGAGTAAAGGGTCTATGCCAGTGTCTCCCCCACATAATAATGTTTGACCAAATATTTGGGGCTTCCATGCCCTGCAATATGACACATGAAATAAATCAACATAGATAATCTGTTGTTGCAAACTCTATATAACATTTACAATGTCTAGTTTCACATGTTAATATAAAATTTCTTAGGGAAAATTAAATTTAGGAAGTTTATTTGAGCAAAATGAAACTAAATCAACTTGCAAATTGGGAGGCTCTTGGAACCAGAGCATGTTCTGAGAGGTCTCAACGTGGATGATCTGATAGCATTTGTAGAAAAGTAGCAGTGAGATATAGAAAACAACTTAATTGACTATAGTCAACCAACCACTCAAATGGTTACATCTTTACCAGTTAATTATTTATAGCTTAAATAATTAATAGGCTACAGGATCTCTTATGACCAAATAAAGTTCAGTAACAGCAATTTAAACTCCGTATTTGTTTGACCTATTGGACTCAGTGATGGTGTCCAGTCCAAATCCATTGTATCTTATGAAATCTGATTCAACTCATACGTAATGCATCAGTCCCAGCCAGATGATTGGGCAGGGTCTGGTGATGCTGCATATACTCAAGGCTCAGCCTGCTGGGCACCCTGCCCTCTGCATCTTGGCCATACTTGTCAACAGGCAGAACTAAATCTTTCTGTCTGGGCAAATGTTTCATCCAGTTAATTGGACTTAGATATTAGTCTTCCTTAACAAATATTGAAGAAATAAACCAGGAACATTTTACAAGGGTCATACATTGCTCAATGTTTTCATTTTTTCCAAATGTTAATGTCAAAACAGCATCTTTAGCAAAGTTGATGAAAAAGAACATTAATGATGACTTACCAAAGATGTGATGGTGTGAGAAATATTATTACCTTCTATGGCATTTGTAATCTTAGTCCTTCCCCATTTTCTGTTACAACATCAGTTTAAAACTATGGCATCAATGAATAATGAAACAGATACTTAGAGCTTATTGATGATCTAGGAAAGAAGTGGAAGTGCTTGTATGTAACCTTTTCTGAGTACTTAGTAATGGTTGTTACTAACCTTTACAGCATCTTATTGCCCTTGAGCTTCACAGCAATACTGTAATACTATTGCATGCATAAGTTAATACAATGATACTATGACAATTTAATGTGCATCTTGCTGAGTTTCACAATGTTCTTTTGCTCATTTCTGGTCACTCAAGTAGCAATGGGTTATTTTGAAATCCAAATTTGGTTTGGCTCCAACATCTATATTGTTTCTATGATTCCACACTTACAAATAGGCGCTCCCAGGTAAATGCTAATTACTGAGCACCTGTGGCAGGTAACACTGTGGGATTAAAAAAGAGGGAACATCTAGTTCTGTCTTGGGGACATCAAAGATGGCTTTACAGGGAGGAAATGCTTGAATAGTGATTGACAAAATGATCTTACCATAAATCTGGTTAATAGGAGGTCATGTATGAAAGATACAAGTCAAAGAAATATGAATAGTTGTACAATCAAATGTGGCTTTTCATTTTAATTAGCCATCTCTAGGTTTGTGCAATGTTTTACTAAATGTTCCACACTGAAGACACAAAATACTGTACTTGCTTTCCTTTCTACTAAACGCCCACCAGCATCATTAGTCACATTCATTAAATAATCATTAGTTATAATCTTCATCTCTTTATATGATTATACTTCAGTGCTATTTTTTTCCAGCAGTACTACATGTTCACATAGAAAAATGTTTTAAATTTCTTTATAATTCTGTAACCTATATGCATTGTTGTATATTTGAGTTAACTAAATTCTTGCCATATAATTATTTCAATTACTTACTAACTACAATGGCATTATAGCTATAAAATATCCAATTCTGCAATTACATGGGATTAAAGTCAATGTAAAGAAAGGCCTGAAATTTTAGCAGCATATTTCCTAGAGAGAAGCTGCTGAATTATTATTTCTATAATTTTTAAAACTACAATTATTATGTATGAAGCAAAATGTTTTTCAATACTTTGCTCCCTCAAAAAGTGTTAACCAAATTTCAATTAAAAAGACCAAAGAAGGGCTGGGGATGTAGCTCAAGCGGTAGCGCGCCCGTCTGGCATGCGTGCGGCCTGGGTTCGATCTTCAGCACCACATACAAACAAAGATGTTGTGTCTGCCGAAAACTAAGAAATAAAATATTAAAATTCTCTCTCTCTCTCTTTCTTCTCACTCTCTCTTAAAAAAAAAAGACCAAAGATTTTGTTTTGAATATACTTCTGTGAGAGGGACTACTATTATTGTCCTCTTATTTTTATTTATTTATTTATTTATTATTTTTGTGTGTGTGTGTGTGTGTGATGGAGATTGAGCTTAGCTACCACTGAGCTACACACTCAATCCTTTTTATTTTTTATTTTGAGACAGGGTCTCATTGAGTTGCTTAGGGTCTCCCTAAATTGCCCAGGCTGGCTTTGAACTTGAGATCTTCCTGCCTCGGCCTCCCAAGTAGCTGAGATTTATATGCAAGTGCTAGCACCTAGTTTGCTGTCCTCTTTTTAATCATGTCTAGCTTCCAAATCCTCCTTCCAAGAGTTCCTGTTTTCTTCCTTTGGTTAATACTCACCTATTTTCCCCAGCAATTTATTTATGTGCTCCCTTAGAAGCAATGCAGATTTTTCTTATACAGAAAAAGCTATTTAAAAACACTAGGGCACACTGCTCTTCACTAGGTACTTGTGAGCAACCATCAACGACTGTGGCAGCCCCAGAAAGAAGGGTGTGATGCTGGACTTGGAGACAAATTTAACAAAGAAACTAAAAGTAATATATGCCTTAGAGAATCATGTAAGCTTAATGTTTATACTCATTGAAGGATACATTTTAAGTAAGGATAAAATGATGCTTTTCATGCAATATGAAATTAACTTATATCAGAGAACTTCACTCAGGAATAAATGATAAATATCACAATAGATATCACAACCAATTCAAAAGGGAGCCAACATTTTTAGTCAGATAAGCAATGTAAAGTGAATTTACAAATAAACCCCAAACTGGTCAATATTCATATAAACCCAATTTGCATTTTTATGCACAGGAATTATTTGTAAAATGATCACTTTTCTTCAATTTCTGTTTAAAAAGTAGTAAAATAGCTTAGAGACAGAAGCAAACACAGGTATAGGAAACTCAGCTGGATGAGTTAGGACACTTAGTAAATTTGAAAATGTTTCTCAATTGTTTCTTATGTATTCCATTTTTTTTTTTTTTTTTGGTACTAGGGATTGAAGTCAAGGGGATTCTAACACTAAGCCACATCCCTAGCACTATTCTGTATTTTATTTAGAGACAGGGTCTCACTGAGTTGCCTAGTATCTTGCTTTTGCTGAGGCTGGCTCTGAACGCAAAATCCTCCTTCCTCAGCCTCCTGAGCCTATGGGATTACAGGTGTGTGCCACTGTGCCTGGCTGTATTCCTTCTTTATAAGGTGATTTTGGTGCATCTGACATCTTTGAATGGTTAAGTGAATCAAGGTACAGAAATTAATTCGGGAATAAAATTAGTCATTGGGGCATATAGGGAAAAAATACAACTAATTTTCTCTTCCCCCTTCATAGCTCTTAGCTGGAACAGACCCCTATAACAAAAGATAAATTAACAAGAGAAAAACAAACAGAAGTTTAATAACAAGGATGTCTTATGTATACAGGGGAGATAATAAGGGAAACTCAAAGAGGGAGCAAATATCTAAGAGGTAGCTTTGAACTGAGCCTAAGTACTATCTTCTACTGAAGCAAAGAAAGATGAATGCAGGGAAGGTCAACCATGGTTTAAATTGGTGTCGTCTCACTTGATAAGAGTTTCTGGTGGTTAGTTGTCCTTCTCCTCCTGGTATAGAGAGGGAGACACTCTGAAAAATGAAGATTTCCTTTAAAGGCGTGAGTTTTCCTTATCAAAAGATAACTTTTACTCCTTTCAGAGCTTCTCAAAATATTCCTCATGCTAAAGAGCCATATTCTATGGGGCATAATCTGGCCCCCTACAAGTCAAATATATACTTAGGAATTCCTACAGGTTGAAAATATATTCAGGAATTTGGGGTGGAGATTCATTTTGATAACCTAAAAATCAATAATTGGAGGATTTAGTGTTAACTAATTATAATTTGTCACAAAAACGAAAATGTTGTTCTATTTTCTAAACCTGGTCCATGAACTACAACAAGCCTTCCGAATAATTACCAGAAATCTCCTTATAATTCACAGATCCACCTCTGTAATAATAACGATGATAATAACAGCACTAGTAATGGCAATGATAATAATAATAATAATAATAATAATAATAACTAAGATACAAAAGTGGCGTTGATCTAATTACATGTGCCAGGCACTTTACTAGGCATTTCACCTACACATTTTACACTTAATTTTCATAACACCACACAGAGTGGATATAATTATGCCCACTTTATGGAATAGCAACCTCTGGCTTCCTTACTCTCAGCTCTTCTTTTCAATAAAGAAGAAGAGATTTTAAGCAAGTAAATTTTATTGAATGATTGGAATTACAGTATTTCAAAAGCAGCAGCATTCTGTGGACTAAACAACTCCCCACCCCACCGCCTTTTTTTTTTTTTTTTGACTCTCATTTCCTCAATAGTTGGCTTCTTTTCCTTCGGCTGTAAGTTATGGATGGCTTTGTATTGCTTGCTGATGTTTCATCTCTGTGCAATGCTTTGAACATCTCTTGAGATACAAAAACCTCAATTATTTCTCTTTTTTTTTTTTGTGAGTGGAGAGACTTGAAGAGGGCTTGAGTGCTTTGCTTTCACAGATTCAGCGTCTAGCCCTGTTGACTTCTAGCCGCTCAGAGAGAAAACATGGGAAAGAGGCATGCAGTGCAATTACAAAACAAAGACTGTTTGGGGAACTGAGATACTATCTCCACTAGCCACTCTGGGAAGCCAGCTGATGTTCACCCTCCCTCTCTTCTTTGCTCTCCTCTTTCTCCTTTTCCCTTTGCTCTTTTTATCTGCATTGTATGCTTGGAGAGTCACTGAGTGCCTGACGACACAAAAAGAAAGATGCCTTCATTTCTGCACACACCAAGGAATATTCATTTCAGTATATATTTTTTTAAAATTTTTATTTATTTATTTATTTATTTTATTGGTTGTTCAAAACATTACATAGCTCTTGACATATCATATTTCATACTTTAGATTCAAGTATATGTTGCATTTATTTTATAGACGAATGTTTCTTGTTGACCCCGCAGGGGTGGAAAGGTGGAATAGCTTCCCTTACCTTCAAAAGGGTCCTGGCTGACACTCCTATAGGAAAAGGTACCTCAACAAGAGAAAAACGTAACACATTTATTGAATCCAAGTTTTATGTGACTTGGGGGCCTTCAGAGTGCAGACCTAAAGAACAAGGCAAAATGTCCTGTCACTTTTATACTTAGATTCAATAAAGCATGGACAGCTAGGTAGAATGTGATTGGACAAAAGGGTGGGACCTCATGGTAACAGAGTGAGCAGGGAGACCCAGCAAGCCTGGAGGGATTCTTCTTGGCCTGTCTGTGTGGTATTCCCACCTCCTAGGCAGAGGGCAGGACTCCTTCTTGGCAGGAAGTTCTTCTGATCTTCTGTCTGTCTGATAGTCAGACAGGTCAGAGAATGTCTTTATGACCAGCTATGACACAGAAAGGTAGAAGGGGAGGGTGTAGTAATATTTTTAAGCTTTATAGCTCGCGTCGAGGAAAAGGGGTTCTGGTTTCTGTAACTCACCATGGGGAAGAGGAATTCTGGTGTCTGTAACTGGCTTCAGGTAAGAGTGAAGGTCGAGAAGCGAGAAGGCAGAGAAGGTCAGAGAAGCCCTGGTTCTGGGCTGCCTCTGAAGCCTTGCAATGCCCTTTGGTTCAAGGTCCTTGGCATGCCCACACACCATATTTTGGGGCATCCTTTACTTAGCCCCATCACCACACAGTTACAGTTCTGAACTCTCCTTATCTTGCTCTGCATTTTTATGTCCTTGCTTTGCATCTTTGCAAAAGGAAAACAAAAAGCAATCACCACCCTACGGGCAGCCTCTAAAGACAGACAGACATCCTCCGCCGGCCTGTGAGCTTTCTCCACCCTACCCATGGAAAGGCTTAGAACAAGGAAGCGGCCTGAGTCACTGCCATGGCCACACCCTCAGGAAAACCCCTGCTCCATCTTCCTCTTGTGCCAGGCGGCTTTTTCACAGGAGCTAAGTTCTCAGTGCATAGGGTTTTCTGTAGGAATGCAGCATCTACTTGGTTAGGAACAGCAACAAAATAGAATGAGACCAGATTTTTAAAAATCTAGAAGAAAGGTTCTGTTCGTGAGCTGGTGGTGGTTTAGCAGTGGGAATGTAGTTTCCATTTTTTAATGAACGGACCCTTTTTTGGTTGTTGGGAAGCTCTTCTAGACTAGCCTACTCAAGCATGTCCTACGCCACAGTGCCCGAAGGTGCCAGGCATCTTGTTTCTGTGGGGAAGGTACCATTCAGCTTTCCAGTTTGGCTTCCAGGAACATTTTCCCATCCTTCCCCCAGGTGTTAAAAGCTGGTGGGGGGACCCCCTCTAATCCAATGCTGGGTAATAGAAAATGGGCTTCTAGACAATCCGAGAAGGTGACAGGAAGAGCCTGATTCCTGTGGTGAAGGAGAGAAGGCAATCTGAAGCACCTGGCCAGGCCATTGCTGTCACTAAGAAGAGGGAAGAGGGGAAAGGCAGGGAGAAATGTGGGACGATGGGCAGGGGTGGTCCTGGTGAGGAACAGAGTGAAGGGCCTTCTAGAAGTTCTGTCGTCCAGGAAATCTATGTTGAATCTTCAAAAAGAGGTAAGAAAGCGCGGGTCCTTCCCCAGGGAGCTCTTTGCGCCCCGCCCCCAGCTTAGGTTGACACTGATTTAATTTTACTTTGTATCACATTTCTTGATGTCATGGAGGGAACCTTGGATTGATTTTGGTCTAAATAAATAATGGTGACTTTTGAGACACTCACTTGACCTGGGAAGTCCTTAGCTTCCAAACTTATGATATAGAGGTGGGCGGAGGGTGATTTGGATTGTGACCTTGAAGGTTCCTTCAGCTTTTTAGTGATTCTGAATCAGATATAGCTGACTTTTTGTTAAATGTGTGGGTATATACGTTTAATTGCCATCCATTGGCTATCCCAGAATGAAAATTCAACTCCAAATGACCAAGCAGATGACTGCAGTGGAGGAACTTGAAATTTGCATCATTATAGTTTTTAAAACATAAACTTATATAGAACTTCACATCCCATAGTATTCATCTCTTTAAAGTATCCAATGCAGAGATTTTTTTTCAGTATATTCAGAGTTGTGCAATGATCACCAATATTTAATTTCAGAACAATTTCATTCTCCCGAGAAAAAAACTCTATGCATTAGCACTTTCTATTCCTGCTTTGCTCTGTCCCCTGCCAGTCACAAACCTACTTTCAGTTTCAATGGAATTGCCTATTCTGGGGTATTTTTTATAAACAGAATCATACAATAGGTGGCCTTTGGGTTCTGACTTCTTTCACTTAGCAAAATGTTTTTAAGACTCATCATATGATAGTATATATCAGTAATTCGTTTTTGTGGCTGAATAATAATCCCTTGTATGGATATATGACATTTCATTTATTCCTCTAACAGCCAGTGAACATTTGAGTTGTTTTTACTTTTTAGAGACTATGACAAATGCTGTTATGAACATTCATCTACAAGTGTTTGGGTAGATATATGTTTTTATGTCTCTTGGGTCGGGGTAGGAATTGTTAGATACCTAGGAATTGTTGGATCACTTAATAACTTGATATTTAACTTTTTAAACATATTTAAAATTTTGAGGAACTCAAAGTAGCTTCATAGTTTTACTTCCCACTGTGTTTGCGGGTTCTATCTTTACATCCTCCCTAGTATTTATTTGAATTATTTTGATTATAGCCGTCTAGTGGATGTAAAGTGGTGTCACACTGTGACTTTTATTTGCATTTTTCTAATGACTAATGATGAACATTTTTTTCATGTGCTTATTGGCTATTTGGGTGTCCTTGAAAAAATATCTGTGAAATTCTTTCCACCTTAATTGGATTTTCTTTATTTTTGAATTGCAAGAGTTCTTGATAAATTCTGTAGTCACATCCCTTTCAGATATATGATTTGTAAATTCTTTCTCTCATTCTTTGTCTTCTCACTTTCTTGATTGTGTCTTCAGAAACAGAAATGTTTAGTTTCTGTGAAATCTAATTCATCTATTCATTTTTGTTGTGTAATATCTAAGAAACACTTGCCTAATTCAATGGCATGACTATTTACTCTTGCATTTTCTTCTCAGAATTTTATAGTTTAAAATTTTTTTGCTTTCTTTTTGGTATTGGGGATTAAACCCAGAGTTGGTTTACCACTGAGCAGTCCTTTACCACCAGTCCTCTTTAAATTTTTTTTTTTTTTTTTTTTTTTTTTTGGAGACAAACTCCCGATAAATTCTGATAATTTCCTGAGCCTGGCCTCAAACTTATGATCCTCCTGCCTCAGCCTCCTGAGTTGCTGAGGTTATAGGCATGTGCTACCATGGCCTGGCTGAATTTTATAGTTTTCCCTCTGACATTCCTAATATACCTTTGTGTTAAACACTGAGAAATATTATATTGAAGAAATTGTTTTTAAGTCAATACTTTCAAACTTCTTTAAGCGTGGAGAATTTTTATCACTGATGTATCTAATTGCATCTAATCTGGGAAGGGCAAGTATAGATTTGAGGTGATCTTCAGAATTTGATAATGAAGAATCCCTTAAAAAATACCAAGACTGTGGTGTGATGTGGAGTCCCTTCAAGCCTCCTTAAGCATGTTTCCATAGCATAATTAAAATAAAACCAAATATCTCACAGTGATCAAATGAAGTAAAATAGGTGAGGACCAGTCCTGGTGACTGTTTGCTACAGCCTTGTTACTCAAAAGGCGACTCATAGAAGTACAGCAGGGACATTACTTAGGTGCCTGTTAGCAATGCAGACTCTCAGGTCCTCATCCAAACTTCTTGTTGCTTTACTGTGGCAAGATTAATTCCTATGCATGTGGAAGTCCAGAAATCACTGAGACAGCATGTCGTTTTTATCCTTCTGACAGGTCTTAGGCATGTTCCTGTCACCTCGTTTCTCAAACTGCTTACTCCCTCTAGAATTCCTTGCAATGCTCTTCCTGGAAATTAAAAATCGTTACACTTCATTTCATTCCAAACTTTTGTTCCTTTTTCCCTTCTCTGAATTCTAATGTCATCGGTGATTTCTTTTATGTCAATACTATGGCTGGCTCTGGGAAAATTTTAGAAGGACAATAGTAAAAGTTTAGATTTTTTTTTTTTTTAAACTTCCTAAATCGTTGAACACTGCCAATCAGTTTTCCAGCATCAGTCTTTCTAAGCCTTTCTTCAGTTGTAGGAAGGAGCTGGGATTGTAGGTATATCAATGATCCCTTCCCATTTAATAAAGGTCTCTAAGAAATAAAAATGTAAGTTCTCCAAACAGGAAAAATAACATTCTTTATTGCAATAGTCTAATTTCAGAAGTCTGACTGTCGGAACCTTAAAGTGGCAGCCACAAGAAACATCATGAAGAGCGTATTCAGAAGTCTTTAGCAAGGTTGCTTCCTTATTGTCCTCACTGTTCTGGGATGGGGACAAAGTGTTGCTCTGTGAGTGGCCACATTGCTTGTAAAAGGACTTCGTCCTTTCAGTCTCCTTACAACCAACTGAAAGTTAAAAATAGAGTCATAACGAGAATTTACACATTAAACACAGATGGCTTTCCACTGTAGGAAGATTGAATAACATATTCTTACTAGAGATTAGAACAAAGTTCTGAGATGGACACATCTTCACCATACAATGAAAGTGGTTTTTGATGATCTAAGCCTCTACATCTTTCTGGAGGAAGCAGTTAGGGACAAATTTAAATTCGGACAAAGATTCATTGAGCTGATCCTTTGGCGGGGAAGAAGAGCTATATAGTGAAACCTCAAATATTCAAAACTCATAATTGTTCTTGTTCCAAGTAAATAACAAGTCTCTAGGCTTTATCAGCCTCTATGGTGACAGAATTCCAGAAATATTACTGAAAGTTCTGTCTTCAGTGCTCACATTAACATCTATCCATGTCAGTAAATAATGTAGCCTTAATATTTTAAAATATGAATCATACAAAAGGGAAGTGAAAATGTCTAAAATGGGAAAAGAATGTCATACAAAGAAGTGCTTTATGTATTTAGTAGAGAAACCATGAAAACTTCTGAGAAAAAAAAAAAAAAAAAGCTAAATGCATGAGATGACTAACTCAACACTCTAAATCCCCCAGGGCTGAATTTTCATGGTTTGCCAGATTTCTGAATAGTGTTCAGGCTTCTAGGAAGAAGTTTTGCAACTCTGGATTTCTGCTTGTCTTTTGGCCCTAAAAGGCCGTTTAAAAATAAAGTATCAAGGGAACTCAGCCTCTTCTCTAAAATGAGAAATAATATTCTGCTGTGTCAAGCTTCTGATATCACAGAACTCCTTACTTTACCAAAAGCTCAAATTCACTGAGGATTAAAATATTAAGAACTTAGTCATGCAAAGAGAAAAAAAAAAAAGAGTTTTGTTCTCAGTTCCAAAAATGATTGTTTCCTAAAACCCTGGGATGGCGATTGTCCAATAAAACTTTTCTATAATGATAAAAATGTTCTGTGTATCTGCTGCCCAATATGATGGACTCTACCAAATGAATGTTTAACTTTTAAAATTTTTCAACTAATTAGAATTTAAATTTCAATAGCTAAGTCTGGCCAGTGGCTATATTACTGGGCAATATAACACTAGGAATATTTTGTTTCCATTGTTAACATAAAATTTAGAGCAGTATTTTTATTACGAAAGTTATTTTCTAGTTTACATATACAGAAAGAATAAACTTTTATATATTTTTGTGCTATTCCTTAGAGTTGTTTTCCTGAAAATAATAATATAAATGCTCCATTAGATGATGTTATATAAGTCATAGAAATGCTTGACACAAAGTCCAAAGTACCTCACACAGGTGGTCTGTGGGGAAGGCTTGACTGCTGTGTAGAAAGAGGATTGGGGAAAACATGGGCACAGTCAAGGAGGTAGAATCATTGCTGGTACCCTAGATCTACCATATTCTGTTTCCTTCTAGTGTGATTTGTATTTGTTTGAGTGAAACCTTTGATTTATTTTGTAATAAAAAAGAATTACATATTTTTAAAATTTTTTTTAAATTTATTTTTTTAGAAGAAGTTGGACACAATACTCTTATTTTATTATTATTATTTTTTTTTATGTGATGTTGAGGATTGAACCCAGGGCCTCGCATGTGCTAGACCAGCGCTCTACTGCTGAGCCACAACCCCAGGCAAGGATTACCTATTTTACCTTCTTCTGATTGTGGCTTAAATTTTGAGATAAGACTAAACAAGGAGACCCATTTTTTAGAAGTGCAACCTGACTGCCTGTAGCATACCACAGGCCAAGCATTCAGAGAATGAACTAGAAAGAAGACCTCTTCAAGCTCTTTCCTTATTTTCAATGGAATGCTAATAATGTGTCTTGAGACCTCCTCTTTTTCTCTCAGGTAATTTTTTTTAAGTTTGGTTTGTTGTTATGGTCTAGATGTGAGGTGTCCACCAAAAGCTCATGGGTGAGAAAATGCAAGGTTTAGAGGTGAAATGATTGGGTTGTAAGAGCCTTAAGCCAATCAGAGCATTAATCCCCTGATAGGGATTAAGGGGAGGTGGCAGGGTGTGGCTGGAGGGGGTAGGCCATGGGGGTGCCCTTGGAGTTTGCATTGTGTCCCTGGTGAATGGAGGTCTCTCTCTGCTTCATGTTGACATGTTCCCAGCTGCTTCCCTCCGCCATCCACTTCTGCTCCGATGTTCTGCTTCACTTCAGGCTCTGAGGAATGGAGCTGGTCATCTATGGACTGGGAGTTCTGAAACCATGAGCCTCCAAATAAACTTTTCCTCCTCTAATTGTTCTTGTCAGGTCTTTTGTTCACAGCAGTGAAAAAGTCGACTGAAACATTTATATACCACGCAAAGAAACCAGTTTCAGTATTTGATAATCATGTTTTTAATATATCTCATTCCTTCAAACTCCCTGTCAGATCTCCCTTTCTTGATTCTAATTTATATCTTGTCTTACAGGTTCTGTTTTCAGTTACTGTAGAGTGTGTTAGTCAGCTTTTTGTCACTGTGACAAAATACCTGAGACAAAAAACTTAAAAGGAAGAAAGTTGATTTTGGTTTATGGTCTCAGTGAAGGATCACTTGGCCTTATCACTTTGGGTCTGTGGTGGCATAGCACTTTATGGTGGGAGCACAAAGTGAAAGCGGTCTGCTCACCTCACGGCAGCCCCAAATCAGAAAAAGACAGAAAAGGGCGAGGGTCCCAATATTATATTCCCCTCAGTAGCATGCCCCCAATTACCTTCCTTCCACTAGGCCCCACATTCTAAAAGTTCTACCACCAGAACTCCAATAGCACCATAGACTGACAACCAAGCCTAAATTTAGCCTATGGGCCTTTGGAAGAACGTTTAAGATCAAACCATAACACCAAGGAAAAGCAAACTTTCAATCACTCCCCCAACCTGATCCCATCTTCTAAGGCTCAGGTCTGTTGAGCTTGAGATCCTACAGAGGGGAAAAGGTGTTTTGGTCAGCTTCTTTGCTCTTCCCCACCACCTTCCCTTCATCAGCTGCCTGTTGTCTTCATCAGCTGCTGTCTCGGGTCTTCAGGGTAGGATGCAGGAGGATTGGTTGGGTGGCAAAGTCCAAGTTGACTGTCACTGTTGTAACTGGGAGTTTCCAGCCCTCCAGGAAATAGATGCCCAAAGGCACATTCCATACTTTTTCTCACCAGTGGTTTGTGAGAATGGCCAAAGGGCTCTCACCCTGCCTCACTGTCTGGCTTCCAGTATCTTCTGCTGTGAAGTAAGTTGTGTGTCCCTAGATGACAACGATCCCTGCTTTGCAACCCCCTTGTGTCATAGAAGACCAACCCCCAGCCTTTTCTGTAGGGGTTCCGTTGCCCTGTCAGGAGACCCCTTGCACAGGGTCTTTTCAAGACTTCCCCAGATGGCTACCTTCCCTAGTGTTCATTTTCCCCAAAGCACACAGAGTCTAAAGTATCAGCCATCTCTCTTCATTCTGCTCAGGAGGGATCTCTAGCCAACCTCACATTAGACTTTTCCAGACGAGAGTCAGGACCCTGTTCTTGGTTCACACAGAACTAGGAAATTCTACCCCAGTTTTTACAAGCCCCTCCACTCAGGGTCCATGCCAGCTCCACTTGGCTGGCATCTGGCTGGCGAGGGGTGGGGGAGGAAGGGGGAGGGAGTAGCAGTGATGAGCTGTCAGGCTCCCCTCTTGCTAGACACCCGAGTTTCTACAGCTAGTTCTGAACACTCTCGGTTGGCACGTGCTATGGACTGGATGATGTTCATGTCCCTCTAAAATTCATGAACTGAACCTCACGTCTCCAGTGTGAGGTTAAGGAGGTGAAGTGTTTGGGAGGCGGTTAGGAGGTGAAGCCCTTGTGATAGAATCAGTGCTCTTATAAGAAGAGACCCTAGAGACCTCTCTTGCCCTTCCTCCATGTCATGTGAGGACATGACCATGAAGAAGGCCCTCACCAGGAACTGATTCTGCTGACAGTTTGACCTTGGACTTCTCAGACCCCAGAGCTGCGAGAAATTTCTTTATACAAACCATCTGCTCTATGGTGATTTTATTATAACAGCCCAAGTGGACTGTAACAACCTGAGAATGGAAGAGAAGCACCCCTCCTACTCAGGGAAAGATAGGGCGAACCTACAAAGAAATCCTTATGGATCTCCCTACTCCTCTGGTGGGAAGCTGAAGGAAGGTGGGATAAATGAGCTTTGAGTAGTCTTTCAGCAAATCATGCACAGGTGCACTAATGCTTCTCTATAGGACCTGAAACATGGTGCACTGTGGTAACACCCTCCTCACTGACAGAATTAATTCGGATCTAGTTGAAACAATCTTAAAATTATAAGACATACGATTTTAAAAGAATAAAAATATACTTAAAATACTTTTCTTAATATTCAGGGAAGATATTAAAATGAAAATATACAATATTCATCTTCTATTAAGCATGGATCACCTTGGAGTAGTCCATGTTGTACTCTAACATTGAGGAAATACTCTCACAGGATTTAGGTATATTTACACTTTAACTATATTGAAGTAAAATTATTTAAAAATATGATGGATGCCGGGAAGCAGATTGATTTGCTGGCACCCAAATACTAAATATGAATATTGGAATGTCACAAGTTGGACTTTAGATGGATTTTTAAGACTTTATTCTGAATTAATATATTTGAAAATAAGTACGTTTAATATTACTTAAATAATAGAGTAAATGCTATTTAAAAAAAATATGATGGAATATTACTCGGCCTTAAAGAAGAATGAAATTACGGCATTTGCTGGTAAATGGATGGAGCTGGAGAATATCATGTTAAATGAAATAAGCCAATCCCAAAAAACCAAAAGCCGAATGTTTCCTCTGATATGCAGGTGCTAATTCACAATGTGGGGTGGGGCTAGAGAAGAACAGAGTTACTTTAGGTAGAGAGGAGTGAAGGGAGGGGAGAAGGTTAGGGGGTAGGAAGGACAGTAGGATGAATCAGACATTATTACCCTATGTACATATATGACTACACCACCAGTGTGATTCCACATCATGTACAACCAGAAGAATGAGGAATTATACTCCATTATATATGATGTATCAAAGTGCATTCTACTGTCATGTAGAAAAATTTTAAAAATGGGTAAGCAGAAACTAGAAGGTAGGAAAGCTGATCTCTGAGACTATCCACTCATGCTTTCCTCTTTTTGGTAAAATCCCACTCCCTTCCTTTGGCTACTCTGCATCCCTTGCACCTACCAAACAGAAACAGGCGTGCACACACATACACTAACACCCACTTACAGACCCCTAAATACAGGAAAACAAGCCCTGTTCTTTGTGCTTCCGGTGTGTTCCCTGGTGCTCATTCTGTAACATATAATCCACCCAAATCTGCCAGTGTGGTGCTCATGCTTTGGATCTTTCCTGTCTTTTAAACTGTGGCCTAATTTGTCTGTCTTTTGTTCTGGGCTCTTGGGCTTAACTTTCTATTCAACACACAGAAAAAGTCATTCCCACCAGGATTCACGGTGGAAGGAACCACATTCACTTGTGGTACCCATCAGGTACCAAATGCTCACTCCTGACAGGTAAACAGCCTTTGAAAATTCACTGAAATAATCCCCAGGAGTGCCTTTAACTCACTGGAATTTAAGGCACGATGGCAATTAAATTCTGGAGCTAAGGACTTTTTTCTCTTCAATTCGTATCATGAAGACAGATTTGCAAACCCTTTCTCAGAGATGGACACCTACTGAATCAACAGGTTTTGGAGGCTCAGCCAAAAATGAGACAAGATAAAAAGTTTTATTTTATATACTGTTACATAGTTGAAATTGTTCAGATTTTTAGACATTTTAAAAAAACTGCGTGATGTTTCTACACTTTGCAAGTAGAATTATTTATCAGTAAATTTCAAGTGACTTTTTAAAAAATGACTTGAATTTCATGGAGATGAAAGCTTCATTTTCTGTAAGTTTCATATTAAAACTTTTCCTTCTTTCTTTACTCTTCATTAGCCTTCAGGAATGGAGTTCTCACCCTGAAGTAAACCATGTAAAGCACAAGACGCTCCTCTGCCCCCTCCAGCCTAAGGCACTGCGATCTCAGCAACAATTATTACAGCAGAAATGCAGACAGGAGTCAATTTTTGACTGCTGGTTGCCAAAATAAGCTCTTAAATCCTTCCAGTTTCTTTTCAGCACGTTTATTGGTTAACTCCTACTCATTTTTGAACTACTTTATATAGATATGATTGACACACAAAAAGAAGCACATTATGTATACAACCCTGATGACTTTTGGGGATAGGTATATAGCTGTGAAACCATCACCCAGAATTCATGCCACAAACTCCAGAAACTTGTTCATCATCTTCAAAAGTTTCCTCCTACTTTCTTTCTCTTCTATATATTCTTCTTCTAATTATTATTATTTTTGGTGATACAAATCCTTAACATAAAATCTATTCTCATAACAAATTTTTAAATACACAATACATTATTGTTAGATTGTGCAGACTTAAGCACACTTCTCATCCTTTATCACATGGCTCTGGTCTCCTTTCTCCTTTCTGGTCTTCTACAGTTTCTGGGACATTCTCCTCCCTTCATGCCTTCACTGTGTCAACACATACCTGTATCGCAGTATTTAACCTACATCTTGAAATTATCCTTTTTACTCCTTCTCAGCCCTCATAATATTCTCGGCAGGATATATGTCTTATTCACCTTTATATCCCTCCCCAAAGTTCCTATTTCAGTACCTACCGCTTGGCAGGTGCTCAATAAATGTTCATTGAACAGAGGGAAACAGGAAAGATCGAGACTTATTCCTAATCACTTTTCAGATAAGAGAACTAAGATTAATCAGTAAAGAGCAGGAGAGTAAATATTTAATGGTTTGTTGGTGTCTGGTCTCTTTAATGCCTTTTCAACTCTGCTGTTGTAGTGGTATAGCAGCCATCCAAATAGGCAAACAGTGGGGGGCAAGGTTATGTAAAAAAAAAAAAAAAACTTTATTCACAAAAACAGATGGCATGCAGATACTCACAGGGTTCTAATCAGTTCTTGTACTAAAATTAGCGTGGTTTGCTGACTTGACCCAATTCCTCACCTAGATTTGTTTGTATATGACAGAACTCCAAGTATTTTTCATACTTAAGTGACAGTACGTTATGGTGGAAGAGTAAGCATCTTAATAGTTTGCTAGTGGCTTGAGGATCTGATGTTCATTCAAAGATGTGTAATCGACTACCAAGAGATGGCTCCTCACTAAGAAAAGTAACAGAAATCCCCACCACTGGGATGTTCTTGTGAGCGGGAAGATACAATTAATATTAGCTGCTCAACCAGATAGTACTTTCCTAAGAACAATCTGTTCCTCTTAGGTCTTTTGGGTTAATAAGGACATGGATGCTTTAATGGACATGAATTATGTGCTTAATAAAAATTTAACGCTGGCTTACACAAAGGAAGTGCTCATTATTCATAGATTTATATTCATCTGCATTCTTTTAAATTAATGCCTATTTCCGAACTATTTCTTGACAATACTAACTTCCTCTGGAAGGCCAGTCTGCTCACAGGCCTCATGTGGTCCAAGCTGAATCTTTCCTTATACGGGTTCTTCCCCCAGAATGTGGGGGTGGTGGAAGGACAGATTCCAAGATCTCTAAGGTCCCAACCAGTCCTCAATTTTATAAGCCCTTTTCTTCTCTCCAAATGCGTCTTTTCTATCCCTGTCCAGCCTGGTCTGGGAACATTCAGGCCACTTCAGGCCACCGTATATTCGACAGAATGTTTTGTTGTTATTTGCCGGTCTGGGGATAAAACCCAGGGGCACTTTACTCTGAGCTGCATCCCCAGTCCTTTTCGAAAATTTTGAGACAGTGTCTTACTAAATTTCTTAAACTGGCCTTGAGCTTGCAGTCTTCCTTCCTCTCCTCCCTTGTCCCAGGGATTACAAGCCTGTGCCACCATGCCCAGTGGGATGATCTTGGATATTAAATTCGAACATTTCCTTTTCCTTCTATGTCTTACTGTCACTTGAACCCAGAGGCTCCCCACGCACGTAGTCAACCCCTACCTGTGCATTTTCAGACACTTGCTTGGGATGACCATGTTAAAACTGAGGCTGAAACCAGGAGCAGAAGACAGCAGAAGGGAGACTGGGACATGAGAGGAAGTGGTGGAGGCAATGGAGTTTTCAGACAGGAACTCAGAAGGGAGGAGCTGTGTCAATTTAGCCCTCAGTAACTCATTGCCCATGGACAAACTACTAAGAAGGTGAGTTTTTTTTTTTCTTTCTTTTTTTTTTTTTTTTTTTGGTTACTTTGTCAGGGAAGGAAACATGAGAGAAACACAGAATCATCCTGGCCTAAGTGGAACTGATCACAACAGTTGGAAATTTCCCCGTGAGATGGAACAACTGTGGATGTACTACCATTACACACACTGCGTGGCCTCTAATGTTCGTTATCGTTTGTGAGTTAGATTGTTTTTAAGTACTTTGCTATTAATAAATTTTATCAAATGGGTAGAATAAGACAAGCTTTGTACAGTCATTGTGGGGAAAAGAGAATGTGAATAATACTTGTAAAGTTATCCTGAGTTACAGCATCCACAATAAAGGATCATTACATTAAAAGCTCCCTGAGTGTTTGAGTCAGCTTTTTCATTGCTGTTTCCGAAAGATTCAACAAGAACAATAAAAAGAGGAAAAATTTATTTGGCTTGTGGTTGCAGAGGTCTTGGTCCATGGATGGCGGACTCCATTGCTCACCTCCAAGGTGAGGCAGAACATCATGGCAGAAGAGTGTGGCAGAGGAATGGAGCTCAGAACATGGCAAACAGGAAACATAGAGAGCTCCCTGTACCAGGGACAAAGTATAAACCCCAACACCTGCCCCCAGTGACCCACCTCTTCCAGCCACACCCTACCTGCATGTAGTTACCACCCAGTTAATCCATATCAGTGTAATGCACTGATTAGGCTAAAGCTCTTGTAGCCCAATCATTTCATCTCCAAACTTTCACTAAACCTTAACACCGAGCATTGTTTTGTTCTTCTCTTGTATCCCACAATGACTTATATGAGAGTGGCATCAACCTCTGTGCCCACCCTTTCATGTGTTCCATTTATAACTCCTTTATACACATCATATTGTGTAATGATTATTTATTTATATGTCCTGCTACTCTGTGAGCACTTGGAGGAGAGAAAACACCCTATTTTATTTGTGTCTATATGTCCAATGTCTGCGGCATAAATGCTCTGTGCATTGGGAGTGGCCCTGCAGTTTTGGAGTCCTGCTGGTGTTCACAGGGAAATCAAAGTTTAGAATTCTGATAAGTTTATTTGAATGTTTCTCAGACCTGTAATTTCTGCTAGGAACTAAAGACGTGATCTTCTGTGAACATGTTTAGCGTGATCTTCATTCTCTTGTTCCTCCTCTTTCTTTCCAATCATTCTCCAATTCCTCCCAAAGAGAACGTTCTAAAACAAATCCATGTGTTGCTTTCTTAGGTAAAACTCCTCCAAAACTTCCCCTAGCTAAGGAGTCTCCCTTACACAGTTTCTCTCTTCATTCATCTTCTCCATTCTTCCTTCATCCCCCATTGACACACATCCCTGTACCCCTGCTCTCCCTGCCCACCTGCCCACTTTACAGATCTTCAGCTATGGATGATGATCTGAATGGACCTTGCTGTGCTGAGTTCTGGTCTGCCTTTTTTTCATCATCATTTTTATTATTGCTTCTTCTCTCTCTTTTATCTCCTTGATTATTCATACCATTCTTATTTTATAGTCGTGCTGAGATCTATTAAATCTAGTATTTGTGATATGAATTTTCCTTTTTTTATATTTACTCTCTCTTTCTCATGGTCATAGTTTGGTGTGTGTGTGTGTGTGTGTGTGTGTGTGTGTGTGTTTGTGTGTGTGTATGTTTTTCCTTGTGAGAATTATCTTCAGCAGGGGTTGATTCCCTTCCCTCTGGGCCATGAGGGTAGCACCCTGGGTAGTAGAAGTCCCAGTTTTGCAGGTTTTTATGGCTTCATGGGTTAGAGAAGCTCTGTGCCAATGTCTTAGCTGGGGATCTTGATATCATGGGCATAATATGAATTAGGTCCTCACATGCATGCGTGCTTTTGGTTTGGGGTTTTCAGATTTTGCCCCACCCTCAACCCAGGCACATTACAAGCTTCTCTGTTACTTCTCTGGGTAGTAGAGTGGGTGGGGGAGCATTTCCAGTCTCCTTCTCACAGGTGGGCCCAGTTAGGTACAGAGGTCTCAGCTGTAGCTTTCCACCTCGCCTAGACCAGCATCCTTATCCCCTACTGCCTGCACGTTAAGACTCAGTCCTATTGCTAAGAAGGGCTGATGACCTCTTGGGAGATTGCTAAACCAGTTCCATTTACTGCTCTGTATTGAAATTTTCCTCTTCATTTCTTGAACGTCTTGCTGGTTTCCTCTTCCTTTCAGGCTTGGCTGTGTTTTCTGTGCTGCTTTATAAGACACGTGAGATTTGTCAGATTGTCCACTATTAGGCTGCTGGAGGGCCTCCGTGCTACCTGCTGTGTCACACTCATGTCCTCCTTTATGTATAATGTTGCGTCCTCAGAATATCCCAGACCCCATGGGAGCCTTGCTCAGCTTGCAGGCCTCAGCCTAAGCATCCTGCATTGATGTGCTTGGATGATGTACATGACCCTTTACTTCTTCCTGAAGATTCTGCTTTATTTATTTTCGTGTCTTCAGGCTCCCAATTAATGAATGAACACATGAAGTGGGGTAATAAAGAATACTGAAATTCAATAGTTCCTCTGTCTCTGCATTTATTCCAGGTTTCCATAGGAGGTCATGTCTATAAAGATGTAAGAAAGTCAAATTTATTTTATCCTATTTGTCTTATCCTGTGTAAAGAAGTGTGAGGTGTGCATTTAAAGTAACACCAGCAATCACACATAGTACCCCCCATGTGCCATATAGCCACCAGGTATGTTAAATTAACACATTTAATTTTTACAGGAATCTTGTGAAATGGATACAATGATTATCTCTTCTACAGATGAGGAAACTGAGTCCCGAAGGGTTGAGTCTGTGCTTATAACCAAAACATTAGACAATTTCTCAATACCAGTGAGGGAGATAGAAGGAATCTTCTGGATTACTTTTTTAAAAAATTTAAATTTATTTATTTATTATAATTTGTCATACATGACAGCAGAATGCATTTCAATTCATAATACACATACAGATATGGATCCATAAATTTTTTTTAAAATATGCATTTGTAAATTAAAAGTAAATAGTTTTTTTCTAATGATTTACTCAGGCTTTTCTTAAAATGCTGTCATGTGAGAAGATAACCACTTCACCCAGTAAAACATCTTGCTATTTAACTGAACTGATAGGTCTAAAAATCCTTTCAGAATTAAATCCAGATCTCAGATGTAGCTGTTGAAGCACCTGCCTGCCTTTTTGTTTTCCTTCCTTATTCATAGGAAAAAGAAAAAGGAAAAGGAACAAAAGCAACAACCTCTTCTTTGTCTTCCTAAAAATGTAAGCTGAGACTCGATTTTCAGAAGGCAGTTAGTAGTACATCCTTTTTCTTTGGAATCCAGAAGGTGGGTCAGCAATATTTTGGGTAAACTTTTACCAAATCACCAAGGCCCTCACTCGTTCCCCCACCATTGACTAAGAAGTGAGAATCAAGACATACCCAAGTGAAGCAGCAGGCTCTGTCACCCACCCATCCTGACTCTACTGCTTCGGAGTAGTTAGCACCGTGCTAGGCCTGCATTGTGAATGCAGGCACCTGTGACCCCTACATTGCTAACATGATCTCATCTGGTATCTAAACTCCTTTGGTGGCAATTTACGGAGAAGCAATAATCTCCTGAGTCTAAGAGTGGGCTAAAGGATCTCAAACAAGACTCAGTGACTATAGCAAAGTGGGAATAAATTCTTAAAGCAGTAGAGGTTCCTTACTTAGGATTATTAAAAAATATGCTGAAGAAAGGTAAGCAACTTGAGCCGCTACTAAATATGCCAAGAAGGCATGGGACTGAGATATGTGGGGTTATGTGCAGCTGAACAAACAAAATAACTATTTCTGTAGGGACCCTGAGCGTGTGGCATGTTGGGTTTGATGACGCACCTTACTATTTAAGGATCCCTGAAGAATTATCCTATCTGCAGTCTAGAATAGATTTTTCTCTTCCGGAGAAATTTATTTTTAAATGTTTGAATGGATTATGAGTAAAACTTATCTATCATAAAAATTATCCAACAATGTACAATGACACTAATATGACACAGTCTAGGGCCATGCCAAAATCAGAAGAAAATGGATTGATTGGTAGAATACAAGGGATTTCAGTTTCCTTTTTCATTCTTGTAATAATCTGGAGCTATTACAGTGATAGTGAATTTCCGAAAATAGATGGTTATTGAGGTGAGATTACTTGAGAGGGACAATGTGAATTATTTGAGTGAAAAAAATTTTTTTTTCAATTTTTCTATTTAGATCAATGTTCAAATATATAAAAATATACAAAAAACTTTAAATATTAAAATTTAGATGGTTGGCATTTAATTAATGTTTGACAACCTTGCTTACAGTTTCCAAGCCATGCATGAAATTGTAGTACAAAATTTTAAATATAAAAAATGTAATTATACCAAAAGACAGTATCTGATACATAATTCAAGTCAGGCAACAGGTTTATTGTTTTTAGAACTTAATCTTCCTTGGAAAAGATATCTGAGCTGTTTATGAGTTACTGGCACTTTGTTACAAAACTCCACTTGTTGCTTTTCTTAGGGACCTGGGAAGTCCCTTTTGATTTTAGTTATGTTCTGTGGACAGCATTCCACCCCCAAAGACTAGATCTTTTTCTAATTTTATAGAAGAAAAACTGAAGCAGAAATGGCATTAAACACAGGGACCCAACGAAAGGATTTTCTCACCCCAGCATTCTTTATGCCTGAAATCCCAACAGTGTAATTCTTTAAGAGTCAGAGACCTGTCAAAGTGACTCGGAAAGAAAAGCACGTTCTTTGACTTTGGAGGGGTTTATTTTTAGGGTCAGATGATATGAGAGGGGACCACACAGTATCAGGATAGTTGACCTGAGTTGACCAAAGTGGCTAAGCTGGAAAAACAAAAACAGCAACAGGTTATTTTAAAAAATAACTAATGTGCTAGAGAAAAGCAGCTGGGAACTCAGAGGCCAGAGAGGGCATGGATGGGGGGTCAAATTTGTAAGATTGAGCTTAATATGGCAGATTATAATTGTAACACAGTTGCTTATTTTATTCCCATTTTTCCATTCCAAGTGAAGTCTCAGTGGGTTATTTTTTAAATCAGTATTTGAAAAAAAAGGCAATCATATATATTTTGGGGCATTTGAACATAAACTTAAAAAAAACAGCACAAGGAATACTATCAATATAAGGGCATAGAAAAGAATCTATTGCTTATTTCTTTGAAGTAAAATTTCAATTTTTAAAATTTAACTTATAGAAAACATGCTCATGTACAACTAAAGAAATAACTGAATGTCATACTAAAGTTTCTTAGTCCCCAAAGATACTTTTTTTTTTTTTTTTGGTAAAATGCCTTCTTTAGAGGAAAATATATTAAATGTTAAAGTTGATTTTTGTGTTTTAAAAATCCATATATTTCAATTTTTAGAGAGTATTTTTTGTATATAAACCCTACAAAGATGGGGATTTTATCACATCATATTTCTTTCTCCTCCCCTGTTATAAGTTTAACAAACCAGAATCCACAGGCCAATGTTTTGTGAATAAAGTTTTACTGTGACTTTCCCAAGTCCACTTGCTTATGTATTGCCATCCCTGCTTTTGAATTATAGTAGTGAAACTTAGCAGTTTTGAAAATAGCAGTGTGGCACTGGGTTTGTAAATACATTTAGTGTACACGGCCGGGCTCTTTTGTTTTTGTATGATCTATTCTTGCTTATGAGTTATGACTGTGAAATTAAATAGCCTTGACAAACCCATATGGCCCACAAGCTTAAGATATTTATTATATGGACCTTTGCAGAAAAAGTTTGCTGACCCTCCCTTAATATCATTACTATTTATAGCACTTTCATTCTATAAAGTCCCAATTTTCTGGCACCAGTGTATTTAAATGACCACCATTCCTTTTTACCATAGTTCCTTCAATGGCAAGTCCTTTATTTTTCTTATTTTCCTAGATTTCATCAAGTAGTTTCTCTGATAAACCTTTATAAGGCTGAATTTCCTTATATTCAAGTTGAATATACATTTACTTTATCACATCTTGGAGAGCTATTAGAGTCTTCCTTGAAAACTTTGTAGATTATTGTTGTCAGTGTTATATTAGATAGCATACATATAGCCAATGTCATCATTTGAATAGCATATGTATAGTCAATGCTACCATATTGGAAAGCACACATATAGTCAGTATTATGATATTGGATGACACATATAGAGCAATGCTACCATATTGGATAACACAGTATAGACAGTTCTCATTATATTGAGCATCACATGTTGATATGCAGAAGTCTGTTTTTTTTTTTTTTTAAATCCATTTAGGTGATTTGTTTTCTGATGCCTGAATAATGTCTTTGTTCTTGAAATTTAGTAACTTAACAAGAGCATAACAATGTGAAGAGCTCTATACTTAATTTTCATGTCCATTCATTGTGCTCCTTGAAATCGTACTTGAGGGATATTATTTTTGTAAGAAGCTGCATCTTTGTAATATTTTTTCTTTTTCTACTTATTGAGGCTTTTCCCCCTTACATTATACCAATTATGTACTTTTGGGTTGGCTGTTTTCGTCCTTCATTCTTACTAGTTTCTCCATGATTCTTTAAGCATCTTGTGTCCATTTGAACTATTGTCATTATCAAAATCTTTTTCTAAATGTAAATAAATTCTTTTTTTTCCTTATTATCATGTTTCTTTTTAACTTGTTTTTAGTTTGCTTATTTTTCATGACATTATTTTGGTTCTCATTTTGTGTTTTAAGAACGAGGTTTTCCCTTTTCTTTATGCTAATCTTTGTTCTTCATGCTGATTTTTTGCTTTTATTTTGTCAGATTCAAATGGTTACATACTACTCAAGGCTTTTCTGAAAGTTATCCTTTGTTTCATATTTAATTTTTTCCCCTCCAGTTTAGATTCTTTATTTTTATATTATAGTATTTTCTTCTATTTGTCTATAGTTTCTCCCATCTTTACTCTCATTGTTGGGCATGGTTCTTTGCTCCTCTAACTAGCAGATTATTCATTTTCTTTAAGCACTGATAGCCTGAACGTTGGGTGATTCTCTTTGAGGTGCAGAGAGAGGCACTGGGACCCACCTCCATCCCCTGAAAGCTTGGTCTTTTTTGCCCTGTTTCCTGATTTGATTGAGAAACAAGTGAAGGTAACTTAAGCAAAACCTGACTAGTCATCCTCACCAGCATGTAGACCACTCCCAGACTTGCTGTCTATCCATCCAGCCTGGCTGCAGTTCAGCACTCTACCCACCACAGCCAAGAGGTGGTTGGTAGTATTTTGTGTTAGTTCAGTGTCCAGTAGTCTACGGGCATGGGTGAGTGTGTTCATCCACACGTGTGTGTAAGTATGTGTCTGGGATCTGATTTCACTTTTGAGGTTCTCTTGATTGTAAGGTATGTGGATTCTCTGTCTCTCTGGTTGGGGTGTATTTCCTTCCTAGACCCTGGGTTTGCACATGCCTTCATTTTATAACATCTCAGGGACTTTTTCTCTAGCACAGAATCAGCCACGTTGTTTGGATCTCCTACATTTTTTTTTTTTTTTTTTTTTTTTTGTGGTGCTGGGGATTGTATCCAGGGCCTTATGCATGCAAGACAAGCACTCTATCAACTGAGCTGTATTCCCAGCCCTGGACCTCCTACTTTTAATGATTACTTATTTTTACCCTTCCCTGTCAAAAGAGGGAAAAGAAAAGAAAATACACTCCTTACTTCTTTTCACACATGTGCTAGAGAGTGTATTAGTGGGAATTCTCAAGCTTTTACTGATGAACCAATAACACTTGGGATCAGGAGTGAAATTAAGAGCTTCTGCGGTGGTACACAGACTTTAACGTCCTTTATTTCTTTCTGATAACATTATTGACCCTGAATTGTGTCTCTTACTTTCACTATAATCTTCTGGTAATTTTATTTTGAAGTTTTAAAAATAGTTAACATGCCAGGCATACACACCTGTAACTTCAGCGACTTCAGAGGCCAAGGCAGGAGGATGGCAAGTGGCCTCAGAACCTTAGCAAGGCCCGAAGCAGCTTACTGAGGCCCTGAGAAATTTAGCAAGACCCTATCTAAATTTAAAAAAAAAAAAAAGGACTGGGGATATGTCTCAGTGGTTAAGTGTTCCTGAATTCAATCATAGGTACCAAAAATAAATAAATAAATAAATAGACATTCAACATTTTGTTAGATATTAGAAGAATGGTGTAATAAGATAGCTTTGCTCTTTACCTTAAACAGAAATATCTGGTCCTCAAGCACTGTATGTGTGTGTACATGCATACACACACTCACTTGGGTATCTGAAATATTTTTGAAATAGTTTTCAATCCGATTATTATTTTCTTATCTCCAAAAGCCAGGGACATAGTCTTGTTTGAATTTCATGTTTGTGTCACTCCCTACATTTAATATGTTGAAATTCTAACCCTCAATGTGATGATTTTAGGAGGTGGATATGCTGTTGACTAGAAGTGATGAGAGTGGACACTCTTGGTCTATTCCTTATATGAGGGGGGAATCATTCTTTTACAATGAAATATGAAGTTATCTTCAGTATGTTGGGAATATCCTTTATTATGTTTAGAAAGTTTGCTTCTATTTTTAAAAGAAGTTTTGAAAAGAGATTTTTTTTTTAATCAAGAATGATGTTGAAATTGGTCAAATGACTTCTACAGCAATTGACATGGTCATGTGGTTTTCTCTTTCGGGTTGCCAATATGGTGAATTACATTGATTGACCCAGACTTGCATTTCTTGGTCATGGTCCATTATTCTGTTCATATACTGTTGGATTTTCTTTGTCTATATTAACATCTTGCTGTTCTCCTGTCCTTGAACTGCATACATGGTGACTCACTGTGGTTATTTTTTTTTCACCAACCCTTTATTCACGTCTGTGTCTTTGCATGAATTTCTTTTTTGGGCTTGAAGT
This sequence comes from Callospermophilus lateralis, assembly GCF_048772815.1. Taxonomy (NCBI): domain Eukaryota; kingdom Metazoa; phylum Chordata; class Mammalia; order Rodentia; family Sciuridae; genus Callospermophilus; species Callospermophilus lateralis. The sequence goes on along the minus strand of NC_135314.1, from coordinate 14,571,318 downwards.
ACTATCCTTGTCACCTGTCCTTTCCTGGCCAGGCTTGCTTGAAAGACTCAATTTAAGAGTAAACTTGGGGATGGGGTTGTGGCTCAGTGGTAGAGTGCTTGCCTAGCACGTGTGAGGCACTGGGTTTGCTCCTCAGCACCACATACATACATACATACGTACATACATGCATACATAAATAAAATTATTATGTCCATCTACAACTAAAAATATTTAAAAAAAAAAAAAAGAAAAATAAAGAGTAAACTCTTCTGGTGGCTTCTAGACCTCTGTCAACTTAGTTCCCTGTGTACTCGCAAAGCATCCTGTACATATAGTCGACAGAGAGTATACTTATTCAGCCTGGGACTCCCAGCTTCCTTCATTGGGTCAAAATCTACATGAAAGAAGTTAAGGTAACAACAGTTGACAGCCAGTAAGGACCAGTCTCAAAACTGTTCACAATGTCAGATCTTAAAAAAATAAAAAATGTCCTCATACAGAGCATTGTCACATCCTCTCAGTAAAATTGAAGGCTGAAAAATAAATGATAATGCCTATAAATCAAAAAACTTGCTGGGTCTTGCTCCATTCTCTGTTTAGCTATCTGTTTAGTGGCAAAGAACTAAAATGGCACAAAAACTGGCTCAGACAAATGCCAATTGCTTACTTCAGCTATGCTATGTGTTGTCATTAAACATGTTTTGTGCACTGTTTACTGGAGAAGATACAATTTGTCACTTATGTGAGTTCATCATAATAATAAAGAATTTGGCCAATAAATGTTTTTAGCATTCAAAAAGAATTATCTTAAGCCAAAGTTCATGAAAACTTATCTTTCATTTATAGCAACCTCTAATATGTTTATGTAGTGTGTGTATATATATATATATATCACACACACACACACATACACTTTCACACATTCTAAATTATTCCATTATTCCTAGGAAAGTGCACAGGCACATGAGAGTCTTCTAAGGGGATAAAGATTCTGCTTCTCGTGACCTTTTGCACATAATTTGGTGCTACAGGCCACACTATCTGAGCCCTGTGTTTCCTTTACAGATAGTTTCTGCTGTTGTTTCTGTGGTTGGTTCCTCCTTGGCTTTTTTTTTTTTTTTTTAATCAGTTAGCTATCTATGCAATTTTTGTTTTCCTTCTTTCCACAAAAGTATTATGAATGCACAAATGAGCCCTTGACAATCTTTATTAATATACTGTACTGGGTAAAGCTTCTCAATCTTATGATCAGGGTAGAGGAGAGTGGGTTGGCTGATGCTGCAAACAGATGACCTGTCAGCCAGACGGAAGATCACACACAAAAAGGGTGTATGTAAGTCTTGGGCTATTGCCGCAGAAGGAGATTTCTCTAGACATGGCAGAGTTCTTTGTTCTTGGACTTCTGTGAAAAGTTTTATCAGTGACTTGGACAGAAATAAAAGCCACGTTTATCAAATTTTAAAAAATTTACAATTTAAAAAGCTGCGGGTTAAAGATGAAAAGTTCTAAATGATCTCACTAGACTGGACAAGTGGTCATGAAATGATTCGAAATATGTCAGTTTCAAAAGAGTCATTCTGCAATGATAAGATAGAATATCCCCAAACCTTCTGACAGCAACTTTTGTTAAAAATAGAAATAGAATGTGAACAAATCAATTAACTATAAATTTACTATGAGACCAAAATGCCACAACTACCCAAACCAACCACAGTCTTATATTGTAGATATTGTCCAGAAGATCTAAGTTCTAAATACCATGTGTAATTAAGTACAATAAACTTTCCAACTCGAGTGTATTGTACATAATAGAGTCTTAAGTATTGTTTGTTGAACAATATAGGTAATGATTACAAAATAATTTACTAGAGTATTATATTAAAATTGGTCACATTTAAAGGGTCAATTTCTAAGCTGGAGGCCTGCACATAAAGATGGCTCAACAGGAAGGTCAGAAGACTATATGCTAGTTCAGTGGAAGAATTAGGTGTGTGCGAAGATTAATGAGAAATGGGCTATTATTTTGGTTCAGACAGCTTTTGTCCTGTCTCAAGAGAAGATGGCTTATGGATGTTAGAGGGGAGATGGTTGTAAACTCATTATTAAGATGAGCATTCTATAATTAATAGAGACAATGATGTGGGCAATTTCATGACCATCTGTCGGGCACAATGCAGGGGAATTCCTGTCTGTATGGGTGTGTGGTGATTAATTTAACTTGGATGGCTTTTCCATCACAGAGGTTCTATATTAAGTAGAAGAGTTTCTCTAATTTTTAAAAAGATGGCCAAAATATGGGATGTGTGTACTTTTCCACAAACCATGACATTTCACTAAAAGACCTTTCCTTTTCACTAATTAAGCCAAGCAACAGTTTCTACCTGTTTCTTAATAGATCACTATTTTATTTTCTTCAACTTGTCACAAGGTAGAGATTACTAGATATATGCATTTTAATACCCATTATTTTGTCAAAATGTAGCTATCTCTCTGTTTTCTTTTTGAGTCCTTAAATATCTTTTTTTTCTGAATGTTAGAAACACTTTTAGACCATGCTTTTGTATTCAGATTGTTGTGATTATTTGCAAAGACCACACTATTTTTTCCTATGTATTTTGCTTTTTTTCCCCACATTAAAGTGAATACTGAAGGTTGAAAATTTTTTACTTTTTATTTTGTTGGGGGGATACTGAGAATTTAACCCAGGGGCAATTTATCACTACTTCCCCAACCCTTTCAATTTTTTTTTTTTTTTTTTGAACAGGATCTCACTAAATTGTTGGCACTGTCCTTGAACTTGTAGTCCTTCTGTCTCAGCCTCCAAAGTCACTGGGATTACAGGTGTGCATCACTGTGCCCAGCTTAAAAGATTTTTTAATGTTAGTTTCTTATTATATAGTGTCTAGCATATCTCAGTAATAAAAAGTAGAGTAAGTTTGCATTCAATCAATTGTCTGTCCTCATATACTTCAAAGTTAATACTTATTTCAATTCACAAACAGTACACATCAGCCATTTGCTATTCTGCATGTTGTGCCCCTAATATTATTTTTCTTTGATTTCCTGAACACTGTGTTTTCTGGTTAGACTCTGCCTCTCTGGCTTCTTCATGCTCCCTTTCTCTCATTCTCATCTTAATGTTGCCCCATCCAAATGAAGTCTTCTCTACAGTTTCTTCTGAAAAATCTTGTCTTGTGTAGAGGAGCCGTTTCCTGCCACTAGCCCAACCTACCACTCCAGCTCTTTGTAGAGCTCTTCATTGGAGTTAACAGGTCCAACATCCAACTTGTCATTTCCCCCCCATAAAACAGAACGTTGTGCCAGTGATACAACCACTCCCTCAGCCATGAAGGCTCAGAGCATGTCAGAGTCCCTTCTCCCTGCTGGGAGGGGGAGTGTCCTACAATTCTTAGGAGTACAGTTTCTCACTTCAGCTGCCTAAATTCGCATCCTTGCCCTTCCCTTTTCCATTTGCACATCTTGAACACGTTGTTTAGCATTTTTAGTCCCCCACACTTGTAAAAATGGAGATGGTAGCAACAAACTGTAAATGTTCATGTCCACAGAATTGCATCACGTGCTATGATTTTGATGGCCCAAACCTCCAGGCTGGTCATACTATATTTCAGTTATTGGGACATGACTCCAAATAACTGAAATGTGGACATTAACAAAGCAGTAATTTTTGTAAGGGACAGATTTTACTTGGTTTTTAAGTGACTTCCCAGCAGTGAATTTTTAATTTACTAATGTCTGCACTGTGGTATGTCCTTAAATTCTGAAAAAGTTAGCACGCCACATTAGTTTGCAAGGGCTGCAGCAAACTAGGTGGATTAAACTATAGAAATTTATTTTCTCACACTTCTGGAGACTGAACTCCAAAATCCAGGAGTCAGCAGGGTTAATTCTTCTGTGGCCTCTTTCCTTGACTTATAGATGGACGTCTTCACTCTGTGGGCATCTGTGTCCTAATCTTCTTATAAGGCCATCAGTCAGGTTGGATTAGGGCCTACCCTAATGACCTCATTTCACCTTAATTGCCACTTAAAAGACTTTATTTATTTATTTTTTTAAAGTAACATTCCAAGGTTCTGGGATTTCAACATAATCATCTGGGTGAAGCTGTGGGGTCACAGTTCAGCTCATATCATATACCTCTCTGAGGTCTTAATTGGTAAAACAAATCAAAACCCCAAACTAGTAAAGTTTTACATTTGTCTACTTCGTTATTTTCCCATGAGGTAATCTGAAAGAACCTGGGGAATTCAGGCAGTGTTTAAAGCAGCATTTTTGTAGTGTTTCATCATTACTTCTTGAGTACAGGGAAATGAATCTCAAACTGGCCAATTGAGTTTCTCTGACACTGGCTCCGATCACCCAATTTGGAATTACAATCTAGAAAAAGCCCTTGGGTTGTGGGTTGTGGGTTGTGTGTGAGCTATGCTTTCTCTCTGTGACCTCTATCATGTCTATCATCAAGAGTTGGCTATAAAGTCACTACTCTGGCAAAAAACTAAATTTCCATTCTAAAACTAACCTGAAAACTAGTGTTGCCTGACACATAATGTAGGATCATGTGAAGTTTTAAATCAATCAATTTAATATTTTTCCTCTTGTAAAAGTGGTTTTTAATATATTAAAGGATCAGGTTCATGGTTTGGAATGGGGCTCCCAGGTGGAGGGTGGAAGATGGAGGGAGTTGTGAGAAGTTGCTTCTAAAATGGGTATGAACTCAAGTGCCCTCTTGTGTCTGCTTTACCCTGAGCTGCAGGGGAAGCTACAAGAATCGTATTTTCTACTCAATATTCAAATTTGTTCTGGTCTTTTGAGGTAGCCAGGTGATTGAATCATTTTTAGGAGCGTCCAGATGCTCACAAAGTTGTTCAAATGTTGTCACAGTCAGGAAGCCCTGAAGACTATTCTAGGTCATGATTATTTTGTGGTTTGTGCAAAGAGAAACTGGCCATAGCCTTCCCCAAGTAGCAATAATAGGCACGAAAATAGAGGCAGGCCACAAAAGTGCTTCTCCAATAAGTGCTCAAGAGCTCAGTCTTCCTGAGAGTTTCATTGTATGAAGCCCAGCTGCAACTAAGTCATGAAGGAAAAAACATCGTCCACTGAGGTCTGATAATATTTGTACAATGAAGTTTAGTTGCGTTAATGGTAGTTGAAGATATCTGCTTATGAGCCCATGTATCACATCTTGCTGAATGGAGAAATTAGAATCTGTTTTGGAGGAAATGAAAGCAAGCCCACTGGTAGTGGTAAAGGAGATCTACAGACAGTTGCATTTTCTATATATTTCTGAAGATCTGTATGTCAACCCAGTGTTTTAATACAACTTTCAGCCTACTTACAAACATTTTCAATGAGCCTTTTGCTCTCTTTCTCATATGAAAACTTAATTTAGCTGCACCCACCCCAGTCAAGTTCTTTGTTTTCATTATCTGTCAGTATGTGTTTTTGTTAAGCACTTCCCTCATCTTCCTTCCTCTCTGGGCCTTCCGCTCCACTTCCCTGCCTCCCTATCTCCAGCCCCTTGCAGGGTAGAATGCATTTTACTTATGCTTTATGAAGATCTCATTAGGGAGGATCCTCCCACTGATCCTCCTGTAGCATTCTCAAATAGGAAGTTTCAATGATTTATATATCACATGGTTGGACAATGCCATTGTGCATTTTTTCCCCCACATGCAGGTAATATCTATACAACAGCATCTCATGCCCTTACTAGATCTGGAGTCTTTGAGAGGAAAAGTCAGTTTCTTGGGCTGATCAATTGTCAGTGTCAACAGAGTTTCAGATTCATAAGCCCTTTCTGTTGTATTAACATCTTCTGTTCAGATTCATAAGCCCTTTCTGTCGTATTAATGTCTTCTGTATCTGTTGATCTGAATGGCCTAGCTGACTTCTAGAAGCTTCAGAATAGGCCACTATAGAGACAGGAAAGAACTCTCATCAGCAGTCATAAAATTTAGCCCCCAGCCCTGCTTCTGCCATATTCTTCTTCTTCTTCTTTATTTTTCTTTTGCTACCTGCGATTGAACTCAGTGGTACTTGACCACTAAGCCACATCCCCAACCCTATTTTGTATTTTATTTAGAGACAGAGTCTCATTAAGTTGTTTAGTGCCTCACTTTTGCTGAGGCTGGCTTTGAACTTGCAATCTTCCTGCCTCGGCTTCCTGAGCTGCTGGGATTACCGGTGTACACCACCATACCTGGCTTTCTGCCACATTCTTGCTGCCCGTGTGGCCTTGGGGTCTTTTGCCTCTCTGGGCTGTTTTCATCTGTAAAAGTAGGGATCTGTCTTGCCAGGACCTCCCATTTCCTTTCCAGCTTGTGGCTGCTTGCTGATCCGACATCCTCATTGGAAAATCCTTGCTTTTGGTATCACTGGGTTTTCTTGCCAGTGAGTTCCTTCTGCTCATCCTTTCCCAGACTCTGTAGGACCTGGAGGATGAGTTATCCCCTCAATATGGTCTACCTGTTAGGATTCTGAAGAATAACTCACTCCAGAGACAGTAGAAATCATGTCTGAATGTGTGTATACTCTGTGTATTGCTAGCTGAACTTATGAGGCCTGGGCTCATAAGCTTGTCAAGGAGGCATGCTGTTCTATAGCTTTGCTTGAAGTCAGCTTCCCAGTTCTATTTATCCTTTTTGGATTAAGTGGCAGCATTTTAGAAACAAACCCCTCTGCTCAGCTCTGCTTTCCTGCCCCTCAACTCATTCTCTGATTCTCATGATTTCTAGCAGGACAGTTTGTCAGGCCCAGTTGAGTTGCTGTGGGCCTGTCCAGGTGGTTAGGACTTTGGTTGTTCTTGGCTTCTTTGGATATTTTAAGTGCATTTAATTGATTCAAAAAAAAATGCTAACTCTGAGTTTTAGAGTATTTATAATTATACCCTAAGGCCACTGGCTTAGCAGTAAAGTTGTCAGAGATCTCATAAATAAATAAATTAAAAGGAAGAGGTGGGGTCAAAAAGCATTTGCAGAACTAGAAACTAAAGGAAGCATTTTCTGTTTAGTGCCTCTTGTAGCCCTGAGTATGTACATTTATTCTGTGGATTCCTAGCATCGAGAATAAATTTGCTTATCTCAAGGTAGTTGTGTTACTGCTTTGGTATAACAGATGTATTAGTTGCTGCAGTAACACACAGTCCCCAAAGCTCAAGGTCTCACACCAACAAATCACTCCTCTTTCCCTTTTTTTCCTTCATTCCTCTTTTACCATGCTGGGGATAGAACCTGGGCCTCATGCACGTTAGGCAAAAAAAAAAAAAAAAAAAAAAAAAAATGTTCTGCCACTGAACTACATCCCCAGCTCTACATTTCCAACTTGTATTACACAATGATTGTTGCACATTGGTTGCTCCAAGTTTGCTCTAAATGTCTTCTCTTTCCAGGAACTAGCAAATTTGCAGCATATAATTGTGGTATGGTATTTTTGCAGCAGAAAGTAAAACAGGGAAAGTTCACTGAAAAATGTGATGCTTCAAAGTATTTGCTTGGAACTGGTGCTCTGTCTTCTCTGCTTACATTTCATTACCCAGATATGTCCTATGACCAAGCCTGACAATGTGGCAGAGATGTTTACTCCATCTATAGAGAGAGACTACATGGTGTTGAAATGGACTGGGATGTATAATCACCTTACAGGGAAGAGAGTCAATGTGGGCAACATCCGTACCATCCATCATGTCAGGATGACATGTTAGACATGTAACTTCATGAGAGAGACGAGGCTCTGGACAGAAGCCTCTCATCTATAAATCTGCATTTCCTAACCTTGAGTGCTGTCATAAAAAGAAGACAGGGAAGAATAGCTCTTTGGTTCTTATGTTTGGGAATCTGTGCCAAGGTTTCTTTTATGAGATGAAGCCTGGCTCAGATCTAACTCCCTTGAAATTTGCTTATTCCTCTTAGACCAGATCTTTTTTTCTGTAAGTTTCTTCTTCTTCTTCTTTTTTTTTTTTTTTTTTTTTTTTTTGGCTTCATCTTTTGAATGCATTTGATGGATTTGGCATTTGTAAATGCATACTTTGTTCTTCTTTAGGCTGGCTCTGAAATAGTGCTCTTGCAGATGCAAAATCATTGTGGTTTAGAGTCAAGCCAGAAGATGCAGGAAAGGTTATAGCCAGAGACCTGGGCTTCTTAGCCTCAAGAGAAGTTCAAGAAGTATGGGATGACAAAGAAGAGCTAGATCTAGGAACAGATGCACAGATGTCCCTGATTTTAGAGGGATTCTATGGTTAACATTTTTGCTCACTTTTTAATAGGTGAATTATTTTTGGACTATCTTACTGTTTTATCAATGAGTTCTTTCATGGAACATATAACTTAGGGGGTGAAACTGTTTAGTTTTGTTTTTGGCGTTTATGCTTTCTTTAAAGTCTAAAAGAGGATACATGTTTCTGACTTGTAAAACAAACGAATTCTTATAACTTAAAAATAGAAAGAAAATCTGATTTTAGTGCAGAGTAATCAGGAACGCTGCTTCTCTTTTCAGCAATCAAATTACTTTCAATGTCTGCAAAACCTCTTAAAGAAGTAAAATAAATCCTTCTATAATTATGTCTTTTTATTGGTCCATTTATAAGACAATAAGCTAGTATTAGAATACATAATGTCATTAGAAATATTTTACTGTCCCTATCAGCATGCTTATTGGCACCCAAACCAGTATCATCTTTTACTGGAAATGAAATTGCATGCGAACCTCCATGTCCTGGGACTCTTCCCTTCACCATCAGTATTGCATCTGTCAGTTTCTTTGTCTGTCCCTCTATGGAACTTAGGATTTGAAAAAGTTTGTGATCCAAGCTATTTTCTGTCCTCTCCCCACACATTGTGCACGAGGCCTCACATTTGGAGAAGATGAAATGGATAACTAGTCGAATGAATGAACAAAATACATAGTCTCCTTCCAGAAAAGAAAAGAGCATCTAAAACAGACAAGGCAATAGAGAGGGGAATAATCACCCCAGGGTTGCAAGCTTTTTTTCCTTAGCATTTCTCCCTTTTCTGCAGAGTTACCCCATTTCCTGCAGCAACTGAGCTGACTCCCAGCACTTGCTGCTCTCTCCCAAGTCCATTTAATGAGAATATCATATTTGCTCACTCCATATTAGCACTCTTGTTTAGAACCCACTATCTGAAAACTAACTTGACTAAAATACCAAGAGAAAACATAAAAAAAAAATGAAAAGCAATTCATACCTCCCATTCAAGAGATGAAAAATAACAGCTCCCACTTGTTGACATTGTCCTGTATGTCAAGTCCTGTCCAAAGGTTTCTACATACCTGGGAACAGGGACTATTCTCTCCATGTTGGATGTGGAACTGAGACCTGGAGAGAGTTACTACTGGTCCAATATCCCACAGCTGCTTAGTGATGAAGCTGTAGTGAGAGCAACGACTAGTGGATTCCATAGCCCAGGCTTTGAGAAGCATCTAGTTGACATGAAATAATTCTGTTTAAGCAGCAAAAAGATTCGGCATAATATTCCCTTCTCTTAAGAGTCAATGAGCGGCCTTTCAGCCCTTGTTGGGTAGGCCTTTTACAGTCAAGTTGCTGAGTTTCTGCCTGTGCCTCTGGCAATAGCTCTTCCACCATCTATATACTCCTTTGTTTCAAAATGAATACAACTCTCTTTAATTTTTTTCTAGCATCTTCCTCACCTCCCTCCCCTCTCCAACATAGGCTTTTCCAAAAAGTATGTCAGGCAGGTGTATTTTCCACTTTTAATTGCAGAGTAGTGGTTATTGGTTCCATGGAAACCCAAAGTTTGGCTGGTTTGTCTTGTCTTATTTCCCAATATTTTCCACTTTCTCACTTTCTCTATGAATCACTTAGTTCCCTTTACTTCCACCCTGACAATGAAAGGAGTAGTCTCTTAGAATTAAGGTCTTACAATATAAATATAAATTGACAATGAGATACTTAGAAATGAGGGCGTGTTTCTTTAAAAAGAACTATGGTAATATACTTTTGTAATTATGATGTATGTGTTTGTCCCTTTTCTGTCCTCTTTCAAAAAGTGTTCATGGCAAGATCTATCTAAAAGCAAGGTAAATGCATTTTAAGTGTTGTAGTTGTGTCAGGAAATCATAAATTGTGGATTTCTGTCAAAAATGTGCTGCATTTCCTTAATCACACAAAAGGTGATGGGATTCCCAAGATAACTCACTGAGATGTCTGTTAAGCTGACATCTTTGCTATAATTACCAGATAATTTACATGGTCAGAGTCTTCTTATGTAACCATCCTTGAGCCAGAGGCACAGGGAATCTGTCCAACCAGTCATGTTCAGATGAGTTCCTCGTTATTTAGCTAGCAAATCAAATTAATCTTCTTTCTGGGTATGGCAGCATTCACTTAAGAATATTCATTGAATTCTTTCATGTGCTGGACACATTTCCAAAAACTGACCATACCAACTAACTATTCCAACATGTACCCCTGTTCTTAGGGAGCATACATATGGATCTTCAAAACAACCTGTTCTGAAAAATGAACTTCATGGTTTTTAAGGTTAAATAGTTCAGAATTATCAGGTGTGGATTTCTATAGTAAGCATCTTTCAAAAGTCTTGGGCCCTTGTCTCTGCCAGGTTACCCTACAATCAACTGCATTTCTTGACAACTACTTTCTTCCTGTCTCTTCCAGTCCCTGTTCTAATAGGCATCTTCAAAATCAGAAAATAGGAAAAGCTCTAAAACCATGTATAAGTTAAATTTTTAAGTAATACGAAGTAGATTTTCTCTAGATTTAAAATAATTGGCATAATCACCAACCTGGAGGTGGAGTTATGTTGTTTCACAATACAACTGAAATAATATTGAAAAATGAGTGTTACCTATGTCTCCTGACTTTATGGGACATCTGTATTTTATCTTGATACTCAAGGCAATAAGGAATTTTACTTTCCCTCTATTCTTTCTATGTTGTAAAACAGGCTAAGATGGGAGGCTAGTAATAAAAAGGTGGGATGGAATGAATGCAGAAGTTCTTTTAGAACACCACTGACTTGCCTGGATTTAAGCAGTGGAGGTATGGTTTCATGGAAAGGAGCAGATCTATCTGGGTTCCAACATATTTCCATTGGCATCCTCCTGTGTAAAACAAGAGTTGAGGATGGATGGCTTCTGAAATCCCTTCCTGTGCTGACTGCATGTGGTTCAACTCCATATGCATTCTTCTGAACTTAGTTGTGGAGAGAAAAAGGCAGTGTATCAGTACTTTTTATGTAGGATTTTATGGCATGTATTTATTCTTAAATATTTTAATTACTCAAAAAAAAAAAAAAGAGAAGCAGTTCCAAGATGTTTTCCAAAACTCACTACCACTGAGTTCTTACATTTTCATTGTAGAAAAATATTAAGCAATTTTTTTAGAGGTGGTGCATTAAAGATTAAAAAGGTGGGCTTAGACTTTTTAAAGTATTTTAACATATTGTTTCTCAGGAGACTTTGTGTAGGTGTCTTGTAGATCAGAAGAAGCCAAATTTGGAGCCCCTAAAATAAATCTGTGCTCACAGACTGTGCATGGACCAGAGCATATGGCCAAGGGTGCTGTTTTGATGCTTGGTCTATCCAGCTGGAAAGCCGAAAATATTATTTTCATAGTCGAATGATTAAAATAGCAATAGTTTATTTACTCTCCTCGAGTGTGGTTGGGAAATACTAGATTAAGATTCAGGCAACTAAGTTTCTGTTTCCAATCTGCCAAATATGAAAGTAAGTTGGTTGTCCACGTGCTCATCTTGGCAAGCCAATTCTCAGGCCCTTTACCAGGGAGACAGGAAGCAATGATGACAGAGCAGGGCAAGCCCAGACCCCACAGGAGCCTCCTCTGTAATTTTGGGTTGTTCTGGAAACAGGACCATCAGCTCTAATTACCTATGCCGGGAATCCTATGCACTCTAGGCCACGTTTCTCAACAGCTTGTCTATGCCATGGCCCTAAAAACAGCTCAGACCTGCTCCACAGGGGCATTAATCCTAAAAGCTAAAGAGGGTGAACTCATTTCAGGTGTATGTTTCTGTAAACATGTATCTGAAACAAATGAAAGATCCACTATTATATGCATAGAACATGTCCAACTATGTCATGATTGCAAATTTCTTCTTTTTGCAACTCCTCAAAGTTACACACTTTCACTTTACAGTAGATCTTGGTCAGATAAATTGTAGTGAACTTCTAGCTCCCTTCCCACTCTCTGCAAACTCAACCACCAAAACCACAACCACCCCAACCACCATAGCAACAGGACAAATTTCAGCAGTGCCATGCTTTTCCCAACTGTTTCTCTGAGCCAGCAAGCTACCTAGAACAACTGAACCAAGCTCTGGGAACCATTACCTCTGTATTCAAGTTGTCAAGTGGGGGTTGTGTGTATTTTTCCCACTCTCCACACATCAAACTAAGAGGTATATAAAAATAAGTGAGAATGATGGCTATTTTGTAGCGCAGAAAGCCAAGGTTAAAATCAATGGCCTAAAGTTACGTTTTACAGAGAACTGGCTCATGAATATTATATACTCTTTTCCCACTATAACATCAATCAAATGATAGCACCAAGTACAAAAAAATATATTTCTACATGCTTTATTTTCAACTCAGGATTTGACCAGTCTTACAGATAATAATTTTCTTAAGTCTTATGAATGATAGGCATATTACTATTATTGTCTGTAATATTACATTACTATATTTGGGTGATTGTATGCTATAATGATATAATGATGTGTCTCATAAGTGATTTTGAGGAATGTGCCATGAATATACCTAAGATTCATGATTTCATATTTGTATGCTCAAGAAATAATTTAAGAAAGAAAAATAGACCTTACATTGTCATTTGATATTTTTTTCATAGCCAAAAAAATAAAAATCAAGGAGAGGAATGAACAGATTATACTTCAAAATGCATTCAAGGATACATATTAAGAACTACCCATGTACAAGCTACTTTGGAGCTAAAGGGAATCTGTTCATTAGAATGCTTGGTTATGAGAGAAATAAATAATGATTTATTCAAGAATATTATCCTGAGTAAGCTAAAATGACATTGAGAGGAGAGAGTTTTAAATCTTCTCTTGAACTTGGATTTGCTACATGTGCTTCCAAAATGATCCCAGTGGGAACCCCAAGATGTGGTGGTCCTTTGGCACCTGTTGTTAGTACACAGTTGAAGCATCTGCAGTTATGCCTTGCTTAAAACTTCTAAGCATGAGTCAAGTCAGAACCCGGGTTTTAGATGGCAAGCCATTTGCTGCCTCCAGAAAAATCCCAGGTTCTCTTACAGGAAAAATTCCTTCACCTGGCAGCTTTGCAAAATTTATGTAGAAAAATTAATTTGAGGTTGTCCACTCTTAAGACTATGCTTCTACAGAAAAGAAACCTGAATATACTTCTGAGGAATATTTCCTGTTAAGAAATAATACAAGAAATTATCATCACATTCACATTTGACATTTAAAATTCATACTGAAACTTGGTTATACAAGGTGAACATTGGGAAATGTTTCTTCTTTTGTCTTAAGGATGTCCACATGGAGATTCCTCATGCTGCAAAAACCTTAGGATGAAGAAGGTGAGGACACATTGTTAATACACTTTGATTTGACCTCTGATAAGAATGTAGAGTTTCCCATTTCCCAAATGGTGAAACTGGTCTATGCCCTATATCTCAATTCCTTGTAACTCTATATTTCTTGAAATAACTAAAAATGAAAATTTCCCAATGTTATGTTATTTTATGCAGCACCTTTCCATCTCCTCTATATAATGATTCTTGTTCACATATAGAAATTGGTCAGCAGAAATAGAACACACATTGCCATATTTTTCCTAATAGAATTTTTATCTTTTGGTAGCCTGATTTTTTTTTTATTCCTGGGGATTGAACCTGGGACACTCTACCACTGAGCTATATCCCAAGCCCTTTTTATTTTTTATTTTTAGACTGGGTCTCACTAAACTGCTACAACTGGCCTAGAATTTATAATCTTCCTACGCGGTCCACCATCCCAGTTACTGGGATTATAGGTGTAGACCACCAAGCCTGGCTTCGTCACAAAAACTTCTAATCTGAATATTCAGATAATATTCAAATATTAAATATGCTATTTAGAATATTTATAGAAATAGAATAGTTATTAAATAAATATTAATAAATAAATTTAATATTTACCAAATATTCTATTTTATTAAATATTCTATTCAGATAGTGAATATTCTATTTAATGAATCTTTCTTTGATGAGCAGACATTGAGCACCCCATTAAACATTTCCTACTTTCAGTTTCTGCACTGTTAGATATTGTAACACTGAATCTTTATTTACAAGAAGAGATCATTTCCCCATTTCCATCATGATTCCCAAAGTGCTTTTTTGGGAAGATTTCATTTCTTCTTCCAAGAAGAAAGTTGGCTAACCTTCCTTTAAAAGCTATATTGTTCAGCAAGCATTTTGCTGCTTCCTTTAGTCACAAATGAGAAACAGAATTTATTACAACACAGCTTTCATTCTCCACAGAGAGCCATGTGGGTGGGAGTCAGCAATGCATTTAAAAAAGACAAACACTCCTTTGTCCTTCTCCTGTTCCACATTCTAGAAACCTGGGTTCCCTCCCAGCTCTGGAGGTTGTGTAACTTCTGTGAGTCTCTCCTCTGTGATAGGCCATATGTATGCATAGATTTTTAGGACTAGACTCCTTGTTCAGCTTAAGTGAGGTTTTATTTTCATGTTTAAAGTCAACATTTCCAGCTTTCAAAGTTTTCCTCCAATTTGGTTCTTTGTCTAGTGAAGAATAAAACTAAGAAATCAGAACTTGTTTTTAAAAAGCACTAAATTGTTATATGTACTTTAAAAAATTCAGTGATGACTAAGAACAATATCCATCTTCTTTAGTTTTTATATCATGAGGTTAAAGATATTTTCATATATTGCTTTATTGGGTGTTTTCAGATAATTTTAACTTTATATATTCAAAATTCACTCAGGAAATATTTGAATGTCTTCTTTATGGTTAGGGTGCTGCATAAGAATCCCTTTGAAAATGATGTTCGCTTCTTTCAAAGTTTGAATTCATGCCTTAAAAAACTTTCTTTTTTTCCATTATAAAAGTGCTGCATTCTTATTAAAAACATTTAAAACATGCAAAAGAGTTAAAACATGCCAATAATACGACTTTTATACAACCACTGGTAATGTCTGATATGTCTTTTTTTAAAATTGTCTTTTGTACATGTTTTAAAAACATAAAATTATATCACACATGTGATGTTGTCATGCCCTAATGTATCCTATATATTTTTCATAGTTGTATTACATCTTTGGTAAGCAACATTAAAAGTCATTTTTGCCAAATAACTTTTGTTTTTGTTTATTATTAAAAGAATAATATTAAAATATAAAGTCTCCTTTGCTCTGCTTTTCCTGACAACCCCCCCCCCACTTCTATAAACTCCCTAGAGATAACCACTTTACAAGTATCCAATATCCTTCCAGAAATTCTCAGCATGTAAAAGTATATTTTTTATAAAGTAACATTTTTACATGCTATGTTATCTACCTATTGTGTGTGCACAATACTTGGAGATAATAATTTATATTTCCTTTATTTAACTTAATGTCTTAGTGGTTTCTTTTTCACATCCATGCATATGAAAATTTCCTCAGTGGCTTTAATAGCTAATTAGCATTCTGTTGTATCATACACATTAATTTGGTATGTGGTCCCCTAATAATGAGCATTTACACGATTTCTGTTTTCTTGCAAGTAAAAAATGCAGACACCAAGGTAGCTGCCAATGTTGTGGTGCATTAGTGTAGGTGACAAATGACACTCATTTAGGCAGGATCTATGCTTTGGCCTTTGTGGATCTAGTCTCCACTTCACCAGTGAACCACCTTAATGTAGTTCTCACTAGACTTGGGTTGGGTTCAGCCAATGGTAGGAGATGAAGGAAACTGGAAGAGAGTAAGGAGAGGCCAATGTGTTAATTGCCCATGTCTCTTCCTCCCTGCTCAATGATGCTGGCTTCCTCCCCCAAGTGCGCTCTCTCTTTCTCTCTCTCTCTCTCTCTCTCTCTCTCTCCCTCTCTCTCTCTAATTTAGGTCTGCGTCATCTCAGACCTGCCTCCCTTCTTGGCTTTTTATTTATTTATTTATTTTTTTCCTTCTTGGCTTTTTAGCTCTAGATTACTGCATTATCTCAAGTTTCTATACCTTGCTCAACCTTTGTAATTAGACTACTTTATCAAGCTCTGCTCAGGTGACCCACCCAGTTGGAATGTGCCATAAATTTTCTGGTTAGACCCTATCTGATAACATCTTCCTCCTGACAGAGCACCATACCAGGATGCTGAGTTCAATGTTCTGAACTTGTACTGTAATTCATTTCTGCCTACCCTGATCAGCTCCTCCCCTAAATTCCCTGCAACCTTGTCATGGCATCTGTTCTGTGCAAGACAAATAGTGGATCACAACCAAAATGGTATTTGCGTGTGTGTGTGTGTGTGTGTGTGTGTGTGTGTGTGTGGTTTGTGTGCTTCTGTGAATATTGTAGGTTAAGTCACTAGCAATAGAATTGTAGGGTTAAAAGTTATATACTTTTTTTAACTTAAAAAGAGACCTCCAAATGACTATCCAAAAAGATAACATCAATTTACACTTTCATGCCCTAATGTAGATTATAAAACTTTAAAATGTTTGCATTTTTTATGTGTGTGTGTGGGGGGATTGAACCAGGGGCACTTGACCACTGAGCCACATCCCCATCCCTATTTTGTATTTTATTTAGATAAAGGGGTCTGACTGAGTTGCTTAGTGCCTCACTTTTGCAGAGGCTGGCTTTGAACTTAAGATCCTCCTGCCTCCACCTCCTGAGCCTGGAATTACAGGCATGCACTACCGTGCCTGGCCTGCATTTTGATAGGTAGAAATGGTATCACATTTTTCTTTTTGACTTTTTTTTCTTTAATTATGAGTTCAGCTCAGTGTTTTTTTCATATATTTATTGATATTTACATATTCTTCTATTTTTCTATTGCGTTAATTTCGCTTACTTATTTATAAGTCCTATTTTTTCATTAAGGAAATAGGTGCTATGTATATGTATAGCAACTTTTTTTTCCAGATTTTTTATTCTCTATGGATGTTTAAAAGTTCTGTATGGGCAAATAATATCATATCTTTTTTCATGGTGTTTCAGGTTTTGTATCAGGTTAAGAAAAGTCTTTCACACTGCAAGATAATAATTGTTAAAAAAAACAAAACAAAACAAAGTCTACCTCTACTAGATGTATAGTTTTGATCTATTAGAAATTTTATTTTTGTATGAGAAAGGTAGGTATCCAAATGTTTTTTCAGATGACTAACATATTATTTGGAGCTATGATTTAGAGATGATTTGGTTTGTCAATGACATGAAAATTAATACAACATTTCATCATTAATATGGAATCCTATATTATTGCGTTTGAAATTCTTCAAGGAATTGGTGTCCATTTCTGTACTCTCCAGCTGTGGACGGCAGATATGTAAAATGGCTCTGTTGATCCTTGCCTCCTGAATTTAAGCCTCTGTGTTAACTCCTCCCCATGCATGTGGGCTGAACCTAATGACATACTTCTAATCCATAGAATATGCAAAGTGATGGGATGTCACTTATATTACAAAAACTATGACCTCCTTCTTACTAGTACCCTCTTTCTCTCTCATCCTCTTGCCTATGCTAATGGAGCCATCTGCCACTTGTGAGTTGCTCCAGGGAGAGGCCCATGTGGTGAGGAATGAAGGAGATTGCTAGCCAGCAGCTTGGGAGTGACCCAGGCCATCAGTCCAACAGCCTGCAAGAAATCGAAACCTCTAGGATGAGCTCCTAAAAAGGTCCTTCCCTAATTGAGCCTTGAGCAGATTGTAGCCCAGTAGATGCCTTGGTTGCACCTTGTGAGACACCCTGAGTCAGAGAACCCAGCTAAGTCACATCCAGTTCCTCAGAGAAACTGTGTGTTTTAAGCCAATGTGTCCTGGGACAATATGTGAGTTCAGGGCATAGATGTGTGTTTGGGGAAAGTACTATATATTGTTTCAAGCCAATATATTTTGGGAAAATTTGTTATGCAGCAACAGGCAACAAAATATTTTATAGTCTTGTCCCAAAATGTTTTAGTTTTGTTTTGGGTACTGGGGATTGAACCCAGGGTTGTTGAGCCATATCCCCAGCTCTATTTTATTTAGAGACAGGGTCTCTCTGAGTTGCTTAGTGCCTCACTTTTGCTGAGGTAGACTGGCATTTAACTCATGATCCTCCTGCCTTTGCCTTCCAAGTCACTGGGATTACAGGCATGCGCAACTGCACCTGGCTAGTTCCTGCGTAGTTTTATAATGTGTTTTAATATTTAGCAAAATTAGGCCTTTTGACTGTATGTTCTCAAGATTTTTTGTCTGGATATTCTGGTACATTTAACCTTCCTGGTGAATTTAATATAATATTGTCACATATCTCCTCAAGTCCTGTAGCTTTTTAAATTGTATATTTGAAGGTTGAACTGATAGTTTTAGAGTTTCTAGTTTTTATATATCAGGGCATTTATTCAATTCTCCTTTCATATCTCCTCAGTAAAGTTATAATATTTTCTAATTTTACTAGGATATTCACTAAAATTATTTCTAATTTTTTTGGCTATTGTGAGTTTGTTTAATTGCTTTTTCTTTTATTACGCTTTGTTTGTAGGAGAGCTGTTTATTTTTATAAATTATTTTTTCTAACTGGCCACTTTATTTAATGTTTTTATATAATCCTGTGGTCTCCAAATTATGCCACTTATGTATCTTCCCTTCTAACATGTATATTCCTTACCTATTTTTTCTTATTTGGTTGCAATGGATTTTATTTCTAGAACAATAAATGACATAGTATCAATAGCATCATTGCTGTTTATAAAATTTGAGTGGAAATCAAAAGTTTTCTATTAAACTTTGTGCTAGCTTTTGATATATTTAAATATAAGAATTGATCTATTTTGCTTTGTATCAAGAATGGATGCCATATTTTATGTGAATTCATTTCTGTTATTTATTGAGATATTTAACTGATTTTTTTTCATGCAAACTATTATACCACAAGTTATACTAATAGATTCTCTAATGTTAATTAGTGCAATTACTGACTGCATAATATTCTGCCACATGAAAGCATTATAGATTGCATTTCTGTGCAAGCCAGTTTTTAATTTTATTTGTTCTTTTTAGATATACATGACAGCAAAGTATATTTTGACATATTTACTTACATGGAGTATAACTTATTCTAATAAGAATCCCATTCTTGTGGTTATACATGATGCAGAGTTTCACTGGTTGTGTATACATATATGAACATAGGAGAGTTATGTCTGATTCATTCTACCTCTTTCCTAGTCCCATCCCTTCCCTTAATTCCCCTTTGTCTTACCCAGTGAACTTCTATGCCCACCCCACTTATTGTATGTTAGCTTCTGCATATCAGTGAGAACATTCAGCCTTTTTAGTTGTTGTGGGGGGATTGGCTTATTTCATTTAGCATGATAGTCCTCCGGCAAATGCCATAATTTAATTCTACTTTCATTCTTATGCAAGCCAGTTTTTTTAAAGACCTCATCAATGAGCCACATTATATATATAACTTAATCTTTGGTCAACAACCATGATGTCTATGACATGGAAATTTCTACATCTTAGGCAATATAACATCTTTATTTTTACTAACTCATGTTTTAACAATGGCATTTGCTTTATGGAATAGGTATTCTGATGTGCATTTTACAGATACCCCAGGCACCTACAGGTTAACTACCTGCTGAATGAAGTAAGTCACAGAGCTAAGACACAAACCAGGAACCCTGGGCCTAGTCACAGAAGA
Source organism: Callospermophilus lateralis (assembly GCF_048772815.1). Classification (NCBI taxonomy): domain Eukaryota; kingdom Metazoa; phylum Chordata; class Mammalia; order Rodentia; family Sciuridae; genus Callospermophilus; species Callospermophilus lateralis. The sequence continues at coordinate 14,551,420 of NC_135314.1, read as the reverse complement.
GGCAACACGACCATCCCAGCAAGATATAGAGCATTTCCCTCCCTCTGCAATGTGTCTTCCAGTCTCTGTACAACCAGCTCCCTATCTTGCAGGCTCCAGGCAACTACTGACATCCTCCTATCATTTAGATTCTTTTTCCTGGACTTTCACATAAAGAGGGTCACATCGAGTGTTTTCCTTTATGTCCACCTTCTTTTGCTCAGCAAAATGTTTCTTAGATCTACTCATGGCATTGCATGTATCACTAGTGTCTTCCCTTTCATTGTGAAGAAGTGTCCTGTTTTATGGATTTACCACAATTTTTTTTATCCACCTATTCATGAAAACTTCATGCTTTCTCATTTTTGGCCATTATAAATACAGCTGTTATGAACATTTATCTGCACATATTTTGTGGACTTATATTTAAATTTCTCTTGCAAAAATAAGGAAGTGTTGAATATGTCTTTTCTTATATCAGTACTACTCTGTCTTGGCTGAGTGCCAAAAAAAAAGAAAACTTGATATTCATGAAGTTTATATCCAAAGTGATTTTGTAATTTCCAAATTCTCAAAACCACTATTCTATTAAATTTATCCTAAAAAATAAATAAAGCATTAGGGGAAATTTTAAGTCATTCTTTCAGACTTGGTCACCTGTTTTGCCATCTACTGGTTGCCTTTTCTCTTCTGGTGGAGGTCTTCCTAGTTCTTGATAGGATTAGTAACATTTTGTTAAAATTTGGATACTTAAGACATTTTCTTACTAAAAGAAGGAAGTTTGAAGCTTCCCAACATAACGAAATGGTAAATGTTTAAGGATAGGTAAATGTTAGTGACCCCAATTTGATCATTAGACATTGAGTATATGTATTGAATTATCACACTGAACTCCATAGTTACAATTATTATGTATCAGTTAAAAATTCACAACCTCTTCACTTTTCTCAAACAACAAAAAAAATCCCTGTTCCCCATTTACATTAATTGCCACCCCCATTCCTAGCCCTGGGCAACCACTGGTCGGCTTTCTGCCTCTATAATTTTGTTCTTACTGGAAATTTCATATAAGTTGAGCCAATATGATATGTAATCATTGGTATCTGACTTCTTTTACTTAGCATATTTTTTAAGATTTAGTTTTTAGTTTTTATTTGTATGTGGTGCTGAGGATCGAACCCAGCGCCCCAGGCATGCCAGGTGAGCGTGTTACCGCTTGAGCCACATCCCCAGCCCACTTAGCATATTTTTGAGGATCATCCATGTTTTTATCATGTATCGATAATTCATTCCTTTTACTGCTGAGTGGTATTCCATTGTATGAATGTACCAAATTTTGTTTATTCATCTACCACTTGGGTTGCTTCCAGATTTGGATGAGTATGAGTAATTTTTTCTATGAACATTTTCATTCACACAGAAGTACTCACTTCTCTTGAGTAAATTCTTAGAGTGGAATGGTTGGTAAGTATAGGTTTAACTTTATAGGAAACTGAGAAATAGTGTCTGAACCACTTAACATTTCCACTAGCCTTTATAAGGTCCTAGGAGGAAGACTCCTGCTTTCCTTCTACACTTGTCCCCAGCCCATGGTGTGCACACATCATATTGGCTATAGCTATAATTGTGGATCTGTCAGTGAGGTTCAATGTTTAGGAGATCCATGGTTCCTTACATGTGGATTATAGTTTCATACACACCTGGCTGAAATTAGTGTGACCTATTATCTCTTTGATTCAGTGTTTTCTCATGTCTCTAATTCTTCCCTTTGTTGTACCATACTGTTTTCTGTTACCAACATTCTTGAAAATCTGACAAAGTCTCATTTGTCATCTTTGCATAACTGAAAGAAAGGTTCTCTGATAATAAGCAAGGATGAAAACTGGCATGGTTTATGATGCTTGGATTGGCTACCATTTTCTGATTTGTGAACACTCCTTTAAGTAGAGCCCAAGGCCTGCCAGCTTCCTTGAAATACGTAGGGCGTGTGTTCCCAAGTTGATTATGAAGTTTGTGATCTGCTTTTCCCTGAATTAGCCATTATGGCTTATTTAAGAAGGTGGACTGTTGCTCACCTGTGGCAGACAGAAAAGAGGTGTATTGCTGCCAAAAAGCCCATCTGCTCCCAGTGTCTGTGGACTGCTTTCAAAGCAGGAGCTGGTATGATTCACAGTTATTATCTCTCTAGGAAAAAAAAAAAAGTACAGCAGATTGGAGCTGCCAGATGTAGGGGAGGACATCAAATCACTTATTTTCCTGTCCATTCTAGTTACAAAGGACTATTCAAAATGATTTTTAACAAGGTATTATTTGAGAAAGTAATCACTGCTCACTAAGTAGCACCTGCCTTAGGCATCTTGGACCATATGCTAGAATAGTAGGCTTCGTTCCATAAGCTCATTTTTTATTTTGAGTGAGATGCATGTTTTCCTGAATCTGCTTTTTCAAAATACGTAAAATCAAAAAATAAATCCCAGTATATTTTTAATCAATTATTTTTTAAAAAAATTTATTAATGTTTCAATCATATGTATTAATGGAGTATTGTGCAATATTTCAATGGATGCTTACAGTGTGTACTGATCTAATCAGGGTATGTGACACTTTGCTCTCCTTATTTAAAATGCATCTTGGACTGGGGCTGTGGCTCAGTGGTGGAGCACTCGCCTAGCACATGTGAGGCCCTGGGTTCGATCCTCAGCACCACATAAAATTAAATAAATAAAGGTATTGTGCCCAACTACAACATATTAAAAAATAAATAAATAAATGCATCTTATATTTTTGGAGCTTTTGTAAATGTTATTGGGTTTAATTTTGATTTCCAATTTTATGTTGCTAGCACTTATAAAAAGCTTTGTATCTATGTGTGTGGTGATCTTGCTAAGCCTACTCATTACTAGAAGTCCTTTGGTTTTTTTGTGTGTGTTTTTTGTTTTGGGATTTTCTATCTACACATATATTATCTGTGAATAGGGCAAGTTTTATTTATTTTTTCTAACCTGTATGCCTTTTATTTCTGTCTATTGCCTTAATATATTGGCTAGGGCCTCCAGCATGGTGTTGAATAGGAGTGATGAAAGTGGAGATTCTTAGCTTGCTCTTTATCTGAGGTGATAATAAGTCTTTTATAATGAAATATGACCCAGACAAGTGACAATTGCCCCTCCTTATCTACAATTTTACTTTCTATGATTTCCATTACCTGTAGTCAACAGTGGCCTAAAAGGATGAAATGAAAAATTCCAGAAATAAACAATTCATAGCTTTTAAATTGCATGCATTTCTGAGTAGCCTGATGGAATCTCATACCATCCTGCTCTGTCCCATCTAGAATGTGAATCATCCCTTTGTACAGTGTATCCACACTGTATATGCTATTCACCAGGAAGTCTCCTAATAGCCATCTAGATTATCAGATCGACTCTGTGGTGCCACAAGTGTTTGTGTTTAAGTAACCCTTACTTTACTTGCTAATAACCCCAAAGTGCAAGAGTAGTGATGCTGGAAATTCCCATATGCCAAAGAGAAGCTGTAAATGCTTCTTTGAAGTGAAAAGATGGAAGTTGTTTACTTAACCAGGAAAGAAAAATATTTTACTCAGCTTGCTAAGATCTATAGTAAAAATGAATCTTTGTTTTTTTGGGGGGGTCTTTTTTGGAACTGGGGGTAGAACCCAAGGCTTTGCAAATGCAAGGCAGATTCTTTGCCACTGAGCTACATCCCAGCCCCTAAAAATGAATCTTTTAATCATGAAATTGTGAGACGATGGCAAAAGAAATGTCAGGCGAGTTTCTCATTACCATAAAGAAATATCTGAGTCAAACAACTTATAAATAGGAAAAGGTTTACTTTGGAATTATGGTTCTGGAGGTTCTAGTCCAAGATCAGCAACCCAATTCTCCCTGGGTTTCTGGTAAGGGTTGAATATAACAACAGAAGCCTTTGGCAGAGCAAACTGCTCATCTCAAGAGTAGGAAGCAAAGAGGATAAAAGTCCTAGGTCCCACAATTCCCCTCAAGGACATGTCCTCAGTGACCAAAGGACTTCTCATGGGACTTCCTCTCTTAAAGATCCCACCACCTCCCCCATAAGGCCACCCTGGGGACCACACCTTTTAAAAATGGAGCGTTTGATGATACTTATCTAAATCAGCACTGATTTTTGCTATCATGCCTGAAATTGGGAACATATCCTCACACAAATTTAGTGTGTGGTAAGTGCTTAGTTAAAATGAGAAAAACATTGAGTTTTCTTATATACAGGGAAAAAAATTCAGTATGTATAAGGATTGGTTCTCCCTGGGGTTTCAAGCATGAATTGGGTTCTTGCAACATATCCTTTCAAAATAAAGAGGGACTACTATAAATCAGAATTATTTGGGGAAGGGGGACTGGGCATCAGTATTTTTTTAGACTGTTGAGAAAGACTATCACATTTTATATTTGGCTATTCATTAGAATCACCTGTGGGGTTTTTTTTTTTTTTGTTTGTTTGTTTTGTTTTTTGTTTTTAAAGCAAATAAGCATTCAACAAATGCTTATAATTAATGAACATGTATAATGTGATGGGAATTCTGTTAGGCTCTTGACTTCTTTAATCTTTGAAATAAACATATAGAACAAGCTCGTTCTATTTCCTCTATCTTTCAGAGCAACATCCCGATGGTCAAGAACATTGACTAACTTGACTGAGTAGCAAAGTCAGAATTGCATGATTTCTGTCTGACCACAGAATCCATTGTTATTTCTCTTTACCACCTGCCTTTTTGTTCAAGAATGTTAATATGTAATTCTCAATAAAAGGTTTTAAAAAAATTCTTTGTAACTTAGATTATAAAATGAATGAATAAGTCAAAAGTTCTTAGGATTTAACTTAAGTAACTTTCACAAAACGTTTCCTATTTGGACATTTTTAACAGGGACAATTTCTCCTAAATACCTCTTCAGTCCTCTCAATGTCCTTAGGAATTGTGAAGGAAGAAACTATCACTCTTAGTTATGGGGACTTTAGACTAAAGAACTTTAGAATGTTATGTCACAGAAAAAGGGTAGACTTTGACACTAAAGATCTGAGTACCTATAGGGAAGTTTCTAAACTGTGCTTCAAACTGTAACCGTCTTCTTCATGGGCTATAATAATAAAACAAGAAGACAACATAGATCAACTTCTTTAGAATCTGGTTTATTGAGAACATTCCATAAATATTAGCCCTTCGCTTTACCCTTCTGCAGCGATGGCCATTTCACAAACACTAGGTGATTAAAGTGAGACTGAGCAGGAGCCACAGAGGAAAGATGTGAAGGGCTGGTCCTGATTTGGAATGACTTGACCGTTTATGCATGAAGCAATGCTGTGCAGTGGTGCTTATAAATGTGCAACACCCTAGATCAACAAGACTTTGGGAACACTTAAAATATAATTCCAAAACTTAAGGAGGATGGGGCATCAAGGGACAGATGACGGAGATGGAACAAACCCCGTTAGGGATGGCAGGAAGTGTGGTTTCTGCTGGAAGGAGCCCCGAAAAGTGGAAGTGAATTCTTGTCAGAAGGAGGAGGATCTGGGCTCAGCCTGCTGGCACGTGCTTGTCCTGTCCTTCCGATTTCTGGAGGTTGTGCCTACGTGATTTTGCCTGTCCTGTACCTCACATCAGTCACTTCTCTTTTTTTAATTATAGCAAATTGTGCAATTCTTTCTTGTTTGTTTTTGTTAGGACTTCCTTCCCTTGATCTCTGGCAGGAAAAACTTATCCCTTGAGATTTCCTCTAGGACATGATTATTTACAGTCACTATAATTTAATGACTTCTTGAGGATTTCTTTGTGATTTATCTTCTTCTTTTTTTTTTTCATTCTTAAATGCAGTTTATTTTTTTAATACTGTTTTTTCTCTTGGGAGTTTTAAATTATTAAAAAAATTATAGCCTCTGTATATTCTAACACTTCTGCAAAACACTTAAGAAGATAATGTGCATATATAATATATATAATACATACAAAATAAATATTTCATCATAGAATTTATATGCCAATATTTTTCTGCATCCTAGGTTTGGGTCACAGGATAATAATCTGCCCCTTTTTGTTATCCCCACCACATAGGATGGTTGGCACAGCTCAGACCATTTAATCTCTTGATCCAATTACTAGAACAGCCTCACCCCATAGCTGCTTCTTGACTGTGGCTAAGGACCAGTCTCATCCTGTTTCTGCTGCTATAACAGAATACTATAGACTGAGAAGCTGATAAAGAAAAAATTTGTTCCTCAAGAGTGGAGGCTGGGAATTCCAAGATCCAGGTGCGGTTATGTGGTGAGGGCTTCTTGCTATATCCTCACATAGTGGAAGGTGGAAGCCAGAAAGAGAGGAAGAGGGAGAAGGAGGGAAAGAAAAAGCAGACCCAGCTCCTCATTATATAATGAAGCCACTCCTGTGATATAAGGGCTCAAGTCCACTCCTGAGGTCAGAGCCCTTGTGGCCTAGACACCTCTTGATACTGTTACAATGGCAATTAAGTTTCAGCATGAGTTTTGGAGAGGACAAACATTATAGCTAGACCAACTGTGGCATGACTTCTTACTTCTCTGGCAATATGCTAGAGTGGGTTTTGTGCTCTTATCACTTTTATTTGTTGGACCTATTATGATATTTTACTTCTTTCAAATGATTCAATTACTCCATTAGAGCAGGGGCCCTGCTTGATGAAGTAGTCACTCAATAAAGATTTGCTAAATGAGCAAGTAAATGAACAAAGAAGCTGTCTTGATGCAATGTTGCCCAATGGTGAAGGAAGCTGGCAAGAGATGGTCTGGGTCTGGGTCTAGATCCTGGCTCTAATCCTAACTAGCTGTGTAACCTCAGGCAAGTGACTTCACTTCCGTTTCCTAATCTGTAAAATGGAGCTGATAATGCAGACATTTCATCAGGTTACTAGATGGTCTACAGGTTGACAGATGTGAATAGAATGGTACCTGCACATGATAACACCGAACTAAGTAATAGCTGTTGTTATTGTTAAGCAGAGGGCCCATCCTCTGGCATGGTCTATTAGGACTGACTGACTTCTAGTCTCATAAGGGAAATTATAGGAATTGACCCCCCCACCATCCCATACTGGGATAGAACCCAGGGGTGTTTTATCATTGAGCTGCATAACCAATGCTTTTTATTTTTTATTTTGGGACTTGGTCTTGCCAAGTACTCAGGCTGAGCTTGAACTTGTGGTCCTCCTGCCTCAGCCTCCTGAGTTGCTGGGTTTACAGGTGTGTGCCACTGTGTCTGGTTAAGAACTGATTTTTATAAGGCTGGATTTCTGTAACAATGTTGTAAATGATTTTAGCAATAACACAAAACAAAGGTGTCCAAATTATAATTTAATATTATAATTATGGAAATGATACCTAATGTTTTTACTTGAAGTTGTAATTTGTGCTGATTAAATATGTTTTAAAGAATTAGGATCTATTATAAGGTGAATTTTCAGCCACATAGTTGACACAAAGGAACCCATGTGAGAAGTTGTTCTCTAAAATTTGTATTTGAAGGATTTGATACAAAATCAGGGGAAATTATAAAATTTTTCAAATTACAGAATTTTCCAAATGCTAATTGAGGCTTAAAAGAAAGCTTTCAGGAAGCTCATGAGTTAGAGAAAGATCATGTTTCATCTGTGTCAACAGTGATGGGTGACTCATGTTTCTCCTTTTACTGGATCCAGATTGGGGGGGGCACTTGGAAGGAATACTTTTTTTAATCATAAATTATACATTGTTTAGAGTAGCTATAAACTACACTTTTAAGAAAATCAAAGGTTGGATGACAGTGCTTGCAGGATATTTGGACACAAAAATTCTGAGAAGTCAGAGAATAAACTCTGGGAAGCTCAATCTCCAAATTCAAAGATTCCACATGAATTAGAGTGACCTAAACTAGGGGAAAAGCCAGGATCAGATTAACCAGTGACTGAAAATGTTAGAGGCTAGTGAATGAGACAACTATACCTACATAATAATATAAATGACATTGGATGCTTGTAAGTGTAGTCTTTAAGATATGCATTTTTGTTATTTTGGAAAAATAACAACTAAATGAAAATCACTCTAGCTATGTTTTCTTTGCTTAGTTACTTCTTTACTTGGTTGCTTTTCTTTTCTTAGTTACTTCTGCTACAGGAAACAGTTTTGTGGCTGGGAAGATATGTCTTAGCAACAGCAGCTGCAGGAGTGAACATGTATGAGTCCCCGCCCTTGCCTTGGGGATATGTAGCTTGAGTCAGGTGGGCCTGGGTCTGGGTTCCATGGCAAGTCCATAATTTAAAGAACTCTTCTGACTTTTTTAATACTATATTTATAAACCAAACCTATCAAGCAAGAAAACATACTTCATTTGGCCTATGTCACAATGTCACAACTTATGATAGATCTTTATATTTGAGGGGAATTTATACTGCATGTGGGTATTTAGGTATGGGACTATTTTTTAAATTATGTCATTTGTATTGTAGTTTCACATTGGTTGGTAAAATGGTCCCCTGACTTTGCCATGCAAATAAGTCTGAAATAGACACAATTTCTCTTTATTATCCTGTTATTCTTTTTTTTTAAGAGAGAGAGAGAGAGAGAGAGAGAGAGAGAGAGAGAATTTTTTAATATTTTATTTTTTAGTTTTCGGCAGACACAACATCTTTGTATGTGGTGCTGAGGATCGAACCCGGGCTGCCCGCATGCCAGGCGAGCGTGCTA